>NC_136020.1:1394166-2788333 GCF_048128805.1 Centroberyx gerrardi | reverse complement strand
ATTCTGCCTGGAAACGTTACCAGAGTTCCGGGATGAGAGGGAGCTGCCGGTGACCAGCCGACCTGACAACAGCACTGCGCCCCGTCCGTCCCTCACCTTCACGGACCCCTTTTTCATCATAGAGACCACATGCGTGATATGGTTCACTTTTGAACTAATAGTGCGCTTCTTCGCATGCCCCAGTAAGTCAGAGTTCTCTAAGACCATCATGAACATCATAGACATCATGTCTATCATGCCTTACTTCATCACAGTGGGCACGGAGCTGGCAGAGCAGCAGGGGCAGGAGCACCAGAACGGGCAGCAGGCCATGTCTCTGGCTATCCTGAGGGTCATCCGCCTGGTCAGGGTCTTCAGGATCTTCAAGCTCTCCAGACACTCCAAAGGTCTCCAGATCCTGGGCCAGACGCTGAAAGCCAGCATGAGAGAGCTCGGCCTCTTAATCTTCTTTCTCTTCATCGGAGTCATCCTGTTCTCCAGCGCCGTTTACTTCGCAGAGGCGGACGAGCCGGAGTCTCATTTCTCCAGCATCCCCGATGCCTTCTGGTGGGCTGTGGTCACCATGACAACTGTTGGCTATGGCGACATGAGGCCGGTGACGGTCGGGGGGAAGATCGTCGGTTCTCTCTGCGCCATCGCCGGCGTGCTGACCATCGCCCTGCCGGTGCCAGTCATCGTATCAAACTTCAATTACTTTTATCACAGAGAGACGGACCAGGACCAGTCGTCTCTAAAAGACGAGCCGAACAGTGGGCGCGCGAGCCCGGAGTTAAAACGGAGAGGGAGTAAATCATCTGTCAAATCGCAAGACGTGGAAAACAACGACGGGGCCACGTCGGTGGAAAAGGCGAATATCAAGGCAAACAGCAGCATGGACATCAAGAGATCTCTTTACGCATTCTGCTTGGACACACGGGAGACGGACCTGTAGCCTCAGTCTGCTTTGTTTCCTTAAGATACTGTTAAGCCACAATATCTTAAAGCCCATAGTGTCAGTTGTGTAAAAATACCCCCATTAATGGGCTCTAAGTCTTTGCACAGTCGAAGGATCAACACGTTGCAATCCTGAAAAGTTTTAGAGCGACGGGGTTGATTTATAAAAAGCACATTATAATCCCCTCATCTGGTAAGCACATCCGCCAGAAAACCCTGCGCGCACATGAAAATGAGGAGTTATGAACAAACCACATCGCATGCAGCATAGTGGCCCTTTAAAGTAGGAACATCTCCAGTATTTGATCATCACACCCGAATCAAACTCATGGGGAAATTAGTGAGAAAAGTAGGGCGTCTACGCTACAGATAGTGCACTAATCAAGGACGGCAGGACTAGAAATAATTACTTGCGCGCTTGACATCGGAGAGGATTATGTTGTGAGGCTGTTAGGCCTTAACGGAGCTCCAGCAACCAATCAGGCTCTTGTACATACTGTATGAAGTAGCCTTTGTCCATAGTACAAAAAAAGAAAAAGAAAAAAAGAAAGAAAAAGCCAAATGGGTGTTTTATTTTCGTATGTACCGTCAGTTAGTCGTATGTTTACTCTAAAAACGTTGCATTTAATGCACCTGCAAATATGTACATATTTCGTATAGGCCTACTATTTATGAATTGGATTACGGTGTTATTGTAGATCTGAAAAAAATGAGAAATAAAACAATTTATTTTTAAGATACAGACACCTGTTTCCTCTACTCAGGTTCTGTAAAAGTGAGATTCTTGCTTTCCTTTTTTCTAATGAGAGTTGATTCACTCTCTATGCTGACAGACTTTAAAAAGAAGCGCTGGGACTCGATTTGTTGAACAGCAGCCTTGTTACTGATCATTCGAACTACAGAACATTGAAATATAAAAGGACACAACATGGAAGTACTGATGGATGAAAGCGAATGCGGCCGTAAAGAGGACAGCGCAGAGGCCATCTGGAGAGAGCAAGCAACGCAGACATCAGGTTAGTGCGGTACAGCAATGCATTTGACTGATTTGGGCGTTAAAAATAGTAATTCAAAATGCGAAAACAATCACTGATAGATTGCCTTTGTGGTTTTATCTAAAATAAGTTAAGAAAACAAATGAGCAGTGACAGTGGAGATTCAGGTAAGGAGCTGTTCTTTCAGCACCACACTGGAATGTAAAGAGACTGAGGTTTGCCTCTGGAAATCAGGGCTTCATCTTCATAATTTTTATATGCCATATCCCTAAATAAACCCACTTGACCTCCATTTGATAAGATACAGTCCCAGGAACCCATTTGGAAAGATTTGACTAACTGTCTTCACTGTATGTGGGAGATAATAGTGGTGAGAGTGAAAACTAGGATCACAGTACCCGTTGTTATGCCTTCTCTAACTGAGATGATTTCTAGTTATAGACATTATAGTGAGATTAAACTGTTGCTCATTTTTCTGGGGACCCTCTGCAACGCATTCAAGGACGCCCTGGCTGTCCCAGGACCCTAGTTTGTGAAGCATCAAGCGTCATGTTTTATGGCTGTGAAAAATAATTTCCTCTTAAGGACAATAAACTAACTAACTGCTGTTGCGTAAAGCGGCTTGACGAGGGACTTTACCCCTGAAACCTTTTACTCACCCCATGATGAAAGCCTGAGTCTTACGGCCTACATTTAGGAATTCACTGGTGGATTAGTTGTGGATATAAAGCTGACAGTCCTCAAGCTGAACCCATTTCACCTTGGTACAGTGGGGGGTAGGTCCCCCCCCCCCATCTCCCTCATTCAGAAGGTACCTAAAGTGTGGGAACAGCCAGCAGGTGTCTCTGTAGAGAAATGTTGAGTTTATGTTTGACGTGTGTAACTGGATGTCAAGTTTCCGACCTTTCAAAGCAGATTACAATACAATGGGTTTTGCCTCATACCGTCGTACCAGAGAGGGATGTGTGTCTCCTTTTGCAGTGTGTGTGTGTGTGTGTGTGTGTGTGTGTGGAATGAGGGGGTTGGACAAGGGCTTTTCTAGCATGGCACTCTCCCTCTTGTTCTTTTGTCATGTCTGTGTCAGCAATAGGCCAGTTAATGATACTAATACTAATACTAGGATAAATAATAATAATAATCATCATCATCATCATCATCATCATTATCATCATCATCATCATCATCATCATCATAATCATGTTTTAGAAGTCTGTAGTAAGAGTAATTAAGATTAGTCCCTTTGGATGAAACCCTAACCCTAACCCTAACAGCTGACTTGGGTCTGCTTCTGGAATCAACATTTTCGCTTCAGTGTTGATTTTTAGCTCAAGTCTTTGTATTTTGACCAGACAAACAGCATAAGGGAAGATGCCATTTAGCGGTTTCCTAGAAGTTCTTAGTGTCTTGCAACTCAAAAAGGTCAGAGTAAACTCTGCGCAGCAAACTTTGCAGAAGCCAAAACTCACTGCATTCGTTTCCATGATTTTGAAGGAATTAGAGGCGCCCACGAGACTCCCGCCTCCCACTGTGGAAGGTGGAAGGTGGAAATGAGAACTTGTTAAAAAGGTCAGTGGAAAATTGTGGCCGATGCATAGAGACCACAGGCATGCGCGGCCTGTTGGCGGGTGTTGCCTTTCAGCTGTCCCACTGGGTGCTGTGAGGGTGGCAGGTGCTTCTCGCCTTGGGACGGACCAGTCTTTACCTAAAAGACATGGCAAGCTTACAGTGTAATGAAAAAATGTAGAGCACTGCCAATGAGAGCCACATGTACAGCAAACAGCACAGCAGCTGATTTCACTGATTAACACACCTTCATGCAGAGGAGGAACTAATCAGCGAAATCAGTTGCTGTAGTGATTGGCTGGACAGAAAACATGCATACACGTCTCTCTATGGCACACGGTTAGAGACCGCTGATACAGAGCATGCTGTATATTATTCTGAAATGTAATTGCATTGCATTCTACTATCTACATGCAAAACATGCTCACAGAATTTCATGAAACACTGATTACGTGTTGTGGGTACAAGTAATGTGTAATATTACGTTTCTCAACTATGAAAGATTGGACACGTCATTTTCTGTTCCTGGAAAGTAGGGTTTCGGTTCAGGGTAAAGCTTAGGCTTTGGTTTAGGCAACTAAACGTTTTGTTAAAGTTAGGGGAAGGTTTTGGTCATGGTTAAACAAGGTAAAATTTCACAGAAAATGAAAACTTCACTCCCAGTAGAAAAGTTCTTGTCATGAGTTGGGAATTGAACCTGGATCGTCAGAGTTGAGGATAAATGTATCTGCCCATCCATCCCCCCGACCTCCACACCCTTACTTTCCACCGCGCTCTTTCAATGTCAAATTACTTCCTGTTTCTAGTCGTATCTCCTCCACTTAATCCTTTCCTGCTGGGGGAAACAGATTTCTCTCCCTTTCTCTCCCACCTTATTTGAATTTGAAGACACCGTGCTCATTTCATGACATTTCATGAGATGCAGGCTGCAACATGCCATTCAAGCTAAGTGTGACATTCCACGCAACAGATTTCCTTCTTGATGGTTTCATTTGAAAGAAAAAAAAAATGCAACAACCACAAAAAAAAAAAAGCAAAAAAAAACAACAAAAAAAAACAGAATGAGAAGTTAGATAACACTTCAGCTCCTGGCCATTTTGCTACTTGGTTAGATATACTGAAACGCTGTCATTGCACAATAGAGCAGGGTGTATGTGTGTGTGTGTGTGTGTGTGTGTGTGTGTGTGTGTGTGTGTGTGTGTTGGGGGTGGGGGTGGTGGGGCTTTGATGTATACCCTCCTTAAGTTTCAAAGGGTCATCTGGAATTACTATATGGAATTATCTGGTGATGTACTATAGGTTGGAATGGCTAACATTGAACATAATCCCAATCAGTGGCCCACTGTGCAAAGGAATGGCAGGGAGCTTCATGTTCAAGGTCTGACAGAACTGCTGAGATAATGTATTGCACTCCAATGAATGGCATGACAGCTTCTCTATAGTAGCTGGTAGATGCATTGTAACTCACAGTGATATATAGTAGCCCTCTGCGTGGCTATAAGGGCAATCTATTTTGACAATAGGGGTCACTATAGTTCACAGTGAAGGTTTATTAGGCATCATGATAGCTATTTGGAGATGAGGATTAATGCCTAAATGAGTTATCTAACGTTTGTGTTATGAGCCTCAGGAATGGAGGTTCAAGACAATGAAATATACTGAAATTCAAGGCCAAAGTTAAAGTGGAGGTTTGTGTTTGTTATTTATTTTGTCTCCATCTTTGGTACTGAGAGCTGGTTATGCCCATAGCCATTGGTTATGTTTTTTTTTGCACTGCGCTTCCCAGAGACCACCTGTCAATCAAACAGTGTGGGCGGAGCTTGGGATTTTCTGTCGATGCAGTTTGAGTTTCTGTAGGTGGCGCTCTTTTCTTTGTCTGTTCAGCCACGGTGGCTATCGCTGCTCATGCTAAGTACCCAGTTCTTCTTCTATTTATTCCAAACAAACCAGAAATGTAAAACGCATCACTTCCTGTGTGGCAGAGGTTTTTTTCCCAGGAAAGAGCTACCAGAACAACAGCAAATGTAAAAGCTTTCATGAACTGGCAATAGGTTGAATCACTATTGTGTTCTATCAATCCATGACAGAAAGTAGGAAAACTGACATCTATTTATATGAAAATGTCACAAATTCAAATGTTAACTTTAATCTAAAATTCACGGACATGCATTCCGAAATGATCCGTACAGTCAAATTTACAGCTTACTTTTTGCTGCAGGATTCATTGAGGAAATTCTACACAATAAACATAATCAAATACATTTTGCAATGCTAAAATTGTACTTGTGGACTGGTGGGTTTGTGGGTCTCAGACCCACTGAGACAGATAAACAAAGATCAAGCATTGTTACCACATTGTTAACTTTGGTCCAAACTCTGTCTGCATTGCTTTAAGAACACAGTGAGCCTAATTGCATCTTGATGACTGACTTGCACCCGGATCACAGCATATATGTACCCAATCTATCAGCCCAAAGTACCTATCAGCTGCAAAGTCAATAAGGCATACTTTATGGCTAGTTAGAGGATGATGATATAAGGGCGTAACATGGGCTGGGACCCCCCCCCCCCCACACACACACACACACCTCTGCGCTGGATAAGGACAGCAGGCCGCACGGCGATTATTACATCTGGCTAAGTGGCTGCTGACAATCGGCCGCTGAGATCTGACTGGAGAGCTGCCAGCGGAGTCGGAGGCTGCTCCGTTCTCCAGGGAAAGAAGAGGTTCACAGCGGTACACCATTACTCCGAAAACCATCAGCTGGGAGGGGAAAATCACTAAACACAAGGAAAGAGAGAGAGGGCCAGTGTCCCAAATTAACTTTTTGTGTCACCTCGCATGGGCTGGTAAACTGCCAAGAATCATTTTTACCAGCCAAATACATTTTTCATACATATATGTTTTTCAGTTTGCGAAGCTGTACATTTTTTATTTGAAACATGTCAAATGAATCAATGGACTTTCTCAGTCATACATATACAGTACATACAGTCGCCCTACGTATTTTCAGTGCTATTCTATGTATAGAATCAGGTACTGTGTGAAACATTCAATAAAGAGACAACAGCAGATTTAGATTTTATAGAGATTTAATTTAAAACTTGTTCAGTTATACAATGGATCAAGTTTGTCTTTCATCGTGAAGTGACTCGCCACAGACGTTTAGCCGCTGCCGCTTTGTGTAGAGCAGCGTAACAGGCAGCCAATCAGGAGCCTGTTTGATACAGAGCCATTGTTTTGCTTTGATTTGTGTGGCGGGTTATTGATTTGTCCGCAGTCTTTGCACTTGGTGTTTTGGACCCTGGAGAGGGCAGGAGGAGATGGGAAGGCCAGCAAAGACAGAAGTGGGAGAGACTGAAAAAGAGAAGACAAAGGGGAAGAGCATCCAGAAGGTGGAGAAGGAGAGATGCAGGTCCAATCAGTCCGGTGTGTACAGGCAGAAAAGGGGATAGAAGTTAAAATTATCCTGTCGAGAAAGTAGATACCGTCATATAGTCGTAAAACTGGTTTGATTCACTTGTCTTCCATCATGTCAATATGTAGATATCATGTGGCATTCAAGTGCGTTTGCTGAGGATGACTGAAGTTAATAAGTGGATACAATAATCAGGTGTTTTGAATATTTATTTCAAACCTTGCAAAGCTTATTATAAGATAAACAAAAGCCAACTGTCCTCCCCAAACTGTAAATGCACCAGAAAAATACACAATAATTTGACTTTTACACATTCAAATCCGACTTTTCAGGTTTACGAAAAGCATGAATTGCAGTTTTCTGCGACATCATCTTGGGTCAGCTTTGCCAACCACATCGCGCATCCGCTCACTCCTGGCTTCATCATTTCAGCGGCTCTTGTGCTGATTTTCATAGCCCAGGTCCCCTCCCCCCCCCTCACCGCCTGAATCTGGTTAGATTATGTAAGGGTTGTTGTTTTTTTTATTTCCACTCGCTATGTGGACTTTATAACCATGACAACAATTGCCTTTGCTTGAAGAAAAAAGAGAGTAATTAAACATCTCGGTGTGCAGCTTGTATCAGTAACCGGAGAGCTGGGGGTGATATCCGTCCTGCAGATCCACGTGGCTTTACCTACGCTGACATATCGCCAGCAGTGCAACATCTGGACGCAGTCGTGCGCGGCCCAATTGACGTGCTATCCTGCATCTTTCATTATCTTTATTTGATTTCACTTGGTAATTATAGCTTACATCACCTCGCTCCTCTCCTGACTGCTGCAGTGTGCCGTATCCCCACGCTTCTCTCTGTCAAGGCCAGACCTTTGTACGCTCATGAAAGACTCGCAGTGCCGTCTCATGTTAGGGAGGTGATTCGAGGCTCTAATATCTATGAACACAACTGATTGATTTTCCTTTTTCCTGCAATTTCAACATCACTCGACTTTATTTACTGTAGATTTCTACATATTTTCTATTCCTGAATTCTAGATTTTCCCAGGCCTTCATTTCTTTACTGCATTTAAAGATTAATCATTAAAGGATAACGCTGGTGTTTTTTAATGCATTGCTTACTGTCAACAAATCCTATGAAAATAACAAAATCAACAATGCGTTTGCTCTACTCCCATTACTTTCCGACTTCCCACGTTCCCTTTTTAGCCTTCAACCCAGAAGTCACTGGCTCCAATTGTAAGCTAAAAACCTTTAAATACAGCTCAAAAAGACATAGTTTCAATTTTAAAAATCGCTAACTGTTACCATGAAAAGTCAGGCTGTTGTAGTTATTACCAAATCAAATTCAAATGGGAACAAATTCTTCATTACGCCGTTACTATTTTCGATGCTACGGAACTACTTTCCAGATATGGAAAACGTGTTTACAGTCGGCTTATTAAGTTGTTGGAGGAAAAAGTCGGCCGGCCCGGCGCATCGCGATGATGAAATATGCTGCAACGGCATGGCTCTTTGACGTGTTTTTAATAGCTTTTTTAATACAATGGAGTTCTGTGGCTGCTGGGACATGGCTTCATTGGGCACCGGCTACATGGACGAGACTTGTTAGCAAAACAAATTCATTGCTGATTTTGTTATTTTCATAGGATTTGTTGACGGTAAGAAATGCATTAAAAAAACACCAGCGTTATCCTTTACAGATGATGTATGCTGATAGTAGCTGCATGGGCAAATATGATCGTCAACTACAGTAGGCCATATCACTTGAAGATTATAAATGTGAAATGATTGTCGGGTCTACAATGTATCGAGTCATCTGTATAGGGACCAGTGTTGGGCAAGTTACTCTGAAAATGTAATCACGTTACTTTATTAATTACTCAACAGGAGCAGTAATTAGTTCCATTATTTGTTCCATTATGTTCCATTTCATTGGCAGTAGAGGCTCCTTGTTTTTTCCCTGAGTTTTACATTGCTGTGTTGTGTATCAGATGCTTTGATAAAGTGGATGTTCTGTTTTTCGCTGTGGAAAGCATAAAACACATAATGACAATAATGTTCTTTGCATCCTTGACTGAGTTCAATTCAAAGTAATGGGAATAATTCCAGCTGCTGAAAGTCTGCGTCTCTCCCTCCCACCAGGGATTTGGAAAAAAAAAACGTTGAAAATTTCAAAAAAGAGAAAAGAAAAGGTTGAAGGGAGTAAAGGTTTTAAGTAAGACAGTAACAGAGCGTTACAGGGTTAGTAACTGTAATTTAATTTCTGAATTTGAAATTGTAATCCCTTACACTACTGTTACTGAATAAGTAATCACATTACTGTACCACCCAGTACAGAACAGTACACCTGTACAGAAAGCCTGTTAAGCCAGGATTGTATGATTGGATGCTTTTTTATTCCCGCAAGGTTTCTATGTAATACAGTGGGTTGCAATTATCATACATTTGGGTCCAGTAGATCTGTTTTACACTGTGCTGCAGCCAGTTGAGACATTTATTGGGAGCTGACCGCTACACAGGCAGCTTTACTGAGGACAGATGCTGACCTGAAGTGCCCTCTGATGATGACAATGAAGAGGAGGAGGAGGATAGTAAGGACAGGAGTGATGATGATAGTGATGGTGAAGTGGTTAGTCAGACATGTTAATGGAGATAACAGTCAGGCACAAAGCAACATCAGGATTCACCTCTATTTCTGCATGTTTCCGCTCATGCTTGGATTTTTTCATTTTATTGGGTTTAATATTAACAGTTTATTAACATTGTTTGGTTTATTAGGATCCCCATTAGCAGGTACATATAACAAAGTAGTATGAAGATAAAATAGGTTTCTGCAAGTTTCAGAAAGCCAAATATTAGAGTTTTTAAGAGCTTTTTAATGCTGCCTGGAATTGGATTTAAGACCAATTTGAAACCAAAGCTTGTAAAACCATCCTATTTCTGATTGAACATAGCTAATGAAAGTTCTGAAACTATAAATAGGCAGAAAAAGAAAAAGGATACCAAGAAATCAATTGTTCAGGGACATGAAGTCTAACTGTGTTTAGTAAAGCAGATAAGATGCATATTGTAGTACTAACCCTGTTCTGTATTCATCTAAGAGTGGACAAGCAGTGTAAAGAAACCTGACATTACATGGTGAAGAAATAAGACCTGTAATAACTGGATTTAAGACATTTTAATACTTTTTAAGGTCTTAAATTTAGATTGATTTTAAGACTTCTCCCAGACTTTTTTTTAAGACCTACAGATTGTATAATATAAAATAGTGCCAAAACCCATAAGACACCTCCCAAAGCAACCACCGTGATGCTACTGTCATACTCCCGCCCATCCGCTTTCACTTTGTCTTATGAGCCAAAACTGCATTACAACTCTCATTATCTGCTGATCGCATCAATTAGCCAGATAAAATGGGGCTATCCACTAGCGCTGGGACATCGTCCAATAGTCATAAATTCTGGCAGACCCGTGGCCGCATGTGATCTAGTGTGCCGCCGGCTTCTCTGCAGATCCAAATTAGGGGAAGCCGTCTGCTGCTGGCGGCTGATGGCTACAGCTCAACCAATACTGCCAAGGAGGAGGCTAAGGAGGCCGTAAATAGGTCAGAAACAACAGAGGTTGAGTGTTTGGTGTCAGTCAACCAACAATATTTGGCATCACTCGCTTTGGTTTATTTTGAAAAGCCAGTCTAATAATAAGGCTTATATATATAGGAAATCTCCAAGCATCTGGAAAACCTGACATGACGTTTGATTTTCTTCGCACATTTTATTTATGCATTTCATTGTTCAGTAATGTACGTATGTATGTATGAGTTTCCCTATACCATTGACTAGGTATGGTGGGTCATCTTGCCTTAAAGAGCTGCTAACACTAAAAGAATTTCACAAGTCTGGGTTTCAATGGAGAGTTTTAGCATCCCATGATGGTCTAAATGCTGTTTCAGAGGCTTTTCCACACTGACAAGAATACAATTCTGGGGGAAACACTGAATCCTTTTAATGTTTGGGCATGAAAATAGTCAAATTTAAAGATATGGAATATCAGCACATAAAATCGGCTATCAGCAGCTTCAATATCAATATATATACAGCGCATATAACAAAAATATCAGTATTGGTATCGGCCCGTAAAAAAACCCATATAAGTGGTAGGACCCTAATACAAATCATGGCAATGTGTACAATTTTTTTTTTTCATTTTGCCTGTTTAATATCCTGAATGCTGTTGTTAACTGTTCTTGAACTCATGTGTAGGCACAGTATACGTAGTATGTAAAGAATGAACATTGCCTTAAACACTTGTGAAGATAAGCAACTCTCTCAAAGTTACAATCATGACTACAATGATCAGACTCAAAGATGAGACTTCTTTTAGAACACAAATCTACATTTCATCTTCTTCAGTTTCGACTGGAAAGCTTATTTCAAGATTTCTTTTAGCCAGCTTGTGCCGTTTGCGCTCTCGGAGCACAATTTTCACAAGGAGCAGGAACAGTGAAGGGTGAGAGATGACACAGCAGGTAGCATCAGGTAAATATGGAGGTGTGGCTTTCACAATGAAACAGTCAAAATGGGGGCTTTCTGAACATTTTCACGTCACTTTCCAACAACATTTTACCAGAAGTACTAGAAGTTCTGACGCAAGTAGTTTCTGACAGTTGAAACAGTTTAATGGCCCTCAAAAACTTCAGAGCATGACTGTTACACTGAGGTCATTTCTCCACATTCATATAGAGTATGCTTACACGTACAAAAAAAAAATAGTATCTCAGTGCACTTGTGTAAGAACGGTCACACTTTCTAAAATGTTCAAGGTTTTTATCCTTTTTATCCATACTTTTTGTTAAATGTACTTGAAAAATGTGAAGGTGTTAAATGTAGCATTTTAACATCAATAAGTCATTATCACATTAATTTTGAGATATTAGTATAATTAGCTGATTGTCAGTCTCCACCAGCCTCTACACTGCATTTTACATTGTGTACCACCGGACCGGATTTGGTGGGAAATCTGATGGGTTGCTTTATGGCACAAAACAGGAACTGGTTTACTTTGCAAGTAATTATTAAAAACTATTCTAACTGTCTTGTTTCAATTAAGCTTACCTGTCTGAATGCATAATGGTATTATGTAGTAATTATTCAGTAATGATTGCACAACTTAATGTAGTACTGTTATCATAGGCGGATTACCTAGGAAGGGCCCCCAACCACCACAACAAGAAATTATTGCAACAAGTAAACGGCACAAGTATACGCAGAGGCAATCACACAATATCGGCTGAATTTCATCTCAGGATTTACAGCTCAGAATTTACACACTCAAAGCCAACAGCACGTTAGAAAAATACCTATCTACATATAATTTTGGAATCAGTTTGAGTCTAACAACTGAATGCAAGTGATGTTGCAAATTAAATAGCAAAAACAGGTAGACCTCTGAAGGCTAAACGAATCTGTCCTCCGTCTACTGTCCACAAACTTTAACAGCGCCCTCTATTGACAGGCCCCTACACACCCGTTACTCTAGTGAGAATGGAAATGAAAGTGGAAGCCTACACAAGCGTATCTTTTTTGAAAGATGATGATAACATACGTAGGGATACTAGGCTATTAAAGATTGCATTCAAATTGATATTCAAAACAAAAGTGAGATGAACATAAAAAAACTATTGTATGCCCTCATTGCGTATATAATATTGCCACGCCTATTATCTTTTTTTGTTATTGCACTTATGGGAGAGAAAAATAAATAAACAATTACAAAGGAATTACAAGGTGCAAACACATATTATTCTAGGCCTAAAAAACATATTTTAAAGTGCAAAGTGCCTCTGATTGCCTGCAATGCCCCAACATCTACTGTATGGCCACACAGTAGCCGCATGGTATATGAGTCAGTGGGCCATATTCTGACAGGTCAGGAGTGGGAAACAACATTTTGGGGCCTTCGTAAACCATGACTTTACATTATTAGGCCTTTGGACAATAATGCAGGACTTTACTGCTAAAGCGCTATAGATAAACTGAGGGGAACACTCACTGTGACAGTGCCATGTTGACACCTTCAAAACAAATGTTAAGGTTATTATAGGGGGAATTTTGGGGCTTTGCTGTTGATATAAATGACTAAGCCCGTTGACTGCAGGGCAGTAAATGTAAAGTTAGTGACAGCGTCATCATGTATCTGGCTTAGGGAGCTCTTGGGCCCCCTGGGCCTGTGCCCAGTTGGCCTGTTCAGTAATCCATCCATGACTATAGTGTTTTCATGTCATGCATAAATGTGTTTTTAATTGCACAGATATTTTAGTTTTAAGGAGTTGGAATCCTTTCATTGCACAGTAGGCCTACGCTATATCTAGTTTATAAGCAGGCAGCGTCTATTAAGCTTTGGTGTTAGTACAACGAGGTAGAGTTGTGTGGTGCAGTATTACCACTACTGATATAACTACTACTACTGCTACTACTACTGCTAACAGTTAGCCTACATTGACATTCAAACCCGGTAACATTGCTGAATAGTGTTACATAATTATTACTATAAGTTCTGGAAGTAAATAAGTTAGGAGGGCGGGAAAATAAACCTCCGGGTGGGGGCAGAGCTTGAAGCGCTGCTTGTCATTGGTGGCAACGACTCTCTCCACATCCTCCCATGAGTGAGCCAGGAGGTCCTCCACAAACAGGAAGCCATCTAAGAGGATGAGAGTTGTTATGGTTACAGTCACATTCCATCAGCCAAGCAGCTTCATATCAGACTGATGCATCATATGATTCACTTGCTCCATTCTAAAACATCTATCCAGGCACAATCTGGCATAGAGATAACCTTTGACCCCTGGGGCCACAGTCACATAACTAATAATAAGAATACCAATGTACAGTAGGGTTAAATGTCAGGGCACATAGACATGTAAATATTTAGTAAGACCCAAATTATCACATCTATTTTTAGACATTTAGGTAACTTCAACTATGGCTCCTAATCCAAATGGCTCAATTTTAAGTAGCTGTGATTTTGGCCTAAACGCTGAATTGAATATTGGGAGAAGTGAACATTTATTTTCTGATGTGAATTCAGCCTGATAACAATAATCAAATACTTTGCTACAGCATCAAACATTTGTGAAACAGCTGTTGATTAAAGCAAACACAAGCGATTAAAATAAAGTAGTACATTATAACTGCCATGTTGTAAGGTATGTATTTCCTCCTTTTATGCATCTTTTTTATGAATCTTCATAACCCTAACCCTAACCATTAGACCCACTGCAACAACTAACAGATAACTGATCATTAGTTACTTGGTCAGACAGAGTTTTATGTCAAATATAACAACGTACGAATGATACCATCGTCTGTCTAAATCAAGTCTCAATCTCATACTTATCCTATCTAGGTATATTCAGCAATATGACATGTTTTAGACCTGCATTATATAAATAACTTATTTCTGACTAAAATGTCAGATGGGACCTTATTATTCCAAGGTCATGATGTGACAGGATGAGGTAAATGTACCACAGCAGTTCCACTTTAATTTCTGAGTTTGACAACAGCATTTAAATTGCACATAAACAAAACCAACAATTGATACGATAAAAACATAAAAACAACTATAGATCCAACACAACTTTTACATTTTCTGGCTGTAGAGCCACTTACAGAATTAAAACAATACAGGCAGTGCATTATTTTAAAGATATCATTGGGGATATCTTTTATTAAGGGAAAATAGAAGGTAAAGGGGTAGGAGATGTCAGGTGGCGGGTTGCAAATGGGCGATGGGGTGGGAGGCTCTGGAGAATTATTAGCTTAAAACATTAATGAGGATATTTCATAGGCTATTATTCTGCCTGGTTTCATTCTGGAGAGCATAATATTCTCTTAATTTGGTATTTCAGTCATTTTAATCTGGCATTTTATGAGTGTTTATGTGTATTAATGTGTTTTTAACCCTTTGGCTTGCGGTAGTTGAGTAGTGATAAGAGAAATCACATACAATGCCTATAATGCCATGAGAAAATATTTACCCCATTTGTGATATTTTACAATGTTGCTCATTTATTTCCACATTTTATGTCTTTCGTTATTAATGCAGAGAATCCCATTATAGACAAAATAACTTCCCATTGGCACTGTATCACCTTACTGCCATGACACTGGATAGGCTATAGTCATAGGCAGATTATAAGACAAAAGGCCCCTGGGCACAGATACCTAGTAACATTTTGGGGTCTTCGTAAACCATGACTTTACATTACGAGGCTTTTGGACAATAATGCCGCGCTTTACTACTAAAGCGCTATAGATAAACTGAGGGGAACACTCACTGTGCCATGGTGACACCTTCAAAACAAATGTTTAGGTTATTATAGGGAGAATTTTGGGGCTTTGATGTTGATAGAAATGACTAAGCCTGTTGACCGCAGGGCAGTAAATGTAAAGTTAGTGACAGCATCATCATGTATCAGGCTCTGGGTTAGGGGCCCGTGCCCGGTTGGCCCGTTCAGTAATCCATCCATGACTGTTATCATGCTAATGATTACCAGAAATTACCTGCATTTAACTGAGAAAGTGCACATTATCATTACAAATATTTGCTTGTTATTTCCAGAAATTAAGTTACTTCCTGATCATTTCTATGTAATTACATAGTAATTACCCTGTAATTTGTGTACTGTAATGCAAAGAGCTACCAAAAGTTGAATTGAATTATTTAAATTGAATGAATATGAAAACTAAGTCCCCACAATACTGGAGCTTTACTGATTGGCCGACAGCATTCCAGTGTGAGGTAAACCTGCTGACTGGAGGCTGTCCAGTTCAAATGCTGCAAACTGGCCTGACTGGAAGGATTTCAGTCATTCTTTAGTGAAGGGAGCCAATCAGGACCAAGTCCAGTTGTGATGTGTTTACTGGAGTTAGTCTGAAACTGCCTGGAAAAAAGGGTGGATGTTTGAAAATGCAATAACTTTCAATTTAACCACCCCCAAAAATTTGAAATCCTATGAGACCTTTAATAAACATAAAATACTATACCTTTAAGCACCTTTTCAAGGCACTGTGTTCAGGCCGACAAGAACTGTAGGACAGTCCTGAATGTAGGTCCAATGACAGAGCCTGGTCCTGTCCTATTTCCCTGCTGTGGGTGACTGTAGATTACACAATTACAGTACAACTCCAACACTGGACTCCACACATACACTGGATGTAAACCTGTCAGGCCTGTATACAGTAATTCTTTTGATATACAGGCGGTGGACAATATAATGTAAACACCTCATGAAAAAGGCCTTGAACTTTGCAGTAACTAAATCACAATTACAAAGTCAGTTCTATTCAAAAGCATTTGATATTATATCACCTTGTGAAAAAATGTTACGACATGAAGTAATAGCATGTTAAAATTTATATTGAACACAGCTTTGGAAAAAGAAGATTCTTGCTCTGGAAACTATAGATATATAACTAGATATTTAGTTCCTAACTTCACAAAACAATGCAGGTAGCAGCTATAGATGACGACAGAAACATATTTACAAATACATATATTGATAATAAAATGTTTGCCTCGTGTTACTTCGAAAACTCACATAAAATTGGTGATTGTTGGCCTCTTTTAAGGCCGCTGCATACTGCTAATTGGCATCCAACTTAATGTGACTCACCTGAAAATCTGCCTTCGTAATTGCGATTCAGTTACATCAAAGTTAAAATTCCATTTTCATGTGGCGTTTCCATTATTTTGTCCACCCCTGCATGCCTCGTGTTGATGTGGAGGCAGTATTTCAGCCCAAGGTTAAGCTGAGCCGCTTCCTCGTCATTATAGCTGTCAAACTAATCATGTAAACAGACTTGGAAGAGATTAACAAACTTTGCATCATGACCGAAATATTCAATCTTAGCTGGCAGCGTGATAGGCAACTGATTTTAGTGAAAGTTGTAAGATGGTTACAGAGTAAAAAATGTGTCTAATCCTAAATGCTTACAGTGTATGTAATCTGGGGCCCGATGCGAGTTTTGCTATTCATATAAATAAACACACATGAGATGTACAGTATTTAAATACCATGTATTCTCATGTTGCTATTTTTATCCCCATAAATGCATTTAATCCCGGGGAGTCTAATGCCTTGCATGACAGGGGAATAACATAAAAAAAATATTGTAAGGGAATTGCTTGCAACGTAAGTAATCACATCGCTGTTGCTACATGAACCCATCGTCGATGATTGGGACTATTAAAACATGACTGTCAAAAGTAAATATGGTCATCTGACACTGTACCACAGCTGGAGACAGAGAAGGCTTTAGGCTCAGGGAATGTTCCAACCCAGTAGTACTGCAGTAGGGAATTGTAGGCTGTTTTGCTAAAAGCATGGCGAGCATTTACTGTGATTTGTGAGGATGTTATAGATTCGGGTGAGCTTCTTCCTGCAACCTCTGACTCCTCCTAACCCCTGATGCTGCCCTGTTCTGCATAGAGGAAAGTGCTGGAAGCAGGAGAGACAATGCAGGAGGAAGTTACATAAGCCTCCACACACACACACACACACACACACACACACACAGTGGCAGTCCTCAGCTGCAACCTCCGCTGCTGCTCAAAAAAAGTTGAAAGGCGGCGAGAGAGGAAAGATGGGACTGCTCATTCTGGCTAATGGTGTGAATTACAGGGGATGACTTTAGAGTATATGTTATTTATCTATCTATTATGAGTCTTTTTCAGTCTATTTGCAGACTTTTTAAGAGCTTTTTAATGCTTCCTGGATTTGGATTTAAGAGCAATTTAAAAACCAAAATAAAGAAACAAAGCTGACAAAATCAGCGTGTCTCTGACTGAACATAGCTAATGAAAATTCCATATCTACTAAATAGAAATGTATGAATGAAAATGTAAAAAAAAATACATATATATATTATACAGCATACATACAGGATGGTACTGACATTAACAGGTCTACAGGAGGCATATGTACAGAAGTGAGCAGATGGAGGAACCCAGAAAAAACTGAAACCTGATGGTGACAGTTTGTTAGAGGAGGCAAAATTACACTGTTACATATCATCAATCTGTGATGTTCAATATATTCCAGGAGTTATTTAATGATGAAGTGTTCCCCCACGCCCATCGTGGGGGAAATCACTGCACTGCTCTCCATTCACTGTGTGTGACTGAATGCATATCATTGTCATTATTGCCCAAATTAAACATGCCTAAAAGCTGTTGTGTGGTGGGCTTCACAGCCAACAAACTTAAAAACCATGAATTATATTTTTTTATGCTCCCGAGCAAAACAAGGAGCCGTTAAGAAGAAAAATGTGGATCCAGGCTGTAAGGAGAGAGGCGCTGACAGTGGCTCATGGTAGAGGGGGAAACTTTGAGACCCCGAGAGTAAATTCACTTATAATGTGGCCAGTATTTTGTCACTGGTAAGTAAGTTACCAGTAATTATCTAGTTATATTCTTGTAAGATAACCTGTATGTTAAAATGTGTTTAAAAGCTACCATGCTGTCCTAACATTAGGTTGCTACTAAGCTAACATTACTGAGCCAATTCCTAAAACAGATGAGTTGTGTTCATGTGTGGGTCTCAGGATATTTTGCTCTGTATTGACTGTCAGTCCAGGGTGCAAAAGTAATGAGAAATCTCACTGACTTATTAGCTAACATAAGACAGTTAACTTAGCAACAATCCACTTTAACAACCAATGTCACATCAGCGTCACTCAAACTTATAGTCTGAAAAGCATCGGTGTATTTCAGATTTTTAAATATGAAGTGAAATTATTCAAGGTCACTTTATTATCTTACCTGGTGATTAAATTAAGTAGTGGTAAATCTCAAAGTATTTCACTTCAGTTCACTGTGTGGGATAATTTATCCAGCTTTATTGGAGTAATGAAAAAGGACATTGATGGAGGCCAATTAAGTTCATTTTTTCAATGTACATTTCCCTCTCTGTTGGAGGCAGTGTGCCAAAATAATTCTTTGACATACTTGTCTACTTGAAAACAGGAAAAACCTTGTCAGGCTGTCCATATCTGAAAAGATTTCCTCCTGATCGCCGCTTTTGCCGGTTTGTTAGCGATATTGTTTTACCCCATGGTGGGCGTGGCTTTCGAAGTATGACGCGCTCTGCAGTGTCTCTATGTGACGGGGCGGTTTCAGCCTCTTTGTGGTGGGTCACGAAGCGCTCGTCCTTAAAAAACAGGAGTTCATAGCATTCTCCAACGGCATCAAATGTATTTCCCCTGAGTCGAGTGAACGTGGCTCTAAAATGGTGCTGAGTCTATTTTGAATCTCATTGCTTGAGAGCAGCAACGACACTTGTCAACAGATGACATTGTCCAGAAAAGCAGAACACACACACACATACACACACACACACAGACAAACAAACAAACAAAGCCCCAATGCCTCCATCAGGCTGTGGGTATGAGATGCCCTACTGTCTGGGCCAGGCCAGAGGAAAGGCTGATGGTCTGAGGTGAAGGTCTCCTATGGGTGACTGCTGGGTGAACTTTCATACCTTCTACCATCTTCATTTATACAGGCCATCTCAGGGTCCTTAAAGGATAACTTTGGCGCTTTTGGACCTATATATAATTTGTCTCTTACATACCTGTAGTACTTGGACCCACAGAGAATATTGACTCCAGAGTCCCTTGAAACGGCAAGACCCGTTGCTAGGCCTCTTGCTGCTAACAATGAGTCTACGTCTAGTTTACATTTCCCCCAATCATTCTGCAATGCGTGCTGTATGTAATTATTTTTTTTAACATTTAATTGTTTTTCATTGTTTTTATAATTCAAACTTTACGGTGTCAAACCTAGCTTGAAATTAACTGTTGTCCCGGCTAACAAAGACGCCCTAAATAAAAAGACATGGATGTGAGATGGATGCGGAGACTTCCATTTCTTGCTGTGGGTGTCAGATGATTGACAGGGAGCAGAGCGTAATGTAATGTAATGCAGCACTGATATGAAAACACTCAACTTGGGCACAATGAAGTAATGATAAAACAGAAAGTTTGGCAAACCAAATGGCTTACTGTGATGGATTCTCTCGCTCTGTGGAAGTTGTTTTCACACTGTACAAGAATGAATGGCAGCAAATGGCTTCTTCTGAAGGGAGAAAAACAAGCCCTGATACTGTGTGCAGACACCAGCAGGAATAATGGAAAGGAGAGGGGCAAACTAGACCATTGGCACAAACTAGCTAACTCTATTTCTGAGTTCTGAAACTATAAATGGGCTGTATAAGAAAAAGGACACCAGGAAATCAATTCCAATGCCAATTGCAAAGTCTTAAATTGGCTTTCTGAAGCCTGTTATAAAGGGCACAGACCGCTACTGTACACTGTAAAACCTCAACAACAATAAAATTCTAGGGCAAAACTACACACCTGTTAAAGCACCATTTAATAAGGTATCAGGGATCAGGGGCGGATTTTGAAATGCGATATTAAGGCTTTTTTTCTGATGCCAATTTTGAAAGCCAATTCTTTTGCATAATGCCAGACCCAAGCTTGTCACAACTGGGTAGAGTCCTAACCTCTGTGGCTTTGGGCTTTATAACCACTTGCCTGTGTTCCTTTATTGTCCAGCTAAATCTGCTATTGAATGCAATGCTTCCATAACACAATACTGAATAGCAATAAAAATGTGCATAATCTAATGTGAAAAAGCCAGTCACAACTATGATACATTATTTGTGTGACATTCAAGAGACAAATTTCAGCGGATCTGTGTCCTTTACAGTAGATATACAGTATATAGGTATATTAGAGGATAATTAGTTCTAAGTGTGAGAAGGGTTACTATGTTGGTTGCTGTTCTGTCCTGCAGATTCAGGTGTGTCTAGAGGCTTTGCAGTTATGTCACAAATCTCCTATCAACCACAGCTGGCAGCATCATGAAGGTCCATTGGAGAATTGGCTGTGCACAAATAATGTCTAAGTAACAAACAGGTTAGAAAAAGAGACATACCTGAAAACATAGTGGTGATGTGGATATAGGCCCATTCAGTAATGTCATAATTAAAAGTGAATAGTGTGATAAGGTAGATTTGTTGTAGCTACTGTGACACAGTAAACTGTCTTGTCTTTAGCCCTAGTCTCTACTCCAAAACACTCTGAGTTGTAGCTTGAAAAGAGTCAGCTCAGTTAACCTGAACAAACTGTTGGTTTTTGGCTTTGTTAGCTAGCTAACTAGCCAGAAGGCTATAGCAAAGCCACTGATTTTAATGTTAAAGGTAAAATCCACCCTAAAAAACAGCTGTTGGTGATGTACCTTGCATTTTTGGGTCCATTTGTTTGGTGGTGTATTTTTCTTATTCCTGCGGATAACTGGCGAATAAACAATGTGACTTAAAGTTGAGATATTCCAGCGCAGCTAATATGGAGTTTCAGCTGTCTAAAACATCAACGGTAAAACAAGCACAGCACAGCACAGCACATTAACCATGTCAGTCCAGTCCTGTTGAGACAGTCAAGTGTCGAGGAAATCAGTACGACCAAAGTATGGTCGATTTATTGCACATGCATGCATGGAACAGTGTACAGAGCAAGAGGGTCTCACAAAGTAGACTGCTGCTAAACTGAGGTGGAGCAGCCAATTTATACAGTGTAACAAACAAGAGCATCGCCTGACATCTGAGAATCTCTTTAGTTCCTTTATTATCGTGATCGTATAGGTAAAACATCAGATATGATCAAAAGGTATGGTTTATTGGTTTCTGTCTATTTCTATAATAAATCAGTAGTCATACACAGGTTATTCTGAGTTGCTCCTCCACACAAGTTGTACATTTAGTAACGCAATCAGCTGTTACTAGCTATTGTAACTGAGCTGAGGACCTCCAATATGGCCGCCAGAGGGGGCGTTACATCACCTGAAAGCCCTCTATATTAGATATAAACATTCTTTTCTGACTCCCTATTGGTAGAATGACCTGCCCAGTCCAGTCAGGGCAGCATAATTACTACCTATCTTCTGTTGTAAGCTTAAAACTCATCCATATAAGAAATGCTTCATGGCCTCCTCTACTACAGTATATCTTCCTCTTCTACTTGCTCTAATGTGGTCACCTCTCCCATTTGCTTCCATTTCTCTTATTTCCTTTGATGACATTTCTCTAGCTTTTCTCTATCTTACATAATGATTCTAGGGTCACAGGACTGACCTTTGTCCTCCTTAATATAGGTTCCTTGTCATTTTGGCCGTCTAGAAATGAAAGCTAATTTTACTGTTGACCTCACTCTAAGCAGCTCTGCATAAGAGCATCAGCTAAATGCCAAAATTATGGCAAAATTTTCAAAATTTGTATGTATACAGTAAAACAGTAGCAGATAATGTTATTTTTCCCTCATGTTGGCTATCCCGTTCTTACCGATTTGTCCACCTAGTTCTCTTCCTTGCCATCCACTGCTCACTCTAATCTCTCCTGTTGATGGGGATGTTCATTCTCGACAAGGATTTAAGCGTCCAGTTGCATAAGAACCAATCTTCTGTATGGAGGTACAGTAGCAGGGAGAGGAGCACATCGGAACTCCGCTCACTAGGTATTCAGGGACAAAGTCATGTCAAGGGGCAGCATGTGAAATCACCTGTCATTGCAATTGACTTAAAGACTTTTATTTTAGCTATTATACTGTTAGGCTTAGATTTACAGTATTATAGTGGATATAAATGTGGATAAGCTATTGATACAGACCTTTGCAATACCAACAATGCATATCTAAAACATACTGTGAACACCATGATAAACCCATAAACAAGTTACAAATCTGTCTCTCATGATAGTGAACATTCACCTCCGACCTTTCAGCAAATGACTCCCTAATTATGCTTGAGATGAACCATGCAAACTTCCTACAATGAGATGAATCAAACCGGCAATCGCACCCACTAAATTCACTACTACCTCATATACGGCTATTTTAAACCTGGGCTGCACTGGGTCATTAACGACACCCATTTGCGTAGATGTGAGTGCACGACTAAATAGAAAATGATTGCCTCATTGGTGTGTGATAATTAAAGGTTTTCAGCTGAGCTGCTCAGCTGGCTTGAGGTCTGTGACATGGAAATGTAAGACTCAGATGAGCTTATGTAACCTAATTGTTTAGCCTCAGAGAAGAGCAGTTATCTTAAAAACGGAAAGCATCGTGAGGGCTTGAATTAATCAAATATATGTAAACTCTACTGAGTATGCTAATTAATCCCTCTCCGTGTTCCACCCTCCCCTGCCATCTCCTTCCATGCAAATGGATGAGTTCTTCTGCTGTTGTGTTTATGGTAATCATCGAAGCTACCAGAGGGGAGGGTTGACTTCTAATTGGGCTCCTCTGCTTCACACTCATAAAGTAACACACATCCATCACTTCCATACATTAAAGCTATACTGATTTATACTGCCATGTTTATGAATGTTTAATGCATGCTGCATTATAGCCAATGTATGACATGCAAATAGACAAATTCCTAATTAGGCTCTGTGGAATATCAAAGGCTTGGAGCCAGAGGGGATAACTGGCATTCTGGGCGAAAATGAGATCTATATATATACAGTATATCAAGTAAAAGCTGTTGTGATCTATTTAGTAGTGTAAGTGTAAGTGTAAGTATCTCTTTACTTGTGTATTTATGTGATGACATTATCAAAACATATTTACAATAGTTGATAGGTCCAGCTTTTTTTTTGTTTTGGCTCTCCTGTAAAGTTTGCCAAAATTTGCCAAGCCCATAATATATTGATTGAAAACTCTAAATTCCTACTTATAATTTATGAATATCAAAGTATGCAGTATCTATTAAAGGCTTTATATATGAATTATAGCATTAAATATGAATTCAATAACAAAAAGGAGGATATTTTAAAACATAAACTTTATTTGTATGGAAAAGACCACACTGTACAGACATTATTAATACATTACTGATCTAGTCACTCAGCTGTGCTCTGTGGTATAACACCACTGTATATTAAATGGGTGGGCACCAACTCACATAATTTATCTCTATATGAATGTTGCGGATCTTATAGAATGCAATAGAAAACTGTACAAATATTGCTGCATTGCATACAGTTAGATAGGATTACATGGGAGACTCATGGGTTAAAAATGCTATCTCAACATTTTTAGCATTGTAACAGATTCATTTCAGCCATTCTGGTCACTAAAGACAGAGCTGCTTCTGCAAACAGTGAAAAATCAAATCAAATACGTGGAAAACACGGAAACAATGAGGGATCAGGCAAACTCGGCTGTTATCTAACCAGACACGTTGCAATGGTTCCACATGAGCAGCCGCTGCCATTACTTCTGCATCATGTGCCGTTGTGCCAGGACCATATCTGTCTGCCATGGGCACCCACAGCACCTAGGCTGCTGCTGATGTCCCCCTTGGGTGCTACTGCTTACAGCCAATCAGATGTCTAACCGGTTGAAGCCATAGGGGGTTTCTGGTCAATTAATTAACCTGAGCGGTAGCTGACTGTCTTTGTCCAGTGGCATTTGCACTGCCGGTGTATCTTTCCTTTTGGGGCGCTGCCTTTGGAAATGGAAGCTACTGCTGCATTGCATACATTTAGATATGGATTACAATCGTGAAATACACCGAATGTACAAAATATTCGGGACATTTTCCTGATTTTGAGTTGCAGCCCCTTCTGCAAAATCCACATTCCAGTTGTCTCAAAGGTTAAAAATCTGTCTGTTTCTCTTTATCTACATCTCCTCCTTTGTGATTGGTATAGGTTTAATAAGGGAAATCAATAAGGAATAATGGCTTTTACCTGGATTCACCTCATCAGTGCATTTCATGAAAAGAGTAAGCATCCCTAATATTTTATACATTCACTGTATATCAACACGAAAAGCCAGCTTGCATGTTAAGGCAATGATATGAGCCATGAGGAATTTTTTGCTGTTTTCCCACGAAGAAGCCCTGATCAAATGACAGTAGACGCTATATGGTCACATGGAGATGTTTAGCGCGAAAACTGACATGTAAACGTGACACGTTTACATAATGGAGCTGGCTGCTGATAGGCTGCTGATATACTCCAAACAACAGTGGGAACATAAAGGTCAGTGTGCATGGCTTCACTCTGGCTGCTCTAGAAACATATCAGGCAGTGAGGCTGCGCAGCGAGCTGCAGCTGGGCCGTCTGTCTCCCAGGCTGGAAACACACAGAGAGGGAAAGAAGACAGGGACATCATTTTCTCTACATATTAACGTCTTCTTTTTCTTAATTTTTGTGATACCTTTGGTGATATTGCTTTGGTGTTTTGCACTCAATGTAGGCACTGGCCCAACTTGCTTTAATAATAAAGACACTCAATGTAGACTGCGGCTTCTTATATTTCTTCTACCTTCTTTGATTTATTCCAAACCGGTGTTTTGCTTTTGTAAACATAAAACGCATCACTTCCCGTGCAGCAGAGGGTTTTTCCTGGGAAAGAGGTGTTTAGAACAGCAAATATAAAAGCTTTCATGAACTGGCTTATAGGTTGAATATTGTTTGGTATCAATCTGCAAGAGAGAGTAGCAAAACAGACAGCTATTTATCTGAAAAAACTGTAGATTATTCAGACTTTTTCAGCAGCCTTCTGTGAATACTGAGGCAAGGTAGGTCAGAGAGGTAGCTGGACTGCAAGGCCTGGGCTTTTCTCAAACATGCATGCAAACCATGCTGGAGAGATGACAGATACATTAAGTTGGCCCTGAGGCCTGTGCTATGCCCACAGGAGGGTGCGCCGTCTACACAAATTTGTGTTTTTGGGAAGGCTGAATGTACAGTGTATGCCAGGACCGCGTAATGAATTCATTCTGACCAAAGGTCAAATTGAGGAGGATCTTTTCCAGCTCACAGTCTGTACTGATCAATGTCAAACATCTCAGATCAGAAATGATGTGCCGGGTCTTTATCTTTTACCTCGTGTATCATCATGTCTCTGTATTAACTGATAGAATTGTAATCAAGGGTGGAAGTAACTAATTACATTTACTCACGTTACTGTAATTGAGTAGCTTTTTTGTGTACTTGTACTTTTTGAGTATTTTTTAAAGTCAGTAATTTTACTTTTACTTAAGTACCCTTTTTACTTAAGTATTGCACTTAGATACATTTTAAATAACATCAATTACAGAGTACAGATTTTGTGTCTCTCCATTGGCATCAGAAACTAGACCATCGTAAACTGACAAATAGCCATTCACAGTGAACGATCAGTCAGCTGAGAAGAAAAGAGTAATCTGGCTTTACTTTGGTTGTGCACTTTATTTTGTAATTTCCAAATTTTCCAGTTAAAAGAATCTAGTTTGATCTCTGTCCTCTTATCCTATTAGAATTGCATGGAAAAGATCACAGCTAACACCATTCTCTTTTCTAAAAAGTAAACTCAGTAACTTTTGCGTATGAGTACATTTTAAATGAACTAATTCTTACTTTTACTTCAGTAGATTTTTACACCAGTACTTTTACTTATACTGAGGTAAAATATAAGCAAAGTAACAGTACTTCTACTTGAGTGGGACATTCTAGTACTGTTTCCACCACTGATTGTAATGACTACAGTCTTATGGTATTTGATGTTATTATCAGTATGTATGAATGTGTGAATTGTATGAATTGAAAACTCTCAATTCCTTCTAGTTGCTTTGACTGCTGTTCTACTTCATACCAAACATCAACACCTCCAGTAAATACAACGAATGTACAAAATATTAGGGACACTTACTCTTTTCAAGTACACTGATGAGATGAATCCAGGTAAAAGCCATTATCTGTTATTGATTTCCCTTATTCAATCTACTCCAATCACAAAGGAGGAGATGTAAACAGAAGCAAGTTAGAGAGAGATTTTTAAGCTTTGAGACAACTGACATGTGGATTGTGCACAAGGGGCTGCAACTTCATATCAGGAAGACGTCCCGAATATTTTGTACAGTATAATGACACAACACAAATTTGTAATGTAAGATCATGATGTAAGTCTTCATCCAATAGCTGGGATTCGGCTCTCTGTTTGGCTGAAAGGATGGCCGGTAACGGACCCCCTGAATTGGGAAGCTATTTTTAGGGGCTTAGAGGGAAAATCCTGTTCACGGTGTTTCATTATCTACAGACGAGGGGGCACAACTGCGTCATGTAACACTTTCAGCCGGCCGGTGAGCTGACAGGCAAGCACGTTCGATTACATGTGCCGCATCATCCACGCATGAAAACACTGATTTAATTACTCAGTAATAATATTCACTATGTGTAACCAAGATATAAATAGATCGTATGTAAGTGTGTGTGGGTAGGGTTGGTGTCGTGTTGTTTTGCGGTTGTAGTAGCCATCAGAACAGTGCTACTGTATGTGTGCTAGAAAAGTCAGAGAGAGAGAGAGGGAGAGAGAGAGGGAGAGGCGGGGTCATCTGCTCCCACTGGCCAATCCCAGCAGGCCTGTTGATTGAATTCCTTTGGTAACTACATGGCTCCCACCATGCCCTCCAGCATGCTGCAATAGATCATGTTCATAGACGCATTTCAGCCCCACTGTAGACAAGCCAGTGTGTGTCAATGGCGGCTCACACACTCTGGACTGCTGAATAATGAATCCACTACTATGCGGTCTGGGCTATCTTTAGTATCCGATGACAATAAATGATCTGGGTCCAGCATGTTGTGGTTTTTGCTGACATGTGGGTGGCTTTTACCCCACTAGAGGATGACGCAGGTTATTAAACAACATCATCCTTGTGGAGGTGGAAGCCATCACTGTATTAGTGAATGTGGAGGCTAAACCCTGGGACTGACTACGCTTATTGAGACATTAACATGGATTAGGCCCGGCTGAAAAGACATGAAGGCTTGCTCACTAGTTTTCCACCAATATGGGTTTTTGAAGGCCGATACCAGTGTTTTTGCACTGAAGCTGCTGATGGCTGATATTCTGTGGCATTATTCAAGATTTTTACATTTGAACATTTTCATGCCAAGAAGTATTCAGTGCTTCCCGAAGGATTTTATTCTTGTCCGGGTGGAAAGGCCTCTGAAACAGCATTTAGACACTAAAACTCTCCATTGAAACCCAGACTAATGAAATTCTTTTAGGGTTAGCAGCTTTTTAAGGGTGACCCACCACACTGATTAATTCTGGGACACATTATTGAACAATTAAATGAATGCAAAGAAAGTCAAACGACATGTATGATTTTCCAGATCCCTGAGGATTTCCTTTATGCAGCTGTAGTCAAGGAGGAACCTTATGGGTCTAACCCTACTGCCCACACGCTCCAGATTCACCAAGATTGCGCTGGGAGGGTAAAAGCGCTATTTTTGTGCCTCAGTTGCTTGAAATGAGAGCGCTGTCTTTGTCTTATTCACTGAGATAATTATTCAAAGCAAGTTGTGGCATTAACAAGCCCTTGAAAAGAGAAAAGAGAAAAGAGCAAATAGCCCCTTCATCACCAACTGCAAGCACAAATAGGTTCAGCTGTAAGATTAATCCACCAAGGTTGGCACCTTTAAGCCCTTTTATAATTGGAACATTCTCTGATATTTTATCAAGAACACACTTATTGGTATTTTAATTTAAATTGACAACCTAAGCAGCATAATACAATAAATAAGGGAAGAATGGCATTGCATGGGAAAAAAATGATTAAATTAGAAAAAGTAATGAGATTTATAGATCATTTACATATGCATGACCATGACAGGAGCAAAGAGGCTTTATTTTTTGACCAGTAGGGATGGGATGATATATTGAAATTCAATATATCGCGATACAAAAATGTGGCAATACGTATCGTGAGGCAAAATAATTAATCGCGATATTACGTCCATTTTATTCTGCTGTAGTAATCACAAGTGAGACGGCTTGACCATCACAATTTCACAAACTCTCCATCCAAATTATATTATTTGCACTTTGTAATGACATTTAAAATTGTTGTTTACATTCTAGCAAGCCAATGCCATTGCAAGAAAGATTTGTGTCTCAGAAATAAACATATTTCTGCACAGTCACACTTTGTTGTCATTGAACTTTTATTTTGTACTGAGGCAGTGACCATAGAGCAACAGAAGCCTGATATGGCTGCACTCCACCAGGGAAGATCTTGGTGACTCTGTTGAACATTACTGTAGCAGTCAGTCCTACTTTAGTCTCAATCTCGATCACACTCCCCACTCAGTCAGGAGGTGTGAAGCCGTGTGGGCTGGGTTGACACCGAGCGAGGCTGCATATTATTTCATTCATGTCTAACGATGAGAACCAGGGATGCGATTGAGAGTTGACCCACCGAAACTCAGTTTGTACTGTTTTATATTTGCAGAATTCACCTTTTAAGGCTGACATTCATCTAAATGTGGTAAATTCATAGTTTACAGTAAGTAGTATCAAACTGGAGTAAGTTGTACGACGATAGGATCTTTTTATTTACCACTACATCACTGATTGAGTTCAAAAATGACATGTGCATATTTGTATAGATGCAAGAGCTGCAGCACTAGTGTCTCCCACCATGACATGTCAGATTTCCCATAATTCCCAGACAAGATCTGGCCAGACCGACCCAGGATTATGATGGTCGGGGGTGAAAACAGATTTGGATACGGTCAATTTGTGCATCCAGATTTCCAGATTTTTTTTTTTTTCTCTCTCAATTCTTAAACGTGTCTAATAAATGGCCACAAAACACTTGGTAACAGTTTATTTTCTTGGTCCCCAATTTCCTAACAATTTCCTAGAAAGGAACTGTTAATTTCTTTTGCTGGAAAGAACCATAAAATGATGTAGTAGTTATATAGAAAGTGTAAGCAGTCTGGTGGAGTCTAAGATACTGTAAACTTCTAAAAGAATTTCCTGGAAAAACTGCAAAACTATAAACTACTTATTGGAAAAGTAATAGGCAGAGGTCAATTTGGCAACCCAAGTCATTATTCATGTAATTATATAATATAGTTATTTGTTGAATTCCTTCCTCTAATCTAATCTAAATTTCCAAAGAACTACATAATTTCATGGTTCTGAAGAAATTACCAGGTATACCAACTACCAACTACCATTGAACTCTTTCTCTATTTTCCCTGTAATTAGAGATAATTTCATGGTTCTTTCCAGGAAACTTCCTAAGAAATGAACAGTTCCTTTCTAGGAAATTATTAGGAAATTGCAGACCCGGAAAATAAACACTTTGGTTCATCTTAAGTCCTGGCAGCAGCGTTGTGCTGGATGATGCTGGAGACTGTCCTGCTGTGGATTTGTAGTGTCTGCTAAGTACATAATGCCTAGCCCTATGTGATCCGTCGGCCATCTTCACAGCCATGGGTCAGCGAGGGTTTTGTGTGAAAAAACAGCCACCCATTATCAGTGTGTATATTAGGGTTCAACCAATATGAGTTTTTGAAGGCTGATATTTTTGTATTGAAGCTGTTGGGTCAGTGTTTCCCCCAGAATATTATTCTTGTCAGAGTGGAAAAGCCTCTGAAACAGATCATCATGGGACACTAAAACTCTCCACTGAAACTAATGAAATTCTTTTAGGGTTAGCAGCTGTTTAAGGCAGGGTGACACCCCCCCCCCCCCATATTCAATGGTAGGGAAACTCTGGGATACATTATTACCTTAAATGAAGAATTAATTCAATTAGAATATAATTGAATGATTAAACAGATAAATAAAATGTGCAAAGAAAATCAAATGTCAGGTTTTCGAAAATGTATCCCTATGTATCGGCAGACCAGTATATCTAACCCTAGTCTATATACTCCTAAATACTGAATACTGAAGAAGTGATCACTGCAACTGGCTTTCAGCAGCCAATTATTCTGACAGTAAATATCTGGGTCTACTCAAATCTTTCTATTTTCACCTCTGCACTGAGTTGAAATAGAGGGCAAGGTCAGAGAGCTTATCGCAAACTCAGCTCTAGATATGGAAAATGGACAACCACCAAATATGGCACAAAATCCCTCTAATTCTAATTTAGCGGCGGGAGCAAAAAATCTTCAAAATCATCTACGTTAAGCTGTGTGTAAAAACCTTCCAGGCTAGCGTGACGTTTCCCAACCCCAGCATAGTGAATCATCAAATCGAACCAAGACAAACACAGACACTCCAGCATTCCTCATCACTATTTCCACTATGAACATATTCCATGCGTATTCCCGCGAGCCTTCATAACACTAAGCATGCAGGCCTCACTCTGATGTAGCAGGATTCCATATTGCCGCTGAACAAACAACATACAGCTGCGTTTAATCTGCTTTGCATCGCGGGCAAATGCACACTACAGTCACACTCAAAAATAGTCCAGAAGGGAATAAGTCTGGTGGGGAAAGAGCGGCCTGAATGTCACCTTTTCATCTTTATATAGATTACACATCTCATCCGGAGAGGGCGAGCTGTGTGTGAAGGGGAATCGCAGTTTGGGTGACAGACTGCGGTCGACGAGCTGGCTGGATGAAGTCATGCGTAACGTGATTTCTCCTCCCTGGGAAGAGACAAATCTCTGTCTCCTTGTTTTTTTACAATAGGCTATATGCCAGACACCATCAATCCCACCCCCCACCCCACCCCCTTCGTCTAGGGAGGCTTTCTAGAAAATGTTCTTCCAAACAAGCTCATCCTATCTAGGAGGAGGAGGAGGAGGGGTGGATCTTAACGAAACGGCTTCCTGGGAGAAAACCGTCTTTAGTCTTTACCATACAAACCCCTTTTCTACTCCACTGTACCAGAGGAAACCACACCGAATGAAGTAAACAAAAACCCGGGCCTTGCTCCTCGGAGACCAAAAAAACAACCTCCCACACGAGAGGGGAGAGGGAATTTTGGGGAAATACTGGAGCGCCACCTAGTGGATATTAACGAGACTAGCCAAGACACAGCACACAGAGAAATAAAGGCAAAGATGACCATCATTTATCTAAATAGTCTAAGTTGCATGTTGCGGAATTGCAGAATGGGCCAGCTGTTGAGGCGGCTTGGGAATTGATGAACTGTAGTCAAACTGAATGATTTCACTGAAATGCATTCTAAATCAATACATCTACAAACAGAATTTAAATCCTTAGCTGTAACAAAGTAGAGAGAGAGGGTTTGACACGAGCAAATATCCTAAATGCATCTTCTGATTCACGTTTCATACACCAAATTCTACCCTCCGCTGTCAGACAACGTGAAGCTCGGTTCAAGGTTCACAGACAGTGAGATGAGTAATCATTTGATGACCGTCAGAGAGGATAGAGCCAACAACCTATTGAGGACATTACAGTGATTACAGACAGACCGGAGGGAGCGAACACAGGATAATCAATGATTAAGCCATTCAGAAAAATCCAGCAGACATAAGGCTGGAGGCCTCACAAGGTCACAGGAATGCGAGGGATTTCTATACCAGCCAATCCTCCGTTATGAATGGAGCTGCACATGTTCAATTGGAAGTCAGTCATTGAAAGTTGCTGAGGAGAAATTTGAAAGGATGCATGCGGGGGATTGAAAAAAAATCTGCAGATACATTGTTTGCATGAAAGCTGTGTATGATTTAAAGCTGCACCAGGCAACTTCGCATGTTGGTGGCTCCGAATGGCAGCGATTGATTGATTGAATTTGAATTTCAATACCCAGAAATCCTGTAAATCCTGTAAACTTATGCCGATGGAACGAAGAAAATAGTATGTTACCAATAACTGTAAATAGGGGGAAAAAAATTAGAGACTCGTTTTTTTTATATATATTGGCAGAATCTGCTTTGTCACAGTCCTGTCTCCCACTTTTTTCGCGTATTTACAATTATTGGTAATTCGTTCCTCCTCCTACGGTGTTACACTTGTTCAAACTGAAAGGTTTAATAACATTAAGAAAGCAATTCATTTAAATAATACAGCAGCATGACTAGTTTTTTATATATTGTCAGAATCTGCTTTGTTTGAGTTCATGTATGTGCTAGAAGTGTGATTTTCAGACCTGTTTCACCATATAATGGCAGTGAATGTAGAGAGAAAAAAACGCAAAACAGAGAATTGCCGATTTTAGGGTTATATCATGGCCAGGAAGCTACTTCCAAAGTTCAACAGCACTTTAAGTTTCACTTCGTCAATTCTTGTGACTCACCAGTGATCATACTGACACCAGAATTTAATTTTGAATGAGTGAATCTACAGCGTCTCAATTAGTGGGGATAAGACACTCTCCTCTGTTGCCGCCCCACTTCTTGATTTAGGCTGATAATTTTTACATTAAAATCTTGCCTAGTGCAGCTGTAAGTACTGATGTCCGTGTTTTTGTGTGTGTCTGCGTGTGTGTGTGTGTGTGTGTGTGTGTGTGTGCGTGTGTGGATAGTCAACAACCACCCATACCATGCTCCCATCCTTGAGTCGAGGAGTCCCTACATTTCTGTTTATTACATGTTTGGTTCGACCCTGAAGGCAAAGCCTCTTCTGCTCTTCACTCTGTAACAGAAACTTCAAGCCCATAGGAAAGGCAAAATGCTCTGTTCAAAGAGACACAACAGCTGAGAGAGTATTGCGTAGGAAGCAAATGATGTAATAGTACGGTGGCCGAGACAGCTTAACGCACTGCAACTTAAGAAAACACATGCAAATAGACAAAACACGAGCAAACTAAGAAAACATCTTCATCAATTTGACAACACATGCGCTGCAAATACACACAACACAACCAAATAGACAAACGTGCTGCAAATACACACAACACAACCAAATACAGAAACGCGCTGCAAGTAGCACAGACGACAACGGATCTGTTTCCAGGGGACACAAAAAAGTGAGGCTAAGGCTAGGTTAACAGCAGATATCTGCAATAATATCTGAATCATGCGATCACGATGTTAAAATAAACCAAAAAAACGTACATTTTAGCTCATTTTTCAACACCACTGACGAGTAGCCGACTTCAATAACTTCAAAAGTCACAAAGCATTGAACAACAAGCGTGTCCCAGCCGGGTTCATCACTTTTTTGTGTTTTTTTGTGTGTATTTGCAATGCGTTTGTCTATTTGGTTGTGTTGTGTGTATTTGCAGCGCGTTTGTCTATTTGGTTGTGTTGTGTGTATTTGCAGCGCGTTTGTGTATTTGTGGCGCGTTTGTCTATTTGGTTGTGTGTATTTGCAGCGCATGTGTTGTCAAATTGATGAGATGTTTTCTTAATTTGCTTGTGTTTTGTCTATTTGCATGTGTTTTCTTAAGTTGCAGTGCGTTGAGCTGTCTCAGCCACCGTATAATAGAGATAAATGGCAGAAAACAGGAGGGATTGGTGGAAACTCCAGCTTGGGCATTGTGCTGCATCGTGATTTGAGTGTGTGTGTTTTTATATGTTTTATAGCAAACTGTCCTATAATGCGCTCTGTTTTTAGTACTGTTCCTTGGTTGTTTATTGCTCTCCAAGGTTGTGCTGGTGACCATTTGGATCAGTTGTTGGAGAGACTAAATGTTACGTTAACCTTTGGTAGTCAGTCTTTTCACTGTTATAGAAAACAGCCTTGATCCTTCTCCCTCTGCTAGAGATTCTAATAAGGGGAAAAATAGTAGGAGGTGTGTATGAAGCAGTTCATATTGTAACAACTGCTGGATAATGTAATAACCTATCGAAATGTAATAAAATGTCCAACTAAATGGGTTAAAAATCTAATTAAACCTCATATCATCTTCAGACTGATAGAAAGAAAGTTACACCCCTTATAATGTAATAAATGCTGGTTAATGCAATCATTTGTTACATTATCAGGAAAATAAATATTACAACATCAGGTTTTATCACATTTTTTGACTCATTTATTATATTCTTTGGCGGTTATTACACTATCAGTGGCTACAAGGCACTTATAAGAGAGTTGCATTCAATTAGTTGATACATTTACATGATGGAGAATGGAGGATCATAAAAATATTGAAATTTAATAAAATACACACAATTAGTATATGGGTATACAGTTTAAATTTAGTATAAAAGAAAAACAAAAGTTAGATGATAAGGTAATCTAAGTTTAAAGTAAAAACTAAACTGAGATTTAAAAGAAAGTTTAAATTTAATCTTGCTTAGTCTTAAATTAGGTCTAAAGTTTGGTGCAACAGAATTTATTGATAAACCATGATCTAATCCAGTTTAAAGTGGCATTTAAAAATGATGTGCTCTGGGTTCAAAGGACCTTTGTCAGGAGGTCAGGAGTTTCCTGAGCTGTCACCAGTTTCATATGGTGTGTTACATTAGTTCACAACATTTCTCTTTGGTAATGACAGTATAAAACTAGCTCATAGTGGAGATGGGAGTTGAATCTAAGCCTTCAGCGAAGTAAACATCTTTTCTTTGGTGGACAGAAGAGAGGAAGTGTAGGATGCTGGGCCCTCCTGCAGGCAGAGCTGGGCCACTTAACTTCAGCATATAGCAGTCCTGACACATCGCTAGTCTCTTTGTGTGAGAGGGAACATAAAAAAATCACAGGGCAAAGTCACATCCAGCAATGTCCAGATCCACTTTCTTCATGCCTGCTGACCCGAGAGAGCGGAAATAAGGCAAAGATACACAGAAACGGCTCTGAAGGGGAACCTTTTCTCATCTGGCCTGACCAAGATGTCCTGTTGAAGACTATGGTGTCGTAATTATGTGACTCATAGCAGCAATGCCTTGAGGTTGTGTGGCCAAATGTAAAAGGCAAGATTACATAGGGCAATGTATTTTGTTGTCATGTGACTGCTGTGCAGGTAGCCTGTGAAAAGTGGTGGCTGGGTGGCCTAGTCGTTTAAAAGAACATCCTGTAAATGAAAAATCACAGGTTTGATCTCCACATTAGCCAATGTGTCCATCAAAAATGATATGTTCTGCCCCTAACTGAACCCCTATCACTGAACCTCAACTCAGTCACTCTGGATAAGAACATCAGTTCAATGCCTGAAATATAAATGTAAAATCTGCAATGAAATGAGCACAATGTCTTAAAATGTCAGTGAGAGAAATCTGCTTCCCCACCAGGAAAAGATTAGCTGGAGGAGACACGACTAGAAACACTGATATTGAAATAGTGAGATGGAAATAGGGTGTGGAGTTCAGGGGTGGATGGGCAGATACATTCACCTTCAACTGTGGCAACCTGGGTTGAATTCTCAGCTCCAATAAGCATAGTATATAAGCTCCAGTTAGCATAAGTTTTTCTTCTTTAACCTTGACCAAAACCTTAACCTAATATTAACCAAATTGTTTTAGTTGCTAACCTTAACCTTATGCTAACCTTAAAGCTGGAATCCGGGACTTTTTTCCAGTAATAAATAGTTATTTTATCCATCTGGACCATGAGTCAGGTTACACAATGCCAATTACCATAGCTGATAAGACAGCTATTGAAATTTTTGACAGGGTAGGATGACTAACTATCCAACTAACGTTAGCCAACACAGGTTGCCTGAGCAGCCAAACGCTGCTAGCTAGTTAGCATACTAGCCTACCCAAAGAGTTTAGGTGGGGGAATCAGGGAAATCCTGGATTTCAGCTTTAAAAAAAGTTTTAATTGCCTAATAAACCTTAATTGAAGTTTTATTTTACTTGCCTTGCCTGAACTTAGTTGTTAGTTCGTATATGTTAGTTCATAACCTCTTCATATCATGAACACGTGAAAATGGCATGTGCAATTTGTGGTAGTTTTTGGAGAATTTGTTGAAAATCTGTCATCCAAAGATCTGAGTGTTGATCCCTCCCTAGCCTTAGATCAGTGGCTAGGACATATTTTAAAGATTATTTTTTCCATTTTTTTGCTTTATTAGAGAGTCTATCATGGAGAGAGAGAGACAGCTAAGATTGGGAGAAAGAGGGATCTGACATGCTCAAAAGTTCCAGGCTGTATTGGAACACAGGACATTACTTGTCCATGGTATGCACCTTAGCCAACTGAGTTCCCCACTGCAAAATATTTTAACATTGTTTTCAGCAGTAGTATTCTGGTTTTCCAAAATAAAATGGGTTTGGAATGAAACCTTTTATATGTGAACTCTGTTATGAGGTTCCGAGTGTTTGGTATCACACAAGGTCGTTGGAAGCAAGATCAGAAGAAATGTTGAGCCAGAACATAGGTCTTCACGAGCTTTCACGTATCACTCAAGGTGGCCCGCCGATGTGTTTAGTTTCCAGTACGAAGGTACGAGGGACTGACAGAAGAATGTTTAGGCGATGTGAAGACCTCCTTGCCTCCTTGGGGGTGATCGGAGAGGGACAGTGAAGGAACAACAGGGGCAGGGAAGAAAGTTCTCCTGCATGGTGGATTTGGCCCTGCAGGCTGCTGCATATGCTGCAGTGGATTACACTGATCCAACTTAATGCCTAAGACCATGCAATCATTCATAACTACAGGAGCTGTTGAGGGCACAGCCATGGATGCTCCCGGCACCATCTGCCGCTGTGGGTCGGATTAACTTCGAGGAAGATGGGGAAAGGTGGGGGTGGGCTCTAATGCTGCAGCTGGACCAGAGGCACATAGACCCTTGCTTTAGCTGCACTGCTGTTCACCCTCCAGCACTCACCCACCCTACCACCCACCCTCGGGATCCCTGCGTTCTATCAACACCTCACGCTAGGGTTTGACCGATATCAGCTTTTGAAGGCTTTTACCGATATTTTTGGATTTTCTGCTGATCTTTAAAGTTACAATATGCAACTTTTTCACGTTAAAATACCAATATGTAAATGGGATGTATTCCACATTATCAGTCTGTGTGTTTACATACCTAAATCCCCTTGGATTGCCTAAAATTGGCTTTTCAATGATGTTGGGATGTTTTGGGGCATTAAACCATTTGCTGTGGGTGTCTTATGAGCATGACTAGTAGTGAGCTAGGTTGTGGCTATCAAGGTGAGGCTAGCGGCCACAGAGCAGGGAAGTCATAGCAACAACATCAATGGAGGAAAGTAGTAAGAAAAGAGAGAACAGTGAAGCTTTTGAACGCGGTGAACACCAGTGTTGCTTTTTAAATGCAGATTGGCTGCTTTTTCCATCTGTTTCTTCAACGCCCGTGGAGGCTTTATGGATGCTGGTTACCTCAGCCTCAGGCTAGATGACAGCTCATCAAGATGAGTGACAAGTGTTAGGACCGGGAACTTGACCAACTGAGGGGAGGATGCATGCATGGAGGAAGGCGGACCTAACAATACACTTCCTGTCTCAAGAAGAGAAGATGCATATTGTAGCATTTTCATGCCAATAAAATCTGGAAAATTAAATATTCAGTGTTTCCCCCAGAATTGTATTCTTGTTAGGTTGTCTTAAAGGAATAGTTCACCCAAAAATGAAAAATTCTGTCATCATCTACTCACCCTCATGCCAGTTGAAACACAGGTGAAGTTTGTCCATATAACACACAGGGAGGTTGCCAGCACAACTCCATAGCAGCCTTCTCCAAAACAACTGAAGTCAGTGGGGACCAGTTCTTCAGAGTTCCAAAAAGACCTATATTTACACCATAATTTAGTGCAAATCTTAACTGCAGCTGATTGATTTGCAACAAATAATGGTGTATAGGTCTTTCTATTCACAGTGTGATTGTTTGGCTGTTTTTGTTTTGGAACTCTAAAGAACCCATTGACTTCAGTTGTTTTGGAGAAGGCTGCTACGAAGTTGTGCTGGCAACCTCCCTGTGTGTTATATGGACTAACAAATTTCACCTGTGTTTCATTTGGCATGAGGGTGAGTAGATGATGACAGAATTTTCATTTTTGGGTGAACTATTCCTTTAAACAGCATTTAAACCATGGGACACTAAAACTCCCTATTGAAATCCAGGACAATTAAAATAATACTAATAAGAAAACATTGTGTGGATTATGGTCAAAATGTTGCATTTGATCAGTTCTAGAACCAGTTATTCTACATGTGTAATCAAAAAACGGTATCATATCCATAATATTTGACTACTTTTAACAAAAGGCCAATTTCAGCCTCTAACCCTCACAATATTTTGTACCTTAGAGTCAAGGATGCCCATTTAACAACTTCAGTCTTCACAATGGATATACAGGGACAGAGCATCACAATAAAGGAGCCAAAAAGTCAAAGCCAAAAATGTAATTTGTAAGGCACAATTTAACATTGATTGCAATGGCTTATAACTAAATGTGATTAGTATTGAATTCAACTTAATTTCAAGCTTGGTTTTCTCAATTTAGTTTTCTTAATTCAGATGGAGCTGGCGCGGGGCCACTGTTGGTGGCCTGACCTTCTAGTCGATGAGCATGGTCCCTTGTGCCCAGATGTGTGCCTCAGGAAGTTGAATCTGAATTAAGAAAACTGAAATTGAATTGGAAAAATAATCAAATTCAATAATCACATTCATTGTCAAGCAGTTGCATTCAATTTGTAAGTGTGTCGAATTCAACAATTCCATATCAGCATGACAAATTCAGATTTATGCAATTCAAATACAGTCTCTGCTGGCACTAATATCTTTCCATACATTACTCTTCATCTGACAAGATCGTACATTAAAATATTGCATCTACCTCATACATAACAAGCAATAATCAATGCTGTGTATGAGGGTGTATAGTTCATATGATCAAAAGAGCTCAAACCGTTTAAGATGGTTGTTGAACTCTTGTTTGTCAAGTGCTCATATGAGATACAACAACACAGTACTCTCTGGACAGTGTGTTATACAGCAGATGAAGATGCACTACAGCTGGCTAAATCTATCTGCATTCCATCAGCTATCTGCATTAAAAAAAAAAAAAAAAGAATTAGAGCCATGCCAAAAATATGTTATATTTATCTTCCCTACTCTGTACAAATCCAGGAATTTCAAGTGGGAACATATGGGCAGATATTTCTCTTACTGTATTTGAGCCTGAGCCAAGCACTACTTTTTTCTCTCAGCACCATCATTAATCATTACTGACCCTAGAGAAAGTAGGGTACTGAGATGAGGTCATGTGGCACTATGGCCTCGACTAGGGGTCAGTAATAATGATGACCATTGACTTTCTCACAAACAACATCAGTGCATTTGACAGCTCTGCAAGCTTAACTGTAAGGCCATGTGCAACTTTGGTTAGGCTGCACAAGAAAAGGGATTTGAAAAACAACATGATGTGATACATGTCTAGTAACTGAGACTTCTACTTGATTTAAAGGACTACACTGACTTTTTTGGAGGTTGGCCCATTGGTCCTTACTCAATATGTGACAAGAGGATTAGCACCAAAATGGTCTCTGTGTCTACTTCCAAAGTATGAAGATAGACCTTTTGGTAATCCAAAGTTGGCATTGTTTCTTATCCTATGGGCTGTAGATCCCTAACTTCTGAAAACAAAGTCTCAATCTTCCTCAGCGCAGTCCAAAAAATTATAGCTGTCTGGCTAACTTTGCTCACTTCCTATAAACAAAACAAGTTATGCTCGCAGTCTCACGGGAAGAGAGATTTCTTGCCATTGAAAGTAGTTCCAAAGAGTGCATTCTTTTGTGTTTTTTTTTTTTTACCAATCCCCTAAGCAAGCTTGGCAAGTTTAGACATGTGTCATTAAAATGAACTAACCATCCAGCCTAAGCACTGCTACAAGTTCTCATTTTATCACTTTTAGGATAATGCTAGTCGCCTATGATTACTTAACATGCTATGCTAAAGCGTTAGCATGCACACTGGACACAGCTATCTACTGGAGATAGAGACCAAGATTTTGGTACCAATCCTTTCATCACATTGGGTAAGGTTACATTTACCTTAAACTCCAATGACCCGGTGTCCCAACTCACGACAAGAAGTTCTTTTAGTTGCCTAACCTTAACCCTAAACTTGACTTAAGTTGTTTTACTTACCTAAACTTAACTGTTAGCTAACCTTTTCATGTGACAAACAGGTGAAAATGGTGTTTCTGTCGTCACATTATCGTTTTGGGGCGGAGGAACATATTGTATACCTTCACATTATATGTATCCACAACATGTAATCTGCGTTTCCTGAGTTCGTGCTCATTACTTGAATTTTTTTGAGACTATGTAGGATACCTTTCTCATTCTCTTTTTCTTAATATGTCTCTTCCTATGTCCCCCCCTCTGTGTTTTGTCTCCCTCTCCTTCATTTTTTTCTGTCGTACTTACAGAGAGTTAAAGCCCAGCCCTCCGACCATCAGGAGAGTCAACCAGACAGCAGGAATCCCCTCCTCTACAACACTTCAAAAGATCATCTACAACTGTCAAACTACTACCCTTTTGGAAATCTGTGCCTTCAACCAACTCCACCCATGATATTTTTGAAGCAGTTGAACTTTTCTTTTCTTTATTTATGTTTTTTTATTTTAAATTTTGCGCAGGACTCTGAGAAACGGTTCAGTGCAAAGCCCCATCTGACCAGCCAGAGGACCTGCCTGATGCTGGAGGGCCGGGGGATTGTGCTGCTCTCTCGCTTTCTCTCGCGCTCTGGACGAAAAAAAAAAAAAAATAGAACCAGGACATGCAACTTTTGATCATTTCAAACGTCCTAACTTCTGTGTTTTCAATTTCTACAACTTGTGTTAGTGATTTACTTCATATTGGAAGAAATCCCTCGCTGTGCAATATCAGTCGATATTTGTGTGAAGTTGTCATGTGGATGTAGACTTTGGATAACTTTGCTCATTTTGTTTATTTTTGTAATGATGTTTTCCTGATTTCTATTTTTCTAAAATGATAATGGTCTCAGACAGATGGCAAAAAAAAACATATATACATCTTCATCTGAGCACACAAGGAGGAGGGGACACTTGGTTGTAAAAGACAATGTGTCATAGTTTCATTTTCCTCAACTTACAGCCCCTCCTACCCTAATCAGGGCCAAAGCCATAGCCTATCTCAGATACAATGCACAAGGGGTGTTACACAGCTAGCAAACACACCGATGTCCCTAACAGCAAGGACTAAGACGGTTTCTAGGTCTCAAAGTTTTGGGTTGAGACCACAGGCACCTCTTGGAAGCTCAGTTTAAAACAAGGCGTTGGATTTGAGCGATATTTTGATTTCTATGTCAGGGGCTGAAATCTGAAGTAGTTAGTATTCTCTACCTTTGTGTGGCCTGTTCTTCTTGCTGAACGTCAAGTTATTTTGTACTTCTTCCTACATATCAAGGAACTAAGTGGCATGAGTATGTGTGCGAGTGAGTAAATGAATGAGTGCGCTTGCTGGAATGGAGGATAAATAATTAGACTGTTTATTGTTTCAATCCTGTTTCTGCAATTGTGAAGTGTGTTATCTGTATCCTTAAAGCTGCTATCCCCGTACTGTGTAGATTGGAGATGTCCAGCCTTATCCCTGAAAGTTTTCAGTCCTACAAATATCCTCCATTATCTCTCCATATACCTCACACACTTCTTTCTCTAGGTTCATCAGATGCAGTCTGGTTGATCCTCACAGTTGGACTATAGAGTTGAAATCATTCCATGCACCAGTGGCACACAAAGGTGCTTGTTTCAATCAAATCCACACCACAGCATTTTTGACATTTTGACATATTTCTTGAAGAACAACTGTTTTTAGGGATACCTGCAAAGTGTAACTGTAAAAGAAAATGCATGGTTTTGATTGAATCCAGCCCTACATTCATGTTCACCCAGGGATGTTGTGTTATGCCAACAGTAATCAAGGTAGTTTTCCCTGTGAGAAGTCAATAGAGTATGCTGCCTGTGAGTGTGAATCATCTGTGAAGCTGCCTCCATCCATTAAGTACCTTTATTGACGTCGTTTCCCAAAACAACGCTGCCAAATTGGTCTGAAGCCAAATTTCTGATGTTCTCTGTGTATAACTGGTTTAAGTGTTTCACATGTTAAACCTCATCCCTTTAATGTTACATTGTGTTTTTAACAAAAATCCTATTTGTTAAATTGTTAATATATGCAGAAGAGTTATGAAATAAACTGAAACAATTAAAAATGTGGTTTGCGGTTGATTGAGAAGCAATGAGGTAGGCAGCACTACATTCCTTTGCCACTTGATGGTGCCATTTACCACATTTTGGCATTTCAAACACATGGAGCCTATAATCAAAAAAGAAGTCTTATACATGAATGTCAAATTTGTAAAGTCTCCACATCTTAGCTGAAGTGATCTTGTACTTTTTATCATTATTATGGAGAGCACAGGCAAAGCAAAAGTCATTAAAGAAAGAAGAAATTAAAGAAATTTATTTGGAAGATATAATACTTACATCAGAGAGCATTCAGGACTAATGCTCCCTCTAAGCTAAGTTCCAAGCAAAACATATTTTTTAAATGTGAAATCATGTCATATAATTTATAATGGCAATTGCTCTTTTTGCATTCCTGTATGGATTGGCCTAACTTTCTTAGCTGCTAAACAGCACCCTCAAGTGGCAATGAAATTGAATTGCAGGCAAAATGTCAATGACCGTCATTCTACAAGATATCATAGAAATGATCCTAAGACACTTGCCGCATCTGATTCATGAAATTTTCTCACACCAACAAAATGAGCTCAGATTAGATTAATAAATCAGATGCAGCCATTGATTGAGCACTGTGTACAAAGAATTGACTATTTACATATGACACACCCAGAATTATGCGCATTTGGCCCTTCAAAAACGAAGGCTTGGCACAGCAGGTACTCGAGTTCTGCAGGTTCTGCCATGATTACTGGGCTTCACCATAGGCACTGGGCTATGGTAAAGCACACAGGGTCCAATCATCCAATTATGCTCCGTGCCTCCATAAAGACCCTATGTATCTTCCAAAACTATTTATTCATACTTTTGATGCAAAACTCCCACACTAAACATTGGATATTACATGTGGCAAGAAAAAATAATATGCCATTATTCTTTGTCACAGATAGCATGAGGAAATTCTTTACTATTGTGCAATTCCAATAGCTTTCCATGGCCAACACAAATATGTAACAACTGAGATACTATAGCACTAAAAATGAGAACCTCCAGTGAGAATAAAGTAAACTCTTGAGCTGTATCCACAATATCCAAGGCACTCTAAATCCAATAAGGATACAGCTTAAGAGTTTACTTTATTTCTCACTGGAGGTTCTCATTCTTAGTGCTAGTTGTTTTCTACAAATCTGACTTTACTTTTATGCCACAGGAGCATCAAGTGTTGCTTCTGTCTGCCTCACAAGTATATAGTTCTTCGAAATTTGTTGCTGCAATCTACCAGTCAGTTGCTAAATCAAAAAAGGAGGACTTACAAGGCATTCTTCGGGCAAAAATGTAAGCCTTGATTTCATGGCTAGTTCAAAAGAACATATTAAAAACAACTCCCAGGCATTTTGGCCATGCTGTGGCCTTAATCAGAGAGTCACACACCAAACTGTATGCAGTCCGCACCAGGACACCAGGCGGTCGATCTACCGCCTGTAGGCTGACTCATCCCCACCAGAGATAAGCCCAATGAGGGTGGTGTCGTCCGCAAACTTCAAGAGCTTGAAAGACTGATGACTGGAGGTGCAGCTGTTGGTGTACAGGGAGAAGAGTAGAGGGGAAAGAACGCAGCCTTGAGGGGAATCGGTGCTGATGGTCCGGGAGTCAGAGACGTGTTTTCCCAGCTTCACGTGCTGCTTCCTGTCCGACAGGAAGTCTGTGATCCACCTGCAGGTGGAGTCAGGCACACTCAGCTGGGAGAGCTTGTCCTGTAGCAGAGCCGGGATGATCGTGTTAAAGGCAGAGCTGAAGTCCACAAACAGGATCCTGGCGTAGGTTCCTGAGGAGTCCAGGTGCTGGAGGATGAAGTGGAGGGCCATGTTTACTGCATCGTCTACAGACCTGTTGGCTCTGTAGGCGAACTGCAGGGGGTCCAGGAGTGGGTCAGTGATGTTTTTGAGGTGTGACAGCACAAGGCGCTCAAATGACTTCATCACCACAGAGGTCAGGGCAACGGGTCTGTAGTCGTTAAGTCCTGTGGTCCTTGGCTTTTTGGGGACGGGGATGATGGTGGAGGTCTTGAAGCAGGCTGGTACGTGGCATGTCTCCAGTGAGGTGTTGAAAATGTCTGTGAACACCGGAGACAGCTGATCAGCACAGTGCTTCAGGGTGGATGGAGAGACAGAGTCTGGCCCGGCTGCTTTGCGGGGGTTCTGTCTTTTGAAAAGCCTGTTAACGTCCCTCTCCAGGATGGAGTTAGTCGTCACTGTGGTAGGGGGGAGGGGGGCTCTGAGGTGGGCAGCTGTGGAGAGGTGTCAGGACTGTCCCATTGTCTTTCAAAGCGGCAGTAAAACTCATTCAATGCAATGAATTTGCATCATTTTTCAACGACAAAATTCTTAACATCAGGGGCAATATCCCAATTGTCAACTTCACTGCCAACTATGACATACCTCCACCACTGCGTGCCAATGGCCTCAAGCATTTCTCCACTGTAGACTCCAGAGATCTCACTGATGCTATAAATCGACTTAAGTCCTCTACCAGCCCCCTTGATCCATTTCCAGCATCCTTTTTTAAATCTGTTTTTAATTTTCTAACGGATGACATCCTGTCAATAGTAAACTGTTCTCTCCAGACTGGTATCTTTCCCCATTGCATGAAAACTGCTGCCATTAGACCACTTCTAAAAAAGAATAACCTGGACCCAAATGCACTTAGCAACTATAGGCCAATTTCCAACCTCACCTTCCTGAGTAAGATCATTGAGAAGGTTGTATATCAGCAACTAAACTGCTATCTCACAGATAATAATATTTATGACAAATTCCAGTCTGGCTTCCGCACGACTCATAGCACAGAAACTGCTCTTTTGAAAGTTGTTAATGACATGAGGATCAACACAGACAATAAAAAAACTTCAGTCCTAATACTCCTAGACCTAAGCTCTGCATTTGACACAGTGGATCATGGGATCCTGCTGGAAAGGCTAAGAAACTGGGTGGGTCTGTCTGGCACGGTCCTTCAGTGGTTTGAGTCCTACCTGCAAAATCGCCATTTCATAGTCACACTTGGGGACTTCCACTCCAGCAGACACGAATTACTGTGTGGGGTCCCGCAGGGCTCCATCCTGGGTCCTCTCTTATTCAACCTATATATGCTTCCCCTTGGTCACATTATCAGCAAACATAACATCAGCTACCATAATTATGCCGATGACACGCAGCTTCTCATCTCACTATCCACTGATGACTTCCAACCCATACACTCCCTAGTCAGCTGCTTGGAAGAAATCAACCACTGGATGGCAGCAAACTTCCTTCAGCTGAACAGGGAGAAAACTGAGATTTTGGTCGTGGGTCCTAAAGCCCAGAGACAGTTAGTCTGCGAGTACCTGGAGTCCAGATCACTAAAAACAAGTGACCAGATTAAAAACCTAGGAGTTACCATGGATGGCGAACTCAGCTTTAAGGATCACATCAACAGCATCACCAAGGTTGCCTTTTTCCAACTCAGAAACATTTCCAGAATCAGAGGCTTTCTTTCCCAATCTGACTCAGAGAAACTCATGCATGCATTTGTCATGAGCAGGCTGGATTATTGCAATTCTCTGTTTATCGGTCTTTCAAACAAAACAATCCATAGATTACAATTTATCCAGAACTCAGCCGCACGAGTTCTTACCAGGACAAAAAGATTAGACCATATAACTCCAGTCCTCCGGAACCTTCACTGGCTACCTGTTGTTTTCAGAATAAAATTCAAAATCCTTCTGTTGGTTTACAAAGCACTTGCTGGTCTGGCTCCACAGTACATCTCAGACATGCTGTCAGTTTATAACCCCAGCAGATCTCTTCGGTCACAAGGAGGAAATCTCCTCCATGTGCCTAGAGCACTTTCAAAGTCTGGTGAGATGGCATTCAGTATTTATGCGCCCAAAGAATGGAACAGTTTGCCTACTGATCTTAGACTTGCTCCAACACTGTGTTCTTTCAAAACCAAACTAAAGACCTTCCTTTTCACTCGAGCATTTTCTTAAATGAACACACTGTATTTGTACATTATGTTTGTTTGCATGTGTGTATGTAGGCTATATGTGTTTTTATGTGTATGTATGCATGGATGTTTCTGTTTATTTGCACATTTCTGCTGTTTTATTCTGTTTTTATGTAAAGCACTTTGAACTGCTTCTGTATGAGATGGTGCTATACAAATAAAATTGAATTGAATTGAATTGAATTCAAGTTGTTGGCCAGGCGCAAGTCGTTAGCAGAGTGGGGGGCTCTAGGTCTGTAGCTGGTGATCTGTCTGAGCCCTTTCCAGACAGAAGCAGAGTCGTTGGCTGAGAACTGTTGTTGGAGTTTCTCAGAGTACAGTCGTTTAGCTTCTCTCACCGTTGAACCTGTACTTTGACTCTTTAAACCTGTCTCTGTCCCCACTCCTAAACGCTTCTTCCTTCTCTGACCTTGAACAGCATTACTTGAAAAACAAGTATTTTGGGAGCAGTCCAAAATCTCTTGCTACACTACATCAGGTATATCTTGCTTCGTAGAGACTGTACTCTTGGAGTGCACTTATCGGCAACACCCAGAAAGACCTTCCTAAATTCTAAGGTGCACTTTAGGCCCTTGCAGTACGCCATGTTCAATGCGTAAATCAAACCAAACAGAACAGTAAAGGCATTTGTGATGTCTCCTAAGTTGTCCATTACAACCTCCTCTTCCAGGATAACAGTTACATCGACCACAGTGGGAAGTGATCTTGGTAGGGCTGCATCGTCCTTCACCACCTCAAGAATCCCCAACGCCATGTGTGTCATGTGTGCCTCCAACCCTTCAGTATCCTAGGGAAGACAAGAAATAATATTACAGCATTACAGTTTACTACAAAAAAGACCTGATAAAATACAGGCTCATTCACACTGTTGTGATAACTCTAACTATAAAAGGACATGAAAGCTATTTGTAGTTGGCAGAGAATTCACACAGCACCAATGTGTAGTTGAATGATGTAAATTTGTACCCTCTACTTTTTGGTTCACGTGCCTCTCTCTAATACTCTCTAAAACAAAATCAATAGTCAAACCGAATTTCTATTGTTCAGACTTCACAAAAAACTTACAATGTTATCCCAATTACAACTACCATTATCATTGTGCACCATTGTTGTAGTTATTGTTACAGTGTGAACAATGTCATTTACTTTTTTTTTAATTTAATTTTTTTATTTATTGGTGAAATAGCATTACAAAAAAAAAAAGAGTGACATAGAAGATAAGCATGGTAGACATAATGGACAGACATACAGACAATAACATAAAGCAGTTACGATGATGTATGTGATGATATGATAAGAGTCCGGGAGCGGAGATTACAGGTTGGCGTGTGAAGCAAGGAGTGTGGCATGTGTGGCGGAGAGAGAGAAAAAGAGGTAGTGTTAATGTTATAGTGATAATAAATATATGATGTAACAGCAATATCATTATAATAACAATAATAAAATAATATGATAATAATATTATAATACTATCACTATCATCATTATATACAATACAATATAATATAATATAATATAATATAATAATGACCATTATAATAATTAACATTACATTTATACAGCAATGAGGAGAGAGGCCAGACCGGGGCACCGGAAAGGCGAGCGAGAGGCCCCCCACCCGGCCCTCCAGCAACACAACCGGAAGCCCCAGCGGGAGACAGGCGGTGCGAGTCAGCGAAGGACCCAACCCCCCTCCCTTTTTTTTCTTTCCTTTTTCCTTCTTTCTTCCCTTTTGTTAGTTTAGTTTAAGTTTTTAGTTTTGGGGAGATCTTGCTTTGAGCCGCGCCCAAGCCCAGAGGAGGGCGCTGGCCCATTGCAGGTTTTGTGCCTTGTCCTGCCTTGGACCACTCCCAGACCGTTTGGAAGGGAGTCTGTCCGCTGAGGAGTGACATTCTTTGTTTTCTTTGATTGTTTATTTGTTTGTGTTGTTTTTTTTTTCCCTTAAGAGGGAGGGAGGTAGGCCCCACCAACCCCAAAATGTATGTCAGATTAAAAAAAAATAATAATAATTATAGGAATCACTGCATTGTGGATTAGAGATCAGGCAGTAGCGGAGGTTAATTTATTGATGACTGTGGACCAGGTTTTATTGAAATCAGCTGTTTTATGGTTGAGGGAGGCAGACATTTTTTCCAGGGATATATGGTCTATTAGAAGATTCTTCCACTGTATGATGTTTAGGTTATTTTTTGATTTCCAGGTTAAAAAGATAGACTTCTTGGCAATAGTTAGGGCTGTGAGAACACTAGAAGCAGTGCTGCATAATTGTAATGCTGATAGGTCGCCTAAGATGCAGACCTCCGGGGATAAAGGGATGTGGCAGTCCAGTACGTGAAATAATTGATCTGTAACTTGGAGCCAAAAGTGCCTGATTGGTGAGCAATGCCAGGTGGCATGTAAGTAAGTGTCAGCTGTGTTTTGTGAACAGTGTGTGCATCTGTCTGATTCATTAAATCCCATTTTGTGTAATTTCTCACCAGTGTAGTGTATTCTATGAATAACCTTATACTGTATGAGTTGTACGTTCATGTTATTGCTCTTGTTGTTGTTAAGTTATTTTTGCAGATTTGGGTCCAGAAGTCGGCATTGGTACTAATGGAGAGGTCTCGTTCCCACTTGGAGACTGGGAGAGATATTGAGGTGTCTGAGCTGCTGAGAATTATATAAATTCTTGATAGGATTTTCTTTGGGCCTGAGAGATTTAATATTTTCTCTACTGGAATTGGATGAATTAGACTGCTGAGAGTTCTATTGAGTTTTGATAGGATGGTTGATTTTAATTGCAGGTACTCCAGAAACTGTGAATTCCCAATGCCAAACTTCTGGATTAGATGTTGAAAATTAACAAAGGTACTATCTTGAATGACATGTCTTGAAGATGTGTAATTCCTTTATCCTTCCAGGCAGTGAAATTTAATGTTTTTTTATTGATAGAGAAGTCTGGGTTGTTCCAGATTGGTGTGCGGAGGGATGGTACAACTGTGGAGTTGGTGATTTGAAGTGCTTTCCACCAAGCTGACAGAGTTGAAGCTATGGTTATGTTTTGAAAACAGTAATGTTGCTTGATGGTTTGGCTGATAAATGGGAGGTCTGATAAATGTATGTCCTTGCATAATGCGTGTTCAGTTTCTAACTAGAAAGAATCAAGTTTGGGGGAGTTGAGCCATTTTATAAGATATTTGAGCTGATTGGCCAGGTGATATAATTCAAAGTTTGGGGCTTCTAATCCCCCCTGGGATTTTGTTTTTTGTAAAGTTGAGAGTTTTATCCGTGGAGTTTTGTTTTTCCAGTAAAATTTTGAGATAGTCGAGTTGAGGGATTTAAACCAGGAAGTGTTGGGGAAAATGTGGATCATTGAAAATAGATAGTTGATTTTTGGTAGGATTGACATTTTAATTGTTGTTATTCTTCCAGAAAGGGAAATAGGTAGGTTGGTCCAGCGATTTAAGTCATCTTGTATTGATTTGATTAGTGGAGTGAAATTCAAGTTGAACAACTCTGACAGCTTGGGAGATATATTGATGCCTAAATATTTAATATTGCCTGTGGGGAAGTGATAAGGTGATGCCAGGGCTGCCACATCCCTCTCATCCATACCGAGTGGTAAGATGGTGGATTTTGACCAATTCACTGAGTAGCTGGAGAGTTCTGAGAAAGATTTTATAACCATAAAGGATTCTTGCAGGGATGAGTGAGGGTCCTGAAGGAGTAATAACACATCATCTGCGTAAAGAATAATTTTGTGCTCTGTAGTGGATGTCTTAATACCTTTGATGTTACCATTTTGCCGTATTGCAGCTGCTAGAGGTTCAATGAATATAGCAAAGAGGGATGGAGAGAGAGGACATCCTTGCCTGGTCCCGTTGTGTAGAGTGAAATTTTGTGAAATCAACCCGTTGGTAGTGACGGTGGCCGTTGGTGATGTGTATAGTGCCCTTATCCAATTAATAAATGATTCTCCGAACCCGAATTTTTGTAAGGTTGCAAATAAGAATTTCCAATTAACTTTGTCAAATGCTTTTTCTGCGTCAAGTGATAGAATCAAGGTGTTAGATTTTTGGTGATTTGAAAGCTGCATTAGGTTGAATAGTTTGCGAGTGTTGATAGATGACTGTCTTCCTTTAATAAAACCTGTCTGATCGGGATGTATGAGAAATGAGATGACTCCTTCAATTCTGGATGCTAAGGCCTTACTTATAATTTTTATGTCTGTATTGATAAGGGATAGTGGACGATAATTAGCTGGATGAGTGGGATCTTTGTTAGGTTTCAAGAGTAGGGTGATCATTGCTGTATTCATAGCTGGAGGTATTTTGGAGGTGATGGTGAGTTCTGCTATCATTCTTATGAGCAATGGGGAAATGGTTGTCCAGAAATGTTTGTAGAACTCAGCAGGGAAGCCATCCGGTCCAGGTGCTTTGTTATTGGGCATGCCATTGAGTGCACTGTAAAATTCTTCAGGGGATAAGGGTTCGTCTAGAGTATTAACTTGTTCTTGTGTGAGGTGTGGTAGGTTTATAGTACTAAGGAATTTATGGATGTCATCAATATTTGGGTTATGGTCTGAGGTGTACAATTTTTTGTAGAAGTTCCTAAATACGTCATTTATATCTTTAGAATCATGGAGAGGCTTCCCTGCTGAGTCCTTAATAACTGTAATGGTTGCTTTTTCTTTGTTTTGTTTAATTAGATTTGCCAGGTATTTACTTGATTTGTTATTATACTGAAATTTGTTGTGTCTGAGCCTCTCTATAAGAAACTGGGTTTTTTTGTTTATGAGATCATTCAGTTCCAATTTATATTTTCTTAATTCACAGTGTACTTTTTCCGTGGGACTAGTGGCATAGGTGTTTTCAAGTTCTTTTATTTTTCCTTCCAATTTAAGTTCCAATTCTATGTCTTTCTTCTTTTTATAGGATGAGTATGAAATGATCCTGCCCCTTAATACAGCTTTGCCAGTTTCCCAGAGAAGTATTGGAGAGGTGTTCGGAGAATAATTTATTTCCACGAAGGATGTCCACTCTTTCTTTAAGAAACTGTCAAAATCTTGGTCCTTTAGCAGAGATGTGTTAAACCTCCATCTGGTGGTTGATTTCTGTTGGAGTTTTCTGTTGAGCTTAAATGAAACTGGTGCATGATCACTTATAGTGCTCGAATGAATTTGTGTTTCTGAAATATCTGAGTGGAGGGAATTGCTAGTTAAAAAAAAATCAATTCTGGAAGATGAATGATGAACTTGAGAGAAGTAGGAGTATTCTCTTTCACCTGGGTGGTTTAACCTCCAACTATCGCCAAGGCCGTAGTCCTCCATATATTGCTTTAAAACTACTGTGGATTGCCAAGATCTAATATTACCTGCAGTACTTGATCTATCTATTAACGGGTCTAGCACAGAGTTAAAGTCACCTCCTATGATTAATTCTGAGCTGGGGAGGTTATTGAGTAGAGAGAAGAGTTTGTGAAAGAAGGATGGGTCATCTTTATTGGGGCCATATAGATTAGCAATTGTAAACAGATTGTTGTGAACAGAGATATTAATAATGACAAATCGTCCTTCTGAATCTGAGATTGTAGTGTTATGGGTGATTTGAATTTTATTATTAATCAAAATAGCAACTCCTCTTTGCCTTGGCAAAGAGGAGTTGCTCTTGGCTAGGAAGATGTGGGGGAATTGAGATGATTTTAAAACTGTGCTTCTTGAGTCAGTTAAATGAGTTTCTTGTAATAGACATATATCCACTTGCATTTTGGTGAGGTGGTTCATAACTTTAATTTTTTTTGCCTGATTTCCAATGCCACAAATGTTCCAGCTAACAAATTTGATTGATGACATGACTAATTAACACAAATGTATGTATATATGGTAATAGTGAAGAATTGAAAGGATGGATATTGGTGTGTGTGTGTGTGTGTGTGTGTGTGTGTGCGTGCGTGATTGAGAGCCGGGAGTGGGTGTACATGTGTGTGGAGGGGTGGGGGTTAACAAGAGGGAGACATGTAACATATAACAAAAGAAAAGGGGAAACGTGTAACATACAAGAAGAGAGTGGAAACGTGAAACATATAGACATGATTACTACGTCGTTCACTGACAAGCAAAACAAGGCAGTGGCTTGAGGAGCACTTGGAGACTATGGTATGGGCTATTTATTTATATGTTTCTTGTGACAGGTTGCACAGTTGCATTAGAATAGCCAAGGTGTCAGTTCATTGTCGCGGAAAAGTTGTCCATCAACGTACAGTTTGTCAACCGAGATGACAGCTTTCCTTTTTTTTTCAAGGAACTGCTTCCTTATAGGGAAAAGACTTTTGCGTCTCTCCAGAATTTCCCGAGGACACTGATCGTTCATGCCAAAATTGGTTCCTCTCAGTTCCTTCCCTTGTTTTTTAACCAGTTCTTTGTGCTTATAGTGTTCAAATTTGGCGATTATTGGTCTCGGTTGTTTGCGGTCCTTTTTAACAGCGCCGAGACGGTGGACACGGTGGAATGAAATTTGGTTGACTTTGTCTGATGGGATCTTGAGTTGAGTGGTCAAGAAGTCTTCCAGAGCCTTTTCGGGATCAGAGGACGAGTGGTCCGAGGGCTCTGGGATACCGGAAAAAATGAGGTTGTCTCGCATTGAGCGCACTTGTAAATCTAGTACTGTTTCTTTCATTTGTTTGTTGTCTCTGGTTACGGCCGCTATTTCATCAGTGAGAGTTTGGACAGATTTTTTTAACTGTTTGTTCTCTTTGGTTAAGGTGAGGATCTGGCCATGGGTGAACTCCAAGCTGTGTTTTAACCCCTGAAATTCTTTGTGTAGCAGTTCAATGAGGGAAATCCTTGCATCCAGAGCCGACAGTTTATGGTCTATGGATATGAGTGTGTCACTAACCTCAGTGGAGCAGTTGGAAGTTTCTGTCTGGGTGGGTGAGTCCGTGAATGAGTCGGGTGAACGAGGGCGTTTGGCAGAAGGTATAGAGCTCGTTGTTGATCCTTTTTTTCCTTTTTTGCCCATCGTGCCAAGCCGGTCGAAACACTCGTCAATATACTGTTCCAGGTCTTCCAGTTTTCCAGTTGTGGAGTATTAAACAAGGGAAGAATTAGTCCTTAGCTTTTTTGTTGTGAAGTGTTGTTAATTCAGCAGCGGGGCGCCGCCATGTTGAATCGCACACCAGGTCTCGCGAGATCGGGAATCACAGCATCATCCTCTGGACTCCTGAACAATGTCATTTACTAATGTAAAAATAAAATGTCTCCTGTTATCGCTGTTGTGTGAATGGTTGTGAAGGGCAGCACAAAAAAACAGACAGACCTGCGTTACTTTAATATGTCAAAAGAGTAACTGCTGGCTGCACAGGTGGTGTTTTGCTTTTGTGTTACCAAATGTAATGTAACCCACATGGGTCCCAGAAAATGTATCAGCAGCATTCATCATGACAAACTCCGACAGCAAGTGGAAGGATGTGCTTGTTTTTAACGCCGGGGCGTTCAGGCTTGACATAGGCAGAGTTAGCCAATAAAATAAACGTCAACCAGAGGAGTAGATCAAAAATCATTAATAAACAGGTCTAAATCTTACGAGCACAATCTATGTTTGACAAAGTACAGCAAACCCTGACACAAGTCCATCTAAATCTGACAAACTGCATCTACGAATGAAAAAGGCAGCTAAGGATGTCCTAAAATGTTGGTTAGATAGACAGATGTGTTAGACATGTCTGTAGTAGTAGCAGTAGAAAGAGTGAAAGCCAGTGCAAGTCTTTTAAACAGCTAGAGTGGAGTAGAGAGACTGCTCAGAAGTTGAAGGAGCCATTCAGAATAGCAAGATTTTGAATATTGAAAGCTGTTTGGCTGGGAAGGCTAGCGTGAATTGTGAGTAAGACGGATAATAATAGTGTTCTTGCTGAAGCAACTAGACTAATAAAGAAGTAAATAAGAGTGTATAAGTGTGATTTGCTGAAGCAAGCACACTACTCACCAGAATGGTCTTTGACAGTGAAGCCGAATCTCTCAAGTAGGGGAAGACCCCGAAGAACAGTAGATCTCCCGTGTGCAGTTAAGTCTGTAGTCTGCAACAAAGAGAGAAAGAAAGAGAAGGGGAAGAGAAGGAGAAAGAGAGAATGTCCAAGCTTGAGAAATGATCTTGTTTGAAATGAAGCACAAAGAAAAATGTCAAAAACTAGTCATGCAGAGATAAAGCCACGAAAATCAATCTTTCTTTGATTGACAAATTGATTATTTACCTGTGCATCCAGTTTCTCCAGTAAGTCTTCCATGTCATTTTGTCCTGCTTGTCCTCGTTTGGCTCTGTATATCTTCAGCAAGCCCCTGGTGTGACTGTCCAACGCTCGATCAACACGGTTAATGCATGTAAATTCTGCATAAACCTGGGGAGAGAGAGGGAGAGAGAGAGAGAGAGAGAGAGAGAGAGGGGGGGGGGGGGGGGGGGGGGGGAGAGAGACAGATACAAAAAAGAGCAATTATATTGATTATAATATGAAAATATGTATGTAAATGTAAAATATGTGAATTCTGCATAAACGTGGGGGTGAGGGAGAGAGAGAGAGAGAGAGAAGAGAGAGAGAGTTACCTGTTCCTAAACTAGCCATCTTTGTTTAAATGTTGACACCAGTGGCTGGTCCTGTAGCTTTGGTCTAGCTAGGCCAAAGCTAGAAATTGATATCCAAGTGGTGGCGCTACGGGTGACACACACACACGCGCACACACACACACACACACTTTTAAAACTCATTTTGTGGCAGTCTGCTTGATTGTCCAATGTAAATGCCAACTTTCTCTTACAGATCACATCTTGGTGGTTCTGTTTTGAGCTCATCTCTAACTAACGTTAGGTTATATTATTACAGAGATAAACTACTTTTCATCCAACATTTGAACCCGCAAAGGAATAATGTTACGGGGAAAAATTAGATGCAATTCGTCATCGGCTACAAAACAAAACAGTCTGAATCAGACGTTTTACTGAATAAAAATGTACTAACTTGTGGCGTTAACGAAGGGGCTCGGAAAGCACTGCGCCCTGCCATTTTCAATGATGTAACGTTAGTTAGCTAAGGTACATTTAAGGTAAATCAAGCTAACTTACCTTGGAGAATCCACAGTCGGATGAAAACCAAAATGATAAAATAAAGTGTGTTCTTGTATTACACGATATATAGACCTTACACTGGGGGTGTATTTCTGAAAGAAACCGAAGCTGAGGAACTCTGATGACTTTGTAAAGTCTGATAAAGCAGCTTGCCTTTAGTTGACTTTTCACTAGTGATGAGAGAGCGGTTATTTTCTTTCTCCGCAACGCGCATGCGCAAACCTGCGCACTTCCTCTGCTTGAATTGCATTTTAATAGTTCGCCTCTTCCGCATTTTGTCATCCCACTTCCGCTAAACTGTCACTGTCAACATCCGGTCAACTTTCGGTAGCTAGCTAGTCAGAAGATTTATATGTCGTTAGGTAGCTAGAATCTAAAATGACAAACACATCAAATGTTTCAAAATGGGAGCACACAGAAAACAACATAAGAAGGTCAGATGGTCTTATATTGTCCCATCCGTCGTCAGTCATAACGTGGGTAGACGATATGAAGAAGTGGCCAGAGGTAACTTACGGCGACATATTCAATTATTTCATCCTGTCTCAAGGAGAAAATTATAAAAGTACCGAAGCCTACCAATATTTACACAGCGGGAAAGTGGGTCGTATACTGTTACACACTGAGGGCGATTTCATCTTTTTGAAGGCAGATGTGAGCCCCAGCCAGTCGAGCTGCCCGAACCACTCAGCGTGGGTGCTAGTTACCAACCTGGGATCTGTGGAGACTACTGGATGTTCGTGCATCGCTGGCTTGGGAAGGTCATGCAGTCTCGCAGCCTCAATATTATGGAAGGTAAGACTCATACCTATCACGCACATTATTATTATTATTATTATTATTATTATTATTATTATTATGTATATTGTACTTAACGTTTCATTAATATCTTGCAAAGTTCGTTTGTGTTGTTAACATAAGTATATAAACATAAGTATATTAACATGTGTTTGTTGACATATACACAGCTGCTGAACTGATGACCATCTGTAGGCTAAGTATCTTGTCAAATCTCTTAATGGTACAGTGGAGTAAGGTAAGTATATGCAAAAGGTAAGGTAAAGGTAAGGTATGGTAGGTAAACATTAAGTGTAATATTAAGTTGAATCACTCTTTATCACCTGATATAAGGAATATGCAAAAGGTAGGTAAACATCAAGTGTAATATTAATGATTATATGATTTTGGATAAAGACAACTGTGAAAGTTTTGAATTATTGTCTTTTATCTTTTGAGTATATAAACTCATCCACTATATGTCATACACTTACCTGCACTATTTATGCTCTCACATACAATACATATTTATACTACTGTCCATACTGTATATATCTGACCTATAGTGTATTCATATCTATACTACTGTCTATACTGTACATATTTTGTCCATAGTGTATACACCGTATTCATATCATACCTCCAGCTGTTTATTCTGTATATAATGTCTACTAGTAGCATTACTTGTACTTACACCTGCACTATATATTTTATACTTTTGCTTATACCTGCAGTGCCTACTGTAACTGCTGCACATGCTCATACTGTATATATCTCATATACAGTCTCTATATCTCTCAGCTCATACTGTTTCTAAATATGTTTGGTCTCAGGTCAAAAATGCAGTGTCCAGTGGGCTTACTGGCATTGCCTGCACCGATGAGCAGCGGCTCTGGAATGTGGGGACCCAGAGGAACCTTGCCCCGAAGCGGTTGATGAACATCACCTTTTCCCACCACCGAGCCACTGATGTGCTGCTGACGCCCGAGATAAGGCCCATCCATGTACCTCTGCCTCCCACTCCTACATTTTACACCCAGGATGAGCTGAGAGAGGGTCTCAAACATCTTAAACTGCCCATGTCAAGCACAAATGTCTGAATGCTGCACAGGGACAGGAGCCAGAACAGCCTGCATCCTCCCCACATGCCGACCATGATGGCACCAACATCTGCCAGAGGTGTATGTTGTTTTACGACACTTTTGTGGCCATTGCTCCCAACAAATGTACAGCATTGGAGCGCGTAACCCTCGAGCAGAGTGCCTCTCACTTGTGGCATGACTCTCGTAAGGTAAGAATCACTGCAAGCACGGCAAAGAAGGTCCCCATCAGAGGCAACCCTCAAAACTACATCAGAGAGCACCTCTACCCCAGGTTCCATGGGAATGCGGCAACTCACCATGGTACAGAAAGCGAGGCATCGGCCTCCCAGTGGCTAGAGGGTTGCGGGTATGCAGTCAGCCGCAGAGGCACAGTCGTGTGTGCAAGTGAGCCCTGGCTGTCAGCAAGCCCTGATGGAGTTTTGAACTCGGAGGAACTGCTGGAGATCAAATGTCCTCTCCTTAAGGGTAATGAGTCTCTGGAGGACCTGATCAGAAGCCAGAGGTACGACGTGAAGATGGTGGAGGGGACGCCTCAGCTGCAGCCAAATGGTCCACGGGGCTTCTACATGCAAGTGCAGCTTGGCATGTTCTGCACAGGGCTGAGGGCCTGTAAGCTGCTCATCTGGGCTCCATCACAGCAAGTTTTGCTACAAGTCCCATACAATGAGCAATTCTGTGCCCAGACTGTAGCTAGACTTAAAGCCTTTTATTTTAAGTATATGCTCCCTCATGTGTCAGATGAGTTTCAGGCAGGCCGCCTGTTGCTTTCAGCAAGATACTTGCAGCTTTGTAAAGAGTGAATATTTGTTGTCACCTACTGAACTGTCTTTTTTCTCTCTCAGGAGTCAACATTGGCAAGAACGGGCATCTCATTTCAACATATTGTGCCCTGTTTCCCCTGCACTTGACCTTGTCTGCCCCCTTGTGTCTGTCTACACATACTATGTATGTATGTATGTATGTGTATCACGTCCCCCCCTCCCCTCTGTGTCTTGTCATATGTCAATCAATGTTTGATGTTTTTTTGACTGGGGCGAGAATAATTAGGACTTAGGATAGGATAATAGGTAACCATTTTAAATCAGTTGTGATGAGAGTTGAACAAGAGATATGTTTGTGATGTGTTTTTTAGTAAATGTTAGTTGTATAATATGTTGTAAGAAGGGAAGTGTGTTTTTGGGAGCCTCCTACTGCCCTTCATGTACAGATCACATTTCACTATTGAATTCTTATTATATGTAATAAACCAAGATGGAATTAATTTGCAAACTTGTTGACATGACGTATTTCTTCAAATCACAAGAGTTTATTCCTCTAAAACACAAGGTTAATCTACAGAGCTCAGATTGTATAGGTATATAAGTGTATGGACAGAAGTGGAGCTCAGTCTGTCTCCACAAGTGGAGCGTGCCTTAACGGCAAATTTACACTCTTATTAATCTTCTACATCAGAAATGATATCACCACGAAGGTTACACAGGGCTGCACAAATTCTCAAAATTTTGTCAATTTTAGGGGCGAGGTTAATTGGAACTGTTTGAGAAATTATTTTGAAGTTTTTCAGCCAGCATATGACCCGCTCAACATGGACCCGTACATTGGCGATGCGGCTAGTGTTGGTGGTGTCTTCTTCAGAGAGTTGCATGCCTCTCTTGGTGAACGCTGGAATGACAAGTTTCACCTTCCTTTCATAGAGGAGATCTTTGATGGTGAAGCCTCTGTCAGCCATGACTTGGACTTGATCACCTGGACGGAGGTATTCCAGGAACCCTGAATTTATCACTACACCTTCCTCCATATGCTGGTGAGATGAACATGATCAGTCCACATGGTGCAATTGAGACAAGGTATTTAATGGTATTCTGGCCGTAGTAATGGCTGTAGGACTCACCTCTCGAGTCAAGGTTACGTGGCTTTTGAGGGGTGTCTCTGAACAGTCGATCACACACGTTGTGTTTGGGTAATGTTCTCTGAAACACTGAGGCATTGTTGCCTGGATTGTCTCTCTGGGAAGCCATGGTAGGTAACACCTCATTTTCTCCTCCATGAGGTCAAGCCAGCATGAAATCACCTTACTTACAACAGATTGAGAGATGCCAAACCTTTCAGCAAGGTCCCCCTGCATTAAATTCAGACGCAGCTTCATCAGGGTCATCAGGAGCTGATCCCAGGGGTGTAGCTGGAAGCTGTTGTTGTACCCTTTGGTAAGGTCCTCGGCCACGAAATGGAATGCATCCAATGACAACCCTGTGTAGAGCTGACAAAGGTGGTTGTTCCTCAGCAGAGTTATGTACAACGCAGCCGGCACAACGCACTGTGTTAGATGGATCCTCCCATTGTGTTTCTGCATCACAGTGTGTAGGCATCTCGACGTGGTCCTCCTCACAGTTCTCCACTGCATCACTGACGGCCATTGATGTATCTGTGGAAATAATATAAACCATAAATATATTTTCACATTAGGACTTCAACCAAGTGGTCCCACTAGTCAAGTGAGTGTTTTTTTAAGGTCCATCATCATAAGAATTAATATATTATAGGATGGCAACCACAATTATGCAAAACAGTGTGAGAGAGAGATGAACGAAAAAATGAGACAATATACACACACAATCTTTTAATTACCAAGACGAAGGTCAATATCAATATCAATATCTGAGTGAGAGACACTTACTGATCGTTAAATGTATTCAGAGCACGGATTTCACTAGCATTAGCTAACAAGCAATTGAACACATAGCTAACGTTAGCTAGCTTACCTGTATCTGACAACCTCCTCATCACCCGACGTGACTTCTTTAATGGAGCATCGTAGCCGAGCCATTTCTCGGGGTAAGGGTGTTCATCTGTCGGCTTCCCGTCCACGAAATGGTAAGAACACACATATGGGCGCTTCGGTGGGTACTTCAGGTTTAACGCCTTCAGCCTCACATTTAGGGGGTGGGTGCAGGTTGTAAAACGCCCCACAACACTCCGACCTCCTCACTTTATGGTCGTAACATTGTTGTTGTAATTGCTCTCTCCTCTTTATCCAATTATTATTGCACCCCCTAACTGAACATATTATACTTGACATCGTTTTTGTTTGTCGTCTATGGCTAGCTAGCTTAGGTCCCTCTCAGCCAGAAGTGGGATGACAAAAACGAACGCGATGACGTCACCCTTGTTGTCGTGGAAAATAAGGTGAGAGCCTAAGTCCCTCCCCTTCCGCTGTCTTATTTCGGAAAAAATATGTACGGTAGTCAACAGTGAGAGACAAATAATTGTTTGATCCCGTTTGAATTGTGCCATGAATTACACATATGATGTTTTGTCAATTTAAAAGATAATTTTGCAAGTCAAGAAAGTCGCAGTTTGTCGTAAAACAGTAAAGTAACGTTTAGTTTTGTGTGAAACCGCTCAGTGAACTACATCTCTTGTCTCACACAATATACGTCACCAACACCAACATGGAACGAAACATACGAAACACACAGGCATCGCGTTAACGTTAGCCCCCACTGTACTAAAACTATCCTAAACCAGTTTAAATCTGTTCTTACTGTCTACCTTCCAGGTTGTGTATAATACTACTGCTATCTGAGAGGGACTTAGCTTCAGCAGCTCTGGGTAGCTTGTGGAGAGAGAAAGTTACGTCACTTGCGCGACTTTTGGGTGTGTAGTCTTTCGAATTACGTATTTTCACAGTCTTATACTTCAACAGTCTTACGACAAACTGCGACTTTCTTGACTTGCAAAATTATCTTTTAAATTGACAAAACATCATATGTGTAATTCATGGCACAATTCAAACGGGATCAAACAATTATTTGTCTCTCGCCATTGACTACTGTACATATTTTTTCCGAAATAAGGTCCCATGGTGGTCCACCGGAAGGGGAGGGACTTAGGCTCTCTATAAGAACCTCCTTGCTTGTAACACAGTAGCCCTAATTACCATTTGCTGAATATAATTTGCTTAGTTTACTGGCAAAATTTACATGGTCATTGCCAAAACATTTTTTTATGTTGTGATTTGTGATTTTCACATCTCATGTCAAATTCACATGACTTTGACACAGACTTCATTTTCACCTGTGAAAACCTTTTTTCACATGTGAATAGAGACAATCACATGTGAAAATGTCGAATTCCATGTGACTTTGTAACATAGGCTACTTTATTTTCACATGTAAAAATGTGAATAAAGCCAATCACCTGTGAATATGTCGAACTCACATGTAGTAGTCTATGTATACTTGGTAAGAAAGTACTTGGTATTTATAGGGACATATGAATGGCTTTATTTTACAGTCCTAGTATATGTTTAGTACACAAAAAGTATACTACCGGGAAAGAACATGGTACTTTGAGTTTATTAAATCCAACCATTTTAAGGTAGTCTATGTATACTTGGTAAGAAAGTACTTGGTATTTATAGGGACATATGAATGGCTTTATTTTACAGTCCTAGTATATGTTTAGTACACAAAAAGTAATAATTTAGTACCGGGAAAGAACATGGTACTTTGAGTTTATTAAATCCAACCATTTTAAGGTAGTCTATGTATACTTGGTAAGAAAGTACTTGGTATTTATAGGGACATATGAATGGCTTTATTTTACAGTCCTAGTATATGTTTAGTACACAAAAAGTAATAATTTAGTACCGGGAAAGAACATGGTACTTTGAGTTTATTAAATCCAACCATTTTAAGGTAGTCTATGTATACTTGGTAAGAAAGTACTTGGTATTTATAGGGACATATGAATGGCTTTATTTTACAGTCCTAGTATATGTTTAGTACACAAAAAGTAATAATTTAGTACCGGGAAAGAACATGGTACTGGTTCATTGAAAACATTGCATAAGCACCTATGACACATCATCAAGCAACAACAGGATACTTTCGGATTGGCAGTAAATGGTATATAAAGGTAAGCAACTGGAACTCACCAATGTATTGAAAGAACAATGAAACTTATGGTATTTCCATGTACATACTGTGGTGTTTCCTAGTAAGTAATATGTACCTACTGGATAATAACTAAGTACTTACTAACCATTTATTTGGGTACTTACTTAATAACCATATTTTTACCATCTAGTTTCCTAGTAGGTTTCCATGTACTTACTAGGTAATAACTTAGTACTTACTATCCTTTTCTTATGGGTACTTTACTAATACCTAGATTTCATTACTATCTAGTTTCCTGGTAGGTTTCCATGTACTTACTAAGTAATAACTTGGTACTCACTAGCCAGTTCTTTTGGTACTTTCCTAATAACTATATTTTGTTACCATCTAGTTTCCTAGTAAATACCAGGTAATTAGCGGACTGTAAAATAAAGGGTTACCAGATCTTTTAACACCACAAGAGATTTCAGATAAAATATATTCCATATTTTGCTACCAAATACAGAACAGAGATTCACAAGATCAAACATATTAAAATTACAATGAAATTAAAAATGACTTTTTCACCTTGTTTGCTAATTCTCCATATTATCACATATTCCTATTTAATGGCAAAAATGTTAAAGATTTTTTTTATTTTCACGTATTTTTAGATCTAAATCTCATAACTTTTACATAAACTGTGTATTTTTAAATATAAAGTGTACATAAAATTTCCAATCAATAATACATCACAGACTTTTGAGCCAGCACCCTGGCCCCCCTCCGCCCCTCCCATCGTATAAAACTTGATACTTCACAACTTTCAAATGACAGAGTGACAACATGTTACGAAGGTGAAAACATTGTTTTCAAATGACAGAGTGACAACATGTTACGAAGGTGAAAACATTGTTTTATTTTCCTAAGACACAATGGTTGTGTACCAGTGGTTGAATTTACTCATTTTGAAGAAACTGGAGTTTGTAAAGCTCAAGATTATGAGCAAAGCCTTTCATAGTGGATTGCTGTAGATTCACTGCCTTTCTTTCTATGTTTGTTCTGGTCCAACCCGCCCACTTTTGAACAGTCACTGAAGAATTATCCAAAGTGACCCTTCATTACAGGATAGTTTTACAAATCCACCTACTATCACTTTGAGGAGATGCCCCACTCTAAGTGACAAATTAGTCCACATCTATTTCCCCCCAGCATCACAAAACACCTGGCTGGATAAAGGTAAACCCATGGCTTTTTAAAATGTGTTCAGTGCAACCACTGTGTTAATGTGGTGTAAGGGAAGTGATTTACCAATATGATATGGGTCTCTAACTTTTGCAGCATTTGGAACCTTATTTTTTTAAGGTTAAGTGTTTTGGAAAGTGTTAGTGGACCATTTTCAGAAGGGCCTAAGTACATGTCCAGTAGTATTGGGGCAAGTTAAATTCGTTAGTATTTGTAAAACCCAGCCGTCTGGGCCAGATAATTTCCCATTGGTAACTTCTTTATAAACTCTTAAGATTTCTTCAGCTGTTATTCGTGTGTTTATGCAATGGCCTTCATTTATCAATAATTTAAGTGTGTAAGTCCTAGTTTTACGAACTAACAACTGCCACCGTATTTTTATCAAATGTTCGGAGGCACATGGTTTCGATCGTATCCACATGCATATGTTGATGAATCCCAATCATTGGAAGCGTGTTCATGGGACCTTAATTATCATGAATTAATATAATGGCAACACCTCAGAAAAGCCATATTAGGCAAAGGAGCACAACCACATTCATAATCTTCCAGACCAAAATGGCATTGAAGAAAGTAAAAAAGAAAGAACTGCATTTTGGGGTCCCATTGTCTGCTGAGTTCCCAGCTCCTACCTGGGTCCCACTGCCTGGTGTGTTACCACTGCCTATTGGAGTCCCACTTCCTACTAATGTCCCATTGCCTAGTGATGTCCCACTGCCTACTGGGTTCCCACTGCCTACCAGTGGCCCACTGCCTACTAGTTTCCTACTGCCTACTGGAATCCCACTTTCTACTGAGGTCCCACTACCTACTGGAGTCCCAATGCTTACTGGAGTCACCATCTGGCCTGAAAAGAAAGAACTGCTTTTTGGGGTCCCACTGTCTGCTGACGTCCCACCTCCTACTGGGGTCCCACTGCCTGGTGTGTTACCACTGCCTGCTGGAGTCGAACTGCCTATTGGGGTCCCACTCCCTACTGGGGTCCCATTGTCTATTGGAGTCCCACTACTGCCTACTGGGGTCCCACTACTGCCTACTGGGCTCCCACTGCTTACTGGAGTCCCACTGCTTACTGGGGTTCCACTGCCTAATGGGGTCCAACTGCCTATTGGAGTCCCACTGTTTACTGGAGTCCTACTTGCTACTGAGGTCCCACTGCCTACTGGGTTCCTTGGAGCATTTTTAAGTTTAGATTAATGGATTAAATGACAATATAATCAGCAGCTTGAACGATAGTAAAATTATCATTAGTTGCAGCCTAGTGCAAACACTTGCCCATTGATCATGGAGAGCAAAGAAGGATCCTCCTTGACAATAAATGGCAGGAGAAATATAGATGCTTCACCATCTGGCCTGCAGTTCAATTCCAATTTCACACATACACCCACAATAAGTTACCATTTCTCTCCACATTGGCTTGGCATTCTATCACAGACTTCAGGCAGAGATCCTTCAGCTTGCTGTTGTTTGCCATATCAACCAGCTGACTTGACATCTTGTCTAAACTTGTCATGAGTTGGCTTTCAGTATCCACTTTAAGAAGTACTGATGCCTCCTCAAGCAGCGAAAAGAAAACAAATATGCATACAAATGATTTCTTAGTCAATGCTCCACACAGAAAATTTGATCCATTACATCCAGCTACAGTATAGACTGAATATCGAGCACAGTAATAACTGTAATTACTTGCAGGTAATTGCATGACATTTCTACATGCTACCAATACTGACCACCCCTCCAGTCTCTCTCAGTAGGCAGAAGTCCTCTGTCATGAGATGCCATATTAGTAAGACAACCTGACATTAATTTGCAGTGGAAATGTATTTGAATTTAAGATAAAGAGCATGACAGAGCAAGTTCTGTGTGTAATACATCTTCAATATCATGTGCCAAATTAATGTAAACCACTTTGTCCCATTAGTTGACCTTTTGAGAAACACAAAGATCTAAAGCGACACAGAGTAAAAACTAAAAGTTATTATTTTCAGCTAAATTCAACTATTCAGACAACCTGCCAAGATTATGTGAAATTCAGCAGAAATGTGACTATGAATTTGAGTTTGTTCTTTTGGGATTTGCTTTATTATTTCATTATGCTGACGAACACTTCTGTCATCCTCACCATCATCATTCTCCTATACAAACAGACAAACCTTCAGACAGACAAAAGCTGAAACGAGCATGAAATTGCTATGCTTCCTCTGTTTGGTGCCAGAGATAAAGAGAGAAAACCAAATGAAAACAAATCAATACATTTTATTATGTAGTGTAATGGAAAGTCAATGGAGAATCAGCGCAGTAAGAACAGCACATTTTGAAGACAAACTGAGAGCTTAATTCAAAATTTCCCAACTGGATGAGGCACAGCATGCAAGGTGCTGCTTGTTTTGCAAAAGGAATGTAATTATGTCACACACATCTATCTATATTGGTTGTTAATGTGATAATTCCACTGCTTCAGATGGAGATTGTCAACAGTGCTCATGTATTTGATCACTGGGGAATCCAACACCATGCCATCCACAAACTCTCACTAAAATGTAATACAACCTATAGCAAAGAAACATGTCTTTAACAACACACATGTAACACCATCAAAGTTTGTGTGCCTATATCAGCAGACAAAAGAAGAGGCAAACCATTCATTATTGGCCCAATCAAACAACATGGGGGCACTGGAGAGCTCATTTCCAGTTTAGACATAACCGCCCTGCCAATTTTTCCAAAACTTGGTACAGTGGTAGAAGGGCAGCACCAATGGCCACTGTTGAATAAATAGAGCTGATTGGCCATGTGGTGTTGCAATATTCATCTAAAATGCTCAAAATTGGCAAGAATTTGAACAGGCAGATCTCATGTCCCATTTCAGGTCCAGTCATGAAAATGTGTGCATCTCCTAATGTGAAACAAATTGGTAATGGGGCATGGAAAGGGGCATTACTTTTGCTAAAACTCCAACATGTGGAACTGTCATATCTTGACGTTGCGTTGGCGGAGGTATGTGCTCTACTGACTGCTATCTAGTTTTATCAGAATTTATACACTGCATCCTGAAAGCAATAGATTGGCTATAAAAAGTGGTCACCGCCCTTGGAGAGGAAATTCAAGACATTTATGTGAAAGTATAAAATTCCAATCTCTCACTTGCTCTAAGAGTTCGCCATCCAACAAGACCTCAGTACATTGTTTCTGAGCCAAAATGTCAAGAAATGTCTGTACACTGGCCCTGGGGTGTCTATACAAATCAACAATGTAACAGCACTGGAAAATATACAGACAAAAACCTTTCATGGAAGAAATGATTTGCTCTGGTGCGATAAGATCAGATGTTAAAGATGGTAAATCTTGCTGTCCAAACAAAACTGCCTGGAGCTCAGCAGAGGATCCTGAATCATGCCAGAATATTGCCTCATGAGTTGAACGTTCCCCTCTGCAGACTGCTGCTTTTAAATGGTGAGTGTGATTATCTCAGTACATTGAACAGACCATAATAAAGCAACATAATAACCATCGAATTTCATGCCTGGTGTATTAAATGAGCCTTACATTCTGTGTTTATCCTCTCCGCCTGCAGACGCTGTTCTTGGCAATGAAGAGGCGCCCTGCAGTTGGGAGGAGGTCTGGGACAAACGCCGTATACTTCCACTGCACATCCATACCCAGCAGGGATGACATATGACCACAGGATGGCAGTGTTTACCCTTATTACTGAGCCAAATGAGCAATGAGTCCATGATGCTGTTTACCTCACTTGGACTGTGTGAGTCATCTGAGCATCCCAGTCCGACCTCAAGCGACCTTTATGATGTTATTCCTCCATATACTATACTGTGAGACAAGTCAGATTGGGGCGAAAATGTGAATTCAGCAATATGTTTGACTGACACTACGTATTTGCATGTTCTCTCCATGTTCTACTGGGTTTCGTCCTACCTCTAAATTACCTATAGCTTTGAATGGGTCTGGATTGGACACTCTAAATTGCCTTTAGCTATGAATGGGAGTCTATCTATGTTCATCCTGATGAACTGGAAACCTGTCCAGAGTGTCTCAATGCATGCTGGGATAGACTCCAGCCCCCCCGTGACCCGAAAAGGAGTGAGCAGGTAGAGAAAATGAATGTAGGAAGACTAGATGGTGAGATAAAGATACTGTGTTACTGCATTGAATTGACACATTGCCACCTCATACATTGTGCAGTGTGTTTACAGTGTAAAATAAAGTTTATGGTATCTTCCATCAGCACCTGCAGCTCCAGGAGGATGGATCCATCGACCGAGAGGACTGATGCCTGAAATGGTCCATCCTGGTCTCATGAAATTTCATGAAATGAGTGCAATGTCTTCAAATGCAAATGGATGGGGATTTACCTTCAACTCCAACCACCCGGTTTTAATTCCCAACTCATGACAAGAAGTTTTCTACTGTGAGGTTTTTATTTTCATACAAGATGTTTCTTATTTAACCATGACTTTTGAATGAATTATGTACATTACCTTTATTTTTATCTTATTACCTTATTATCTTATTACCTCTTCTCTTTATTATCTTCTGTACTTATTTTTCCCTGGTACTGTTCTGCCAGTTGCTGCTGTGGCACCCGAATTTCCCCAAGGAGATTAATAAAGTGATATCTTATCTTGTCTTATGACCAAAACCTTACCCTAACATGAACCAAAGTCTTAGTTGCCTACACCTAAGCCTAAACTTAAATCTAAACTTAACCCTAATCTTAACCAAAAATTGTTTTACCTACCTAAACTTCATCGCTATCTAGCCTTTTCATGTGACGAAAAGGTGAAAATGGCATGTCCAACAACTGGAGGAATGCAATCTTCACATTATTCGTGTCCACGACATGTAATGTGCATTTCAGAGTTCATTCGCATTTCATGAAATTCTGTGAGATTGTGTATAGAACAGGGAGGAGGAGGCGGAAGTGGAAGAAGAGCCATGGATGAGTCCCTCCTCTCTAGGTCATCAGTCAGTTCTGTACCCAACATCCTAGTGCTTGACGGGTGTGTATAATCAGTTTAACTCTTTCTCTGTAGGGAATACTAATCATTCATTCCTGAGCTGGGATGTTCTCAATGAGCAGCAGCTCCAGCTTGGTGTTCAGTCAGATTTACACACGCTCCTCTATTGGCTCAGAATAAAACCTCAGCCGCTAGCTGCAGCGTATTTAGTCTCTGCTCATTTCTGCTGAGCCCCCTCTCTCTTGTTCATTGTCTTTAAAATTGTCGGTGGTGATTAACGGCTGCCCGGTAACTCTAGCCGGGGCTGCAGGACTTGGCACTTCTGTTCCCTCAGTAATCAGGGATGCCGTGACACTGTCTCATAGATCTGCAGCCACTCAGCCCCTTTACCACGGAGAGTGATTTAGGGAGTTGATTAGATGAGTTCATTCATTTTCACGAGTGACAAGATGGCAAGAGGCAATAGATGACATACACCATCGTAAAATGGGTGTGAGAGTAGGGTTTCACTTTTTGAAATTGAAATTTTTCATCTCGAGCTTCCCCGTCGAAAAGCCACTTGATTGTTGCCAATTATCTCCAATTGTATACTTTGTATGTTGCCTGTCTTTCCATTTTAATTGAGATACCCCTGGCGAAGGCACCTATGCTCAAATTTAAGATTTTTTAACATTTTCACACAAAAGAATAGTGCATTTGCCTCCTAATTTATCCTTCCCTCCAATGAGCACCTTTTTCTTGTCAAACAGACTAATGGTTTGGAGAAGCATAAAGCAGGAACACACCCAGGTATCTCCTCTCAAACTAATATATTTCATCTCCATCTCCCCGATTGAAAGGCATATAGTCCATAGAAATTGTCCTACACTACAGTTTGTGCCTTATGTTACTATCGCCATGGGGAAAATGCCCATTGCAATGACTCAGTCAAAAATCCCATATTTTTCTGTACAACACAGCCCTGTAACAAAGGCTGAAGTCTTTAATGAGTTGAATACTGACATTTGAATTGAATAATTTCTATATCCACTATAGGCCACCCTAAATACAAAAAATCATTTGCATTTCTTCTTTCTACATTCTTTTGTCATTGTAACATTGTTTTATATATTGTTTTATATAAGTAAACTTGACCTGATGTTGTTTCTACATGAAACAGTGGAATCCAGTCCAGGACCTTTTTATTGGTTTCTGGGAAAAAATAAGTAAGGTCTTGTGATTGCATAAAGCAGGCCATCTCTTTTCGGTTCCACCCATTCTGAGAGCTGATTATCATAGGGTGTCTTGAAGAGTGATGCTTTATCTCACAGCAGCAGATGCCCAAGCTGGTAGACAAGTGATTTCCAGCAAGGCTCGTCTAGCTGTATCTTTTAGTCTTTTCCTCTCCATCCCTCCCCTCTTCCTCTTCTGTTTTTCTCAGTGTCCCTCTCAGTGCCACGCCGGAGGAGGGAAAAAAAGGATTTGTGTGACTTGTGTTCAAGATCCCACTAACAGAGCTGCATAAGCATCACTCTATTATGCTTTCCGAATGCCATCATAGTCATGGGAAATGCCACATTCCCGCAATGATTTCCTCAGCTGGAAAGCTGTTGCATGGCATGTTCTTACTGTGAAAATGCAACTTGTAACAGCCAGGCTCTTTTAATGATGGTACCAAGTAGTAAGCCAGTGGTGGCCCAATGTTGGGCCGATGTAAGCTGTTGTGTCGGGCCAACAAAATTTTGTTTGGTGAACTGACTTTGGGCCAACTATTTGAGCCAATGTTAGAATTCTGCTTATAGCTAACTGTGCTGGGACAATGTAGGTTCAGCAACTGAAATGTCTTTTTTATTACCTTTGATGTAAAAAAAAAAAAAAAAAAGTACAACATAAGTCACACTGATGTTTTTTAAATTGCAACAATGACTCTTACAAACTTAACATTCACTCTTTGGATTATATTTGGCAAAACAAATGTTTGTTGTTTATAATACTATATTGCACTATACTACATGAAAACAAAACATAATGAAATAACAAAATTACAGTAATATTTCAAAAAGGTACACGTGGGCTAAAAACGTGAGTTACTGATACAATGAAGACTACATTTAAAAAGTGCATGTGGTTTCACAGAGTGGAGAAATTTAACAGTTGGAAGTCCATTTATGGTCTATTTATTCATTCATCCACTGTCCATTTATAGTGTGCATTTCTGGAACCCAGTAGACTCTGGAAAGAGAGAGGAGGGGTGATTACATGTGGTTACAGGCAAATTTATATCTAATTTGTACAATTAATACTCGCCACTAATAGAATTAAGGGGGCAGTTTTGTTTGATCAGTATGGCCTGCCAACACCAAAACGAAAGACAAAGTAGTGTGAACTTACATTCTGTTACAGTTGGTGCAGTGGAGCAATTTAAAAACCAAAATGAACAAAGCTGTAAAACCAGCCTACCTCAGCCTCCAAACGCAATCAAATTTCGTGGATAGGTTTCAGATCTTCCCCACTACTGAGACAAAAACAAAAAAATACACTAATAGGCCAAATGGTGGTGCTATCACAAGCAACCTTTTGGCTAATAACTGCTGAATCATAAGGCCTACAATTTCCCCCCCTCAGATTCCTTGGCTCAAAACGAATCCATTGCACATGCTGGTTTTCATTTCCGCCATGATAGTTTTTCTGCCATTTTGAATTTTATGCAAAAGCAATTTTTTGCTATTTCTTCAAAGTTGATCCACTCTCAATGAAATTTCATTTTGCACACAGCATATATGGACTTCCTAGATTACGGCTACCCAGAGTACCCAGAGTTTTGACAATCCAAACTGTTGGATTTTGACGGTGAAGACACACAAACAGCAAGTGAGGCATAATTCTTGAACACTTGATGCTAGAGCTTGATGCTATGCTCCATACTGCCACCATTAGGCTAACCTTGCAATAGCAACTTTTTAAAAAATTATCTTAAAAGTTGATTTTTACACACAGCATGATTGAGCTGCCTATTTCACCGATTTTTTTTTTTGGCATACTTCCTAAATGCTTTATGTTACAGCAATCAAATTTGATAAATGGGTTTCAAATCGCTCTCACTAGTGAAGTAAAAAAATAGCCCCAATCAGCCAGATGATGGCGCTATAACATACAACTTTACATTTTGGCCAAGCCGTAAGAGTCAACTTTACAATACATTTTTATTTGGTCAAGACAATGAAATATCAGCGTTAACAGATGACCATAAAACCAATGCACACTTTGCCATTCATTCAAACACCATCAGCAAGTTCTTTGTGAAGCAGCACACATCAGATGAAACAAGTGTGAGCCAAGCTGAGCTATTTGCCACTTTCTATGGGGTCAAGCATCATCACATTATCTCAGCTATGACTGGGGCTGTAGGCTGTCAGAAATGATGTTCTCTGACTCAATCATTGCTTCCAACGTGTCCGTGGGAGGACCAAAGCCAAGGCTTTGGTGCAAAATGTGTTTGCTCCTCATTCCCTCAGACCTGTTATGGATCAGAATGAGTCTGCACTTGTGTCTGTTGCTACTGATGCATCAAACAAGGGCAACATGAGTCTTTCCCAGCTGCTTTTACCCATCTCAGTGTTCAGTAGGATGTGGAAAGAGATCCAGAGCAGGCTGACCAATGACTTTATGGTTACAAAGTTACCAGAGCCTCAGAAAGCTGGAGCCAATGCAGCAGGCTGTCTTTACCGTACATGCTGACAAGCCTATGCACATTGTGGAGTTCCTGGAGAAGCAGTTTGATTTTTCAGAGAGCTCAGTTAGCTCTGTGCTCCTTTCAGCCTGGATGCACCTCTGAAGGTGAATACATAATTGATCTTGCCTCTCATCTGTGCATGAAGGTGGAGGGTGATGCTCTTTTCTCTGAGGTGTGCGTCCTGAATTGAAGTCCTCCCTCCACTGAAGCACAAAGACATACTTCCTTCAGCAGCAGCCTAACAGCCACAAAAGCTCCCACAAAAGCTCTCACCAAGATGTGGGCTGAATTCTTTCAGAAGGCAGAAGCAGCATGTCTTTACTGTTACTCAGGAAAACATTTATGTGGAGAGTGCACAACAAGAGGACACCATGGTCCAGATCTCATTTTTTCCTGTATATTTGGAAATTGTCACTCAAATTGTGCTGGCCAAGCCATGTTCACTACAGCGTAACGCAACCTTTAGCTTGCTGGCTAGCATCACAAGTATAGCAAGTAGGGGTGTAACGATTGACCGATTCAAATCGATGCACCAGGCTTAATATCTAAGATACAGCTGCATCGATTCAAACAGCTTGAATCGGGCCAGAGCTGGGAGGGAATCACAGCTGAATCGATGCAGGCTTCTCTCTATCGGAAAAGCCCAATATGACAGATGTATCTTGTTTTTATTTCAGCGCCTAATAATGTGATTTACTCCTTGTGTGTTTCTCCCTCTCAGTTCATATGCTTGTCTCTGCCAGTGTTGTCAAACTTCTCTGTGCTCCTCTGCCCAGTGTGCCCGTTGTTTTGTCAAGAAAGTCTACTGATGGAGAGGAAATAAATGCCGCACCAAACATCAAAACACCAAATCGCAAGTGTAGAGCCGCTTTGGGTTTTATAAGAAAATACAAACATTTTCTAAAAGTGTGGCAACATGTAAAACTTGCCCAGCAGCAGTGAAATATCCAGGTAGCAGTACTAATCTGCCACTTTCCAACAACTCTGCACTGTCAAAATCAATTACTGAAGCCATTGCATATATAATCATAGCAGCAAGGCATTATTAATTAATAAACAATGGCCTGTTTGAAAGGATTATTTTGAATTGACAGATTTTTTGCGAAAGAGACCATTTTAATGTATATCTTTCTCTCTCTACATATTTCTTGCCAGACAACGGTAGAAGTAAAATGGAAGTTTGCACAATTTAATTGCATCATATCGCACCACAATCGTATTGCATCGAGACAGGTCTGACTCGAATCATGTTGAATTGTTGGATGCTTAAAATGTATTTTCGGTCTCCTACCAAGATGCGTATTGAATTGGTCTCATAAGGACACCACTAATGGCAAGATAGCATCACTAAAAACCATGTCAACACACATTGTGTAAAAGGCTTCCAAAAAAGGCTATAAAATGTACAAGTGTAGGTTTTTATGTGATTAGAATGAATTTACCCAGTATTCCTTCACTATATTATAGGTTAGCCAAAAAAGGTTCAAACCAAAAGGCTTTTGCAAAAATCTATTTTTTCTGTGCCAATATAATCTAATTGTGTCTTTGTATTATGCAAATAAGGGTTTGATCACATAGGCTAGGCCTACTGATGGTTGACAGGGAGCCAATGTTTTCAGTGTTCAGGCATGTAACAAAGCAATTGTGAGTAATTGGAGGAATACGTTGGTGCAATCTAATAAAATAAATTACCTTCTAAAAGATTCCTCTGTTCATGTTAATTTATGAACCAGGTTCAAAATGCTCTATACGCAGTAGCTCTTCAGGAGGCCTTCCTGGCAAATCCCCACATCTAATTTTAACATAATAACCAGGCTGTTGTGATCACGGAAATTGCATGACAGTAAGTCATTTTTGCAGTTTCAGATGGACATAAATTTCCCAAATCTATTGTAAAATTGCTAGAAATTGGTTTGAAATTGTCAATTTTCTTCTGGCTACAGCCCTGAGTATGTCTTCAGTTTAATGAAGAACATTTGGACGGCTGATTGCACCCCAAATGAAGAGGTGCTGGGATATCAATAAGCCACGATGCTGTACAAGCCGACTGACAAATAATAAATTAGGACATTTGGGACCTCACATAAGGTGAGAGGAAGGGGTGCATACATGTATTAATACAAGACTCTACAAATACAGCTCAATAGGGCTATACAAAATATCGAAAAGTAAGACTCTTAGCTGCCACTTCCTTCAGATGGTGTTGTATAAAACTGAACCTTGAACACAGCAGGCCTGTAACAAATATGTTCAGACTGCTGCTATACATATATCACTACAAGTAAAAGCCCAACAGATTGACCTGTAGCTTTGTGTCTGTGTGTCTTGCTCAGAAAGGTATAGGTCATTTATTAATTTCATTCAGCATACTGACCTGTTAAGGAGATGATACCATAACTTGTCACATCTAAACATAACCTATTAGAGTGCAATAAATCAGCCTTAATATCACAAAGTCTCTTGAAGTCCTCAATAGATTCCTGTAATTATTAGAGGCACTGTCTTGATAACATTGCTGGTACTAATAAGATTACATTTTTATAGCCTGCAGTTTGCACCTGGGTCTTAATACTCGCAAAGGCCTGTCTGGTCAACATTATAACCTGATAGCACATCTGACTTAAAGTTGGATCAAAGTCTAATGCTTATACAACTGACCCCTGGCCTTAGCATGAACGCCTCGAAAAGGTTTAATAAAAGAGAAAACTGCTCAAGTCATTTCTGTTCTCTCCTTTCTGTTACAGGGCTGTCAGTCAAAACTCAAAATTATCCCCAACTGCAGTTTATAAAAGCGACAGAGCGTTGGGTACTGGAAATAGCTGTGGGCTCATGCCGTGGGTCTTGGTGTCAAGGCATTATGCCTTGACTTAGGGGTGTCAATGCCGGGGTGAAGACCGCTGGAGGAGAGCTGGAGGAGGAGGACAAACGGAGGCAGCGAGGTGAGCCGGTGGAGAAGCAGCAGGGAGGGAGTGTTGGCGTTGGAGAGCAGAGCGGCGCCTGGCTCTGAAAGGAGCAGCTGAGGGTTCGGCGCCAGCAGTCGCGTCCCGGCCACCCTCCCGGCCTCTCGCTTTAACGAATGTTTACAGATGGCCGTGACAGAGGCAGGTAGGGCGAAGCTGGCGTGATGCTGGGCGCCGTCTCCCCGAGGGCTGAGCACAGTCTCCTCACGTAGAGCCCTAATGGAGATTGTCTGGAGCGCCCCGATTGAAGCAGTCAATCACCGTCTGCGGGCCTCTCCTCATGGACAGCACGGCAGAGCAGAGCAGCACCGTGCACACAGTTTACCACAGAACCCAAACACACACACTCGCATTCCTTTTTAACGTCCTGGTGGCACGGGACTAACATTACTTCTGGACGTCCAGTGATTTGTAATAATTGTGGTGATTTTCGGTGATTTTAACCCAGTGCAAATCTGCCATGTCTATAATTTGTAAAGCAAAAAATGACAGTGCAAATTACCTACCATATTTTTGAGAAGACAGGTGCCCTGATGTTCAGAATTTCCACCATAATTTGTTTGTCTCTTCTTCTTCTAGATGCACAATTTCTATTTTCCTCCTGTCATGAAAAATGGAGGTGGAATCTATGCTTTGAATGCACAAACGTTTTGCTTTGCTAAATCAGGAAGTGAAGCACTGTAAAATCTTAATCCTAATACAATTGTGTCCGGAGGTTAGAGGGTGATCATTAATTACAGGAGGTCCCTACAAGGGTTTGACTGATATGAGTTTTTGAAGGCCGATATGACTGATATGACCGACTGATATTCTGTATATTTTTATTTTACCATTTCCGTGGCAAAAAAAAAAAAAAATCCAAGTATTCTGTGTTTCTCGCAGAATTTTATTCTTGTCAGAGTGGAAAAGCCTCTGAAACAGCATTTAGACCATCATAGGACACAAAAACTCTCCATTGAAAGCCAGACTAATCTCTGAGGTGGGTTAAGGCAGGGTGAGGCAGGTGTCATTGCAGGTTTTACAGACTGAGACCCATGAAGCTGTTGCGGAAAATCACATTATATGCGATATCATATTTTTACTGAAAGGTCAATCGATAGATCGGCCAACCCTAGTCCCCACCTAATACTAGTCGCATGTGAGTAGGGCTTAAGTCTCATGCCTCAATGAAATTCCCTCTCAATCCCATCAGTGCGTGTAGCAACATGCAGATATAAACAAATATTTGATCATCATCTGCCTACGCTTACATACTGTACTAAATCACAGCAGTGCTCTATAACTTCCTGAAAACTTGTTATGAAATATGAGCATCCATAGACTAGAGTATTATTAAGCCTGATTAGGTTAGTTGCTGTAACTGCATCTTTCTTGGGTGTGGAAGGCAGGTGCAGGACTAAGAGGCCCGGCTTTGCATCATGTATTAAAACTGTCTTCATTCAAGCACTCATCACTGCAAGCCCTTTTCTGGGAACTGCATCTCATTCATGCTATGAATTCCATCCAACAGTACTTTCATAATTACACCCTTTCTATTGCCAAGGCAACATAAAGACCTATCCACAATGCGTGCACGCACGCACACACACACACACACACACATGCACTCGCAGCTAAATGCCAAAAGCTTTCAGTCCATCTCCTCACTCCGTTTCCAGTCTCTTTACTTTGGTCACTGAGGGCTAAGGGTTTTACACTAATTGGAAACCTTTTTGTGGTGAGCTGCTGTCTGTGCTCCCCTCGTTGTTTCATGTCTTAGTGAATTTCCTGGTGAACAAGTGAACAGAAGTGCAGTAAGGTGGTAAGTCAGACAGGAGGGAGGCTGTGGCAGTAGAATTGCTGCACTTGCTCTTATTACACATTCCCTTTTAATTGGGCTTCACGGACTGGAGGATTAGGCCTTGACTGCATCTTAACACACACACACACACACACACACTCACACACACCTACACACACACACACACACACACACACACACACACACACACACACACACACAAAACCCACTCCTGGACCTCAGAGAGGGATCAATACTGAAGGGAAAAAAAAGTTTGACAGATGAAGTTTCCCCACCTCTCCCTTTAGCTCACATGTGTTACTGTACGCCTGCATTGATTCAACCTACTGTAGTGAGGTTTCCATCAAAAATCTCCAGAGAATTTTTACGCAAACGTTTGAAATGTCGCAAAAAATGAATTGTGAATTAGGCACGTTTCCATTAGTTGGGTTGAAGTGAATAAATCAGCTTTGTGAATGTCACAAAAACACACCCAGCAGAAAAATGGAGAGAGATGAATAGTATTGATTCGTAGTGGGCAAGTTGTTATTGTTCTTTAGTGTCAGCTAATGTTGGCCATATTTCTGCTTTCATTTTTCTCAGGCAAAAACAAAGAAATGCACTTGGAAAAAAGGTTCCACATTTCTGGAGATCATGATGGACAGATATTACATAGACAACAATTCAGAAAGTCCAAAGACACTTTTGAACTGCTGTGCAATGAAAAAGCATGTGAGATATTGAGAAATGTTGCCGTTTCCATTCAGCTTTTCTAATTCGGTACATCATAATAAAAATAAAGCCAGCTAGTGAGATCCTGCACTATTTCCTAAGACCTTTTCCCTGAATCTTTTCCCTCCCTCCATCCATCACCTCCTCCTCTCCCTCCTGTGGCCTAGAGAAACATGGCTGAGCCAGAGGAATCTCGAGGCTGCAGCCCCTCGCTGTTATTCAAACAAGGTAATAACCCTGCTGCCGCCTCGCAGAGAGGGACTTCCAGAGAGCCAGTGAGAGTCCCAGCGCTCAGAGAGAGACTCTGATAAGGAAACAAACAACAGGGAGGGAGAGCAGCGCCGCATCGCTAATCACTTCACATACACACACTCTAACACAGTGTGCGTGACACCCCTCCAATACTATGGAGTACAATTCCAGCCATTATCCTGGAGAACCAGTTCCTACAATGCCTCCTGTACCTAGTGTCAGATCAAGACCTCTTAACCAGACCCACCTGTTTTTTTGAGATTATTGCAAACAAAATGCTTAATTTTGTATCATGTTTTCTTCGAAAATTGTGAGTTTGCAGAGTTTTGGGTGTTTTTTGCAGTCAAATTGCAGGAACTGGTATCGCAAATCAAGGAAAAAGTGGTACCAAAGTTGCACTACAGAAATACCCCCAAAAAATGTATTTTTATAACTACCTCAACAGTCACTTCTTGTGATAATAAGCATTGGCAAACTATAAACTGCTGAACACTAATGGATACTTTAGCGCTTGTCCTTTATTTTTCTGAACAGAATAAAAAAACATGGGCTCAAAGTTACAACAAAGGAAAATACTCCAGTCTTTATGAATATACCTTCAACTCCACATCAGCACACCAAGCACCAAATAAAATCAGTCCATTTGAATATGTTTCAAGATTATAAAACTGTATAATTTCATTTAAAAGGTCTCCATTTATGCTTGAGGTAGACTTTGTGTTCTTCTGATCAACAGGATGCCAACCGAAGGCTCAGGATCAATGGAAACTATAATAAAGCAAGTTAAATGAAAAACAAAGTGACTCAACTTCTTCCACCAGTAGGGTGAATACAATTACAACTCATTATTATTATATTATTGTATATGTGAAGGGTGAGCAAAACTCTGAATCCTCCTCCATCTCCCTCTATAAAGCTCCACTGAGTCATTGGTTGTAGTAGAAGATCAACGTAGACATAGTTTGTTGAAGTCTGGTTTGATTGGACCAAAAAAGTGTGATGATTGGCCAAAATTACAAGTGTTCTGTTGATTTGGCCAGAAAGATTTGCGATAGTTTTGCAAAATTGCTCAAAATCTCACAAATATTACAGGGATTAATTGAATCTGCATTAATTATTGCAATTGCAAAATCACAAATTCCTAAATGGACTGGGCAGATATCACCAAACCTCAAAGATTAAAGAATGTAGGGACAGTGGGCTGACTTACAATAGAAACCTAGGTGTTAGATGCATGTAGCGTAACATTAGCATAATATATTGGTTATGTGTAGTGAAGCAAAGTGTAGTGTACATGTAGCATTCTCGTAACTTTGGCTCAAAGCGTAAATGATGACTATGCTACACTAGATTTAATATGTACACATTCATGCTTTTGAGGACATGGTCATTTAGAAAGTTTTCACTTTAGTAATCTGTAAAAGTCTGCCTTGGAAGCTACCCTAACCCCAGGCTCAACAACAGATGTGGGCGGTAGTGGGCATCAAAACAAAACCTCAAAAATTTAAGATCTAATACAATGTAGTAAGTTGCAAGTTCTTCCTTCATTAACAGAAGTCATTTCTGTTCAGTAAAGTTTATTAGCAGCATTGACAGCTAGTCGTCAATACTGCTTATCAAGTTCACTAACGCATGCAACTTGTACTGACCACGCTCAGTAACTCATGTTCACAGCAGGGAAGTCACTTTTGAACCTACCTCCCACATTCATGGTACTTACCTAACATCAACTAAACTATGTCAGCTATACACTGTTTAGTAACCAACTCAACAATAACAACTTTAATCAAATCAATCCCATAACTTAACTAACACAATCTTATCAGTGCTAATTATATTTTGAGTGAGAAGTCGGGTTGTGGTCCCATTGACTTGCATGGAGTGGGCTGGATTTGAAGTCTTTTTGGAGGCAGCATCTAGCGGACCTTAGAGGAATTGCAGCTTTCAGACACTTTTTTGGCTTCAAAATTCAGTAGCTAATTTCACTTCTTCTGATATGTGTCTATATGGCGATTTTCAAAATAATTGCGTTATTAACGGGCTATAATGGTTATAAAACGGGGTTGTTTTCCGAGTGATTGACAGGTCGCCTTTCCAGTGATCGACAGGTCGCCGATTACGGGCCAACAGAAGGCGGAGCTGCGGAGCTGTGGTCAACCCCCGGCTTCGCTCTGGCTGCTCCGGCTCAAAAAAATGTCAACATGGTGCTCGTAAACCCCAACTTTTGGCTTCAAAACGGCCCTTCAGAAACCTATGGGTGACATCACAGTCACTACTTTTTAGGTTTCAACAAACATACTTCTGGCCAGGAGTTAGATTGGCCCTATAGTTCTATAGTGTATAGGGGTGGAGTTATGCAGTTGGGTGTGGGATGGCATGCTGGGTAACTATTATAAAAGTGTGTAAAATGAGTGATGAATCTTCATTGTTTGTCATTTGACAGTTGTCAGTTGAGCACATGATGTCTAGTCATATCTAGTGAAATAAGCTGCAAATACTGAGTTAGATGGTGTTGGAAAATAAACCTGTATTTGTGTTGGTTATGTGCTTTGATCCCTTGGCCAGGAGGAAAATGTATAAGACTGACACGTGTCAGTAGATTATAAGTCCTCGTCTTTGTGCTATAGACCAATTACATCACTGCTTAAGGACATTTGATAGTGCCTCCTCCAAAAGTTAGAATAATGGATGAGCTGTTATTGTCTTAATGGACTGGATATATGAGAATGTTTTTTTGAAATTGCTGTATTAATAAGGTAACACATTCATTAATTTAGGGCATCTCACACTCTCCTCAGGGCCTTGGCAAGCTAGGTGAATCATGCTTGTCTGTACTTGACAATTCTGTTATTGAACCTGGGGTTAGGCTGTTTTTCAAGGGAGATGGTTACATGTGTAGGAGAAAAAGCATCAGTTATCCTCTAACGCATAAACCAGTGTCAAGTGATGTAGGTACTGGTCCTCTTAGGTAATGGTTGGAATTGTTCTTCACACCAATACACACCAGTAAACTGATATTCTCACACATTCCTCATTTCCTCGCAGATCTTCACTTTCTTTTTCATGAAAACAAAAAGGTGAGACAATGTCTTCAGCGCATCGCAGCCCGGGGCTTGGATGGATGGATTTGACCATGAAAATCTGTTTTAAAGGTCTGGGGGTGACATCTAGCAATATGTTTGTGTGTGCGTGTGTGCGTGTGTGTGTGAAGACTATGGCCAGATCTCTCTCAGACATTGCATATTTCAGATTTAACAATGAATATTTTTAAAGAAAAAGCATATTGGAAGGGACTTTTTACAAAGTGCTTGTATTATAAAAACCCAATGGCCTTCAGCAAAGACAGATAGACTTTTGATAAAATTAGTAATCACCTGTTGTGTTTGGCTGCCAAGTGACATTTGCACTTTTATATTTAGATATAGTCAAGCTTTTTCTACATAGATGTTTTCATGTAATGATTTTCAAACGATACTATGGCAGATGACTTCTTTTAGATCCAAGCTGTCTGGCTTCTCAACTACGGGTCTAGAATTTTATCCACACTGCGCCTCCACTCTATTAAACGGAGCCCAGAGAATATAGACAGCACAATAAGACGATGGGTTTTTCTCACTATGTATGAGAGAGACGCAGGATCCCAGTGTCAGTCATCTCTATAAATAAAGATCACACAACATGTCGGCTGTGGCTGCAGCTCTTTTTCTCTCCCTCCATGTCTTGTTTCCTTCTGCTCTCTCCCTCGTGATTTGTCCTCAGATGCTCCTCAGACCAGCAAAATCCAGCCTGAGGACACCGAGGAGGAAGGCCATGCTTGTCCAAATGCGTTGTGATCATACCAAAGAGCTCTATAAATGTCGCCAGCCTTGTGTGCACCCTACTGCGAGCATTACGGGTGAAGCTGAATATCACGGTCAGACTTCTGGCGCTACCTTTTCTGCTGAACAGGCTTCCTTGTATCACTTGCCATCTTGTGTTTGACGTTAAAGTGATGTTGAACTTTGGTAGTATCTTGGGTTGTTTAGCTTCCTGGCCATGATCTAACCCCAAAATCGGCGATTCTCTGTTATCTGTTGCTCCAGTAGAGGAGATTGGAGAATTGCAATTCTCACTCCATTCGCTACCATTGTATGGCGAAACAGGTCTGAAAATCACACTTCTAGCACATAAACAAACACGAACAAAGCAGATTCTGACAATATATAATAAAACTAGTCATGCTGCTGAATTGTGTTTAAGTGAATCGCTTTCTTTCTCTTTATAAAACCTTTTAGTTTGAACAAGTGTAACACCGAAATCCTGTCAGAGGAAACTGGAACAAAGAGTACGCTTACCAAATTGTCAAAAAACGGTGGGAGACAGGACTTCGGCAAAGCAGATTATGCCAATATATAAAAAACGAGTCTCTCAGTCTTTTTCGCTTTTCCGATTTTGGGGTTATATCATGGCCAGAAAGCTACACAACCCAAAGTACTACCAAAGTTCTACATCACTTTAAGGTATAAACTGTTCTCTCACTTTTAGGACTGCTGAGGGTGTGTTCAAACTCCCAAAACATAACCCCAAATAACTGCACTGACGCCTGAAAATGCAAGTCTCGGTCCTCTTCCAAGAGAACTGTGGTGTGGTAAAACACAAGGGTTTATGGGTATAAGGAGAAGGATGTTGATATCTGATAGCCAGCAGCTCCTTATGCTTGGAAAGCCTGGACTGATGCTCATATTCAACTATTTCTTCATGCGTTCTTAACTGGTATGAACACCAGAGAAGAAGAGCACAGACAGGTCCATCATGCTTTGTTAAAGTTACAAGGACTGGAATCAGATTTGTTTCCACCCAAACCTCTAACCTGGCAGGATGACAGTTTACCAAAAATCTGTCCAATAAACAAGCTACTTGTGAGTCATGTGACTTTTGTTTTGCCCTGGTTGGCTTGTAATTGGGCAGCGTGAACCTAAATGAAACAAATACAAAAATGCAACAAGGTAAACTTTTCCACTATGGTTCGGACCAAAGAAAGTGAACTGTAGGTGCGATTGCACCCTTAAGGATCTTTGGGCCCATTCGGTATACCAGAAGGCCACAGTACATCACTGCAAGGCTAACTTTCTCCAATTCTCTAAATTTATTATCTGAAACCTCAGCTGAAATTCAAGCATTAAATTTTAAATTGAATTAATGAGCAGCTCCTCTAAAACTTTTAATAGCCTATCCGATAAGAGAAATGATGTCCTGGGACCTTCATTAGAGGGAAGTTAAGGGATGGCTCTACTGGGGACAGTTTGACACCAGGGAACAGATAAACTGGGTGCTTCACTCTCCCTGCTCTAATTTCATTTGGAGTTAGGTCAGCCCTCTGTCCCTTTATTCTGAAATATCCCAACAACTCAGATTATATAAACAGGCCTAGAAGACTTAAGATAATACTGAATACAGAATAAGCTTTGGATCAGTGGTAAATAAAAAGGGGGGTAAACTATGACCTCCAGTCAGTGATCATCATGAGGCAAACAACCACCAACAGAACCAACAATCTGTAATATTTTCAAAAAATAATTGTTCTTTCCCTTAAAAGACCACATATAGCTTGCATTGGTTTGATACTCCTTACCATGATGTATACTATGAATTTATATATTCATGTCAGCCCAAAAAGGTGGTAAACTCAATTCCTGTAAATAAAAAGGTGGGTAAACAGAGTTTGGGTCACATGGGTTTACCCTCCACTACATTTCTATTTTTGTGTGTCAGGTGCACCACTTTGGTAGCATATATGAGTCATGAATACCTCACATTCATCTCACGTTCACAGGCCTAATCTATTTTCATGAAGATATATGGATGCGATGAAAGACAGAAACAAGTCTGTTTCACTCATTTGCTTTTTATTCAGGTAGCAGCATGTCTATCAGCACTGTCCTAGTTACATACTGTATCTCCTCCCAGTCCCTTTTGAGATTCATCACTTGCAAAAGCCACACACACAAACACGCATTCACACACACACACACTCAGAATCAAGTTTCACACGCAGCTACACACTATACAGCCACACATACACACCACACTCACTCACACACACACACGCGTGTATGACTGCATCAAGCCCTTCTGCGGACCGGTCGGCGCTTCGTCGGCCGTCCAGCCGAGTCTTGCTGCTTGCAGCTTTCCTGGACAGAGTGAGAGACCACTATCGTGAGAGAAAGAGAGAGACACAGAGATTGTCCCTGAACATCTCTCCTTCTGACTGTTTGTAAGTGGCTGATTTACATAGAAATGCTGTTCTGGAGTTAAAATCCCTTTTCCGTCCTCCACAGATCCTCCCTGTCCATGAATGGGAGACGTCGCTCTCCTGTTTCAGACATCAGGACTGTAAACACGCTGATAAATAATACTGATTGTTGGAAAGAAAAGTAAACAGTGAGCTGAATGATTGGTGCCTCGCTTCTTGGTGTACAGCATGGGGTGGGAGCTTCACGAACCAACAGGAGTTAGGTGTGAGATTTTGTGTGTGCGCATGTATGTAGACCACATTGGTATCTGTAACCATTTAAAAGTACACAGGAAAAAGCACATTTCACCAACTGCGAGACAGACTGCAGTTTTCAGGCCTTCTGTCAGATTTTCTCGTCAGAACAAAAAACACGAAAACAATCCCTATCAGCACACTGAGGCTGATGTATCCTGAAAATCAATTGTTTGTTTGACCTCCAGCCATCCTTGCACTTAAGTTCCCTTGTCATACGAGTAAGAAGATTTATTTTGATCAGTATCAGCTATGAAACAAATTAAGCAATAGCAGATGGTTGGCTGGCTGGCTGCCTGAATATCTTAGTATGTGTCACTCATCGAAATGAGATTTTCAAAATGTGTGTGGACATGTTTACTTATGGCACTACTGCTTTGTCTTATCTCGCTGCTTTGTGATGATTTGCATTTTCTATGAAAGTGGATCCGGGTGTGCTGTCAGTCAAACCGCTGCTTTTTGTCATTTCATGGCACTTGGAAAACGTTCCCATTTGCGGCGTGCGAACATAATGTAAGCCCACAATGCTTCAAAGCTTCATTCTCAGCTCTCCCTAAGCTTTTTGCTAAGCATTGTCCTAGAGGAACACACATACTCACACTTTCATCTGCACGCACGTGCATACACGCATACACACACACACACACACACACACAATGTTACACTTAGCCCACAACTCAGTCACTGGTCTTACAAATACGGCAAGGCAATGAATGTCTGCTTTCCAAGGCAACAGTCAAGTCTGTCACTCTGGGTTTGCCTGCTGCGCAGTCCAGTTCTGTTGTTTGTCAGATAGCAGGACGACTCTAGTGCTGAGCCTCGGGGCCCAAACAGCCTGGGCCCGAGCCAGGCCGCTCTAAAAGGGAAGCAGTCACCCATGTTGTCTTTCACAGCTTTTACACCCTGGCAGAAATGATCTGGTCCTGGATCTAGCATCTCTCTCATCCCCAGCGGAGGGCAAAGTATGGACATGACGACCCCTCGGAGTCCTGCCTGGTTTATACTGAGGGTCAAAGGTTGTAAGAGAGTCTGAAGGACTCCAGTCTCACACTGCAAGTATCTGAAACGCTCCAGATGGCCAAACACGAGCTGTCCGTTTCCTGGTGCCCTCCCCTCCCCAGCCCCACAGGGCTTGTCAGTAGTCCAGGGCCAGGGTAGCGAGGGTCTGCAGTGGTGGCTAGCTGTTGTTCTCGGCCGTCATGTATTTAAGGGCGGCGAAGCCGTAGCGCCGCGACATGTTCTGCTGGAACTCCTCCTTCAGGGTCTTGAGGCAGACCCGATACTGCTTGTTGGAACGGAACTTGGTGATGTCGAAGCTGGGCGCGTGAGGCATGTGGATCATGTATGCGTTGGGCAGAACCACAAATTCATACTCCTGTAAAGAGAGAAAGTCAAACAAATGATTTGCAGTCTAAACTGGCATGTAACACTACTACTTTATAACCTACTCACTGACTTCTTTGATCCAAGACCAACTGCAGCGAAATATTTCATACATTAATATAATATTATTCCCATCAATTACTGTGATCCAGAAACCACCCAATGGAAATGTTAAAAAATAAATAAAAAATAAAAAATAAAGGAACCACGACTCATTTTAGCAAGATTTTTAGCAATCACACAATACTTTGACAGGGCAGTGGAGGCTTTTCTGTCCCTTGACAGAAAAGCTAGACCGGACTTTGTCTAGTCTAGCTCTTTCTGTCAAAATATGGGATTTCATTGCTAAGCGTAGGAGGTCATCCCAAGAAAGATGTGAGAGTTCTTCATCCAAACCTGAGCCAACTCAACTTAACAAAGCCTATAGGGTAATTTGATTAATTGGATTCATGATGAAAGAGGTTATCCAATAGCCAGAAAGCATGAGGACATGTAAAAAGTGCACAAAGGAGGTCAAGCTGGAGAAAGACTTTGCTACAGAGGCACTGGAGACCAGGTAGATTGAGAAGAGTGAGACAAGATGGAGAAAGTTGAGATTCAAATCATAATAATGGAGTTATATGTAGTGTTAAGGGATTATTCAACTTTTTCAGACCCCATTAACTAAACTAAACAATTTTTCACTCTGAGGACTCTAGGACAAGGACACTTTGGATTTAAAAGGGAACACCCACTCAATTAAAGATTTCCAATTACTCCAAAGGTCTAGGACAGTCTGACCAATATTTGTGAGCATGAACATCTCTCTCCCATAGCCTGTAATCAGACAAATAAGACTAAGAGTTGTAATGATATCATCTATGAAGTCTGGCCCACAGGTACAGATTTGGGAAAGATGGGTAAAGGTAACTGGGAGAGCACCCAGGGGGATTTTCTGGGGACATGCAGACATTTTCTGGTTCAGAAAAAAAAAAAAAAAAAGTATCCTATCAGCCTAAAACCCAAATCGATCGAACCTTAGAATAAAGTTGATTTGGGTACAAAAACACAAACTAAAAACTAAAGTCCTGAGAATCAGTCTCCTGTTCACTGGAGCAGCTTACAGCATACAGTATACATCACAAGTTTGAGTCTTCATTCCCTGGTTTGTGGCTTTGGGAAACAGTTGTTGATGTTTATAAAGACTGATTAGACTGACATGAACTCTTAACCTGAGTGGTGTTGTATTTATTTACAGTATATGTGTAGGTAAACGTGAGATAAAACTAAGACTTTTTAACATATTTTTAAACGCCAGTTAGAATGAAATATTAGACCAGTTTGGCAATTGAAATAAACAAATAAGAACAAAGGTCTGCTGGACTGAACTGATTTCTCACCAGAAAAACACCACAGCAAGTAAAGATCTGGCAAAGTGAGAGTGGTAACCGGTGACACTTCTCCGTAGGTACGTTTAGCTTAGCTATTAGCCTTCATGCACGCTGCTTTGCAGGGCCTCCTAGTGCAGTAGCTTTGCTGTGCTTTCTTTGCAAATGTGTTGCGGTTTCTGTCACCCTCTAGTGGTTGGAAAATCGCTTATTGCTGCTTTAAACAATATAATTTCATACATTTTCACACACACCCTGCGTAAGGTGTAAATGGATGGGATGGATAGTTTGAAAAGATAGATAGAAGCTGCAGAAAGAGGTGTGTTAATTACCTGTGCATCCAGCTCCATGATGTGAGCCACCTTATTCCAGCCGAAGCCCACGAACCGGCGGTCGTACTCAGGACTGTCCCTCCTCACCATGACGTAGGGCTCAAAGTCAGCCTCCCACTGCACCCTGTAGGGCGTGGTGGCTGTCCTCCACTTGGCAAAGTTAGTTGGTGCGTGGCCTTTGGTCCACACATGGTACCTAGCAGGAGAAAGGAGAAATGTGTTAATTGCAGCAATAATCCCTGACATTTTCATATAAATAAATAGGGATGGGACGATATGCTCACCTCACGATACGATTCGATACGCAATATGGGGTTCATGATTCAATACAACCATGATACGCTATAATAAATAAGTTCTTTCTAGCAATGGCATTGGCTTGCTAGAATGTAAATAACATTTAAAAATGTCATTACAAAGTGCAAATAATATAATTTGGATGGAGAGCTTGTGAAATTGTGATGGGCAAGCGTCTCATTTGTGATTACTGCAGCAGAATAAAATGGAGCTAATATCGCAATTCATTTTTCTGCCCCACGATACGCATTGTCACATTTTTGCATTGCAATATATTCAATTTTTATATATTGTCCCATCCCTATTAATAAATCTCTATGGCTGATTGCTATAACACAATAGTAATTCAACCTATAAATCAGCTGCTGAAGTGTTTGTTTGGAATGAAAACCTGCAGACCCTTAGACATCAATGGCACATGACTGAGAACCAATATAGAGCAAGTGGCAGCAATATAGAAAAGTGGTTCACCTGAAGGTGAAGAGTGTGCCCATGTCCAGCTGGGACAGCAGCTCAGCCTTGGACTTTGGGTAGGACAGGCGATATCGCAGTGTCTCAAAGGCTGGAACCACCAGAGCCTTCTTATTGTTGGCCATATCCAGCTGCACCACTGACTTCCTATAAACACAGACAGACAGACAGACAGAAAGACAGACACACAAACACATTATTATAGACAGGAAATCCATGGATTTGAAATAGCAAATTGCTCCTAAAAGTTGCTTTGAACTTGAATGGAGGCACTCAGCTGAGCTATGCATGCATCGTATCTGCTTTACTAAACACAATGGGACTTCATGATTCATTGGAATTCATAATTAATTTCCTGAGTTTGGTTTTCAGAAACCTGCAGATACCCTGGATGGCCTCACAATGCTAAGTACCAAGGTCTCAGACACCACTACCAGCAGATCTCGCTCATCCTCCCCTCTTACCTGAGGTACTCGTAGAGGCCATACATAGGCAGGAAGTCGATGTCAGACAAAAACATGTACGGCGTGTTGACCTGCCGCATGGCCACGTTTCGCAGGAGGTTGACCGGGTAGAACTGTCCCTCCTTGTAGACGATGTGGTAACCGACGTTGCCTCGGCTCATCAGCACCTCGGAGCCCTGAGCGTAGCGCAGGAACTGCTGGGCCTCGGCGTCTGACAGGTACAGGGCCAGGCTGATGGGGCCTTCCCAGTGCTTACAGATGGCCTCCAACATCTGGAGCCTGCAGGAGAAGGGGGAGGGACCGTAAGTAAACCAATACAAAAAACAAGGGTCAACTAATCTTGTATTCTATGCAAGTCCAGCCCTATGTTCAGACAGGAAGCGAGGCAAAATTTCATCTCTTTGTTCAAGAGTTTGATCACAATGAAATTAAAAATTGTGTATGTCATGGTGCCAGTAGTCGTATATATAAAAATCCAATAATACCATCAGATTTTTGAACAATCCCCTATTCTGTTCCTCCATACAAAACCTGTAACTTCACAACTTTAAAACTGACAGGAGTGGCAACACGTTACAGCATTGCAATTTTGGGAGTTCTCAAACTCAAAGACATAGTTCTAAATTGGTTTAAATCTTATTTTGTGAATAGAACTTTGAAGGGTCAATTGTAAGCCCTCTATTATTCTCCATTTACATGCTTCTGTTTGGGAACATCATCTGCAAACATACTATTCACTTTGACTGTTATACAGATGACACTCACATTTACATACCCATAAACCCAGGAGAATCTAGGACCCTAAATTGCCTCAAAGATTGCCTTTTTGATATTCAGTAGTGGATGTCACAAAATTACCTCCAACTTAATGAAAATGTCCAAAATGTTCCAACTAAAGGTGACCAGGCCATTGCTGTCAGAGCTCTCAAGCTTTGGAATACCCTACCAGAGGACCTCAGGTTAACCAGATCAGTAGCGTCTTTTAAATCACTTCTCAAAGCGCACTTGTACAGGAAAGTGGTTTTATAATGCTGTTTTATGTCCTACTTTATTCTCATGTCTGGTTGCCTTTTTATTTACTCTTGTTTCCTGTACTCTTTCTTGTATTTATTTATATTATTTGTTTTGGAAAGCACTTTCTAACAGTTGTTCATGAATGTGCTATATAAAAAACTTTTATTATTATTATTATTATTATTATTATTATTATTAAGTGGATTCAGGCGTCAGGCGAGGTGAGCATGGTTAAACGTCTGTCACTGTAATCCTGCTCTGTGCAGATCAAAACCTCGCTACCTACTGTGGTGTTCCACTTTGGCTAGAATGAGATGCCAATAGCTTGGGGTTGGAGCTGTCATTCCAAATATGAAATCAATGCCATCTCTGCTGGTGTTTCCATCTACTCAATGACATCTGAGAAGCAGTGAGGGGTTCACTTCTTTGTATGAGAACAGTAGCTTGAGAGGCAGTTAGAGACTGCTGTATTTACATCAGAGAGACAGTGTGTGTGTTTGTGAGTGTCTGTGATCTTTAAATCCTCTGTCTACTTTCAAAACTCTGTCTAGGCTTCCTTACATACCGAGTTGCAAAATCAAGTCCAAATAAGCCGTTGGTGTTCTATATGTTTAATGCTAATGAGATGGTTGCTTTGAATCAAATATCAATATCAGTGGCCTCCCTGCCAATCCACAGGAAAATATGTATTCTACAGCTAACAGGGCCAATAAACTATGCTGCTAGATGAAGCTCTGCTTGGCTGATGAGCCTGCAGAGTACTGGTGAGAGGAAAGAAATAATGAAATAACAGTAAAGTTAGCTGAGTTGTTGCGATTTAATATTTTCCAGTATCCTCCCTGCTTAGGACAAGTCAGAATCCCTTGTTTGACTTTAATTTACACATTTATTCAGTCCAATTCAAACAAGGCTGCAGTAATAACCTTGAGTCATTCAAACAAAACAATGGCATTACGAGATGAGAAATGAAGAGAGAGACGCCAAGAGAGAAAGAGGCAGCAGATAAGTTTATGACTAAATAACCTTGGAGACATCGGTTCTTTACGAACCTGAGAGGAATTGGATGTTCACATAAACACAGTGTTCACTGTAGAAATTTGCTTACAATCACGCCGCTCACTGTGAATGATGAAACCAAACAGCAAAATTAGCATATAAATGGCAAAGTGATAAGTTCCATGGTAAAATCTTGGGATTTTCTGTGTATTTTCAGAGATAATGTAATGATCTTTATTAAATCTAACCATATCTGACTTCAGTGGGGTGTTTAAAATCCACTAAAAGCTCAATTTCGCATAGCTTATCAGATAGATTTCTCCATACGCCCCATTGTCTCTCAGCATGGTGTCGGTAGGATACTGACAGCTGCAGACATCTTCCTCACTATTCACATACTTACGAACCATGCTGTTTGATGGCCCATAAATGAACCCAATCAGCATCATGCATTTTTTTTTTTTTTAAATCGAGGCTTTTTCTGTGCTTCCCAGATTCACATTCATAACATTGTATACATTCACTGCCAGGAAATACCTAGTACAACCACAGTCTTCTCGGGCATTTGGTGGTAAGGTGCCTCGATCAATGTCCAAAACAGACTCGGTTGTGTTTCTGTTTTGTTATGTTTGCTGTTTTTGCACTTGGTTCACCCATTTCAGGTTGCCGAAACTATTTGGTCAGATAAGATGTCCTCAGAGGAAAAATGGGTCCCTAGAACACCGTTTGAAGTCCAAAAGGTACAGAGGGCTTTCAGATGTAACATACCCTCTGGCAGCGATATTGGAGGTCCTCAGCTCTTGGGCAACTATGGCTGATAACAACTGATTGCGCTTCTAAATGTACAACTTGGCCATCTCAACAGTATTGAATTAACATGGTTCATTTCTGTGCTGTTGTTGACTGCAAATTGATCACTTCACCACTGTTAGCCTAGATCATAAACACATCTAAACATCAGTTGCTTTGCTGAATTAGACTGCTGGCTAGTTAGCCTACTAACAAAGCCAAAAAACAACTGAACTGAGGAGACTTTCCTTCAAGCTACATCTCAATGTTTTGGAATAGAGACTATGGCTAAAGACAAGACAGTTTACTGTGTCACAGTAACCTACATTTAGAAACAAATCCACCTCATCAGACTATTCGGTTTTACTGAATTGGCCCACAACCACACCACAACAATCTTTTTCAGATATCTCTCTTGTTCTAGCCTGTATTTAGCCATTATTTGTACACAGCCAATTCTCCAATGGCGCCAATTCTCCTGTTTCACTTTGTTGTTTACAAGAGCAGGACCTAGTGTTTATTTCCAATACACAACCTATTTACAGTATAAAGAAGCACATTCGATACTTAAAGTTGGCGTACATTGCCTAAAATAAATTAGTATTTACTTGTGATAACTAGGATAGAAGAATTCTTAGATTTGTCCAATGATTGCTCTGCAAGTTATTTTTCCACCCAAAGTTACACAGTGCAGCTTTAATATAATTATTTTTGATATTTTGTCAAAATTCCTGATGTGCAAAGAAGGTTGGAAAACTTGAAAAAATCATCAGACTGTTTGATCCAATTGCAAGGTTCTCTTTAAACCCTTTTTGCATTTCAGTGCATCTCTGTGTGGATTTAGTTATGACTATGTTTAGCTTTAACAATCATACAATAGAGGCTCACTTTTCACTTTCAACCTCGGCCTTGCGCTAATTAAGTCCTGGCCACCCACCCCCCATTTAAAAAATCCTAAAAATCGCCACAGCTTGATAGTAATTCTTGAGGCTTGGGAGAGCATTACTCATTCACTTTCCCTGCCCAGCTGGTCTCAGGATTCAAGCCAGCGACCTTCACAAGCCTGCTACCCCAAACTTCAGGCTACCGCTGTGCCAATGTGAGCCACGCAATAATAATGTGAAAATATAGCCACCAGCGGCCATTGGGCCAAAACTGCATTTTGGCATTATGATAAAGCCATAGAGCACATCCAAATGTGGTCTGACATACTTTTAAGCCCTTCACAAACATTTATATGAAGTAGGGATGCACCGATCCGACTTTTTCAGTCCAGATACCGATACCGATAACTGGGCTTTGGGTATCGGCCGATACCAAGTACCGATCCCATACCAGTGTTTAATTAATAAACTGTAGGCTATGCCTCACTGTGTGGAAGAGACTGGGATCATTCTTTTATGTGTAAGGCAACATCAGGCTTGACTTTAACATTGCTTTCCTAACTTTGTAAAACAAAATGTAACAAATAAATACATAGATATAAATGTACTCAATTGTTATTTATTATTAAAATAATAAATAATCGTGCTCCAGCAACTTGGTAAAACATCTTCAAAATTAACAGGAATTACAATTCAAGTGTAAACCTTTTAAATGCAGCAACAAATTGGTCAGGAATTAAAATTCCAGTATAAAACAATACAACTGCATCAAATGAGAACAAAATGTAAACATTAAATCACAGTTAAGTCACAAACTAGTGCAAACAAACTTGATAAATTAAATCACAATTCACACAAGTAGTATAAACAAGTAACTTGGTAAAAACAAAACATTCAAAATATGCAGAATAAGCCTAAATTACTGAAATAACTCTGGCTTAACTGGTAATCTGACGAACACGGAAAACACTTTAAATCGTGTTGTGGCAGGAAACAACGTTGACCTACAGCCGAGTCCCCGTAAACCTTGGATTTATGAATGGAGTCTGGCTGGACGCGCCGATTGTATAATTGGTGGAAAACTATTTTACCTCGCAGGTTAAGCCTGCTCGGCCGCGCGGTGACCCGGGAGAGTTTAAACATATAACCGAGACAAAGTATTCATGCAGGTGTGTTTTTAACTACCGAGCATCAGCACCGACCCCCGGTCAGCTCACCCCGACCCCCGGTCAGCTCACCCCGACCCCGGCTCTGTTATGAGGGTTGGGCGCCAGGTTAGCTTGTTAGCCTGGATGCTAGCTGCGGGAGGCTCGCGAGCGAGAATTCAGTGCGGGAGACGCTGCGCGCGGCAGGCGGGATCCTCCGGGATCCTCCGGAGCTGCTGGACCGGAGGAGCCACCGGACGGACCGAAGGCAAATGGCCAGGTCTACCGGCGCGCTGCTGACGCATGACGTAGTATGCGCACGTAGACATAAACATAGAATTTAATTCAATAGATCGGCCCCATTGTCACCGATACCCGATCCAGCTATTTGAGTCAGTATCGGACCGATATCCGTTATCAGTATCGGATCGGTGCATCCCTAATATGAAGTTTGGTTGCTTAAACATTTATGTGTTAAGGAATTATGAATCCCTTCCTGTTTGCGTGTCTCACCATCAACTTCTTTTGTGTGTCATGGCCAAATAGTTATGTACATTAAGTATCAAAATTCTGTGATAGAAGGATTATGTGGGCAGTTGAAACATGCTGTGTGTAAAACTTGGTGGAGATTGAGGCATTGTAGGAGAAATAAAACAAAATAGGTACCATTGCAAGGTTGGCCTGATGGTGACGCTATGGAGCATAAGCAAATGTAGTCCGTCCAATAATTCTGTACTCTAATCAGCTGAAGGTATAAAAAGGCAAAAGAGTAATTCTGAAGACAAGTTATTTGTTGCCAGTGGCTAGCTGTTTGAGCAGTTTGAATTAAATGGTCCTAGCTTTTTTTCTGAGTTTAGCCAGAAGCTTGAATATCATTGAACCTGTTAAGGAGAAGACTGAACATGTGCTTAATTCTACTAATTGAGTCACAGCACAACTCATTTTTTCATTCCAGTCCACTCCAAGTGCCCAAGGCCTTTACCCCAAATCCCGCACTCCATAAGAAGTGAAAATCCACATCTCCAGGCCTGTGGACAACTCCTCTTTCTTCCACTAGCATTTCATTACAAATTATTTTAATAATTTCCCTAAAACAGGACTAATTATGTTGGCTGCACAGAATTCACTGAGGTATTGTCTGTATGGGCTGTTGTAGCTGTTTTATAGTAGTTTCTATGGACTAGACAGTAGACAAGACTCCAAATGCAGAGGCTAATAACTTGTAAACTTCAGAGACCTCTCCTCTGAAATGCTCCATGTTCAATCAACACTGTGTTCATGGCTCATACAGCCAGCCACACTGTTCATTTTCACTCTATTGAGGTTTGGATGAGTCAGTCGCAGATAGAGACTTCTGGACAGAAGCAACACACACACAAACACAAACCAAGACAGAGAGAGTCTAGCTGAAATGTAAATGACATATGAGCAATCGCTTCCGTTTGGGATGCATCACTTCCCTCTCCTGTCTCTGAATGTTACAGGTGAACAAAAATAGATGCTGAAGATGCAGCAGCAACAAACCCAGCCTTGCCCTTTTTTGTTCTACAATAGTGCTGAAGTCAAGACCACTTTAGTCGAGTCAAGTCAATTCCGAGGCCAGTTCCAGTCGAGTCTGAGTCGGGACCAGATCCAAAGGGGGTCGAGACCAAGTCAAGACCGAGACCAGAGCAAATCAAATCATATTCAAGACAAAGACCGAAACAGGCAATAAATGGTGTACATGTCTTTCCAAATGTAAAAATAATGCTAAAGGAGTTTCTTAAAACAGAGATGTAGATCTATCTGCAGGAACTCTGTACTATGCCCTTCAACATGCAACTAATCAATGCATAGGATTTTGACTAACCAATGCAAGTTTGAGGGCCATTACATACTATATACACACAGGTGTAATCCCTTAAATTGTTTGTAGTGCTGGGGAGAAAATAAACAAACGTAGACCAGGTAGATAAAAAAAAAATACATTTGAAAATGCTTAGATAGGTGGGAAAAGTCAACTCCCAATAGCAGCTAAGACCAAGAAAAGTCCCAGTTAAAATAGGCATAAGACCAAGACAAGTCTGGAGACTGAGACTGGACTTAAGTACTGCCCTGTACTCCAATCATGTCCTATAATATTCTCACAGAACTAGCACCACAACATAGAACCCAAGGTGTACAAATATTTTCAGTAATATTATGTCTAGGTGTTCACAGGTACACTAGACGGGTTTCCATCGTTTGTTTTGCAAATTATGATGCATTGAATTAAAAATGGCAGATGGAAGTCAAAATTGATACAATTTCCACAATATTGTGAAAAAAGTTTTTGCACTTGCTTGAAGCTGATTTTTTTTGTCAATATAGAAATACGAAAAATAGTGATGGAAATGCATCGGTTGAGTAAATAATGATGTAGGCTTGGCATGATCAATTTCAATGCACAATAGTTCAAAAGTGGCTTTGGAAGTTATGAAACGCTGTCTATGTTGTACATCCTGACCTCCCAGAAAAGTGTTACTTATGTGCATTTTTTTGTTTTTGAAGACTGAAATATGGCCGACATTAGCTGACATTTAAGAACACTAACTCAATCCTGTTCTTAAGACTTGGTGGATATTATCCTTTTTTTGGACATTCAGGAAACAAAGGTATTCGCATCAACGTACCTGATGGAAATGCACGTAATTTACATTTTAGTTTTTGCAACATTTCAAAAGTTTGCCTAAAATTCAATTGACAGAACATAGCTACTGAAAAAGTAGCAGTTTGGCAAAGGTCAACACTGCACAAGAAATCAAAAACAAGATGAGAAAATATCAGTATTAAATGAAATCTTGTACGATGACCTCCAGTCAGTGATCATCACATTTATCAATATAAAGAAAAATCTAATATATTTTTAATTATATTTTCAGAAGAGTATTGATTTATGCCTATTCCCCATCGTCATTAAGTTACCTCAATTTGATACCATGATATATTTTATGAATTTACATCAAAGATTTACACCAGCCTGAAAAGGTGGTAAACTATTCTGCAAATAAAAAGGCTGGTAAACTGAGTTTACGTGGGTTTACACCCCACTACATCCCTGTATGCAGCGTACTGTTAATAAATGTAATATTAGACTATTGATTATTGGCATATCGGCTCCGATTTAGAGTTGGCGCACATAAGTCATGCGCCTACATCCTTCGGCTGAGACAAAAACTATGTGAGACAAGATACTCGTATGCTGACCTGTGCCACATGGGCGCGTAGCTCAGAGTTGGGCCGGTACAGGGGAGAATATTTAAATTACCCCTCTCTCACACTTGCCCTCTGGGTTGCAATTTATTAATTCGCATATTATATGGACATGCATCATTGCATTGTTCCTTCATTAGGCCTAATAGGCTAATCTGTGTTTTTATTAGGAGTCCAAGCACGTAGTGCTGGGAAGCCAATTGTAATTGTTACATTAGATTAGGTTAGGCTAGATTCTTCTTCTTCTAAAGGTTTCTGGAGCTCAGAAACCGTATCATCCACAGCAACCAAACTTGGCAGATAGGTCTGAAATCTCAGCTGCTACTCAAAATGCTACTAAAAATATATACGGATTGGCCTGATGGTGGCGCTATAACAAGCAACTTTACGTTTTGGCCAATAACTTCTGAACTGTTTGACTTGGAAACAAAATTATTTTTTCCATAGATTCCTTGGATAAAGCTCAAGCTCAGTGTGGCATGCTTATCAACTGTGTTCAAACTCATAATGATAGCATTTACACTTTATAAGTAATAAAAAAAATTCTTCTTCTTCTTCCTTCTTCTTCTTCTTCTTCTTCCATATTGGCATATTGTGCTTGGGACACCTACAATCACTGTTTGCAGCTATATTTTAATTTGATTTCATTATCAAGTGCTACAATTTGAAAATGGCTTGAAGCCTAAGAGGTAGCCTATTTTGAATATAATATCAGTTAGACTAAATAAAATGAAATTGTTGTCTTTATAGTCGGTATTAAAGGTCCCATATTGTGGAAAATGGGATTTCCCTTGCCTCTGTGATTATAAAGGAGTTGGATGTGCTATCTAAGCATGGTGGAAGTATCAAAACGCACGGTCGCCAACTAAATCCACACAATCAATATTAGAAAAGCGAGCCTCTAAACGAGCTGTTTGGACTTCCGTAACTTTGTGGCGTCACAAAGGTTCGCTCATTATCATTTTTGTAAGAAATAATAGACAAACAAAGTGTTTTTTTCAAAGCGGTTGAGCGGTTGTCATTGTTTATTAACCAGAGAGTTTTCCCTACCTGTAGCTGCCGGGCTGTGGTTTCTCACTTTCACTCTTGAAATGGTTAGCCAATCAAAACAGAGTGGTCGTTAATATTAATGAGCCTTAAAGAGACAGCGACAGAAACAGCCTGTTCTTGGTAAGGCTCAGAGAGATGCTGGAAAATGGATCGTGTAAAAATGGATTGAGAGTGTTTTTGGTACATGACACCACACACACAGCTTTGAATGGACCTCAAGACACAAAATAAAACCCTGGAAAGTGTAGAATATGGGACCTTTAAATGCAAGCCTAATCAAAAACACACAGTGGGTGCTGTATTTGAGTCACATTTACTCCAGAACAGTCAGACAGACATTGAGTAATTGAAAAGAAAATATATTGTAAGTCAGAATCCTGGAGATGTTGCGGAACACCTCTTTTTTGTGGAAATGCGGAGCTGCTCAAGAAGCACCTAGCGAGAGCTTCAGTGCACAAAGAAGGTTGAATGCCGAACCCGCACAATTTTGTGGATAAATCGCTTATCTCAACTCTCTCGCCATTGAGCACTGCTGGAGCATCAGGCATTTGTATTGCACAGTACCTGTCCATGGAGAGCTGGGCAACCAGGGTGACGTCGGTGTGGTCGATGCTGGGTTCGTACTCGTAGTGGAGGAAGTAGAGGTGTGTTCGGTGGACGGTGAATCGCTCCCGACGGAACTCATAGCATGGATCGTCCTCATCTAGCTCTGACAGAGTCTTCTGGAGCTGTGGACAGAGAGGAGAGCGCCACCAACAGTCAGAGAGTTTAATGCAATCTATGAAGAGATAAACAATTGTGCAGCTAGGACAGCAATAATAAGTGCCCTATTATTCATGTTTCACATATTTCAAATGTACTCTGTCTCAGAATAAGAATATTGTCCTATGATGTTTTGCTAAATTAATTATGATACCTTAGTATATACTGTAAATAAATGAGACCATGGTCAAGACGATTGGTAGCCTCTATCTCATGCCAGTGGTATTGTTAGTGCTAGTGTTCAGTCAAAATTAAGACCGCATTTCCCATAAACCCTGTTGCTTCCTGTCACAAAGAAGATCTTTGCTTGTTTGGTCAAAGGCTTTCGCTTTGGCTTAACTGAAGAGGATAAACATGTTGGAAAGTGATTTTTCCATTGGCCTTCCATAATCTGCTATTGCCAGAGACACTGAAAGCTGAAGCTCTGTTTGCTGAACACTGAAAGGACAGTGCCCTCTTCCTGTTTTGTGCCACAAAGCAATCTCCCTTTGTGCCATAAAGCAATTCGGCAGACTTCCCACCAAATCCGAACCGGCAGCACACAGTACAAAATGCAGGCCGGTAGCTGCCAAACTTCTCAGCAATGGTTTCTTTGTTTATGGTAATTATACTAATGTCTCAAAATTAATGTGGTAATACTTTATTGATGCTAAAATGATATATATAGCACCTTTAAATTCTCACACCCTCATTATATTGGACCCTGATTGGCGGAGGCATTTAAATGGTGGCTCAGTGGTTAGCACTGTCGCCTCACAGCATGAAGGTCCTGGGTTCAAATCTTGGCCCTGGTCCTCACAGTTCAAAGACATGCAGGTCTGCAGGTATGTATATGATATTGTATGTAAAGCCCTTTGAGATATGCTTGTGATGAAGGGCTATATAAACAAACATGACTTGACTTGATCTAAACTGTGAAGGAGGGCCAATCACAATTTCTGGTTGTGATGTGTTGAAGCCGAAACTAAAAATGAATTAATATTGACATATGGAAACATCCCTGATGAAATATCAGTACAATAATATTTTAATTGAATATATTAATAAAACTATAAAATGTGCCCTTACAATTCATGCTTGTGTTTATGAACCTTCATTTTCACACAACAAAGCTCAAAATATATTTTTCCATAAACAAACCATCCCAATCTAATAATAGCTCTTCCATTCCACTACATCAGCACACTATGTTATTGATGTCTTTCTCTCAGGGGAAGGCCAACTCTCACAATAATGATACTTGATCAGTATTCAGATTCAGCTGTCGAACGCGCTGGGGAGAGCTAGCCGAGTTATGTGTGAGTTGTGTACTTCTCTTTGGTGCAACTTTTAATGCAATCTTTGATGCAATTAGGGGGGAGATGAGAGGGAAATATATGGATCAAACGCCAGCTCTGTTTCCACAGGGAGATGAAGCACAGTTGCCCCCGCCCTCCCACCAGCCACCTAAAAGATCCTGTATTTAATCAAAAAACTCTTATTGGAGCGGAGAACTGTATGGATTAAGTGAGGAGAGGAAGCGTTTTGAGTCTGCGCAGTGAGTTTGGGCTGATGTTCCCTGCAGTTACGAGTGGCAGATCTTTTTTATTTTGTGTATTCTATCAAAAAAACAAAAACAAAATTGTGATGAGACCACATGCTGTTCTCAGGTCTATCTAACTTGATTTCATCTGCAGCAGAGATCTGCACACCGAATCCACTAAAATCTCAGCAGCTCATCAAATCAATGTTTTGTTGCCTCGGGGGTCTGCTGCAACAGTGGAGTAGAGTAGAGCCTAACCGTGCATTTGCACTGCAAGCAGCAGAACAAGTCACCGGAAGTTGATTAATTTCTTATACAGCTGAGCGACCAGGGAAACGTGGCCGTTGCATGGACAGCCAACAAGCTTGTTGGCTGAAAAAAGCTGCCCACAGCTGAATTTTTCGCAGTCATCAGATGTCAACAGCCGATGTCAACATCAGATTTGCGTACTTCCTTGTTTCACTACCGATGTGATTTTGTTTCATCAACAATAGTTCCCCCTGGCAAGTGCAAAAGGGACGTTAAGCTGATTACAAAGCTTCTCAGTTCTCTACCATTTTTATTTGAAAGACTACAGGAATAAACATCTCAAAAGTGATGCTTGGAGAACGGTTGCATCCATCGTTTGGGTTGATGGCAAGCTCTAAAGTAATTTTTTGTTTTTTCATTTTATTTTGAATTAATGCTATCAATGTTAACTCATCAAAACAATGTAATGTTATGAAAAGCAATACTAAAGCAGTGAAAAATACATGATTTGCCTGTTCAAAACTTTGTAGCTACAGACCACTACATAGAAGCAATCGGTGTCTCTCAGAGAATGGAGAGACCCATCAAGTTGCTCGCAATGCGAACGCATGTTAATATGCTGTTCCCAGGTCTATCTAACTTCATTTCAGCTCTAGTCAAGATCTGCTCATTGCAGAAGCTCAACAAATCAACGTTTCATTGCCTCGTGGGTCTGCTGGAACACTAAAAAAGGTTGTGGAGTTGTCAGTACAGCGTTAGTGTCTGTGGCTTTGCTCTACTTTGAACAGTGTGATTAGTTTAGCTTTAGTGAGTGACTGAGCTGCAGTGGCATCAAGGCTCCTGGAGGACCCCAGGCTGAAGTGTGCTGCTGGAGCCAATCCCTGAGTGACTTCATTAGGCTAATCATCACTTTAATGGGATTTAAATCGCTGCTCAAACTCTGAAAAATTGAGTGAGCAAACTATTTCCTGAGTTAAGGACACATTGGAGTTGACTGGTGGCAAAAAGACTCTGGCACGCCATGATGGAAAATTATAATGTGATTAATTAACTGACCACAGAGCTGACACTTTAATAATTCCACCACACGAGGCGGGCTGTCTCTCCGTAAAAAAACATACTCCGGATCAGTGGTGACCTTCAGCGGGTTAGGAGCTGAGGAGGGGCAAGGGGAGGATCAACTTCTATTTGGATGATAAAACACTGACAGCGAGTCCATATGCTCCACATGTGACGAGCCCTTCCTCTAACTGTTCTGACAGAGATGTATTCCCGCTCCAAGTATCCAAGCGCCAGGTCCAGTTTATGAGGTGGGCGCCTCCCCGACCCAGGCTTGACAGATTGCCTCCTGATCTCCATCTGAGACCCCACAGGGCTCTCTGCTTGTGTGCCTGAAAGGAAAAGTCGCCTCATTATGCAGACCCCCCACAGCTCCCTGTGATTGGTCGGGCCCGAGTAGGATGAAGCATCCTGTTGGAAATCTCTGTGTGACCTGGACCCTGTGGTGGGGAGGTGAGGGGTGTGTTTTTCCCCTGGCTAACATTGTCCTTATTCTCCTACAGGCAGAGATGGATGGAGTGAGCGAATCTGTCTGTTTGGAGTGGCAGGTTCCGTGGTTCAGCCCATTAACCCCTCACCTCGACACCTTCCTTCCACTGAGACTCAAATTAAGCAATCATATCCCAGCTGACAAAGTCGGCCCCATCAAACAGCCAGATAGTACGTTATGACTTTGGATTAGGCATTACACACTACCGACTGCTCTCACGGTGTGTGTGTGTGTGTGTACTTTGTGTTTCACAGTGTGGAGTCTACATTACTTCCAGTAACCTGCGGCTGATTTTTGCAGTTGTTTGTTTCAGTTCCTCAAACATAGCATAGCAGACACTTACTGCAGCTGGCTGTTCAGTATCCCATACACCGTTCAGCACCACAGACAGCAAACAATTCAATACTTCACTAAAGCTGCAATTCAGAGTTGTGTTAAGTCCACGCAGCAGGAAAATACCAAAATTGCGCATTGGTATTCAGACATTAGACGTGGAGTATCTGTAATGTAAACACCTCTCAGGTTAGTCTAAAATACATGCATGTCCTGAGATTTTCCTGATTCAGACTTACATTTAAGGTTTTTTTTGGATGCATTATATCTTTTCTTGAGAGGAGGTGGAACAAGTCTAGGGAGCCCAGCAGTGTTTTGAGGAGAAGCACAATATTTTTTTGTGTAATAGTCGGTCTTGGTCTAAAACAAGTTATGGATATGATAAGCCAAATCGCTTGCTTCATACTACTTAAATTCTCAAATTCTTCTTTCCTTCTTCTTGATATGATTTCAAAACAACAGGCATACCCTAACGTACTAATACACTACATGGCCAAAAGTATGTGGACACCCCGTCTAATTAGTCAATTTGGCTATTTCAGCCACACCCATTGCTGACAGATATATAAAATCAAGCACACAGCCATGCAATCCCCATAGACAACACTGGCAGTAGAATGGACCGTACTGAAGAGCTTAGTGCCTTTCAACGTGCCACCGTCATAGGACGCCACCTTTCCAACAAGTCAGTTCATCAAATTTCTGTCCTGCTAGAGCAGTCCTAGAGTACTGTTATTGTGAAGTGGAAATATCTAGGAGCGACAGCTCAGGTGTGAAGCAGTCAGCCACACAAGTTCAAATAACGGGACCGCCGAGTGCTGAAGCGCGTAGTGTGTACAAATCATCTGTCCTTGGTTGCAACACTCACTACCAAGTTCCAAACTGCTTCTGGAAGCAATGTCAGCTCCAGAACTTCATGAAATGGGTTTCCAAGGCCGAGCAGCCGCACACAAGCCTAAGATCACCATGCGCAATGCCAAGCATCGGCTGGAGCGGTGTAAAGTTCACTGCCATCGGACCCCAGAACAGTGGAAACGCATTCTCTGGAGTGATGAATACGCTTCACCATCTGGCAGTCCGATGGATTAATCTAGGCTTGGCAGATACCAGGACGCTACCTGCCCGAATACATAGTGCCAACTGTAAAGTTTGGTGGTGGAGGAATAAAGGTCTTTCATGGTTCGGGCTTGGTCCCTTAGTTCCAGTGAAGGGAAATCTTAACACTCCAGCATACAATGACATTCTAGACAATTGTGTGTGTAACCCCCTGGGTTATTTTGTTCACAATCCTAGGATATTTTCTGTTTTCTGTGTGTATGTAATATAGTGTTTAAATGTCTGTAACCATTTACATGGGGGAGTAGTGTAATTTACTGATGACAGTGAATGCAGCATAAGAAGTTCGGTTGAAAGGTACAGTTGGTTACACGTGAGGAAGTGTTATAAACTAGCCTGCTTATTCTAATTTCACATCCTATAATGCTGTTTGTTGTATTCTACCTCTAATTGATCAGTCATGAGGCAACGTCAAGTTCCTTAGCTACCATTGGCTGGGGGGCGGGAGAACCACAACAGAGCGTGAAGCAAGGGTGTGTGAGAGGAGTTTGATGTTTTGGTTTTTCACTGGACTGCCGTCTCTCGGTGTGAGGGCGGAGAGAAGCTCCAGAAATTCAGTGTAATGCTGTCAATGCGCTTTAATAAGTGTAATATTGAAGTTGTGAAACACAGTGATTTGCAGTCGCTGCTATGTTAAGTCAATACAGTGTGTTCAGTGTCGAAGTTTAGTTTGAGTTTCAACTAAGCTAACCGCTAAGCGAACTGCACACTATCGCTAAGCTAGCACATGTGGACTTCGGACTTCATTAGCTTTGGTGCTAACCGTTAGCTAGCACCCTAGTGGATATCATCAGCCCGACAACGCACAGGGGGAAACCCGATCGCACACTGGGTGACCAGGCAGAGCCCAGCAGCATCCTTGGCGCCAAGGGAGGAGAGACTTTCCTCATTGACTGTCAAGGAACGAGTGAGAGGAGCCGCCGTTCTGTTGCTAATAGACTGAGGTAGACCGGACTCCTAGTGGGTGAGTAACCCTGTTTTCATGGATGGTCACATTCAGCGGCCGTCATCGTATGTGTGGCCCAACGCACACCAGCCACGATCAGGCCTGCATCAGGGGGGTTTAATTTCAGGACGTTGCCGGCTTTTTGTTTGTTTTAATTAGAATGTGGGCCCACCAACATGTTATGTGTATTGCTATGTTGTTGAATCCTTTTGGGTAAGGTAATTGAAGGTACAAGGTATAAAGTGTCCTTAACGTACATTTGCTGTAGTTCTACTACTGTCTAAGTGGAGTTGAGTAGACTACTTCCCAACAGAAGGAAAAAGAGTGAAATCCTCAACTGGTGAATTTGTTTACTTTTATTTTGTGAGATTTGCCTACAACAGGTAGCCTATTTGGGTAGTTATAATATTTTATTTTGTCACTATTTAGGCCTAATTTTGGTTTAATAAATATTTTAATGTTGAGGATTAAAACTGTTTAATGTGATTCATTTTTGCCAATGTGATTTATTCAGAGAGGGTTAGAGGTGCATTATAATTGAGACCATACACATAGTTTACGGGTCTTTATTCTTTTATAAAGTAGACAGTCACCCACTCAGTACACATCAGAAGTATACAGCTTAGTTAGTATTACTATTGAGTGTAAGTAAACGAATCTAGGCGCTGTTCATAAGGCCAGTAGAGCAGAACAGTGTTACATGTGCTTCCAACTTTGTGGCAACAGTTTGGGGAAGGCCCTTTCCTGGACGACAAAGCGAGGTCCATACAGAAATGGTTTGTGTAAGAACTTGTTGACCGGCCTGACCTCAACCCCATCAAACACCTTTGGTATGAATTGGAACACCACCTGCAAGCCAGGCCCAACATCAGTGCCTGACCTCACCAATGCTCTGGCTGAATGGAAGCAAATCCCCGCAGCAATGTTCCAGCATCTAGTGAAAAGCCTTCCCAGAAGAGTGGAGGCTGTTATAGCCACAAAGGGGGCTGTATGTCTCCACTGTATATGGCTCTGCATGGATTGACAATCCCAGCAAGGTTTCTCTCATGTGAGGCTGATGCTAGGTGATACCCTAGCCCACCACTTAAACCCAAGACCAAAATCATCTACGGCATAGCTACAGCACCAATTTGACACAGAAGTATAATTTGGCTTTAAGGCTTCATGTCCTGCTACACTAGGGTACACTAGAACATCACCATCCTCCCTATCTACAGCACTATTAAGACAACATGGCCAGAGATACAGTCGCACACTACTACATTATTTAGAACCACAAAGCCTAACAGCAGCAATCAGCACTGCGGTCAGCACAAGTCAGCACCACATTTTAACCTCTGTAGCCCGATAGGACGCCGGCTAATCTGGTTGTAGGAAGGAAGCGGTTCCACTTACGTTCTCACTGTTGTGGTCGGCCTCGCTAGGACAGCCGAACAGCTCACGCCGCAGCAGGTTGCCGTCGTACTCCAGAAAGGTCAGGTAGAGGTTACGGAAAAACTCAACATGCTTGTTCTTCACTCGCAGCTTCTTAGGAGAGTTCCAGTGGATGACCTGGGCAAACAAGCCAGAGAGAAACACAGGAGAGAGAAAGAGAGACGGAGTATTAAAGAGGTTCTGCAATGGGTGGCTCTAGCCTACAAGCTAGAGAAGGCCAAAAGAAACCCTTTGGCCAAAGGGTTGCCGGTTTGACTCCCCAGACTGGCTAGGAAACATGAATGAGTAACGTTCTCCCTTCCCTTAACAACTACAGTCGAGGTGCCCTTGAACAAGGCACTTAACCTCCAACTGGAGCTTCTCAGTGGCCAACAGTAGAAGACTGTGGTTATACTGGGCAACACACAGGTGTGAATGTGTGGAACCGTATGAATGTGAAGCAGGGTGTTACTGGAAAGAGCATGAAGCTCAGTCGAACTTCCCTGGATAAATAAGGGATAAAAAAGAGAGTTGTATGATAAAATACCATTTATTGTCTTGCAGGAATTTCAGTTTGCTAAGGTCAACAGAGAAAACGGGGGCAAAATGGGGAAAACATGACCTCACTCACAAGTTAACATTTATATTTATCAGTCCAGCCAGTCAATTAGCCAATGTGATAGAGGGAGCATTAGAACTGAGGCAACTGCAAAATTGTAGCTGCTTGAAGTATGACAGATAATGTCACATTGTCAATCAATTATCTATATTTCACTACACTTTCTGCCACTATTGTGTTCTTTATGACAAATTCCACTCGTCTCATCACTCAGAGTTGAAGAAATATAACAAGAGGTTAAAGGGGCAGCAAGTAAGATTTTTATTGCCTTATATCACAGAATTACCATAATACTGTATATCTTTGTTTTCAAACAAAAACTCCCTGTCCATTTGAATTTCATGACACTCCCAATCCCCCCCTCCCCCACCTACTGGCATTTTCAACTGCTCAGTGATCTTGACGATGGAGGATGGCGCTATGAAATATTTCTGCTATGAAGGGTAAAACCTAATTTTCAAGTCAAAAAAGCAAATCTTTTTACTGGATGAAACCTCTAGGCTACTGTCGCCCCCGTAAAATGTTTGCAAATGCTGTTTGGCCCGGTTCAGGTGTGAATGAAGTCCAATTAGTGCATGGAAAGCTGAGACAGGAGGATCTCACCTTGAGGTCTGACACATCTTTGTAGCACTTCTCGGAGCGGGTGTGGTCGGACAGCTGGACGTTCCAGAAGCAGGGCAGCTGGTGAACCAGGAATGGGTTCTGTTTGATCACAGCATTGAAGATGTCCTGCAGACACACAGACAGAGCTTGCCGTATGTTACATCATCTACAGCCCCGGACCAGAGAGGCCAGTCTGACCCTGCTCCCTGACTATTTGACTGTTGTTAGAAGCCCACCTAATCTAATCCATCAACCAAACTATGTATAACAGGGTATCTATTCAGAAAGCCACATTTCAGACTTTAATGCCATATGAAATTGAATTTAAGACCGATTTAACAACCACAATAAAGAAACAAAAATCTGTGAAAAACAGCCTATTTCTGACCAAACATAACTAATGAAAGTTCTGATACTATAAATGAGCAATATAAGAAAAAGGACACCAGGAAATTAAATGTTCAGGGACATGATGTCCAACATGATGTCAAACTTAATGCGACCAATTGGAAGTTTAAGAATGTTATTACATAAGAAAATAAAACCAACACTACCGCTGGTCCCATGCACAAATTTTGGTGGAACTAGGGCTGCACGATATTGGAAAAAACTGACATTGCAATATTTTTTTTTTCTGCGATATATATTGCGATATGTAAAAATACAGGAATTTTCACCAAATGACTTGAATAGCTCTATCAAGCCTTGCCCCTTTAAGAAGGTGGCCTTGTGGGTAACCTGCGCGGGTGACGTAATAGGAAGTGAGTGTGTTTTTAGCTAGTTTAATACATCCATGGTTTTTAGCCGCAGCCAGAGTGAGTTGCAGGATGCTAAGTGAGTAAAGTTACCATAGTTAGTGGGAAAAGAGCTTAGAACGTCACCGAGAGGCCGTGCATTATGTTCGCTGCTGTACCGAAATAAAGTGCCAGTTCTCCACTGCAGAGTTGGTCCGGACTCTTAGTAAAAAGCTTGTTACCAGCTACGAGCCAGGCTAAGCTAAAATAGGCTAGCACAACACCAGAGGCTTCCCAACTACGGTTTGGAGCCGCGAAAGCTGGAAAGGTAACATACGTTACTCTTACAACAAACCCTTAAATCGGAGTAAATTATGTTGTATCAGACAGACTTCTCTTGTAGATTAGTCATGGAAAATGAGAACCATGCGAGTTTTCCTTTTGTATCAAGCAGCAAAAAAGTTGTAGCATGACGTGTTTGAGTTAATTTGCCTTACTTGACATCGCACGTCCTGCGATGTGACTATTGCGCATGCGCACATCGCGATGACGATGCTGAAACGATATATCGTGCAGCCCTAGGTGGAACTACACAATTCATGACATTTGTCTTATTTTGTTTGCCTTACTTTCCAACTCTGCCTTATTATATATCACTGAATGTAAAGAATCTGTCCATACCTCTAGCGAGTTTTGTAGTTAAAATGAAACTTAATAAAAAATAAACCTGCATAGCATGGGGAAGAAAATTAAGACTGTATTTAGTTCCTGTATTTAAGACATTTTAACGCTTTTTAAGGCCTTACATTTAGATAATGTAATTTTTCAGGCTTTTTAAAAGGACCTGTGGATTCCCTGTATAATTTTACCATCTCTATTCTGTCGTGAGACGCGGGAAGGATATCATTAGATTGTCAAATGCTGTATTAGACTTCACTTCACAAGTAAAATAATACGGTAATATATATTCTCTTCAGACATAACTGATATGAGGCCAGTTTCTTCTGCAGCCTTTGACTGGGAGCAGTAATGACTCTTCTTCCGTCTTTTAAGTGCTCCGCATGACTACAGATGTTAGGGGCTTCATTCCTCGCTCATATGTAATCACACTTGTCAAATTGAAAACATTGCTTCAAGGAAATGTGCTTTAGCTGTGTTTCAGAGCGACTGAGAGACTCTTTGACTTTGAGATCTTTGTGTGTTCACAGAACAAGGGTCTGAGCGAAAAGTTCCCGGCTTCCTAATAGGAGGCATAAAAACTCTATAGCCACATAATGAACGCTGCGATAAAGAGGGCTGACAGTCCATTGGAGGAGCCAATACAGCAGAAGGCAGATGGAATAGTGAAACGATTTCCGAAAGCCCTGTTCATTTTCCAAACTGCATACCTTGCGGGACTTTATTTAATGAAGGTTTAATTAAAATCTCATAAACATGCCTCTCATCTAGATGAGCTCTGAATAGCTCTTCAGAAATGGAGAGCCTTTGTTGGGGCGTCATTATATGCTGTTACAATGTTAGAGGTGGGACCCAATGCAATTTACAATAAGACCTATTTATGACCTTGAGGACAGGTATGCGCATGCGTGAGGATGTGTGTGTGTGTGTGTGTGTGCGCTACCTGGTCTGCCAAGGAGGTAGACAGCATGCTCATTAGTTCCCTCTCCGCAGTCAACCTCCACATCTGCTCCCATCTCAGCTTCCGTAGCCGATCCAGAAGAAGCAAAATCACACCTAGAAGACACACACACACACACATTGTGGTGGCTTCAGGAACACACAGATTACCATCTTGCTGCCTGCTGGACGCAAAGATGATAAATTCCCATCGTAAGGCTCTGTATGGTAACCTTGTGTTTTTGTGATAAAGCTGTAGGCTGAAGGTTAAAGACAAGAATCTCAGGCTCTGGATGTAGAAAACATGTTGAATTCCTCTGGTGGCACACTTGCTTCTCTGCTAAATTTCTCCCCAAACAGACGTGGAAAAAAAGAAAACCTTCCTTTATATTTCTGGTGCCCAAGTTCTTCCCAGTTCCCTTGCTAATAAAATAAATCCTCTTGGCTGGTACAAATAAAATCAACAGGCCAACTTTCGGAGGGAGAGACACGGTGAATAATTTTTTGGATTGGAACAAACAAACCATCTTTCACACCCTGCTGTGCTCCATCTGTTGCCAGGGCCACCGCCACAAAGCCGACCAACCACAGCTGAATTGGAGCCTTTCTGTCAAATTGTCGTTCTATGTAATGCATTAGCAATAAAGCCATGCCATCGGTGGCCAAGGCATAAAATGACGTTCCATCTCCGAAATCTGCAGTCCCTGTTGAGTCACAGTGACGGGAAGTTTATGGGCGGGAGAACACTAAACCTTTAACATGGTCTTGTTTGAGGAGTTTTCGACCGGTCTGTGTGGTCTCTTTGAATGGCACTGTTCCCCTCTAAGTCTGCTGCGAAATTCACAGAGCACCTCTTGCACCAGGCCATAAAGAAAAGCCCACTGCTGTTTGTTTTGGGTTACAGTCAATAAAAAGATTATCCTCATACTTCGCGGCTCCTACCAAGAGCTTGTATAGTGAGAGGGCCCATAAGTCTCCTGGAGGAAAAGACCTGCTGGATTTGATGGCGAAAAAAATAAAAGGCGGGAGAAAATAATAACAAGGTGTAATGGAATCCAATCAATTTCACTATCAGCCGCTCTGAGGCTTTCTCTGAAATTATACCCTGCTCCTTTCTGAAAATGTTTTTCCATACAACTTTTAACAAGCCTGTGTTAGTTTATTGTGGGGTTCCTGCATATTTCATCAATGCCTGTGCAAATGCAATCCATTCCTGCATGAAATAAACTCCCTTACTCAATGCGCTCCACTGTTAAGCTTTGAAATGTGGAGACTGAAGTCCTTAGAGGTAAACTAAAACGGGGGGGGGGGGCGGGGGAACTCGGAAAGCAATCAAAAGTTTTCCCATTATAGAAGGTAAAAACTTCAAAAAATCAAAATGAAATCACCTAATATGTTTTGAAACACACAAGTTGTCCAAAGTGTAATCATTAAAAGAGTGAAATCATATAGAACCACACCATGCTATCATAAGTGTTCAATTATTTACCTGTGTTGAAGCCCCTGCCCAGGGCCGGCCAGGGCCGATGGTTCTTCCACAGGTTCCCAAGGTACCAGTCACTTTGGTTCTCCACCAGACCCAGAACCTGCTGACCTGAACAAAGTAAACACAATCTCATTATTGGATTTATCACATCAATTTGAAATTAATTTATTGTGGAGTTTAAATTGATGTGGTCTTGTTAGTTTGTGTTTTCTAGTTATTTATTGTGTCTGGGGGCTCTTGGTAATGGCCGGGCCGTGGTCGACACAAACAAATAAAGGCCGGCCTCAAATACAGGCCGGGGAAAAAAACAAAGGAAACAAGACTAGGTCAAAACCTAGTATATGGCTGGACCGTGTCCGTCTCCTCTCTCTGCCGCTGCCTCTCCACCGCGCCCACGGCCCGCATTGATCCTCCCGATCCAAGCCCCGGACGCCCGGTGACGCATCGGCATCGGGACCCCCGCCAAAATCTCGGCCGGATCACCGGGAACACATCGGCGCCCAGCTATCGGCACTGGCCGGAACCGTGACCCCGGGAAACTCCGGAAAGCGTCGACAGTAAGTCCTCAGCGTGCCGAAATCTCCATACTTGTCTGTGTCTCTCTCTCCGCCGACAGAACAGAGGGCTGTCAGGTGGACTGAGCTCGCGCATATGCATCGAAATAAACGGCAATATGATATAACTAGTGATGTTACGTCTGACACCGAAGCTCCAAGGCATGCGCCGTACTCGCTAGGCAATTGTATCTAAACCACTGTGCCGAGGCTTGCTTTGGGGCGGAAAAAATCACGTGACTTATGACGTATGAAGCAAACACTGCTTCGTTCAGTACCTGAATCACATGACTGGTTTGGTTTGACAGGTTGGCGCATTCAAAACTTTGGCGGGATCGCGCGGGATTCCCTATTTAAAGACCAGACATGATGCATTTGTCGTGAGTTGTAGTAGTAGGTGTTTTGGAGTGTCGTAGTAAACAGGATTGGATTGCGTATTTTCAAGTGTGATGGAGCCATCAAGAAAGAGGTCCGCAGTGTGGGAACATTTTGAATTGATGCCCCCGAATAAGGTAATTACAACATAAGCAAACATTTATTGTCCTTGATGTGTAGGCCTACAGTAAAATGCACAATATTAATGAAAGGGTAAAATAACATAATGCATTCAAATGATCACTGACTTTGCTAACTGATGGTTTTACAGGTCCAGTGCTTGCTGTGTCCTCAGCAGCTGGCTTATAACAACAATACCTCTTCAATGCTGAGGCATTACAGGGCGAAGCATGAGAGGTCTCAGTCAGAGAACAGGCCGGCTAATGCCAACAGCCAAGGTAGGCCTACATGACTTTATCATGCTTACAACTGTCATACTAAGGAAACAGTGAATATTACACTAATCAATTATGTTTAATGAAATCCACAGTAGTAATGCCAAAGGATTAGTATTTATGTAACTTTGTTGTATATTGCCCTGTGTTACTCTTACTACATTTCAATAACACTTAATATTTCTTTTAAATCAAACCTAATGAATTATATTCTATGCATTACCTTTTTTAGGCAACAGAAAGCAAGAACTTGATGAAGCTCTTGTCAACTTCATAGTAAAAGATTCTCAGCCTTTCTCCGTTGTGGATGATGTTGGATTTAGAGAGCTTGTGGCAAAGCTGGACCCCACATACTCTATTCCAAGAAGGCAGGCTCTCAAGGCCATGGTGGATAAGGAGTATGTGGTGCAGAAGGAGAAGGCCAAGGCTGAGATGCAGGGGGTTGAGGCTGTGAGCCTCACGGCAGATATGTGGACCTCAATAAATATGGATGCATATCTTGCTGTCACATGCCATTTTGTGGACGACAATGACAAACTGTCCACTGCTCTTTTAGGGGTGAGGCCATTTCCTAAAACCCACACAGCAGAGAACATAGCAGAGGTGAAGCAGTCACTGATGGAAGAGTGGGGCATTCAGGGCAAGGTAAGATGCCTTGTTACTGATGCAGCTGCTAATATGATTGCTACCGCCAACAACTTGAAGTTGAGGCATGCTATATGCATTGCACATGCCCTCAATCTGGTAGTTAAAAAATCAATTGATGCCACTCCTGGGCTTGATGAAATGAGAACAAGAGCAAGGAAGTTGGTGACTTATTTTAAAACCAGCACTACAGCAAAAGAGAGGTTGGGGCAAATGCAACAGCAAATGGGCCGGCCAGTGAAGAAACTAATCTTGGAGGTGGATACTCGCTGGAACAGCACACTGGAAATGCTGCAACGGTTATATGAAGAGAGACAACCAGTGGCAGCAGCTCTTGCCACTCTGAAGACAGATGTGTGTACTCTGAACTCCCAAGAATATGACAGCACCGAACAATGCCTTAAGGTGCTGTCTCCATTCCAGGTGGCCACTGTGGAGCTTTCACAGGAGAAGAGAGTGTCAGGGTCGAAGGTCATCCCTCTCATCCGTATGCTGAGATACACAGTAAATGACATGATGCCACAAATCACCACCAACATGGCAACACAGCTTGGACAGAACCTTGTCAGAATCCTAACAGACAAATTATCGGCTATTGAGACGATGAGTGTAATGACAATGGCTACACTGCTGGATCCTCGATTTAAAACTCTTGGATTTCACAATCACATGCATGCTCAGGCTGCAACAAGACGACTGACAGCAGAATGTGCAGCGCTCATCAGAAGCACAGCACAAGACACAGACCAGCCATCCACATCTTCCCAGGCACCAATCCAGCCAGCACAGCCAGACCCTGCAGCACAAAGTGCACAAGCTGCATCCTCCACAGGTAATTTTTATATGCTATTAATAAATTGTTCATTACGCATTATGCAACCCAAGATATGTGAAGATGAATGAAGAATAACTACTGAGTGTTCATTTCTGGTGAGGTTGTTATTCCATATTTTTCAGGTGTTAACCTGTGGAAACTGCTGGACAACGATGCCAACGAGGCCAGAAAAGCAAAAAATGCCACCTCGGATGCAACAGTGGAAGTGCAACGCTACCTGACTGATCCTCCTCTACAAAGAGCAGAGGACCCACTGACCTACTGGTCCAATCATAAAAGTGTATACCCTAATTTGTATCACCTTGCAAGACAGTTTCTGTGTACCCCAGCCTCATCTGTGCCCTGTGAACGGGTTTTCTCAAAGGCTGGGGAAATTGTGAGCAAAAAAAGAAACCGTTTGAGTCCTCATACTGTTGAGAAAATACTGTTTCTCAATAAAAATCTGTGAGCATTATCCCCATTCTCCCACATTGTCATGAGTTACACAAGCACACCCTCTGCCCTGTTTCCCAAGCACACCCTCTTCCCTGTCACCCAAGCACACCTATGTACCCCAAAACCTAAGTACATACTTTGCCCGAATACTTATACATAACCTTTATTTGTAGAGCACATTTCATAAACGTTATAGCAGCATAAAATGCTTCATAACAAAAATAGAAATATACATATAGAATCAGACGTGCCAAATAACATACATTGTCTTCAACATTAATGCAGTCAAACAAATGAAATGTGCATGGCGCATCACATCCAAAACAATCCCAGAAGCAATAACGGAGCATCTGCGTCTTGGTTGCACTACATTTATTTGACCAGCAGATGTCACACACGCGCGCTGTGTTATTTGAAGCTTCGAGTAGTGAACCCATTTTCGACACAATTGGCTGTAAAGCCTCAAAGCTTCAGAAAGCCTCGTTTGGCCATCACTAGATATAACTGTATAGATTCTATTCTTAGCTTCAGTTAGCTTCAGTTAGCTTCAGCTTACATGCAAACAACGGTGGATACCGGTAAACTCCTGGTGCCTGTTTGTAACTGTAGTTTGTAGTAACGTACAAGTGCCACAAGATGGCTCGGCCGGCGGAAGTCTCTGGAGCATGCCGTCGTCGATTACCGTAATTATCGTAATGCATTGCAGTAACAAAAAAACGGCTACCTAACGTACCCCAACATAAGCAGATCAGAAAACAAGGAGGCTTCGTACTAATATATGAGCAAATATACTTATCAAACAGAGGGAATTAGAAATAAAGGCCTGTCTCTAATATAAGCCTGCTTCCAATAAAGGCCTGGTACCCTTTGCAGCTGAGGTAAATAAAGGCCCGGGCCAATATTAGAGGAATTACGGTAAGCATTTCATTTTAACTTGGTGCACATGGCAATAACCTCAAAGGAAAAATCCACCCTTGGATATTTTTCTACTGTTAAATATCATCAATTTGCTATGTTCAATACATTCCAGGAGTTATTTTATGATTAAGTGTTGTAATTTACTGTTTTGGTGTACCCACTTTCCCTCAACTTGCCTCGTCTACTTGTACTTCAGTCAATGGGTGTATGGGCATATAAACAGTTTGAAAGAGAGATCATTCAGCTGTGGGTTATACATGTTGGTGGAGAGAGCAATAGTGATAGTAAGAGCAAGAAAGCCAGTCAAGAAAAAGTGAAAGTGAGAGATAGAGAACAATGCTGTAGTGTGCCGTGTCCGGTTGTTCAAATTACAAAAAGTCCAATGTTTGCCAAACATAGGCTCATCTGTGGCGCACTGCCACATTATTGGCATAGCTGTCACAAAATCAGAAGTTGGTCAATGTATAGAAATTGATCTAAATCAATCTCTAATGTGCCGAATGTACACATGACGTCATCATCGTCAAATGACAGAATTTGGTGCCCTAACCAGTAGACCACATCACACTCAATCTGAAAGAGCCGCCCGTTGTGAAAACTAAAGTGAAACTTAAAATTCTACAATTTGCTCCAAACTTGCATGTGTTAGTAACGGTACTGTAAACAGTAACACTTTTTAATCAGAGATTTATAACACTGCTTGAAACTCAGAGAGTTAACATGAGTGCAAGACTAGCATATTGTTCCTGTTTACTACTGGATTCCACTGGACACACTGCTGTCGCTGTATGGACAAGTAATTAATCCTATTGAATTCCCCCCCCGTCTCCGCCACAAGTAAATTGTCAACCTGTGGGAAACACTGTGGGCTATTGAGGCTACTGTCGTTGGAGCAATTGGTCTCTCTGCCTCTTCTACAATGAGATTTCTTCCTGTATGACTGTTGAACATCACTGCCAAATGGCGGCTCTAGAAAGAAGCCCTTGCTTTTTGATTCTGAGGGGCTGACACGAAAACCTGACATTTACCGCTGATGTTTTAGATATTGCAATTAAACACCATTGTAGCTGCACTGGCAGTATCTCAACATGACATCACGTTGTCTACCTTTGGCCAGTTATCCATTGGAATAAGAAAAATACACCACCAAACAACAAAATTGGCCCAGGAATGCAAGACACACCAGCACTAGCTATTTTTAGGGTTTTATGGTGGATTTTGCTTTAAACTTGAGAACTGGTCCATGGTTCAATACCCCTGCAAATTTGTCATTCTACCATTTCTTTTTTACCATTTCATACCATTTTTTGACAACTATCAAATAGTAAATGCACATTGGCACACAATGTGGATTGTGTGTGGACAGAAACAGAGGTGGGAGGGGATCAACAGCAGCCATTTCTGGGTCAACTTGTTCAACACAGCGCCAGGAGGAACATAATCCCCTCATAAAGTGGGGTTTTATGCGTGATTCAACTACAAACTGGAATGAACTTTAACTGCTGCCTCAGTAACGGCAGCACGCTACTACCACCAGTAAAACTGAGAGAAATTGTGCAAATTGAATTCAATAAGCCCTCAGTGAGACTCACTCAGTACACATGAATTTTAAGTTCTTGAGCCACTAGACAAACGTATAAAGCGTACAGGAAAAGAAGCTGAATGAAATAAAGAAGAGAAGAGAGAGATCCAGAAGATGAAGGGATGAGAGAGGAGGGGATGTATGTGGGCTTTGGGGCGAGAGATTATGGAAGGCAGGCTGGGCAGAGATAAAGGTCGAGGAGATAGGCATTAGGGAGGAGATAGGAGCCTGGAGAGAGGGAAGGGGTGTAGTGATGGCAGCTTTAATGAAGGCTGTAAGGAAGATTAATGAGAGCTTATTGGAGCAGGCAGCGGAGAGCAGGCAGCCCTTTAGAAACCCTGGAAAACAAAGCCCAGCACTCTGCTATCAAGGTGACAACTGAGTGGGACAATTAGATAGACCTCAAAAACAAAACCCAGCTTCTTTTACTGGGAGACACTTTAGAAGTGGTTCTGCTTTGGTTTGATTTGTGTTAATCAAAGCAGTGTCTATTAACTCAATCAAACCTTGGTGTAAGCGGTGGTGTGAAGAAAGTTATACTGCAGACTACGTGGGGATCAACCTTCCAGTTCATATTCTACCTAATCTTTTTGCAGACCAAAAACTTTGACTAAATTCAAACTTTTGTTTTGACATCCATGATGAGAAAAAACAGATCGGCAACTGACCGTGAAGCCTTAACTACCAGCTTTCTCAAAAGCACTGTCAAATCCTCCCTTTCTAAGTCAGACACCCATGACAGGCGAGAGAAAGATAACAAAATCAATACAGCTCTACTCTGTTTCAACAAAAAGAAGGAAATGCCCTGTTTCAGACAAACATCACAATGAAAATATCCCATTTAAAAAAAAAGTCACCATGCTTCTTCAAACCTTTCCAAACCTTCAAACAAAGCACCCAGCTGTCAGCCACGGCCACTACACTAACTTTTCAGTTTCACAACACATTAGTTCACATTGCACTGTTTAGTCACTATTGATCTTCCAATTCACTGATTGGCTATCTGGCTTGTCAGCCCCTAACGGATTAAAGCCAATAGCTTTATTTATAGATTAGAGTCTGGACAGCATATATTAGATAGTCGGACATAATAGTATGCATATGCTGCTAAGCAAGGTCTTCAGACAGCAAACCCAGACAGCAAACCCAAGCAAGGTCTTCAAGAAGCTATCCATCTCCCACCATATAAGCAGCTGAGGGGAATCTTATCGGATCTTAAATTAGGTGTGGAGAGGTAGGAGGAAATCTCCATCAGTCTGAGATTTTTTTCCTGCTGATCCAATGGTGCTGCTACAGGTGAAAGACAAAAGCCAAGGTCACCGGTCCTGACATTACTCGGTTTTCACCCCATCGCTTCATCTTCTACAAAACAAACCCATTCCCTTACATGGGAGTATTGATTAACAATTTTATTAGTACGTGAAACAAACTGCAAAACCTGAGAAATCTCCAAGGTGATTATCAAATCCAAGAATGCCAAGTCGATACTTTTAGAATGTTCTTCCCAAGTCGTCTTGGAGAGAACAAATTTCTCAAGAACGCAAGAACAGAGAACGCATCTTTACAGTTCCAAATGGGCTGTGTGCTTGACGTTGTGCCGTCAATTAAGACGCATAGGTGTTCATTTTCCCATCTATTTCAACCGGCTTTGTACTGTAGACTGTTGCGCTGTTTGGATCATTCCCGTCGACCAAGTCATCATCCAATGCATCCTGGGTTAGCAAATAAACTTCCAGGATGTTCTCCATCCTGGGTGTTCTTTTGTTTTGGAAGTATACTCCAGCTTTTAAATATTACATCAAAGGCATCATGGAGGACACAAGAACACACAAGAACACATATTGAGAAAGACCTGTGCTTTTCAAAGGAAACTAGGATTACATAAAGCAAGTGGTGTCCCAGAAAGACACATGGAAGCAAGCAGGGCTAAGCTGGAAAACCCCTGCTCGCACATTCAGATCCAGATCATTATGTTTTAGATCAGTAGTCAACCAAGCTCACCACCTATTTTATATCAAGTTTACTAACCTGTCATGATGTTAAGCCATGTACACTTTTACCCGTTTGCCTATCTGCTGTCAACATAATGTACAATTGCAAAAAAATTAAATAACTCTGGAATGCTAATAGGCAAAAAGAGAGCTTAGCTAGTGAGTTAGCGGTACCAAGCAAGCGGCTGTATCTGTCCCGGTGTCCTTGAAGGCCAAGTGATCAACTAAAAAGCATTACTGTCACCAAAGGTTTGATCTGCTGAGTAAGAGAGAGATGATGCTTCATGCACTCAGGGAGCCGTAATACACTTAAGTGTTCATAATTCAAGGGCAGATGCTGGGAGTTTAGCACTGCCAAAGCATCATCTGCCATTCGTTTTGTCGATAGCAGACAGTGGAGGATCAAGGGAAGGTATGATGTCATGATGTGGATGAGTGTGTCGTCATGGTGACGCATTTCTGTCACCAAGCAGGACAGCATTTTGCACATAAACTGCCGGAGTGGAACAGGTCTGAATTTGGTTTCCTGGGTTTCATATCTTACATATCTTCCTTTTGAAGCCGCTCTCAAGCAGAGAGCAGCATCCACTGCAGTCCATGACTCAAACAAATCATGCATTATATAGTGCTCTGGAAATTCTGCCTGCAGACTACCACCATTTGTTGAGTAAACCTAATCAGTAATCCAGATGAATAATTGAAGATTTGGGAGTGGGCAAAAAATCCAAAGGGTCTGATCAGTCACCTTTTAACTTCCGCAGTCGCAAGAGTGAGTTTAATGGGAAAACAATACAGGAGACAATTTAGGCTATTTTAGACCCGCAGATACCCTGGAGATATACTTTGAAGAGCCAACTCTCATACTCAGAATCTAAAGGATAATGGATGAGAAAGGTCTGATATGGTATCTCCAAAGCCCTCTACCACCTATCATCAACTCTCTCACCAAATCTCTCATTTCCTTCCTTCATGCCTCGCTCCTTCCTTTGCTCCTTGTGTTTTAACACTATAAAGGCCTATGGATTTTGGGGGTATAAGAACAGGCCAACAAGCCGTTGCCTGAGAGGGGTAAACCTAATACTGGCTTGTGCGGTGTGTTTTTTGGAAAAGTCATGGATGGACAATTTGAAAGCTGAGATATTTCAATGGTTCAAAACAGCAGTCAATGGACGGCAGCTTGGCCTTTAGAGTGTTAACTCCCTTTAGTGCCTCTGACCTCCATTTTCAGTGAAAACTCCAGTGTTTCTCTCATGATTAATCAGCCTTCTCTGTCCGAGCAGAGAGAGAGAACGAGAGAGGAGATAAGGGAGCAAGCACATCTGCCTGCTGCTATTGATGACGCTGGTCACAACTCTCTACGTGTTCTATTCAGCTCTCACAACATTACCTGGGGATAGGGCTGGGTACTGTTTGGTCTTTTTTGGTACCGGTACCAATACTAGTACAACTGAATTTGATACCAGTACCAAAACGTTACTTTTTCAATACTTATGTTAAAATGAAATGTAGCCAGACTTTTGACTATTACTGCGACGTTATGTATTAACTTAATTAAGTAAACAGAGAGATGAAGGTGTAGTAGATGCCTGGACAAATTTGTTTTTTTTTTTGTGTCAAGTTGTTACCTAGCGAGCCAATCAGCAGTCACTTTACTCATTGGATGAAAGATGATGCGAGATTAGCCATTACAGTATACCAAACTTTGGCACCGAATGTTGTAACATATTTTGGCAGTTGGTAGTACCGACATGATTTGGTACCCAGCCTGACCTGCGGATGTCTAGTGATTTGTAATAACTGCAGAGATTGTGTAATGTGTAAAGTAACAATTCCAGCACAAATTATCTACTGTGTTGTGGTGACGACAGAGGTCCCCTGATAATGCTAATATAATGCGGATCAAACTCTCTGTAATTGAAACTGTAATTTAAATTTGCCACTCAATTTCTTTTTCTTGATGCAGTTTCTATCTTTCTCCCATCGTGAAAAATGGAAGTAGTAGTGGAATCTATAAAAGGAAGGTTTTGAATGCATTTGACACATCAAGAAGTGTAAAATCGCAATCTTGATTATGCAAGCCTATCTGGGGCACCACTGGTTTCAGCAAATTAAATTATCCTGTGCAATTGTATTTCATGAAGCTCAGACGTTAAGGGGTAATTCATTAACTACCAACATAACACTAGTCCAGTGCAAAAAAGGGTTTTTGGTACAACCAAACACTCCTCATGCATCCAAGCGTGGCACTATCTCCCCAGGATTGATGCTCTGTGCTCCAGCACAATGCAAATCTGATGTTTAATTTCCTCATCCCTTCACTTGCATCCATCACGCCCTACATTTCAAACTCACCGTTGTGAATCATATCAAAAAATTGGCTTGTGTCCTTGAACAACGAGATGGGAAATGCACTGCATAATATTTATCTATACTCTACTCTATGATCTACTTGTGAAGTTCCCTTCTACTTCTCTATTGTCTTTTAAATCCAGTAACTATTCTACCAGATCACAGACTGGTTAGACTTAATTACGGTATGTATAAATTCTGATATTGGGAAGACTGGTTTCTGGTACTATGCACTTTATAAATGGAACAGACTGCACTTCAATTTTTGAAATTGTCTGCCTAAATGACTTTAAAGCAATGATATCTCACATCTCTAGGACCTTTGTGATTGCTTTGTTATAATGTATGTCCTTATATGTTGCTGCTTGACTAAAATGTATTGTGCATTTTCTTTGTCATATAATTTTTTCTCTCTTGAAAAAGAAGAGACAAATAAGTGCGTCATTGGTTTTGATCACCCAAGTCACCACCTTATTAAGTAAAGGATATATGTATATAGGACTTCCTCGTAAAGAGGAATTTGTCCTTGTCAAGATTAATTCGTGGAGTGGATCCTTGCTTGGCTAAAGCAGGGCAGAGGCACTGACGGTTGATTTAGTGGAGAGTGAGGTGTGGTGTTAAATCTATCTGACTACTCTCAAATGAGGCTCGTCACCAGGGAAGGACAACTCTGCGGGGAAAACACCGCCAAGCCCTCCTCTTTTCAGGACCATTGGGCCCCAAGGCTGCAGGATGCTGGACATGTTAGAGTACCAGTGTCGTATCAGTCTATGGGACTCGTTCCAGCCCACCACCTCTTTGGAAAGACTTCATCAGACCAGTGATGGGCAATTATTGCTTGTGTCAATCAAACTGATATTAAGCCAAGCCCCTGTGCACTGTGATAACTTGTGCGCTTCCCTCTGCCTGACTACTACTCTCTCCTCTCTGTCTGTCTCCATCTCTGTTGTCTCTCTCTCAAATCAACACACATTTCAAAACGGGGGTGAATGGTAGATAGCAGAGGGGCACTATGAAAGCAGAGGCAGTAGGAATGCTGGTAAAATGGGTTCTATTGACACCGTGGTCAGTGAACTCAGTCAAAGTGTCCCACAAGCCCTTTGAGCCTCAATGCCTCATTGAAACCCCATACATCACATTTCCAGCAGGGCGTGAGTGGCGAGGAGGACCTCGGTGAAGCCAGGCAAACCACTCACTGCAAAGGAAAAAGAGCACACATTTTCGTTCAATTCTGAAAGCTGTCTCATCCAATCACATGGCCGGAGCTGTACAGTAAAAACTCTAATTGGGGTTACACTATCAGGGTTAGTCAGGACTGGGAGGAGGGGGTGGGGGTGGGGGGCTGTTAAAGTAAGTAAATATTGGACTTTTGGACCCACAGTGCAATTGTTTGGTATAAAACACACTTGGATTATGCTACACATGCTGTATGTAATAATTTTACGGTCATTCTTTGCCCTTTTTGGAAGTCTAAAGAACCAGTTCCAGGTCTTGCTTTGAGCCAGATGAATAATCTTCCTTTGTTGCTATAAATGGTTTTAGCTTGTGACTAGAGTGTTCCTGACTGAAATTAGCAGTTTAGTAAAAGGGACACCAGGAAATTAAATGTTTAGGGACATGATATCCAACATGTCTTACTGTATTAACCCTGTTCTGAATCAATCTAAGAGTGTCCATGCATTTGGGTCAAACCTAATGTGACCAATTGTAATTCTTCTCTCCCTCTCTCAGGTCGCAACAAGAGTGGGGAAGCTTATCCGACAGCACACCCACACTCTTCCTCATTAGCAGTCCTGCCCTCTTCCACTGCACAGGAACCTTTGATGGTGAGAACTAACCAGGACATAGGTGGCTCCAGGGATGGGTTCCCAGTTGTTCCTGGTTGTTTGCAATTGCACTTCAAGAATCCACAAAGGTCGTAGCATTATAAAGGGTAATGCTACGACAACACTGGCAAAATGGAGGAGGTTGAAGCTACCATCTTGTTTTTTGATATTTTGTTATTGCTAGACTTGTGTAGGTGTCTGCTCCTGAGGTTGGACGTAATTTAGTTCCAAGAAGTATGTCCTGAACTTGTCTGCTAGTAATGGAAACACTTCCAGAACCCGTTTGACAGAGCGGCAGGGCAGGACACTGGAAAAGGCTTATTAGTGAAGTGAGACTAAAGTTTGAACTTTAGTCTGAACAAGTTTAACTGGTGCAACAGGCTGTTGTTCACAACGTCCTGCATTCTCCAGCAGAAACATACAGTCAGGACATGAAGCTGGTGTGCGCAACACCTACAGCACCTGTCTGTTACCCACCCACCCCCAGTCAATCTGTTGTGTCTCCAGTGCCAGGTTCTCATCAGCAGAGCCCACCTCTGCATTATTGATTTACTCGGCAGACGTGTCTCACCCAGCAGCACAAGCAAATGTACATCTGCTGTTTAATGCCCCACTTACATTGGCCTATAAACCCACTGAGCATTTTTAGATGTCTTTAAGGGCCCACAAAGCACCATGTGTGCGTGTCGCTTTGGAAGGCAAAAAGCTTGTCCAACACCGTGTTGCTGAGTGCAGGCTGAAAATAGGTCACTCTCAGCAAATTCCCAGAATTTGAGACAGCAGATGAACTAATGTTCTGGTCAATGATTTATATAACATTGTTACATAGAACATGGTGGACTATCGGCTTGTCTTTGAAAAGGATTATGGAGCAAACACTAGGGGCGATACTTCTGCAAGACTCCATGGAAATCTGACTCAAGCTCAGACTGCTCTAATTCACTTGGAGGCACAAATATTTTTGTGGAATATTCAGAACACAATCCACATATACCTATGACCTTGTGATTATTCAATGACAAGCAAGATAAAACCTTTTAATGGTTCATGATAACATGCGCATGTATTTGTGTAGCCCTGTAATCGCAGGTGCATGGGTGTGTGTGTGTGTGTATGTGTGTGTTGCAGGTGCTTGCATGTGCATGTGTTAGTTTATATATGCATTAGTGTGAGGATGGATGTAGAAAGAGAGAGCGACAGAAAGACAGAGAGAGATACAGAGCGTGTGTATGCATGATAAATCCTATTCATGAGCCTTGTTTGTTCCAAACACTGGCTTCCTGCTGAAATAAAAGCCCCCGGTGAAGTCGGCCATTTCAGAAACCTTGCACTGAGGCTCCTCACCAGCTAACACCAGTCCAAGTTTGACCGTATGCTGGTCAAAGCAGAAGAACAGGGTGACATCTTGTTGCTACAACTTGGAAGTGTTCACATGTTTAAGGGTGCAATGAGCAAGATGTCTACTGTCCCATAGCACAAAATGACCATATGTGTGGGTGACTGACAGGGTTGGTGAACGATACCAATGATCACATGGCTAGGTCCTGAGATTTTGGGCTTTCAAAGCTCACTTTCTGGCCCGTACTCTGTTTTGGAACAACCCCACGCATTTTCAACTGCTCAAAGATGGAGGAAGATGGAGGATGGTGCAATGAGGGAGCGATCAGCATCGCAACACATTTAATTTTCAAGCCAAGCAACTGCCAAAGCAGTATTTTTTGCATTGTGACATATTACCTCTTCACAAGAAGTTTCTGTTGGATCTCTGCTCTAATTAGCCAGCTAACTCGTTCTATTGTCAAAATGTGACTTTTGTATTTCTGGGCACCATAGGCTGTGCCAGAGACCTGTCAATGTTGCTGTAATTTGTTGATTGATCGCTAATAGAGGTTGATATAAGTCATAATTACTTAATGGCCCTTTAACTTTTTTTTTTTTTTTTTTTTTTTGCAATGGCATAACAGTGTGCAGACACTTGTACAAAAGAACTGCATCCTTGCTGCTGAAATGTATGATTGTGTCACATCTTTAGAATGATGGACAGCAATCAAGATGGAGTCCTACATACCCTGATTCATACAGGTTTTCACTATGCTGGATGCTTTTTGATCAAATCCAAAGTATTTGATCCAAAGTATCGCTGGAGCTTGCTGGATTGGACTGTGGCAGTGACATCATTGGCGCAAAAAGAAGTGTATTTGCACCTGATGTTGTGAAATATTAAATGTGCCAACCATCCAATTAATTTTGATGGCCAGTTTTGAACGCAAACAGCAGGGAGCGACATGATGACTTTCCCTCCCTATTGTTGTTATTAACAAGTTATTTTAAAATCAACCATAAATGAACTGCAGCAGATATTGCTCACACTAATCTGCATTTCAAACTGCCAGGGCTTTTTTTTTTTTACATTAAAGTCAAGTGGGAGCAGCCGTAAGCCGGATGTAAAACGGTTGCTTTGAAAATACGAGAAAGTTGTGAAGAGTTCAACATTTTAGAGCATTTTAGAGCATGACATGAAATGCAATTTTATGAGCCGATCAACCACAATGAAGAGGAGGTGGGGTTTCTACAGCACATCAGCAGCTGACAGTTACGTCAACAACAACCACAATGAAAGTGGACAAAGTAGCGGTATTAAAGTTGGTAGTAGCAGTTACTGATGACGAGTACTACATCACAAATAATTACAATGCGATTAAAGATTTGTCTTTTTTACCCAAAGAGAGTGAGTGATGAACTGAGCACATGAAATAAACGAATAGGTCACGTTATTAAAAATAAATGATGTGTGGATGGGTGAAGTTGTATGTGGCTTTGCAATGAGATCCATGTTGCTCGCTGTGCTACATTGCAACGTCGGACCCAGCGGAAACAAGCATTGATGAACTTCAAAGCGTTTTTGCACACACAATAGGAAGGCTGGACTTTTGAACCCCCTTCACCAGTCAAGCAAAGATGCCAATAGACCGCACAATGTTAAAGCTGATGTCTGCATCCACAGCAATTTAATGACTTAATGTATAAAGGATATAAAATGTCATGCTGTAAAACTTAATCTTTGGAATAAAACACCTCAACCAAATCAGTATCTGCATTTTTATTCCTAAAATATGACGATATATAGAGGCAAAACGTTGGTGTAGTCATTACTTGATTATATAACATGAGCAAGCACTTTGCCAAAAGCGCTTGAGTAAGCAAAACACCAAAAAGAACTAAGCAGTTACATGGTTAACAGCAACAAAGTATAAGGTATTAAAAAACATGACAGATTTCTTCAATCATTGTGAATTTACTGCATGGAATTCTTGGAATGCGCTTTTATGTAATAGAAAATAACAGGACATAACTAGTATGGATGAGATTTGCTTAATGTCAAATATGGATAGATATAGAGTGAGCTCAGTCCATTAAAAACGCTTTTCTCGCACATACTCTCTCAGACATATCTCTTGTCCTCATAATTTTCTGACCCCAAGTCAACACACTCTGAAGCCATTCCCTGAAAAAAGTCTGTTCAGACTTTTTCAGACCAGTAAATGTCGATATCTGTTATATGTTTTAAAAGCATATATCGCATGGAAAAACAGAATTGATGTTGCCTCCCACTCTAACACTGTCTGTTTCGTTTTGCCTCTTCACTGTCACTAGAAGTAAGTTACAGTGTGCAGTGGAAAAAGGGAAAATAATCCCCATTAAACTAATTAACTGTGTGATAGTCATGTTAGGAAAAGGGTCAGACAGTTGTTGTTTGCTGATAGTAGCAGCTGGTCACTATGGAAACAAAGTGCAAGTCAGGTAACCCACTTTTCTTCTTCATGGTTGAGGCACCACTTGTTCTCTAAAAAATAAATGTACACGTAGCACACATGCTCACATGACCCTTTGCACACATACACACTCACTCAATCACTCACTCATACCTGGCCATAGCTGGGGACGAAGAGAAATGGGCCTAGGAGCGATTAGGGTTGGGTACCGAACTCGGTACTTTTAAAGGTACCGACCGAATTACGTTGGTACTACCGAGTACCGATGCCAAATTTCAGTACCTGAGAGCGCATCTGGGTAAGAGAGTAGAGAGAAAGAGAGAGAGCGAGACTACGAGAGCGAGATTACGTCACTCCTGCAGCTTGTTCAACACAGTCAGGGCAATGGCGAGCGGAAAGCGGTCCCAAGTGTGGTTACACTTTATAAAACTTGACGCAGACAACGTTCGCTGCAATGTCTGTGATGCGAAATGCAAAGCTGGCCATGGCAACACGTCTAACCTGAGGAAACACCTGGTCAAACACAAAACATTTCTAAAACCTGAAGAGTAGGGATGCCGCGATCGATCGGCCAGCAATCGGAATCGGCCGATATTCAGTATAAATATGAGATGTTTGTAATGTCTTTTTTTTTTATATATAATTGGGGTGGGGAGTAAGCTATTTGGTGTGATAATCAGAATGTTATATGTATTATAACATTGTAACCTTAAACCTTATGTATCAATCACTGTGATCGGTACATATTCACATCTCAGTCAGCAGCGGTACAGCGTCTCCTCCTCTCCTCTGGCGCCGTGCGCACGCAGGCAGGTTGATAACCATGGATCCCATGCGTAATTCTGAACAGATTTCTGTCATTCAAATTTCTCTGTAATCCGCAAAGTCTGATTGTTAATTCCTTGTGTCAATTATGTTTTTATCACCAGTCAATCAAAGGTTACGGTTTGAAATGTAAGTGTCGGGTTTTCGCTGCGGCACCACACTCGCTTTGCGAGTCCTTTGCGAGAGGAAGTAGGCTATTCAGTAAGATCCCACACGTAATTCTGAACAGATTTTTGTCATTCAACCAACTCAGAATTAGTTTAGCTACTTATAAACAGCCAACTTACTAAGAAAATGTTGGTTTTAAACCGGGCTTGAGCCCATAAATGCAGCCAATGGGACGGGCCCATGCCGGGCTCAGAAAGAACGTGCACGGGCTCGGGTCGGGCTTGTTTTTTTGGGCCCGATCTAAGGTCTGGTCAAGACCCTAACAGCGGAGAGGCAACTGAAAAGTCTCATTTCTCTCTCTCTTAAGAACATTCACTTAGGCTATACAAAAACAAAGACTGAAACGGATATATATCTTCAGAGGGTGTCTCCATTTATTTAACTTGACTCAACAACACAGGCAAGTGGCAACAGTCAGAGTCTTGTGCTTTGGTTATCTCACTAAATCATGCCGCGCTACCTAGAACGCACATGGTTTTGTTTACATAATGATCAAGTAAATATTGAGGTAGAAAAAAAGAAAATGTGGATACTTTTTAACCAGGACTCAATTTGATGGATGAAATGTATGTAAAATGGAAACTTTTAGACCTATAATACTGCTATACCAGCTGCTATAACAAAACAAAAAAACTATCGGTATGGCCGATCGGTATCGGCAGATATGGCTCATAGACGATCGGCGGCAAAAAACGTTATCGGGGCATCCCTACTGAAGAGTGTACCGTATTTGATAGCCTGAAAGCCAAGTCCCCAGCAGCAGCCGTAGCTAACGTTAGCAGCATGCAGCCAGCGCCGAAGAAGTTGAACCCTCCATGGACGATGAAACTTTAAGTGAGGCATCGACAACTTCATCGACATGTTCAGGTAATTAATTAGCTAGTTGGATAAGTTGTTGTTGGAGATAACTGGGCTTTTTTCATTGTCTTGGCTGACGTTAGCTTAGCATTTTTACTAGCGTTATCATTATCATCAGCTCGTGAGTCGTGTTGTTTACACTCTTGCTTTCATTGAGAGGTCACCCTGTCCCACTCTCAACCCGCCCTCGTGTCACAGTGAGAGCCGCAGAGGTTACACCCTTCACCCTGGCACAGAAGACATCGTTACCCCTGGCTATGCCACCAGCTATGCCCTGGTGGTGACAGACTGTGACAGGTTGGAGGTTGTAGGGATGGGTTTGGGAGGGGAGAGGGAGGTAGGGAGGGGGTTTATTTTGTGTGGTGTGTAAAATGTTCTAAATAAATAACAATGTTCTAAATAAATAACAATGTTGAAATTGAGAAGTTTGGACTTATTTTTTACAACTGAAATTACATTTTTGTTATTACAGAGAGAGTAAAGTACCGAAATAAGGTACCGTTGGGTACCGGTACCGAATTCCAGGTACTGGTACCGGTATCGGTTCAAATGTGAACGGTATCCAACCCTAGGAGCGATACACAACTCCTGAGAGCTGGTTCAGATGTAAATGAGGTCACATGCAGTGCGGCACGTTGCTCTATCTCTTCCCCACCTCTACATGAAGCACCCTGACCTTGTAATACCTGCCCTCTCCCCCATGGCACGCAACCCCGCAAGCCTCAAATTTGTCAGAGTGGCCGGGGTCATGGAATGCACTCCCTGGAGGCCGGGGTATATGGGAAGGAGTAAAAAATGAAATATGAGGTCTTTTGAGTGGCGTTCTAATTTCCCCGGGGTTCCACACCTAACCCCAGAATGTCTGCTGATTAGCATTGGGGGTTTAACAACAATGAAGTACAAGCGGGGGACCAGTGATTGCTGAGAATGGATGAATGAATGGTGTGTGTCACCGCCTCTGTGTGGCCCAGGAGCCCCTAAGCAAGAACATACAATTAGCAATCAGGGAACAGAAGTGGCACACATCAAACCTTTCACCTCCCTGAGTGCTGCCGGGGTTAAATGGAGAGCCGGGGAGAGTGGCTAGGTAGGAGCTGCCTCCACTATGTTCTGTGGAAACTCTGTAGTTTTGTAACGGAATAAAGCCTAGGTCACACTAGACGATTTCAATGGTGATTCTAAGATTGACTGGATCGTCCTGACTATCAGGGTTAGTCGGGACTGGGAGGGAGGAGGGGGTGGGGGTGGGGGGGTTGTTAAAGTAAGTAAATATTGGACTTTTGGACCCACAGTGCAATTGTTTGGTACAAAACATTTGGATTATGCTACACATGCTGTATGTAATAATTTTATGGTAATTATTTGCCCTTTTTGGAACTCTAAAGAACCAGTTCCAGGCCACTTCAGTTATTTTGGAGAAGACTGACATGGAGTGGAGTGCAATCAAGACACCAGGATGTAGCCCATAATTGCACTCCACATCAGAACAAGTCGCCGCAGTCCATCCTGAACCAGGTACGCCATTAGATCGCAATTCTTTCTTGCCATCACATTGACAGGGAATTGGAGAAACAGCGTTACAATATTCACCCTCATATTTTTATCTCCAATAACGAAGCCTGTTCCCTGATGGGTGTATGAAAACAAACTGAGTCTGAATATAATCACCACAGGAAGTTTGGCAAAGGGAGAATAGGGACAAAAGGAAGATGAAAAGGCAAGGAAGTATACTTGGTAAGAGAGAAAGAGACGGAGAGAGAGAGACAGAAACAGAGTGAGAAAAAGTGAGAGAAGCTCCCAGCAGGAGGCTGCAGCAGCAGCACTATTACCTGAGCAGGCGGAGAGACAAGCTGCTGTCTGCTGACTGCAGAGGAGACTGCAATATTTGACTTACAGAGAATCCCACCGACTCAATCCCACACACAGCACATCAGACTGCTTTTTAGGGCAAAGTTAACTGCTAGCGATTCTACCCGTCTTTTTTAATGGCTGTCAGCATTACAAAGCTATCAGTTCTTCCTACTTTACAGGCAGCTGACGGCAGTGGCAGCCAAATGTTTCAGCTGAAATGGCAGAGATCATAAAGGGCCGACAAAAACACAGCAGAAATGTTTACTTTCAGTGTAGGGATGACATAGAAGTATAGATTTTGGCTTTGAGTCTTGGGTGGGAGGATAAATCTTCAGGGGTGTGTGGACATGTAAACTCCAGCCAAACCCTTGCCAACATGTATGAATACAGTTTTCAAACAAATATGAACAGTTTTATCATCCCTGATATGCTGGTGGGATATATGGTGCCAAAAGAAGTTAAAATGACCATGCATAACAGTAATCGTGTCGGCTAAATCGTGGGACTGTATCAGCTCTCTTTGGCATCCTTATAAGCTTGTGTATCAGCTGGTAATTTGCAGAAAGCTAAAGCTTCGGAGTAACATTTATTGAGTGTGTCTTAGCGGGCTGTTGTACCACTTTAAAAGTAATGGGGCTAGACAGTTCAGCCAGACTGGACAGCAAAGGGAGTGGGTGGCAGAGGTGCCGCATTGGAGTCAACTGTTAATTAAGATTGATCCAAACCCCTGCTGGCTGCGGTGCACTATGGGACAGCGCTACCCATAAATCTTTGAAGCCACTCCACTGCCACCTCCTTCCCACCTCCTGCCTACTTCCCTTCCTCCCTCCACTCTTCCCTACCTCCCAGCAGACCCCCAATATGTAACATCCCCCACCCCCCACCCCCCTCCTCCTCCGCCACCCACTCTATGTCCCAGCTCCTTCATAACTCCTGCCTGCCTCCTTTCTTTCCTCCCCATTCCATTACATCTATCTGAGGACATAGTGGGCTCCCTAATATCACCTCCCACCAACTCCTTAGCAGCTTCTATATCCTCTAGAGATGAGTCATATAAATATTTGTTTGTGGGGATCAATGTCAAGTTTTTGCAATTTGTCCTTTAACCTTGCAGGTGGGGGTTAATCAACTTTGCCGTCCCAAATATTTTGTTATTCAAAGAGTTTACATAGCTGTGCAAACTGTTTATTACCAGGACATGGAGTTGGAGAAAATATGTTTCAAACAATCCAAATCAATGGAGGAAAAACGATTGCCAATGATTGCTGAATTCACTGGTAAATCCGTCTTAGCCTGTACAGACTACCCACTGGGAGCACCGACAATATCTGCCTCCTCCCACCGGGCAGCATTTCTACTCTAATTTTGTTTGTGTTAACCTAACATTGCCATATGTGCAGTGAATGCTTGAGTCTATATCATTTGACATTTTCAGTGTCTCCTTGTGTCATCCTCAAACATTGTACCTAACCCTTTCGCTCAGTGCATTGTGAACAACTCCAAATGCTTCTCAATCTACTATAACTAGCCACATACTCTATACAATTATATATTCTTGTGTGAAATCAAAGACCCATGTTAACATCACACACTGCACTTCTATTTCACCACGTTTTTCATAAGTATAAATGCTATGGATCTCTGCCCAAACAGTAACAGACTGCTTATCACTGGAAATATGGAACACAATTATTAGTCAATACTTAGTATGTCAACATTCATCTAATACTTCACCTCTGAGTGGAAGTAAAATTGCTCTGCACAACTACATAAGTGTAACTCCATATGCTCCAAACATTTACCAATAACAACCAGATCATTCCCATCTCTTGTCCTCATGTAGTGAACCCCGGCACATCGCATGAAGCTATATTTCCCTATGGAACTTTTGTGCATTGGTCAAAAAAGTTAGTGGACAGATTATTTGAAAATGGAAATAATCCAATAGTTGCAGCCCTATATTTGAATATTTGTTTACACCATGCACTGAGTAGCTGACCACAAGAAAACGGGTTTCCTAATATCCTCCCTCAAACTCGTCTCCCATTCCCTTCAGACTTCCACAGCCTGGTGAAAAGGCCTGCCAAGCTTGTTAGAAGTGAACAGACACCTAGTTAATCTTTCAGGCTCATCACTGGAATCTCACCAGTGTAACCGCACACACTTACAATACTATCCTCCTGCCATCTGCATCTACAGTATAGTCGGCAACCACATGGATTTAAAAAGAACAGTCCTACATGGTGAGACATGTTGCTGATTTTCTCCACATGGACATTCAGCCATTGCTGGAGAAAGTGTGGGGAGACTAGGGATTAGAAACAAGCAAGAGGTAAACCTCTGGACAAATCCCCAGTCTGACTGACCTTTTATGTGGCACTTTGCTTTTGTCATTGGCAGTGATGGGGAAGCTCATTTGAAAGTCTAATTTATCCAGCTACAAGTTACTTCAAATTGGAAGATGTTGAGCAACAGCAGAAGTTGAGCAGTCAGAAAATAGGCATAGTCTTACCTTTAAACTTGTGGAAGACGGCCCAGAGCTCGGCGATGTCGGTAGCGAAGGTGATGTCAGTGTCTAGAACGATGACTCGCTGCAAATCGGATGGGAGCGTCTTGGTGAGCACCAGCTTCATTAGGCCATAGATTCCGGAGTAATGCTTGTTGGGGATCCATGACACCTCAGACTGAAACACAGCAGACCAAACCAGTTCATACACTGACCGGTTTCCAGCGGGGATGGCTGTGTCAGAACAATCCATCAGTATAATAACCAATGAATTAGATGTTGTACCATAGGGATCATTTGATTTTCAGTTCACCTAATTCAAATGAAAATTAAATCACTGAATTAAAAGTGCAATTTATATAATAATGATAGAGACTGGGTTTGAGATGTCGTTACAGTTTGAATAAAATAACATTTTATGGCAGATTTCCAGTTTTTGAATTTAGAGAATAAAATTCACTTCCTAAATTGACTGAATTGAAAATTAATTTATCCCATCCCTGGCCACCAGTGCTGCTTTTCCAGCTCCTTGTGTATAAAGTCATCAATCATTTTCAATAAAAATTTGCTCCCTCAATAATAAAACCTCTCTGGGTATATGCTGGGATCAGCATTATCAAAGAGGGTTTATAATGCTCATAACTTCTCAGAAGAATCAAAGAAAGTACTAGTCAGATCATGAACTACTAGAGCGAAGTTTAATGCAGTTCTGATCAGTTCTAAGGGAAGCCGGGAAGTGCTGAGGTGCAGAGGAGTTGGTGTTCCTCACCTTCAGCTCGTCGGCATCGTAGAAATCAACCTGGACGGCAGGAACCATCCACGTATGGAACAGAGAGGCCAAGATTTGCTGGGCGATGGAATCCGTGATGAAGTGGAAATGGAGGGGGTTCCGCCTGTGGACACACACAAGTCGAATGAACTCCATGCCCTTTCCCAGCAAAAACCTGCGTCACATTCATATATTTCCACACATGCTGCCCAGTAAAAAAACAGTCCTCTGCTGTTGGACACTGGGAGTTGTCCAGTATAACCACAGTCTTCTACTAGTGGCCACTGAGCAGATCCACTGGAGTAGTCCGGGGTTCAGCGCCTTGCCCAAGGACACCACGACAGTTATTGAGGGAGGGGAGTGTTACTCATTCTTTTTCCCCAGGCAGTTCTGGAATTAAAATTTTATCAAAATTGGATCGGTGGTGTAGTATGGCCTTTCAACGTCTGAAATTTTGACATTTAATTAGAGCAGTGTATTTTTTAAAGGCCCGAACACAGTGCTAAAATGCATCATCCCTCCAACTTTAATCAAAATCAGACCAATGGTGTCTGAAATATCATGCTTTAGTTTAAAAATGCTGCACCCCCATCAGGCCAATCAGTGTATTTTTTAAACACTGGAGCACAGTGTGAAGATACAGTACATCATACCCAGAAGTTTCTCAAAATGAGACCAGTGGTGTCTGAAATGTTTCACGCTTGATGAACAGATGGACACAGCCCGATCCATAGTCCCACAACCCCCTTTTCAAGGTTCAGCATACTCAAGATGAATATTTCATGTGTTTCTATACTTGTCTATATTCTATTCATTGTACATTTCCATATGAACTACATGACCAAGACAACAGGTAGAATTCACACTTTCAGACTGGATGTGAGTGTGTGCAGTCAGCCCTGAGGCCGGTAGAGCCAGACAGTGCAGCTAAGGAGATGACTCATCAGCAGACAGGACGACCAATGCCTGACCAAGAAAAGACAGTACATTCTGCCCCAGTATGAGCTGTTATGTTACATTAGCCTCTTCAGGGAAACAGAATGAGGGGGTTAAAAATATGTATTCAGAACTTCCAAATCAGGGCAAGAGATAGCGACACCGAGCTGGTTTTCTGTGAGGATGTGAGCACCCCGGGGCGTCTTGTGCTGAATAACTCTGGGAATGAATGTGTCAGCTGCACTTGCTCAATAACGAGTAGTGGAGGCTGGGAGCTCTCAAAATGTATCCGAGCTCTGGGTTCAAAACAAGCTGTCAGCAGCAGCAGCACAAATGGAAGGGTCTTCACACCTTCTGGACAAACAGCAACGAGCCCTTTTACTGGACGCTTGGGATTATGCCCAAGAAGAAGATTATCAGAGCTGGGCCCATGGTAATCTAATAATCTAATCTTCAAAATGGATTATTGTAATCTTGTTCTAGTGCTGTAGATAAAGATCTTCACAGTGACTTCAAATTGACATTCATTGTGCTCCCATCTGCTCGGCTCCAGAAAGGAATGGTAAAGTCTGTCCTTAAAGTTCACCCAAAAATGAACATTTGGAACATGAACATTATCTTCTCAACCTCATGTCAGTTGAAACACTAGTGAAATTTGTATATCCTGACAACACACAACGAGTTTGCTAGCACTGTTCCCTACCAGCCTTCCCCAAAAGAACTTAAGTGGCTGGGTCCTGGTTCTTTAGAGCTCCAAAAAGGGCAAAAAATTACCATAAAATGACTCCAACCAGCTTGTGCAGCAAGTGTTCTGAAGCCGAACAAATGCACTGTGGGTCCAAAAGTTCAATATTTACCTCATTATCTCCTAGATTTTCCACAATCACAGAGCTCCTGTGTCCTCACATGTGCTCCTCGTAAGTGCCTACTTCCGAGTTTTACAGTCGTAAATACAACTGGTGTATTCAAGTAGGCTATTTTTTAAGTCTGAAAATAACGAAATGAACCCAGAAACACAGGACACTCTTTTGGTGACTATTTTAGAAAACAAGTGTTACAGAGATACTTTGTGCTGCAAAGGCAGGATAAAGAGGAGAATACTCGCATCAGTTTTGTAATTGATATTGTGATATCATGTTTATTGGATAAAAGGTGTATATGTGTGACACCTAAAAGTTAAAGAAAGAGTGAGAATGTCACATCTTGGCATCTTGGGTATCATGTAAAATCTGACTCCTATTTGTATGTACCACTTTATTGGGTCGTTCATGTGTGCTGTATCCGTAATTACAATATGTCCAACAGCATTTGAAGGCATCTGCTTGCTACTGTTGTGACGCTTGGAGCAGTGCAGAACAAGTGCAGAAAATCTAGGAGATAATGAGGTAAATATTGGACTTTTGGACCCACAGTGCAATCATTTGGCTTCAGGACTCTTGGATTATGCTGCTCGGAGACTATTTATGGTCAGTTTTTGCCCTTTTTGGAACACTAAAGAACCAGGACCCGGCCACTTCAATTCTTTTGGAGAAGGCTGATATGGAGCAGCACTAGCAAACTCACTGTGTGTTGTGTGGATATACCAACTTCACCAGCAACTTCGACTGGCATGAGGGTGAGTAGGTAATGACCAAACCTGAGCTTTCAGCTTCACGTAACAACGAAGAACCTTCTTAATCCCAGTGTCTCTAGAAGAGAATGGTTGCCTTTGAAACCAACAGTGGGATCTTTATGATTAAGGGTGCAAGAATGTTTGAAGTGGTTTATTTGAACTGTCGAGTGTTTACTCCTTTAGTTTGGTTCATTTGGCCCGGTGAGAACAATGCCATTTGTACTCTACATGCACTAAATAACCGCACCAAGACACCTGAAAATGTGTCAGCAGTTCAGTACTGTTTGTCAGGAGCGAGAACATACTCTGAGCGACACCAAAACGCGATCTCCCCCTCCCAATTATTCTAATGGAAACCATCAGGCCAGTGGGAGATAGCTGCTGTTGGACTCTAAACCAGATCAGAATGATGAGAAGTCCCGGTGCCGACTGAATAGAGAGAAGAAAAGGAGAGATGTCATCTTTGAGATCGGACAACATCAGTCACACAGTGAGGGTGGACCTACTGGGCTCTCCATCACAGAGGCGAGAGATGAACTGATGGCAAAGGTTTGATTTACAGCGCAGGCTAAACAACACACCACCTCTGGCACTTGACCAACGACATAAAGTAATTGAAAAGAATAGAATAGTACATCATATATGCCATTTATAACTTGCTTCACAGGGATTTTAATAGCATATTCAATATTTCATCACAAATCGGCAATAGAGATAGGGGCAAAATATATTGCTTATGAAACTACTTGATAAAAGTTGCAGGTCAGCTCATTGAAGGGTCAGGTGGTGTTTTGACGATGACTGCCCCTTGAGATTATTGCAGCCATCACATTCTTTCAGCCAGTCAGCACACTGTTCTATACTAACAGATGGCAGTCCAACAGCCTGGCCTCCCAGGAGTCCGTCCACTCCTCTCTTTGTCACTGTGGCAAAAACAACAAGTCAACATTTAAACATGGCCTCTGATTAAACAGTGCCTGAAGGGCCTAGCATATTAGCCATGCTGCTTAGGTACCGTCCCCAAGAAAAAAGGTCATTCCTGTCATCTGACACACTATGTCAGCGGACACACAATGAATTATGGGAAAAGCAGAAGAAAGAAAGCATAAACTCTATGCTGCATGCTTCATATTTTAGCATCTAGACTGCATTATCAGCACCAATTTGTAAACCAAAACTGGGGAGAGGAGTGACTTTTAGGCCTTGTTGTTTCCAACTAACTATTATCCTGATTTTTCCCATCTTTCTCAGCTATCATCCCCATAACACTCAGTAATGAATAGGCACAGTTGGATTTGATCCTTATTTAAAACCACACTGACACATTTGCAAGCATGAACAAAATTGGGATGATTTGAAATAAGTGCCTCAGTGATTAACCTGACACCACAACGAATGGTTTTGCAAACAGAATAAAACTTTAGAGAGGGATTGTGCTGCTTTTTGTTCATTTAAAAAAATAAATAATGAAAAATGGCCCAATCTTAAGAGGGTGTGCTTTGGGAGAAAATAAACATTGAGAGCTATCAAGTGTGGCTGTCAGCAGGAGTTCCAGGCGACTTTGTAACAGTTTAAGTGAAATCATCATTGCACTTATGATTAATTCACCTGTAACTCTGTAGCTAATTAAGAAGTAGTGCTGTTAACTGTGGAAGCTGCGATGCTTGATGCACGCTGACTGATTACTAATCAGAATTCTTGGCTGAATACTCCATCTCCGACGCAATAATACACCATTCATTATTCATGTTTACATAAGTGTAATGGAACATACTTAATACCCAGTGATGTTTCACACTATTTAATGGTTAAGTGCTCATAAGTCAACTTGTGTGAGTGCAGACTTGTACTTTGCAAACCCCAGGTTTAACAGTATAATGTGCTTTATCAAATTTAACACATTTCCTCATCTGCTTTAAGTATCTTGGCCTCTTTGACAGACTTGTTAATTTTTTAGTTTCCTGTGGTTTAGTGGTGAGTTGATAGGCAGATGTCATTTCTGGTGTGTGTGTTTCTGAGGAAATACTTGTTATTGTAGCTTGGTCACTGGTAAAGCTGGTCTAAAGGCGTGTTCACACTATTTGGCTTTTTTGAACTGCCAGCGCCTTTTTATATGTAAGTCAATGGGAAGCAGCTGCAAGGCGGATGGAAAACAGCAGCTTTGGAAAGGCACTAAGCCTGGCTTCTCTTTATGCAGAGTGGAGCATTTCATACAAGTAACACACTGCAATAGGAATACACTCAATTCACTGTAGTGTGTTCTGTTTTCTTTATTATCAAACATAAATGTTCATAATAAGATTGGCCGCTGACTTGTACACTATTTAAAGTTTTGCTTGGGCTAGCAAACTAGCACTAGCTAACTAGGGCCCAGGTGGGGTAGCTGGCTAGCTACCAACCTATCAATAATAGCTCTAGCTTGCTCTAAAAAGTAATCCCTCTTGTAAAGGATGGTTATTCATACCAAAACTAGTGCCAAAAATGGTGGGGAGAACATATTTTCAGCAAAAATAATAATCACAATATTTTATTTATGTTACAGATCATCACAACAAACATCTTGAATAAAAAGTCTTGGGTAGCACTTTACATTACGGTACACAAATTACAGGCTAATAACTGTAATTACAGAGAAATTATGAGAAAGTAACTGCTAATTTCTGGTAATAACGAGCAACTATTTTGTAATTATAATGTATAATACATTAATGTAGTACGTTTTGATTACTGAATAATTAGTATGTAATACTTTGGAAACTTTGGCTTACTGGTCCTTTTCCTCTCTCTTAAATGGAACTTCCATATTCTAGTTCAGAAGACGGGTGACATTGTTACCGTATTGTTACCCAATACCTATTATTGCGAGCAAGGCCAAGAGTACAGTCAACCCCAAGATGGTCAACATCATTGTGAACCCCCATGGCCATGGGTCTATATTCCTCGGGTAGGACCAGCTGGAAAACTGGGTTGCCTCTGTAAAAGTACCTGCTGAATAGTACCCCATCCTGGAGCTCAAGCAAGTTCCACTCTCTGAGATGTAGCCTCATGCCCGGTTGCTCCAGCTTGGAGTTCAGCCAATCATTATGCATCATGCCTGGAATGGCACTCTGTCTCAAGCATGTGTAGCTGGATGGAACTGCAGAAACATTGACTGCTAGAGCTTCCACCAGAATAAGAGGCTCTTGAGGGGATCCATTACCTCTGATGTAAACCGAGTGTCGCAGGCATAAAGCAGCAAAACTATCTTCTGAGAATACATGAGTTCAGTTCCTGTCTAACACTCGCTGATGGAGTTCATCTATCCTTGCTTTCTCCTCCAGGAAGCCAACATCCTCCAGGGAGGGGTCTTGAGGACGTCCTGACAATCTTGTGTGTCTTGGTTGGTGTTACCTGCCCTATAAGTAATGCTGAACTTGTAAGTAGACAGGGTAGCTAGCCAGCAATGTCCTGCTGCATAGTTTTGCTGAGGTCAATACATAAGTATTGTAGTATTGTAAGAATTGTTAAAGGATTGTTATAATCATGACAGTTTTCACATGTAGCCCATTTCAATGCAAGATACTCAAGCTTGAGAGTCCCCTACTTGCATATGCTATGACTCTAAACTTCCCCTCTTGCTCATGGTAGAGAGCCGAGTCCCTCTTGGCTGGCATCTGTGTGAAGAATATAAGGCAGCTTAGGATTGGCAAATGCTAACACGGGTGCAAAGGCCAATTGTCAATCAGAGTCCTGAAAGGCATCCATGCATCTCCAAAGGGCTCAGTGGTGTTTACAGTCTTCTGTGGGGCTTCCCTCTTATATTTATTGCCCCTCTTCCCACTGTGTATCCAGCAGTAAGTCTGTTCAGTGGCCTTGAGTACCCTCTAACAAAACGCCTGTAGTATCCGGGAAACCTAAGAAACATTTCAGCTCCTTCTGATTGGAAGGTCTTGGCCAATCCCTCAATGCAGATATGTTATCTGGGTCAATGTGAACTCCACCAGCATCTACAACATGTCCCAGATATTTCACGGATGACTGGAAAAATGACATTTGTGTGGGATTAATTTCAACCCATGATCCTTATTTAGATGGAGGTCTCCGATACGCTTCTCCATCAACCGTTGAAATGTACTTGGACCATTGTGACATCCTGTGGCCTGTGTGAATCCCAGAATCTCAGCAGAGAGACAAAAGCTGTCTTTTGCTCATCTTCCTCAGCCACTTTCACCTGGTAATATCCTGATTTAAGGTCCATGACTGAGAACCGTTTGGCACCACTCTGAGAAGGCTTTCTCAGTGTTGCGGAGAGCATAGGTATTTTTTAAGGTGCGCAGGTTTAGTTTCCTGTAGTCCACGCATAACCTTATTTTTTCCATTTTTCTTTTTCACCACCACAACTGGGGAAGCGAATGGACTCTCAGACTCAAACAGTTGGGGGACTGAATGGGGCAAAATCTACAGCTCCTGGGCGTCCCGTAGCAGGAGCTGGGGTTTGGAAGATCCCCATGTTGAATCTTCCACTGCTCCTGTTTGTCACAGACAAGATTTTTCTGGCATACAGCTACTGCAATGTGAACATCCTCTCCACATTTAAAGCAGAACCAGGCTCTGGGCATGCCAAGGATACGTACATTTGCTCTGTGGTTAGACACACTTGAGATCATTCAGTGTCCTTTCACAAGACTCTCCTGTTGATTCTCCATCAGCTGTTGTATCTCCAATACTCTCAACTGCTTCTTCTGTCTCTTCCTCACAGGGAGGCTGTAGATGGTATGCATATGTGCCATGGCCTTAGAAGTGTTTTTTCATTCTGCTAAGTAAGGAAACGATGGGGGACACACTCTCTTGTGCTCTAGCTGGTGCTCAATGATCACTGTCTGGACCCAACACATTTAGGCAACTTCCGGTTTTTCCGAGTCCAACTTTACATCCACGAGTATTGGGGCTTAATGTACAGATTCGGATCAGTAATCGGCCCAACCTTATTTGGAAGTACATGTTATTCTGTTGAAAGTGATCAAGGTAGTGGTAGTAAAGTTGGTAGTATTTGTTACTGTGTTGAAAATGCTGAAATTGGCAGTAGTACAGTTGGTGGCACTGTACATGTTACTCTATGTTGAAAATGCTGAAAATAGCAGTAGTAAAGTTGTTAGTAGTTGTTCCTCTGATCATAAAGAGTCAGTATGGAGCACACTGGCTGTGTTGTGGTGGTTTGTTGTAAGTGTCTGAGTTGTACATCAGTACTGTTACTGATAGTGACAGCTGGTCCTTATGGAAACAAACTGTGCACTGTGTGGTAGGCTTTTTCAAATTATCAGCACAAACTGCTGTTGAGGCAGCGCTTTTTCTATAAAAAAAACGTATAGATTGAGCGCACACTGAAACCGAACTGGACCTGCTCCCCTCCCAGTATCCTCCACCAACAGTTCTTATACAGTGTTACTGTATAAGAAAGCGGACAGAGGCCGAGCCAGAGGCCATCCTCCCTGTTCACAGTGGTGGTGTTGCCAGGCAACAGAGTGTAGGCGGCATATTCAGATTGGTGTGTGTGTGTGTTCTTTTACTGCTATCCTTGCGAGAACTAGTTTGAGTTTTAGACCTTCAGAGCAATGACATTTTGGCTGGTCCTCACTTCTTCATGGGGCTAGTTTTAGGATGTTAGGGTTAGGGCTTGGGCTTAAGGTAAAGATTAGTATTAGGATTTGGTTTCAGTTAGGATGGGGTTGGGGAATGAATGTAGTCAATAGAAGGTCCTCACAAGTATGGTAAGACAAACGTGTGTGTGCGTGTGTGTGCGTGTGTGTGCGTGTGTGTGCGTGTGTGTGAGCGTGCGTGCGTGTGTGTGTGTGTGTGTGTGTGTGTGTGTGTGTGTAATAAGAGGAAAAAGGAGTGTATAATAGAGAGAGCATGCTGTACCTGTGGAAAAGGACAGATTTCACCAGCGTCACCACGTCCCGACTGGCATTGTAACCTGCACATACGATGGCCACATGGATGGTCTGTGGAGGTCAGGACAAAAATGAAGGATAAAGAGTAATTAAAAAAACAATACAAGTGAGGAAAGAGAAAGATATTTACATTGCCACCCTGCATGATGCAATGTACAAATGTATTAGTGGCTTTGAATTTGGGAAGTAGAATTAACCAACAGTTTTAATTGGTAGATTTAAAGCACAAAGCACCATTTTATTTTCAGCAAGGAGAATGGTGTTTATACCAAATCACACATTGGAACATTCATTCACCTGCTTCATCAGCATCAAGGGAAGAATTCCTATTAACCACAACAATATCAAGCCAACTGCTTATCGTCTATAGTCCTCTTGGAGCCAATCAGTCTTCAGTATTAGTGTTTAGACGAGGCATGAAACCCTTTGAAGCGAGACCGGACAATTCAATCCCTATTATCAGACTGCACTTGATGCCAGAATATAAGGTATAAATCCATTTCAGCCAGTCATATTGTTCAACTGAGACAAATGAGGGGAGCGGAGCTGCTTAAAGGAAAAATCTACCTTCAGATATTCTTACAAGTGCTGTAATTTACTTTTTTGTATCCACTTTTCCTCAACCTGCCTCACCTACTTCTACTTCATTTAGTGATTCCCTGTTTCCCAGAATGACTTTTGCCCCTTTCTCAAAACACAATGGCCTGTATTCATAAAAATCAGTGGTAACAGCGTTTGCACAGCGCAAAATCTGCAGCACGGTAAATTGCTGTTTACCATTTAAACTGCTGCTACGAGCCTCAGGATGTGAAGTGTTGATGGAGAGAGGAACAGAGAGCTGAGGCATACTGATGAATGATGATTGGGTGCTATATTTCAATAAAAAAATCAAGTACTTAATTCAAAAACTTTTAAGGCCTTATTTATTTTTTCTTAAATCCACAAACGTTTTAGATAGCAGAAAATTCAAACTACGTTGTAGTTGCCATGGAAATATCTTGACGTGACGTCATGTCATTTGGCCAGTTGTCCACTGGAATAAGTAAAATACACCACCAATAAACAAAATGGGCCAAGGAATTCAAGGCACATCGCTAATAGCTGTTTTTTAACAGTGTTTAAGTGTTTTAGGGTGGATTAGGGTGGAACCTTTAAGTCTTTGGTTATAGCTTCAATTTTAGCTCCAAACTTCTTTCCCTGATGCCAGCATGACATGTCAAGACTCCACGTCCATTACCCCATTCTCTCTCAGTGCGTCTGATGTGTTCTCCCTGCAGGGGTCAGGGCATCTAGGCTAACCGTCCAATCGGGGGTCATTCCTGGCTGGAGGGGAATGTACTGCAGATAGACTGCCTTCTCTAGACTCGCCTTTCCAGACCCTGAAGGAGCTCTTGCTTTCTCCGCAGTCGCCAGGCTTTTGAATAGTGCTTCGCCATGGCCAAAAACTGCGTGTGAGTGACAGGCAACGTGGTGGAAAGTAGAAGGTGGTGATAAGAAACCATCTGAGGGCATATCCTTTTTCAAAGCGCTACACAAAAATCATGCTACTGCCAGTGAGAGAGCACAAGGTATGTGTCTGGTCAACGACTGACAGAATGTGCGGGAGAGGAAAATCAGCTCTGAACCTCCTATAATTCTTGGTGCATGCTTAGTCATTACTAATCAGCAAAACAGAAATATATTACAGAGTTGTCTCTTCCCCTAAAGGTGTTCAACAGGAGATTAGCGAGGGCTGTCACAGTTCCCCAGTTTTGACGATATATCTTGATATTTTTGTGTAAAATTACAATATTAATCCACAAAATATGCATAGTTTTTTGTTTTACCCTTTGATGTATGCACACTCTCTCCCCCAGGACAGAACTGGTGTCAGTAACCTACATCCCGCTGGTTTCAGTGGCAATTAAAACTGATAATTGCAGGCACGACACATATAAACTTTTAAAATTTGCTAAAGCAGAATTAAATTAGTATACCAAGTACACCAAAGTATTAATGTATACTGTTAATTCCAAGAAAATGACTTGGTTTTATAAGGCCGCGTGTAATGTACAAAACTACTACACATCATTAATAAAAAAAAAAAAGTTTTTAAAAAATGTATTTAAATAGCAACATGATAGAGTAGGATGTGGATATTTGTCTAATGGTTTAGTGTGCTAACCTGTGTATTTATGTGTATTAGTCTACCATTTCATTTGAAGTGTTTCAACATCAATTTCTGAATCCATGCATATTGAGCATATTGAGAAACCACTGCAATATAATGTCAAAGTTAAAAATAACTTCTCATGTAATTGTTTTGAAAGATAGCAGTACTGCGATTAGACTGTCGCCGGAACACTTGTATTATGCTACACAAGCTGTTTAAATGATTTTATCATTTTCATTTTTTTCTCCATTTTGGAACTCTAAAGAACCAATTCCCATTTACTTCAATTGTTTTGGAGAAGGCTGACATGTAGTAGGGCTAGCTAATTCACTGTGCATTATGTGGACATACAAACGTCACCGAAACTTCATACAAACTTCAAATTATACCTTTAACAAGCCAATTTCCATGCTTAAACATTACAAGTATTCGCTGTTTCCCACATAATTTTATTCTTGTCAGGGTGGAAAAGCCTCTGAAACAGACCATCATGTGACACAAAATCGCTCCCCTGCACCTGTTCAATGATAGTGGAAAACTCTGGGATATGTTAGGCTTTTAAATGAAGAATGGATTTACAAAAAACATATTTGAACAGTTACATAGATAAATAAAATGTGCAAATAAATAGTAATAAATAAGAATTTCATGGAGGAACCTCCACCATATTGACAGTGGACAACGATGATAGGCCGATATTCAATAAATTGCCAATATCTTTCTGATATATCAGCAAACCGGTCTGACCCTAATTATGATATCATCATTATGGCAGCTCTAGTATTAACAATCTGATTCATCACAATATTATTTTGTTGAAATTTAACTGAAATACTGACTACTCCACTAGAAGGAAATTGGACAGGGCTTGTGTAAATTCATGAGCCAATATCCTGAGTCTGGAACAAGACGGCTGACTGCCTGACGTGATCCTGTCTCCATCTATGAGGATGGATTCTTCCAGCCATCCAGTCAAACTCCCACTGAGCGAAAAGGTGGCCTGCTTTGGTGCTGAGGCAGTGTGCTACCAACACTTAAGAGTGCAATCAGTGTGGAGATCCCAGCATGGCCGGGTTAAATCTCTCATATTACCTGGACCTCTGACAGAGCCATATCCCAACAGCAAACCAATATCATAATTGGGTGGGGATTAGGCTAATAGGAACCTTAAGCCAAGTTATAATATGGTCAGGCCCCAATCTCACTCTGGAAACTATCACCAAGGTCATACTGTACTACTGCATAAAAGTGACTTAAGGCTGACTACCCCATTGCAGATACTGTGGAGCACTGTTGCGTTAAGACTGTTGCTCTATGGGAGTTTGGGGGTCATCTTTGTTTTGGTTGTATGTTTTGTTTGCTTTCCGTCTCTGTTTGTACTGATGGTGTCCCCCGCTTCATTCACGCATTTTGCCCCATGTAGAGCACAAATGCAGTTAATATGAAAGGCAGTCGGCTGAATCAAACCTGCCACGCTACAGGAACAGTTTGTCTGCAGTTCATAATTTCTCCCGTGAGTTTTTGCATGCCGCAGAAAGACATGATTGGGGGTTACTCCAGAATCTAGCCCGAGGCCAGCTAAGCTAGTGAAGATGGATTCTGGCCATGGAAATTCAAGTGAATTTCCCTCGGGTTTTCGGACCACGGTCCGGGAGCAATTAAGCCAGTAACAACAAAAGTAACAATACGTGTAGTGTGGCGTCCACGTCACAAAGTGCATTGTGGCATCGCGCGTTACAGTGGGCCTCAGAGGGAGCTCCGCCGGCTCTCAACCTGAGAAGGAGCTCCTCTGATTGGCTTCAGCCCACGAAGGCCAGTGTGCCTTACGGTAGTATCGTGCATCGTGATATTTCTTGATTACAATATTGTGATATTATTCTCACTCATCGCCCAGCCCTATTGGTCCATTACAACTGGAACATTTTGTAGTTTCAAAAAAAAGATTGTTGACATTCACAGTAGTAGTGTATGTATGTGTATAGTGTATGTCTTGGACCAAACATACTGGTGGCCAGCATCATACAGTATTCTGTTATAATGTGCACCACTCTGCTGTTAACAAATCAATAGTAATCCATAGCACAGCGTATCACTCACCTCACACTTGTCCACTGCTGGCTGCTGCATACAGTCTGAGCTGTTTCCTGCTGCAGCCGCTTTCTGACCCTCGTTGTCACCGGTGCCCTCCTCTGAATGGGTTCGGCTTTGGTTGCCACGGTGACCAGCGTTCGGAAGGCGTGCCGACGAGCTCCTGGGTGGCCGGCTGAGCTCCTGGCGCAGAGCCCGGTTCTCCTCCTCCACCGCCCGAACCCGCAGCTCCAACGCCTGGCGCTCCCCGGCCCCGCCCACTGGCGTGGTTGACTGGGCTTCCAATGGTGACAGAGGGAGTGGCTTTACTGTGGGGTGCAGACAGAGAGAGAGGAATAAACCTAAAGGAACATCAACCCTCACATGTTCTTACACTGTTAGATATCAATTTGTGATATTCAGTGCATTCCAGGAGTGACTTTGTGATGAAGTGTTGTAATTTACTATTTTGGTGTACCCACTTTCCCTCAACCTGCCCCGTCTACTTCAGATAATGATTTTGTACGTTTCCTATGATGGATTTCTCCCTGTATGAGGGGTGAGTGTCAGTGGAAAATGGTGGGTCTAGCAAAAAAGCCCTCGCTCTTTGAATCTGAGGGGCTGACACCAAAATCTGACGTTTACTGTTGATGTTTCACGTAGGTGAAAAATGTTCTGCTATCAAACTCCATTGTAGCTGTGCTGGAAATATCTTGACGTGGCATTACATTGTCTATGTTTGGCCAGTTATCCATGGGTATAAGAAAAATACACCACCAAACAACAAAATGGGCCCAGAAAACCAAAATTTGCCATGACATAGTATAGGATGTATGTGGTGTGTATTTATATGTAGTATGGTATATGACATGTATATGATGGTATGTAAAGCCCTTTGAGACTTGACTGTGGTAAAGGGCTATATAAATAAACAAGACTAGACTGGAGGGGCTCCAAAGGGCAAATCACAAAACGGAACATATTTCCATTATACGTCCCATGCAATGAGAATCACATTTCCCAGTCTCATGGTTTTTAAGTCCAGGCAAAACAGGCCAGAAACAGGCCAAATCATTCAGATTTGCATAAATGCACCATAGTTGGTAGACATACAGTTTGATGCCCTGAACATTTTCAGAATTGGAGCCATTGCAGCCGTGGTGGACAGCTTTCTTTCCACCATTTCCAGCAAATGGGTTTTCTCCCATATCTAAATTTTAAAAAGTCTATGATAATCAAATACAGAAGCCCAAGAAATACAGTAACCCTTCATAATCCAAGAACTTTGGTTGTTATTGTCTTATTATTATTATCCTACAAGCTATGTCTGCAACTGGTATCAAAAACAGTTCCTCCTCACGTCCTCAACCTACTGAGAATTGGCTTAGAGGACCACTAAAGCTGTTCTAAAAAATTAGATGAACCATCAAAAAACTGAAAAAAAAGACACTCATTAGAAATCCATAAAAATCACTGCACTAGATTTTTAACTGAGCTGAACTTTTATCTATGAATAATGTTAAGGAAGATAGGGAATATGATCAAAAAGGAAATCAAAAATATAAGATAGGAGGAACATGCGCACTTGTGTATCCTGAGAAGTAAAAAGCATTACAGGCCAAAATATTTTATTCACTGTGTCATTATAATTAGCTTTTTTCTCTGATCACAACATTGTACCAACAAGCCCCATAGCCTACGTGGAGGGTTTCAAATTAGCAGTCAGATCCAAGTGTTGATGCATCTCAAGCCAGGGAGTACACAGATACCATTCAATCAATATTGTCAGTACTGACAGCAGGGCTACACACGCTCTGTGTATCTAATTCGAGTCAGTAGCAATTTCCTCCCCTCTTCTCTGACTGCTTCAAATATGAACAAGCAGCCTTGGATCTTTTAGAGGGAGAAAAGTCTTTAGAGAGAGGATGAAGCTCTCTCTCTGAGTACATCTTAGAAACCTCAGCAGCTCCCTAAGGGGAGCGGAAAGCCTTGGATGAAGGCCATTAAGGAACACAATGGGTTTCTTATACAGGAACTCACTGGGGGAAACAGACAGCATGAGAGAACTATGGATGTTACACTATAGCAGGGAACCAGAGGCGTTATAGCTCTTATTACATGTATTGATCAGTGGTGGGAGATAGATGGCTTTTCAGTATGATACCATCAGTCATTTCAGTCGCAACAACCAGTTGAGTTTCCCAACTGGGAGAGTCGCCATCCCCTTTGACCTGGAGATTGGCACAAGAGGAATGTGGACTGTCATTTTCAGAAAACTCCAGTACACGATTAGTAAAAACTGCCATTTTTGTTCACATTTACCAGGTTTGAGAAGTTAACGGGCTCGAAATTCAGCCCAGAATGAATTGAAGTAATGTTATGAAACCTATCTTATCACTGGCCTTGGCTTGGTTTGTTCCCTAACCAAGTGTACTAATGAAGTGGCACCGTTTTGTTTTCCTTCAGATTTATGGTCCCCCGTGGCCATAAGATATAAAAGCAGCCAGCATATACATGGGCCTTTCAACCATGGAGGGCCACTAAACCCTCTCCCGGAGAACCAAAGCACCTTCTGGACTCCATTTCGTCCAAGCTGTAATTAATTTTCTGAGTGGATTTGCTGGGCCTAATCCCACTGAACTGGACTGAGTGGCCATTTGTTTGCGCTGCTCAGAGATTGCATATGGCATTTGCAGGGCAGCAGATGCACCTGGTCTTTTATGCAGCCAAGCCAATTCATTTGGCTTTTAGATATTTGTCATGAAGCTCATCATCTACATGCAAACAAAAGCTTTAGCAATGCACATGAATCAGATTTTCCCCTTTGGTGTAGGAAAAATAACGGTATGTCAACATAATACAATGTAATGTAATTCACATCTTGGTGAAAAATACCAGTAAACTATTTGTTTTTACACTGATAAGATTAATAATGCATGTTCAGCTCAGCTATGTCTCAGATTTAAAATGTTCACACCCTGTATGAAATCTGAATGCGTAAAAGCTGAACTACCATATGGGCTTAATGACATGTAACCTTCATTTGCAGATATGCACAATGCATGACAAAAATTATGAGAACTGTCATATTAAAATGAGTTCAGAGTCCGTCAGCTCCTTGTGATAATTAAAGCTCATGTACCCATGCTCTTAGTGGACCCAGCCGACCTCTTAGCCAAATATCAGAGACACTTGTGCCACTTGGTGAGGGTGATTCATGGACTGTTTGGATGCTGTGCTCCCAGTGCGTTCATGTATGTCAGATTTAATTGTCGTCGGCTGTAATGCCCCATACATCCCCTCCAGTTTCCACGGAGACATCTGTTGTGTGGCGACAAAACATCCATCATGTGACAGCAGCTGTTCACCTGGCAGACAGCGTGAATCACCTGCAGAGGAGTATACCGGCCAGCCGCCATTTTGTCTCATCACTTGGATAAGGAGGCTGAAGTGAATAGCATCAAGAAAGACAAGAAGGGAAAGGAACAAGAAGAGATGGCCCATGGCAAGATTTAAGACATCCTTTGGTAAGAAAAGGACTCTGGAAAATAAATATAGGAAACTCAATATTAAAAAATGAATGTTGTTCATTTGGTTGCCTGTGGGGGTACTGTGTTTAAGGATGCAAATAAAGTTGTAGGTCTATTCGTACATCATTTCGGTGCAGACTGCAGAGTAAAGCTCGCGACACGTTTTATGAATGTTCCCAAATTTAATGAACAAAACATTGTTATTAACTTTGGGAGTATGCGTCAGAGGTGTGGGCTTTACTCTGAATTTTTTGAACAGGTATCAGTACGTAAGAGGTACAACACCTTGCTGAAGGGAACTTCAACAGTAGTTTTTGAAGGAGGGGGGGAAGTACATTACTCATTTTCCCAACCGGCGCAAGGTGAATTTGAAAAAGGAAGGAACCTTTCGGTTACAAGTCCACTTCACCAACTTTCAGGCTACTGCCAACCACATGTGATTTTTGATCAGGGTTTACAGCTCTGGAAGAGGATAGGCGGGAGCAGGGCTTCTGTGTACCCAACAGGGGGTGCAGGTGTCAGCACAGATGGATACGCCAATCTCCCCAGTGTTAGCTGCTTAATCTTGGTGATGACAGTGATGGTATGATCCAGATACCCACCACAGCATAGTAATAAAAGCTGATGAGTTATCTGGGTCAGTGACCTTGAATGTTGTTAGATGACTGGATGGATGGTATTCTGTATGACAGCTGCTGGCCCATTTGAATACTCACCGGACATTAGTCAGTATACAGTATTAGAATACAATCAATCAGCTCAATGTTCCCCAAACTGTACTGCCAATGGATGTGATGTTGCTTTAAACAACCTTATCTTAATGTTGTTGACGATTATGGCGAGCCAAACAATTCAAAAGCTTTGCCAAACTGGACACGACTTATCCAGCTGTCGTGCGCTACACAGTTGTTAAATGAGATATGTCCAGTTAACAAGATACCACTTATCCAGTCAAGTTGCGACACTCAGTGGGCATCACGTGATGTCCAATTGGATAGCTTCATGCTATTGAGTTGGGTTGTGCGCACTATCGATTTGGAAAGCGGGCACTGTCGAATTGGGTTGCTCTAGGCTGTTCAGTGGTCCGAGTTACCCACGAAAAGTCTCCCTAGAATGACTAGATAGGTGTTTTTTTGTTGTTGTTTTTTTTGTTGTTTTAAAATGAAAAGTCCACTAGATGTCAGTACATGTTTTGGTAACGTTTTAGTATGCCTTTGAGCTTATTAAGTCTTAAAAACACATTTGTGTCAGTTCATAGTATCTCATAAAAAAGGTAGTAAGAAAAATTAACAACATACATTGGCCCCCATAATTATTTTGCCAATGAAACACTTCTATTTTTTTCTCTATTCTCCAGATATTTAGATTTGATTTAAAGAATACTTACAGAATGACACAAAACTATGCAAATTAGTTTGTCACGGCTAACCCAAAGCCTATGGATGGCACTTGACAGTATATTAAATTAAATGGAAAGACAAATTTCATTAATACTTGTGACATAAACACTGGATGAGACTGCAGGGATTTTAGCTTTTCATTAAACAGCAATATACACAGTGTGTACAATATTAGGCCCACTTTCTCTTTCCATAAAGTACAGTGAACAGGTGAATCCAGGAAAAAGCTATGATCCATCACAGATTCCACCAATAAAATCCTCATCGGGGATACCTCTTCAAGACTGAAGAGGATTTCATTGATGGAATCCGTGATGGAGCGTACCTTTTACCTGGATTCACCTGGTCAGTCCATTTCGTGGAAAGAGAAAGTGGTCCTAATATTTATTGCTACTTCTAATAATAAAATAATGGAGCATATGGTCAAGTGGTAAAAACAGAGGGGGATGGATGGTACCAGATTCAAGGAGGTATAACCACCATGGACAAGGACATACAACCCATGCAATATACAGTAAAAGTAGTAATGTATATTTCAACCTTCATGCTAAAATTAGCACTTGTGGACTTTAATATAAATATGTTAGAGTAGATCAGAAGCAACATTTGCTGACTTCAAGTAAAGTTATACTTCATGAATAGGCAAAGTCTGACTACATATTTAAGTTTACATTATTTTTCATAAAAGATTGTTGGCATATAAAGGCATAAATGTAGAAGTAGCATAAAATGCTACATTATGTACGTGCAATGTCAAGTTGGGTTGGGGACCATTCAGTGGTCCGCGCTGCCCAGCTGGATAGATGGTGTCCAGTTTGGTATCGCTTTTGAATTGTTTCACCTACCACAGATGATCAAGAGTTATTTCCCTGGTTCAACAAGTGCTACAGAGGTTTTGGGAAGAAGGACCTTGTAGTCATGACAACTACACTGCTATAGCTATAGGATTTAGAACATAATGGGGGGGACTTTTCCAATACAACCTTTCCTTTGCATGGGCAATTCTCAGTTTGCAGTAAAATTGTTCTGAGTTTTTATGCTTCACAGACAGGCAAGCATTTACATTTTCATTAGGTCCATGTTGAACTGTCTGAAATGCCTGTGGTACTAACCTTTATAGGCCAGCTGATAGCCTTTAAGCTACTGCTCTTGCTACCACTATTACCACTTTGCTGCAGTTACACTGGAAGATTGAGTTCATCATCCATTCACATTTCTCTACATTTCAAATTGCTAGTGGAAGTGTTTGGCTAGCAAGTGGAAGATTAATTTCAAGTTCCCTGGTTTCCTGATAGGCATGTCATGTCATTTTACAACATTAGATTGATTTAGGTTTTGCTTATTGTTTGTTGGACTTCTTCGTTCGGCTTAACATACCGGTGGCTAATTCCGTTCAAGCTTGGCCAATTCTCATCAAACACTCTTTGATGTGATTTCCATTCTTTCAGCTCAACGTTTTTGAAGTGCTTGATTTTGAAAGGCAAGGGTGAAATCATACATAAGCTACAATTTTGGAATGGCCAATGGTGTCAGGAATTGGCTAAGCGTACCAGGAATTGGCATTGGAATGAATCCTTTGTTAAGGATGTAACATTAGCGTAGTAGGCTTTGCTAAGTGTATGTTAGCAGCATTGTTAGTTGTTATTTGATTTTACTTTTCATGTTGCTTTTCAGAACTTGCAAATATGATGTCTACTGTTATTTTTGTTTGTGTTTAGCACCATTACCATCATCTGTAGCAGGTCACCATGGTTGTGTGCAGTCATTGCTATCTTTGCAGTAACCTAGACAACTTGGTTGAGTTAGCTAGCTAGCAGTAGTTCTACTTCAGAGTAGTGCAAATGTGTTTTGGATTTTCTATATTTTGTGGATGGTAAGCAAATTTATTATTATTATTAATTTATTATTATGACTATTTGCCAAGATGCTGTCTAACTAGCATGCAACTAGCACTAAGGTAGTTTGCACTTGTTATTTGAGAACTTGTGACACTGCAGTCATTTATAGTGGGTAGCTTTTCAACCAGATACCTATGCAGGACAGGATGCTGTAGTGCAGCAAGTTGAACAAAAGTAGGTGGATTCACCACAGAGTGAAAAGGATTACGTGAATTTGTCAAACTAGGTATGGTATGATGCCCTGATGATTGTAGTGATTCTCTCACTGTTATGCACTCATGCGTATGAGCGATTTCTACAGTTTATACCATACTTTTTGATTATTCAGAGTTCAGAACACTCTCTGCTGTTATCTGGAGCAACATTGGGGTGTAAATTTGCATTATGATTCACTAGTGGGGGCTTTACCACAGTGACATAATGAAGTTTCCATAAACATGAATGTCCCAATTAATAGGAAAAAGGCGATGTTTTGTTTTGCTTCGGGCATCAACACTCGGCATATTCATGAGGAGAATGTAAATAAGTTATCAGGAGGAGCTTGCAGTCACCGTGGTTGGTCACCTCGTTGGAGTAAGCATATTTAGTCTACACCCCATCAGTGTTTTTCTCTCTTAATTCGCTGACTCATGCTTTAGCGGGTCCTCAGGTTCTACACATTACAGATAAAACCAGCGTTCTCTTGGGATTCTCCATCACTATAAATTCCCCTAGAAACAACAGCGAACAACTTTTGTTCCCATTCACAGCATTATATGAGGAAACACAGTATAACTGTCAGTACAAACCTCATCTGATATTGGTGAAGCAGAGAGCCTTTCATCTTCTCTGAGCCTGTTGTTTCAGAGCAGAGCTAAATCAAGTTACAGAGCCCTGAAACTGTCATGTTCTGTATGGCTCAAATGGCAGGGGATTCCAGTGCTGTAGAGTGGTCCTGCACCGTCTGAAGATTAGGCTAAGTCACAGCAGAACTTGGACAAGTACAATGTCCTGTGAAAGTTAAAACAATGAAGTGACTGTTGAATAATAACAGGCAAAAAAACTCACTTCCCTGATGACATGTTCACTTATTAAGGGAAGTTATTAAGTAAATAAATGTTTTTTTTTTCTTTTTAAAATTTACTTAGTTGCCTCTGACTCAAGAATTCCTGTTATGTCTGAGTCATGGTCAGGATGACCGAGGAACTCCTAATTCCAGGCTTATGTTGAAAGAGTCTTTGTCACCGCCAACAGCTGCGATCAACAACAACAAATACACTCCCACCGTCTCAGAGCCAGAGTTCCTCGGTCTGCCGTGACATTGACACCATCGGCTTCCAAATCACACACACGCACACACTCTGCAACCATTCCCTGATGAACAGCCAAACCAAAACAAAAAAAGGTCAGGAGGCATCCATCAAACTACAGCCTGTGTCTCTGCCCTTAGCTTGCTGACATGGGTTATGAAGGTTAGCTCTGCAGTCTCCTGGGGCATCAATGCTTCTGTGTCGATGTGCATTATCCCAAAGGGCAATCTGGAGAGGATTGTGAAGGAAGTGAGCACAGGGACACAACTCTCAGAAACATCTTTTGTTTGATTGTTTCATGGTGTCCTTCTCCCGTCTGCTGAACAAACTCTTAGGTAATAACTGCACAATCCTCCAGACAGCTATGCTTGGTCTGTATAATCGCCTGAAGGGCTAAGTCATGCTGAGGATACAGAAACATTCATTTCCACTTCTGAGCTACCAGAGGGAATGTTTTCCTTAGAATGATACCCCTAGAGTGGACATCTCCTTTTTTGTGAATATTAAAGACTCTCTCATCCATTTTTGAAAGTTTCAACTCACAGGTTCAACTCACAGCCTCGAAAGGAACTTAAATGAATTCTGCAAGAAGGTCGAACTAACGAAGTAATGAACAGGAGATGTGATTAATGAGGAAGAGACAGTATTTAGCACTCATGAGGAAACCCTTTGTTCTGAAATTAGTGTTTCCATGTTCCTCTGCGAGGCTGGCTCAGGGCTACAGTGCTGAGAACTGGGCTATGTGTATTTGTATTTTGGCTTCTGCACCGTGAGTCAGGGAAGTAAACAACTTTCTATTAACTTATTTTCAATTTTATGACCATTGGTGTCAGCAAATTACACTATCACCAAGATGGCCTCAAAAATAAATCTTCATTGCCTGAACTTATCCCAAATAAGATTTCAGTATCAGGATTAGTCTTGCTTGTGGGGCTATGCGAAGATCAAAGTAACTATGTACGCAGATGACACTACAGTACACGCATCAGCAACAACATCTGCTGATCTGACTGCCATCTTGAACAGGGAGCTAGATCTTATTGGAAAGTGGATCCTTGAAAACAAACTGATACTTAACATATCCAAAACTAAAAGCATAGTATTTGGTTCAAATCATTCCCATCATTAGCTGTAGTAAGGCGATGCAGAAAATATCTAACACCTGATTTAACTAAACTTGTATTAAGTACTCTTATTCTTTCGCAGCTTGATTACTGCCAGATAATATGGGCGAATGCCACAAAAAAAGATCTAAGCAAACTCCAGCTAGTACAGAACAAGGCGGCACGCCTTGCTCTCCAGTGTCCGTACGGCACCAACATCAATAGAATGCACTTCCGTCTCAACTGGCTAAGAGTTGAAGACAGGCTGATCGCTGCGCTTCTATTCTCAACATGGAAAGTTTTGCAATCAAAAACTCCATCATATCAGTACAGTCAATTAAAACACAATTTAGAGTCATATACATATGCCACCAGACAGGCAACAGAAGGCCGGTTTTCACTTCCCAAGGCAAACACTAATTTCCTTAAACGCACAGTAGTATATAGAGCAATGAAAACATGGAATACTTTACCACTGTTCCTGACTAAATTAACACAGAAATCAATGTTTAAAAAGCAAATAAGGAAACACCTAGGAACATCATATTTGTAGGATGCTATGCATATGCAGATTTGTAGTGTTTGCCAGTAACTGTTGAGAGAGTCATCAGTGTAAGTTTTACTAATACATGATAAATGTTTTTTTTTTGTTTTGTTTTTTTGTCTTGTTTTGTTTTGTTCTGGTTTTGTTTTGTTTTGTTTTGTTTTGTTTTGTTTTGTTTTGTTTTGTTTTGTTTTGGTTTGGTTTTGTTCTTTTTTAAATATATGTCTTATGTTTATGTTTGCCATTTGTGTTGACTGTAATGTTTAATGTATGTCTTTAAAATGTGGACCCCAGGAAGACTAGCTGTGCTTTAGGGCAAAGCTAATGGGGATCCTAACAAATAAACAAATAAAATAAACAAAGTATCTGCTAGTTTCATCAAGATAAATCTAAAATAAATTGGAGACTTTTCAAGATCTTTTAAATGCCAGTTAGATATACTAGATGCATTTTGAGCCGACTACCACTGGTGGCCAGATAGACATTGGAGTGCTTGCTTGGACTGATTTGTGACTTGTCTGAGAGCTTCATGGTTAGATGCCTGCAAGCTATAGTTAAACCCTTCATTGTTTCCAAATGCAAAATGGCTTTTCAAAGGCTTGACATCTACCAGAGCACAACGTCTTTCTTAGAGTCAATACAGTATTGGATCAGTGTAAACAAAATGTCTCGTGTGTCTCCAGTCTGCCAGCTAGTTAGTCAGTAAGTTACTGAAGTACGGCCTTGTCAAGTTCATTCAGCTCTATTTGTGTAGGCTGCTGAACTTTAAATGCATAAGAAACATTTCCCAACTTGAGCCACCGTTTCCCTTTTATGTGAGAAAATGTGATTAAAATTTAGATTTTTAATTTGTGGCTCCATATATTTTACTGATGCACAGTAGACTCGCCCAGCCATTCAGAACAGATTAGGCCTTTCCATGGCATAATGATCTGTGTTACTACAGCAACGATGGAGCATGGAAAGATATCAGCTTTCTAACTGAAGAAGATGAAAGGTGAAACCATTTGCATCAATAGCTTACCATTAGGTTGTAATAATATTATGAGTTAGTGATACAGTATATATAGAGGCATAACCTTTGAATAAATATAACTCATTGGTCATTTTGGATTTGATTTTTTTCTTTTACAGTAAAGAGACAGCTGAGGAGTGATACTGTACATACTGTATAACATATATAGCCCTTACAGTTATATACATATATTCATTGATAACTGTGTCTCTCTCTTTATCTTTTGCACAACCTGAACTGAACAAGAGAGAGGGCAAGAGGACAGAGACAAAGAGAGGCGAGGGGAGGAGAGAAATAAGAGGAGAATTCAGAAATGGAGGAGTGAGGAGAGAGACAGCAACAGATAAGACACACTACAATATATTACTGTAGGCATGCTGTTGAAAGTGTTTACTATGCTGCTTCATTCAGACCTATGTATGTTGATGTCAAAGTGCACCAGTCAAAAACCCTACTATGATTCTGCAACTGCCTCTGGGCTGAGCATGACAAGCATAAATGAGCATAAATGAGCATAAATAAATTCAAATATATCACTATGTTTAACCGATGTTCTTATGGCTGCATGACATAGTAGTAGGGATGAGACGATACGCTTATCTCACGATTCAATATGCGATACAGGGTTCACGATTCAATACAACCACGATACGATGTAATTAATAAAAGTTCAATGACAATAAAGTATGATTGTGCAGAATTATGTTTATTTCAGAGACACAAATCTTTCTAGCAATGGCATTGGCTTTCTAGAATGTAAACAACAATTTAAAAATGTCATATAAAAAAGTGTAAATAATATAATTTGGATGGAGAGCTTGTGAAATTGTGATGGTCAAGCCGTCTCATTTGTGATTACTACTGCAGAATAAAATGGAGCTAATATCACCATTAATTTTTCTGCACCGCGATACGTATTGTCGATACATAGCAATATATTGAATTTCGATATATTGTCCCATTCCTAATCCTACGTTTTATCCAAACATAGTATTACATGTTAGTGTGTGAGCATGATGTGTGCTTACTCACCTATTGTCAGCTTTTTCCAGAAACCCTGGAAGATGCTCATTGTGCATTTTCCACTAAGTGAAATGGGACAATATATTGAAATTCAATATATCGCAATACAAAAATGTGACAATACGCATCGTGGGGCAGAAAAATTAATCATGATATTAGCTACATTTTATTCTGCTGTAGTAATCACAAATGAATTAGCTTGCCCATCACAATTTCACAAACTTTATATCCAAATTATATTATTTGCACTATGTAATGACATTTTTAAATTGTTGTTTTTATTCTAGCAAGCCAATGCCATTTCTAGAAAGACTTGTGGCTCAGAAATAAACATCATTCTGCACAGTCAGACTTTGTTGTCATTTAACTTTTATTTATTACATCGTATCGTGGTTGTATTGAATCATGAACCCCATATCGCGTATCGAATCGTATTATGAGATAAATATATCGTCCAATCCCTAGTGAAAAGTCTTTATTTCTAATCCTGTACCAGAATTTAAGTATTTTTCCCTCCCTGAGACCTCATTTTCTCTCCAGGGTTCGGTCTACATGGCAGCTCATCCGGACAAAGCACAAAGGACCCCAGAGACCCGCCATCCCTCCCCCTCTCTCTATCAGACAGATAAACACAGCACAGAGGGGGAGAGAGAGAGAGAGAGAGAGAGAGAGAGAGAGAGAGAGAGAGGAAGACAGAGTGAGAGAGGGAAGAGGGAGTCAAGATGGGAGACAGAGCAGCTAGAAGAGACTGGAGATGGATAGAGAGAGAGAGGGGAAGTGTGAAAGGGGGGAGTCCGAGCCAGTGGAACCACATTGTTGCTGTCTCACACATTCAGGCCTCACCTATAGCTGATGCTCCCTCCAGCCAGGTCCTTTCACAACTTATCATACTCCCACCAACAACTCCCTACCGCCAGGAGTTTACTGCCAAATCAAATAATTACTTTGCAGACCTTGGTGACTATTGCATTATGGGAATTTATTCACATGTACAGTCTCCAGTGACTGTGACCCCAAGTCAAAATTGTCAATTTAATCATAATTAATAATGGCACTGCTGCAGAATTTCAATCCTCCAAGACAAAGTCATTAAAATGGCTCCAAGAACCCCTGGACTAAATCGTCTTGAGGAAGTAATCAACTTTGGACAGGCCTCAGTAATTCATTAATATACCACCTCGAGAAAAAAGGGGGGAGAAGGGTGACTTTGTGTACTAGAAACTTCTTCCCTTAAACTTCTGGGATAAGCAGAACGCAATGTTAGGCCCTTGATATTAAAAGGTTTGCCAGGTGATGTCACCACCTGTTGTACTCTATAGAAGATGACATTACCTGACACCAAAGACCAGCCAATAGCAGATGGCCAGTTCAGTACCCTACTCTTCACCATGAGGTGTCAGGCTTCACCACAGATTTAGATGGGGTTTAGTTACTCTTTAAATAATAATCCACAATATTTTCATAGAAATGACTGTCTGTTTTGCTACTATCAATAATTGATATAACACAACAGTGATTCAACCTATACCCAGTTCATGAAAGCTTTTACATTTGCTGTTCTAAACACCCGGTGTCTGGTAGGCCTTTCTTGAAGGATTCTGGTAGGATAAAAAAAAAAATCCTCTGGCCCACAGGGATGTGTTTTATGTTTATGGTTTGTTTGGAATAAATAGAAGAACTGGGTAGTTAGCATGAGCAGCGATAGCCACCATGGCTGAACAGACAAAGAAAAGAGCGCCACCTACAGAAACTCAAACTTCAAACAGAAAATCCAAGGAAAAAGACGTGTCAGTACTGGACACACTGTTTGATTGACAAGTGATCTCTGGGAAGTGCAGTGCAAAACAGTAAGGGTGCTCAGATCGATCGGCCACCGATCGTTATCGGCCGATATTCATTCTAAATAGTTTGATCGGTGGTCTCTATAAAGGCCGATCAGAAGCGCCGATCAGATGACGCAAAACACGCGAGGCAATTTCTCTACACGCCACTAAAATGGCTTCACCGGTCTGGCAGTTCTACCAGGTGTCTGAAAAAGACAGTAAATTTGCAAAAATGTTAGGGAGAGACGAGTTGGGAAGAGATCCAAACAGAAGTAGTCTCTTTGTGCAGTCTGTCTCTCGCTCTCTCTCTCTGTCTCTCGCTCTCTCTCTCTCTCTCTCTGTGTGTGTCGCGCTCTCTCTCGCTCACTCTCTCTCTCTCGCTCTGTCTTGCTCGCTCACTCTCTCTCTCGCCGGACCCGTCTGTTTGCCTCCCATTGCACACGCGGGCGTGAGGGATATTTTTTTTTCCATGCCAAGAAGACGACCGGCTGAATTCCCAAAAAGAAGAACTAAGGGTTATTAACGTTATTGGGAATACAGCTGGGTTTCCGAGACTAGCAGATTAGCTGTATATAGGCTACTGTAGGTGCTAGTCAGTATCCACTGAGTGGACTGAAAACATTAATATTTACTTTTTAACTCTGACTCAATGTTTGCTCCCTCAATCCAGATTAATATTGAAAAATATTTTTGTTATGTTGCAGTTTTTATAGTCTCTAAAGTTGGAGTAAATTGATAAAGGCCCTGTGTTTTCCGTCTATTGGAATTGATTTTTGTTGCCTCAGTAGGCCTATATATAATTTATTGTTCTAACTTGGTGTGTTGTGCACATTTAGCTTTTATTCTAATTTTTATTTTATAAAATTTTATTTATTTTATTCCAAAGGAAAGCTATATTTGTTAAGATCTAAGCTGCTCCCAATAACCAAGCGTAGGCTGCTATGGTTTAAGTTGTGTCTCTAAGAGAGAGAGTGGAATATGTTGCACATGTTGCCTGCCAATAAACAGTTGTCAATTCATGATACTTTCTCATCTCTTAATTTTAATACTTAATATACAATGTTGTTAAGAATAGTTAAATAAATAAATAATGCTACACGATGAATAGAAGGCTTCAAATAGACCCCGTGATCGGTGATCGGTATCGGCCGATACTGCTTCCAGCGATCGGTGATTGGCCCCAAAAATCCTGATCGGAGCACCCTTACAAAACAGTACAGCAATTATCACTTTAATAGTACGGTTACAAACTGATACCAATAGATTTCTTAAGGTACTGATATTAACGGCCCATTTGCTTACCTTGAAAGTTCCCGGCTGACAGGTAGAGCCAGGTGAGCGCTGGGATGAAGAGCAGGGCGAGGGAGGCCGCCAGGAACTTCCTGCGCCCGCGACACATTCCCAGCATCCTCTGGGCCAAAGCAAGTGGAAAGAGAGGTAAAGTGACCTCTATGTGGGCAGCAGCTGTTGTCTAGGGTGATTCATAGCACTATCTAGGAGAAAGGGGAGGGGAGGAAGGAGGGAGAAGAAGGAAAAACTAGGTTAGAGACAAAGGAACGGAGAGCAGCATTGCACACACTGTATAGATGCCATCAAAAGCTGAGCATACGGCTTCTGTTGCTGCCTTGCACAGGGAGGGCAAATTCATCACTGAAATTCCTGAGCTCAAGGAAAGACGACAACTTTTGAATAATTCACTCCTATTCTGTAGGTCTGTCAATTATGATTCTTTTCTATGCTTGAATTCAGAGCAAAAAAAAACAGAAAAGACAAGAGTAAAGCCATAGAGAATTACAGAAGCCGTTTTAGTTTTGAAGAGGTTGAAGATGACTGAGTGAATTGCCAATTCTCCTGAAAGCCAAATTATCTAGCTCCCTAAATAATTCATAAAGAACACAAATCTCAAACTCTGTGTCAACGTCAAGTGTGAGCATGAAAAAGTTCAACCTGTATTAACCTGTCAACCAAGTTTCAAAGGGATCTGCGCATCGTTAAATGCTGCATAAATTTGTCAGTCGCATATAGCGCAAATCTGGCTTTGATAACCTAGAGTCATTTTGGTCAATTTCTAGCGCAGTGTAGAGCAGACAGTATAGAAGTCTCATTATATGATATTAGTCTAAATCCTCTTTCCATTACAACCACATTTGTCCAATTACCCGGTTGACCTCAGTCGATTTTTAATCTTCACTAGAGACCGCCCAGGGATGAGGCACAATACCTCTGGCTGGCAGAGTGGAAGTTGGCACATACACAAGCCAGGATGCCAATTATCATAGTGTCACCCGCTACAATGCAGGAGAGGGAGCGGTTTACAAAAATGTTGAAGTATTTATTTCCATCACTGTTCCCGATGCTTATTGAATCTCATGGGGCTTTTGTTGTGGCCTTGGCAGTGTGAAGAGCGAGGAGTCTGACTGGGTCAAACGAGGCTAGGGGAGATTAGAGAAGTCTCTTAAGTACAACAACCGCAGCTTTGATAGCAGGGCTCTGTATCATTTCAATGGTTCCTTAGCCTTTGACCCCGGACTGATATTAGCTCTCCACTGGATACCGTGATCTACATTGCTAATGCTACGCTGAAGACATTTATTACCATATGCAAGTGAGATGTCAGAGTAGAGAGTAAGCAGAGCCGATCGGGACAGGATGCGAAAAGAAAAGGCTTTATCTCCCAGAGTGTGAATGCAAAAGCTGAAATTCAGGATCAGTCCGACTGGAGGGGTCACATAAGGGTTAGGCAATATATTGGATTGCAGATATTGGCCTTTTATTAAATATCAGATATCAGCCAGTCAGTGTCATCCATCTGTGATATGACAGAGGTTCCTCCCTGACCACAGCTACATAAAAACACTGAATCCTTCTAATAGTTTGGCATTAAAATTTCAACATATTGACACATAAATATTATCTATCAGCAGCTTCAATCCAAAGATATCGGTATTTGCGTTCAGAAACCCATATTGGTCGAACCCTAGTTCACATTCTTCACAGAGAAACAGTCCATGAACTCTTCAACAATTGATGCAATCATAAAGCTGAAGCCTATCTCATTCCTCCCTTTCGACCCTTGGTCAAATTTAGCTTGGCAAATGCTGACTGTGCCATAATCCTGTCCCTGTCCCTGTCCCCAACCTCCATCCCAACTCCCTAATTTTCCCAAACACTTGAGAGAGAATCTGAGAGGGAGACGAGCTATGAATCACATTCAATCTTTTCTAATCTTGCCCAATACTAAAAGTGATGCGATATCCATACCCTCCATTCAAGTTTATAGTCATTGCTATAGATATCAACGGTGAGTCTTCCCTCACGACTCGACAGTAAGTTAATAGAAAATGGAATTTAATATCCAGAGCTCAATAGTAAATTGCTGTGTGTTGACACTAAAAGTGATGAGCGATGATTACGGTAGCTATGGTCTATTGGTTGAAAAGGCCATGGGGAAACGTGCTGAGAGAGTTGGATTGAATTGATTTCTGTGGAAGGTAGGCATTGTAGTGGAGCAGGGAAAATGCTTGGAGATTTTACATTCCAGGGCTACATATAGGTCACACATATAACATAAATCCGCCTGACAGTCAGAATTGTTATGAAGGAGAGAAAAGAGAATAGAGACCATTAGTGACCGGGCAAAAGTAGCTAAGAGGAACAGTCAATTCAAATCCAAAATTGCAGTGTAGTCTGCATAGAACTACCCCTTTGTTTGCTGAATTTCAATAACCTGGAGACAATTTCAAAGTCCCATCTCCAATTTTTCATAATTCTATGGGAACAGATGAAAACCGCGTGCCGAGCATGAGTTGACCTTGACAGCCTGTCTGGGAACCAGGATGTGGTTCTGACGACGGGTTTACTGGCCCGTGTCTTCCCTCCCAGTTAGACCAGTCGCAGCACAGCAGCAGGCTGCCTTTCAAAGGGGAGATGTGCTCAGGTCCTGCCAGGTAATGAGGATTCATGACACCCTGTGGGCAAGCAGGCTGACACCGATCCCAGGGACGAAAGAGGTGCTGGCGACACGGGAGAAAACTCCACTCTCCTCCACTGACAGATCCTGTACATCCTCCACACTTCACTCTCCGCTGCACTGGCAGCACCGAGCATTAGCAAGATTTCAAGTAGGGGAAGCACCAATCAGGGTTATTTGCGGCCGATTACGATTCCTTTTCCAAGTGAAATGCGGTGCGTTTCATTAGGAGTGAGAGCGTAATCTGAACAAACTACAGGAAACAACCCCAAAACACAAGGTTTTTATAGGTATAAATAAATGGATGTTGACATCTGATAGCCAGCAGTTCCTCATGCTTGGAAAGCCTAGCATACAAAATGAACTGAGCCGACTGAGCTGAACCGCAGTCTGGACTGATGACTCATATTCAGCTACTTCTTCACGTGTTCTTAAGTGGTATGAACACCAGAGAAGGTCAATTACGGCAAAGAGCGCAAACGAGGCCGTCATGCTAAGCCAAAGTTACAGGGACTGGACTCAGATTTGTTTTGTCCCACCGTCAAAACCTCTAACCTGGTAGGATGACAGGTTACCAAAACTGTCCAATAAACGAGCTACTTGTGAGTCCATGTGACTTCAGTTTGCATGTCCTGATTCACTTGTAACCGGGCAGTGTGAATCTAAACAAGCCAAATACATACTCATGTCTTGAGTCTTCAGCTCAGGTGACCATTGGATGCCTATATACCAGCATTTCACATGACAAAGAGCTTGTTATATGCAACTGTTGTACCAATATCAAGGAATAATGGAGGGAAATCAAGGGAAAACAGCCCATTGTTTTGACCTCTTCACTGGCCATTAACTTCAAGGAACTGCAAAATATTGCATATTTACTGTAGTCTTTGGTACCTTGAGTAAATTAAATTGTACACAAGAGTAAATTAAATTGTACACAAGACAAAGGTTATGCATTACACTACACAGTAAACCACTCCACAGACAGCAACTGGACACCCCTAAGGGATTATGCCTTATTTATGTGCATGATGTAGCACAGGGAATTACACTTTAACCTTTTAATAGCCATTTAGAAAATAAATGAGCAAGAGGACATCACTGTAAATTCATACTGTAAGGAAGATGAAGTGAGGGGATTATGAATAGCAAGTCGTAATTTGTAAGAGGGGAAATTGGTGTCTGTGAATTCATCTCGAAAAAGACACAAACCGATAGAATGACACAAAGAGAGATGGATGAATTGAATGTCCTCTAAAGAGCTGCTTTGTCTGCACAATAGAGTGGACAGGCCTGGCTCGCAAAGGAGCTCCAGCAGAATTATTAAAGCACTTTGAGCGCTGGCAGCATATGCCAACGGTACAGGGCCAAGCTAATTAGATGAGTGGGCATCTTCTGTGGCACAGGGCACACTGAAGTGACAGTTACATCAAGAAATTATGTCTGTTTGGTGAGAGAGCATGTATGATCCAAATCCATCAACAACAAAAAAAAAGGAGGGGCCAGCTTTCACCAAGATCTACAGTATCTGAACCACACACCAATTGCACAACAATGAAATTCTTTAATAACCACAGCTATCATTAATAGCTTGGATAAACAATAAGCGCAATACCTACCAACTTCACAAACAGCAGCATTTCAGCATTTTCACATGTCAACAGATGTTTTGAATGAACTATGGCACGGGCACAGTATTCTAATCTTAACTTGATGCTTCACACAAAGGAAAAACAAACACAAAAAATCTACCCAAAAAGATGCTCCTTCATCTGGCATCAGTGGGTGGTTTGCCTGTCAAAACTTCAAACCAATTTTTTTTCCATTTATTTCCATTCTTGCTATTTCTCAAAAATGTCACATCCAGAACTGCGCCTATAAACAGGTCACTGGAGAGGGGAAACCGTGCCCTAAACTGGTACAGAAAGCACATCTCCAACTGAGCATGCATATTGCCTGGAACGTTTCGATCAAACACAATTTTGACTTTGATTTTCCAGAACAATTCCCTGTGAACTGAAGGAGACTCTATGCTACAATAGGGGAGGCTGCGCGCTGCCGGTGTGACGTACCCCCATCTAGCTCTCTGTTGATGGCGAGGCGGGGATTGGCATGTTTCACGGCAAGCGCACATATCGTGTTGCATTTTAATGCATTTTCAGAGGGAGAAACATGAAAGTGTGGACTCGATGGAAATGTGGATACATACTACTGCATAAAGATTATGCTCTACAGCACACTATGGGAGTGACACTGGTATGTCAGAGGAGCAAGCTGAATTCGAGGTTTGAAAAAAAGGCAAATGAACACAAAGCTTGATCCACCTTGGTTGAGAGATTCTGTGATGTATATTACATTCTTCTTACAAATTTAGCGTTATACACCACTAAATGTAGAATGCAACTTATAATCTTTTCCTTTGCCAACAATACCCCAAACCTCATTTATTATACACACAGAATACAAGGGTTTCCTGTGTGCCTCCAAGCCAAATCACCTCTCTCTAAAGCTGAATACCAATAGTGTTGTAGTATCAGTGCTGATCCAGCTCCCAACTTGAACTCAGATCAGCAAATGAAGCTGTACTGATCCATATTTTAATGACATAGGCTTTGGTGCAATATAAAACTTTTATACATATAAAAGGTATAACATTTTAAAATGCTAAAAAGCTGCCATTTGTGAAGGTCATAGGCATAACACCTATTTATTATACGAGAAGCCTTGACAATGAAGGCTAAAGGCCATTCTGTTTTATTAGGCCTACCATACTACACTGTTCTTTATCTGTTAACCTATTCTGAAAAAGATGTTTTTATTAGGCAGCTGGGCCAATGGACTGGCAGCCAATTTCTTTCTTTCTTTCTTTCATAAAACTATGCAGAGTGGTCTAGTCTGGTCCAAAACTACATATACTTCAGTTTGGGGACTGATGGTGCCCTGATGGTGGCGCTATAGCCACTGTCCAAAGTTTGACACTTCAAAAATGTGTTAAAAATCAGCCGTACATGCTGCAGGTGTGTAATTTTCTGAGGATGTAGGGCCAGGTAAGAGGAACCTTTTGTACACTGCTACCTAGTGGAAATTATGGAGTCCATCACATCATTTTTTCGTAAACTGTAAAACTAATCAACTCTTTCAACTTTTATATTGTTTGTTCAAATTTCACCAAATAAGTGTATAGCATCTTGATACATATTCAAATAATTTTTCTTTAAGGTTTTAAATTTCATCAAAAAATAAGCCTACAGCGCAGGAAAATGTCTGACAGTGACTGACAGTAAATGGTACTGTACACATCCACTTCAATAATAAATTTGCCCTTACTGTCAAGAAAAGCCTTTATTCAGTGGCCCTGGGCTGTCCAACAGGTTGTTGCAACAGTTAGGGCAAACTAGCCAAAATGCAATTATGATACACTGAGTCATATGTTCATCAATAAGGTGAGCCAATAAATTTTAGATTTAGTAATAATGTTATTGCCCCAAGTTGTCACTAGTTGCTGTATTTACAGTATGATCTTTTTCTACTGAATACAATTTTTACTTCTGCTAATAGGTACTATGGTAATAGCTCATTTTATGATGCCTGCCGATTACTCATACTACTATGCTAATCATGCATGCTAAAAGACTATGCTGATATGCTAATGTTAGTGCAGCCTATTGTTATGGTCTATAAGTTCCTCTAACAGTTTAAAGATGTTACGTAGGCCTAATAGATTTCATTTTTGTCCTCCTATTGTCCCTTTTTTCCTCATGATTAAACAGCTAAACTGTTCCTGGCCTCCATATTGCTGCTTGCAGCTATATTTTGTTAACTCTTACTTATACAGCAGGAGCAATTAGCTGATACCTGAATGGAATGATGTATGAAATAGCCTACCCAGAAATTTGTTTTATTTTTTAAAATGTGTATGTTTAATTATTTGTTTGTTATATATGTATTATTTATTTTCCTTTCTTTTTCCCTTTTCTCTTTTTACTGTGGGAGCTTTTTACTGTGGGGCTGTTTTATCCGTTAACCTCATCTAAATAAGCAGCTTCTGAGGGTCCATTCATAAGCTGAGTTTGACTAATGTAAAAAAAACAAACTACTTTTTATTTTTATTATTATCATTTAGCCTTATTCTCCTTTGACTGAGGACTGCAAGCAAAATCTCATCAAGTGAATAAATAAACACAACTGATGCACTTGTTCGTAATTGTTTCATAATAGCGCAAAACGAGGCAGCATGAATTAGTGTAAATAGAGTAGTACTTGGATCAGTACTCGTATCTGCGTATCTACTTAATAAAGTACTCAGTACTCGCGTCGATTGTTAAAAACTCTGTACCGGTGCACTTCTACCTCTCTCGGATGAATTTAGACACTGATGGATGAACTTAATTCTAAAAAGTTCTATCTTATCCAAAAATGGTCTAACAAAGACCACGGAAGCAAGATAAATGGCTTTGGCGCGAATTCACATTTTCTTAAAAATATTCTGCAGTGACACAGCTCATCACTCAGCAGAGGTCAACATTTGGTCCTGTCCAATAGCTTAAGAAAGACTCCTCTAAATTTAGCCATCCACCTCCAATATGGCAACTCTGGATGACAGCTGACACTTCCAAGATTTGAATTTGAGGCCTCGTAATGAGTGCATAACGTGCGTTAGGAAGCGCACTAGAAAATCCCCCGGTGTAAGAAATCTTTGCTGCTAGGGAGAACAGTGCACCGTGCCTCAGAACGGTTTATTAAACCTGTCACTTCTGGTTTGATCCCAGATTGCCCTTAACACTGAGCTATGGGAGCATCTCATAAGTCTCCTTTGAAGTAGTGACATGAGAGGTAGTCTGTGCCCTCCACCATCTATGTTATGTCCAGTGTTATGTCCTCCTCAGGAGCTGAGGAGGACAAAAGGGATCAACTTTCCATCAGCTTTCCGAGCTGAGCAGAGAAGGCGATAACAACGCATTCAGTGCAACCAAGTGTGCATATTATGGGCATGCAGTCAGGCAGAAGCGCAAAGGTGAAGAGCTGCCTCTGGTATCTCCGGAGGCCAGCAGAGAGGAGAATCTCACTCTCTACATGATAATCAAGAGTGGCCACGGGTCAAAACAGTAGACAATTATCCTGACAGGAGTACGGAGTGTACTCTGGACTAAATGGGTCCCTGCAATACCCAGAGAAAAAAAAAAAGAAACATATTGATCGCAGAGGGGGAGTTACCTTCCATTTCATTATGTTACCTTAGCTGTGCACTCATTAGCATTCTGTCAAAGTAGGGAGGGACTTCTGGACTGCCATGCAAAGGAGGGCCTATGTATGTCACTGGAGCGCTATGAGCACCGAAAGGCATTTAAAGGTTAAAATTCAATCAAACCCTCAGTGGCAAAGGTTTACACCATGACGAGGACAACCTACTTCTCATGCAAATCAGCTTACTCTGCTGAGGATGTCTACCTTTGAGGTGATTCCTCATGCAGTAATAAGATTTCACATTACCTCAAACCAGAGATAGAAAGATACCTTAGGTCATGATAATTAGTGGCTTGATTAAGGAGGTCTAACCTAGGATGCCCCCTCTACCCCACAGTACCGAAGCTATTTTCCCTCACCAGCTCTAAAAGACGACAATTCATTAATTTAGGATAAGGGGAGTGATGTTCCGTCGCCATGGAGACCTAAAATCCCTGTTAACAGTGTGCACTTGAAAAGAAATTGTTTGTGGCTGCCTTGAAGTCAGTGTCTCCTCTACCTGCACCTCAAATCAAGTCCCCATTTCTATTGCCTCGAAAGCTCAGAAAATACTGTTATACTGTTGTATTTGTTCTTCAATCTCTTCACCCGAGTAGATCTCACTCATAGTTGTGACAGGCAATTCTAGGTTTTGTCTAGTTGGTTATCCCACCACTCTGAGCTACACTTAGCATATAGCATATAGTTCATGTAAACCCTGTGCTATATATTTACACAACAGCTATGAGATGAACTACTGCTTATAGTCAGAAGGGACACAGACCTTTACTGGTTCGGATGGAGCAATTAATCAAGCCCAACTCGAGCTGGGGGCTAAGCAGAAGAAAAATCAGCCTACTGAAACATTCATCTTCATGGTGGCTTTTTTCCTTTCTCATCTCTCTCTTGCTACGAGTTCCTTGTTGCTGTCACAAGCCAAGCAGCGCCTAGCTTTAGTTCAGGCGAAGGTACAACTCCAACACGTTTGGACATCTTCAAATTGTTGGTTGTGACTCTCGGAACAGAGCGTCTGGCCCAGACTTTCTAGTTGAGATGAATGCTCATTGCTGATTTTTTACAGAACAATTGCGAGTTAAGGAGTTTATTAATTTTGCATAAACGTTTTTGTCTGGTGTGTCCATATATTAATGAAACCCTGAAAAAGCAGTATAATCACTTTTGGAACCCACTGTCATTGCCTATTAGAAATATGTTTAACTCTCACCCTCCTCTCTGACAGTCTTTACCTTCTGTGGGATAAGACCTTGAACACGCTCTATTTTTGTTTTTAGTCCCCTGCCCTACTTTACTCCCAATGGTGTGTATTTTATGTGGGGGAAGTTGTGTAGGACCAAGACAATGCCATATGCTTGATTCACCGATGACTTTAATCCTTTGCTACTGAAGACTTTGGCTCAGATTAGCAAATTAGTGAGCAAGATTGGTTTAAAGAAGCTACTTACAGCTCAAATAAATGTTGCAACTCAGCCATTTTCTAGCCCAAATATGCATGCTTTGTAAGATCAAGTAGCTTGTTTTGTAAAAGTCAGCTTTAATTGTGCCTGAGTACTACCCAGCTGAAAGGGTGGTCTTAATGATGCCATGGTATATTTAGCCCAATGTATTCCATGCAGCACATGCTGCCATCTGGTTCAGACTTGTGTCTAGGAAGTTAATCTCCAATTATCTGAACTTCCTTCTCTGCACTAATGTCGGCGCAAACGACCAATAACAAGGCTTTGTTTATTTCTAAACCTACCAACTGCTCCCTTCTTTCCTCTTCATCTTTCTAATCCACACATTTCAACGCGATTGTTCCTGAATTCAGATTTTGCAGCCCTTAACTTCACCTCAATTATAACAATTTAACTATCTCAAGTTTGTACTCAAAGTGGATTTTAGATTCCACCAAAGATGCCTAACATCTCTGTATGTTTGTCTTGCTGCTACATGGTTAAATAAATAAAAGTAAATGCTAAAAAAAAAAGAAAAAAACAACAAAACATCTGGGAAGATATTTTGATGCAACAAAAAGCAATTAATGCTGGAGCAGAGAACATTGGGATGACATAACCATTCATCATCAAAGACAAAAATAGCATGCTAAAGCCTATGTAAACCCTCACCTAAAATAAAGTGCACTGCATTGCCACAGAATGACAATCACCACCTTAACTATTAATCCTCCAGCCATCTGTGTGAGTCCTGGAAGAGGGAACCAGAAAAACACTTTTCAAATGCTTGCATCTTAGGACGTCACAAGAAGCTTTGATTGACTGTACAATTACAATGGCATAATTCACCAGAGTTCCTGTGATTTAAAAGGTGCCTCCTCTCCCACTGTCACATTTTCAACTGCTCAATGATGGAGGGTGGTGGTATTAGAAAGCGATCGGCATCGCAACACATCTTGTTCTCAAGTCAAAAGCAAATGACAAATCAGTATTAATTATTCCAGTATTTACCATGGTGATATATTACCTCTTCACTAGAAGTTTCTGTTGGATCTCTGCTCCAATTAGCTATCTTAGAGTACTCCTCTCTATTGGGAAAATGTGGCTTTATTATTAATGTAAATTACAGCGCAACGCACGCTGTGCCAGAGACCTGTCCATGGTGTTGCAATTCCTTGGTCACCAATAGACAGAAGTCATAGATTACTTAATATCTAGTTTACATGCAGTATGTGGTGACTGAGAGCATTCAAATGGAAACGCCAACAAAAATTGACAGAACAACCTGAGCTACGTCACCAACTACACAACTTGATCACACTTAGGGCCCAAAGTGGTTGCCAGACATCAGCTTTTGGTTGCCAAAATTGACAATTTGGTTGCCATATTGCCTGATACAGCTGATATATTTGGAGTGATTAAGGTCCTATGTAATTATAACCAATATTTCAATAATGAAACAGTGATATATAGATTACATATATTTATTATATATCATTAACTTAACACACGTTTTTTTTTTGGTTGTTTTCAACAGTTTGTATTTAAGTGGACTTTGTCTGACCTTGGCCAGGTCTCCCTTGCAAACGAGATTCCCTGATTCCTGATTTATAAGACATGTATTATTTATATTTTTCCCCCTCGTGTCCACACAGAGTTTACGTGTGGTGAACTTTGACCTCCAAAATCCCACAGCTGGCCAAGTAACTTTATTGTCTTTTAGTGAGGATTTATTATCTTTTTACACAGAAAAACTGGTTGCCAATAGGGGCAACCAGACAGCATGAAATGGTTGACAGTGGTCCAAATCTGGCTGCCAAAGGCAACTAGCCCACCGTCGAGCACTGACACTTCAGACATGTGATGTAGGTGTATCCATTTTCAGACTGGTCTAGATTAATGCCAGGGAAATCAGAGTACTCCACATATGATACTGTGATTGCATTTACTTCAAATAGGAGCATAATAGCACTTGCATAATCAGAGTATTGTTTTCAATAGGTCCTGTCTCCTGTCTTACTCACAATTAATTAATTGCTTTACAATCACATTTTTTGTGTGCATGTAAACATAGTCAATGTTACTCCAGCCTTGTTGGCCTATTTAAAGCTGAGCAAAGGATAAATATCTTGCACAACATAAGCAATCGATCAAGTCAAAAAGAGGAAACTTTTTTATTAGTAACCCCAATCCAAAGCACAAAGAAATTACTTCTAGGTTGCCTTCTTTCAAAACATTCAGTGACACTTTTTTTGTTTTTTTTAGCTAATGAGGTTGCATGAACACAGGGAAATCATTACCAAATACTGAATGTTATCTTTGCTAATAAATTTGCTTTGTTAAGGCATTTAGTGGAAAGATATACACACCTGAATTATTTAGTAAGTTATATATAAGGTAATAACAAGGTATCAGAAAATAACATCAAGTTAATGCATTACAGCCAACATATCTAAACACAGATGTCTCTTTCTTGTCTGTTTGTAAAACCTCCCCCCTGCCGCCTCGGCAAAAAAAAATATTTTATCAAGGCAAATACATGCTGTTGGTTTCTCAGTCCTCCCTGGGACGCAGGTTCTGCTAGGCTCCATTTGTTTTCGGACCTCTGATTTATGATTTAAGTTTGGCATTTTGAGATATATACGTCTCGCCTCATGCTGGCATCAAAGACTCAGACAGCCAGGTAAGGTTATCCTGCATCTTGATCAAAACACTGACTGGGCTTGTCGTCTGTGCAGACTTTCGATTGGCCAATTGCTGACCAAACTGTTTTTACCATAACAACGGGGAAAACACAGTAAGACAAATAGGTACAATGGTCTGTACCCATTTGTCTTACAGTCCACCAACTACTGGCATTTTCAACAGCTCAACAATGAAGGATGGTGCTATGAGCGAGCAACCGCCGTCACAATACATTTCAGCTATGAAGGCTAAGAAGCCTAGTTATCAAGCCTAAAAAGCTAATGACAAAAGGAGTGTTATTATTCCAGTATTTAGCATGGTGATATATTACCTCTTCACTAGACGTTTCTGTTGGATCTCTGCACTTATTAGCTAGCTTACTCATCTCCACTGTGAAAAGATGTCATAAATTACTTAATCCCCCTTTAAATTGCTTGCCATAGATCTTTCACAAAGCTCAGGACAACATTCCCAGTTGCCTGTTATGGAAACAGCCCACTACCACCATCAACCACTTGTGGCATCCCAGCCAAGCTGCCAATCATCAGGCTGTCAGCAAAACCCTTTCCAAAGCTGTCCAACTGTGAACACACATAGTCACTGCAGCCACACACAATGCCTGAAACTTCTATACTAAATATTACATTTTCATAAAAAAAAAGGAACACTTATAATTGAATTCATTAGCTAAAAAGGGGAGTAATGGAAGGAAATTCAATACTGCAACCGCTGGATGAATCCCTACAGACCTCATTCACGCTGTGAGCTATTGGTCCTCCTGCACGGGCACGATGCTGCACACAAGCATATTCAATTTGCATTGAATTGCACAACACGCATTTAATATATCACCCTTGACAACAGGCAAATGGTCCTCTGGTCGAGCATCAATTTGTTTCTATGTTGCCCCATCATCCCTCTCTGTGATGTTTCAATCATCAATCTAACTGGGTTACAGAAGAAAATAGGGTCCCAGAATCCCACAATAGCTTCGGCTAATGTAGTGTCACATCATCCACATCACGGCAACATTATCGTTGCATTTATCAGAAGGACTTCCTGGGTCTTGTCTGGGAGCAGCTCTCATAGCAGTGGAAAACAGCTGCGTCATTGTGGTCATAGACGGATAGGATGGAGAGGTCTTCTATTAGGGTTTTTCCTACTGCACCAGTGACATTCACTAGCTGTGCCGGTCTTTCTATGTTTATGGCACAGTATCAGCACCCTTGGGTTTTCTACTGGAATCAGGAACCAGGTGTGGTCCTGCTTGTTCAGGAGAGCAGCATGCACAAACTAGTACATCACCCTGGCAGGGCTAAATATGGTTTTGTGCCTTATCGGGACACTGTAATATCCAAACCAAACTGCACTGTGAGAAAAACATAAAGGAAAAAACGTACCACATCGTGCCAGTATGGATACAGCATGGCACACACATACAGTGGAACAAACCAATCAGAAACAGGCGGAAAGTTCTGGAGGTTCTTCAGCTGGGGGGTCAGTGGGGCAGAAAAGGGGCATGGTGGTTTCCCTATAGGCATCCCGCTGGGTCAGTATCTACACTCTGTTGCAGAAATCAATAGCAAATGCCCTTGGCAGAGACAATCTTCACGCTTTTCTAGGCAACAGAGGGTCTGAGGAGGACAGCTGAAAAAAAGTACTTTTAGACATCACATGTTGATGCACATAGACGAGATGAAAAATGACTTTATTCACAGGACTTTGTTTGATCTGTTCACAGTAGGAATGTCAGGTGCACGATGACCAGGACGTATGAAGTGTGACTTCATACACGGCTTACCCTTGTATCAACATGAAGACCAACATATCACATCTTACCACCAGCTACATTGACAGAGGCACTTGCACCGGACCTACACAACCGCACCACCGATTTTTGGGTAAGCAACCGGCAGCCATTTCCAGTTTTTGCACGGTCCAGGCATGCTGGTCTCATAGCCTTTATCTGTTTGTAATTACACAGAGAAATGGAAGATGTGTAAAGTGACAACGTAGCATGCACGAGATTGAATGTTTACAGAATTGGAATGAATCAAAGTAACTCAATGGGAAATAATGAATAACCAATTACATCTAGAGTCAGTGAGTCAGCCACCGAATAATTCTTTGTTTACTCAATAAATCAGGAACTGCGTGATGAAGAAATATTAAGGTTTTGTGACAGTTCGGGGCGAGAAGCCAAACTAAAAAAATAATTAGCCATAGACTCCAAGTTAATTACTGTATTAGTATGTGTGTTTTTGCAACCACTTGCTTTCAACATGGTTCCACTCAAAAAGACCTCCACAACACAGAATTTAATTCTCAAAGCCCCCATCAAAAGATACATTTGGAAAGCAATATGAAAATCCTACAGGATTGGTTCAAGAATACAATAGAATTCAATCAGTATTGTTGTATTTTGGACCTGATATGAGCCTTTTCGCCTTTACACATACAAAGGATTCATAGAGTTAGACCAATATATCAGTTTGTCGATATATCAGGGTGATATTGGTCTTTCAATAGAATAAAATAAAACAAAAGGATATCTGTCCATCAGTGTTGTTCATCACCAATATTATGGAGGTGAGAATGTGATCAACAGCTTCAGGGTTGTCAGTCTTTAAAACCTGCAATGAAACCTGCCTCACCCTGCCTTAAAGAGCTGCAATCCCACCTATAAGAATTTCATTAGTCTGGCTTTCAATGGAGAGTTTGTCCCATGATGGTCTAAATGCTGTTTCAGAGGCTTTTCCACCTTAACGATGATACAATTCTGAGGGAAACACTGAATACTTGTAATATGTTGGCATTTTTTAGCATGAAAATGGTCAACTTCAAATGTACAGAATATCAGCACAAGATATTGGCAGCTTCAATCCAAATATATTGGTATTAGCCTTCATAAACCCATATCAAACCCATGCCGAACCCTAATTCATACACATAAGTAAAGGGTTTTGGATAGTATGTAAATGCTGAATGACTCCTATCTGAACATAGTGGCACTTTAACAATCCTACTAGACAGTTTAGCTAACAGACTGCTTTACGAATACAAATAGATTTTGATATGATTCAATTATATTTCAGAACCAATCTTTGGATTCTTGCCTCACCCAGAGGTCCCACTCCTGATTCATTTAGCCTGGGAAGATGGTAGATGTGCAGCTCATTGACCAGAGCACTGTTTTAAGGAATAAACGGAGGCAGAGCACCAAGGGATATGAACCTGGACCAGGGGTCAGGGAGGGTCAGACATGTTAATAGGACTGCATCTTACCCACCAGCTGACCTGGGACCATATTTACCACAGCTCTGCTTGACTGCAATGCAGATCCCCTTTCACCTTCTGTCCAAATTAAACAAGAGCAAATTTGTTTATCCAACATTTGGCTTGCTAATTCCTGAGTCCAGGCGCTTCTCAATGCCTGGCGGGCCTTGCTCCATACATTTGCATTCAAACTACACCGCTTTGTCATCACATTCCCCACAACTCATTCCCACTAAAAATGTGCATCTTTAGTAGTTGAAACAGCAGCTTATGTTCAGCCATGTTTGAGTCAACTCGTGCTGGATGCCATTTCAACTGCTCTGACAAGTTTGTCTTGTGAAATAGTGACATTTAATGAGAGAGCCTTTCAAGTGGGTAGTGAGTCATTTCACTGTGTTGAAATATCAGTGGGTCAGTGGGCGCCCAAGAAGGCTGTTCATGATCACACTGAAAACTGCAGCATTGGTTTGGAACAAGGGAAAGCTTTGTGAGGTCAAAGCTGGAGACGGTGAACAATTAACGCCTTGTGGCAAATTAGTGACTTGGTGTTTTTAGCTAGTGTGGAGAAACATGGACATGTAGAATTACCCAGCAAATATTTAGACACTGAATAGATATTGATACAATGGCCTGCATCAATCTTGAAAACTGGGGTAAACATAGTGCCAAAATGAAAGTTGAGACAACGTCCATAGTCGTCCATAGCTGCTACCTCTTTCCATCATTTTGTGAAATCAGGATCTAAATATCTTTCTGAGTTTTTTGCTCATTTGGGTTGACGTTGAACTTGGTCACCTCCTGCATGTTGCTTGCTGGGCATGTACATCTCATGAGTCATGGGTCTGTCACATTTAGAATGGAAGTCTGTAATTTAAGAGCAATAGTGGTTAGTGGCAGCAGGCACCTTTATGTGTGTAATAGAGCAGACTTTTATATTGCTATTTAAAAGATGTAAAAGTGGCATCAACCAGAAGCTGAGGGAACAGATTACAGTTAAAGGATTTTGCTCAAAAATAAATTTGATTTACTAGAACCAACATCTTTCAAAGAAAAGTAGGACGTCTTAATCTGATAACATCAGTTGTGTATGTCCTCTATGAATGTACATCATCATAGGAGTGTCTCAGGGGCAAAGACACTCATCAGGAAAATACTCTAACTGTAGGCCTATACCTGACCTCAATGAGAAGCGTATCCTACTGTGACACTCATCCTGAATTAGCATTTCTCTTCACTTTATTATTCAGTCTGAATCCGCCGTCCCTGGGGTCATTTGCAGTGATGCCCAAAATAGTGGGCATTGTTCCAACTGAATTTAACAGCCACGACTCAACCAGCGGATCTGAGCTGATGAACCAATATGACACCCTGCTTCACCCATACGCATTCGGCCAACCCGCTGTTTGAAGAGGATCAATCCAATGTTTCAGTCACTGTTGCGGTCATCAAAATGTCAAAGCAGAGGGTGTGTTCTTCAGTCCCTACAGGGTAGAGCAGGGTGGGACTGGTTGAATGCTGTTTGCATTCGGCATGAAACCGGGAGGCCTTCCAGCTCAGAGCCAGATGGCCGGCAATAGACTGTCAGCTCGCACAGCTTACAACATCAACCATTACAAATACATGCAGTGCTAGGTATAGTGTGTGCTATTCTGGATATGTACACTCTCCCCAGGATGAGAGCAGGACACGTAATCCGTTTTCTTTCTTTTTTGGTTTTGTGTAGCTAGCACCTGGCTAAAACTCGTTTTATTTCAGGTTCACACTATTCTTCCCGGGCCATCGCTGGGCTTGAATTATACAGGGTGTCTGCAGGTTTTAGAAAGCCATATTTCAGACTTTTAAAAGGCCTTTTTAATTCTACCTGCATTGAATTCAAGACCAACTGAAAAAACAAAATAAAGAAACAAAGCTGTGAAAACCAGCCTATTTCTAATTGAACATAGCTAATGAAAGTTGTGGAACTACAAATAGAAAGGACACCAGGAAATTAATAGTTAAGGGACATGAAGTCCCACTGCGTTCAGTAAAGCAAATGACGCATTTTGTACTACTAATCACGTTCTGTATTGATCCAAGAGTGGACATGCCGCTCAAATAAAACCGCCATTGTATGGGAAAAATATGACCTCTAATAACTGTATTTAACACATTTTAATACTTTTTAAATCCTTAAAGTCAGATAATTTATGATAAGACTTTGTCAAACTTTTTAAGGACCCTTGTTACAGAATGCATCCCAACATTGCTAAATGGCCTTCATATTTGACAAAGAAGGCTTGCTGGTGATGTGACTATTTAACTATGCAGCGATTCAGCAGGATGAATCCACACAGGTTTAGCCTATAAATGAGTTGCTCATTGATAATCCCAGACTTCACATTTTATCCTCCATACTGTATGCTGATCCATTGCTACAACAATGCAGAACAGCTGAAAAATAAGTAATTTATTGGAGTTAATTAGAACTGTGTGATAGCATGTCCCTCACTGGATTTATTGTACTAACCAGATTCCTATCAAGGCACTTAAGTCATTTCATTTAAACAGGAGGGGCCATCAAAAAGGCATACACAGAATGCAATCACGCCATGATATTGCCTTTGCATTCTGATAAGACAAACATTAAATTGAGCCGATAGTGACCCACTTATAATTCAAAGTGATCACAGGCTATGTGCAAGACCTCTTTTGACTGGACAGCATTATAAATATGCATATAACATTATGTTTTGTAAATTATTTTCACGTTCAGATGCACTGATCTGCATTGATGCCATTAACTTTTGCACTGTAGATATGGCATTATGAATCAGAATAGGCAGCCTTCCATGCATTTTATATTATGTGCCTAGGCTCGAGAACTGCATTACATCATCTTACATCAAGATTTTACAGATAGACAAACCTATGGCTTTAACAAGTGATTCTAATGTTTAGATTCATCCTTTAATAGCAACAGGTTTGACATGATTGATTGATTTTAATTTCAGCCCACGTGGGTTTACAGGACACATCCATACACGATGTTGTGATATGTGTGTCTATCAAACATATTCCTAAACAAACTCAGCTATCACACACTCAAGGTACATCGCCATTTTTTTCCAGGCTTTACTGACAAAGTTTGCCTCATCGAATCCACCTTTTCTGAAACATATCTCAAGTCTTTCAGAGTCATCTAACCAAAAGAAATGAATGGAAATAGAAGTCATTATGCTCCAATTATCATACAAAGGACAATAAAACACAAAATGAATCTCATTTTCAATTTCCCAATGATCACATAACAGACTCTGTTCTCCTCTCACTGAACCTTCATGTTTCTATAGCTTATAGTAATGACTCTAATCTCAGCTGTAGCCAGAGAGATCTGTGGTTTCTTCAACTTTTTAGCGACACACAATTCCCACATATATCTTTTCTCAGTAAGACAATATTGTCTTAATTTAGGCTTTACCACACATCAGTATACCAATTTTCTTTAGAAATAAGGAATAATTTTGTTTTGACATCCTGCACATCACACCATGATCTATTCTGATAAGTGAATTCTACACCAGTTATCGAAAAAATAAGGACATCACTTCCCTGGAACATGGATAGCCTAGTTATTAGAGGCTTCCCAAATTAATTTGGTTGAGTTATGAGTTTGGTTCCAAAAGGGGATATCCACCATTTGGAAAAGAAATGACACCCACTCTTCCAGATTGACTGCTGGCATCAAAGTTATGCACATCATGCATTAGTATTGAAGTTAGGAGTCGTCTTAAGACATTTGCTTATTCATTTTATGTGTTATGTTTTCAAATATTGCCTGATGAATTTCAGGTAGCAAACTTTTTCCAAAAAGATGTATAGGATTTTTGAATGTTGTGATTTGTTGTGAATTTATTCACTTCAAAATACATGCAAATAACCTTACAGTGGATACAGCTGAAATGTTCAGATCATGTCCAACAGTGAGTCTGACTCATGGATTTCACCTCGGAGTCTGCAGAGGTCAAAGGTTCTCCTATATGCCTCCCACATTTAGAGTCTGGGCTGATCTACATTGGAGAGGCATTTCCCTTCCATAATATTCAAAGTGATTACATTGTGATGGCTGCATCACCAGAAATGTGGCTGTTTGATGCTGGGCTTAACGGAGAAATCGATGAAGCAGTGGACAGAATGGGGGTTGTTTGCTGTTACAACAGCGGATGCTTCCTACTGAGAGTCTGCTTTGGCATTCATTAATCGAAGACAAACAGACATAATACCTACACAGTGTGCATCTACGGACAGATGGAGCCATCGATTGTCTGAAGGTTATTGACTGATTGGACGCAATTGTCTACATCCAAAACGCTGAATTCTCTGGATTGTTTACAGCCCAGAAGCCTCCAGTACAGGTGAAAAATATTAATGACAAAATATTAAATCCTTTCTCATCAAGATAAAATGAACCCAAGGCCAAAATGTTCACACCTTGCATGAAAAGTCTTATAAATGTGTTTCTTTTCAAGTTCAAAGACAGAAAGTTTAATGTCGCTGATGTTTGGGTGTCTGTAATGCTGGACAGCTCCCTTGGAAGTCTTCTTCTTTGAATGGCTGAGCAGGAAGCCCCAGTTTATAGAGCTGTTGTCTTTCCCCCAGGCCAGCAGCATCAGGTGGAAGCATCCATTTTAACTTAAACCCAATCAGGACAAACTGGGCAAACTTCATGGCGTTGAATTTAACCCCTCTGTGGGCTGTAATAACCCGGTTATTCCTCTCCCATCTCTCCCCATCAGTTTGCTATAGTTGATGAGGGGAATTAGCCTAAAGGAGCAGTTTTTGCCCTGGTTTCTGTGGGTTTGGATGGAAGAGAGGCAAAATCTGCTGCGTTGCTGCACTCCCTAGATTAAAGCATATAGGCCTATACCCAAATGGGAATTTACGTACAAGGACTTTTTAAGGTTAGGTTAGGAAAGTTGGGGAAAAAAACAGACAAATAGTACCAGAAATCTGCTGTAGACGAACTGTTTAAGGCATTTCTAATCGCAAAAGAAGGCTCCGTGTTGGCTCAATCTCATGAATAACTGCGGATTAACACTCACCTGATGCAGAAAGGGTTCAAACTGGTGATTTCACAGAGAAACCGTCACCAAACAAGCTCTCTGAATAGATCCCACTGTGCTGCTTTTCCTAGCAAAACAATCTGTGTAACAAACAGCAAAAAGGAGACGGGCTTCTATAGGTCAGTCATAACAGTTGTTCTTGCGCAAAATGAGACGGTGTCCACCGCTTACTTGTTCCATGTAGTTTCAGCTCCAGTGTTTAGCTGGGCCAGCCTGGCCTCAGCTGTTAGCCCGGGCTAACATCAACAGCAGCTGAGACGTGTGTTTCCTCCGGGCCTGGATAAAGACTTGTATCTCAGACAGGTTTGTGGCTGCGTCGCCACACAGCGGCTCTTTAGTCTCTTCTCAGTCTCATTAATAGAAGCGGGTCTGGATTACTGTGACCAGCAGCCAGTGACACACACAGCCGGGGAAAAACAAGAGCTGCGGCGGCCTCGACAGCATGAAAACGGACTCGGCGGGTGTCTTCCGAAGCTCTGCTAGTTAAAATTAGGTTTCCATGTGTCCGGTTGCGCATATATCCCTTACATAGAGGCGTTGCAGCGTCGTCCAGGTCCTGGTTGTGTCTGAGTCTCGGCCTCAACACAGCAGCCCTTTCTTCCTGACCAGCAGTCAGCATCCAATCACAGCGCCGTTTCCAGAGACGGGCGGCGGGAAAACACGGAGTTGTGCTCGGGGATTGGAGTGTGGACTGGACCACCGACTGAAAGGACCATAGATTTCAGTCAGACTGGTGCCGGAAATAAAATGGCCATTCAAACCCGTAATAGACATTACTTTTTACACTCATCACAGCTAATAGCAGTAATTGTGTCTTCCCGTCAATTTCCAGATTTCAGGTTGAATCACAAAGTTGTTATGTGAGTTATCTTTCAATGAAAATTTAAACTTGATATTGTATTTTATCAACTGCCAATAACAAACTACAAATTTTGTTGCAATCTTTTTCCAGCAGCCATGGCTTTACTTATTACTAAAGTGACCTAATGTGTTTTTTATCCAGAGGGGTGGAAATCATTGCAGAATCATTGATGGTAAAAATTAATGGTAATGTTTGGAATTTAAAGAAATATTCTGCACACTGCCAAAAATTAGCTGGAAAAAAATGTAACCAAAATAATCAATTTATTAACACAAATGTATAGCGGCAAACTTAAAGGTGCAAGTGCATCAACAAAAAACAGAGAAAAAGTGCTTTATAGAGAACAAACATATTACCCATTAAGATAAGACTTCCTAATTTGATGAGAACATAAGTGCTATTCACAGGCAAGTTGAGAGATCTGCTGTTTTTTAGATATTTCAAATCTGCTAACTAATGTCCTTCTTATTTACAGTTCCTGGGCATTGAAAGAGTCCCTCAGAATCATAGAGGTGGTGACATAATAACAGAACATAATATTATTACAAAGAGAGGCATTTTTGACATTTGAGTTAAAGTCATTGGCACCTAATGGCATGAACGAGGATCTGAATTTTAGATTATGGGGACAATGTTGTTTTGGCTAGATTTTTCTTCAGCTCAGTTTTGGCAGCGTGTGGAATATGTCTTTGACTTTTCTACTTTTTCCTTCATCTGAAGTTTGTTCCATGCACCTGCAGCAGCACTGAGTCATCAGAGCGCAGCAGCATTCTTCTAGAATGTCTGTTTGGAAGAGGTCCACAGCCATATGCCATACATTCATTACGCATTCATTACAGGTGATACAGTGGCGGTGCTCTGCATAGCATGTTATAGCATCGACAAAAAACTTTTTATCTTTTTTTTTTTTCTTTTTAGTACTGCAGAAAATTGTTGCCAAGAATACTGATGCACAGTTCAGCTCAAGCTGAGAGGAATAATAAATCTACTGGGAAATCGCCCATAGGCATGCACCAGATTTAGGCTACTTTATGTACATATCAGAGAGAAACCTATGCCCAAGAGACCCTGAATTACATGATTTGTGCAGCAGCTCAAATGGGCTTAACAGTCAAGCCAGACATATGCCTGTAAGAGTTATCACTTTCCTTCTCGACTTTGGCTGTTTTGCGAAGGTGCAGCTCACCAATTTGAAACGTTGAGCCAATAATCCTATTTGATTTCTCTAAAAGAATGAAGTATGAATACAAAAGAAATCTCCCATACGAGCTCGAGTTTGCGCCGCACAGTGACATCAAGGTGGGTTACTCAAAGTTCAACCCACCCCCACATTTCATCAATTACGTTTGAACTGCACTCTGTTTTATGTCGCTTAGCTCATAACCATCATAAACCTTCCATAACCGTGTGGGCATTGAAGAATGAGATCTCATTTGTATTCTCAGTGGCTGTCTGTCTTAAATCATGATGGAATATAATAATTCTTAACACTGTAAAACAAAGCAATCTTGAAGAAAGGTTGCTCTATAGACCGATATGAGTAAAAATAACAGTTCCAGCCCTCAATAGACAGTAAACAAAATATCATTGGCTGAAATATGCAGTGGGATCATTCATGGTAAACCAGATCCGCAGCCTTTTCAATTATAGTTAGTTGATGAGGAATAGAAATTGTAGATTGAAGGTTGTAGAGATGGTTTGTATGGAATGTGAAATCACTGCAGAGCAGATTTCAAAAAGGCGATAGTTTTCACAAAACTCAACCATAGCTTGTATTCAGACTCTTCAAGGCTCTTCTTCAGGAATTCTTCTTTTTTTCAAGCCCACACCTGTTTTCCCTCTTAACTATTCTGTTCACTCTTTATCTTACAGGCAGCATACTGTGTATTGCAACTGATGAACCATATAATGAAGCGATGATATACGCCCAGCACTGTACTATGAATTAAATAAAACAGCTTCTGCGTAGTCTGGCAGCACCTTGGTGAATTTAACTTAACGATAATTACAACCATATAAAGTGAAAGCAACTGTTAATATGAGTACTGAAGAGTGCTGAAATGTGAGTCTCCAAGTAGTTAATCATTGCCTTGACACTCCTTCCTTTGCATCATGCCCCTGCATTACTACAAAGTTTCACCCAACCTCCGTAAGGTTAAATCTAAGTCTCTTCTTAGCAGCTAAGTCCTTTTTAACTGAAGTCAACATTTATAGATGATTCCACAGGGTGCAAGAGGAGTTCTGCTGGCTCTGGGTGATGCGGTGACAACCTCAAAGTCCTAGCAATGGGATCACATGTGGCAGGCTGCTTTAAAGCTGCGGCGCTTGCCTTCAAAGCCCTCAGCGGGGGAGCCAGTCTCTGAGCTGCACCGCTGGCTGGCGAGGGCTCAGGACTCCCTAACCCCCGAGAATCCTCCGGGAGATCCACCCATCCTTCCCTCCGCTCAGCCTCGCTCTCTTACCTACCACGCGTTCCCCGCTCGACTCTCTTTCCCACCGACGTGCCTCTTGGATACACTGAAATATCATTGTATTCTAGCCCTTGAAAGAAACATCATTTTTGGATGAAGACTCCATCTGAGCAGCCAATCATGACAATCCTCCCCGCAGACTGTTGAGGAAAAGGGATGTGCTTGATCTCTGCCTCAGACATGAAGCCCCATGGGGAAGCTAAGGCAGATGTGACATGTTTTGAATATGTCATTTTGATGTATTTGTCACCCAGCCAGTAATCCAGTCAATTAGTGCCTAACCTTGTCATTCACACTGCGAGCAACACGATCAACAAGTCACTGGAAGTCCATTAGTTTCCAACCAGGGAAACTCGCACAACTAGCTTATCGGCCAAGAAAAAATGGCCACTGCTGAACATTTCACAGTCATTGGTCACCAACAGCCAATCAAATTTCCACAGTGACTTGTTTCTCTACCGATGTGTTGATTACAGTCATTCAAAGCTTCCCTGTTTGCTACAACTTTTTTATGAAAGGCTGCAGGAGCAAACGTCTCAAAAACGATGCTTGGAGAGCGGTTGCATCGATCGTTGGGGTTGATAGTAGCGATGTTCCAGAATCCGAATGCCATATTCAGCAAATTACAAATAATGCGTTTTAAACAAATACTTGTTGAGTTGGAATCCCTGTCCTCTTAGTATGCTCAGTCTAGCAGGGATGTTGTGTCTCCCCATCGCTCCACACTACTGGTCAACTTACACCCATATTTCCACACGCATCACCTGTGAGGAAGAGATGATACGAGTTCTCCCAAACTGCTAAGTGCTGGATGAGGCAAAAAAGTACATTGAAAAGTGCGTGCATGTATATGTATGTGTGTGTGTGTGTGTGTGTGTGTGTGTGTGTGTGATTTCAGCTAATAAACCAGCAGCACACTATGGTTGTGGTGCTGAACGGACAGCACCTCTGTTGGCTTAGAAAGGCTGTGGCTATATTGGTGTTCACGAGAAGAGTGCACATGAATAACCTGACAACGCTGTATTCACCAGTGGGAAAGTTGAAATTTTCAAACTTACCTGGGTGTGTCAGTAGTTTCAACAATGCCGGAACCCATGGACACACACACACACACACACACGCACACACACAGACTGTCCACACTTTTGTGCTTCTCTCTCTCACATGATAGCCTACTCACGCATTGCCGCACGCACACATCTATAACGGCAGTGATGTGCCTCTCATTCAGTAGGCTAAAATTAAGACTCAAACTTCAGAAAGCTTCAATTTCACTCCTAATGTGCATCATTTCCTTTTCATTATACTGCTGAAGCACAAGATAGTTCTGTATTTGTTTGATGTGATGAAAGAACAATTAAGAAACATATTTATGGTATTTATGACCACAACCACTTGAACGCATAGCAAGTACCTTCGACTTCCAAACTCGTAAGTATGACCTACCGAGGAGCACTTGAAGGCAGCATATGTCCCATCTGTGAGACTGGGAGACTGTAGGGATTACACATCTTCACACTTACCTAACAACCACCCACACCCTTGGTCTCTGTTTGACATCGCCTCATGCAGCCTGCTGTTAGTTCTCAATGAATCGTGGGTTGAACTGGGGAATTTGGTTGGTGATGGGACATTGGGCATTATAAACCATCTGGACGTTCATGGAGTAGGTGTGTTTTCTATTTCAGTGTATGATTCCAAGTCATGCCTTATTTCTCCCAGGAGAGATAGAATTGCATGACTTGGCAACCTATACCTATTTTTCATCTCATCCTCTGACATCCCAAACAGAGTAATGTATGGAAGAAACACTTTCTCTCATTGTGTTTGACCTCTCCGTCTATCCCTCCCTATGACTAAGGCAGCAGCCATGTTAGCGCCAAAAATAAGACTTTACTAGGCGTTAAATACCGTGTAAAATCAGCAGTTTTTGCTTTAGTAAATCAGACAGGAGGCGTCATTATGCGTCATTACATGCACATAATAAATGCGATTTTAATGAGAGTAGGGCATAGTCTGTATTGGGTTTGATTAATTTGATTCTTATCAATATCTGTCATCCACAACTGCTTGTAGGATATATGAGGGCCATTCCTTTAGAATGATGAAATCCCTATAGTCATATCAGCCAATAATTTGAGGGATGTGGTGTGCATTTTCAAAGTGCTGTGCAATTATGCATGCTTCATCCAATGTGGGTACCTTTATTAAATCTTTCAGAACTAGCACCTGGCTCTTAAAAAATAGGTAAATGAACTTCTGTGCTTTTGTGCACACCAAACTGGTTGGCTATAACTCAGTAGTTTATTCCAAGCAGTTTCAAAGTTTCTACAGTGCAAATCAACAACAACTGCATGCGTTGTCAGTTGCCTAAAAGTAGCACCTGAAGTATTGCATTTTTAATTGCAATAAAGCCAGGCCTATGGCTGCGGCGAACAACATGACAGAGCAGAGTCATGGCTGTAATTGTTTTTTAACAAAAACATTCCAATTTCCAAAAATTTCTCTGTATAATTGAAATATGTACTTTAGTCATGTAAATGGGATTATTATCGGGGGTTGTCAGTTTATGCGATCATGTGTAAACAGTAAGCAATCTCAGCTTAAACAGACTATTGCCTTACTCGTGTTGGCAATCGTGGCAATTTTGTCACTCATTTAAGCGTAGCCAAATATGTCTGACTGAATGCAACCTTTTTAATCACTTACATAAAACAAACTACAAGCAACCGGCGAAATAATGGAAACACATTTTATTGTACAAGTTAGTTGTAATTGCATATGTGATTATTGTGCGAATCATTGTCTAAGTTCCACAATATAACATTACACACGGAAAACAATGTGACAGGGATTTCAATATCTCCAGAAATGTGAATTAATTACTCAATTAATTACCTAATTTACTCATAATCTGAAAAATTAAAATCCCTGTTTAATAAATAGTTTAAGCAATTTAACAGCAATTTAACAATTTTGACAAAAGACGCATAATGCCTGATGATATTTGTATGGATGAGACAATCTTGTCATGACTTGTCTATCAATTTGAAGTTAAGTGCTCAATGTTGATGTCGATGCTGCTATACCCCTAAATGCTGTTTTGTTGCAGTGCAAGGTGTGCACATCCAGTGGGAATAAAATAAATTGCGTCATAATACTTTAGTGAGTGGGAGACATGAGCGCATCTCTAATGAGACCAACCACAAACTTCATCTCTGCACTATCTAATCTGTAGCGCTTTATTATCTCCCTGTCATTCAGCGTTTGGAGAACATTTCTCCCGCCTCCACGTCTTGCAGCCATTATCTCTTTTCCTTAAGAAAATTCTAAGCTTTATAAAAGTCCTCCTTCCGACTCTTAACAGTTTTTCACCTTTGGAGTTGTCTTGATGGCAATGATGCTTCATGAATAGCTTCTATCTTTACTAGGATTTAAAGCAATATTCCACTTAGTTTTAACATGGGGGTTATTTGGCAACAGATCCCACTACTGTGATTTTCAATTGACTGTGGGTCCAACATTTTAGAACATCATTTCGCTGAATAACATTTTTATTGATAGACAGACTATTTTTCTTCTAGGAGAGATACTTCCTGTTTGGGAGACCAGATCTACTTTTATTTTTTAATACTAAATGTAAGTTTTCAGGCTATTTTCGTTTCAAATTAATGCGACGTAAAAATCTGAACACTACAAACTCCTCCAGCTGCATCCGATCTTGGTGATTAGTTTATGTTCTGGTTTTCATGGTGGTCAAGAGCCATAATAACCCCCATGTTAAAACTAAGTGGAATATTTCTTTAATCTTATTTTTAAAGGGAAATTCTTGGAAAACGTCATAATTCTAAGAATCTCCTTAGAGTTTCACCACTAGGACCAACTATTAGCACTAGGAAGCTTTGTGAATACGGCCCCAGCTTTCACCGGTGCTATAAGTGCTTTCTTTAGGGTGTTACAACTCACAGCCACATCCTACACATGTACAAAGCGGTAAGCGGTAAGTGAGATGAACTAGGGAGGAGGAGGTGTAGGCAGAGGATTGTTGTTGGTTAAGTGTGGACACTAATGGGACTGAGTCAGCATGATGGTGTATTAAAAAGTGCGGGCTCCTGCTGGTTTACTGCGGGACATCACAGGGCTACAGCCTCATTAGCCCACCGACACCCCCATGTTAAAAAAAAATTCATATTTCATGACACATCACTTGTCTTGTTCAGACGCTTTTCATTTATTATTCACCGATGGCAGATCGTCCATGTATGATGCTTGTGTCATGATGGAAACTCTGGTGTGTGTCACAGTGAAGTCTGAATCCATCTGATCGATCCATTACTTGGATGTATTGTTCTGCATTCAAATGGGACACATTAGGTGTGTGTAATTACATCATGTGTTCCATAGGGCTTAAGTAAAAAAGTAAACCGAGTGCTGATGTATGGTGTTGATATGAGAAGCATGCGGTGCGCACCGCCCATTGTAGATGCGACGCATTCCTAGCGCTCATCCGCCCTCGCTAATTCAATCACTCCTGCTGTAATCTGTAAAGGACAGGGCCAAGGGACTCTCACATTACCTAATGATATGCATTGGTGAAAGCTAATTCTATTAGCGTCGATTAGCAGGGAACACAATGAGTCTAGAGAAGGCTTTAATGGCGTACTGGCCTTGCAGTGGAGCCGTGTTTTGATATGACTGCGAGGTGGAGAGGCATTCTTGGAATATAGCGATGTTTCCATCCAACTGTCAAGCGAATTTTAAGCAGACTTCTGAAATGTTGCAAAACATAACATGCAAATTAGTTTCCGTCAGCTGGGTTGAAGGGAATAAATCGGCTTGCTGAATGTCAGGAAAAAAGGCAAATTTCCCAGAAAAATGGAGAGTATTTCAATAATTGATTACTATTGGGCAAGCTGTTATTTTTCTTTGGTGTCAGCTAATGTCGGACATATTTCATGCTTTCATCCGAAGATGAAAACAAAGGAATGCCCTTGGCGATATTCTAATGTGCCAACTAATGGACATACAACCACGATAGAGGGTTCTACATGTTAGAAACCATTTCTTTCAGCCTTTCAGAATATCCAAAGCCACATTTCAATTGCAGAGCTGTTGTGCAGTGAGACTGAACTAAGCCTACACGCCATAAATGTGTTCCAATCTCTCAATTTATCGCCTGTTTTCTTTATCGACAAAACACTTTTCAGCCTCAAGCAAGCGTAAAAACTTTTTTTTTTGCAATTTTGAGTAAATTTCCATTCAGCTTTTTTTTTATTTGATCCGTCATAATTTGCATAAAAACACTTGGACGGAAGCCCAGCTTTTGCCTCGATGGTGTTGGTGTGTTCAGGTACTGGCTCCAACGCTCACACACATCGCATTCATTTTGAGTGTCCTCTCTACAGACACTCACTGTGACCCACACAGGTCAATAGGGACAGGTGTGTTGATGATATTGTGCACTTCAGACTCTCCAGTGGATCCCCGCTTCTCCGCAATACTCAGGCGGCGGTAGCACGTTTGTACCAATTCCGCAAAGGCAGGCGTACAAAAGTGGTGTGGATTTGTTAAGTGGGCTAACCGAGCTGCATGCCACAGAGAATTGCGAGGCGGGGAGGGGAGGGAGGGGGGCTGAGGGGGGTAGAGGAAGCCATCGCGTCAGTCATGGGGCTTTAACTCAGAGTGGCAGTTCGTGACAGAAGAGTGTCGCTGAGGCAGAAGGCTGCAGGAAAACGCCTGAGCGGCAGCGGAGCATCCAGCCTTAAAACTCCCAGTGACAGAGCCAGTCAGGGCTGATGACCCCCCCAACTCCCCCACCTCACACACACACACACACACACACACACCTCTCACCACCACCAAGAAGTAGACAAGAGCTGAAGAGGATGAGAGAGGATCATCACAGAAATTATAGGCATGATGAGGAAGCACACTAGCCTGCTGCATGTGAAAGATACAATCCAAAATTTGTTTGAGTAAAGTTTAGGATTTTTATTTTTATTTTAACTCTTATTTATCTGGGGAAAGTTCCACACATTCACACTAGGAGCTGCCCAGTACAACAGCAACCTTCTACTGTTGTCCACTGTGCAGCTCCACTGGCAGCAGTTGGGGGTTCAGTGCCTTGCTCAAGGGCAACATGACTGTAGTTGTTGAAGAAAAAGAAAGTGTTACTCATTCACTTTCCTCCATTTTACCAGCCGGTCATAGGATACTAGGAACTACTTTTTGGTAACTTTCTTATCTTATCATAACTCAAAATGCGAGCCTCTACTGCTCTACGTTTTACAAGTATAACATATTTTACAGCCTCAAAATTCATGTAAAGCTCATGTTGAACTGTCACATACTGAAGTAATTCATCTACTCTTGGAGAACAACAGCAGTAGCTGAATTATTTCATTCTATTGATTCACCTTGGTGGAGCAGATTTTTTGCCCTTGCAACATTCACATACTTGAGTACTTCACATACTGAAAGCTTAGCTAATGAATTAGCTAAGCTAATGAGTGGGAAAATATGAATTCATTCGAATAAACCACTATGTAACCAGAACCAGTATGGACAACAGTGCTCTAACAGGGGCTGATACCCTGCAACTACAGGCTTCTTGGTCTTCTGTTGCAGTTTTGGTCTGTTACTTCACTGCACCAGGCATTTGTCACTTGTCACATAGGTGGACTGACCCGTAAGCCAGTTAGTTAGCATTTTTAGCACTAATTTAATGGAAGAGCAGCACCTAGCCACAAGCTGACCCGTCAGGCAACCTGCCACATTGTGCTACTAGGATTTCTAACACTGCTAACTATCAGTTTCTTCATCATCTCAAGTGTCAGTACAAAAACTTGCTGTATAAGACCTGTGCCTGGTGACATCATATAACAGGCAACAATTAAAATTGCCACAATATCACTTTAACATTTATAATAGTGCATGGAATATTTAGTGTCAAGACAAGTTACATGGGTTTAAGTAAGTAAGAACATTACCGGAAACAAGAATAGCCTCCAAGCAGAAAATGAACATGTCATTCAGTTAACAGATTGAATTATCTAAGGCTAAATATTTAAGGTTTGGCAAAGTAGAGAATAATTGCAGATTCGGTCCAGTTAATAAAACAGTGATGGTAGGCAATCATACAGTAATGTGGAAATAAGAATAACGCACATATCGGATCATAAATTACTACACGTGTGATCGATCAAGCTATTATGCCTCATAATATATAGCGGTGCGTAATGGCGTAACGATACAATGTCTGCTTTGGCTGTTAGAGAATCAGAGAACAAGTCAGATTTTTCTGGCTCACGATGAAGATTGCTGTTTGTGTCTAAATGTTTATGTTGACACCCAGTTATGGCTAATTGTGGGAGTAGGCATTAGTGCACATTAAAACATGTAAGCAGAGTTTTATAAATCTGAAAATAAGACTTCTTATGCATGTTTCCAAATTTGTGCAAACAGATTTTTAGTCTTGAATCTACACAGAGTTTTGGTTTGGACATAAACACCAATCACCACCATGTGAAGATCGTTGTAGTTGCTTTCACAATAATACAACTTTTACTCTGTTTTATTACAGCTCAATAAAGATCAGAGTTGATTTGTACAAAATGACTTTTACAACACAGTGATGAAGGTTTATAGCATGAAGGCTGTAGTGAAGTAAAAGTCCTCTCCCTGGCTGAATTTAGTTACTGAAGACCAATGCTGTAGCAAAAAATGCCGTTGCAAAAATCAATTTTAGATGTGGAAGACATCTCTTATCATATCATAGTTTTACAATCATTCTCACAGGGGGTCTTGACTGAACAACAAACGACAACAACAAAAATCCCATTCTGTATGAACTGTGACTCAGATTTATGTAAAATATTAAATGCAGACGAAATGAATTTTTATTATGGATGTGACTCAGTTGGAGGGTCTGGTTAAGAATAGCACAAAGTCTACAAACACAAAAAGACATATTTAATACAGTGAGTGTTCCTCAACAACGCTGCGAACATGAATTCATAATGCATCTGTTTGCATATATCAGTGCTCAAAAAGTGTTAATTGATCTTAAGCCAAAGCCTGTCATGGCAGATGACACTGAAGTTTCACCAAGGACCATATGTGTGCTTGGGTTAATGGTGTGAAGAACAACGCTGGTCTTCTGCTCATGCATGATAATTCTGCATGGTGTAACCCAGCATGCATGTTGTAATCCCCTCAGGAGGTGAGATCATTCTTTTCTGTTCACTTCTAGTCTGTTCTGTTCGACTAGTCAGTTTTTTTCTGTTCTGTTCTTTTCTGTTCTATTATGATCTGGCATATTCTATTCTGTTTAATACTGTTTAGGGATGAGATGATATGCTTATGTCACGATACAATACACTGCGCTACGATACGATACAATACGACTAGACACGGTACGGTATGATACGATATGCTACGATACGCTACCATACGATACAATATGATATGGAACGATACAATATGCTACAATATGATACGCTACAATATGATATGCTACGATACGCTACAGTACGATGCACTACAATACGATACGCTACAATACGATACGCTACAATACGCTACGATACACTACGATACGCTACGATACGCTACGATACGCTACAGTATGATGCGCTACGATGTGCTACAATACGATGCGCTACAATACGATGCGCTACAATACGATACGCTACAATACGCTATGATACACTACGATACGCTACGATACGCTACAGTACAATACGCTACAATACGCTACGATACGCTACGATACGCTACAGTACGATGCGCTACAATACGATACGCTACAATACGATATGCTACGGTACGCTACAGTACGATGCGCTACAATACGATACGCTACAATACGATACATACATACATATAATTTGGATTGAGAGCTTGTGAAATTGTGATGGTCAAGTCGTCTCATTTGTGATTACTACAGCAGAACATTTGGAGCTAATATCATGATTCATTTTTCTGTCCCACGATACATATTGTCACATTTTTGTATTGCGATATATTGAATTTCAATATACAGTATTGTCCCATTCCTAATACTGTACTCCTCAGTTCTATTCTGTTGTGGTGTGTTCTATTTTATTCCATTTTGTTCTATTCTATTCCATTCTATTCTATTCTATTCTATTCTATTGGTACATAGTGGATATCCAGAGTATAAAAACTATTCCTGCTCCCCACACCAAACAGATGAATGACAGGCATTCAAACAGGAGAACAGAAGTTCATATAGTTGATATTCACTTGTTCCATATAGAAACAGCAGAGCAGAACAGAGATTTTGATCCACAGTGCACTTCCAGAGGATTCTGCACTTGGGTGCCTTATAGAAGAGACCAACCAAAGTGCATAAAGCATGTAGACTATTGCAACACACTGGTTTAATTAAAAGTGCGAACGTACTCAAATCAGACACAGATAATACACTTAAATGTGGTTAAACTCGTTGGCACTGATCGTAATTCAGGTGAAATCCATGGTTGCTTCTGTTTTCCTACGGAGGCAAATATCTCCGGGGGACGAGAGGTCCCTCGGGGAGTAATTACAACCAACTGTGTAAGACACACACACACGCACACACACACATACTCCACTCTTTCTCATGTGATATTAAATCAAACAGCCAGAATGAAAGCTCCCCATAGAGAGGGACCAAAGAGAGAGGAGGGCTTTGCTGATGTAAACAGGCCCTGGTTTCTCTCCCACTGAGCCTGGTTTGTGTTGCAGACTGGTGGGGAGATCCAGCCCAGCAGCCTCAAACAGGGGGGGGATGCTGGACGTCCTCCCCCAACAACCTTTCATACGTTTCACACTAATCCCCCCCAGGACAACAGAGAACCAATCTGCATGGACCTACTGTTCCGTACTGTTCCATCCTCTGATCTCAGTGTCTGGATTAATGGACAAACTGAAGACAGCTTGAGATTGACAAATGTCTTAAAAGCGGAGGGTCTTTCTGGTGGAATACTATTTGGGACCGGCATGCTCTGGGTAGCGCTTAAACTATTCAACAGCAAATCAATCAATTAGTCTTAATGAGGCCTCAAGGGAAGCAAACTAATGTAATTCCTATTTGTTTTTGGGCCTCACGCTGCCTGTTGTATTTCTGCTGACCTTTTAGAGAATTCAAAAGCATTTGAAGCTAACCCTCAGTTAACATTAGCATTTCAGAGATGTATCCATACAGATTATGCAGATGCACTGAGCACGAGTTCAGAGAGAGCCATTGCTCACCTACTAGACGGGCACGACTACAGCTCATCACTGTCATGGTGTGAAATCATGGTTTCATTTAAGGCTCATTTGGTCTCTCCAGAGACCTCTACCCTGCATGGCTAATCATTACAGACTTATCACAGGCTGATGGGACCGGAGACTCAGAACTAGCCAAGAGGCTGATGAAGAAATTACATGAAATACAGACTTCATTGGTGTAGAAGCCCATAGCCCCGTGACTACAAAGTGTGTGAAATATAAGGCCATGATCACATAGAACGCGCATGATTTGCCCTCAGCAAATCATGCCAAAACATGTTTATTTGTGTTGCCTTTTATCACAAGTATGTCTCAACGTACTTAACATACAGCATGCATGTCATATACCATACTACATCATATATAGATACTACAAATCATATACCATACTACATCATATATACATATTACATATAATTCATATACCATTTAGGCTTTGTTCAGACTGCAGGCGATCCGATTTGTTTCTCAAATCCGATCTTAAGGTTAGATTTGTGTGATCAGGCACCGTTAAGCTATCTGCATTGGTTGCTGTGGTAACGATGTAGGCGTGTGTACATACGGTAACTGATGGCACATTTATATAAATACATAAACATGAATATGGAACAAAAACAAAAATCTGAAAATGCAGAATGGAGATATATCACCTTTGCCTTCACGCCATAGGACGATCTAGTTGCAGTGTATAATTCGTTGCTGATGTTGCCTTGCGAGTGATGTACAGGACAGATTTGAATCGCATTTCAAACCACAAATGTGGCTTAAATCTGATTTGTAAAAATCTGTGTTTTTTTTGCTGTTCGAACTTGATAAAATCAATCTGACTCCAATCTTGATATGCCAAAAATCAGATTTTGGCTGGCAGTCTGAACATAGTCTTAGAGTCTCTAATCCCCCTGACCTGAATGTTATTGGACTGTGGCAGGAAACTTACGCAAACACCACATGGAAAGGAGATTCAAACCCACAACCTTCTTGCTGTGAGGCAACAGTGCTAGTCACTGCTCCACCATGCACATCTCCTCAAAACTATGCACCTAGCATTTTGGTACATTTGGAATACTGCCTTAGCCCGTCCAAGTTGAACATGTCTCAACTTTAGCCATGCTGTGCATTACGTCAATGTCATCCTCTGGCTGACTAATCAATCAGATTGCCTAAGAAGACGGACTAAATATAAGGAGAAGATACATAAGTCAAAATGGAGAAAATGGGTAAGTGGATTTTAGTTGTCTTGGAACACCCCTGTTTGTATGATCAAACAAATAAATATGACCATGACAGAAAAAATACACACTAGTTAGATAGTATGTGATAAGCATTCAATTTCAGAAGCCAAACAACAGCCACAAGTTTACATTAAAAATATTCAACCAATAAAATAAATAGTTAGAAAATAGTTAATCAGGATTACCAACCACAGTTTGTCAGCGGACTCCTATATCTATATCTATATCTATATCTATATCTATATCTATATCTATCATAGCTATATTGCCTATATCATATTTATATGTGGAGGTAATGCCTAGTATTATTGTCTTCTATCTCAAACAACACCTAGATATCAGTTAACATCTCAAAAAACATGTTTTAGTGTTTCTGACCCCTTTAACTCGTTGGATTTACAAATTTAAAATCAAGCATAAACAAACTGCAGCAGATTGCTTGACGTTTGTTAGTAGAGTTGGTTTTATTACTGTGAATATAACTGATCATTTTGATTTTCTAACAGCTGAGCTTTGTGTTTGAGCCTGAGAAAAAGTGTCCTACCTGATCACAGCCTAAGCCCGATGTGTGAATGAGAATTGTCCAGTAGGGCACAGCTAGGCCGGTTATAACCTCCCATTTACTGCCACCCATTAGAGACTTGGTAAAAGCGCACTGACATTCACAGTCATTTTCATATGACCTTTATTCCTTGTGGCACTTGCGACGATGTTAATCTGCTGTGTAGGGGAAAGAGAAGAACTGCCATTGCGGATAGATGAAATGCTGGGATGGGTGAGACCTCACACCCTTCGCTGTGGTGTTTGGCAGGCTTGATAAACTGGAAGATGTGTGTGTTTCCTTTATTTGGCTCCTCATTCAGCGGGGACAGCAGTGTTGGAGCTGAGATCAGCGCTGACATGGCTTGAGTAATGGCAGCCCCCTGCTTTGGACAGGAAACTCATAAAGGCTCCTATTGCACCTCCTATCTCTCTATAACTAGGATGGATATCTCCCTCAGTGGAATACAAACTAAGACTCATTCTGCCACCACTTCTGCAGGGGAAGCAGCCGGATTATGGCGAATGTATATGAAAAAAAATCAGAAATGACACATCCTTATGAAGTAAAGCCTCTGTTACGCCTTGGCTGAACTGGATCATCCCAGCTGCTGCCTCCTCAACATACACATATGCAGCCTACATTTGTATTGTATGTGAACACATGCCACATTCAGCTGTGTCTCCCAGTGGTTCCATCACTACGTTTATGCCCGAGAGGAACAATGCAATTATTTTCCGCAACAAAGAGCCTACTGACGTGTTCCCAATGTCAGCTGTGAATGGGTCCACACACATTAAACTGCATGCTGTTTTTCGACCAATAGGGAAAAAACGAAGCGTATCCTTAAGAGAGTTAGAAATAGAGAAACAGCAAGAGAGAGAAAGCCTTGACTTTCAAAAGTTGTGGGTAAACGACGTCATAAACCTCCAGCGGAGTCTCCGAGTTGTCCACCTGATTGAAATCGCCCTTGTCATAATTTAAACAACAATCACAACTCACACACGCTCAAAAAATTTTTTTTACGCCACCTCAAAGCCATAACTCAGGCTTTGGTTGATGTTACTCTTGATGCATAGCTGAGGAATCAGACACCTGATATATAGCTGACGTGGGAGGACATGCTTTATTTTGGGATACATATTTATATTCGGTGATAGTGATTTGTTTTAAATGCTGTCCCTGCAGGGTAATAGTGAGTTATTATCCAGACCAATGAAACTGAGTCACTGCTGCCGCAATACAACGCTGCAAAGTCACCTTGCCCCGGCAAGCTATAAATATAGGAAGGGGAATCTTTAAGTTCCTATCAGAGGTGTGACCAAGTCAACTTTGCTCGAGTCAAGTCTCAAGTCAAGTCCCAAGTCTAAATGTAGATTACCAAGTCAAGTCTAAGTCAAGTCCATGTCATTACTGTCAGATCCCAAGTCTAAATGTAGATTACCAAGTCAAGTCTAAGTCAAGTCCATGTCATTACTGTCAGATCCCAAGTCTAAATGTAGAACAGCAAGTCAGGTCAGAACAAATCAAGTCAAGAGAAAACTAAATATCTGGGACTTTTCAATGCAATATGGTTTTAATAGGATAAAAATTTGGTAAGAGCATCATGAGTTTGATTTCTATAATCAGTTTCAACTTCAATAAATTCAATCATTCCATACAAATTCAGAAAACAGAATTTAAATTCAGTCGTCTGCTGGAACAAATCTCATCTCTTTCAATCCAAGTCAATTTCCACAAACACAAGATCTTTTGTCAAGACTTTAGAAACCTTTTCAAGTCATCAAAGTCCAAGTCAAAGTCAAGTCCCAAGTCACCAGAACCCAAGTCAAGTCGAGTCTCAAGTCTTCTCTTCATGCATCAAGTCAAGTCTCAAGCAATTAAAATTGTGACTCGAGTCCAAGTCATGTGACTTGAGTTCCCACCTCTGGTTCCTATCATCTTGGATTTCTGTTAACTGGCATTCCAGTAGCGCACAAGCTATAATTAAAGATGATGTATGTATTAAAGATATTTAAGAGTGCCTTAAGTGCCTAATGGAAACTAGTGTACAGCCCACTTTGTATTGCATCGCATTCCTCTCTAATCTGCATCAATTCCACTTTGAAGCTTCATTGAGTCTAGAGAGTGTTTACTTGGAGTGGTGCGGCTATCCATGATCAAAACTAAAAAAGCAAACAGAAAAAAAAAACAGGATGAAAACTAAAAACCATAGAGGGGCCAAGCATGTAGATTATGGTCTTTTCAATTTGGATTGAATTCTGTTTGGCTGTTACAGAGAAGATAAAGTGTCCCATGTCGTAATGGAAAGCCAGTTCATAGGATTTATTCATAAAGCTAACCATTTAGGGCAGGGAGATACAACCGCCTCCACTGTGGTCAGGAGGTCATCAGCAATTTACACCCAAACATTCCAGATAGTCCGACGGCAATCCTCGAAATCGACCTTGTGATTTTGCCTCCGTTCTGACTGGGAGATTCATTTAAGCCCCCCTGATTTTCACATGTGATATCAACACAGAATGAAAAGAGATTGTGGCCTCTGGCAGCAGCCGAGCTGGAAAATCAATCACAGAGCTACTGTAGGTGTATATTGGACTTATTTTTACATATTCAACTTTTTTGCTTGGTCGCCATGTTAACCATTTCTGATTTGGGCAGCAATTTATACTGTTTATAAAGTTAAATTACTTACAATATTTTTATTTGATTGCTTTTTTCCAGGACAAATACAGCATCAGTGAGTGATTATTTATCTATGGTCTCTCGGTCGTCAATAGCCAATCAGATTTCTGCGCTTCCTCGTTCCCCTACCAGTGTGATTTTGTTGAATAAACAGTAGTTCCACCTGGCAAGTGCAAAATGTGCGAGAAGTTGATTCAAAGCCATTCAAACCTTCCCAGTTCTTTGCAACTTTTATTTGAAAGACTATAGGACAAACGTCTCAAAAACGATGCTTCCAGAACAGTTGCATCCATCGTTGCAGTCAACAGTAAGCTCTGAAGTCATTTTATGGATTTTTTTCTGTTTATTTTTGATTGATGCTATCTAATTAACACTTGGCAGCTATTAATGTCTACGTGCTAAATCAATGTCATGTTATAAAAGGCAATATCAGAGCAGCAAAAGTACATGATTTGCCTGTTCAAAACTTTGTAGCTGCAGACCTTTACATAGATGCAATCAGAGCCTCTGGCCCCGCCCACAATCAGTCAGAATAGAGCGGCACATCAACTAACTACCATTCAATGAGCATGCAAGACAGTATAGCGTTAATATAAGACCTGAACATGAACGCTGGAGTTTCTTTAATAGGTTATTTTTGCCCCTCTGGAGTTCAAGGAACAAATCCAATCCTTTACTCTTTTGATCCCAACTTGAAGCGGTTGCTGCCATGAACTGCGAGATAAGAGCTCTCATTTGGACACGAGGGCACCCGGGATGTTGGATCATCACGGCTCTGAGATGCATACACTCTATCTGATCACATCCTCAGAGGCCGATGTGAAGGTTGCTTACGTGACTCGACTCCGAAGCCTCGGTTTGTTCGGCGGCGGGTGTTTGTGTGCTGTGGCGGCAGCATCTGTGGACATTTCTACTGGGGGAAAATATCAGTGAAAGGGTCAGGGATGGAGAATTGTCTCGCTTGCTTTTATGGGTTCATGTGAATGTCACCGGTGCTGCGGGATGAATGAGAATTATCTATGTATGTATGTCTATCTAAACCTGCACGCCTCTTTGTTTTCTTCGCTCTGGCCCTAGTATTGACGAATGGAGATGATCAGTAAGTCCAAGGCGAGCGATGCACCATCTGATTTTTCAGCATGGATGTGACACTGGAATAATGTGGAAGCCATCAGGGTAATGAGGTGACGCTGAGGCGCGACCCTTCCTCATCTGTCTCTATTTGTCTGCGTCCTCAGCAGCCACCGGCCGGCGCCTTTCATTACATGTGCTGACATGCAATAGTTAATTTCCCGACTACTGCGCCACCATAACCAACCAAAAAACCCCCCCCATTTTTCCACTTGTCTGCAAAGTAATTCATGCAGCACTTTTCCCCAAAACCTTGCTTTTTGAATGAGTATCGATTTGCGTTGAATTTTTCATGCTCATTCTCTTTGGCTCTCCCATGAAGGCAATTGGATGGAAAATAAACCTGATTAAAAAAAGCTTTAGGTTTACAGTTTCCTCACATTTTGCCCATGGTCAAATGTAACTGGCTGGGGAAAACAAAGGCGCCCGGCTCGCTGAATTGCATCCAACCCAATGCATTTTTTTCCCCCAGCTCCGCCAGCTCTTTACCTGAATCATCCCTTAGCAGGATCATTTAAAACAATCCAGGGACCGGTGTGGTTCGTATGAATGAGTTTATATCCTCTCTCCTGCAGCGAAGAGGCTGTGATGTAAGAGAAGGGAGCCTGAGGGAAGCTTCCTCCTCCATAATAAAGGGACTGGGAAGTGAGAGCCTCTGCCTCCATCAGCTCTCCACACAATCAGGGCTTTGACCCACCAGCAAGGAGCGCTCGGAATGGAAATGAACTCGGGCCGATAGAGTGATAGTGTGGTTGAAAGAGAGTGTGTGTGTGAGAGAGAGAGCTTGTGTGTGTGTGTGTGTGTGGGGAGGGAGGAAGAAAGAGAGGGAGAAAGAGAGCGGGAGGGAAGGAGGGGGAGATTGCCTATAGGGTGTCTGTCGCAGGGCGGACGATGAGGAAAGTGCTTTTAGGCTCTCTTTGGTCTCGTTGCTCTCTTAGTTTTTAAGTTTGTGTCTGTAATCGTCCTTTAGTGTTTGCAGTTTCTCCCTGTCTGGATGAAGGCCTTTTGCATACCTGACAGCAGTGGAGGGTCACAGCGTCAGGAGAGGACTCTCACCTACTCGGCATCCATACTAATGCGCCAGCCAGCAGCCAGTAGGGAATTCTTAATCATGCTGCAGGGCATCCTCCTTGTGCCTGCAGAGGAATTACAGGAGAAACCCTGAAGGTCGTCATATTCAACACTGTGCAATGTACATAAAGACAGGAATCTCAAGTTACCTCAGTCGCAATCACTTCCCCAAAACTGCTCTCTCTAGATTTGTAGATTATTTAAAGGTCCCTTTGAAGATGTGTTTCATGTGCTGAATGATTAATATTTGCGGGTTGGACAATTGAGAGCAGAGGCTAATAGACAGTATGCATTGTGCAGATTGGAGTTTTAGTTCGGCAAACATTTCTTGGAGGGAGAAATAATCTCATTGGTTGAGTTAAACCTCAGTGGGTGGAGCCCAAGAACCATATTTTCTGGTTAAGTAAAGTTACAGAGAAGCTACACAAGAGCGAGCGCTTCTAGTTGTCATGAGCATTGCGTTGCTGTGACGCTCTACTTGCTTGACTCATTTTCCATACCCTTTTATTCCTATTCAGTGACTCATTATCAAGTCCAAGAACGACAAGTCGATACTTGTGTCCTTGTGGAGAACATTCTTCCCAAGTTCTCCTGGGGAGAACGATCTTCTCATGAAAGAAAGTACAGAGAAGCTTCCGTTCAGTTTTGAGATGGACTGCGTGCTTCGCGTCGCGCACATGATTAATTAAGACACACAGCTGTTAATTTTCCCACCTGTTTACCGCTCTGTACTGTAGGCTACAGCACGGCTCGGAGGTGAAGCACCATTGTCGCAATGAATCTTGGGGCTTTCAATTTGTTCTCGTCGGTCAAGTCATCATCCGATGCATCCTCGATTTTCTGAGGTTGGCAAGGAAACTTCTGTGTTTTCTATCCATCCTCCGTCCTGTCGTGCTTTTATTTTGGAATCGTGCTTCGCTGGTTATATATTATGAAAAATGCGTCATGGAGGACACAAGAACGCAAAGACAAAAGAATTGAAAATCAGCCAGTGTTGGGCATGCATTGGGTGGAAGGCAGGGAAGCCAATTCATCACAGATAGACAGTCAGACTTCCTTTGCTTTGCCTCCAATCCACCTGACTTCCATGTCTTTGGACTGTGGGAAGAAACCCACACAAACATGGGGAGAACATGCAAACTCCACACGGAATCAAACCCAGGACCTTCTTGCTGTAAGGTGACAGTACTCACCACTGTGCCGCCCCTCTCCTACACAGAGTGCGCCAACTACACAGTGTTCTGATTATCCATTGCCCTAATTTCATCGGCTATTCTCGACCCATTGTGCCTGAGTAATGATGTTTTAATGCATTCTATGTAAATCATGATAATCTAGATGGGCAACAGGTTATATAACATTTTGCTAGTTAGTTACCATAAAACTGAAAATACTAGACATTTATTATCACCAGAAAACTTTGAATTTATAGTCCCCATGAAATGAACTCCCATTTCTTTGACTTCCTGGAAATTATTGTATCTTTAATGGTGACCTCATGCTGCACCAGTAGGCACAAATATAAATTCCAACCAATTAAACCATCACATATTTTTGAACAATCCCGCCCCTCCGCCCCCACATCAAATAAAAATGCCTTTCTCTCCCTAAGTGATATTCCATTGATTTAGACTTTTGAATGATCCCTCCCTGTGTTATGTCCAGCCCCAACATCCTGTTTCAACAGGAAATGCATCAAATCAAAGAAATAAAGGTACATGTTGGCTATATGCTAAATAGGTTAGTAAGCCATACTAAGTTATCTAGGTTAAATAGTTAGCGGAGCTGCCCTTCCAAGTTCAAACAAGCCATACCTAGATGAGCTAGTTAACTAGCTGGCTGACCTAAAGTCATGAATACCATGGATGAATGAAAAAAAAGAAGTCATTGCCATTCATATTTTTAATTCATATTTTGACCAGAGTTCCTCCTTTCCAGTTAGCTAACTTGCGTACCGAAAAACCGTGGTTCTTTTGCTCTGCCCATTGAGGTTTAACTCAACCAATGAGATTATTTCTGCCTCCGAGAAACGTTTGTGTAACTAAAACCCCAATCTGCATCCATTGTGTAAACATTTTAATGTGAACGAACAGACGATCACCTGGAACAATTTGTTCAGTATGGTTAGGCTTTTGATGTCCTGCCACACTTTCCAATATATTCTATTCTCTTCTCTTCCTCACTGGATCACAAGATTGCATTCATGAAGGGTAATTCAATGAGGGAACATCAAAGTGAGTTTGTGACTTCCTCTGAAAAAGAAATCCAATTTGCAGTTATTCTTTGCCGAGTCTGTGGAAGAGGCTATAAAAAGAAACCACACACAGTTGAGATACAGTTACAAGCATAAAAGGATATTATAGGATATTATTTTTGTGTCAGAATCTGACCCAATTAACAAACAAAGACAAATATTCACAAGCTTGTAATCATAATCTTTCCTGAAAAAAGTCCCCTAAAGATGCTGAAACTATCAGATCGTATCTCTTGCATGGCTTCCACCAGGGAGCCAAGTTGCTGCATTTTTAAAACCCTTTCATGGTCCATTATTATCCTGAGGGATCCTTGGGCTTTATAACTTAGTCCTAACCCCTTTCAGTATGCCGTGCACAGCACTGCAGAGTGGCACATGCAAATACTGAGTTATGGAAAGAGTGAAAGGTTCATTGATTGTCATGGCTGATGTTAAAATGGTTAATTACTCCACTATCGCCGGGGGCTGTCACATTTACATGCTGCGTTCACACTGTCTTCTTATTCAGGTGAATTATGATAATGCTAATCATTAAAAGTCTTGAGAACCACTTAATCAAATGCACATAGTTCCCTGAGTTACATTATATTTGCGTGCAGGCCTCTTCTCCCCTGTGCAGGCATATTGCTTCTTTTATTTATGCCTGCGTTTTTTCCCCCTGCACGCCTTCAGAAACACACCATTATCACCGTAAATCAGATACAGCTCGTTGACATGAAGGAGAAAATATATTTCCACTATAAATGTAACATTCAGGTTTTTTCTAAGCTATTCAACTGGAGAGCATATAAATGCAAATAGGCTTGGAGCATCACTTTTAGTGATGCAGCCACTTAATAAATGTGTCCCTGGGTTTATCTTGGGCCTGTTGTTTAGATGTACGCCAGGAATAAGACAAGACATGTCGTGTGACATATGGGTGGGGGACAGACTTCCCAGTACCAATCTAATATCAAAGAACTGATTCTCGGGGGTGTGTTTGCATAATGAATATATTTTTCCTTCAGGTCCTATTAAGTTAAATTACAGTGCAATCAGCAGCACCACCAATTAGTTTGGTGGTCGGACTTCTGCGTATCCTCATTATGGGACAGCTGACAGCTGAGTGGAATAACTGTTGACTGGGTCCATCCTCCCATTGCTGAAATACATTTGTCCAATGCCCATGTTATGCTTTCCACCAAAACAAAGTAGAAGGAAAAGAACTGATAGGGTTGGCTACAGGGCTGACACTGTGTCAACAATGTGAACTGCATGAGACACAGACAGAATTACATTTTTATTTGGTTTTTATTTCCAAAATATGTGGAAATAAGAGACAGGTACAACCTTGAATTTGAAAAATCCGCCTTTCAGTAGTGGTTACTGAAGTGGAAAGAACTGTGTGTGTGGCTCCAAACTCAGAAATATTTGTTTTATTTCATTTATTTCTAATGTAAACCTTTTAATATCGTCTCTAAATATAGATAATGGAAATCTAATGTAACTTACTGTATTGTTTAAGTTCTGTAGGTTGATTTCATTTTATACCAATCCACCTCTTGCATTGACTGCATTTTCTTTTTTACTTTTATATCACTATCATGTATGGCTTCGGCAATATTGGTTCTCCTCCATTCATAAGCTTCCAATAAAGCTTACTTGAAATGAACTGAATGGAACTGAAAGGGACGAGAACTGCGGATCATTTATTATATCTGATCCTGACCTCATGCCTGTCTCGGCTGTCTGACGGCGGAGGATTACAGAGGCAAGTGCTTGATGGGCTGAGGTGGGGAAAGTGGGTTAATCTATTTAACTATGGTGACTGACAGAGCAAATAACCTCTCACATTATCATAGCCTCTGCTCGCCCAGCAGAAATCACAGGCCTGACCCTCCACTTTGCACGGCTCTGAAGTAGAGGACATACTTCAACTACAAGATTAATGAGATAATCAACGAAAAAATTACAATGCTGCTATGCTGGGCAGTCTTGGTTACACCGATGCTGCTAAAAAGCAATTATTATGCAAATCCAAAGAAAAAAGGCAGAGCACAATTGGACAGCGTAACGCTTCTCTTTACTCTAATAGAAGCATTTACTTTTAACAATATTGTTCTCCAGGCAAGGAAATTAGTGATGCAAGCGCTGCAGAAATGCTCTATTCTGTGAGATATTTAATTTCAAGTAAATAAGATGATCAATTCTCTCCCCCCTCTCTCTCATTATGACCCATGTGCATTTGTATAGTTCATACAGTATAGCGCCGTGATTCTCAGCCTTTTTCATATCAAGGACCCCTAATGTAGTACACATTAGGCCCACGGATCCCCATTTGACCCAAATCTGAGAATATTTTTATTGTTAGATATGATTTTTCTACGATACTATCTGCATTGTAGGTAGAGAGATAACAGTGAAACTATGACTATGAAAATAGTCTACATTTCATAGTCATCATTTTGCTGGGGACCCCCTGGAACCTCCTCAAGGACCCCTGGTGGTCCCCAGACCCCATGTTGAGAACCACTGGTATAGCGTAGACAGATGCATTGTGAACACTGAAGCGGTCACTGGGCGCAATCTGTTGTTTCATCCCTACTGACCGGTTTTCTAAAACTTGTTTGCCATTTACTTTTATATCAGATGTTGATATTCCTTTTAAAGTAAATGTGGATATTGCAATGACATGAGCCACTGAGCTGAACATGTTGGTTCAGGCCCTCTGGCTGCAGCTCTGTCCTGCTGCGGAGTCACTCCGTCGAATGCTAGCGACAGGAAGAACAAATGGTGCTGCGCAGAGATTAGTCTCCCTAAGACAAAAGGAGAACATTTATAGGAAGTGCTGAGCATTAAAATCCTTTGTGGTCCACCACCCACTTCTCTGGATTGTTATTAATCCTGGGTTCTGCCAGACTCCTTTTGTTGAATGCAGCACAATGCCAAAGGGAGACTTCTCATGCCAAATATCTTCCAACTGGCTTTTGTTGTCGCTTGCTTAAGCTCTGCTGTGTTTTGAAGTGTTCATTTCACTCTTTCCAGTTCATTTTACTTTCTCTGGATCAGCCTACTCATTACTCATTACTTAGGACTGTAGTACTCAAGTCCTGTCTCCGCTTTTCTTATGTCAATTGCAAACAATTTAAGGGATTACACCTGTGTATAATATGTAATGTAACTCAAAATCCTATGCATTAATTAGCTGGATGTTGAAGGCACTAGTGCAGAGCTCCTGCAGATAGATCTACATCTCTGTTGATCCTTGAGAAACTAATTCAGCATTATTTTTACATTTGGAAAGACTTGATTTGCGCTGGTCTCGGTCTTGACTTGGTCTCAACCCCCTTTGGACCTGGTCTTAAATGATAACTTTTTGATAATTTTAGTTTTTTCCTATCGCCATTAATGCCCATGAAAAGTGTAAACCCACTGCTACAATCAGAAGCTACTACTTTCTGTTCCACTGCAGGTTTGCCCTGCAGTTTGAAGTTATAGGCTCCCATTGTTTCGCAGAGACATACTGCTGCCTTGACAAACATATTACATAATCTTGAACAGCACATGTATTGCAGTTTTTCCTAACATGGCTTTATCACGCAGCTAATTATAACATTTAATGGGGACTAGTTTCACTTTTTCCATTACTGTGCACTGTTACTTACAGCGGCAATGAAGAGACAAAATGAAACTTGGGTTGGTGAGTGGGAGGCAAATACGCACAACGATCTCTTCGCATTCAATTCTGGCAGAATGGAACTACTCTTGATACCATTGCAGGTGCAATGATTGTGGTGCTATAAAGTCATGTTAGGAAAAAAATATAATACACGTGTTGTTTAAAATGATGGATCATGTTTGTCAATGCAGCAGTATGTATCTGGAAGCTGCTTTTAATGGATTTTTGAAAACAATGACTTCTGGGAGGTTCTGTAAGGCAAACCTGCAGTAGAGCAGACAGCAGCAGCTTCTGACTGTAGCACATAGTACATCAGTGAGTTTAGACTTTTAATGGGCGATGGGAAAAAAAACTAAAATTACACTGGTGTCATCCATAATTCGGAAGTCAACTGGACCTGGATGTGGAATAGACTTGGACTCAAGTAAGGTTTTCCTCACTACAGCCCCGACTCAAATCCATTACCAGTGGGCACTTGATGGTGTGAAACACTCATACTGTACCTGCCAGGCACTGGGCTGACAACCCTAACCATTATTTATCTATCTTCTGGGAAAAAGGATAGCGCAAAAAGGAACATTGTTCGCCAAGCACTAATGGAGGCATATGCTTCTGTGTAGCGTCAAAGATCTTATCCAAGGTCGTAATCTGCAGAGTGTTTTCTCTAATTGCAATATGGAGTTGCTCTTCTCCCTTATTGCTGGGGAACCCTCACGTGCCTCACCGTGCCCCTTCCTAATTATACTGTTAGTGATTAAAACATGCTGGCAAGCCAAGCTATTGAGCTGGGTTGGTGCTCCTCTAATTAATTTGTCTTCCCTCCCTGGGCACATTATGCTGTGTTTCGCTATTTTTCTCTTCCTCTCATGCAATCTCAAAGTCTAACTTTAGATCACAAATCTCACCAGGGTAACTTGCAGTGATTTATAGGAAATATTCAATTGTCACTGCTGCGAATGTTTCATCATGATAATTTCTTTGCCGGGAAGTGGAAACAAAACTTCTGACTCGAAATGACAAGGTAATTACAAAACAAACACTGAACCCCATATCAGACGTTGTTGTCCTTCATGTCTTTGAAGTAAACACTCGGCTCCTCCACCAGCTCAGCAAACTGCACAGTGGCGTCCCAGTGGTGGAAGTTTACTCCTCTCTCTTGTCAGGAGAGATGGGAGGAGGAATGGAGGAACTGGGACCAGAGAGCGTTGAGAACAGCCTGGAAAGACAATAAATCACTCAGGAGAGGCAACGCCTGAGGGCCAGACCAGCAAACCAAGCACTGTGGATGGAATAGCTGATGAGGGTGGCGGGGGGTGGAGGGACACGGGGAATGAGTTGGCATGGCGAACATCACAGGGACCAAGAGGGATGTGTGTTACAGATGCATAAACAAAAGGCAGAGGAGGGTGAAGCAAAAGACAGGGAGGTGAAGGTGATAGGGTGAGACAGGGAGAGTAAAGGTAAAGCTGGAGAGAGTCAACTGGGAAGAGTGACGAGCCAATGAACTGGTTTCTCTGTTCCCTGTCAGAAGAAATGTCCGTCTCTGTGAGGGAAGATGTACACATCAGAGAAACCTCTGGACCAAAGAAAAGATTTTACCCACCTTCTCAAACTGACATAAAACGTCATCAAATTGATCCAAGGTAAATGAAGATAGGGTCTTTTGAGGGAAAAAGAAGCTTCAATTGCAGCAGTTTTAGTGAAGACTTGATTCACTTGATTCTGCAATCAAGGCACAAAAATAACTGTACTTGAGGAGATAATTAACGTACGCATCAAAATAATAATCCACGACACAATTTCTGTTGAATTCCCAATCTATTCCAATCTCACCAGAATTGTACTCTGTTTATATGTCTTGGTTTTATCTTCCACCAGCACAAATTGCACAAAGGTTATTCTGATCACTGACTGATTCAGACGCACACACACACACACACACACACACTCTCTCTCTTTCTCTCTCTCTCTCTCTCTCTCTCCCTCTCACACACACACACACACACACACACACAGACACACACACACACACAACCCCAGAAACAGAGAGATCACCAGCAGCGATGGTAGCAATCATCTCCTGTAAGGCTGTTTTGCTCATTACTTCCCCACAGAGACACACAGTAAATCTGCACATCACAATATTAGGAATGATATCACCAGTTTCCCTCTGATCTTAATTCTGGGCAAGGCAAACCATCAAACCAAGGCAAAATAATCCAGAGCGGCACATTTGCAATGGCTCCATTCTTAACCCAGAGTGAGTTAGAAATGGTGCATAACCCAGAAACCAGTCTGATGGGTTATTGCCCTCTTCACACTAAACTTTATGTGAGCATATCGATATTTAATTATGAGCAGTCCTGAGGTCAGGCTGTCAGTGGTGAGGAGGGTCATATGAAATCCTCAACCACACATAATTGTGCCTATTTTCCTCCACAGCTGTACAAGGACATCTCCTCAGTCTAGTTCTCTCATCTGGCCTGCACTCGGGGCTGTCTGAGGATGTGCCTGAGAGAAAACGCTGCCTCATTATAAGACGCCCTCCTAGCCGGCTGTAATTGGGCAGATCTCAGTGAAGCGCTGTGACCTCACCCTGCTTTCCTTTTTCCCCAGTGAGAAAGCAAAGAGGAGAGGAGTTTAATTTCACCACACTTCAGGCAAGCCTCACCTACGACGACATACAGCTGTCTGGATTCAAGCCTGATACTCCCCAGGTTTTTTTTTTATTCTGTGAAAGGAGGCTGAGTGTCTGAAATGAACTTTTTGACTTCCCTGCAAAAGGCTAGTAAACAAAAAAAATAAGTAATTAACTGTACCCATTTTCAATGCTACTTCAGGTAAAACTCAATTATACAATTCATCTTTTGGAGACCCTACCTGTTTTCAATGTTATTTCATGTACAGATTCAGGTGCAGTATGAGTAGTTTAATTTAACATTTGCTCGCTCACTTATACAATTAATCTTTTTTTGTCTTAAACTAATGTTAGGTTAGTTAACCATCCAGACATTGGAGAAACAGAAGATTAGATGCTACTGCTTTCTGTAGAGCAGCGTAACGGCCAGCCAATAAGGAGCCTGGTTGATACAGAGTCATTGCTAGTTAGATTGGATCACGGTACGGTAGCCAGCAGGGACAAAGTTTGAGAACAGGAAAAGACCAAAGAATAACCGAGGCATTCAAATGTTATTGTCACAAAAAGTTAGTGGCATTTCAGCCATGGCAGTTCAACTAGGACCTAATGAAAATCCTACAGGCTCTTAGACACAGCAGCACATGGACATGCTGGACCTTCTGGCAAGCAGAATAACAGCTACTTGGTTTTAGTTAAAAATAGCTTGTAATAACTTAAACCCACACAAGTGCCTGGAGTTGGATTGTTTGTACCACCATAGAAGGGCAGTTACTATTGAATCTGAGGTCTGACACGCCTTGTGCAGCTGCTAAGGTTTTTAGTGTATAGCTGATTATTTTACAAGCAGTTCTCAAACCTTATGGTGAGTAATTGGAGCAGATGGAGAACTTCCACATCGATGCATTGCTGTGTGTTACTGAGGTGATTTGAAGTAGACACACACCTATATCATCACCTACAGAGGTCTAGCACTCCACTGCCACTTGGTACAGCAAGCAGGCCCTAGTGATGAGGGCAATTGCTCACAAATGCATGTGGCTGTATGAAGAAGTCTAAAATAAAAGAGCTGGAATAATCATCAAATAATCTAAAAACGGTAGTTGTGAGTTGCACTGCATCAGGGAATACCTTGTGGATTGAATTTATGTTATTTTATGTGTTATTCTATAGGAATAAAAATGATAGATTATAGGACAAGGGTCTGGGCGAAACATGTTCCTTCTTATTAGATGCATAAAGAATGATACATAATGAATGTTAGAACAGCTGAGTGCAGATCGGTGGGTTGCATGTGGTCTTCAGCCCAAGCGAAGAAAACCCAGTGGGAGGCTGATGGAGTCCTAAAACGCTTCTAGATCTTTTCATTTCAGAACGTAACGCATTACAGTGATTAATTGTGAACATTACATCTAAATGTCTGTTAATTCTCATTATACTCTCATTATAAAAACATGAAATCTAAACTGTCACACTATTGTGTTAATGTCTGGCAGCGGTACATCTTACCACGGTACAACATCAGCCACTATAACATAAGCTGCCAATAGCTGTTACACTAAACGTCCATTACTTAGAATATATTATTTATATTAATTATATGAGCAAGCGCTTGAATGAAACCAAATGAATGGGCTCAGAGGCTCTGATATCGAAGAGTGGCATCGCAGCAAGAGAGCTGTTCTGTTTGAGTCAAAGGGATGGCCCTCTCTAATAGAACCCACTCCAGGAAAACCACTGTTTTCACTCACCCTGTCATTCTCACTGAACACAGTGTTCCTTCTTCATACAACAGAGCAAGTGTTAGTCATTCAGGGCTGAGGGGCATATCTAAGGCCTCTCACTGGGCCAAACCAGGTTTCATTTGCTCTGCCATTCACACAGAACATTGATAGATGGCTACAATGATACTGTGGAAGCTTGTAGCAACTGATAATGTAATGATATTCACTGATATCATATTTTTTTCCCTAATAATGTAGGCCTAATATGCAATTTATGTTAACTGGCAATTATAAGGAGTACAACATCTTTTTTTATTACAAAATTTGTTTGATGTTACTTTATCTGGCACTTTATTACATGAAAGCTGCACTAGCCGGAAAAACTGATAACTGTTGAAAACTGTTGACTGTAAACATGGAACAACTGAAACGCCCCCCTTACTCATTAGCTGGACCTGGGTGGGCGATGTGGCTAAAATATCATATCACAATCTTTTCAGGCAAACACGATCACAATCCACGATATGCATCACAATTTCAAGGTGTTGTTCATTTTTCAATTGCAAAATTACGTGTCACAAACTTTCATTATATCCCTAGAGTCAACCCCTCAAGTAGGCCTACATATTCAAACTATCCCAAATGAGCATAGCACAGGGCTCATTTTTTCCTCCCTTCAGAAGAAACCATTTGCTGCCATTCATTCTTGTACAGTATGAAAAACAACTTCCACAGAGCGAGAGAATCCATCACAGTAAATATGAAGTCTTCCTTTTGTTTGGTCAAACTTTCTGTTTTCTGCTTATTTCATTGTGCCCAAGTTGAGTGTATCAGTGCTGCATTACATTACGCTCTGCTTCCTGTCAATCAACTGACACCCACAGAAAGAAATGGAAGTCTCCGCCAGGAAATAATCCCTAAAAAACATGTCGCCTTACAAATGTTATTATGAAATCCATCTGCTTTTATTTGGGGTGTCTTCGTTAGCACAGTTATACAACAGTTAATTTCAAGCTAGGTTTGACACTAAACTTTGGATTTTAAAAACAGCAAAAAATTTGTAATTAAATATGGCCTTCATTGGAAAATGCTTGGGGGAAATGTAAACTAGACGTAAACCATATTAAATGGGATATAACTCTAAATGACACCAGTGTTCTCCTTTAAGTTTTGATTTGTCATTACTTGTATGGAGAATATTTTGACAAAAGAATGGGACGCTCTTCTCTCTTACAACTCCACTTTGTGATTTAGGTTGATAAGATGGATATATTTTTACATAGAAAATTTGCCTAGTGCAGCTTTAACAGTTTTTATTACATTTTAGACCAATTCTTACTTTACCCAACATTTAATACATTATTAGTTGCTACAAGGTTGATGCGTAAAGTGAGTTCAGCAGTTGTATTGAGTCCTATTTGACAGGAATTGAACCAGCCAAGATCATACAGACATGACCTTTGGATGAATGTAGCATGTATACAGACAGCCATTAGCCTTGGTGGGAGTGAGGTAGTCTCTCCGAATGTGTTAGCACGAAGAGCGGCTGGGAAAGAAATTAAATTGCATTCCTACTTTTGACACGGTGTAATAACACGATGTGCTCTCATTATTATTATAAGGATGTTTTTCTACGGGGGAAGATTTGAAATGGTAAATGACAATATGGTGACAAATATGCCTCACCTCAGAAAACATCTCTGAGTTAGTTTTGCTGAATACGACGGACTCCAGAGTCTCGACTGTAAAGGTGCCAAACAGTAAGAAAATAAACATGCTTCTCCCCATTTTTCTCACTTTCTAACAAATTCAGTAAATAAAATCTGGTTCTTTTTTTTCCTCTGTGCATTGCTGGATCAGAGTAAACAAATTATCTTTTACACCCCATTGTTCACAATCTCTTGTGTATCTTGTCACCATCAGAACCCAAGAGTCGACTGACAGAAGAAATATTACACAGCAACCTTAATTCCTAGATTTAATAAGGCGTCAGCAATAAAGGCTGCCACAGGTGGCTCAGGAAAAGAGCACCTTTAATAATCTATGATGTACAACTGCAACGGCTGAACTTCGGCTCGCCACAAAAGGCAAAAACAAAGGTAATCAAAGGGAGATACGTGTCATGTTTCTTTACAGTCTGTTCACAGTTTAAAATGCATTGTTTTTCCCCCTTGCAGGTTTAAAAGGTTCAATGATTTATGGATTTTATGGAGAAAAGTAAAAAAAAAAAAAAAAAATAGCAAACAAACCACAGAACTTGAATGGATAGAACGGTCCTTCCACTATTTGCCATGGTGATTTGGCTATACAGCATAAAATGGCGATGATGGAATTTTATGGTTAATTACTATGGTGACAACACAAGTCTGGGCATTAAGGCCGTAAAGTGTGTCACACTTGCTTGAGAACAGTGCAGATCTGTTAGCAAACTGTCAAAACTCAACTGAAAGCTAAACATTAGCTAATGTAGCTTTATCAAAGACTGTACTTCTCTCTCTAGCTCTTCTAGTCAACATTAGCATAGTAGCAATCTATGGCAGCAAGGAAACAGAGAAGATCTTTTGGTTCTTGCTCAGTGACTTGCTGCAAGTTGGTTCATACAGCAGCTAGCCCAATGGCACTGTGGCATCCCAGAGTGCTATCGCCATGTTTCCCAGAATGCTGTGAGGCATTCATTGTTCTAAAATATTGGATAGAAGAGAATGACGGTTCTGGCTGTTCAAATCCTGCAAAACAAACCTACCAGTTTCTTTTAGAATATCATTAAAATGTCTCCCTCATAGCTCCAGTGATCATTCAAGAGATAGATTTGTAGCAGCTTAAATTCAGTGAAACTGGCCGCCTGCTGTGGGGAACTTTATAAAAATATAATAATGACTTCCTATTTTTAACCATATGATACGCCAACTGAAGTGTATGCATTGTGTTTATTAATTTAAGCCCAAGTATTCATAAGCATCTCACAACCAGCCGAGATGATTGCTCAGTAAGTCATGATGTATAGAAGACAACAGTGAATGAAAACAAAGAGAGTCCATGTATGCTGTGTACACAAAATTACAATGTATAAAGTGAAGATATTGTAGGAGGTGTGAGAGAGGGAAGGGGTGTAGCGGTGGCAGCTTTAATGAAGGCTGTAAGGAAGATTAATGAGAGCTTATTGGAGCAGGCAGCGGAGAGCAGGCAGCCCTTTAGAAACCCTGGAAAACAAAGCCCAGCACTCTGCTATCAAGGTGACAACTGAGTGGGACAATTAGATAGACCTCAAAAACAAAACCCAGCTTCTTTTACTGGGAGACACTTTACAGGTGATCGCTACTTAACCTCATAAACTATCAAGCCAAACACGTGATTTGGACGAGGAGTGTGATCTTCGGAGGAATTCATCTTCATTTCCTGGGGTTGTGAAGTACAATGATGGCGATCCTTTATCAGGGTGTGCATAATCTTCCAGGCTGATTAGCGACTCTAATCACAATCAAAGCTGGTAAATTCAGATAGTCAATCTGGAGAAGACTGAAGCTTGAATCCCAATCAAACAGGACAAAAATGAAGCATGATGTCAAATTATGGAAACCAGTGCAGAATAAATTCAAACAGCAAGAACATTTTAGTTGCAGTTGACTCCACAGTTGTCTATGTAGCAGATTGGGAATGTGGCAAGGACTCGCACCGCAAACACTGCTGCCGCCAGTATCCCCAGAGATGAGGAGTGCTATGTAAGTCAGCAATCAAACAAGACTTTATCCAACCTAATACTCTGTGTGCAACAGATAAAGATTCTGGGTTTTTTCGGGTCCTGATGCTCAGACGTAAATCTCTGCGCCTCCTAACACAACTCCCCCATGCATTAAAGAGATAAATTAGAGGTTTAGAATAAGCCTGATTGGAGGCTCTGGAGATAGCTGTCAGCGTTTTGTGCCTAATCCTCTTCTTAAAACAGTGCCAGACACATCAATAGAAAAACACCAGCAAATCAATAGGGATCTGTGGTTTTTTTTTTGGTTTTTTTGCACATTTTACTGCAGCAGAATCTAATGTGGATGACGACTGTAAATCAGAGTCACCCAGGCAAGCGTATTGATATTTTGATTGGACTCAGTTCATGTGGCAGAGATTCCGTATGCCATCTCCATCAACACCTGTATTCTGATTTCAAAACTTGTCACCTTTTTGCATGCTTAATTAGCTTTTATTTGCTTGCTTCATTGTGTATTGATCTTTAAATAAGCTTGGTGGATTCACATGATCCATTCTGTGGGTGAGAAATGTAAATTTTTTTGAGTAGATTCTGAAAGGTTTATTATTACAATATGTATTTACAATATGCAAAAAAAGAGGTTAAACTATGAGAATCAAACTATGTGAAATACTAACGCAATTAAACATGAATGAGCAAAGTCTTCTGGTAATCCAAGTTACCAGTTTTGTTTGTTTGTTTGTGGGTTTTTTTATTTCATTTTTAGTTATTTTTCATTTTTAGTTATTTTTAACTATTTTAGTTGATGCCAAGTGCTCATTGCTGTAGTGTTTTTGCACTGCACTTTCCAGAGATCATTTCTCAATCAAGCAGTGTGGCCAGCAGGGGCGCCACCAGGGATTTTGTGTCCCATGAAAATATATCATATTGGGCCCCCACTAAGCCATTGGGCATTGCGTGATTTCAAGAGATGACAAATTATTCTATTATTTAATTATTAATTATTATACACAGATTTGTTAGCAATATATGTTAGTTTTAACAATTCACCTCGAGAGCAACCCCCCCCCCCCCTTTCCCCCACCGATGGTGTCCAGTACTGTGACGTCTTCTACCTTGCATTTTCTGTTGATTCAGTTTGAGTTTCTGTAGGTGGCGCTCTTTTCTTTGTCTGTTCAGCCATGGTAGCTATCGCTGCTCATGCTAACTACCCAATGAAAACACAAGACCCACAACCCCACTGGCTTAGATGAAACATCACTCCCACCTCAAGCCATGGTTGAAGAATGGACTGATTTATCCACAAGTCTAAATTCCAAGGTGATTCTCCACTCTGCCTCCTCCCCCTCCCTTTCTTCGGGAGGAGTGGTGGAGCTTATCAGAGAGCACACCCTCTCCATCTCATTAACAGTCCCGATAATACCGTGTCAGGCTACATTCACAGCCTTCTGCTCCTTGAACTCCTGTCCACTCTCCTGTACTACAAATGCCCTGCCAGAAAAGACTGAGTGTGATGTAAGTAGTGATGAACTGTGCCATAAATCTTTTCACAGCTTGTTACCCAAGCTTCTGAAACAGGAAAATGCCACGGTGCGGTTGCCACATGCCGCAGACAAGCTCTATCTGCAAAAAGAATGGCCGCCGTGGTCTCTAGAATCTGAGGGACTTCTTCACTGGGGCAGCTCAAGCAAGGGCGGAGAATTGGGTAGGGACGGTAGGGACGTGTCCCTGCCAATATCAAGCGACTCTGAAATGTCCCTAGCAATTATTTTGATTGACAATAAACGTTGTTTTGTCCGTCAGTGTCTAGTCAATGTTAACAGATCGCGTTCTCTACTACGAGTCCCGCTGCATTGGTGTCCCGCATCGACATAACACCGGACGCTGTAACGAAACTTTAGTATAAGCTGTTTTAGAATGTCATTGCGTCACTCGGACCATTTTTGCAGCTCGGATAAAAATTGGCGTGACACCGCCTCCCTAACCCCCCCCAAAAAATCGCTGATTGGCTTTGCCATTTCTTGCTAACGTATGAAATGCTGTGGGCTGTGTACAAGAACAGCCAAAGCTCCGCCTACCGGCGAGCATGCAAGTGAAGACTCCATCCTATTTTATATTAGTAACAGTTGTGTTTAGCCATTAAAGTTAATTTATTTAAGTACCGCGTCGCGTGCGTCTGTGACGAGTGACGACCGTAAGTAGCCTACATACTATTCTTGTGTTTAGTACTTTCACAGACGTATTCATACTTGTTTTCGTTATTATTCCTGGTTACCACAAGCTAGCTAGCATGATGGATGATAGCTAACAACTTGCCTAGCCATATTACGGTGTCAGACTTGGTTGTTTATTCTTAGAGGTTGAATTACATTGTGTGTGTGTGTGTGTGTTTGGAAATCTGGCTAATTTGGTGATTTGCTCAGGCAGGAAGGCAGCCAAAAAAAGAAAGTGGCCCTACCAATGTCAAAATCAAACCTACGCCCTTGAGCTCAAGTATGATAAGTTATAACAATATTCTCTCGGTGAAAAGTAATTTAGCATCCGGCGCTTGTTTTTATTTCACTCAGTAAACACTGCTGTTATTGACTGCGAATTCTCCTCTCGAGGGTGTGCCTGCGCATTGTTGTCCAAACTGCTCATTACAAGGTATGAAGCTCAGCGCTCAAAGCCAAAAATCCTGTGTGTTCTGAAGATACGGAACACGAATCAACCTGACCTTACCCACCAAATCATGGGTCCAGACACTGTGAGCGTACTCTGATGGACAGTAGGAGCTGGAGAACAGATCTAAGGAGAGGAGATAGGTCAGTTGCCCAGGGCTGCTGGTGACCTACCCCCTGTGTCTTTCTTTTGGCCGCTGCACCGTGAGATTCATACTGAATGACCAATGGTTACAGTCTGCCTCTGTACAGGCTGTGAGGAAGCCAGGAAAAGGCAGCAAAGGCACACAATACCTGAGTTGTAATGCAGTGTAACACAGATTTTTTTTGTGATAATATATGAATCACTTTTGTAGTTAAATTAATCACAATATGGTAACATTTTCAAAAATAACTACATTACTCAGTGTTACTCTTTTCATTGATATTTTTCGTTCATAAGTACATCAGTATTGACTGACAAGACTTTATAATAATGACCATTAATAAATGGTTAATTAATCAGCATTTATCAGAATCAGAATCAGAATCAGAATCAGCTTTATTGGCCAAGTATGTACACCAGGGGTGTCAAACTCAATTTCATCCCAGGCCACATCAGCATTATGGTTGCCCTCAAAGGGCCGGTTGTAAATGTAAGACTATATAAATGTATCTATTTGTTATCATATTACATAATTGCCTCTGCATTCGATTATTATTGGTTTTAGTAATAACTTAATAATTAATAACTAGCTCTGAAAGCAGAATTCTAGGAAAAATAATGGCAAATAGACATTCAAGTGTACAACTATTATACAATTTATTTAAAAAAAATGAAATATACAAAGTAGTATAAGTAATAAAGTCAAAATAACAATAAGGGTTGTTTCAGTTTGTGTAACCAGGTTCTGGTTCAGGTTACTCAGACATGATGTGGACGAAGTGGGATGTGAGAGTGATGCTGCCTGGACACACCAAGTAGATCTCTCCAAGTGATCAGTCTGGATATCACACACCATCCTAATCCATGGATCAATCCCTGCACATAATAACAAATACAAAACATACAAAACACAAGCACAACCATTAGAATGCACACATATTACATTGTACCTAGCTTGATTGAAAATGATATACATTTCATGATATTGTATACATGAAGGTTTTTAAAATGCTTACCTGTTTGTTTTCTGGCCAGATGAGTGATGCCGTTTCCCTGAGGTCAGTCCGTGATGTCTGGCTTTAGGTCTTCTGCGGTAGCAATCCGTAAAACAGCGTGGAGGTTGTCATCACTGATGCGTGATCTGTGCTTGGTAACACAGCTAGCGGCTAGACGCCTTCAGTGCGCGGATAACAAAATCGGGATGCATTCTGGGACATGTAGTTTATGGACACCATACTTCCTTAACGCAGCATAGAATTGTATTGCGCCAATTATATTCTTTGCAAGCTCTCGCGGGCCACATAAAATGAGGTGCCGGGCCGGATTTGGCCCGCGAGCCTTGAGTTTGACACACCTGATGTACACATACAAGGAATTTGACTCCGGTTTTTCGTTGCTCTCAATGTACTTACACTGTAAAACCTGATGAGTAAACTCAACTCAAATTGTTTGAGGAAACTGATTGCCTTAAACCATTTAAGTTTAATAACTCAAATCATTTTAGTAGCATAAAGTCCTTGAATTGAGTATTAATAACACAAGTATTTATTGTTAGGTATACTTAAGTAAATAAGTGAATTGTACTAACTCCATTCATTTTATAGAACTTAAAAGTATTCAGTATTTGCACTCATATGTAATATTTGTACGAACTCATTAAAATTATGTAAACATTATGTATATGAATTATGTCTGACTAACTTAAATGCACCATCTTTACCCAAATCTTGCCATTCAAGTTTCATTGACTCACTTTCCTTCAATTAAGGTAAAATATTTAGCTTTTGTTGCGACAACTTAAAATTGTATAGTAGCTACTCAATTCATTTAAGGAAACTGATTGCCTTAAACCTTTTAAGTTGCATTAACTCAATACAAATACTCAACTAGTTAGATGCAATAAATTTATTAACTGAACATCACATTCTTGACCACAGCATGACAAATAATAAATTTCAACATTCACAGCTGCCAACAGAAAAATTCACTGATAAAATACTCAGTGCTCACAACCAAAACATCTGTAAAAATGTTCAAATGAAATGTTCTAGTGAGAGTCAACAAAAGCTTTCATATAACAACTGAGCAGCAGGGTTTGAAATTGACACTGGGTAAGCACCAAACAGGTTGTATTTGGCAGACAAATCAATATGGATCTCCTGCCATTTGAGACAATACCATTTGAAACCCTAATTTATATATACAGTCTTTGCCCATTGTGAAACTTTGGCCCTGCTGACCACCATACACACTAACAAATCAAATCCAAGTAAAACACTGGCTCTGTATTGAACAGGTTCCTTGACTAGCTGCCTGTTATGCTGCTCTACATAAAACAGTAGAGTCTAAACTTCTATTTACCTGCTGCCTAAATGGTCAATTTGTTGAAACAGGAGAAAGAAAACAATGCAGAGGAAAACAGAAAAAGATAAAGTAAATTAAAATTGTAATTGAAATTAAAACTCAATCTGATTCTTCTGAGTCTCCTTGTTGAATGATTCACACAGGACCTGATTCTAGACACAAAACGGCACTTAAAACTAAACATTGTTCACTAACAAATGTACATTATTTGGGGCAGTAAACAGTATTCTTGACAGGTACATTTTTTTTGTTTACCAGCCCTTGGCAGGTGAGCCAAAAAGTTCCAGTTTCAGACCAAAATGTTCCAGTTTCAGACCACATCCTGTCTGACTTTACTCTAGCTCATTTCTCAAGGCCTGCAACTTAGGTTTGAGCTGCTTTCTTCCATCATCAAGATTTAAGAGGACAACCTGGATGAACTCAAAGAAGCCACTCAGCTTCTCTGGGTAGCTCAAATGGAGAGCATAGATTAGGCCAAACAAAAACACCAGCGCATCTGTCCAAGATGTGTGAGACATTACAACCTGATCCTCAAGGATGACTGACACATGGAGAGGTTGAAAGGGAATCCCTGCAGCCACATCCTCTTCATCCACCATGGCCACCAGCGCCACTGGACCCTCCTGGAATGCTTCAAACTCCTCCTCCTGAAAGAGGAAATACACATGAAGTCAAAAACATGTGTGTGTACAAATCAGTCAACTATGATAGGCTAATGAAGAAGAAATAAACCTTGGATGCTGCTCTCAGGAAATACACTAAATTAGTGTGCTTACAAACTTTCACAAGTGTAGGTTAAAGCAGTATCAAGGGCACAAAGTGGTATGGTAGAGGGAAGACAATGCAGTGGTTAGCAAATAAGGTGTCATCTTTTGCTACATGCATATTCATGCTGGAGGGGCTATAACATCTAGGCTACAATGTAAAATAGCGTTATGAACAAAGAAACATACTGATAGAAACCAATGTTTATGTTCTGAGTAACCTGTTTTTTTAAACAAACACACAGTTTGGATCAGTGCTCTGACATTATAATTTTGACCCCCCAATTAACCCAGTCCACATAGGAATCCCAGTTACAGACCTAGACTCCACTGGCACAGCACATAAATTAATTGTATATTAATGTCTCAATGTGAACCTGTTTTTTATTGTGGTTCAACACATTAACTGCAAGCAAAGAAGAATCAACATCATCATCAGGCCTCTATGCTTGGGCCCCTAATGATTTCTGTAAAACAATGACATTTTGTCTGCACCCACAAAAGATGGCCAAATGCAGTGACTTGTTGTTTTTAATAATTACTTTATGATGGATTGAGTTAAAATAATGAACTTGTCACAAAACTTACAACCTTAAACTCCTGACTCCCGCAACGTAATCTGTGACACATGTATGGGCATTAGGCAGTACGGCTGATAGCCCCCTAGACGGCAGGCGGGGTACAAAAACGTTGCATTAAAATGATCAACATATCAGTACCTTAGTTATAAATTGGCTATTCAGCTGCACACCAGTCTTCCAACACTTAAGTACATGTCGCAATTGCGGTGAAAATTGAATGAATGTAGCGGAAATACTGTCTAGTTAAGATCAGATCATTCACACCTCCTACTTGACAGAACTGGCCACAAATGAGTATATCGTTGATCAGCGCGCTTACCCAGAACCCTAGCAGTGTGTCAGTACCGCCCCCCTAGCAAAAACACATGTAGTGTAGAGAACCGGCTTCGCGGCAGCTAATGGAGCCAACACTACGAGGCTGCATCAAATGTTTTGTACAGATCAGTGGTTCGTCTGTGCAAACAAGAGAAGATCATGAGCAATGAGTAAGGGTAAGGGAGAATGAGGAGTTACCTTGCAATTCTTGAAGATCTCTCATGAGACCTCTTTTAAGTACAGTGGTAGGCCAGCCAGGGCTGCTGTTCTAGCTGCATTGATGTCATTCTTGTCCTGTTACACAAATAAGGGGGGGGGGGGGGGGGGGGGGGGGGGGGTTTCCCAATTAGGCCGCTCATCATCCGCATTCAAGAGCAAGTCTATGAGGGGTGGAAGTAACAAAAATAATAAATTAAACACAGAATCGATTAAATAGCTAACAAATTAAATGGTGGACTGAATAAAATGCTATCATATTAAATAATGTATTAAATAAAATCAATAAAGTTGGTAGTGTTTTTTTAACACTTAAATATTTAATTGCATTTTATTTGATGTAACATTTAATTTCATTGATTTTATTTGATGCAACATTTAATAAAACATTTTATTCAATCCACCATTTCATTTGATAGCTATTTCATCAATTCGGTGTTTATTATTTTTGTTACTTCCACCCCTCAGTCAACACATCAATAAGACTCTTACCTGCTCCTCATATGCCATCAGAAGATCTGCCATCTTCTCACCAAAAGCTCCAGTCTTCCTCTGTTTGTAGAGTTTGAGCAGCTGTGGTGTGTTTTTATCGAGCGCAGCGAAGAAGGAAAATGGTAGGTTTTGATTGGTGATCCTATGGAATTCGCCATAGAGCTGTACCAAAAACAAAAGCATAAAGAGATATTCCATCATTAGCCTAAATCATGACAATACTATTTTTTCCATACTTGGATGAAAGTGAATCAGTCATAAGGATTTACAAAGTGGTCACTGATTCATTTGATCATTCATGTTTGGATTTGTTTTAAAGTCTTGGAAAACCCTTGTTCACTTTTCTGAGCATAAAAGACAATCAAATAGCAATGAAGATTTGAAGTCATACTTATTTTTCACCTAAATTATTATATTGAGCTTTGTTCCCCTGATGACATCATCGTGAGGACAATGTCACGCTACTCAATTCTTAATCCAAACCAAGAAATAATAATGTTGGCTATGTGTGTGACATATCACCTTTGTTTTTTGTTAAGTGACCCAGTATGTTTTTACTCATTTGGGCTTCAGAAAAGAGGGCAGGCCATCTGTCTTTCAATTCTGCGATGGGAGGAGCCAAATCCACAATCTCTTCACGTCTGAGTGCAAAGGTGCGCTGCATGTGTTGATGGACGAGAATCATGTCTCTGTCTGCCAGTGTTTTCTTGAACTCCTCCACCATCTCTAGCCTTTGGGTCTCCAGGGTGTCCTTATTCTCACCACGGGGATAATTAGGAAGGAAGTTGACTTCCCCTCTTCTGGGTCATTTAATGTTGGCCCGGGATGCTGCACCCTCCGGATTGCTGCTGCTGCGCTTTCCTGCATTCACGGCCACATCTTTTATGCCAGCTCTGCTAAGCTTAGTCCTGTAGTTGCCCATCTTGAAGCGCAGGCTGTTCTTCCACCCATCACATCCTGTTTTGGAACCTCTCTCTTTCAGGCAGGGGTGTTTACTCACAAGGGCGTCTGCAGCCTTGCCTATCTGTTTGCTACTTGGGTATGCTTTATGTCTATATATTTCAGCAGCCATCCCATCCAGTATGTTATGTTTTTGATCCCTGGTCAACTTCAAAGTTTTCCCTTCTTTCTCAAACGCACAGTTGCCCTCTCTTAAAGCGAACTCCACCTCGTATGAGAATGTCGGAACAACAAAGACCTCTGGCCATCTGCAGAGGCGCTCAGGTGAATCTGTATTATCTGACAGTAACACTGTGTCATCTGTGCTGGTTGAACTCAGATCTGACTCAGTTACTCTAACTATCTTCACAGTTGCCTTAGATGGCAGGTCCTCTATATTGACTAAATTGCATAGGGCATTGCCAAATTCTGGGTCTTGAAATTGCAGGCGAAAGTCATAGTTCAGGTTCATCTTATTTTTCAGCTCCAATATGAGGGCATTCACAGTCTCACGGGCGAGAGAGCAAGTTAAGCCTTTCAGCGTTGACTTCATCAAGGATGACCCTTAGTTTGAGGACATCAGGCGTTGCCATTTGAACTGCGCAAGGGAAGCCTGTAACATAACCAAAAAAGATACTGCAAGGGTTGGCCTTCTATGTTCCAGCAGCTACCTGCACCAGCCACCAATATCAGTATCTGCTGCCCCCATATTATTGAATCACAGTGGAAAATAGTACTCACCTTTAATTGTATTGCTTTGTCCAGGTAGTCCAGCTGTGCACTCAGATATGACAGGCCCTCAGACACACTGAAGTCACCAGGGAACAAAAGGAAAGATGACTGCTGAATGTGGTGCTGCTCTTTTACTCAGAAACTGGAATGAAATGTTTAGTTGTGAGGATTAGTTTGCTTGACACTTTGTAGGCCAACAATGGCATTTGGTCAGTCAGTTGATACACAGGTTTCACTGTATGGCCCTTTCTTTCATTAACTGTCAGCTCATATGAGCGCAAATGCTCAATATACCAAGTCTCAAAGTCTTTCAGTACAAAGAAGATCTCACTGCCAATAAGTAATATGTTTTTGATCTCCTTAAACTCAGGCAAGGCGGCATGTACCCCAGTGCAGACAAACATGCTAACCACAAAAAGCGTGCCATCAATGGTTGCCTGTTTTGTGGCATATACACTCCTGCTGTCTGTGATGCTCAGTATGCATGCATGTGTATCTGTGGGCAATGACTCAACAAAGACAGATTCCACTTTTGAAGTCTGGACTGGTGGCTTGAAAAATCTTGGTGATGACAGGTAGAATGCCATCATTTTTTGGTGTCTCTCTGCCATAGTTTTCAAAACGTTTTTGAAGTTGTGTGTGTCGTGAACTATTTTCTTGAAAACTTTGTGCTTTCCCTCAAACCTCATTGTCCAGAGATGTACCAAAGGACCAAAACACTTTATGAGTTGAGGGTAGTGTTCAATGAAATGATGCTTTGACCGTAACTGCAAGTTAGGGAAGACCTCCTGAAGAAGCTGCCTGTGATCTGCAATCTTGCAAGCCATGTACTGAATAGTATCATCTGTGAAAGTATGAGACACAGCAAGCTCGACTATATCTTTTAACTCCATTAGGATCTCCCAAAATCTGTCCCCTTCTGGAACTCTTGAGCTAATAAGAACTGGCAGCAGTCTAAGCAGAGTGTGGTTCTCATGCCCATTTCCACCAATTGTTCCTCGAGTGGCAAAATTTGGGGGAATTGGGTGGCGGCGGTTGACCTTGTCAGAATGTTGGTAGGGAAAAGACATTATTGCCCTATTCAGATCCTCCAAAGAGAAATATTTCTTTGTCATCATACCTTTCAAACACAGGGCCAGCTCAACAGGAACCACACCTTCTAACAGGTCATGCAGTATGTCAGGTGGAAATCCTGTGATCGGGTGGAAATAAGAGAGATGGTCAGAGAGGACACAATTGTTTTTAACACCGTAATCATCTTCACTGCCATTGTTCTGTATTTCTTGAACAAGGCGATCATGTTGATCTTTTGTCCTCATCTCACAGCTACCAGTGGTTGCATCTGATATCTGCATGTCTGTCTTGGTAGCGAGGCAAAACCGGCAACAGTATAAACCCCTAAAACTCTCCTTGAAACCAGCTAGCCCATGTGCAGCAAGGTTATCAGCCACAACAGAGTAGACTGTACCTTTGAGACAGTCACCAAATGTCTCGATATAGACACCTCCCTCTTCCAGAGTCTTAAGGTCATTCAAGAGGGGCGCAAACACTTTTGCATATCCAAATTTTCGTACATCATTCGAATTGCACAAAAGGGCAAGTTGAGTACAGTGTAGTGCTGAGCGATACTTTATTGGCAGGTTAGCCAATGTCCAATAAACTGCGCATGTTTTGTGTATTTTCCTTGAAGTTCTGAGAGGGTTTGCAATTTCAAAATCATCAATATATAGAATTAGAGATAATTTCAGGCCCTCATCAGAGAAGTGGATTTTCCTGACAGTAAGAGCCATCTCGATATGAAGAATACTGACCAGGCTGTTGTGTGGTAGTTTCTTGGACTTTCTCAAATACATCTGCTTTTTTCAACAACACTTGCAGAGATGAGAGAATGGGCACATACATACAGGTATGCTGTGAAGACTCAATAAGGTACTCCACAGGCAAGTGGAAACTTGTCTTCGTAATATGACTTCCTCCTCTTAGGAGTTGACAATGGGGCTTGACAGGTAATTGATTTGTGCAAAATGTTACTCTCTGAGACTGCCTGGACAATGTCACTTACAACTGTGTCAGTAAAAAGGCAGTTATGTTTTTTCAGTATCTTTGTAACAGCTTCTTTGACAAGAGGTTCTGATAGTGAAAATAACTGATCGATATGCTCAATGATTTCCTGTGTTGCCCTCTCTGATACATGGAGAATTGTTTGCATTTTCAAAAAGAAGGCTGCCAGATTATATTGCAATTGCTCCGCTAACCCATCAGTGCTGCTACCTGCCACCGGGGTGGAATCATTTTCATCTGAAAGATCTGTAGGATCTTGTTCAATGTCACTATCCTGGGAATCATTTGATTCATTTTGCACTACAACTGACACATCATAATCTGAGGCATTTTGATGTTCTCTGCATTTGTGAGAGTTATATGTCGAGTAGACATTTGTTTTAAACTTGCAGTCCCTAAATGGACATGGCACAGTTTGCTTCAGTTTTAAATGTCCCCTTAGATGAAGAAACATGTCCCTCTCAACAAATGGCTGCTTAAAATCACACAGAGGGCAATGAAATGCCAAACTGTTAGCCACACCATGACCTTCACTGCCTGCTACCCTTTTCTCAGTAGGCCTATGTACTCTTGACATGTGTATCTTGAGTGAATTAAAAGTGCTAAAAGTACACATGCAGTTGTGATACAAACATGGTAAGGGAGAAACTTTAGAATACTGGCCATGTTGGAGTCGGTAATGTCTCAGTAAGCGTACTTTGATGGCACTAGAAAAAGCACACAACTTACATTTCCACATGATTTATGTCCCTGGGTTCAGCCACAACTGAAATAAAAATAATCAGTTAGTAGGCAAAAAAACTTGGCCAAGTTAAGGCAGTAATTGGGTATGTTATCAACGGTAAGCAACAAATAAATACAATGTCTTACATAGTCCTAGTGTGAATCAACTATGTTTGAGATTTTAACAACAGAATATCAATTTAATTGTGCTAACTGCACCACTCATGAGAGGAGAGGTGAGGATAGCACATGGATGAAAGCGCCACGTGGAGCCCAGCCCAATTACTAGCTAATCTTACATGTATTCTAGGTAGCAAGCTAACATTAGCACTAATAACATAATAACATTATTATTAATTTGGCGATTGTTTTGTGAGCTGGTTCGCTTACAAAAAAACAACTAACGTTACACACACTTTGTAGATATTAAATTTGACTAAACCTTAAAAAACCAAAACGTATAGTGAAATTAAGTTAGCTTGCATGGACGCCTCCTAGGTGACAGAGTAACTTCAGTTTTTACTAGCTAACATTATCCAAGTAATTTTACTTAAGCAACTAACATAAATTCGAGTAAGTGTCAAAATAATGTGCAGATATAATATTTATGAACAACTTAAGTGAAAATTCGATGTGCTTGCAGGCTAACTAAAGATAAAGTGCACGTTTTCAAGGGTGGATTTATCAGTGTTTATATAGCCTAATGCAAACAAGCCTAGCTTTCAAATATTTCGCTAACAAGCTAATAAAAGAGAGAACAGCGTTACCTTGCTTGGTTTAAAAACAGCAAATGATTTGAAACCACAAACTACAAAAACAGGCAGGGTTGTGCAGCGCTGTTTCTCTCCACCTTCAAACCGCCAGACAAGTGCGCGAAAGTCCTCTCCACCTTCACAACTCTGCCTGCGATGTGAGCATGGATGCGAGCCGGCGTGTTGCTGGGCAGATTCAGGAAATAGATCTATCAAGCGTCACGTAGATTTTCTGGCCAAATAAATATGATTCCAGTCTCTTTTCGCTTTCGAGGATTACTGTATTGCATTCTTTGATTTATTGAAGTGCATTCTGATTGTTTCGAAGCTGCAATGAAAAAAATCGCTAGCCATATAAGTTACCTTAGCACTTCAGTATTGGCAAATGGGATCCAAAACTCCAATTCGTAAGGAAAAAAATTATGTAGAATCTGAAAGCCCCGAAATGACAACAACACTTGAGAATGAGAGGTCTCAAGACAAATGGTTTGAAGACACACTAAATCTTGGGGCAAAAAACAAAATAACATCTTCAGGCTACAGCTAGATAAATATGACATAGGGTTGATAAGAACATGTTTTGCTATACTATAAAGTCAATTTAGAGAAAATTAGTTAATATAACGCATTAGAATCGATTCACATAACTTAAAATCTACCAAAAGATGATCAAACTCAAAATGACTGAGTAATTACTTCAGCAATTCAATTTTGAGTTAATGTCAATTTATCACCTTAAGTGACTCAAACTTTCTATAACATTTAAGTTGTGTTAGCTTAATTCTTTTATTAAGATGTGCTGTTAGGTTTTACAGTGTACACAGAATAAATATATAGCTAAAAACAAGGGCAACAAGATGAACAGAGGTAAACCTAAACATTTAACTACTATGTACAAATATGCATGTATATAAAAAAGTATATATATATATATATATATATATATATATATATATATATATATATATATATGTATATATACATACATACATACATATGTAAACAACACTAGGACAATGGTGCAGAGTGCAAAGAAACTGTTTTTGTGTCTGGTTGTTTTGGCATACAGTCACAAGAACAGTTTCTTCCCACAGGCCATTTATTATTGAATATTTAGTAAAAATAGTTAATTTTGTATTTTGTTGAATTAACAAATCTATCTATGATTTAAATGTTTATATTTTTTTATAACTGTTAAAAAATTAAATGAATAACTTTTGATTACCTTACTTAACAATTCACTAGTGTTGGGCCAGGCCATGTGGTCAAAGGAACGGCCTACATGTAAGATTAAAAGCCTAAAACCGGCCTAGCAAGGGAATCAAATATGGAGATTTTTTCCTATCTTTAATCAAGAGCGTGGTCTTTCAATTTGAGAGCATGATTTATTGATTTCACGTTCAGATTTTGTAATGCTTTCCCTCAAACCCTGTCCTCGCACTCAAATATCTCCTGCTTGCACTTAGATTTGCTCTGCTTCTGCTCAAACTGTATGCTTGCACTCAGATATAATGTTGCTTGCACACAGATTTCCTGCGCTCCAGCTTCAGCCCTTCTCCTCGCACTCAGGCTGCTTCTGTGCGCTCGTGAAATATCTGCTCTCGGATTTCTGCTCTGCTCTCGGATTTTTTGTGCAACAACCCTGCAAAATTCCCCAACCAATAGAATGCCAGGTGTAGTGTTGACCAATGAAATGATCCCTGCCTCGTTGCGGGTGCGTTCGCTTTACTTCTTAGAGCGTCCCGTACGGGCGGTTACTGTTTAACCGGGTTCATCCACTCCCGCCCTCCGGGGCTTTATTAAATACGACTTTTGGAATAAAAGGACAGTTAATGTATATACCAGCACCCGTACTTTTTCTTTTACTATAATAGCTACATAAAATAGTAGCCGTATAGCACACCGGCCTCCCGTCGGTGTGCTAGAGGAGAAAACAACGTCACCTTCATGACTCAGGAGCGGGAGTCTTGCGGATCACTGGCCAATATGGACCGCCAAAGTCAAGGACCTCAAGTAAGTTTTTTAGGTTTCACATATTGGAAATACGGTAAACACGTCCCCACTTGCAGGTATCATATTCATATCTGTAACATATCTACAATTAAATCAGTTACATTGCCTATTAATGACTTCTAAATGATTTTCAAAGCATTAGTAAATGATTTATTAAAAATTAATGAAGCCATTAATTAATGCTTATAAACCCAGTCAAACCCAGAGAAATTATGAGTAGCTAAATGTGTATCTCAATCTCCAGTAATCACGCTGTAGCATTAACTGAGATTGGAATAAATTGGAATAATATCTGTGACACAATTTAAGGATTTCCTCAGCTTTAACAGTAACAGACCCCTCGTTGTTCAACTGGAAAGCTAGTGCTTAATGTCTGCAATGTAACTGATTTAATTGTAGATATGTTACAGATATGAATATGATACCTGCAAGTGGGGACGTTTACCGTATTTCCAATATGTGAAACCTTTCTGATAGAGCAGACTTTGACACAGCAACGGTAAACATCATTTGAAGAGAAGGATATATACACAACACACCAATTGCATTTTTAAAATGTAGTAGCTCAGTGAATTTACTTTTGTTTTCTACTGTCTTAATGTGTTAGCTGGTTACTTTTGCTGTTGGTACTTTTCCCATTCCTAAACACTAAAATACAGGAAAAAAATGAAACACGGCGGCGTCCATTTTGTTGTTAGTTGCCTAGCAACAATGTTCCCATAACGTACAACACTTGAAAGCCAAGCATATTATCATGGATGTATTCTTATGCCGCAAATATGACTTAACCAATTCAATTTGAAGGAAGTAATAGCACCATTAAAATAAAAAACTTACTTGAGGTCCTTGACTTTGGCGGTCCATATTGGCCAGTGATCCGCAAGACTCCTGCTCCTGAGTCATGAAGGTGACGTCGTTTTCTCCTCTAGCACACCGACGGGAGGCCGGTGTGCTATACGGCTACTATTTTATGTAGCTATTATAGTAAAAGAAAAAGTACAGGCGCTGGTATATACATTAACTGTCCTTTTATTCCAAAAGTCGTATTTAATAAAGCCCCGGAGGGCGGGAGTGGATGAACCCGGTTAAACAGTAACCGCCCGTACGGGATGCTCTAAGAAGTAAGCGAACGCACCCGCAACGAGGCAGGGATCATTTCATTGGTCAACACTACACCTGGCATTCTATTGGTTGGGGAATTTTGACAGGGTTGTTGCACAAAAAATCGGAGAGCAGAGCAGAAATCCGAGAGCAGAGCAGAAATCCGAGAGCAGACGTTTCACGAGCGCACAGAAGCAGCCTGAGTGCGAGGAGAAGGGCTGAAGCTGGAGCGCAGGAAATCTGTGTGCAAGCAACATTATATCTGAGTGCAAGCATACAGTTTGAGCAGAAACAGAGCAAATCTAAGTGCAAGCAGCAGCTATTTGAGTGCGAGGACAGGGTTTGAGGGAAAGCATTACAAAATCTGAACGTGAAATCAATAAATCATGCTCTCAAATTGAAAGACCACGCTCTTGATTAAAGATAGGAAAAAATCTCCATAATCAAAAACCTGAACTCCAGCCCACCCGCTGGGCTGGGACCTTAAACAAAGGAAAGCAGGCCCTGTTGGAATAAATTCCAACAGGCCCTGAAGTTCACACCTAGGTGCGAACTGGCTGAAACCCAACCTCTGGTCTCTCATTGGACGAGACTCGGGAGAACCCCGGGATGTCCCCATGACGTCACCAAGAGTATAAATTCCAGAGATACCTTTCCTCATCGCCCCTTCTTGCGACCTCGTTGCTAACAAGGTGGTACCTGAAACGTTCGAACTGTTCTTTTGTTTAGCCGAGGCGCAGTCTTCAACTCGCGGGACGAGACCAGACTGTTTAGTGTTAACCATAACACTGTTGGATCCAGAAGGATTAGATTAGCTGTTTGTGCATCCGGCATTCTAACTCCTTACACGCACTGCCGTGGGTAGCAGACCTGCAGAAGTGGACTGGAAGAGAATACAGCTAAGGACACTCCTTCCCTCCAAGAAGACAACGTAAGGATACGTTTCTTCAACCAAGTCGGCTCCTGGCCGACATCTTCGCTGCCTACGAGGAAAGCCAGCTGGCCGTTGTTCCGTGCACGGAGAGATAACGGTCCCGCAGATATCCTGGGAAAACCCCGGATCGATAGGACGGACTCACCCACACACCAATCACTCGAGAGTGATTCCCAAGTAAGAGGCTTTGGTTCTGGGCAGAGACTAGAATAGGTGTGTTAATTAAGCTGACTGATCAGAAGCTGTATTTGTGCGTATTGGGAAGCGCATCGGACCGCCGCGTCCATATTATGCTGTATGAATAATACCTCAATCATTATGCTTGCTGCTTAATTTAATTGTGTTAATGTGAAGCTGATTTGTGTTCAATTGCATGCCGCTGAGCTTGCATCCATGTTAGTAGCCACCGTATAAAGCCAATATACTGCCTTTTACCAGTTCAAAGACCAGTAACCCGGCGTACTATTTCCAAGTCGTACCCCGAGTTCCTGTGTGGTAAAAGGCTATTGTTGTGTCTCTAGACGGCGAGTAGAACCTCTAGGTTTACCCTGAGTGTTTCCCCCTTTCTCTCTCTCTCTCTCTCTCTCTCTCTCTCCCTTACTAACCCCCCCCCCCCCACACACACACACACACACACACACACACATCTCATTACACATTCATTGCTACTTTAGAATTAGATGATGTTGGTTTAGCTGCCTAACTCCAACTCCATCTTGGTTCCAAAACCCCCTTTGTTCAAACTGCGCGGTCACAGCAGCCATCTTGAACTCTCGCGAGACGTCCCACTCATGTGGTCACGTCCGCCATCTTGCTCTCTCTCTCTCTCTCTCTCTCTCTCTCACACACACACACACACACACACACACACACGCACGCACGCATCCATACGTGCCATATGCTGTTTGTGCCTTTATGCTTGTTAGTTAGACTGATAGTTATAGTTGTATAATAAGTTGTTGATTAACTGCAGTGTTATTGATTATTGATTGATATTGCTAAAGTTAAATAAACTCCATTATACTTTTAAAGAGAAGTTGTCTGTGATTCCTTGTGCATATGTGTTGCAATAACTGCTGGTTGTGAGGGCCTGTGTACGAATTCACCCTTCACTGTTCACTCATAAATGTACAGTGGTACTCAACCGCTGTCATTTGGGGGTGAACAGCCATTCTGAGACTGTATTGAAGGTTCGGTTATTGGTCCCTGATTCCAGGGTGGTGCCCCGTTTATATTGACTCCCGTCAATAATTTTATGAATATTAATAATTTCACAATTATTAATTATTAATTGCTAATAACCAAACCTGCCCCTATCAAAGCCCAACACTAGTCATTTGTTACTATCCCGGTTAAAATACTTTTAAATAGTTAAGTATTTGTAAATGATGAACAATGATTTGTAAAATATAAATAAGCATTCTGTGGGCTGCTATTATAAAGTTGATGTTTTCAATGGTTAGTAAATGGTTAATAAGTGGATTGTAAAACATAAATACAAATTATTTGGGTCTTCAAAGAAAGTTGCAATTGATGTTTACAATGCTTGTTTACAGTGTCATTAATCTATTTAAATGCTGTACATTTCAGTAGCCTATATAAGTTACTATTAAATAGCAAATGTATGAAATTAACTAATCAACAATTAGTTGTTATAGTTAACCATTACATTTTAATGAATAAATAACGATTAATTAACCATTATTAGTGATCGCTATCATAAAGTGTTACTGGTATTAGCTCTTGTTTACATTGTGAATGGGACACCACAATACTCATAAGCATAAGGAAGTTTTGTTTACTATCTTCATTGCTTCTTTCAGGGGCAAAAAAAAGAGATATTTTGTTAGTCTGGTCAGAAGTGCATCCATTTTGACGCTGTCTGTGTTTGAGCACCTATGCCTTAGCAATGTCTGACATTTTTTCTTGCTAGTACATCAATAAATGTATCAAAAGTAATGAGCCTAACACTGACACACACACACACACATATACACACGCAATGCCCTTGACTGAAAGCCTCCATTAATCTAGGCCTGGGAGAACTGCGCACACAGCGAGGAGGCAGAATCGAACACAGACTCAACCGAACGTAAGTAGGATTGGTGTTGACGTTCATCAACAGTGCTGGGATCAGTGCTCAGTCCCATATAGGAGCTGATTCATCAGCCCCATGTTCCTTTAGCTGATGGAAATGCACATTAGGTATGGCAATGACGCGAATGAAAGTTTGATGTAGTGCACTTGGTTTTGCTATTCTCTCTGTGTGTGTGTGTGTGTGTGTGTGTGTGTGTGTGTGTGTGTGTGTGTGTGTTTGTTTTTGTAGTTTTAGACCTTTGGAGTGACGACAATTTGCTCGTTCTTCACTTACATGGGGTTAGTCTAGGATTACGATTAGAATTAGCATTAGGTTTAGGTTAGGTTAAGGGTTAAGGGATTAGTATTAAGTTTAGTATTAGAATTAGGTTAGAGTAAGGGTTAAAGGACTACACTAACTTTGTGGGAGTTTAGCCTTTTGGTCAGTTTACCCAATATGTGATGAGTGGGTTGGTGCCAAAATCATTTCTGTGTTTCCAGTAGATAACATGCTAACTCTGTAGCATACAGTATGTAAAGTAATCATAGGCAATTACGGACGAAGATAGTGAAAACTTAAGTTTTTTATCGGCTGCCAAGCTTGTTGAGCGTCTATACAATTTTCCATGGTCACTCAGCTCTATAGGAAATGAATGGACTTCCGGCGGCTTGTTGATTGTGTTGCTAACAGTGTGAACGCACAATCAGAAATCAGGAAATGACTCAGTAAGTTATCCTCTCCCTCACAATATTGACGTTGCCATACTGAGATTGATGTAAATGACACCCAGCAGCTCCATTAGCACTGCATTCACTAGGTCAATGTATTCATGAATTAAGTATGTGGTACCTGGCGATTAACAAACATCATTTCCCTGCTGGTGTGCCTTCCTCTGGAATATCTCCATTCAAATTCAGACAATAATAGTCTGAAATACATTATACGCTCCCTGTAGTAGAGACAGCATGGGGATTCCTCCACAGAGAGTACATCACACAGCGTTACGCTTAGAGGATTTGATTTTGGATTAGTCCCTCAGAGAAAGATCTCTTCCTTATGCAAATCTAGGAGCATGCTTCAAAACATTTGTAACTAAAACTGAATCAGCATTAACATCAGAATCAGAATGGCTTCATTAGCAGGATGAGTATACTTGTGATACTAGGATATAATGAGGTAAATATTGGACTTTTGGACCTACAGTGCAATCGTTTGGCTTCAGAACACTTGGATTATGCTGTTTGGAGTAATTTTACGGTCATTTTTTGTCCTTTTTGGAACTCTAAAGAAAATGTCTCCTCATTCCAGTTATTATGTGTTATATAGACAAACAAACGTCACCAGTGTTTCAACTGACATGAGGGTGAGTAGATAATGACAACATTTTCATTTTTGGGTGAACTATTCCTTAAAAAGTGGAATCCAAATGTGTGGATATTTCAGCAGTGTTCTGTTGGACAGGTTCATGTTTACTGTTCTTAGTCTGAAAATTACAGTTTTACAGTTTTCATCTCTTCATCTTTGAGGTCTTTGAAGCCCTTGATTCTATCCCAAACCTTTGGGAAATTCACATCTCTAACATGGAGGTGTTACACATCTCGTCTTCAATCTCATTCTGTCTACAGTGTGAATGGCGATGTTCATGTCTTTCTTAACATACATTTTTATGAAGGTGTTTTTCAATTGCCAAGTTGTGGTCTGATTTGGTACATTGTTAAGTATTTTCTTTTAAAGTCTTTCTTTATTTTAAAGAAATTTGCAACTGTTAAGTTTAGGGTTTATATTGATTTCTTTAAGCCAATTACAAATGCATCTGCTTTTAGTTTCCTTATGAATTTGGTGGTATATACCTTTCATAATTGCTTCTTGGCCTCATATATCTTCATGGAAAGTTATAAAAATTGTCTCTCTATCTCTCCATATCTCTACCTATCTCTCTATATCTCTGTCTATCTCTCAGATCTCATTAACAGTCCTGATAATATTTTGTCTGGTTTTTCATTTCTCGCCACTCTCCTGCACCATAAATGACCTGCCAAGCAGCAGACTTGTTTCCCGAAGATTTGCAACTAAAGTAGTTCTTTGCCTCTCTTTGCACAACTCTCTGGTGTATCTACAAGACAGTGAGCACATTTGCATACCCGCCACTTTCCCGTATTTGGGTTACTCAAGTATTCAGAATGGGAGCGGATGCTTGTAAACATCATATTCATCATACCATTTAGAATAATGCTAAAAAGCTCTTATCCTGACTATGAGAAAACCAAACAAGATACCTGGGATGTACTGTACAGATATTAAGTGGAATACTGAGGTACTGTGGCATGTGTACACCTTATTCTGTTAACTGTCATTGTGGCCTATGTGCATTTCCATTGTAATATTCAAAATATACTGTTTATTAATGCAGAGATATATTTGAGTGGGATATAAATATGTATATAAACAGCATTTCCCCAATAAGACCTCAGCTGTAATAGCACTATTATGTGGACTACTGTGTACTCTCACTATTGCTTATCACAAATGCACAGAGTTTTACTTTTTACGGAATTACTTTTATTTATTTATTTATTTATAGAAAAACAGAATTTCCCCAAACGTTTCTCATGAAACAGTTAGTTTGAAAAATGTCAGCTCAGGTCAGTTAGAGGGAAAAGTAACTACTGTTAGGTTAAAAATGCTTTGGGAAAAGAGTCAGAAGTCTAACAAGTCAATTTTTGCCATGTTGCAACTTTAAGAGGTGAAGATTTGGAGGCAGGCAAAGGACGATAAAATATTTCCGTTGCTGGGTTTAGGAGTTGAAATGCTCATGAAATAAAGTGCTCTCTGCCCCGGGAGAGTCTTAGAAGCACTAATTCTCTGTCTCAAGGCTCAAAGCTGAATCCCAGGCCAAAATATAGCAGGGACAACATCAGGCCACTGCTTTCACTCTCGCTCTCTCTCTCTGTGCTTTCACTGGGACCAGTTGGAAAATCGGCGGCCGCCACGGATGTACTCTTTGAAAATCCATTAGAGGTGTTAATGACTCTTGTGGTGCTGCACGCTGCCTTTGCCCTTGTGTGTCAGTAGTGAATCCTCACATGCCTCCTCACTGTCAAACCCAATCACGTCTGTCACAATGAGTAGATGCACATGTTTGAGTATTTTGAGCAATTAGACTTCACAAACACATAGCATGCTGATGCCGGCGACAACCGGGGCCGCCGTTTAAACGGTCCATTGGATTGTCATTTGCATGGTTCAGGCCCACCGTTGCTTTAATGTTCATTCTGCAAGGCTGTTCTGTGTTTGCAGTAGGAAATTAGAAAGAGGGTAAAACAATGCACAAATGTCTCAGCCTGAATTCACGGGTACATTTGATGACTGTCTATCACAAACTGTGTTTGCTGTTTAAGCTCGCTGAGTCAGGTATTTTGGGGTATTTTCAAGTATTTTGTTGTGGTTGCTGAACTACTTTCTGCACAATAATACAATAAGAGCCTATTCCAAAGCTGTCCTGCGGTGTATTATCGTGTTATGGTTGTTAGGCTGAGGAAAGTAGCACTGCACAATAACAATCTTGTGCAGAGAATTGCTCTCAGAAAATTGTTAGACACACAACAAGTTGATTCTAGGTCATTTAAAATTTAAAAGCAACATAAACAACCCTCTTTGCAGGCACCCAAACATATTTCGTACATTCAGCCTTCATTCTCAGTGTGTAGAGATATGTTAAATTCTATCTGAATCTTGATCTTTACAATATGAATCTTCAAAAATGTCAAGATTAGATGTTTTTTAATCTTATACTGTCAAGCAATGGCAAGAACCCTTCTTAGAGCTGAATTTAAGCTCTGAGAAGCACATTATGTGGGATGTGAAGATCTATGTGATGTTGTTCAGATCATTCATCTGGAGGACCTAGAAAACTGTCACAGCATTTAGCAACTTCTATTCTTAAATGCCTAGGAGTTATATAGTGAATCCACTGTTGCCAACCAATTTGCCAGGGGCAACACAGCCTCTTAAAGGAACAAGGCAGTCAAAGAACTGCAAAATCCCACCAAATCTCCAAGACCCTCCAGGTCAAGCTCATAGTTTTTGTTTTTGTTTCATGCCTCTATCTTCAAAGCATAGCTATATTGGAAGGACACACAGAAACACACAAACTGGTATGACAAACACAGTACAGCTCTGCATACAAGGAATGTACCTATAAACAAGTGAAAACTAGCAAAGGTTACATGCTTGCCAGCTGTGAACACCTTGGCAAATAATTTCATAATATCAAATCACCAATAACAGCTCACCACTACGACTTAAAGTAATCTAATCAGTTATCTGCAACATTTTCATGTAAATAAATATCTACTTTGGTTTGCTCCTCACTATTGCTGATTGATATCACACGATAGCGATTCAACCTATTGCCAGTTCATGAAAGCTTGGTGTTTTTCATTTCCAGTTTGTTTGGAATAAACAGAAGAAGAACTGGGTAGTTAGCTGAGCAGTGATAGCCACCATGTCTGAACAGACAAAGAAAAGAGCGCCACCGACAGAAACTCAAACTTTAACAATAAAATCCAAGGAAAAAGACGTCACATACTGGCCACACTGATTGACAGGTGATCTCCGGGAAGTGCAGTCCACAACAATGAACGCTTAGCACTTACCACTTTAACAACTAACGTTAAAGCTAAAATACACTTAGCTTACATATTATGCTACCGTTACATCCTCAACAAAGGATTTAACCCACTTACTACAAAGTCCAACAAACAATATGCAAAACCTAAGTTAAACAATGACACAACTTAGCTTATCAGGGAACTTACAATTAATCTTCTAGTACCTACCAAACACTTTCACAAGCAATTTGAACTACAGAGAATTGGAAAAATCAATCGTCCAACGCAGCTGCAGTGAAAAGTAGCATCAGCAGGAGCATCAGCTTGTCCATGAATGTTACTACCACAGGCATTTCAGACATTGCAGTTCAACAAGGACCTAATAAAAATACTACAGGCTCTTAGGCTTAGTTCATGCTCTCTCCCTATGAACGCAGACTTGCTGCCAGCACACCATGGAATTCATTCTTCTCGTGCTTCTCATGATGACCGTGCCCCTGAAAACTCCAGTACTTTAGTGCCACTCTAGGAGAATTCAGCTCTCCAAATCCTCTAACAATAAAAAAAACACCAGATTCGGGCAGTGGTTCCAGTTCCTCATTGATACGGCAATTTTGGACAGAGGTGCATTTACGTAACTGTGGCACCCATCCACTTTGTTTCAAATTTCAAGTGTTGCGCGACTCCCAAATGCGGCCAACGCACTTAGTCGTTTTTGCTGCAATTAATGTCATTTTGCACACTCCATCCCGTGTCCATGTGAAGCATGAACCAGCGGTAAGTCACATCAGGACATGGAAATGCTGGCCCTTCTAGCAAGCATAATAAGCATGGCAAACATTCCTGCTTCCCACCAGGTAATCATCTCATATCAACAAATAATGCAAAAATACATCTGAGCCACACAGGAAACTCGATGAGTGATCTGCCACAGAACAACGACACGTAAAGCATGCATTTTCCATGGCTGGTTTATTCAATAATGGCAGCCTTCAAGCCAAGGCACACACACATATATAATCTGCTTCACCCCCCCAGGAGAAGAACACAACATGTTTTTTTTCCTCTCAGCCGTTTGTTTCCAGGCAGCCAGCTTGCATTACCCTTTTCTACCAAGCACTGGTCCCAGCCAACCCCGGACTTAAGTGAGTGAGCAGAGCTACATAACCTCTGCTTCCCACTGACCATTATCTAGTGAAAAGGTTAGTGTGGTGTGAGTCATCCACCTGGTCCGTGTGATGGGAATAAATGAAGCAAGGGAGCTTTGGTACAAAGCAAGAGGAGAAACAGATAAAAGAAGAAGAAGAAAACAATAAAGAGACAGACAGCGAGCGAGAGGGTTGTACCTACAAAATGCATGACTGAAGATGAAGAAGAGCAGAGGGTGAATTGGATTTTGAATGAGAGTAAGCTTAGAGGCCTGATCAGTCTGAAAGATGGGCATTAGGCTGTGGCCTTATGTCTGCTCGCTGCTTTCACTCCAACTTGAGCTTTCAATTGTCCTATCTGAGGATAAGATTTGGAGAGAGAAAAAAATCCCTCAATATAAGCATCCAGAGAGTGACAGGCTTGTGCCAGAGCTTTTCATCTGATGCATTGGATGACCTTCACTTTTAACACTGAAGGAAAATGTCCATTTCTTCCTCAGTAAGAGCTTTGACAGATGATTGGCCGTGTGGAACACATGCTCCTAGGCAGCTAATCTATGAGGAGGATGGGCTAGCCCAGCCACTCCACCAAGTCTCATATTGATTGCTGATTTTGCTGGTATTGAAACAATGTTCACGTATGAAATGTGGCGATGCTTATAAGAATGTACTGAGAAGGGATTTTCAGCTGGCTTACAGAAACGCTACAGAAAGATAAGGCATGAATATTTTACAATATAAGGTTACTGCTTGTAACATCATCCCTCCTAGCTATACTGCAGGGTTGAATTTGCGTTTCTGTGTGTGTATATGTGTGTGTATGTGTGTGTGCGCGTACATAATGAGATGTAAACATTTGAAGCAGGATCTTCCTGTCAATTCTCCAAGCACTTCTGCATAGCCTAACCACAGCTATCGGCTGCCTGTATAAAAACCCACTGATTGGTTTGAAATTTCGATCTCTCAGGTTCAAGTGTTGATACACCTCAACCCTCAGGCCGTGCAGCCATCATCAGATCAATACAAGCCATCACTCAATCACACAGGCTATGAGAGCTTTCTATAGCTCTCATTTGCCATAGGGGAGATTTTCCTTGGTGTCGGTCAAAACGGGAGAAAAAAAAAGTCCTTGCATTTAGTGCCATTCAACGAGGAAGGGTATACTCCACTCCATATGAACACTATGCAGCTCGGCAGTAGCTTTGCTCCCCAGAGGGACAACACATCCCTGTTTAGAAGAATGGCGACCATTACATCGCATGCTGAAGAGCCATTGATCAGAGGTAGCTCATAGCAAGGGGAAACCTGAGAGGGGAAACCAAGGAGGTGTTATAGCTCTTATTACATGTATTGATCAGTGGCGGGAGATAAATGGCTTTCCACTATGATACCATCTGTCATTTCAGTCGCAACAACCAGTTGAGTTTCCCCAGTGGGAGAGTCTCCTTCCCCTTTGGCCTGGAGTTTGGCACAAGAGGAATGTGGCCTGTCATGCAAATGGCAGGGGAGGAGGAGATATCCAGGCGTACAATAGACTTTCCATGCCAGGGCCATTTGTTAAAAACATGGCTTGTTCTGTCTTGCACTGCAAACTCCTCTGATGAGAGGGTTTGGGGGTTGTGTTGAATGGCATGTCAAGAAACTAGGATTCTGCTTTCTCATGTCATTGTGCCATTTCCTGGTTGGCACCCTGCCTAGACACATTGAATTAGAGCTCTGGCAGGTGTAGGTGTGTTCTGGCTATAGATTATTGCCCCTTATAAAACAAGTAAAAACCAGCATGTGTCCAAAAAGCACATGTGCTTAGAATTCACATGTGGGTTTTCACATGTGAATTCACAGGTGAAAATAACCTTTTCACCTGGCAAATTCACATGTTCACATATGAAAACCTGTGAATTGTCTTTTTGCATGTGCAATAAAATTTTCACATGTGAAGCAAACATTGTCATACGAGATGGCAAGTGTAAACGTGAAATAGGTGTTCCCATGAGGACAAAAAAAAACCCAAAACACTTGAATTGAAAATTAAATGCTCCCATCTAAAGCAAAAACTGAAACAGGAGCCTGACATATGGTAATGGTATTATTATGTTGTTTTTAGCCTTGGTACATCACGCTCTGCCCAGCAGTAAAAAACATCTGATGCCATAATACAATGTGAAAAAATATGTTTGTATACAAAAATATACACACATGGTCCTTACACTGTAGCATGAGACAGTATGAGCTACAGATGGAAACTCCTGTGCTTCCTGTATATTTGTTGTACCAAGTGATTAAAGGGCTTCTATATGTGTGTTTTCTTCCAAGAGATTTTCAAGCAGTCAATTAAATGGCCATAAGGCTCTATTTAATAACTGACAATATAGGCTCTGTGCCGAGTCGAAAAGAGCCAAGCCAGTGTGAGACACAAAAGTACACTACAAGATAATCTCTGTATTTGGAGAAAACATGCTCTGGTCAGGAGGTTGCCACTCCATGGAGGAAGAACAATACACCCCCTTCCCTCTGAACTTTAAACCAAGATTTTCCCAGCCATCTGCCATTCTCTGCCCTGCATGCCACTTTCGCCGGAAGCAGCTTTCATCTCACTGCAGAGTGCAGACACAGATTTGAGGGGAAATGATCCATGTATTAACTGCATGGGGGTGAACTCAGATAAAAGGGCTAGGGCTCTGACAATGCACATCCATGATTTGGCAGCTCGCACTGAGCCAAAGACCATGGGGGAGGAAGATCCAGACGAGGCTTGAATCTCTCTGAGCACTCATCCGGTCCTCTGCTGGCATTTGACATCGACAGGAGAGTGTGTGCTACTGTGTGTGTGTATGTATGTACATACATCATGAGTGATTTAGCTAGGGACAAGTATGATCTATAAGGTGACAGTCACACTGCAGGATTTCAGGCTCAATTCTTTTTGCTACTCATATCTGATTTTTTTGGATGACTGTTCTTATCTATTTTAGAATGTAACCCATATCCCATACCAATATGAACTGACAGCATATTGAGCATGCTCAGAGTAACAATAATAAAACATATGATTTGTTTCAAACACATTTCGGCATCACATGCACGTTTTGTCTTTCTTTCCATTGTTGTGTCTCATCCTCCATGCTAATGTTGCTCAGCCAAGTATCTCAGGTGAATGATGCAAGACTTGCTTATTGTCATGGCAATGCTGACAGATTTTAGCGTTCAAATATGAATATATACGGGATCCAATTATGTACTACATATCCAGGGTTTGAAAAACTCCATGCAACTTTTTGCGGTTCACACTGATTGGAAAACATTACATCTGTGTCACGTGAGGAAAAACATCAGAATTGGGACACTTTGAGCTGCAGTGTGAAACGCAGCCTGAGAGCAGGCATGTTTGACCACGCTTGCCCATCCTGTGCTCAAAACAAGCTCAAGTGCACTCGCACATGCAAAAACTAGGTAGGAGCACATCCAAGCACTTCCCTGTTGGGAGCCAATATTGATTGGAGTGGATATAATTGTCATTGAGCCTTTTGGGTTGAGGCCCTGAGTCACCATATGAGGAAGGAGGCATCTGTTGTACCTGAACACAGTGTAGCATCCTACTGGAGCATCTGCTGTGCTGACAGGTGGAATAAATCACCTGCTCCACTGCAGTCTGTCGCTGCACAGCCTGGCCTTCTGCAGACTGTAGCTCCCCGGCTTTGGCATGCAGAACTATAGGCTTAGTGAGAAACAAACCAAACCGAGACAGAGGGACTGGGCCTGCACATGGTGGAACTGCTGAGAGCCAAGAATTCACACATATAATCACGGACTGTTGATGTTTGTTGGTAGTTTTGGTACGGATACAATATCTGCCTAGTATCAGTAAAATTTAGCATTTTTGTTTGATGCAGTTTTATAGTGTTATTTTGTTTTATTTGGCTTTATAATGTAATCTTCATCGTCAATGACATGGTATGTGATACAGCATGCCAAATAGGGAATTCAGTGGAAAAGAATTATGCTCAACCGACCAGAGGGAGAGCTGCTACCTTAAATTAAATTGCATAGAGGGATTATGAGGTGCAACACTCTCTTAGTGTTACGCCCCTGGTCTAAGGGAAACCAGGACCCAACACGTTCGGTGCCCCCCCCCCCCCCCCCCCTTCCCACTCCCAAGAATGGTCAGCCGCACCACAACCAACGTTCACAATGTAGCAGTTTTTATTTTTTTAAGCTTTGGAGCTGAGCCATGCCCAAAATAACAAACAAAACAATTCTATTTCAAAAACCCTAAACTTCCCTAACAAAAGAATTAAAGTTAAAACAAAAGACAAAGCTTTAACCTAACTCCTAATCAAACAAAACAGGAGAAAAATGATTACAAAAGAAAGGGCTTCTCACTCCTACTTACTGCTAATTTTGATGTAGAATATTTACAGCATAGTAAAACAGATCTATAAGATTTATAAAAGTGTCTAACACATCCTAGAGGTGTCTACATCGGAACCCACAAATTAGGCCGACTCACAATGCTACCAGCTAAAGACACACACACAGCTCAATGATTCAGCCGGGCGGCCTCCATTGTTGGAAATGGGATTGAGCGAGAGGGGGAGGAAGGTGAACCTGAATCTCATCACACACACACTGAATGCACACATTGAGGAGGAGAGAAGAGAGCTGTTAACCCACACAAACACAAATGACCAGAGTCATGCAACCTCCCCCCCCCAAAAAAAAATCAAACATTTTCCCCCTTAAGAATATGTTTGATTTAACAAAACCTAACCATTACATCTAGATAGCACGTCAGCCATAACATTCTCCAAACCTTTCTTGTAACGAATTTCAATATTAAAGTCCTGCAGTAAGAGGGACCAACGCATCAGTCGCTGGTTGCTGTTCTGCATCCGAGTCAAAAACACAAGTGGGTTGTGGTCAGAGAAAATGACAGTCGGCACGGAACTAGAGCTAAGATACACAGCAAAGTATTGTAAAGCCAATAGCAAGGATAAAGCCTCCTTTTCAATAGTGCTATAGTGCAATTGATGTTTTTTAAGCTTTTTGGAGAAAAAAATGTCCAAACTTTTAGAGTCAATCTTATTAAATCACATCAAAGACTTTTATCTGATGAAGGTTAATTTAGACTGAAATGTCATGCTTTTAATATGGTCAGCTAATAAAGTTTGGGCATTTTTCACCAAGAGAATGTTGCATCTGATAATCCCTCTAAATAGAGAATTCAGAGTCCTGGTTGCTGGTTCCAGTGCTGCCTTTGTTAATTATGTATGTTGTATGTATGTTATATATATGTGTCTAAATGATTATAATGTGCACATAATATGGGTTATGTTTTGATGAGCATCATGTGTTGTGGCTTTGAAGTCTGCTTTGTATCTCAGGTGGAGTCAAATACAATTTTTCTATCTTGTGAGGACATTAAAGTTCTATTCTATTCTATTCTATTCTATTCTATTCACCCTGTGTCAGCATAGAACAGGACTCTGGATCTATGTCCAGTAGAGAAACCATGCAACCAGCCAAGCCTGCACAGTACTGTACAACCAGTCAAGTCTGAGTCCATCTGACAGGTGGCCACTCAGTTCATTTCCAGAGGGCCACTTGGGACTTCTCCTCCAGACTGGCCATTTACTCTGCGGTTACTTGCAACTCTGAGCCCTGGCTTTGTCTCTACAGCGAGGACCACTGGGGGAGTATCAGGATGACAGACGACGGGCTGAGAGCTGGCTGTAAGTGCATCCGACGTGGGTGGAAGAGATATAACATCTCTCCGTCCCTGCCCCTCACTGTTTATAGCATGTGACAATCTCTGTTTGTCAGAGTGCATTTGGCTCAGAGATTTACGCGGGACTGGAGTGGAGGCCCAGGCCACTCTGTAGCTCCTCAGCTCCAAAACCACTGCAGAAGTTAAAGGCAGCTGGATTGACATCTGTGACTCCTCTCTCGCTCCCACCAGACATTCATTATTGATGCTATGTTCAATTACATTACGCACACAATTAATTGTCTTGGTGTTTGAGGAGAAGTCAAAGGGTCTTTGCCGGACTCAGTTCTTCCGAGGATGAGAGTTCAAAGGTATACAGAGAAAGTATGCAGACGCAGGAGCTTGACATATGTGTTATGTTGTTTTTAGCCTCGGTACATCACACTCAGCACAGCAGTGAAATGAATAAGAACTGAGTGCTGTTCTGTTCAGAGGCATCCACACCGTGACCTTTTTCTCTACAGAAAAAGCACTCAATAGCAGGCATGTTATCATAACAACCCTCATTGGCTAGTGAGAGAACTGCATTTGGAAAATTTCCACCTTTAGCAAGTTGCGGAGACAGCCTTTAGCTAAGCTACTCTTACTTATATGCTACATTTTTCCTTGAATCTAACTGCATTGGATGGTACACTGTTCATCTGTTTGATAGGTGAGAGTGCAAAACATCTGAAATGTATTTTGAGAGTGTGCAGGGCAACAGTTTCCTACAGCACACTGGGATATACTTGACGGTTCAAAAGACTCTCAGTTGATAGTTTTAGAATGACAGTGCACCATGTGTAAAGCTTTCTAGCAAAGTCGAATCATCAGATTAAGAATCAGCAGGGTTGACACAATGACTTTCACAGATAAACAAGGATACCCCAATTACAGAAAGAGACACTTTGTCATGCCTGTGGCGTAAACACTCTCCATATTTATGAGGGATGTAAATAAGGAATGAAGATCTGCGAGTCAAGCGCTGAAGAACATCCACAGAATGCTGATTTGTGAGGCATCTAAAGGTAAGGTGGTTACTGCGACATTACCTGAAGAATCTGCACTGGTTTGACCTCCAAAAGAGAGCGGCAACACCACATTTATCTGCTTTAACTGAGTTGCAGTGAGGGTGTGTAAAAGGGTGGATATGGACAGTGACATTTTTGACACAAGTTATGTCACACATATATGACAGCTTTCCCGCTATATTTCTCCAAATCAGTGCATTTCAGGGAATAGGCTTACAACTGACTCAGGTGAACAAAACATATTAACAGCATTAGAAAAAGAAGATCATCATGCTTCTTGCAATAAGGCCCTTATTCTTATCCTTAAACTTCATCTGCAGTGTATAAACTGACTTACGACAAGTCGGTGAGGTGAGTGGCGAGCTAATATCCTAATGTTGACTAGAAGAGCTAGCAAAAGAAGTAGCCTGCAATCTTTAATGATGCTACGTTAACCTTGTCGCTAATGTTAGCTTTCAGTTGAGTTTTGACAACAGACACACAAATTCAAATGTTCAAAATTCTTTTGTTCTGCTTTTTGGCCACAGCACAACACATTTGCACAGTTCTCAAGTGTGATAGACTTTACAGCCTTACTGCCCAGACTTGGGTTGTCACCATAGCAATTAACCCTTAAATTCCATAATCGCCATTTTATGCTGTACTAGCCAAATGACCGTGGTAAGGATTGTTCTATCCATTCAAATTCTTTGAGAACAACCCATCCACCAAGTTGCTCAGTGTGAACAAGCAGTAAGTAGCAGGCAAACTATGGCCATCCACTGTGTCAGAGGTTGGTCCATTCCTCTCAGCAGCCCGGAGGTAGAGTCAGATATGGATGGCAGCCTGAAGAGTCACCACAAGCCTGAAACTGAGCTTTCATCCAAAGGGTTTTGATGTTTCAGGACGACAGGAGACCAGATAGGCTGCTCACAGTAGCTCTGACTGCTTATGGGCCTGAGAAAATACACCAGAAATAAGATGAGGGTAAGGTTACACACACACACATACACACAAAAAATCGTATTACTATACTTGTGAGGACCTTCCATTGATTACACTCACTCCCTAACATAATCCTAATTTTAACCCAAAATCTAGTCGAGTAGTTTTTACCCTGTACTTAGATAAATCCCAATCCCAATCCAGCCTCTTGAAAAAGTGAGGACGGGCAAAAATGCCCTCACTCTAAAACTCAAACTGGTTCTGACTGGTTCACATACACAAACTCTCAAGCACTGAATTGATCTCAGAGTGTCTCCTCACATTCAGTGTATCATGACTGACAGAAGCCACAGAGATGGCGACTCTGCGATGGACAAACCAATGGTGACGAGACATTCATTTATGAAATCACAACAAAACAAGGCGAGTGTGTCTAGTCCACTTCATTGGGCCAATCACTTTTCAGCACTATTCCTTTCAGCCTGTTCAGTTTAATCATTTTAATATCCTCCAACTGACGACAGAGATGGCCTCACTAATGCCCAGTCAGATTAGTAATAAACCTCCTGCCAATCAAACGGAGAGGCTATAGAACTAACTAGTTAGGCTAACTGTCCTCCAGGGTTTCATTTCCCCATTTATTCAGAATTACTGAGCAAGCTGCTTGACTTAGAATGAACCGTGGTTGAAATTCAAATGGTTTTGACAGCCAGACAAATGATTTGGGGAAGCACCACACAACGAACAAAATGTTCTTTCACATGGCTACGATTACATGTACACAGATATTGCCAATACTCTGATTAAAGGAATAGTTCACCCAAAAATGAAAATTCTGTCATTATCTACTCACCCTCATGCCAGTTGAAACAGGTGAAGTTTCTTCGTCCACATAGCACACAGGGAGGTTGTCAGCACAACTCCGTAGCAGCCTTCTCCAAAACAACGGAAGTCATCTGTTTAGTTTCGTTTAGTTTATTGTTTATTGTCATTCCACATATGCATGACATACATACAGGGAACGAAACATCGTTTCTCTTGGACTACAGTGCGACATAGAACACGTAACATATATAAAAACATTTAATTAAGAAAGTATCTAAAAACTACGTCAAAAACATGGTACAAACACAGTTATACAGCATAGCAGCAGGAGACAGTAAGTGCAGTAGAGTGTTGTAAACATAGTGTGTAGTGCAACGGGTTATAACGTGGCAACGTGCAGTCATTCATGTGTCATGTACATGCCATTGTTCATGCAGTGTCATGTACAGTCCACAGTGTACAGTCCACAGTGTCATTTACAGTCTACAGTCTATTAGTTCATGCGGTAGATGTTGGGATGTTCTAGGGGCTCCGGCTGTTGAGTTATCCTCACAGCCTGGGGGAAGAAGCTGTTGCACAGTCTAGCAGAGGTAGCACGAATGCTCCGGTACCTTCTACCGGATGGGAGGAGAGTGAAGAGACTGTGGGAGGGGTGGGCAGAGTCCCCTACAATGCTGGTAGCCCTGCGGGTGCATCGTGCATGGTAGATGTCCTGAATGGAGGGGAGAGAGGCACCGATGATCTTTCCTGTCATGTTGACTATCCGTTGTAGGGACTTGCGGTCTGAAGCCTTGCAGTTCCCATACCAGACAGTTATGCAGTAAGTCAGGACACTCTCTATGGTGCCTCTGTAAAATGTAGTGAGGATGGGTGGAGGGAGACGCAGGAAGTGGAGACATTGGTGGGCCCTCTTCGTGATTGCTGTCGTTTGTGGGGACCACGTGAGGTCTTCTGAGATGTGTACGCCCAGGAACTTCGTGCTGCTCACTCTCTCCACGGCAGCGCCGTCAATGGTCAGAGGGGTGTAGTCAGCCCGGGCCTTCCTGAAGTCAGCGATGATCTCCTTTGTTTTCCCTATGTTTAGGGAGAGGTTATTGTCTTTACACCACCTCTCCAGTTGGTCCACCTCTTCTCTGTAAGCAGCATCATCGTTTTTGCTGATGAGACCCACCACTGTCGTATCGTCAGCAAACTTAATGATGCAGTTGGAGCTGGATTTTGCAGTACAGTCGTAGGTCAGCAGTGTGAACAGCAGCGGGCTGAGCACGCAGCACTGTGGAGCGCCGGTGCTCAGTGTGATGGTGCTGGAGGTGTTATTGCCAATCCTGACTGACTGTGGCCTCCCCATAAGGAAGTCGAGAACCCAGTTGCAGAGGGAGGTGCTGAGGCCGAGCTGGGTCAGCTTGGCAATGAGGTGCTGTGGGATGATTGTGTTGAAGGCTGAGCTGAAGTCAATGAACAGCATCCTGATGTACGTGTTTTTTCTCTCCAAGTGGGACAGAGCTGGGTGGAGAGCTGAGGTTATTGTGTCCTCGGTGGAGCGGTTGGGACAATATGCGAACTGAAGGGGGTCCAGTGTGGGGGGGAGGCTGGCCTTGATCTGGTGCATGACCAGCCTCTCGAAGCACTTCATAATGATGGGCGTCAGTGCAACGGGACGGTAGTCGTTCAAGCAGGACACAGGAGACTTCTTCGGTACTGGGATGATGGTAGTAGACTTGAAGCACGTGGGGATGAGTGCCTGGGCCAGTGAGAGATTAAAGATGTCTGTTAGGACATCTGTCAGCTGGTTAGCGCAGTCCCTGATTACCCGGCCTGGTATTCGGTCTGGTCCTGCAGCCTTGCGGGGGATGACTCTGGAGAGGGTCCTCCTCACACTGTCTGCAGTCACGTGTAGAACCTGGTCGTCGGGGGGCAGGGTGGTCTTGGTCGCCTGCACGTTGTTCAGTCGCTTGAACCGTGCATAGAAGTCGTTCAGCGCATCTGGGAGGGAGGCATCACTATCGACGTTCAGTGCTGCTGTCTTGTAATCAGTGATGGCCTGGATGCCCTTCCACAAGCACCGTGTGTCTGTTTTCTGTGAAGTGGTCCTGGATTTTTAGCACATGCTGGCGCTTTGCCTCTCTGATGCCACGGGACAGGTTGGCCCTTGCTGTCTTAAGGGCTGCTTGCTCCCCGGATCTGAAAGCCATGTCTCGGCTCTTCCCCAGCGCATGGACCTCGGCTGTCATCCATGGCTTCTGATTGGCTCGTGAAGTGATGGTCTTAGTGACTGTCACGTCATCAATGCACTTGCTGATGTAGGCAGTGACCGTCTCTGTATACTCCTCCAGATCAGTGTGTTGGCCGCATGAAGCTGCCTATCTGAACGTGCCCCAGTCTGTGTGTTCAAAGCAGTCCATTACGGCTGAGGTAGCTCCCTTTGGCCAGACTGTGATCTTTTTCGTAACAGGTTTGGTGAATTTGGTGTGACCAGGTCTTTAGAATTCCAGTTGCGTGACAACACCTAATCATAGGAGTGCCAACACGGAAGTGGGGAAGATTCACGTGAATGCGTGAGATCTGGGTGCGTGCAAGCCTGAACGTTTTCCGAAAACAACGGCATGAAGATTTGCGCTATATAACGGTGTAAATATCGGTCTTTTCCACTCACTGTGCAATTGTTTGGCTTAAGACGACTTGGATTATGCTGTACATGCTGTATGGAGCAATTTTATGGTAGTTTTTTGCCCCTTTTGGAACTCTAAAGAACCGGACCTCCCATTTTTGGGTGAACTATTCCTTTAAAGCTCCAATATGCAACTTTATAACGTAACGTTTTCTGCCCCACGATATGTAACGTGTTTACATGGGTCATGCCTTACAATTAAATGTATTACAATCACTTTTTTTTGGCATCTAGAGCATATAGAAATTTATAGAATGTTCCAAATTTGAAAAATGCACAAGGCTTATACATGCATTAATAAGCACTATCAATCTACAGAAAAAAATAGTAGAGAAAAGTTTTGTTCCAGCAATTATTTGCATCGCACCAATCTTCTCTAATCCCTTGGCTCTTTCCTACCAAGTGAAAGGGTAGTTTAGTGTTTTCACAGCTAATAATGACATCCAGAAGTGTGTCAAGAATCTTGTTTCGGGATAAATGGGCAAAACTACTGAGTCAAATGATTGCTTTGCATTAATTTGGCAGGGGGCTTGCAACATTTTACAGACTTTCTACAAGGGTGAGGCCAATATATCGGACCAGTATGAAGGAGGTTCCTCCCTGACCACTACATAAAAACAGTCTGGAAAACCTGACATGACATTTGATTTTCTTTTTATTTATTATTTATTTATTCATTTAATTGTTCTTAAATGTTTTTGGACATTAATTCTTTATCTAAAGTATGTAAACAGTAATGTTTCCCAGAGTTTTCCTACCATTGAATGGGGTGGAGGGGTCACCCTGCCGTAAAGTGCTAACCCTAAAAGAGTTTCATTAGTTTGGGTTTCAAAGAGTTTTGGTAGTTTTGGTTTTGGCTTTTCCAGCCTGTCAAGAATAAATGATTGAATGAATACAATGAATACTTGAAAATGATTAAATTTAAAGATACTGAATATTGGCACAAAATTTTGGCTATCGGTGACTTCAGTCTAACCCATAGTTCAGACAGACACACTCGTCGTGAAGTTAAAACCATTATTGTAAGAATGGTTATAAAGTTATATTTGGCGGTACAGGTTCTGCTCTCTAAGTTGCTCCCTGTGCAGCATGCTAAAGATTCAGCAGGGAGCATGACCCCCCTAAACAGCAGAAGCAGACACCACCAAACAACTTCAAGCCTGACAGAATGTACCAAGCCTATGTGTAGCAACAGCATGTTGCAATATTAATACATGTGCTTTTCACTGAGGTGACAGCCAGCAGCATGTCAGCATCCTCGTGCATATGCCAAAATACACACTCTAGTTTACATAAACAACTTGAAACCACCTAATGATGCATATTTAGTAATACATGCAGTTAGCTATAAATAGGTAAGCTTGCAACATGATAACAAGGCAAAATTTGGAACCATGGAATGAGACAAACTTTACAGCAAAAACAACAGTGCACTCGCATAGAGTTGCATGGCCTACCGTTCATAAAGGTGCTTGAGCTTAGAGTGCTTGATCTAAAAGTTGTTTTACTTAGGGAATCACTATTTCAGTGATTTCTTTTTATAGTTAGCTCTGTATAGAAAAAATGAGATTGCAAAAGCTACCACAGCCATAGCTGTAAACATATAAATAGGGAATGTTCACTCCTTGGTCCATGATGAATATGTAATTGAAACCAAAAGGAATATGGAAAACAAATCATTTTTCAGAAGGTGACTATGGAGAGAGAGAGAGATCATTCTCAGCTACTGATAGAGAAAATACACCAAAATACTGGTATGTAAAAGTCTGTGCAATGGGTTTTAATTGGAGCGTTTACGTGCATAGGTGAAAAAAGAGCAGGTCAGAACCCTACTTGCTACTGTGCGGATGAGCTGCATCCATTGTGACTGTGACCTCTAAGTCAGAATTAGATCTGAAGTCATAATTAATTGTTGGGGGAGGGGGGTAAACAGATTTGCAATCTTCAACCAAAATTCATTACAACGCCCCCCAGTCAGATGCCCTTGGACTTAATCATCTTGGGAAGAGCAGCCTGTGTACAAGAGACTCATTAATGCTTCACTGGTAGAAACAGACTGATTGGGTTCTTGACCTCTCACACCGATTAGGTCCAAAACAGTATGGCACAAGTCACAGTGTAAGATCCTACAGATAATATATGGGATAGATGACTCATAACCATACTGGTAATACTGATGCAATGGCATGCTCATGTGGGAAAACTGAAGTGGACAGGCTTGCTTGTTTATCTCAAATGAAATGTTTACCTCTTATATCTACACAAGGGATAATATAAAATCAGCATATTTCCCGCTATCAGGTATGCAGAAATGGGAAATTGGAAGCTGCATTTCCTATTATCCCTTTGTAAATACAGGATGAATTTGAATATCCAGTAACGCTTTAAGAGTCGCGCATAGGGTATTGTAAGGCCTCCGTGAGAATTAGGGATGGGACGATATGCTTATCTCACGATACGATTCGATCCGCGATATGGAGTTCATGATTCGATAAAACCACAATGTAATAAACAAAAGTTCAATGACAACATAGTATGACTGCAGAATTATGTTTATTTCTGAGCCACAAATCTTTCTAGCAAATGGCACTGGCTTGCTAGAATGTAAACAACAATTTAAAAATGTCATTACAAAGTGCAAATAATAATATTTGGATGGAGAGGTTGTGAAATTGTGATGAGCAAGCTGTCTCATTTGTGATTACTACAGAGGAATAAAATGGAGCTAATATCGCTATTCATTATTTTGCCCCACGATGCGCATTGTCACATTTTTGTACCGCGATATGTTGAATTCCGATATATCGTCCCATCCATAGTGAGAATATGAGTGCATCATAATCATTATACTCATAGCATTATATAATATGCAGTAATGCTCGCAATGTTAAAGCATGTCATAATGCATTATAATGCAGGTAAATTTCTGAATATGTAAGAATTGTGCATATGTTTAAAATCCAATTATGATGAAATTATGAAGCCTCAAAATATGCTTCAAGCAAAGTGTTACTTGAAGATTCCAACCTAAAACTGATTTGCTGGTGTTAAAGTCCAAGCAATGATAACTGTCTAGCAACAAAGTCACCAAGTTGGCAACAGTGAGTGTGCTAAGCAATCTGTTTTTCTCTCCTCACCTGCCTTTTTTGGCCTTGACCCTTTTTGCATTAGCCGCACCCTAACACCATGCCACTTGTCTATGTTGGTGTCAAGTGCTCAGTGTAGCACAAGGCATGTTGGGAAACTGAGTATCTAGACAATTTCAGTAAGCTGGCTCCTCTGTGTCTCACAGTTTCTAAAAAAAACCTGATGCATAATCAAGGATGATATGGAATATATAGGCATAGTTACGCATGCTGATGTCTGCTAACCCTCACGATGGCACCTTCTTTTAAGTTTTGATTCATTACTTACTGTGTGGAGAAGATTTCCCACCAGTTTCCATACCTAACACCAGATTAGATTAATTTGGGCAAACAGGTTGAATCTGCAAGGATGGGACACTCTTCTCTGTCTCACTTTCTAATTTAAGCTACTAACACAGGTGTATTTTTACTTAAAAACCTTGCCAATTGCAGCTTTAAAGAAGTAGTGCAATTTACTGTAACTGGGGAAGCCATGGGTGATAAGCAAGGAAATGAAGAGAAGAGCAAGGCGGCTCGTTGAGAGGAAAACAAGAGTTTCTGAGTGTAGCAGCAGGAGAAACACAGCACACACTGCTGCACGCTCGGGGTCACACACTGATTCCATCTGAAGAACGATGTCAGTTTTGATTCCCTTTTCAAAAGACACACAGCACAGCCGACTATCTGCGAGATCCATCTTCAAACAGCCACCAGCACTGTGCAGGAGTTCAAGTATGCTCATAGTTGGTACACACACACACACACACACACACACACACACACACACATACACACATACACACAACCTATTGGGGTCAAATGTGTGGGAGTGCTAGCTTTCTATCTTTCTAGTATGTGGAAAGAGGTCCTCTGGAGTCTGTGTACTCCCATCATACACACACACACACACACACACACACAGTATAAATAGTAAGTGAGGTCAGGCTGCGGAGGTGTTCTGGGCACTGCAGTCTCATGTAACACCGGGGAGGAAGCAGCTCATATGTTCAGTGTGTTTGTTTGTTGGTTGTGTGTGTGTGTGTGTGTGTGTGTATGTGAAGGGGGGGGCGTCTCCCTCAGGATTAGTCACCTTATTGTTTTCAGTGCTGCTGCCTTTGGACGTTGGAACCATGTTTTGTCCCACAGGTCTCCTCATCTCCCTGCTTTGAGGAGAAATTGGTGCATTTTAGCAACAAGGCCTAATCGAGGGACCATGGTGAACATTGAGGATGCTAGCTGTTAGCACATATAATCCTTAACTGTTGAAATTTAATGGGAGTGCATCTGGTAGTGTGTCTATTTTCATCAAAATTTAGCAATTTTGTATGATGCAGCTTTTTAGTCTTATTTTTAATAATAATCCACAAAATTTTCATACTCTGTATTGCCAATTGATATAACACGGTAATGATTCACCCTAGAACAGGAATAGATGGATGGATGGATGGATGGATGGATGGATGGATGAACAAATGAATGAAGTGGGTGTAATATCTGTCATTGAATGACTTTGTATTGTTATTAGATCCTCTATCTGAATGCTGCGAATAACAATAAATCATGTACTTGACCATCAAGGTACATTTCTCATCTTTCTTAATTACTGAGTGTACATATATTGTTTCAATTGCTATAAATATAATGTATTTGTAGTACTTTGTCAGTACTAAAATGGTGTACTTTTATGTTCACTGCAACTAACGTGCAAGTTAATATTTTTTTAACCAAAGCTTTCTTTAAAGCTTCATTCTTGCAGATATTTCTTACAATGATTGAATATGTATTAAGTTATAATAACAATTCCAGTATAAGATATTGCGCTGCATCAGGAAGAAAGTATGTTTTGAAGGTGAAGAATATTGTTTGTGTCTGAATGGTGCCAATATGAGAAATTATCAAGTTATTACCCATTTTGTAAGGCTGGTGCCAGCATTATCTATTATTCTTTTTTCTCTCCATTTACTGATTATACCATTCTTAATCTTGTTGCCTTTTATCGTAGAACATTGTTCTACTAAGAAAATTCATTTACTGCTCAGCCTGACAGTATTTTTTTTTTTTTTTTTTTTTTTACTTATAAAGTGAATTGTAATGTAATTGTAAATACATGGTGTCTTTGTGATGATTAATTCATCCTGTCAGTTGAAGATGGATTGCATTCATTGAATTAAAGATCAGAACATGTTTTTTTTTTCTTTTCTTTTTCTCAAATATTTCAGAATAGAGCGGTTGTGGCTGGACGTATGACAAAGATCTATTACAAATTTCTGCATGGTCCGGAGGAAGATGGACTTGGATATTTCCAATTATGCTCACATTTTGTGTTCATGATATCTTCCTACTTAGACTAAAGGTTGACCTATCCCACTCTTACAGAGGGAAATTTGACCCCCAAATCAATTGTGGGTCATGGTTCATATGCAGAATATGCAGTGCTTAATTTGTAAATGATGAGGTCCCGGAACACCAAGGGGTCGGTGTTCCCGCGAGTCGGTGTGGAGGGAAAAGGTTCTGGAACATATCAAGACAATTGCACATTGGAGGCACGGTGTTGCTAAGTACAGCCATATAGCTTACTGTAGACCTAACAGCCTAAACATTACGAAATGACCGACTATATGACCTTAGAGCTCCGACTACTGGGGACCTATGTATAACAATATTTGATTATTGCATAGGCTACATAATGCTCATTTTTACAAACCTGCCCTTCAAGTAGTAGACTAAAGATATAACTGCACTGTGCACAACATAAAAATGCCCACATAGGCTACTATGAGACATCCTAATCATACATAAAGGAAACTGCAATGGCTTCAACCATTTACCAGAGAAATGTTTGAGTAGTTACGCATCAATATTCAATACAAATACTTTCATCGATTTTGAATGTAGGAAACAATGTCAGCGAATAATGCAATAAAACGTGTAGTGGTGCAGCTAGAAGTCAACCTAAATGCGACACTCAGCTGGACCACGCTGGTTTTGAAATGCCCACAGTGACATCAACCAATTCTCATGTTATTACCAATTATTTCTGGACACTCAACATAACATGCGCAATTGCCCGCATATTTAACTGTGGGACTTACAGGTCCACACTCCAAAAAATTTCTGTTTCGCAGTCATCTATGCAAATATGAATTTTGATTGTCCCAGCAGAGACCTAATAGATTACAGAATATGCTAACGTTTACAAAAAAAAAAAAATCATGCTTACCTTGTCTAATTTTCCAAAATAGTCCACACAGCGGACATATGGACAGCAAATTCAACTTTTAGCCATGATGCTGTCTGAAGTTTACCATAACACACTCTGCAGAGCAGCTCACTCATGTGTGAAGTGATTACTATGCGCTTGTTGTTACTTTCTAATAGGGTAATCACCTGTCTTCATATGGAAATGAGACAGGTTTTTGGAAGGGAGGGGAAAGGAAAGAAGAGTCAGCTATTGGGAGTATTACATGGCAGACAAAAAAAAAACCGTTTCATGCCACCAGGTGCCGGGTCCACGCAAATAGGTACCGGAATGCAGGTAGTCCAAAACTGCGAGGTGCCGGATCCTGTTCCGGCAGGATCCAGCACAAATTAAGCACTGAGAATATGTAATAAGTAAATTTGTTTTGTTGCAGAATGCAGAGGTCAATGACATTGACTGGGAAAGTACAGGGATTCCAGATGACACACATCATGGAATTGAGGTACCAGAGATTGACAGTTCCATTTAGCCCTCAAGAAATGGAGCAGCTGCGATCACCAGTTGACCCCACAGCACCATCCGAATGCTTTGGCAGAGACATTTATTTGAACATGGACAGTATGTACAGCAATTCTTTGCCAACTGATAACACAAGTGACTTCAAGTGAGTGAAATTTGTACATGGTGTACAAATATATTATGAAGACCCTTTTATTTCTTGAAGTTACCATTCCTTTCCCAGAGGAAAGGAAAGAAGCCAAATAATGTAGTCTGGTTTGAGTTTAGGTCCAGACTGAGTGTAAATGTAGAAGTGATGGACATTAAATCCAATAGAAAGTTAACATTGTGATGATTTGGTTTGGACTCCAGTTTCTGGCAGTCAGCTCCTTCACTTTATTTCAAATAATTTATTTTGTATTATATGAGATTGCAGAAGTAGAAATGATCATTTTGTACAAAGTAGCTTTAACTACTTTGTCTTTGTAACTCTCTCTTGAGTTTAGCTTTGCTGTAGTTAAGTTTCTTCTAATGTGAAGTAACTTGGTTAGCTTGGAAAACTAGACTTTCAAAGTAGCTTCCCCAACAACAACAAAAAGCCCTTGGGCACAAATGTACGTCTGTACTTTTGGCAATAGTGTACTGGAGCACCTCCCTTGAGAGAAAACCTCAAAAATAGAGGGAAAGTTCTGTTAGCTGCCAACATGAGTCCGTGTGTTCACGGGTCACCTCATCAAGCATAGACACTGATTATCCAGAAGTCATATAGCATATTTCAGCTACAAGTTGAGTTAAATAAGCCTGTGATGCTTTCATGAGGGGTTCCTCCAGGTATCAAAGTGCCAAGCATCCTTGTGGGTAATGAGAACCCATGCAAGCCCCCAACGCAATGGAACTGTCACATTTCCCCAAGGCTAAGACAGCCCACTGTGACAGATTGTTGCCCTCTGATACACACACACACACACACACACACACACACACACACACACACACACACACACACACACATATACAAACAGTTGTCAGTGCCAGCACACTGCCTCTTCTGTCGAGACCCTTCAAAGGCTTCCCTCCAGCTCAGCCTTGTGTCCACGCCGTGGGCAGGGGAATACATTTCCCTCCCAAAAAAATCTCCTCCATCTACCACAGGTTCCCACTTCCCCCAGAAGCAATAACAACCATGTCAATCCTGTCACCTCCTCTCCACAGCACTCAAGTTTTGTTGAAATATTGCTTTTTTTGCGCTTAATAAGCCCCTTTGCAGAAGTACCCTCATAAGGGTGATTTATTGATCATCAGCAAATAAGTATTGTGGAATTTAAAGGCTCATAAGACACATCCGATGGGCACATTGCTTATCAGTCACCTCCACGGCTGTGACTCTGCTGTTCATCTTCAGACATCTCAGAGCCGTAACTTCATTCATGCTATGCGTGCCCACGCTGCTTCATAGACGACGGAAAATACTTTTGAAAAGGGAAAACAAATATAGAAGGAATGACAGCCGTGTTTAATTTATGGTCTCTTTGGCATAAGCGGTTGCAGAATTACAAGTGGCTTTCAATTCTGCAGCAATTATATTGGATTTATGTTTATGGGCCAAGCAGTGCTTCGTCAACAACTGGGAATTACTTTTAAATTTCCATTTGCCAAATAGATGGACAAGACTGTCTCCATTATACAATGAGGGACAGCTGAAATTGAATGCATACAAGGGGCTGTGTGAAGTAGAATAGCATAAACCTGTGGAAATTAAAGTTGAATAAGCAAAGATACATTCCTAATGAGAGAAAGACTGAAGTGAGGAGAGTTGGATGAAGTGGATGCCCTCTAAAAAGCTGCTTTTTTAGTTTGCCGCTCTGTGTTATTATTATTATAATGCCCTATTATTATAAGGCAGCGAATGCCGACCTTATAACCATTGTTTAGCTGTGGCATTGGGTATACTAAGGTGACAGCCATAGAACATAAGAAAGCTCTTATAGGAAGACAGGCAGGGCTGCAGTCAAGACCACCTTAGTCAAATCTAAGTCAATTCCAAAACTAGGGGCTTAATTTATAAACGCTGTGTACACAGAAATCAGGGCTTGAAAGATGCGTCCGCTACTTTCCATGCAGAAGTTGTGATTTATAAAGAACGAACTTGACGTGAGAATGTGTGTACCAAAGCAGTGAAATACAGTAAAATGTTTTAATGACACTATAAATACAATTATTTATGCTCTATATTAGATCACACAGACTTCTAATAAAACAATATTATTATCCCAGAGAAACATCCAGGCATTAATCATTTATTTGTTGTTCAAGGTGTTAAGCGATTGATTGACTGATTGTCACAGGGTTATATAAGGGGTGCAATGATGGTGCGTAATGGTAGGTAATGATGCATAATGGCTGCTTTGGCTCTGTTGGAAGATTACCCAAATAGGAGATTTAGGAGGGAACAGGCGTCCTTGGACCACAAGGATTTCCTGGCCCTTGATGATGACTGGCTTATTTCAATTCTCAAGAGCAGTTCTCTTGGAACTTGGTGCTGACTTGGGCCCAGCATTAGCGATAACCTTTAGAAATCAGGCTATATCCATCCCTATACAAGTTCTGACCACACTTGGATCTCTGGCAACCAGCTTTTTCCAAAGAGAATTGGCTGAGGTGAGGGATTTCTCAGGCATTCCTTAGCCGCGTCATGCCAGCTGTACTGGATGGTATAATCGCTATGACACACCAATACAATCAAGTTTCCTTATGAGCAGGTGAGCAGGCCAACATCAAAACACAATTTACAGTGATGTCCGGTTTGACTGCACTCTGACCGCAACCTTATTGACTGCACTCATATTGCAATATGGGCACCAAGTGAGAATGAATTTGCCTTCGTTAATCGAAAGCATTTTCATTCCATCAATGTCCAAATTATCTGTGATGTAAAACTGACACTGACAAATGTAGTCGCTTGATGGCCTGGCTCAACCCATGATTGGTTTATGTTGAGGCACAGCAGTGTAGGGAACAGACTTGAGGCTGGAGCAGTGCGTGATGGTTGGCTCCTTGGTAATTTGATGCTCGGTAGAGACACATATCACTCAACTGAAGAAATAACAAATTTGTCATTGATAAAATTCTTAACCACTGTATAAACCCAGTAGGTGACAGCAGCTATCCCCTCAGGCAACCTCAGGTTTTGGCTCCTCAGCCCCATTCCCCAACCCACATAGCGCAGAGTAGAGGTGTTACAGTGACCCACACTCTAGGGTACACTTGGTTATGAAGTGCACAGTCCGGCTGCTAAAAGGCCGATGGTATTGTCTTGATGCAACAGGTGGCAGGGTCCTCTACCGCCCTGCAAAAGTCTGCCAAATTGTCAGGGCATGTGCTGTGCTACACAATGTGGCACAAGGAAATGACCTCTCTATGCCCCCTGGAATTATGCCTGATGACCTGGACCCCGATCCCCACCCACCTCATCAACCAAATGCTGCTGCAGTGCAACTAAGCCTTAATATGATGTGTCATCTGTAAAAGGATGGGTAAACTGCCACAGTGCAATACTTTCTAGACATCTTCCTCAGCTACCTTTTCACCCCCGGTCGCACCTATTGTCTGATACGCAGAGTCTGAAAGTCAATTCATAAGTCTGTTGTGTGTTTTTTGATTCAAACCAAATGATGAAAGTGTTCAGTGTTCATGATCAGAAAAGTGGTCTGGAGACGGGACTCAAGTACTGCAGCCTTGAGTACAGCCATTTTTGTGGCACGTGTCAGGAAAGGATGTTTACATAGACAACACAGTGAACCAAATTAAATATACATTTGGCAAGACAGCCAGGGAATGAGAGAGAAGCTGAAGAGCTACTTCCAGTATTTCTGAAAGCAGATGCAGAGTGTCTGAGTGGCCATAGTTGATGACAATCAACTATGGCCACTGGTCAAAACAGTAGACAATTGTCTTGACAAGAGTACAGAGATGTACGTTGGGAGTAAATGGCTCCCTGTGCTAGCCAGTGAAAAAGATAGAAACACACTGATTATAGAGGGGGAGTTACCTTCAATTTTCATCTTCTTACCTAAGCTGTCATTAGTATGCTCTTGGCACACCATGAATGATAAACTGTGTGGGAGCACCGCTCGGTATTTTGAGAAATGGTGGACTTGCATGCACAGGCCCTCAAAGTTGATGCTAACTATGTTTGATCCATGTGGGTATAGGTTACTGCTGCAGGGATGAAAATTAATCTCATCAAAGAGTTACTCTTTAGGACCTGATTATGAATCAAGCCTATCAAAGGGACACTTTCAGCTAGATGTTGAGAAGAGTGTAAATCAGAAGGTGGGCAAATGGACATAAGTTGATTTGGATTAACCTTTCTTCCACTACAACTCAGGTGCTCTCTGCTGTGCTCTGTACTCCACCCCACTTTCTCTGTATGAAATTACACAACCTCTGTCAGACAGAACACAGCCTAGACGATAGAGAAGCAGGCTTGTGAGTGGAAGGTTACCGGTTTGAATCCACGGACCAGTTGGGGAAATGTGGTTGGGGAAAGTGAATAAGTAACATTGTCTCCTCCCTCAACAACTACTGTTGAGGTGCCCTTCAGCAAGGCACTGAACCCCCAACTGCTTAGTGGCCAACAGTAGAAGACTGTGGTTGTACTGGGCAGCTCCCAGTGCGTGGAACTGTGTGAATCTGATGCACACTTTACACCCAGAATAATGAGGGTTCTTCGGTGGTTCCTTGAATAGGGTAATTGCTCTATATAAAACCATAATAACTCAAAGAACCCTCTGATTTGTAAAAAATAAATACAGAACCCAATGCGATTCTTAAAAAGTTATCTTAAAGCTGCAATAGGCAACTTTGCACATTGGCAACTCACAATGGCAGTGAGGGGCTAACTGAAAAAAATTTAACTTCAGTACCCAGAAATCCTGTAAAGTGACATCAGTAAACTACACTCATGTTTACCAACCCAGCTGTGAAAAAGTTTAGATGTATTGTTTTTGATTCATTTTGTTCAGTCAAAGCTGCACTAGGCAATTGCCCACGTTGGCAGCCCCAAATGGAAGCAATACGTAAATGATGGAATTTTTAGGAATTCATTACCCAAAAATCCTGTAATGTGACGTCAGTAAACTGCACACAGCATGCTCATGTTTAGGCAAAACATCTAACGTTGGTGAGTACAGCTTTCTCTGGACAGAGAAAGCTGTACTCACCAACGTTAGATGTTTTGCCGTTTAGAAGAGTTTGTTTTACTCTCAAGTTTTCATTTGTCACTTCCTGTGTGTGACGATACGACACAGAGACAAATCCAAAGACAAATCCAATGGCAATTAATTGATTTGCACGAGAGACTCATGTAACAAGAAAACGACTTGTCTCCATGGTGACATGTCTTATCACTGCTTACCTCATGCTCTGGTTCATTGGATCAGGACATTCTGTTTCTGCAGTGCCTTTCCAAAACACTTCAGGCTCTGTCCATGGTTAGTTTCATGCCTTATTTCTCTGTGAATTCAGATTAGTTCATAGCAGGTCCCCCCAGCAGATGGACAAAGTCAGATCCGGTAACAGACTCAAATTCCAGTGAAGCCTGACATACTTTCTTGATGTAGACAAAGGATAGTACAAAAAATGTTTATTTCATTGAAGGTGCGCTTCGCTGGTATAAACAAACTCCCATCCACCCTACTTTTCATGCCAAGGAGAGACAAGCCCTGGATTCTGTGCCCCATCTTCTCACTGCAGCAATTACCATAGCTAATTTAACTTTCATAACACTTTCATAGAACATCTGGGTGTTTATTTATGACTTTTTATAGCGAGTAGCGAGTGGGGGGTTGGTTAGGGGGTTGAGGGGGGGTCTGTGAAAGCATAAATTTCTCATGGCGGGCGTCTGAGCCCAGTAGAGTGCCACTGTATATCAGACTTTTAAATCAGGTCTCAGTGGATCGCGGGGAGCAGATGTCTCACACGTTGGCTCCACTTCAGTGGCTCTCTCAGGTCACACTGCTGGCCCACAATGCCTGTGGAGCATATCTAAACAGCCGTGACCTCCTTAATCAGACCAACCACTGTCTCCCACTATAGCAGAGTGGCCAGAAAACCCTCATAGGGTAAGAAACACTGGCAAGCCCTAAAAGTTCAATTGCAAACTGGTTTCAGATTCACTCACTCTGTCAAAGAAAAGAAATCGACCACAGAGGACCCGTCTTCATGGGTCGCTCTGATAATGCAAAGTGCAATCTTTCAGCCCAGCGTGTCTCCATTTTGTGGCAAGGGCTCCTGTCATTGCGGAGTGTGGAGAGGTCTGTCAGAACAAAGAGCACCATGCGTCCTAATAACCAGCTCCTTCACAGCAGTAGACAGTTAGCCAACCAGCGTCATAACAACTATCTCTGTTAGAGATACTGGTTCAAAGTAACAATACTTTTAGTGCTAGAGTTGATGGGTGTTGTTTTGACATGTTGCAAAGTAGGGTTTGACCTATATGGGTTTGTGAAGGCCAATACCGATATATAGTATCCAGTGTTTCCCCTATAATTTAATTCTTCTCAGGGTGGAAAAGTCTCTGAAACAGTATTTAGACCATCATGGGACACTAAAACTCTCAAAAACCTCTCTGAAACCCAGACTAATTAAATTATTTTAGGTGGGTTAGCAGTTCCTTAAGGCAGGGTGAGGCAGGTTTCATTGCAGGTTTTACAGACTCATACCCCTGACTCTGTCGAGTAAAATCACATTTTTATCAAATCTGATTTTTATTGAAAGACCGATATATCGGCAAACCGTTATTGCCAATTGCAAAGTTCTTAGGAAGATCCTGCATCACTTTCGGCGTCACTTCCTGCATCACTTCTGGAGGAGGACACATTTTTGCCAATGTTGCTGTAGTTCCTATGGCTAACATTTGATGTGATTAAAGAGTCCATATTACTGATTCCTCCTTTAACTTAATTTGTTGTTTTATTGTTTTTTTTTCATTTCTATTTCATCTTAACAGGTTGCCTTTTATCATTGTCTTGGATTCATTTTTTGGCTTGTGGTTCTTCACTTAAGAGACTGATTTGGAACTTATTGAACTGTTTGGCCTCAACTTTGCCTGGCTAGTATGCCTTCACATCTCTCTCCTCCTGGGTCTTCGAGCTGTATTAAACTCACCCAGAAAATGTAGGAGCTTCTACAGATCTCTACGCTCTATCAAATCAAAGAGAATGAGGAAATGATTGATTGGCTTGCTGCGGCAGCCCAGAACAAAAGTGACGCAGGTTTGGCACTACCATCGGCGACGGAGCGCCTCTACACCAGCCAGCCACTGCTTCTGCGATTGCTGAAGACCCGTGGCCTGAGCTCGGGGGTAAACCCAGGTCGCAGGCCTGCTCTACACCGCGTCCCGCAGAATAGTGGTCTAATATCTGTGGAGGTGGGAGAATAGAGCGTGAAGCTGTCATGGAGCTCTCATGAAGAGCTGCAGCTTTCAAACCGTTTTCAAACCCTGGAGAATCTCCAGACAGCTGAGCCTCCTCCATCCTCGGCTGTCCATCCATCAACATCAGTAGAGACCAGTGGCCGGCCTGCAGCTCCTGCCAGTCCCTTGCTGTTCCATCCACCGGTGAGCTCACTGCAAGCCAGGTCTGGGCAGTGTCCGTGGGTGGGTAATCACTCTGGATTGCCACAACAACGCACCATGAGTCGGAGTAAGAAACCTGCCCATCTGCCATCTTCATCTGATGCCCCCTCCACCCTTATTGTGGGGTCCTCCATGGTCCGCCACATCACTCCGCCTCAAACTGAAACCTGTTGCTACCCGGGGGCCCTGGTATCGCACATCGACCTGGCTGTTTCACGTCTGCTACGTAAACACCTCTCGGCCGAAGCAGTCATCGCTCACATCGGAGCAAATTACATTAAGCTACAGAACTCAGAACTGCTTAAAGATGTGTTAAAACTCTCATACACACTCTTTTAGACTCAAACAAGCAATGCATCGTCTCTGGCCCGCTACCTTCTCCTTGTTTTGGCAATGTCACATTCAGCCATGTTTATCAGCTCCACACCTGGTTAAAGGGTTGCTACTGCTCCGTGGGCATCCCATAATTGTTAACTTTCTGGAACAGACCTATAACCTTTTTAGACTAGACAGTTTCCACCCCAACAGATTTGGTTCTAAGCTTCTTGCTTTCACACAACTTACTCTACAGTCCTGTAAAACCGTTGGTGTCTGATGCTGGGTGAGTGCGAGTCATTCTCATAATACTGATGTATTTCCTGTTGAAACAGGATGTTGGGGCGGGACATAATGCAGTGAGGGATCATTCAGAAGTGTAAACCAATGGGATATCAGCCAGGGAGAGAAAGGCAGTTTTATTTAATGGGAGAGGTGGAGGGGCCAGATTGTTCAAAAAACTATGATGGTCTTATTGGTTTGAGTGGTGAAGCATAAGGTCACTGTTAAAGATACACTGATTTCCAGGAAGTAAAGGTATCATTATTGAATTTTCTATTTTGATTTATTTACTGTCATTTGTTTGTCTTTTTATCTCTTTGCTATGTTTATTTTTACATTACCTTCAGTTTTGTTTTTGTTTTTTTATTCCATGCACTTGTTCCTTGTTGTGAAGCACTTTGTAACTTTGGTTTTGAAAAATGCTCTATAAATAAAGTGTATTATTACATTATTATTATAAGTGCTTGTTAACAGCAGTAATGGAATAAGACAATATATTTGGTCTAAATTTCATCACTTGAGAAATTGGTATCTGTCAATTTCAGTCAAGACTTCTCATATCCTTTGACTGTTTTAAGTCATTAGATGAAGCTTTACTGGAGGAATATACCTGTTTTTCATAATGCTTTTGCTTGGCCTCTTTGTAAGTAAATTGTACGTAAATTGTACCTCTTTCAGATTTCAAATTTTTTTACTGTAAAGTACATAATGCATAATGTATTCCAGGGCATCATTGGGAACGAGAGCTTAGTTCTCAGTTGGCTGGTAAAATAAAGGCTATCTTAACATTTGATGACAATATTGTGATTATACAGCAGAGTAGGAGGAGAGTGTTGAATTGGAGTAGAATACTGCTGGTAGAAAACGGCACAGGCGCTGTAACAGTATGGGCAACAACAAGAGCAGTCTCAGGTGAGAGCCGGACGGTGGGTGAAGAGTCATGGCGTGGCTTTCCTTGGCTTCTATTAGTGGGTCAATATCTTCCCTCTGGAGATGTCGGCAGAAAAAGCCCCGGAGAAGGGAAGCTGTTCACACGTCTTCACTGCAGAGGTGAGGCAGAGGAAACCAGAGGGCATCACATGAGCCTCAGCACCACCAGGAATTTCTCACCATCAGACCTACAGATGACCTCTCTGTTAACAGAGAAAAAGTACAGCAGACATGGGGATAGAGCGGAAGAAGAGATCAAGGCACATTTTATTGACTATAAGAACTACTGATTTAGAATTGCTGTTCACATCAGACAATTCTCTATGGCTTAAGAGGAAACCTTGTCTCAGGTCAGCATTTGTTTTCTTTGACATTATGAAGGAAACTGCAAGAGAAAACCTGTTAAAAAAAAGAAAGAAAATTGTTGTCCTCTGGTCATCCACAGCGCAGGTCCACTGTAAACAGGTAAAATCACAGTTGGAAAAAACATAGCCTGCTGAGAGTGCTGACCCAGTAATAACGCAGTAGCAGAGTCTTTCTCGCAGTACAGTTTTACTATAGTGGCTGATGTTCGGGTTGTTTGGAGGGGGATGAGGCTCATGGGAAATTTGCTGTTACTATGTTATATAAATAATTCATTCACTCTTTATAGGGGAGTCGTCCTCCATCCGTCTGCTAGCCTGTCTGTAAGTAAACTTACACAGATCTCTGCATTGCCAAATTGAAGAAAATCAATGTTCAAGGACCGTAGAGGGCGAGGTTCAGCCTGAACAACCCAGAGCAAAGAGAGAGGCAGTAAGGGGCTTGTGAAAGTGAATAGAAAGTGCCTTGGCCCCAATCAGAGATTTACTCTGCTGTTCCTGAGAGGGAGGAACAACATAAACTGAGAGCATCTGCCAGAGCCAGAGTCAGCTCCCCAGCCTTGCTTTGGGACTGATAGCTATATAGTAATGTAATTCAGTGCAGGGAATTGTATCCCGCTATGCACTGATTTTGAGCATGAATTTCCCAGCATTTCCAGTTTACTGTGAACTACCTGAGAGCTAAAATGATGCACATCCATAGGCCACAGGTTTGTGAATACTCACTTGAAAAATGTCATCATACATTCAGCATTAATTTTCCTCAGGAATATAATGAATTTATCAGGAATAGACTATTTAAAAAATAATTATTACCCAGATGTTATCCTTATATTTAAGACAAATATCAAAATACAGTGGAGAGTAGCCTGCTCAGCTCAGTTTTCAAAATGCCACAGCAAAACACTACATTTTACTCTCAAAGCCATTTGAGTTCCTTTTTGGACATTTTTATTTTATAAGTCGAGGGTAACAGACATATGAGTAAGTCATCACTGTGCCTTAACCCAGTTAAACCACGCTGGGCCATTACTGACTGCAGGGCTTATATTTTGCCTTAAAGGCATTTCATTTTGACAACAGAGCCCATTTAGGAGGCATTCATTGTGTGTAATCGCTCTGATAATAGCCTAGTCTTCCCGTGGTGAAAGTAAAACCAGTCAATTGTGCTGAAACCGCATCTGCTTACTGCTCCATGTTTCAATGAAAACATCTTACAGAGCTAAGCCTGGTTGTATGCTAAGTCTATCAGCCATCCAAAACCAAATAAAGGCATCCTAATCAAATCTGACCTTCCCCTTATCCACTCACCCATATGGCAATAATGTGTTTCTCTTCTCTGCCCAAGGTTCATTTCTCCCTCTGATCTGTTTATTACCTGCAAACACAAACTAGCTCCTCCATAAGCCTTAATGACACTCTTAAACAGTGACAGTTAGTAGACAGTACCAAATCCAAATAAATGCAATGAAGTAAATAAAACCACATCAGTGTAATCGTCATTTAAGTTTACTGCGGTTATTCTTGTTGCCCCTCCTCCTCAGTGAGGCTTGGTGAAGTAGCAGGGTTGCTACACGTGCTAGTTAAACACTATGCAGTTTTACCTCCATGGAGATATGCTGGGGCAGACCTATTACTAGAGCTTGTTATGATCATCTCTGAAGCCTCCCCAGAAGACACTGAGGAGCAGGAATTAATAAAGCCTACCTTTGAGAAAAGGCCCTTATAAAACAAGGAACATAATAGACCTACAAAGGCATCTCAATTTTCTAGTGATTGGAAATCTAATACCCCCTTCAGCAAAACAAGAGGACAATCACCAATAAATGAGAATACTTTGCTATATTGATTGATCCAGAGTAATATACACCAGAGAATAAGGATAAACCCCTGCAGCTTGTGCACATATATGAATTTATTCTTTACAGCACCTTGAGCTGTGCAGCAATTCATAGACTCATCTATAGCACCCCACTTTTCAGGGAACCTACCAACAGATGTTGGTGGAGCGCCACACTCATTTATGGATCCTTTATAGTTTGTACAATTTACAAAGGTTAAAGACCATCCTCCATTTTAAGGAAAAGCACAGCTGGAGACACAAAGGTCTCCTTAATGCATCTGCTTGATTCGTTTGCAGGTAACAACCTCCTGTCTAATGAACGCTAATTTCTTCACTCAATAAACCATCTGCTGTTGTGCCCAAGATGCTGCAGGTATATTCATTCCCCCCTGCACAAACACTCCTCTGAATTTCCAACATTTTTAAAAGAACAATGGTCCTTTAAAGGAAATATCCACCTTTGAACACTGGTAACATTGATTAAAAAACAGCTTTTAGTGATGTACCTTGCATTTTGCTGTTTGGTGGTGTGCTTTTCTAATCATACATAAGATAACATGATGTCACGTCTGACAGCAGAACATTTTTCAGCTATTTAAAATTTCAACGTTCAACATCTTTTGCTTTCAGCACCTCAGAATCAAAGAGCGAGGGCTTCCTTGTAGACTCACCATTGTGCACCAACGTTCAACAATCATAGAGGGAGAAATCCATCATAGAAGAGGCGGAGAGACCAATTTCTCCACTGACTTCAATAGACCTGAATGCAATGCAGCCACAAGACAGGTTGTGTTTTGAGTAAGAGGTGTAAGACACACCCCAGTGTTCACAAACTAGTTGGCTTGCTAGCTATATTTATATGCCAATACACCCTCCTTTGATTGAAAGCAACAAGTAAATTACATTAATAAAAAGTAAATTACAACACTTCATCACATAGTAACTCCTGGAATGTATGGAACAAGGTAATGATATCTAACAGTGTAAGAGGTGAGGGGGGATTTTTCCTTTAATACGAAAGCCTTTGAAACTTTGTCATGGCTTGCCATTTGCTCTGCAAAAACCAGGGGCTTTTAGTCTCTGCTACGGGTCAGCTTGACCCTTTATTCCCTGCTTATCAGTCATCAGGTCTTGGCTGGATGTCTCATCATCATACATATTATTGTGCTTTGGGGAGAAAATAGTAGTACATCACTCTAACTCAGATATCACAGCATATCACGCTCCCTGTCAAAAACAGACATTGCTATCAGGGTACCTGTGCATGACTGGAGAAGAGGGTTACTCTTATTTCCACTCTCACCATAAATCTCTTTTTTTTTCAACCAACCAGGAAGCAATAATTGCAAACCCTGTGACCAGTAATGGAGGTGAGTGACCTCTGATAGCAGGCAGGAAACCTAGCCTTCTCCTTACAGCTGCCTCCACAGGCTGCTAACAACTTCCCACAGAAGAGTCTTAGCGCACCCGGGCAAATACATCTCATTCATACCCGTACGAGTCTGGAGGCCTGCAGAGATGTGCGATCTGGGAACGGAGAAAAGTGGGTGGGGATTTGAGAGGCGGCGCTAATTAAATGCGGGCCACAGTATGGAACGCCGTGGCTGCGATGGGAGAAGACGGACATTTATGCTGGGATAGGTTGACACAATGTGGAGTGATGACGGCTTGGAGGCTGGAGAGAAGAGAGAGGTATTACTCACAGGCTCCCTGCATGAGGCATACTCTCATATCATTCAAACAAATGTGAAACTTTAAAAACCATTTGTGCCTATGAAATATTCAATACTTGAGGGTTTTATTATGGGTGAGATTAGTCAGGTAAGCTATTAAGCGGCGTGTGCATGATGCTTTGTAAGTGGGTTTAGTCTGAGCCAGTAGGCACTGAAAGACTTGCAATGGAGCAATTTGAGTGAAATCTGCCGCTGTAGGTGTAGCCAAATGATGATGATGATGATTGGTATAGTGATCAGAGAAGCTGCTCACTGTGTGGTGCTGAAATGGAAGGATTTCACCAGCAGCCCATGTGGCAAGGGCTCATCATACCTTTTAAGCACACCGAGCTAAAAACAAAATTGGAATATTATGTAAAAGAGCAAAATTTCAAAGAAAAATTCACTTGGCAATGCACTGGAAACAGTTCACCAATTTTTACGGAAAAGCCTTTGGCTCCCATAACTTATGAGACACCCCTGGTTAATACTGGGGCTGAGCAATCAAGTCATTAGCAACACCTCAATTACCTGCTGACCAGTCACAAGGAAAACACATCAGCATGTAACCAGACACTGAACTGCTAGACGTTTGAGGAATGATAATTAACTCTGAATTATCTTGACATATGAATCGTGAATTCAAATTTAACTTACTATAAATACTTATTGTACTGTATTGTACTGTAAATATTGCTAAAGAAATAATTTGCAATAAAACCAATGTCCTGTAAAGCAGGTTCTCTTTTATAGCCTCTGCTTATCATACAGCGGAACCCAAGATCTGGTTGGTGTCCAAAGTGTCCATATACTGTATGTTTTAGTACATTTCTGCTTAAGCGCATAGGTTTAAAACATACACACAGGCAGGCAGGCAGGCAGTTACAGACAGGCACACAGAGTGTTGATCTGTCATTCCCATAATAGTGAAGGTAATGGTGAGGTAAGGCGAAGGTAATGGCGTACAAAGTCTAATGATACTATTAAAGTCAAGAATCTCTCCTCAGCCCCATCCCATACATTACATGATCTGAGGCCGCTGTATTGACATTGGCTCAAAAAATGTATGGACAGCCTGGCGAAACAAATCACAATTATCACTATTCACCCCTCCAGTTTTAGATTTGCCACTAATGACTATTTCAGCTGCCACTGAGATGACATTCATGTAGGCATCTCCTACATGCTGTCCAATTTCCGGGGAAAGAGTATGTATGAATGCATGCCAACTCCTCATTTCAGTCTTATTACTTATGAATTTGTTATTAAAAAGATGTATGAGGGCAATATGCATATTGCACCATAGGGAGTGGATGAGATGAGGCAGGGGTACACAGGAGGTCTTGGTGCTGAGGCTGAGAGTCTAAGGGTAACCACATTGTGTTCCGTTCATAGAGCAATCTGCCCTGGAGCTACTGCTGTCAGCTCCAATAACCTTGCTAATCCTCACGCAGCACCACCAGGGAGAATACGGCATATCTGCCTCACTCCTGTCCAAGATTCAGCCTGTGCATGTTGTTTTATATGTGTATTGTTTTGTGTGTTTATGTGTGTGATTGTCTTGTTTTATGTTGGAGTGTGTGTGTCTGTAGGAGTTGGGAGTTGAAACAGCGAACCTGCTATGTGCTGCCCTCATTGGTTTCTAACCTAGCGTTCACACTGCAAGCAACACCATCAATAAGTCACCAGAAGTCCATTCATTTTCTATAGAGCTGGGCAACCAGGGCAACCTCATCCGATATGTGGATGTCAACAAGCCTGTCAGCCGAGAAAAGTTGGCCATGGCTAAAATTTTCAGGTTCATCGGCGGTCACCAGCCAGTCAGATTTCTCTACTTCCTTGTTTGAAAGTTTTTCTGTTTATTTTTGATTAATGCTACATAATTAGTACTTGTAAAGGCCCAAAACGTAATAACTTCCCATAATGTAATAACTGCCCATAATGTTAAAAAAAATCACATGTAATAAAGCACATATCGTAATAAAAATCCAATAACATAATAAAATCTTGAACCTATTGCGTACCTGCACTCTCTCTCTGGTGCTAAGGAATACTTTGTGATACTTGTAGCTTTGTGGATTTTGGAGATCATTCACAAAGCCAGAATGCTGGAATGCTAGTATGTAACACTAGTTTTTTTTTTTTTAATTGCACCTTCAAAACCCATCATAATCCACCTCACCAAATAAAGAAATGCATAATAGAGGAACCCCCGAAAGCAAAAATAATCAAGATTAGCATTGGACAAACAGTCACACCTTTTCATACATTTTGGGCAGGACAACATAGGTAGTCCTCTCAAGCGTGACATCATTATTTGGCCCAAATAGGTCGAATGTGAAAATGTAAAATGAATCATCTTTTACATTTACATGTTCGACCTATTTGAGCCAAAAAATTGTCACGCTTGATGTGCCCAAAAAGTATGAAAAGGTGCGACTGTGCGACTCATAACCGGAGTATGAGCTTACCTGGGTTATTCTAACCCAGTTATGACATTTACATACATCGACCCAAAACTGGGTTACTTAAATAACCAGGTGAAGAATGGAACTCTCTGTGCATGTAAGCACAGCATGGGAGGCTGCAGATCCAGAGAAGATCAAGATCAAGATTTCAAGATCATGATCAAGATCAAGATTTCCTTTATTGTCATTGTGCAAGTACAACAAAATTGCGTTCACAGAGAACACCTTGTCACCAGTGGGGTCCCACAAGGTTTAGTCCTTAGCCCTCATCCTTAGCCCCATCCATTCTGTACTTGCTTCTCCTCCCTATGCATGGGCTTTTAATACATTGCTATGCTAATGACGCTTCACATAAAAGCTGTAAATAAAAACTGTCCCATGTCCCTCTGCTGCCTCATCAAATCTCAGCATCAACAGGGAGAGAACCAGGGAAGATTACTTCTTGACCCACCTTTCTGACATTGCTGTTAACTGTGTTCATCTTGGCAACTTCCAACTGTTTCCGTCCAACATCGTTAGTGCCCTTGTGGATTACGATCTTCAAAAAGCGCTGTCTTTTGCTAGCTAGCAGTCTCAGCTGGGCTTCTACTTTGGTTGCCCACGCATCTAGTATGCACTCTGCTCCTCTTGCTATCTTTCAATCCTCTAAGGGATTCAAAATCATCAGTTGTGAGATCATGAGATGGAGATGGAGTTTATGGTGAAGTGACAATGAATACCAACAGTCTATTGTAACTCTGTGGATCTCAATTATTTTTAGCTCATTAGACCTGCTTTTGTGTGATGTGGAATGTGATGATTATAATCACAACTAGGCATCTCTTGAGAACCTAATGTGTGTGTCCAATTAGAAAATGTGGACAGTCAAGTTAGCCGCAACGCCTCAAATTACACGGGCTCATATTTCAGAACATGTACTCTATGCGGTCATAAGTAGTGGCTAACATGGAACAAGCCTCCTGATATGTCCAACATAGCAACTTCAATGAAGTGGTCTGCGGAATGCAAGCCTGACTAAATGGCAAAGGTTTTCTCACGTGCTGCTGATTAGAGTGAAGTCCATTGACGTGAATCTATTTAAGCTAATTAGAGATAGAAATACAGTTAACTAATGCAACAAGCTTGCCTGTATTAACCCCAGGTCACAGATACCAATGATTTTTAGATCCACGTAATGGCATGCAATTGGTGTACTGATTTCCATGTAGGATAGAGTGATATTATTGATCATGACTCCCTTTGATCTCATAGCTGAAAGTGAGATTCAAAGAGGTATGGAATCTCCACTGTGGTCTACAAATGTCCCTCATCAACCGTCCATTGACTGCAGTCATGGAATATCTAATCGGAATATTGCATCCAGAATATTTGGTGGAAAGAGAGGAAACAATAAGGGAATAAAGTAATAAGGCTACACTTTCTTAGAAACATCCTTTTTATTCCCCTAAAAGATTACCTATTACCTACATGAAATTCTATTGTTGTGGGTACATTTCAATGCTGTGGGAGATACAGTATGTCTGATACATAGTCATCAATATATTTGTATTGCTTATTATTTTAATACATGGTCATGTTTTATCAAATACTATCATTATATATTGTAGGAACTTTCATTTTGTTGCAAAGACAAGTTGGATACCATCTAAATTGTTGACTTTATCAAATGCAACCATCTCATTTGCCAAAAAAAAAAAAAAAAATTATCATGAGATAATCATGATAGCCATTTATTACAAATATACTAGTGGTGGTTAGAGTTCAGAGTTGGGGAGGCTGTTTCTGGGAGCTCCATGCTGGTCCCCTCACATCACCCTCTCCCACCCCAAACCATCACCAACTAACCATGGCATCTTTGTTTTTCCCACGGCGCAGCCCAGGGCATCATGAGGCAAATACAGGTCAGGCATTCAGGTAACGCTTATTGAGATGTTGCGCTTTGTCAGATGGCCTCTAGAGGGCGTCTTTGACTGTGAGATGCAGTGTTTCCCATACAGAGGCATAAAATCTGAAAAAAAAGTTGGTCAGTGTATAGAAATTGATCTAAACTGATCTCTAATGCACCTGATGTCACATCACATCATGTCTGTAATTTGGAGATGTACAGACAGCAGACCAGCAGCATTGAACTCAATCCACAGAGTCTCCCGGTGTGAAAACAAAAGTGAAACTTCACATTCCACAGTTAGTAACGGGGATTTGTAGACAGTAACTCGTCTTCGCTGCCCTACAAACTTTAATGGTAGGTGAAGTCATCTTGTGGTATTTAAGTAACATTAGCGGAATTAGGTAATTTAACCGCGTCGCAGTGCTTCAGTTGAACACAACAAGTACAGGATCTGTGCTTGTTGTATCAGTTATTTTGTTTATCTTTGTCTTTTACTTCTTTGTTTGTATTGTTACCTATTTGCACTAAATAAATAAATAAATAAATAAATGGTATGGGCCACTTAAAAAAACAATACAAATATACTAAACAAAGATATTTTGACATACCCCATTTGGACTCATTGTTAGCAGCAAGAGGCCTAGCAACAGGAACTCGCCGTTTCAACCAACAGCTGACTCTGGAGTCAATATTCTCTGCGGGTCCAAGTACTACAGGTATGTGAGAGACAAATTATATATAGGTCCAAAATCACCCAACTTATCCTTTAAACTCGGGCTCTTACCATCCTAAACCTGACAACTACAATGTAGTTACTTGAACTGATGAGTAATAGATAGTAGATTTTTTAAGTAAATCAGCTGTTTTTACTAGTATTTACCTACAGGTGTTATTATTTGGTAACTTACTATTCTTACCATATATTTACCTAGTCTTTACCTGGTAAACAACTAGTACTTAAGGTATCTGTAAAAGGAAGGGATGCAGGTTTTATTTTCAAAAGTTAAAAGTTTTGTGCCTCAACTTTCAAAGTGAAATTTAAGGGCAAACCCTTTCAGAAAGTGAATAAGGCCTCATCAGTACACCAGCTGGCAATTGGGGCCCTAAATAACTTTTCACTTAGCAGTGGCCAAGCACAGCAGCCTGATCAACAGGGGAATAGCTGTGTGTGTTTCCTTTATTTGGCACCTCATTCAGTGGGGACAGCAGTGTTGGAGCTGAGATCAGCGCTGACATGGCTTGAGTAATGGCAGCCCTGCTTTGGACAGGAAACTCATAAAGGCTCCTATTGCACCCCCTATCTCTCTATAACTAGGATGGATATCTCCCTCAGTGGAATACAAACTAAGACTCAATTTTGGCTCAAAAGAAAACAAGCTGCCGGTGCTTGTATCAAGGCAAGTAGAGGCTGTGATGTGAAGGAGTGGATGGCTTTATTTCCACTGGGGCTCAGAGAACCGGACAGGCTTAGGTGCAGAAATCATCAACATTGTGAAGAATGGGTAGAAACCTCTCACCTATTCCTGGTACCCATACCAGCAATTTCTCAGCAACACATTTATTTATGTAAAAAGCACATTTCTATTCTGTTCAAGTTTGAAGACGGTTATCAACTGACCTTCAATCTGCAGGAAACCAACTTAAATCACTGGGGAACATGCTAACATTGGATACAAACAAGATCAGTGAAAATTACATCTGAAGCTTTGGAAAGGCACCTTGACGCTGACAGTTATGAAATGCGACAAGACTCCCCAAGTCACAAACGAGACGATGCAAAACATTTTCATACTAATGTGAGGGAGACATACAGCTATAATAATGAGCCGGATTTCTCACCTGTACTGCAAATTCAGTATGAATGTACCATGAATATTGGCTAGTCATTCATGTGTACTGTGTTTCTTTAAATCAAGTTTAGGATGATGAAACGTGCCTGACACTAAAAGAATCATCCTTATTAAGGGCTTGGGGTTTTTAAATGAATAATTTTCCATTTTCCATTTGTCATTTACAAATCTACTGCCAAACATTATTTATGCTTCTGCGTTGAACCTATGCCGTAGCCCGTAGAGCCTGCCACCGTAGTTTACGTGCACCTCTCCAAAAATGTAACTGCGCTTAAGGCGACGCAAGTCTGCAAGAACTGTGATTGTCCCGCTTTGTAGTTCCTCCTACCTGTATCCGGTTGATGTCCGCCGATAGCGAAGACAATGGAGCAGATCGAAGAGAGACGAGCTGAGGAAGTTCCCAAATACGTCTATCTGTAGGACACCTCAGCTCCGAATTGTAAAGACAACCAGATATCACTGAATTTGTGGTGAGAAATATCCCAGAACACGAGTTTCAGAGAATGTAAACACTACTACTTCTTCTGTTATTACTCCAACACTAAATGGTACAACACTGCCATCTAGTGTTTCCGTGGTCTGTGCACAGAATGACCAACGCAGAACCATAAATGCTTGCAGCGCTGTAGCTTTGACGCACAAGTATAACTTGCCCTGAAGTCTTAAGTTGAAGTTTTCTTCAATTGTTATCGTCAGTGTAGCTACTCTAACAAAAGATTTTTTTATTAAATTAAATTAAATTAAATTAAATTAAGTGTTATTAAACTTTTATTTATACTTATTTATATTTTTGTTTATACCCACACAGCAAGACAAGAGATGCCGTTACCGGGGTCGTGTCAGTGCCAATCGAATGGCTGCCTCTAGCTCTGCAAGGTCTCATTAACCAACATTTTCTGATAGGAAGACCTCCAGACCTCCATGAGCTTGAGATGGAGGTGTGGTTATGCCAGATTATCCAGACAGTGGTGTCTGAGATATCGCACAAGACAGATGGCCAAACCAAGAGGCCAAAACTGGCCTTGGGTTTTGACGCAGACGCAGAAATCGTAGCAGAGATGGTCTCTTTACTGTCCTCTAGGCTGAAACTCCACCCACCTCAATTGAAGTCAAAGGGACCAAAGCCAATCTTCTTGGTACAAATATATAGTAACTAATTTCATGTCTTCTAACATGTCCCTTTATCGGGATTTTTAAATAATTGTGCCACTGAGATATTTGTGTGGATTTCAGTGCATGTAAGGGTCTACACAATACTGTTCTTGGCATTGACAATGACTCTGGGCTACAGGTGGGTGCACTTTATGACCATGTAAGGCAATATGGGCTACATGTGGGTGCATGTTATGACCAAGAGGCCAAAACCACGGGCCAAAACCAACTCCATGCAAGTCAATGGGACCACAACCCAACTTCTCGATCAAAATATAATGTCAATAAATTTTTTCGACAAGAGGTTTTGGTCTCAGTAGCTAATTTCACTTCTTCTAATGTGTGTCCTTATAGCGATTTTCAAAATAATTGTGTCATAAACAGGATATAACGGATATAAAATTGTTGTTTTCCTAGCGATTGACAGGTCGCCTGTCCAGTGATTGACAGGTTCCTGATTATGTGCCAATAGTAAGCAGCGCTGCGGCTCTGCGGACGACCTTCAGCTTCACTCTGGCTGCACTTGCTCCAAAAAATGTCAACATGGCGGCGATTGCAAACCCAATCTTTAGGCTTCAAAACGGCCCTTCAGAAACCTATGGGTGACGTCACACTCACTACATCCACCTTTTTTTACAGCCTATGGTTATGACCATATACGACAATATGGGCTGGCTTTTCCCCTCTTTACTCATATCGTAAGTGACGCATGAACTAATGAATGACTGAACAGAGGGAGACCAATCCATAGTCCTCCTCCTGATTTCATCGCGGCAGACCTTTGTCATTCCAATGAATTTTAAAAATGGCTACTGGAAATCCATCACCCTGCCCCAGTGGAACCAATGATGGAACTGGCAACATCCTCGAAAAAACATCACAGCTTGGAAGCTTGGAAATATATGTTTTGTACAACTTTCAGGTTGCCTCCTTCCTAATCCCCTGGCTCATTCACATGCTCCAATTAGAGCCTCATTGCACTAGCTACCACACATTATGAATCCCTATATTACAGAGGAATGGCTGCTCATGTATTAGCCATTATGAAAATGTCAGCCTCCCACTAAAAGATATTTCAATGATGCATGGTTAAATGAGCACACCCACTATACAGAATCAGAATGTTTAAATCTCATTGGTATCTGACCTCACCCATTATTTTGCTTATGACTCTCATTTAGTGGCTCACAGCACACGATACTCCAGAAAAGTGGCAAAATGTTTGCTAATTGTGTGTGGCACTAAGCTAATGTCACATACCATATGAAGTGTGTGATGACAGCCCGCATCATCAATAATCCACAACTTTTTCATATGAATAAATGTCCGTTTGGAAACTCTCTATTAGTGCTGAGTGATTAACCGAAATTTTGGTTAATTTTCGGTTAAAAATAACTGTCCAACATTGGTTCAATTATTTAATTTATTAGTTTTTTTACACCAGTATTTTTCAAATTTCAGAAAAGAGTACAGAAAACAGTACTTTTACTTGATATTCTGGAACTTTTTCCACCCCTGCTCTGGAGGAGGTGGGGCAAGGGAAGTGTGCGTACATGTGTGTGTGTGTGTGTGTGTGTGTGTGTGTGTGTGTGTGTGTGTGTGTGTTTGTGTTGAGTGGGGTATGTTTAATTCTACCCTTGAGTACAAGTAGAGTACACAGTGATACTATCTGAATGAAGATGATCCTTGTTCTCAGCAATAAACTCCCATAGTGCACTGAGCTCAGACAGAGAAGCCGAGAGTCAGGGAAGCACTGCACCATTCTGCAAGGAAGAACTTTAACCCTTTGATGCTGCTCTTTGCAAACCAATCAAACCATAAGACAAGCTAAAGACAGCTGGACAGTCCTCTCATGGGTTAAAACGATGACCAAGTGGGGATGTTAACCTTTGCGAATCATCTCTTCGCTTCGATTTACAGCTGTTTTAAAAGTTGATGTGGAGGTTTTGCATTTACAATACATGACATTTGAGAGGTCAGGCATGTATGAACAGGAATAGTGCTGCAGCCTCTGTCTCATCCTAACCTTTGAGGTTGACTGAAAGATGGATGTCCTGTGAGATAGAGGGGTTAACGCATGTGCAATATAAACTGTATATATGGCCTTGTTTTTCTCTGTATATACAATATGTTTGTTGACATCCCAGATAATGTTGCCTGAGGTGGTTATCGCTTCCCTCGGTACCTTTCCCTTTCAAATCTCATCTGACGTTGGCTCACGGTTTATCATGCAATTACTGTGATGTGCCAGAGCTTAAGATCCTGTGAAGCTGAATGGATTCATGTAAATTGTAAATGTAGAAATGTGGTTTGGTTCATGCATGCGTGCAGGTTTCAATATCTTGCTCCAGGTGATTGCTTTCATCTACATGCATGCACTTGATTTTGCACTGCTCTAGAGCGCGCGCGCGCGCGTGTGTGTGTGTGTGTGTGCTTATGAGGCATACAGTACACGTTATGTTTGCCAGTGGCATGCATGTCTTTCTTTGCATTTGCAATGCTTGCATGCATTTATACTAAACCATATTTCATGACTGTGGTCATCTAGTTTTACAGTTACAATATGGATTGCTGGAGCAGTTATTTGTCTGGTTTAATTGGCTATGGCCTCCACAGTGGAATATCACATTTATTGTATGTAAACAATGTATCTTTAAAAAGTAAGTTTCGAATAAAATGTTTCTTTTCTTATTGATCATGCATTTTTGAAATTATACAATGGGTTTTAACAGGTTTCATAGGCCTGAGGGACATTAAAGTCACTCAACATATAAATGGCTATGTACAAATTTCAAGTCAAGTAAGATGAAGAAATTAGAGTAGAGAAATTGGAGATTTTACTCAACAGTGATATGAGACATGGAGCATCGCGTTTGAATTCCTATAATATGGGACCTTTAACCTTTAGTCTTGGGAAACGCGGTCTGAGGATGGAGACACATGGTGCAGTCTGGTCAGAGAGGGAGCAGCCATCTCTGAGTCAAGCAGAACCCCAAATGCTTTCCATAAAAGGCAGAGACGTGCTCAGAAATCCTCCAAGCACTTTTGTTTGTGGTCCTCTATTGATCAGTGAAGGAGAAATTCTGTTTTTGCTTGCCCCCTTACACAGGGAGGTCATGGTCAGTATCCCTGCTGCCCAACTTATCCTTATCCTATTGGATCAATCTCATTGATCCATTTGGACACCTACTATATCATACCTCTACTGTTCTATGAGAGAGAGTGAAAATAATTAATAATAATGAAGTCTCATGGCCATTGTCTGATGTATGAACGTATATGTGGTATAAAACAATGAAATGGCAAATAAATGCTATGAGTTTGCTGATGGTGTATGTGGCTGTCTTCGCAAAGTGCATTGCTTCCATTTATACAAGTTGTACTTCATGCCTGTGGTCATCGTATTTACATTGGACAATATGGATTGTTGGAGCAGTTCTTTGGCTGATTTAATTGGCTATGACCTCCAGGTCCATGAAGCCTCCATAATATGAGAAACATACTGCCCATGGCATAAAATGTGCCAATCTGTGAACTTTTAGCATGGAAATGGTCAAATTTAAAGATCTTGAATATTGACATCAGTGACTTCAGTCTAAAAATATCGGTATTGGCCGTCAAAAAGCAATATTGGTCAAATATTTAGGGTTTTTAGATGTGTGTTTTTGACATTTCAGCTTGCAAGCTGCAAATAGGGAGTAATCAATTAGCAGGCTTCATATACATTCTCATCTGACTGTTTAATTATAAATGTCTAATTAGCAGTGATGATTAACAGGATGTTTAGCTGAAATTCATGAACAGAAAAAGTGTAAGAAACCTCTGATATTGTTATATGTATTATATAATGGGCATGAGTTTACTCTTGTTTGTGGCTACGGGAATCTTTGGAAAGTGAAATGAAAGGCGCCGGCCGGTGGCTGCTGAGGACGCAGACAAATAGAGACAGATGAGGAAGGGTCGGGCCTCAGTGTCACCTCATTACTCTGATGGCTTCCACATTATTCCAGTGTCACATCCATGCTGAAAAATCAGACGGTGCATCATTCGCCTTGGACTTACTGATCATCTCCATTCATCAACATCGGGACAAAACACTGATTAAAAATGTGCATAAACAGCCTTTTTTCACTCTTCTGTCATCTTCGTCCCGCAAAATTACTATTTGCTTTGTGACATATCCTTTTTGTAAGGATACATAGGGGAGAATGGGGTAAAATGAGACACTTTTTACATTTTCTGCTACTATGGCAAAATAAACGTGTATTTATTTAAAACAATATTTACCTGTACATGTTTATGAGGTCATATTGTACCTAATAAAGTCTTACATAATAAAGCCTGAAATGTATCTAGTTCAATTTACTGTAGATACAAGAATCAAGACATCTTTATCATGATGAAATCACCCGATGTAGCAAAAATGTAATTTTTTGACCACTTTTCTGATCGCTTTCTCCATCACAGATTGAAACGAATTATTCTTCCTAAATCGATCACATTATTAATTTTGTGTATGGTTACCTAGAAACAAGGGGTGGCTCATGTTACCCACAGGCTCAACTTACCCTGCTCTCCCCTACATACATACATACTGTACCTACATACACATATATATATGTACATCTGTGTATACAGTATATGCACACATATACAGTATATCTGTGTATGTCTGTACTATGCAAATATACCGTATATACTATAGTACACACACATATACACAGTGTTTAATTTGGCGAATGAGTGTTCTAAATTATTAAAATATGCATAATCACACAGCAGGACTTCCTAGCCAGAGTCAATACATGTTAATATCAAGTCACCAGTAGTTTCTAGTCCATACTGTTTGGCCTCAAAGCCACATTATTGCTGTATTTCTCGCCATTGTCTCCACTGATGCTGACCCAACAAAAAACAACAACACAAGTCCATATGTTTCAATTAAAATAAACACTGAAAGATGGAGATGTCCCATTCACACATAGTGCTGATGCACATACTACTGGGACTCAGGATGAGAAATGGGTATTCAGTTTTCATTGAGAATCAAAAAACATTTACCACAAAAGCAGAGTCCCTTTCTCATCAGCTGTTCCCCCCAGTCCATACATCACTGTCTGGATTCTGGAAAGCGAATATGTAGCAGTTAATTAAAGGCACTTTGCTGGAGTGTGGCTAGCGCTCAAATGCCGGGAGGCTAATGGACTTGCACTGTGCCTTTTAACCCCTCAGGGTTTGGCGGGAGGATAACCTAAACCATCTAGCTTCAGTTTGCCAGTTAATTCAAAGTCAGCAAAACAAAACGAAACAAAAAAATTATGCAGGCACCAACTTGTTACCAGAAATGAGATGAACTTGGATGGAAAATAAAAATGCACCTTCACATACTCTTCTACTGTTGTGTATCATCAATCTGTGACGTTCAATGCATTCCAGGAGTTATTATGTGATAAAGTGTTGTAATTTACTTTTTTGGTGTACCCACTTTCCCTCAATCTGCCTCTTCTACTTCTAATTCAGTTAGTCATTTGCTACGTTTCCCAGAATGCCATTCAACAACCCCCAGAGAAGGGGGTTCTTTGTGCTGTGTATGTGTAGGTGGAGAGAGCTACAGGCGATGAAGAAGGCAAGGCAAGAAAGAAGTCCTTGCTCTTTGATTATGAGTGACTGATTGACACCAAAACCTGATGTTTACCATTGATAGATAGTTGAAAAATTGTCTGCTAGTAAACTCTTTTGTAGCTCTGCTGGACGTCCCAACAACTGTATCTCAACATGACATCACATTGTCTGCTTTTGGACAATTATCCACAGGAATAAGAAAAATACACCACCACTGGGTTCCATCAGAAGAAAACTGAATTGGTCACTGATATTATTAAGACACTTGGTTCTGGACATGAGGCTTCTCAGTATTATTCCAAGATTTTTGGTCAGGCCACAAAAACAATTTCTGCCCTGAAAACAATTTGGGAAAGGGATCTTAACTTGTCATTCAGTGATACAGAGCAGGATAAGATCTGCCGGAACTTTAGAAAAATGTCCAGCGATCTAAAGATTAGACTAATTCAGTTTAAAATCCTCAATCTGTTTTAACACTCAATGGGCCACACACACACACACACACACACACACACACAAACGAGTTAATATTGGGAAACAGATGTGAATGTCTTTTTCCTCATGCATTAGTGACATTAAACAATCATGAAGTTGTTAATCATAATCATAATATTCCCCAAACCAAGACGTCACATGTAATTTTATACATGTTCACTCTGCATTTTCCTGGCCAAACATGTAAAATGTCCTGTTAAATTTATGTGTGGTCGTATCACAATGAAATACTGTATAATATACATATATATCACATAAATATATGATACATATATAAATTATATATATTACTTGCTTTTATGATTCGTTTATCCTATTGATTTTTTTTATGATTATATTGTTTTTGCTCTCATTTATCTTTTTTTCTTGTGTTGTCTTGTTGTTCCACTTGCTTTAATTTACCTTAGTAATTTGTTTGATTTTATTTATTTTTTTACAGCACTTTCTGTTTTGAAAAGTACTACACAAAAATTATTATTATTATTAGTAGTAGTAGTAGTAATTTAACCATACCTGGGGAAAGCCAAATCACTTCTAACAAAGATCTGTGCAGTCAAAAATGAGACTGAACTGTTGCTCTTGATCTCCATTTAAGCCCAAGAAAGTTCAGAGAAAGGGGCCTGCCAATAGCCTGGGTCAGAGTTGACATGTCAAATGTGAAATCAATGCCATCTGCACTGCTGTTTCCACCCAGTCAATTGAAATGCATTTGAAAAGCAGTAAGTGTTTCACGTCCCATTTGTATCAGCACAAGATGCATTCTCCAAGAACGAAGTGACAATAAGAGATGCCTATTGTTTGTTTGTTTGTGTATGACAGAGAGAAAGAGAGAATAAGGGTATGCGTACTGTATATCTATATATTGTATAGGAATCATTTCAAAGGAGTACTGTAAATCTGTTTTGTTGTTTGGTTTGAGCTGTGAGGAAATCTGTCACAGTTTGGTCTTAATAGCACTTTAATAGCGTTCCTTGACTTTTTCATGAACAACGCTCTTCATATGACAGCATCTTCAGTGCATTGAATCTGAATTCCCACAGGAATCAGAATCACAGGAATGTGCCAACTTTGTAAGTGGGAGTTTGTTTGTTTGTTTGTTTGTTTGTTTGTTTGTTTATTTAGACCCCCATTAGCTACCGTATTGTAACAGTAGCTACTCTTCCTGGGGTCCCCATTAGTATTTTTAACAATACTTCAATAACAGAAAATACATCAATACACATCCGTAACATTCATACTCACAATAAGACTCAATACATAACACAACCACTAAGACACACAACAACAAACACCAACTCAAAGCCTGTCTAACACATACGATAGTTCTATATAATAATTTCATCTCTTGAGTAATTGAGAAAAAGAAATCACTTAGCAACTCATCCACTAAATCACAAATAAAAGTGGGATGGATAGCTCAAAAACAAAAAGTCATATAATATTCTACACTATTCCTTGTGTAAACAAATACAATCTTAACTTTTTGTTAAAACATGTTGTATTACTTTCTGAAATCAAAAAACTTGGTAATGAATTCCATGCCACCATTGCTCGATAATGAACTGTTCTCTGTATTAAACTAGTTCTACACGGAGGCAACAGAAAACGACCCTCTGATGACTGCCGAGTAGAATAATGATGTAGTGAAAAATGATAGGTTACTATAAAGTATTTCTGGGGTTTTAGTTATGATGATATTTTTAATAAAGCACACTAGAGAATAATGCAACCTGCTTTTTACACTTAGAGTGAAAAGCATCGGGTAGACTGGGTCTCCAAATTTTGGCTCGCAATGTCATTTTAGTTGGAAGAACAAGAGCGTCACCATATATATGGTCGGGTACATCTCCCCCTCCAGTTCTTCAGATGCTCTGGTGAAGAGTGACAGAAAGTCTGCCAAGTCTGCTCAGCTCATTCTGGAAGATAACCCTCCATCTGACCCAGCTGGCCTCTGTCTTCCAGTAGTTACCTGATTTCACTGTACCACTTCAGCATATCAGCCTTGCTGTTCCAGCAAACATCACATTCTTAGTGGTGCTGGTGACACCTCTAATTCGCTTTGAACATGTCTTGCATTTCACCATAATCTCCATCAGTTCTTGAACGCACTGGTACCTCCTTCTCGCTGAACGTGTGCTTCAACACCATGTTACGGATGTGAGCGCAGCACAGGATCCAGTGGTTGTCTAGCCTGGTTCCAGACTCCTGAATCGCATCCCGCCCACTTTTCAGATTTTGTCGAGCGATTCAGAGAGTCTGGTGTTACTCTGGTCAACGGCTTGTTCTAGCTGGGAGAAACACTCAGCACCTTTGCGGGTGCAGACTAAAGTTTGAACTGTTTTTCATTGGCATTTCAGCAGAAATGTGTTTTTTCATTTGTTTGTGGACATTCTTCTTCTTCTTCAGTTTGATATCAAATTCCACCGTAGCCATAACACGACTTTCAAGCTCAATGTATTGACGTCAGCACAGTAGATGCCCTCTTGTTGTACACATCTGTCCACGCCACTTGTAACCGAAATTCCACCGTTTTCGAACACATTCTTCAGCATCGGACACAAGTTCCGTCTTTCTCAGTTGCCGCTCGTTGCCTTGTCCTGTCACACACTGGTTGTCGATGTGGGATGACAACTAATGGCATCAATGGCGCCATACTTTGCTTCAATGTCTATTAGGCCTTGAGCCATCTTAGTAAACCCCTTTCCCATGACCATAGCGAAAAGACACATGTCCATACAACAAAAGTCCCCAAATTTAATTTTGTTTGCAGTGCTATTTTGTAAATGACATTTTGTGTTGCTGTGGCTGACTTGATTCTTGACTGACTTGACTGTCTTGATGTACATGTCGTGTCATATTTGAGGTTCCCATTTCACCGTTGTCATACACGTAGATCGCTTACATTTACTACAGATGACAGCATCATCTTGGACCACTTCACAAAATTGATCCGATACTGTGCTTTTCTTTCCTTACTTCCTCTTGACTTTTAACTCTCCATTTCATAGTTTTTCCTGAATCTTTTCCAAGTCTTTTGACATTTTTTTCAGTTTTACCTTTGCTAGCTAGCCTAGTTTGCAACATTTGCTGTGGATTGGCCTAAAGATCCCAATACACAGAGCTGTCACACATGCTGGAGGGAAAGTATTCCCTAGGGAAAATAAGCTAGTATATTCGTGGCACTATTTATTTTGTTTTTTCCTACCCACAACCCACATGCACATCCTAACCTCATCCTAACCTGCCTCCCCTGAGTCAATCCGCCCATCACTAATGTTCACCATATCACAAGAGGGACCTGCTCTTTAATTCTCATCACAGAAACTACTTTGACATCCTATACTTCAGTGTGAGATTGAAAAGTAAATATGATTAGCATTCAAAAGGTGCTGGGACAGTCACCATATTTCCTTTTCCACAGACTTCTCTAATCTCCATTAGACCTGATAGCATCTGACCACAGGGAGATGAAGACTTAATCCCCTTGAAACATCTTCTAATGTAGCTTATCAGGTAAATAAAGAGGCTGTCTCAGGATAGTTTGCCCTATCGTGGAGTATATTTTTAGCAACAGGGTAAAGCTTAGATTCTTTAATAATCTGAGGAAAAACCTATCAAGTTTTTGTTTATTTAAAGGCTGTATTCTCAGTTACAAAGAAATTTAAAATATCTGGGTAGATGGTACTTTAAATCAATATGACAGCAATATGAAATTACACACACATACACACACCCCCTTTTAGTTTATGTGGTAGAGGGTTTTGGGGGGTGTGAAAGATTGATTTATTGCTGCTAGCAAGCTGCAAACATGGTATCTCTAGCAATCTAAAGTTTGTAATTCATGATGAGTACAGTAGGTTGCCTCAGTTTTAATTGAGTTTGGCCCAAAGCTTGAATATCATTGCATCTGATTAGGCGTGGAGAGCACTTTTACACTGCCAATGTCTCTGGCTTATTCAACAGAAAATGTGCTTACCATGCTAATTAACTGACATAATAGAATTGACTTTATATGGTTTGGCAATAAATAAGTGCTTATCTGTATAATCGCCATATGATATCGTTATTGTTGCATTTCCTTCTTGGGAAATGTAGTAAACAACAGTAATGAACTATTCTTAAGCAGAGGGTAATGATATCTAATAAGCTGTTCAGGCAACAGGGACCTCCTCCTTGATCACATTTATTCAGCATCACAACTTGCGGGGTGAGGGGTGTATGTATGTGTGTGGGTGTGGGGGGCAATATTCACGTCCATCATGAAGGAAACATGCCGAAAACCCCTGACTTGCAGATCTGTAAAATGTTTTATCAAAGGTTAAAGTAATCTGCAACATTTTCATATAAATAAATGTCCATTTTGCTACTTTCTATGTCTGATGACTCTATGTCTGACGACTCTCTATGTCACAATAGGGATTCAAACCTATTCATAGTATTCTGTTACGTCACCACACGGCCAGGTGATTGTAATAAATTAACAGGTGATTATAATCAAAGGACAGCCACAGTCAATGAGCTGTGTATATGGTAAAACACCATATTGGTAGGAAATACATGTGACATCATGGGAATACTGGGAATACTATATGAGTAGCTGTAAAATCCTCTGGTGCACAGGAAGTGATGGAAGGAAGCACAATTGAAATTCAATGATGTGCATTGCATTTGCCATTTCATATACTAGAATTTACATTTCATTTAAATAGAGATTTGCAGGCTTTATGATTAGCTTTATTCAAATTCAATTGATAATGCAAACTGGAAAATTAAAATGTATTTCCCGAACTGCAGATATGTTTCATGTGATTATGCAATAATGGTGTCAAAATGATAATTGAAATGTCTTTTATCTTATGCTTTTGCACTTTCTAATAAGGCATTTGAAATTTCATTATCAAAGACATACCTATATTATACTATACTATAAAGGTAGCAAAATTCAAATGGTTATCCAAATGTAAAATTTTTTACCATTCTGTCACTTTGAAAGTGAAGTTACAGGTGTTATATGATGGGAGGGGTGGAGGGGGGATTGTTCAAAAATTTGTGATGGTATTATTATTATGTTTTTATGTTCGCCTACTGGTACAGCATGAAGTAACCACTAAAACTACACCATTTTCCAGGAAACAAAACTAATGGGATTTTTGATAAAGAAAAAGTATACAAATACGTTTTTTTGGCATTTATTGTTGTATGTTATGATATGGAGAATTAGCTAATCATGTCACTTCACAAGGTGACAGTATGCATACTGAACATCGAGAGTATGTGACATCATAGCATTCGCTGTGACTTGATAATCACACCCAAAACTGCAAGCCCCAGTGAATTGTTCTACTTTGAGTAATTAGAGATTAGATGGATGGTTTAGACGCAGTGACTGAGCTGCAGTGGCATCAGCGCTCCTGGAGGAAGCCAGGCTGAAGTGTGCTGCTGTAGCCAATACCCGGGTGACATCATTAGCCTAATCATCACTTTAATGGGATTTAATGGCTTGATATCATGGCAAAGTATTGGTACTATTAGAAACTCATTCCAATGATATTCGCATGTCAAAAGTTTCAAAGTTACGAGGAACTAAAACGTTATGTGTTTGTGTGTGTCAGAGAGAGAGACGAAGAGAAATAGAGGTAACAAGGTAGTGTAATGAGACTGCGTGGAGAGCAGGAAAGGGAGTGGGGGCGGAGGAGGAAGCAGTCATTACTGTGGGTAAATCCGGGTGATTCAGAGGCAAACAGGAGTGTTAACAGTGAGTGGAGGGCAGGAAGTCAAAGCCAGTCTGGCTCCAGAGAGCAGCGGCACAGCTGGGGAGGAGCAGGGCGATCCGCACCGCCATTACTCTGCTGTCAGTCCAAAGGCCTCCAACACAGAGCTGCGGGGGAATGAGGTTTCTGTATACCGCTGCTAACAGCTGGCTGCCGCCGAAGCTGTGTATATGTGTATTTATTCAAATGTTTATGCACATACTGTATGCATTTAAAAGATGTGCCTGGGCTAAAAGTAATAATCATCATAGCCGCACAAGCGATATAGAAGTGTAAGTAAACAAACACTTTTCAGAGAATTTTATCTTATTTATGAAATCAACTCATCTGTGATATTTCATTATTGCTCTGTGTAATTAATATTATCATTAATTATCATTAATTATTAGTGTGTGCTAATGGGTGTAAAATCAGTTTAGGGCCTTTTCCTAAATAAATTCTTCATTGATTCTTCACTTAATTATCCAAGTTGTTTCTTCTGAAGTTTTTGCAAATAAAAAAAAAATGTAATATGGGCCGTGGCTATGATTGTAGGCTTAACTCATTTGTTTATTTATTTATTTATTTTTTAAGAATCGTCATTGAAAGCGTTTGTCATTGAAATCTCTCTTCACCCACCATCCTATTCCCTTATTTTTAAACCGAAAATGCCCTCACCTTGCTTCCTCCATGACCCTGGCTCTGATACCCTCTCATGCTCTTAGCATGGAAGCATAATCTTGTCAATTGATTCAAATTAAAATGAACATTATTTCACTTTCAATGATGTGTGCAAACATCATGACATAATTTAAATTCAAATGCAAAAGCCCAGTTTGCATTTCATTTTCAAGTTTAGTAATGTAAAGGGTGAATTTGATTTATGTCACCCTTGTGCCACAAACCCTACACAAAAACATGAAAATTAAAAGTTAAATGGTGAATTGAATTATCATTTCCTTTTTGTCATGGATCATGCAATTACAATAATAAACTGTCATTTCAAATTATGTTTTTCATTTTCATTTAAATAATGACAGGGTTCTGTCATAGAGGGTGAGAAAATTAAATATGGAGTTTGCCTCTGCAGTTTAATATTGGCAGACAATGTGCATGCCTAAACTTGAAAATGAAAATGCAAACTGGGCTCTTGCATTTGAATTATGTAATGATTTTTGCACACATCACTGAAAATGAAATTATTTTCATTTTAATTTTAATATTGACAGGATTATGCTTCCATACTTAACTACTAAGCCTTGAGCCCAGGACCTTGAATAATTACAACATCTAAGACCCCTTCTCATCAGCCAAAAGAAACCACGCCCCCTGCCAAGAAACGGATAGAAAAGAGCTGGAGCTCACAGACTTGACTCAAAATTTCCACAATTTCAGCAGCTTTCCTCCATGTAGCTGCCCTATTTTAATTTGTCTGTGTTCTTGAAGAGACACATCATACAAAATTGGATGGCAAAGTAGCAATAATTAGTTTTTCCTCCACCCAGATGTGTAAAATTTGCAAAAAGTAGACTTCAGCGCTACTTTTGGTGCTGCCCTCTCGCTGCTATGCTTGGAATTGTTCGACGCTCACCTTGCCATAATCTTCAGTAATGACCACGACTGCGAATTTTGCTGTTCCATGAACATTCACCGTAAGGTGATGACCTAGAGGTTCAACACATCTTATCTCGGAGCGGGTGTGGTCGGACAGCTGGACATTCCAGAAGCAGGGCAGCTAAACCAGGAATGGGTTCTGTTTGATCACAGCGTTGAAGATGTCCTGCAGACACACAGACAGAGCTTGCCGTATGTTACATCATCTACAGACCTGGACCAAAGGCCCTGCTTTTCAAGTTTTACAATGTTGACATTACAGAACCTTTAACCCACCTTTATATCCTATATTTTATCATTATTTGTTACTACCAATCCCTTTTGCAGGGAAATTAATAATGCATATGGTGACTATACTCTATGAGGGGCCCTTAGGGACACTATTCAGAATTACCATGCATATACGTATTGTATGTATTTTTCCTCTCACATACACATATGAAACCAAACTCATTCACATACTATACTGAAAACCACACACACATACAAGTGAAATGCTTTTACATACACAACTGAAACACTCTCACACAAACAACTGAAAAATTATACGCTCACATACACAACTGAAAAGCTCTCATGAAAACTATTGAAAAGCTTTCACACATACTAGTAAAGTGTGCTCATATACACAGTTGAAAATTTTCCTCTCACATACACATATGAAACCAAACTCATTCACATACTATACTGAAAACCTCACACACATACAAGTGAAATGCTTTTACATACACAACTGAAAAGCTCTCATAAAAACTAGTGAAACCTTTTACACTGACTACTAAAAAGCTTTCACACATACTAGTAAAATGTGTTCATATACACAGCTGAAATGCTCTCGTATAATATTATGAAATATAACAGTTCAGTAGTGAATACGAGCATTACAGTTAAAAAGGAAGGCCTTCCTGTCATGTGAAGGAAACGGGAAGACTCCACACTAGGAAGTGCATGTGCTCTTGCTGAATTTGAAGTACTTCAACCACAATGTATGTTCATCTGATCCTCTTTGTTTTTCAAATCCAAACTTTATTTTTTGAGGTGAGAGGCAATGAAGAGGATGTTGCAAGTTTTTTTACTAGTGCTCTGCAATGCATTGAGTCACTGCAAAGCGAAGAGTCCAACCATTTCGGTGAGGAGAGGCTTTATAGAGTGCTCGATGATCATACACGAACTCTATCTGCATTGCTGTGTCCAGATATGATCATGATAATAGGGATGTCAGTAACCTACTAGGATCATTGTATAGATGCTTTCGCAACTTGCTGCATGAACATGAGGCCAGACGGAGATCCACTGATGTGACCAACAATTTGATACCCCCAATAACCTTGACTGGCCATCCAGGTCGGCCCCGATACAGCATAGCCGCCGAACAGATTTCTCACTGTGTGTCCATTGGTATGACATGGCAGAGAATTGCATCATGCTTTGGAATCAGTCGAAGAACCCTATACAGACACAGACAAACTCTGGGAGTTGAGCCATTAAGATATGCAGTAGTGTCAAATCAAGACCTGGACAGCGTTGTGACTAATATACTACAGAACACTCCAAATGCAGGTGAAGCATACGTACTTGGAAGCCTGAGATCACGTGGTTTAAGGGTTCAGCGTTGGCGGGTCAGACAGAGCCTGCATCAAGTGGATCCCATTGGGCAGTCATTTAGACATTGTCATGCTATACGCCAAAGGGTCTATAGTGTTCAAGCCCCCAACCAATTATGGTAAGTTATTACCAATAAAAAAAAAAATGTATTATTACTATCATTATTATTATTACTATTATTAATAATATGTGTATATATATATATACATATATATATACATATATATATATATATATATAATTATTATTAAATGTATTATTATTATTATATTATTATTATGTATATGTATTATTATTAAAAATGTATTATTACCAATTATGGTAAGTTGACTTGTAACTGTTTTGTATTATCTATAAGGTAAACAACACTTTGATATAGTTGGCAAGTTTTAAGTATATATTTTCTTTAATGTAGTGTATATCTCCCAACAGGCATTTTGACGGCAACCACAAGCTGGTTAGGTGGCGGATGGTCTTTCATGGCTGTGTTGATGGCTTCAGCCGGACTATTATATACTTACGGTGCTTATCTAACAACAGAGCCTCAAGTGTCTTGTCATTATTTTTAGGAGTAGAGAACTTTGGTTTGCCCTTAAGGGTCAGATGTGATCACGGTATGGAAAATATACATGTTGCCCGTTTTATGTTGGAAAGAAGGGGATTGAACAGTCGTAGTGTTATTACAGGTGTTTCAGTACACAACCAAAGGATTGAGAGACTATGGGCAGAACTCAATAGAGTTGTATCTAGACACTTTATAAACATTTTTAACTTCATGGAGGAACAGGGTATACTGGATTCATTGAATGAACTACATCTATTTTGTCTGCATTATGTTTATTTACCAAGAATTGAAAGGGCAGTAACAGAATTCATCAACCAGTGGAACAACCATGGCCTCTCCACACAAGGGGGGCAGACACCTCTTCAGCTGTGGCATACAGGTGTCATAAACAGCATAGGAATCCATCCGGTTATAAATGATATTTTTGATGTTGATAACTATTATGGCATTGATGAAGAAGGGCCATTACCTGAACTTCAAACCAATAATAATGTTATAATTCCAGACATTGACATAACCATTAATGAGACCACAATGAACATTATTCAACAAGTGAATCCACTTGAAAATGATGGGAACCATGGAATAGATGTGTTTTCTTCACTTCTGCACTTTCTTCAGTGAATAACATGGGAGTTATGTTAAGGTTTTGTTAAAACATTTTGTTTTCTTCACTTGTGCAGTGTATTCAGTGAATTACATGGGAGTTATGTTAAAGTTTTGTTAAAACATTGTTTTATTAAAAATAAATGAACATAATAAACATTTGTTCAAAACTAACAAGCATTTGTTCAAAGCATTTTTTCAAAAAGACAGACCGAGAGACAAGCAGAGACTGAGACAGGCAGAGGGAGAAACAGATAGACAGACAGACACATAAGAGACCGACAGATAAGAGACAGGAGGGGGAGAGACAGAGAGGCACAGACAGACCACGACTGACAGAGACAGACACGCAGAGAGAGACATACAAGAGACAGATAAAGTGAGACAGAAAGAGATATAGAGCATGATATGTTCATGCTTAATTGTCTAAATTCTAATTGTCTAAAGTATACCTTAACAGTTGGTATGAAACGGTATGAATACGAGACATGTCGTTAAAAATAAATGTAAGCATTTTTTAAAACATAGTTTGACTGAGTCAGTTGAAATATAAAATACATCATGACTCAATATTCTCTAATGATTGCAAACTTTATTGCAGACGGCAATATAATTTTAAGGGAAAGTGGGCATTCAGCAATGCAACTAACAACTGTCCTTTTTAACTTTTTTCAAAGACACACAGACCGAGACAAGCAGAGAAAGTGAGACAGACAGAGAAATGCATACAGAGCATGATATGTTCATGCCCTGCCAAACCCATATGTGTTTCCTAATGCAAAGTCAAACTTCTCCTTGAACAGTTGGTATGACACATGTAGTGGCAACTTGATGCAGTTAACACATGTGTTGGCCATAGGGAACATTGGTGTAGAAGAGAAGTCGTCATCTCCTTTATGAATGAACTGGACGGAGGGAGTTGGGGAAAAGCCGATAGGTGGTACCACAGATGCTCCAGTTGCGAAGGCCAATATCTTCTGTAGTTTGGATGGCCCTTCTTCTTCTTCTATAAAAACAGAAAAACATTATAAGTGGTAGTTGGTCCAATTAACATGTATATGAAACATCTCTAGAGCAATTAACATCAGCTGATACTGAATAAATTGTTCAATAAGAGTATTTTACTTCTCAAAACCAAAGCGTCAAAAAACTGAATGACTCTTATAGCAATGAATTTATAACACGCCTTTCATCTTTCAACAATCTCAAGGTGCTACGTGATAATGATACTACAACCAAGAGAATAAGTAAGTTTAAGCTATAATGTTTTTGTTATGCAGGTATGTTTTGTAAAAAAAAAAAAAATTATAATTAAAAAATAATAATAATAATAAAATATAAATAGATGCATCAGTTTACTTGTACACTAAACTGTCAATTACCTTCTGCATCCTGGAGATAGTCTCTCCAGAAGGTAACGACCATCTCCTCAGCAGCTCTCTTGTTGCTCCCTTCTGGAGACAGACGAATGCTGAAAAGATCATCCACCCGGTCAGCAGTCAGTGTGCTTGGCTCATAGCAGAACAGGGGGCGAAAGCTGTCTGGATGCCTTGGGATTTTCTCCAGAACCCCAAGAGTTTTCAGTCCTTCACAGAATCTGTACAAAGAACATGGAACAATTGTACTAATTTTGCAGAATTTAATTAGGGTTGTGCATTGTCAATTTGTCACTTAGTTTTATATAAAAATAATAGATTTTGTGAAGTTAGTCCTAGACCATGTTGGTCAATGGGTAAAATTCTGATCCATATTCTGATTAACCTGACTGTAAACAACCAACACTGAATACCTTTGAAATGGACCTTGAACCCTGTGGATGACCTGAAACATGACGATGTCATGTACCTGCAGATCCCTGTCTCTTATCGACCGCATAGGCCTCAGACATCCTGCATTGGCCAAGTAGTCAAGCAGAGGTGCCTTTGACTTCTCAAGGTCCTCAAGGGTTGTACTTTCAGATACCTATCATCACAAGTAGCAGCAGGATGGCTTGTTATGGAGGCTACTTATTAGTCTTATAACTTATTAGTAAGAACCCAGACACTAGAGGTCTGCATAATTACATGATGCCCAAGGGTCCCCTAACAGTTCATAGCAGTGCAGGTTTTTTTCCACATTGCTACAATGTGATAAAAAACAAGGAGAATACACTTTGCTGACTACACTTGTCCGTTGAATAGTGGTGGAATTCAAACTACATCATATGGAAAGTGGGCATTCAGCAATGGGCAGACTGGACTGGACAGATACTCCCTCTCAAAATGGAAAATGGCAAGAGAACACTGTAATGTAACCTAATTCTAATGCAATATAACATTTAAAAACTAACTACCAACTGACCTTTTTGACTTTTTCCAAGAGTTCCGTGTCGGCTATGTCTTCTAGGACTGGATTTGCTGAACCATCAACCAGAAGAGAAAATACCGTTGGTGAGAGGAAGTTTGGTGGTGGACCGCCATGTACCAAGCTTACTGCAATGGCTCTGCCAGCTGTGTAGTACCGGTCCTCTCTTAGAGCTGCAAAACAATGGAATAAAAGGAAATGTAATATTGATAAATGCATAAAGACTCACTACTACATAAAATCATGGATTTCATTGTGCTATTAAATCAATTGTAAGTCAGTTCAAAAGCTAAAAGTTGCAAGTAAAAATCACCATAAATTAAAATGTCAAGAGCCAAGTTCTTGCTGTTTTCTTTTCCCTCAAACATGGGTGACCTGGCAATGGTCTCCATCAGCAGCCTCAAGAATTCCCTCCTTGGCCCTCCTAAATCAACCCCTTCCTCATTTCTCCCCATGTCATCTGAGAATTTTACACAGATCATCAAGTTGGGGTCATAGGATACCCTTTGGAAGCCCCGCATGGCTCCCTCCCAGACAGCAGAGCGATTTATATTAAATTTGCACTGCTGTTTTGTGCTAATTTTGCTTGACAGTTCCAGCAGTATCTCTTGAACCGGGACCTTTTCTGCACTATAAAGACAACATCAAAAATGAAAGATCAGAAACACAGTGATGTGACATAATTTGTAACAACCCGTATTTTGTGAAATCGTTGGTCGTAAGCAACCAATTAATCCAAAATGTGTATGTCATAATAATCTAAAGATAAAACGGTTCATATCAATTATCAGATCACATCATCCTCAATAGTTATCCTGCTCAGGCTGCTCATGCCTGTGTGGATTTGTGGACCATCAACTTCAACACAATCATCATCGCTGTCCTTAGCAGTTGTACGCATGCTTAACGTTGATCTGGTAGTGATGTGGGAAAGTTCATTTTCTTCTTCCGAGTCAGTCTTAAACAGAGAAAGAAAGAAGACCAAAAATATATATCAAAAGCAAAAATTACGACTTTGAAATTAAATAACCATATTGAAAACAAGTAATTGTTTAACCGATTAAAATGAGAAACCTTTGTTTGCGCTTTTCTCCGTTTTGATTGCTCTCAAACCTTTGCTTTAATTTAATATATACTGTATATTGCTACAAGCAGTAAACAGTATACATTTCATTTTCAAAAGATAATTATATTTAGCGTAAAACCTGTTAAGCCCTAGCCCTAGGAAAAAACGCCTAAAATAACATACCCAAAATGAATCAAGAATAGCTCCTCAACCATAAGGCCTATATGCATATTTCTGGTCTCATTTGATAGGTAAGAAGCTAAGGAATATGAATCCATTGTAAGTAAACCTATATCTAGCATTCCAGAGTAAATGTAGATGCAATAAAGGAAAAAATAAGCTTTTCATCCTCACCTAGTATATAATATATATATATTTAGTATATAATCTAAATTTCAAAGGCAATATCACCATTATAGATCCCATGGATAATGATGCAACTGAATGTCTTCTTCTACTCTTTGACTACAACTGTAACTGTAAATTTGATGAAAATACACCAAAATACAACATTTATGATACAATTTATAAAGATATACTCAGGCAGTCTCCATGTTTTGGCCATGTTTACTGTTTACATGTTGACTGTTTACTGGGAGTTTTACTTCAAAACAGGTTAAAAAACAAACAAACAAAAAAGCAAACTTACTAAAAGGGTCCTTGATGGTCTCACATACAGGGCTTTGGTTTTATAAACCTTATGGATTAGCATCCCATTCAGCTCCTGACCCTCCTGGAGCTTAGGGTACACCAGCTTATTGCCACAAGCCATTAGAAACTGGAGGCTACAAAGAAGATGGGGATATTACAACAACGAAAAATGCTTTTAGGCTATGTAGCTTAACAATATGTTGTTAGTGTGTGTGTGTGTGTGTGTGTGTGTGTGTGTGGGTGTGTGTGTGTGCATGTCCGTCTCCTTGGTTTCTTGCTCCTATGAGGTGTGTGACTGAATCATGTACATTTTAAAACAAATGCTATTGTTATATATGTTTGTAATAATCATGATTGCACTTTGTAAACCTGTTTGTTTTTTTGTTTGTTTTTTAAAGTGCTCTATAAATAAAAATTATTATATTATTAATATACAAAGTAAGAAGAAGAAAAAATAGGCCTTTACCTGACATCCTCCGGAATGTGTTCACCAAAGCTATCCCTGATGCGTTCCATAACAGTCTGGTGGTCCCAGGCCTTCTGGAATTCAAAGGCACTGAGGATGTGCCCATGTTTGTGTAACCGTAATTTTGGATGTTGTTTGCACACTACTCCCCATGATGGATTCGGGAGTAGTATTACGTCCTTGTTGAAATGGTCATGCTGCTGTGCTCGAGCTCTGAAATAACAATGTAACTATTAGACTACATGAAAACAGCCAGTGCAAGTTAAGTCATGCTGCCATAGATAATACAATACTGAGACCACAGTAGTACAACATCATGCAAACCTGTACAAACCATTACGCATCAAATCACATGGATATCTTAAGTATGGCAAGTTTGACAAGAGCAAAATACTAACCGTCACCCCTTACCGACCCTCCTCTGGCTGTGAACCGATCCTCCCGCTGCCTAACGTTATATATTTCCTCTCGTTTGCCCGCAAAGATTGGAAACGATTGCCATTCTATAAATATATCAAGCTAAGCTATAGAGTAAGTTAGGCCTGGCCCTGAATATCAAAATATTCATATCATCCTTTTTCAGGTTGGTATTTGGACATGCAAGTATTCAGATACAGTTAAGTGTAACGTTATCTAATGTGGGACGGTAATATGAAAGATAATTTCGACTATTTATAATTACCTTTTTCTCCTCGTGCCTGATGTCCATGTGCCGAAGCACTGCTGCGCTTGATAACGTGGTGCACATTCTCTCCTGACTGGAGCTGCAGCTGGCAGTGGCACGCTGCTACGCTGGCGGGATGGGAAGAGCGATGCTAGGTGACTGTCCAGCGTGTCCACACTTGGAGTTGCAACGACCGGTTGCTGCCCGATTGTTGTCGCATTTGACAGGGTTCTGATGGTCTCCGCTGAGGCCAATATATTGTTAAGTAACGCCGCTGCTTCGGTTAGGCTACTTGCAGGCTGTTGAGCAGACATCAGTGTGGCGAACGAACGAACAACAGTCGTTCGCTGTAAGTCTGCAGGCTACAGCTAGAAAAATTTGAAACCAACCACCTTCCGGTTCAACTGAAACGCCTTCCGTTTTAACTGAAATCAAATCCTCTCATACACCATACTGAAATGCTTTCATACAAAATTATTTTTTTCAATAGTAAATGTGAAAGCTTTTCAATAGTTTATGTAAAAGGTTTTCACTATACTATATGAGAGCATTTCAACTGTGTATATGAGCACACTTTACTAGTATGTGTGAAAGCTTTTCAATAGTTTTCATGAGAGCTTTTCAGTTGTGTATGTGAGCATATAATTTTTCAGTTGTTTGTGTGAGAGTGTTTCAGTTGTGTATGTAAAAGCATTTCACTTGTATGTGTGTGTGGTTTTCAGTATAGTATGTGAATGAGTTTGGTTTCATATGTGTATGTGAGAGGAAAAATACATGTATATGCATGGTAATTCTGAATAGTGTCCCTAAGGGCCCCTCATAATACTCCATTTGGCTGATGCTGAACTTTACAATGGAGATACAGAGACAATATCCACAGGCTAGACATGCATATCGTGCATTTCCCTCCTCCCCCACAGACAAAAATGATGAGAAAATTATACACCAACTGTGCAGACAGAGATATCTTGCAGCTCCAAAATCATGTCTTGTCCAAACTCACATAACTAATTGCTGTAACATCATTAAATTGGCACATACACATGGAGATACATCTGATTTTGCATTGAGAGACAAGTGAACACCTGTCCATTTGTTTTCCTGCTGTCTTGGGACTTCATAAGAAGGTGATTAATGCCATATGAATCCCATAATGAAGATAAAATAGATCTTCAACATCAGATGATCACATCTTTTAAAGATTGAGATTAAAACCCCTTCTGGCATGACAATGATCATCATGTCACTTTAATGTTGAAACTCTCCATCGTCAAAAGTTTCAGAACAGTAAGTGTACAAGTTATTCTGTGTTGATTCCATTGAGAGGTAAAAGCCCTGGAGGCATCTGTGGGCATTTTCTTGCTAATCCTCTGTTTTTAAAGCTAGCCAAGCATAACCGTTACTGCTGGATATGGAAGAAAAACACACAATGAAATCGATGCCACTCTGTCTGCTTTTTACCTTACTACCACAGAAAATAAAATCCTGAGCACCAAAAACAACGATTTTGCAGTATAAAGTACCAATACTAATTGAATGCATAATTAATTCTCTCACGTCTGTTTTCAACCTGTTACTTTTCCTTTTCCTCAGCACGCCTAATTAACTTGCTTTGTTGAGTTTTTGTGAGTATTGATTTCCACATCAGGGATATTTTCACCAGAGGCCTCCATTCACAGACACAAGTCAATAAGAGCCATTTGGAGCTTTGCGCTTAAACCATGAAACATTAACACGTGAAGAGCACTTTCTAAAACAGGAATCAGTTGGCCCATTGCTAGCTCTCAACAGCATAAACTCTCAGCAGAAACTAATCTAATTAAATGTGGACAGTAGAAGGAGGTTTCTGTCAGTTTGGGAGTTTCTCTGTAGACCCACTGAGCTCCAAGGTTAGGAGTGATATGGTGACTCAAAACTCAACTGGTAAACTCAACAATAATGTATTCCGAGACCAAGCTAATGGACAATACACAAATTATAAGGTTGTCAATATCCCTATTCACTTCACTCCCTCTTGTTTCCTGCAGCCGCTGCACCAGAATGTGCATTCGATCATAAGATCTACACTAAACATTGAAGCTAACTAGTCTGGCACTTCGCTGTGTCTTTGTTTAGTTGCACCCAAGGGCGTAGGTTTGATTTTGACATTGGTAGGGACACAAATGGGGGAGGTCCGGAGGGGATGTAACCCCCACTGGAAGCTGAGGCATTTTACATTTATGATAGACTTCTGACCGCCATTTCATGTCATCTAGATCAGTGATTCTCAACCTTTTTCATATCGAGGACCCCTAGTTTAGTCCACATTAGAGCCATGGACCCCCATTTGATGAGATTTTGTCTCTCGGACCCAAATCTGAGAATACTTTTATTGTTAGATATGATTTTGATCCAGAATCCCATGACTGTCTGTATTGTAGGTAGAGAGATAACAGTGAAACTAAGATCAAAACAGTCATTCTTCTACATTCTGTAATTGTGTTAACTATTTGTAAATTAAATAATGCTGAAGTTTAACAATTCATCAATTTGCTGGGGACCCCCTGGAACCCCCTCAAGGACCGCTGGTGGTCCCCGGACCCCACGTTGAGAACCACTGATCTAGATAGTTATGGTAGCCAATACACTCATTAACAGACACACAGACACAGGGGTGTAGCACATTAATGAATCCTTGACTCAAATTTGCCAGCTGAATGGGACTTTGAAGAGCACATTTTGTTTTAAGGCAGGTACTGTAGTACTGTTGCCTATTCAAACCAACGATCTGTATTACATTTAAAATAATAATAATAATAATAATAAGATATTGTAAACTATATCCAAACCCTACATACAAACAGCTGAGTGTCCACTGCCTTGGTCCTATTTGAAGGAGCCAAACACATGCCTACGCCTGTCATTAACAGAGATGAACTGTTGGCATATTTGTTTTACATCAGTGTTGTCCAGTGTGTCCTGATGGACATGGCACACAGCAGCATTGTTCAATCTCACTTGTGACATGTAGGCTACTTACGGTCGTCACTTGTCACAGACGCACGCGACACGGTACTTAAATAAACTAACTTTAATGGCTAAACACAACTGTTACTAATATAATAATAATAATAATAATATACGCATTTCATACGTTAGCAAGAAATGGCAAAGCCAATCAGCGATTTTTTGGGGGGGTTAGGGAGGCGGTGTCACGCCAATTTTTATCCGGGTGACGCAATAACATTCTAAAACAGCTGTTATACTAAAGTTTCGTTACAGCGTCCGTTGCTATGCCGACGCGGGACACCAATGCACCTGCAATGCACTACACCAATGCAGCGGGACTCGTAGTAGAGAACGCGATCTGTTAACATTGACTAGACACTGACGGACAAAACAACGTTTATTGTCAATCAAAATAATTGCTAGGGACATTTCAGAGTCGCTTGATATTGGTAGGGACACGTCCCTACCGTCCCTACCCAATTCTACGCCCTTGGTTGCACCTAAGAGACTTAAGGTACAGGTGATGTCTTAACCTTCTGTTGCAAATAACGTGCAAACCAGAATCAATTTCTCCTGCCACAATTATCATTAGCTTAAACCTGCAATAAGCGATTTCAGACCCTGTAACTATCCTGAAACTAACGTGTGCTACATGGAGATTTCTGTGAGAAGTAATGATATAAACAAATATCCACACACGCAGGCCAGCTGTGTTGCTGTTTTCACCTCTTTTCTAAAGCTTGTTGTCAAATTCGGCCCTTTTTTTAAAACTAGCTTGTCTCCTCCCTCGCTGTTTGAAAGCGGCGCTCTCCCCCTCCCATCCCTGAAAACAATTCTGGTAATGGCGGAATCGATGAAGCGAGTGAGCAGTAGTAGTAGTAGTAGTAGCTTTTTATTAGTGCTTCGCAGTCATTTACAGACTGAAATTACACACCAATTTACATACATATAGTATATCAAAACAGCAGGGAGATAAAAATACATTTTCAATAATTGTGAAAGTAGTAGCATATACAATCTACAATGAAATGTAAACAGGGTAGTCAGGCCAGATCTAGTGCAAATCCTATGAAGAAGGGATTCTGGAATGCTGTAGTAATATCAGTAGTCTGGGGGAAAGAAGGGGAAAGTGAGAAGAGTGAAAACTATGATGTATGGTTGTTGATGAGTCTTGTGAGGTAGGGGATTGGAGAATTGTAGTAACGACCTGTTCTTCCCAGCGGGGTGTTAAGTTTGTGACCATTGCGAGTGGTACGTCCAGATATTTGTTCTCTAGATAGGGGGAGCCAGTCAAAAGAGTGGGAGGATTGCAGTGAAAGAGCAAATTTCAGGCAGATCTGCTCCCTCCTCTTCTCAAGAAGGGGGATGCCTAGGGTGTTTAGGGCTTGCTGGTAGCTGATGTAAGATGCTCCCAGGATAATGCGACATGCCCTCTTTTGCACACGCTCCAACTGGGTGGACAAGGCTTGGGTGAGACCAGGATGCCAAGCAGGGACTGCATACTCCAGCACTGGTCTAATGTAGCCGATATAAATGGCTCGTAGGTCAGCGTGAGTGACGGAGAAACGCTTGATGCGCTTGAGGAGGAAAAGCTTCCTGCTAAAGCTTGCCGTCATGGTGTTTACCTGGTCACTCCACCTGAGGTTGTGCTGGATGGAAAGTCCCTGCACTTTGATTTTAGGCAGGACAGACAGGGGGATGTTGTTAATGGAAAGAGGTGGTGCTGGTGGTAGATTTTGAGTAAACTTGTTAAACTAGTAAACTTGCTACCTACCTCTTCACTTGTTATTGTGGGACATGTAACCTTCAGCGGGAGAAAAATCTGGCAAAGCGAGACTGGTAACGGCCGATATTTCTTTATTCTTTTTATTCTTTTATTTTTAGTTTATTTTAGCCATTAGCCTTTATGCACAGTTTGTCCTTAAGAGCTTCCGTTGTCCAGTAGTTTTGCTGTGTGTGTTTACAAAATGTGTTGCGGTTTCTGTCACCCTCTAGTGGTCGGAAAATCGCTTGAGTGTAGCTTTAAGTTAATATTTGCTAAACGTGCGAGCGAGAGAAAAAGAGGCTAAACCTTGATTTATGTTCACCAAACATCAACAAATACTTGTGTTATCTAGTACAAAGTATGAGGATTAATCTGTAGTTTAGGTGTTGTGTCTACATTGGAACTTTCAGTTGGTGCAGCCATTAAAATTTTTGTGATGCATAAATTTACATTCAACTAGCAAGCTTCACTGGTACAACAGGCTGCAGGACTGTATCTCAACAGTGAATTCAGACAAAGAGTATGGTGAATGTACGCTGAAGCATCCTTTATTGATTCATGTCACAAAGCATTCAGCCCAGTAACACTCACAAATGTACCTAACGCTCATTCTCAAATAACATCACATACTGATTGAACAGCTCGGCTGTCTGCTTATCTCATGTGATACAAAGATGCGAAAATAATTCATGTTCACTCAGCCATTGAATGAGTTTTTAGCAGGGATTTTTCATTGCACAGTGCATGACAAGGTTTGATTCAACTGGTGCTGGGCGAGGTATTCACTCACTTTGTCCCCATTGTGAAGAGAAAATTGGCAGGCAATCTACTACTAATCAATAGCGATCCTGAGCAAGCTGACGTGGCGAAAGCACACACACACACACACACACAAACATTTGTCTTAATATACATCTGACTCCATTAATTCTAACTCGTAACTACACCAAACAGATAAGGTACCCCCTGAACCCATGCCTAAACCTAATCCCAATTCTCATCTTAACCGTAAACCCAAATCCTAATCCTAAAGTAGTCCCTTGAAGAAATGAGAACCGGCCAAAATGGCAATCATGTTTCTGCTCTCAGTTCAGCCCTTTTCTCTCTTTTATCTGGTTGCCTTCTTACTGTGCCCTATAGATGACAGACCACATACTGTGTGCATGCATGAAGACCACTGCCAGCCATTACAGATTGATGGTTCTGGCATCAGGGACATGACTTAAGCCATGCCAGGCTGTTCCACTGTGGGATATTATTCCCATGCTCTCTAGATAGTGCTCACCAAACGGTTTGGTCAATCTTGGCAGTCACTTTGGAAGGATGCATCCTCTCCTGAAATTTTGTGAGATGAGCATGTTGTCTTAAAATGCAAATACATGCTCCGTGCACAAAACATGAGAGAAATACATCTAAAAAATGTATATCTAAAAAACTCTATGACTTTTATTCAAAATCCAATGTCCAAAGAAATCCCAAAGAATTCCAAAAAAATATCTATCCAGGGAAAGGGAAAGGAAATAGGAAATAGGAAAGGAAATATCAAATGAAACAACATTCCATACAGGCCTTGCCAGTCAATATATATAATTTCCTTCTCCAACTCATTTCACTCTGGAATCAGAATGCTCGACTGTCTTCATACAGTAAAATCTTTCCTAGTTCTTAGTACAAACTGTTCTCCTCCTTCCTTTCCACTCTTCACTAATAATTTCCTTCAAATCCCCAAAGACCTAAGTGAGCTAAGATGTGGTCAGGGAGGGTTAACACGGGGCTCAAACACTACATGCACCTGACATACACCTCAGCGACTGTCCTTATACAGGTACAATTGCATATAAAACGCCAGAATGCACATACACATAGAGATCCACACAGACACTGACCTATGGGACCCAGGTAATATAGCAGTTAAATCAGATATTCTGAGAGTGTAACCAGCAATTTCTAAAGGAATATAAAGTTAAACTCTAACTCTTGTGGATACTTTCTGTCTATTTTAAGGTAGTGCATTTTAAGGACCCACAGATGTCCTCTCATTGGGCCACAGAGACCCAGGCCCTGGTCCAAAAGAAGCACAGTTTAATGCCCCTTGGCTGTGGTTCAAGTGAAGCACAGCTCACTGTAATGGCCACTGGCTGTGGGTGGAGTGAACTGGCTACAACTTTATGCCCACTGGCTCTGCTACAGCTGTTCAACAGCCAATCACACAGATGCTGATACACAACTGAGGTAACACTCTTGCTGGGCACGTACTTTGTCCGCCTCCAGAATCCACATTACAAGGTTTCACACAGCTCTGAGCAGTGGAGGGAATTCTACTTGAATAATGGAAACATGGAGAATAAGCAGTGAATGTTAAACACCTGTGAATGGTGATGTGCTCCATATAGTGCTGTAAGTCCAGAGCATCCTCTATGAGCAAGGTAAGTTTAATTGGTGCAGTCAACAGGGAAGACTGCCAAACTTTTAGCCCATTAGTACACTGCCCAACTACTGTGGCCTTAAAACCTTTAGCCATGATACTTTCTGACACTGTAAAGTTAGAATCTTAATGAAGTTAGAACTCTATAAGCATTTCATAACTGACCCTAAGGTCAATTAAATTCGATTCATATGTGAATCAAATTTCATTCTTCTGTAAGGGAAATGTAGGTTTGCGCACAGGGTTAACAATAAAAACACATCATAAAACACACAATAGAGGCACAACAACCAGAACAAAAACACATAACATAATAGCACAATGAACTACATACAAATTGCAGACTGACACCGGATGAAAAGACCCGACAGGGTGTCAGTAATTTAATAATGTGCAATAAGAAGTCGCTCCTCAGTGCCGAATACAAAGTTCCTGCATGGGCACAACATCATTTCATGTGGAAATTAAGCATTCTATTAGAAGTGGGTATAAATGTGTGCCTTGCTCTTATACTCTTGAGTTTAGGCTGCTGAGACAGGGCACACTAGTGGATTATGGGGCCAATTCCCACCAGATTTGTCCATCCCAACAATTGGGAGGGGAAACTCTATTTGTGGGCAGGGTCGGGACTGGTGGTCGGCGAAAACTATCTGGTAATGTGAGGGGTTTACAGAATCAATTACCAATTGAATCACAGACTTAACTGAGCCGCCCTGATCTTACGACCCAATATCTGGATGGGTCCTGAAATGTGTGGGGATCACAGCTTCATTCCAAGAGCACAGACCACCAATAGCCAATGAGAGCCAAGTTTGTAACAAGATGAGTAGGAAGTGTTATATTAAACTTATATTAATGATAATACATGTTATGGTCCTTCGGGAAAACTTCAGGAACTCGGGGACTGTCCTCCAATGAATGTAAGTTACTAGCCTAAAGCCAACTGACCTGCAGTTCTGCTAAAAAGTGTCCAGGCCATATTGACCTTGTCCCTGCAGCCAAATTCTCTTTGTGTATTTTTTCTCTGCATATTAATGCATGTTGCTCTAATGTGCATATTATTTTCATGTACATATTCTTGTGCAAGAGAGAGTGAGGTTACATGGACAGCAGGTAGCAGTCAGTAAATCACCCCTAAGGAAACAATGTGTATCTATGTGTATTTATGCATATTCATTAGTCAAGCCTTAGCAACACATTTCATTGGTTAGTACTCTGCCTCAAGGTTGATTACTTTTTTGTAAAAGACAAGTTACAAAATTTCTTATAGTCTTGTTTTTACAAGCTGTGGAAAGACTTATGGTCACGCACTGGCTTAGCTCAGTGGTTACTTGTAAAACAAAGAGGCCTGGTAATTCTGACAAGGTCAAACTTTGCCTTCAGGCTGCATCCCCCAGCCAGTACTTTTCCATTGTTCTACACTCACCCCTTTGTGCTGTCGAGCACATTACAGATATAACTTTACACAATTACAGGTAGATATTCATTAGTGCCTTTCTGGATCTTCTGAATTACCTAGTTTGTCAGGAGCATCAACAATGTACTTAACTACTGCCAGCTGTACTGGTGCCGGGGTAGCTTCAGAGAACAAAGCAGAAAATCAGTATTTGAATATCATGCACAACACATATTGAGCCACAAGAATAAAAATAATAGATTATTACAATATCAAAAAGCCAAAACCTCCTAAGATGCTAAGACAACCAACTCCACAAATCATTAGCATCATCATGTAGCATCATCATGTAGCTTGGTAACTTAATTTCTTTTGTGATCCGCCAATTAATGTGCATGTCGGGGATGAAAATACAACTCTTTCTTTATAACAGTAGCAGTACCTCCTTGTTGGGCTAACAGCCCAACAAGGAGGCCCTATTCTGGATGACAACAGTACGAAGTGCAATTATTTCTGTGGACATTTTGCGTTGCAGACTCTTTCCAGAGCACCTGCAATGGCTCCTGTTTCTTTAATGGTTCTAGCAGCTCGATACATGAGAAAGAGGATGGACATGAACCTGTCAAACTTGCCTACTTTATGTTTCCATCTAGGTTTGTGCGTAGGTGAGACATCCATGTGTCTCATAGCAGGGATAACAAAGACCACATAATAGGATCCGCGAAAATTAGGGTGGTAAATATGGGTATGCCCACTTCCCATATACAGTACATAATACGTGCCATTGACAGTTTATGAGGAAGGTCTTAGAGGGATTGGTGACATTCGTCATGGAAATTGACACGTGATAGGATGTAAGGGTGTTGCTGCAGGTACTGTTACCCAAGAATTGGCCTGTACCATTATTAGAATAACACAAGAAACCTATTGGGGAGTTCACAATGACATTATAGGGTGGAGTATACCATCCATGGAAATCATGTACATTGCCATAGCTTGCAGATAAGCATGTATGTTTTGCTGTTGGGATCACACAAGTCAGAAAGACAAAGAAATGGGTATCATAGGTATGCCTGTTTGTTTACAGCATTGGCATAGTCATGAGCTAGAAGGAGGAAAATGTCTTCTTCCTAAGGTTACATCACTGTAAGTGTCAGGGGGAGAGGTTACTAGCATGTCATCCCTTGGAGAAGTGGATGTGTTTTGAGCATGCATGGCCTTTGCGCACCCCTCGTCTCTTTAATCCGGGCCTGCGGTGGTTCTGGTGGCACAGAGCCTACTTCTTCTGCCAGACTATCTCCACTCTGCGGTCTAGTTGGCTGCTCGTGGCTCATCATCAGAGGGGTCACTGGGACGATTCCGGTGGCCAGCAGGAAGAGGATCCTTCGGCAGTTAGGGTCATGAGGCATGAGTCCAGGAAGATCGTCCTTGGCATTCCACCTGGTATGGGCCTTTCCACCTTGGTTCGAATGTAGTCTTCCTCTTGTGGGTTTTGATATGCACCCAATCACCTGGTTGGATGCTGTGATAAGGTTGGTCTGGTTATTTCCCTTGGGCCACTTTAACAGACTAAACATTTCTAATTAGTGCATGGCAAAATTACATCATAGTGTCATATATCATTTGGATGTCCATTTGTTACATGTTCAATGGTAGAGACATGGGCAATGTCATTGGTCTCCCCATTTCTGGTGGGCTGAGGCCAGTTTTCCTGTTTGGCATAAGTCTCATACTCATTAGGGCGATTTCAGGACAGTTTCATTGCAAAGTTTGGACAAAGTGAAGTGGGTTCCCCTGTCACTGTTTATGCTTCCAGGGATAGCAAACAACCACTTTCAACAGTAGTTTGACAGTCTTTGCATCTGCTTTTCTACATGGGAAGGCTTCTACCCATTTGGTGAACATATCAGCAATGGCAAGCACAGCTTCATACCCACATTTTGTCATTTGAATGAAGTGTATTTGCATATTTACAAAAGGTTCCCAAGGGGGAGAGTGCACAGCTGGGATAATTTTTACTGCTTTTCCCACATTGTGTTGTTGGCAAATGACACACCGGTTGCAGTATTGGGCAGCAGTTGATGAAAATGTGGGAGCATACCAATGTTGGTTTACCATTGCACACATCCCCCTTGCTCACATGTGCCAACCCATGCGTCATGCAAGCAAGATAGGGAAAAAGAGCATGGTGCTACCTAGCGGCCATCCCATGAACGCCAGACTTTCATTCATAACTCATTTGCAACACATATTGTTCTCAAGCCAAAAAAACAAATGACAAAGCAGTATTATTATTCCATTATTGTGCATGGTGATATATTACCTCATCACTAGACGTTTCTGTTGGATCTCTGCTCTTAGCTGGCTTACTCCTCTCTAATGTGAAAATCTGACTTTATCATTTGTGTCGACTACAGGCCAACATAAGTTGTGCCAGAGACCAGTCTGTTGGTTGCCTTTAGAGGTCGATAAAAGTTTAATGCCCTTTTAAACTGTTGAAAGAGTTCTTCAAAGTACAGCGATCAAAATCACCCATTATAATGTTCGGCGCATCAGGGGAGACAGATTGCCATTTCTGAATCACACAGATAATTGTGTTAGCAGCAGTCTTGGCATCTGCTGTGGGGTGAATGTAAACAACAGTGACAAACAATGGAGGGAACTCCCTAAGGAGATAGAAGGGCCTTACCGATACAGAGAGGAGTTCAATGTCAGGAAGACAAACCTACTTGTGACCGGTGACCATCCCTGTACTCCAAAATCAATCTACACAAGCTTGAAGTTCATCAGATGCATGTAAATGAGAATATAAGCAAGGACCTTTACCTCATATCCTACATTTGTTCATGATCCTTCCTTGAACCCAAAGACTAACAAGACCTATGGAAATGGTGACAAAGTAAAAACGTCTTTCTCTCTCTCTCAGCATGGCTTCTAGCATAGAAGGGAATTAGAATGCATGCAAATGCATTGCCTTGGCCCTTGGAGTTGTTATGCATGAGAGGATCATCCAATGGCCATGCTCTTAGTTGCTAACCCAACAGGCCTCCCGCTTAGACTTGGGTAGGCAGAGTTGCCGTTCATTGTTTTTTCCTCTCATTTCATATTTCACAATTCTTTTCTCATTTCCATATCAGGCTCTCAGCACCCAGCTGTGAAAATATTCCCATAATCCTGCCTTATTATTACTTCCTCAGGTATCATTTTGCCTTAGTTTTCATCTCAGGATTTAGCACATTAAGCTAATTAAACTGTCTCCCTTGTGACCTATTTGAAGTTGAGCTTTTAACGTGCATGTCTTTGAGGTATCAAATACGGGTTATTTAATATCCGAATGCAAATACTTTATCTAAGGGGGCGATATGTCTCTTGATATTATGCCACAGACCTACTGAAACCATTGTATAAAACATTACAGCTCAGACCCTTAACTCATTACTGCATAAATGTCTTTGACACATTGAAACAGGCAAAGACACTGTGCTTGACTGGAGAAGTCATTCTGATTTGGCCTTAACTCAACATGCAGGCAGTCAGGCCTCCATGCAGCTGATGACTTCATACATTGATTGAATGAAGAGTGACTTTACTTTTGATCTTGCGATGCCCTTTAATGTCTGCTCTGTGACAAATGAACCTGATTAATCAGCTTCATAGCTCATGTGTTATCTCAAATGAACTGGGGGTAGTTAAAGGTGACGTTGACTCTAAGGCAGCGGTGGGAGCCCGTGGCAAAGGACAAGCCGTTCAGTTTGATGACTCATATCTGAACCTTGTCACAGAAGGGAAAGCCTATCAGCCCTGCCACATGCGTACGCACACATTCTCGTCTTCCTGAGAACCTGCGTTGACTGCATTCATTCCCTAACTTTCACTTAAACCTAACCTTAACCCTAAACCCGAGTTCTAATCCTCAAGTAACCTTAATCTTAACCCATACCCCCTAACCTAAACCTCATCCAAATTCTAATCTTAACACTAAACCGAAGTCCTAATCCTGAACTAGCCCCTTGAAGAAGTGAGGATCGGCAGAAATGACCCCACACTTCACATAAATGTCACTCTAAAGGTCTAAAACTCAAACTGGTTCTCACAATGATAGAAGTACAAGAACACACACACCACTGGCTGCATTTCCCTGAGGCATAGTAATCACTTCAAAAAGGAGAATTTGGAGAGTCAAATTTGGACGTGCGGCTGTGCTCCAAACTCTTAACGGATAGAATGTGAATGCTAATCAGGAAAATGCATAGCAGGAATAAATGTCCCTTCAAAACAGTATCAAATCCATTTCAGCTCATGTGCCCTAACTCATCCATCATGAACTCTTCAGAGATTTAGGAGGACCACACAGGAGTCATCATCATCAATGTTCCACTTCATAATCCACGCAGGTACCTTATGAGTTCATCTTGGTTAAATTGCAATTGAATTAATTCAATCTAATTGGGGATCAGAGTTTTGGTTCCCACCCACTGATACACATTAACACTACGACAGTATTTACTGTAAGTGACTGACAGTGTTGGGGAAAGTAACTTTTAAAAGTAATTAGTTAATTTGTTGCTTGCTATAAAAAGTATCTACTTATGATACCAAAGTAACCCATTAGTGTACTTTTAAAAATGCAATGTAAATGCATTGCAATCTCATTTTTATCAAGCAGACTTAGCTTGCTATTTGGGTTATTTAATTGCTCTGAGATGCACCAGATGCTGCAGGATTTGCACTTTTTATACATTTATTATACATTTGTGCTAACAAAAAACGAATAATGTATTACAAAACTATCACGTTGAGTTACAAAGTAACTCATTACACCCAACACTGGTGACTGAACACTGATGCACACAAACAGGAAACTAGTATTTACCATATACAGTCTGCAGATTTCATACAAAAAAAATCTGTCAATTTGCTTTAAAAATGTATATAAAAACGTTTCACTCTAAAAAATATTTAAATATTTTATATTCCTCTTTCAAATGAAGTAAATGTATTACTTTTTCCTCTGACTATAAACATCAAAAGAGCATTTTGTTATTTCCCTCCATAGCCAACTATAGCCTATAGCTTGGAATGTTCATAAAGATTAATGCATGAGGTTTATTCTATCAAATGCTGCTATACTTAAGGCGAGAGTGGTTCAAGCGTATCACTGAAATCGTATTAGAAGGAGTTGGAGTTGTCTGCTCACATGGGTAACTGATAGTCTTGGATAAAATGCAGGAGGGGATTTTGGCGAGACAAATCAAAGTGGAGGGGCTGCAGTCCTATGTGTCCATGTTACACTGTAGTTTGAATCCCCTGCCATGCATGAGTGAGATATGTGAGTGTGGCCATGGCTGACTGAAAACTGCAAAGCTCAGATTAAACCGACATCCAATTTGTACACCTTATCGTTGCTTTCAGGTGAAAAGCTTGCATCTCCAAAATGTCAGCTTTATAGGAACTAAGAAATCAACTCTGTTTTTAGTGTGATGACAACATATTTTAGACATTATCCAGTGGGTTTTCAAAGCGTTTCATAAGCCCAAAAGGTCAGAGAATTTTCTCAAATCATGGTGAAGACATGAAACAAGAGCAGCATGTGATTATGAGCCTGTAAGTCATATCCAAACAGTATTGCATCATTCAAAAAGACTTAAAGCTACACTATTCAACTCTTCCATATTGGCGGCCCCAAATGGAAGCAAGAGGTAACTATTTAAATTTGGAGGACTTCATCATCCAGAAATCCTGTAAGGTGATGTCAGTACACTGTACAGAGCACACTCATGTTTACCAACCCGGTCTATCTGTGATCGCTTTATACCAAAGGATACCAAAGGAATGAGAGAGGCAAATAATTGAATTTTTATAATAATTTTAATTTAATTTGGGCAAATATGTCAAATCTATGGCGTCTTAATAAGGGAGGATGGTACACTCTTCTCTATTGCAGCCCCACTTCCTGATTTAAGACAGGTGTATTTTTACGTAAAAATCTTAACTGTAACTTTAAAGCACTGTTTCACTTTTGCCCCAATATACCAACCTTGGAGTCCCTTGGAGTGTGTTTTCGTCACTGTAAGTATTGCTTTTTTTCAACCTCTTTTTTATCAATAATGGCAAATTGTTGTGATTACCGCTCGAAAAAGTAAACTCAGAACATTCAAAAACAACAACAGTACACAGCAAACTGTAAATGTTATGCCAAAGTGAAATATGTCTTCACCTTTTTCCTTGAAAAACAACTACAGACATAGATGGCTTTCAGGGCAGCTATCATCACTTTCCGGAGATATATAATCTCATAATTACAGTCATTACAGTGTCATTCATTCACAGGAAACTGATGAATCTCTAGGAAATATATAGATATACTTCAGCTTTCTACATGCCGATAAAAGCATCCATCCACACACACACACACACACACACACACACACGCATGCACACACACAAGTCATCTGAGGCAGAGGCTTTTTCTCTGCATTTTCAGCTGCATCAGATGCGTGACAGACAAAAGCAGAACGAAGCAGATGATGAAGCTCTCTTACTGAGTAGATGTCAGAAACCTCACCAGTTCCCTGTTGGCCAGAGAGTGACTTGGATGGCAGCCATTAAAGCAAACCACAGAGAGGAGCAAAGTATAAGAGATCTAAGAGCACTGAGGGAAGTAGACCGCATCAAAGTCTGTGTAGCAGGGGGGTCTATTGGTTCGAAAGACCGTTCTTCAACCGGAGCTTCCGGGTTCAAGCTCTCGTGTCACCTCACTTAAGAGAAGTCTACCTGTTAGACAGCTGCACAGGCTAAAGAGAATTTGGTCCAGTGAAGTCGACTACAAAAAACAATCAGAAATCATACATAACAGATTTCGTGAGCGAGAATATTCTGAAAAATTGCTCTCCGAGGCAATCAGCAAGGTTGAAGTCATTCCTATTGCAAAAATCACTAAACAAACCAAGGTCTGTTACCTATAATTTATTTATTACCTATATTTATATGCCTAAACATGCCATCACCTGTGAGGAAGAGAAGATACCAGTTTCCCAAACTGAATTATAAGTGCTTGTGGATGAGGCAAAAAAGCACATTGAAATGTGTGTGTGTGTGTGTGTGTGTGTGTGTGTGTGTGTGCGTGTGCGTGTGCGTGTGCGTGTGTGTGATTTCAGCGAATTAACCAGCATCACACCATGGTTGTGGTGCTGAATGGACAGCGCCTGTGTGGCTTGAAAAGGCTGCAGCTATCTGTCCCATCTGTGAGACTGGGAGACTGTAGGGATTACGCATCTTCACACTTACCTAACAACCACCCACACCCTTGGTCTCTGTCTGACACGACCTCATGCAGCCTGCATAATTGCTCCTATGACATCTGGGAATCCTGCAACAGTAGTAAAGAAATCAACTTTGGTGGTGTTGATTTTGTCTGCTACTTGTGGGAAATGGATATGTTGTCCCTGTCGCTGTAGCATTGCCTGCAGTTCCCCAGACAGTGCAAGAGTAACAGATGATTGAGACATCCTTGCTGTACCATGCTGCCATCCACTGAAAAGACCCTGAGGCCAATGAAGGGTTGATAAAAGTTTAGGCAAGACGCGGATGGCATGACTCCTCCTGGTCTGTGATTCCAAGTCGTGCCTTATTTCTTCCAGGAGAGATAGAATTGCAACCTAAACCTATTCTTAACCTCATCCTCTGACATCCCAAATAGAATAATATGTGGAAGAAACAGTTTCTCGCGTTGTGTTTGACCTCTCCCTCCCTGTCCCTCCCTATGAACAAGGCAGCAGCATGTTAGCGCAAAAAATAAGACCTGCTTTCACTAGGCATTAAATACCGTGTGCAGGCCGGGGTAAAATCAATGGTTTTTGCTTTAGTAAATCAGGCGGAAGGAGTCACTATGATAATTTAAATATGTTTATTTATTGGGCCATTTATTACAACCATGTCTCAAAGGGCTTTTACATACTATACATACATCACTATATACCATACTACATCATATATACATACGTCTTCATATACATGATCATATACTACATATACATAATTTATATAGTTTTGCGCCAGTTTTGCGCCTTACAGTTGACGCGCCTAAAATACATTTAGGTCAAAAGTGCAACACATTTGCGCCCCACTGTCCATCACAGTTTACATGTGCAAAACCCTTATACGGCATGTTGGTAAATCAGATTTGTCCCCTTTTTACACACACAATTGCATTAGTGCCACCGCAAACCTTTAGTAAATATGGGGGTTAATGTCTCAGCAAACAAACTCACTCACGTTCTCTCCTGAGACTCTGGAAATGAGTCAGGTAACAGGAATAGACCTTATTTAATACCCAATTTCCTTTGAGACAGGGATGGACAATTCATTTTGAACCACAGCAGCCCTGGGGCCTTGGAGTCCCTGTTTCAATTAAAAAGTAATTGCTATTTGTTTGTTATGATCTGCACCACTAATTTCATGCTGCACTGAGAGTTGTCTAACCAGAGTCATGTGATCTGATAGAATTAAGCACCTTGGTGAAATGTTTTAGGACAGCCATTATACAAAAGTCACTCTCAGAAACAAAAAATAAATAAAAAAATTAATAAACTGAAGAAAACACAACAGCAGTAGTAGCAATAATAGCAACATCAATGCAATGTAATCTCGTCCTATACTGTAAAGGTGCAACTTGCTGTGCGATTATGTCTTCATTGCCTTAGATTGCACCTTTCTTGATTTCCCCTGAGCTTGTGACATATGCAATAATGTCCAAACTTAACATCACACTCAGAGCCATACTGTAGGAGAAACAGCTGAACAGAAAATCTTGGACAGTGAGGAAACAGAATTGTTCCTTATGTGCCCTGTGTGCAGGTCACCTTATTTAAACCCATGTGCTATGTTTTTGTGATGTGCCTTATCTCTTAAAGAGACACTTCATCAGCACCAAGACAACATGGCTGATGGCTGATGTACGGTCAGTAGAGCTGACAAAGGGGATTAAAGGAATACACTGAGTTTTGGGGAGATTGTCCTGTTGGTCAACAGTTGTGTCCCCAGTAGACCCAGTAGTAGTTGACTCCAATGTTCCATGCTAACACTTTAGCTTACACTATGTTGAGTGATAGTAGACTCCATGATAACACTTGTAGGCCACGAGCATTATCTCAAAAGTGGGAAAATGAGAACTTGTAGCAGCTCTAAAGCTAAATGGCAAGTCATTTTAAATGATATGCAGCTATGGTTGCCAGACGCCCGGTTTTCGACCAGACTGTCGACTTTTTTTGACTGGACAGTCCCTGGCCTAGCTGCAGAAGTCAGGAGGTAATATGACGTTTACCATGCCTGCAGAGTCTGTATAGGCCTCCTATCACTCAACATAGAAAATAGTATGCTAAAGGTTTAGGATTAATCACTGGAACCAATCTACTAGGTACACTTGGATGATTTTGATGTCTATGTTCTCATCACTTAAGGGCTAAGTTGACCAATAGGCCAACCAAAAACTCGCATTTGTATTCCTGTAAGGGTTCTCATTTGAGAACAAGCTGAGCCTAGTATCCATAAATCAATTACGAAGTAAAATAATTTATATGAGTTTTTCTTGCTGACACTGGTCCAGACATATGGACAACATGCAGAAATTTACTTTACATATTTACACATTGTTCAAGGAAATCAGGCCCGTGATACTATGCAAGAAGGCAGACTATGGACAGTAGACTATACATACAATATATAGTATTCATTCATACAGTACATATTCAACATTCAATATTCTATAGCTATGTGCATTCAAGCAGTGTGGTATGCAGTATGGTTGTAGCTGCAGAGGATAGTGTGTGGGTGATAGCAGTGACAGGGGCAATCTTGATGTGTGAAAATGATATACTATAATAGGGGAACGCATGATAGAATTCACATTATTTATATCACCTAGTACAGTGTAATATAGATTTCTGCACATGAACAAGTCTCTTCAAAAGTTAGAAAAATGAGAGACATGATTCTAATCTGTAATGCCACTAAGCAACATTTCTATAGTGTTCCTCCTTTGGCCATGAATAGGACTTTGTGGATAATGTGGCAGGGACAGTGGTTATATGTAAATATGCTGTTTCAGCAAACAATCTGTAATGACATTGTAATATTCACATAGAATATATTGGTAGACCTGTTTAACAGTAATGTTAAAACTATGGGATGGTAACAAAGATCCCTATTGGATGCTGAACAATGCTTGATTGTGATTGGTCCATAGTACATGTGGCTAGTGTGTGTCAGCATAGTCAGAGTGTGTGAAGTTCGCCTTCCTGTATAACAGTAAACCTGCATTCCTCCGGTTCTCCAAATAAATATTTGGATTTATAGCACGTCGTCGTCTGGACTTAATTTACGTACATATTGTACAAAAACAAGACATGGTGTCAGAGTAAAACGATTTTCAATGGACAAAATGGATGTTGCTGGAGTTCCTTCACCCCATATGGACTGGGATGCTAGCAACCTGCCCGAAGCATGGCGCAAGTTTAAACTTCACGTTGATTTAATGTTTTCTGGTCCGTTCAAGAAGAAGGGAGAGGATGAAAAATGCAGCTACCTACTCCTTTGGGTCGGAGATAAAGGCCGAGACATTTATAACACATGGACGCTCACGGAAGATGAAAAAAAGGTACTGAAATCATACTATGATCGCTTCGAAGCATACGTCATGCCGAAGACAAATGTAATATTTGCTCGTTACAAATTCCACGAAAAAGTACAGGGAGTTAACGAGCCGTTTGAACAGTTTGTGACAGATCTGAAACTGCTTGTGAAAGACTGTAATTATGCCAACAGTGAAGAGATGATAAGAGATTGTGTGGTTTTTGGGATTCATTCACCTAGAGTGAGAGAGAAGCTGTTGAACGTCGGTTCCGACCTAACGTTGGATAAAGCAATAGACATTGCCAGGTCTCATGAAATAGCACAAGCACAGCTTAAAACTATAGCTGGCGGCAACAGTGGCCCGCGTGAGCAGACTGTTCATGCAATCGGTCGGCAGTTTTCAAAGAGTGCAGCTTGGAAAGCGCGCCAAGACAAGACAAAGGGAAACTCAGATAACGTCTTCAGGACAGAGGGAGACAGAGAGCGCCCTAAAACATGTGGATACTGCGGGAGCAAGGCTCATGGAGTAAAGGACAGTTGCCCAGCAAAAGGAAAGCAGTGCAAAATATGCAACAAATGGAACCATTTTGCAAGGGTGTGTCGGTCCAGGAAAGGAAAAGGAGTGCACACAGTAAGTGAAAATAAGTCAGACAAAAATGCAGACAACGAGGATTTGTTTATTGATGCAGTGACACAAGGAAACAACATTAATGATACAGAGCAGGCCTTTGCAGATGTGCAAATTGGTCCAAACAGAACTGCAGTTAGCTTCAAGCTAGACACTGGGGCCTCAGCTAACGTCATTCCCACACGTGTGTTCAGAAGATTGGGAATACAGTATGTACTGCACCCTTCAATTCGCCCACTCTATGGCTACGGTGGTGAGCGACTCGTTGTCAGAGGCAAGTGCAACATGAAATGCCAGTACAAAGACATTCAATTAATGCTGAAAGTCCACGTCGTTGACATACATGCACCCCCAGTACTAGGATTAAAAGCATGCCTAGATTTTGGACTCATTAAGCTCATACTGTCCGTATCCGGCACATCTGAGGTATCAATCCTGGATGAGTTTGCAGATGTTTTCACAGGAATAGGACTGTTTCTTGGTGAGTGCACAATCCACATTGACCCCAACGCAGTACCTGTGGTCCACCCGCCGAGGCGTGTTCCCCTTGCTCTGCGTGACCGCCTCAAACAGGAGCTACAGAACATGGAAAAACAACAGATCATCGTGAAAGTCACTGAACCAACTGAATGGGTCAATTCAATGGTAGCAGCAGAAAAGCCACGCACAGGCAGGCTGAGAGTGTGTCTCGACCCCAAAGATTTAAACAAGGCTATCAAACGACCGCACTACCCTTTACCTACCCTCGACGACATCACATCCAAGCTGGCAGGAGCCTGCTACTTCAGCGTCATGGATGCCAGGTCAGGCTACTGGGCTATAAAGCTCACAGATGAGTCATCCAAGTTGACCACATTCAACACTGTGTTCGGACGGTACCGATTCCTCTGCCTACCTTTTGGACTGATATCTGCCCAAGACGAGTTTCAACGGAAAGTCGATGAGACTTATGAAGGTCTACAGGGAGTCACGGCGATAGTCGACGATGTCCTCATCTACGGCAAAAGCAAGGAAGAGCACGACAAAAACCTTCGTGCCATGCTGCAGCGCTCCAGAGAGCGAGGAGTTAAGCTCAACCCGGAGAAGAGCACACTCTGTGCCACCGAGGTCAGCTACTTTGGGCACCGTATCACCAAGGACGGAATCAAGCCCGATCCAGCCAAAATTGCAGCTGTGAGAGACATGGAGCCACCCAAAGACAAAGGTGAGCTGGAAACAATCCTTGGCATGGTTAATTACTTGTCGAAGTTTGCCCCTATGCTCTCGGACATTAACGCGCCCATGCGTCACCTGTTAAAAGAGACCAGTGAATTCAAATGGGATGCACAGCATGACGAAGCATTCAGAAAAATGAAAGAGCTAATCACACGAGAGCCAGGTCCAGTCCTAGCATATTTTGACCCCAGCAAAGAGCTCAGGCTACAAGTCGACACATCTAAATATGGACTAGGTGCCGTCCTACTGCAAGAGGGAAAGCCCATCGGCTATGCATCTAAATCGCTAACTGACAGTGAAGTGAACTATGCTCAGATTGAAAAAGAGCTATATGCCATTTTGTTTGGATGCAAATGTTTCCACCAGTACGTCTATGGCCGTCACGTCATTGTAGAAAGTGACCACAAGCCACTTGAGTCCATTATGCGAAAGCCGCTCGCAGCAGCGCCTCCAAGGCTACAGAGGATGATACTTCAACTACAGAGGTATGATTTTACCATCATCCACAGACCAGGCAAGGACATTCCTGTTGCAGACACTCTTTCCAGGAAGTCACTGTCTGACCAGGATGACAGCCTCAGAGAAGGCATGGACATGCAGGTATATACTGTGTATAGCAGCTTACCCGTCAGCGACACTAAGCTGAAAGAGATCAGAGCAGAGACTGAAGAAGACACACAGCTCATGATACTGAGAGAGACAATCAAGAAAGGATGGCCAGAGGAGAGGACAATGTGCCCTCATAGCATAGCAGAATACTGGAACCACCGAGATGAACTTTCACAGATGAATGACATTATATTCAAGGGTGAGAAAATCATCATCCCTACCTCGCTGCGTACAGAGATGTTGTCCCGAATACATGCAGGTCACATGGGCATAGAAAAGTGCAAGCAGAGAGCCCGTGACATCCTATTTTGGCCCAGGATGAACAAGCAGATTGAGGAGATGGTTGGAAAGTGCCCCACCTGTCTCAAACACAGGCCTTCCAACACTAAGGAGCCACAAGATCCCAGACAGGCCATGGCAAACAGTCGCTACGGACCTGTTCACCTGGAACAATGAGAACTATATAGTCACAGTAGACTATTACAGCAGGTATTTCGAGCTTGACAAGCTGCACAGCACAACAGCCTCTGCTGTGATACACAAACTGAAAGCAGCCTTCGCCAGACATGGCATACCAGAGACTGTTGTATCGGATAATGGCCCTCAGTACAAGTGTAAAGAGTTCGAAATCTTTGCCAGCACATGGGAGTTTACACATACAACCACCAGTCCGCACTATCCCCAAAGCAATGGCCTCGCTGAGAAATCTGTGCAGATTGCCAAATCGCTTATGGAAAAGGCCAAAGCTGATCAGAGAGACCCCTATCTGAGTCTCCTTGAGTATCGTAACACTCCAGTTGACAGCTTCAGATCACCAGCCCAGCTGCTTATGAGCCGTCGCTTACGCTCAATCCTACCCAACACCCACCAGCAGCTTCAGCCCAAGGTGGTCAGCCACAGAGATATTCACGCCAGGAGAGTCCAACGACAGCAGCATCAGAAAAGATACTACGACAGGTCAGCCAAGCTGATGTCACCGCTGCATGCAGGACAAAGCATCCGACTCCAGGAGCATGGCTACTGGAAACCAGCAGTTGTCATCCAGCCAGCTGATACTGACAGATCATACCACATACGCACAGCTGAAGGACAAGAGTACAGACGAAACAGACGTCACCTCCTTGACACAAAAGAAACACACAGTACTCATACTAACGAAAGCTCAGATCACAACAGACAGCATGCACCACACAGCGCCACACTACACACCTCACAGGCAATGAGTGAGACAGCGCCTCCCACTGTCCCTTACCAGACAAGGTACGGACGGGAAGTCAAGCCCAGAATTGTTCTGGACTTGTAAGAAAGAGAAAAAAAAAAAAAAGGAACCTGTGCAATGTCATTGATTGTTAAAAAAAAAAAAAAAAAAAAAAAAAACCTGTACAATGTCAGTGACTGTTATTGAGTTACATTGAGAAGTATACGTTTACATATTTTAGTGTATAAGCAAGCTAAGTGATAGCTGAAAGGAAAAATGTTTTCTTGTTGCAATGGTTATGTTGAAGTATTGCATTAGTACTGAGTTATGGTTATTAACACCACACTGATAACATACAAGGACTGTAATGTTTATTTTCTTTAAAAGAAAGGGGATGTAATATTCACATAGAATATATTGGTAGACCTGTTTAACAGTAATGTTAAAACTATGGGATGGTAACAAAGATCCCTATTGGATGCTGAACAATGCTTGATTGTGATTGGTCCATAGTACATGTGGCTAGTGTGTGTCAGCATAGTCAGAGTGTGTGAAGTTCGCCTTCCTGTATAACAGTAAACCTGCATTCCTCCGGTTCTCCAAATAAATATTTGGATTTATAGCACGTCATCGTCTGGACTTAATTTACGTACATATTGTACAAAAACAAGACAGACATAATCAGCCTACAATTCTTCAAGGTCCCAGAAAGTGTCTCTTGATTAAAGTGTCTTGAAGTGTCTCTAGGGTGTTGGTCATCTATCTAGATTCTCGCTTTGGGTAATATAATTATTGCTTGAAATGTCCACAAACATACACATGACCACACATGAATTTGTTTTAGGATGGATCTTCTTTTCACTTATTAATACTTTTTCCAGGGACTCGCATCAACCCCCCTAAAGGCACCCAATAGGGTCCCTGGACCTGACGTGAGAAATGCTAACATCAATTTAGTGTCCAGGAAGTCTCTCTCAAACACGGACAGTTTTACATTAGCAAAATTTAATATACTTTACTTTGCTTCTGGCATAAACATGCTGCATATTCATTAGCAGGATGTAAAAAAAAGAGGAGAATACAGTTGCCATGGACACTTCAATTGAATAAAGTCAGCAATTTAAGCATCCAGGAGTAAGCAGACTGGAGTGAACTTTTATGCTGACTCATGCTAAAGGTGGTCCCAAGGCTGTATTCAAATATCATTACAGAAATCACAGTTCTGCAGAGACTTAGCATGAGCCCCCAAGGCCACAACAGCCAAACAGATGTACTATAATTTATACTGTATGCCCTGGAGTTTCAACTATATGACAAACACAAGAGATATGAGCACAATCCTCACATTTACATTTAAGGCATTTAGCTGATGCTCTTGCAGTATGTAGAGCAACTTATGAGTACAATAGCAAACCTAAGCTTAAATTGCTTTGGCAACATTAAAAGCAATCAAACACCCAAGACATGAGATATTAACAAATACTCCTGTTTCTTGAATTTTCAGGTATAATAAAGAGATGCAAGGTAAAGAAATAAGTAATTTTTTTCTTGCTTGCACAGTGGCCAACCTGGCAACATAATGTCTCTGAATGGCTGCAGTTTTGATGGAGCTTCCACTGCAAAAACAAGCAATGACTTATTTATATATAATTTAATTGGTATGTGTAAACCCAAGGTCCAATTGTCCATTGATTGTTGTAGATGAGTATGAAAGGGTCTGGAAAGAGAACAGATCTTCAATTCTGATCCGGTGCCAAGAGCCAAAAGCCCTTGAACGCTTGGCCGTTATTTTTTGCAGTCTTGGATGCGGGCCAGAGGGTAAACTGACTGGGGGACAGGACAACCTGAAGTTAAATCCATAGAAAAATTGAGTTATCAGTCAAAATACAAAGGGCAAGGTTATGGCCAAGTGGCAGCCACACTGTTCTTACTGTTCTTCTGCTGTACTACAGCATCACACACACCATCTACTTTTAGCATTGACCCAGTCCATGCCCATCAGGGAAATGGCAAAGGTTACGCACCATTAGTCAGTTCCCTATAACTCTCTGGGTCACCAGGGTATCATCTTCACAGGACAGAATACATTATCATAATCTGGATGATGTGATTGTAGGGGACGTCCTTGCATGAGTGAAGAAACAGCATATGACTGGATGTCTTTTCCACTAATGCATTTTACAGTATATGCCTCAATGGGCTAAAGATAGTGGGACGCCATATCAAGCAGTGTGGACCTCTGGTTTAAGTTGAACTGACTAAACTAGCTGGCGTGAGAGCCCTTGTAAACCACTTATGAAATGTTTGTGGTTAATCTTCAACAGCAGCCTTTCTCACTCACACCAACTCCTCTGAATGTGAGGATCAGCTACAGCAGCTTATTCATTCATAACAGGCATGAAACACAGCGTCATCTCACAAGGGGAATGGTGTGACTCCAGCATAGAGGCCTGACCCTGGGTCAGATCATATGTCCAGTTGCGACAGAAACACTCGAACAGCTAGACTAGCTTCTGACATTGGGTACGACCCTTACTGACCCCTGCTGTTTGACTCATATGAAGGGATTGCTGATTCCTCTCTGGTGCACCAAGTTCTCGACCTCGAGCAGATCAGAACAGCTCTTACTATTAACACTTTCTGCCATGGAGTACAAGGGATGCGTTGTAAACACTAGAGGTGGGTCGAGTGATCGGACAAAGCAAATATCCAGTACAGATATTATGTACAATTGCTATTTTGGGCTTACATCTGTGATTGGAGAAATCACATTTGTTTTCATTTGGTCTCATTGGCACCCAATGAGATGTGCTGTATGTCAGTACATACAAATGGGGACAGAGAAGGCTGAATTTTTATTTAAAAATAACTCAGAACTCACCTCATTTTTGTATGTGACTTGATCTCAGGGCACGAGCAAAGCACACGCTTCTGAGTGCTTTTATCAAAATAATATTTTGCATTAGGTGTGTTTTCTGTGCATGTTCATGGTGTACTATATATGAAGCCAGCAAGCAAGGTAATATTTGCTCTTAACGTTACATTTGTAATGTTAGTCAGTCAGATATTACTTCACATAGGTGACCAGACATCCTTGTTTTCCAGGGACAGTTCCCAGATTTGGTGCTTGTCCCTAGCTGGCACTGGTGATTGCTCATTTTACCTCAGGACCAGGGGTATTTTATCCCATCCGGAACGAACATAGCCCTGTCCGGACAGGATTAGTATTACAGGACAATGTTGGTAATGTAATTTAGTACATTGCATCAGCGATTTTAATGAATGATCCATACGGTATGTATAGCCCTGTCCGGACAGAATTAGTATTACTACAAGAGGTCTGGTAATGTTGTGTTTACTGATTCAATGATTTTAATCCCATGTGGATCAACTTTATTTGTTATTATAACAGAGTGTGGCATCCCCGCGGGAGTAATAGTTACCTGGTACATGACCTACTGTTTTTCATCAAACTCCCAAGTCCTCTGTCAATTCTAGTACTGTCCAGATTGATGTATGTGATTCATACATTACAAATACACGGCAGGCATACCCTGGAATCTGACGGGAATGATATACCCCCTCAGTATTTTCTAGGAGTAATAAAGTAATACATACAGTATAAGCCATCCAGATCGTTCATTAAATTCACCAGCATGCAATGTAACGTTATTAAATTATATTACCAACGTTGTCCTGCAATACTAATCCCGTCCGGACATGGCTTAAGTACTATTACTTTATTACTCCAGGTACACACGCTCTGCAATAATCACAGTTAATTGGGAACGGGATTGAAATCACTGAATCACTCCAGTAAAAACTACGTTTACCAGACGTTCTCTATTAATACTAATGCTGTCCGGACAGAACTACCCAGGCAGAAATTCACCTTAATTTATTTAGCGAACCCAACTACTTAAACATTATACACTTTGGAATTCATCAGTTAATCTGCTTGCATAATGGTGGTGACTACGTGTCTAGCTGCCAGTCAGAATTACATTGTGTATGCTTCTAAAGGTACATTTACGGCCACTGTGTAGGGAAGTGAACCAGGTATAATTTTTGCTTTGACAGACTCCTGATAAACTATGACTGTATAATGGCATTTTGTCAAACTACCATAGCAAAGTGTTCACATTGTCCATCCAGTGCAGTCCAGGCCTGTCTTTCCCGAGCAACTTCCATCAGCTACTCCTGGAGGATCCCAAGGCGTTGCCTGGCCAGCTGAGAGATGCAATCCCTCTAGCGTGTCCTGGGTCTGCCCTGAGACCTCCTCCCAGTCAGACGTACCCGGTACACCTCCAAAGGGAGATGACCCAGGGGAATCCTAATCAGATGCCCGAACCACCTCAGCGTACTCCTCTCAATGGGGAGGAGCAGTGGCTCTACTCTGAGATCCTCCCAGATCACTGAGCTTCTCACCCTATCACGAAGGGTGAGGCCTGCAACCCATCGGAGAAACCTAATTTCTGCCGCTTGTATCTGCAACCTCATTCTTTCGGTCACTACCCAAAGCTCATGACCATAGGTCAGGGTTGAAATGAAGACTGACTGGTAAGTAGAGAGCTTTGCCTCCTCCCCTTCTTCACCACTACGGTCCGATACAGTGTCTGCATTACTGCAGCCGCTGCACCCATCCATCAGTCAGTGTCACTGTCCCTCTTCCCCACACTCTTGAATAAGACCCTGAGATACCTGAACTCCTCCACTTGGGGCAGTTGCCTCGACCATGGTTCTCACCCTTTTCCGGTAGAGACCATGGTTTCGGACTTGGGAGGTGCTAATTCTCATCCCAAACGCTTCACACTCGGCAGCAAACCGTTCTAGTGCACGCTGGAGATCACAGCCTGATGAAGACAGAAGGACAACATCATCCGTAAAAGAGGGGACAAGACACACCCTTGTCAGAGTCCAACATTCACCTTGAACGAGCTTGACTTTACACAGAGTATGCAAACACAACTCTCCCTCTTGGAGTACAGGTACCGAACAGCTCGTACTAACAAACCCAATACTCCATACTCTTCCAGCAACCCCCACAGTATACCTGGGGACACACAGTCATAAGACTTTTCCAAATCTACAAAGCACATGTAGACTGGAGTGGCGAAACTCCCTCACGGCCAGGTCAGAATCCGCATTGTTCCTCCTGAATCTGATGTTCGACTACCAGTCAGAGTTCACATTGTGCACAATGTAAAGCCAACTTTATAGAAGCTACATGTAAGAATCCACCATCAGTCTCTGGGTACCTCTTATTGTAATTTGGTTTATCGGAAGAGATGCAATGTATGAGTAGTGTGTACCAGAACCGGACTGGACAACTGGTTGTTACGTGATGAAAGGCGCAACACTCGTTACGTTACGTAACTTTATCATCGTTAATTTGAAAGAGATGGAGGTAAGTGTTGTGAGACATTGTCAAATTTTTTATCCAGTCTGTTTCCTCAACATTGCGGTTGTTCCTACCAGTTCTACGGTCTTGGGCTGGCCCAAATGTTGCGGTTAAAAGCATCAAGTTCATGCGGTGGAAAAAGAGAATATGATGCCGCTGTGAGTGGCAGTTTATTAAGATCCTATGGATAAATTGACGCCTGTGGTTACTGGTGTCAAGTAAACTGAAAATACAGGCAGTGGTAGCCGCCATATTGGCCTGAAGTAAATGTTACTATGGTTACAGACATTCTTTACAACCATCGCGAGATCGGAAGAGTGGAGTGACTCCAGTTACCCGTACATACACAGTCTGGTCATTTTACTCCACTCTGCTCCAGTGTGTACCATACATATGCAAATTCACTCTCATTCATAAATTTGGTTGTCACTACCAAATTCTGGCACTGTGTATGTAGCCGTTGACATGTAGGCACCACAATATGTATGAAGTTGGTCTGGGAAATGGGAAATAGGACAACTTAGGAGCACAACACTGGATCATGAATGGATAATGTTTTAAGTGCTTAATCCCTCCATTGATGGCAGGATATGTCTGTAGGAAAAAAGAGAGCTAGGATTTAGTACATGCAAGGAATACAATTACACTGATTTACAATACATGTGATTATGTTTGATTGACTACATAAAGTGATGAAAGAGCCTCATTAATATTCATATAATATTATGGGCTGTCATCGTGTTGCTATGGGCTTTTTTCTGGTTAAATGGCGTTGTTATGATGTTCATATAAATATGATGAATAATTGATCAACTGATTAAAGGATTACCTCATAACATTTCATACTTCCAGAAATGCATCCTTGCTTAATTTATTTTACTTGAAGCTTATCAGTTCCTTTGTACCTTGAATTCAAAGCTTTATGCTCCTGTATATTTGTTTATCAGTAGCTATTGTGAAAGTACTCATTCTATGTCCCATTTTGGTATTTCAATGTTGGGAATTGGGAAACTGTCAATGCATTAACCTGCCAGCCAAGCCTGGACTTAAAGGATAAGTTCGGCGATTTTGGACCTATATATAATTTGTCTCTTACATACCTGTAGGATTTGGAACCACAGAGAATATTGAGTCAGCTGTCGGTTTAAATGGCAAGCTCTGTTGCTAGGCCTCTTCCTATTAACAATGAGTGCAAACAGGGTATGTCAAAATATCTCCAAAAAAGCCAGTCTCTAAAAACGGTATGGCGACCAACTGACATATTTATATTCACAGCCCGGAAAGCAGCAGCACCACACCATTTCCACTCACCATTTTGACATACCCCTTGGACTCAGCAGCAAGAGGCCTAGCAATGAAGCTTGCAGTTTCAACCGACTCTGCAGTCAATATTGTCTGCAGGTCCAAGCAATATAGTTATGCAAGAGACAAATTATATATAGTTAATTAATATAGACTTATTAATGTGTTCTATGGTTTTTTTGGGGGAGTGTATGTGCTAAGTGAGCAACTTCTGTTTAAATGAATGGTTGGCCATTTTTCCATTCATCCTCCAGATCTACTATAAACCCCCTTGATTCGACCCCACTGAGGCAGCATTTGGAATGGAGATGGATCCATTTTACTAGTATGCTACAGGCTACAAGTGACAGCATAATCTAAATTACAAATAGCCATAATCAGGCAATAGACAGAGAGACAGCTTGATTTATAGGGAAGCAGGTACTTACATGCAACTCGGTAGAGCAGTGAGGCCCATCCATGTCACCCATGTTTCATTTCTTCATCCAAATGAATAAGATGCAGCTGTAACCAGCTCAAAGACAGCCGATCGATACAGTGTAGCACATTGTGCCTGTAGCTTAATATATATGTAAAGCACAGTGAAGTAAGTGATTAAATTTTGAACACAATCAATTGTCATGATGGCAAAAACTAGGAAAATAAGACACAGGTTGAAAATAACTAGAATTATCCTTTATGTTGAGGCGACGCATGAGTTACAGTAACTGGTTACATCAACCATTGCTTGTGCTGTGTCTGCTAACTCTAACACTGAGAGACAGAGCAACAAGCCAACATATTTTACATTGTTTACACTTGCTCATGCTTTCTCAACATGCAAACAAATTCTGAGAAATAGTCTAAATATTGTACTATGCTGGTTTGAAAATTATTCAACATCAATTCCGGACTGTTAAAATATGTCAGCTCTGTGGGAGCTCTGTACCACAAACATTACTTTTAACCAAAGTCACAAACTACTGAGTCAAATAATTACTTTGAGACCATGGCTATGCCTGTGGTATGGAAATGTGTGGTTTCCACGGTGACCAAGTCCTTTATTCTAATTCATAGGCATAAACATAAATATACATGCTTCACTAAGAATACCTTGAGAATTTCTTTTACTTAGGATATTATAAATTTTTTGGTACTCAGGCTGCCACTAGCATTGTGCCCATTCAAACTGGGAAGAAGTTCCCCATCAGATTTTTGATATCTGACAAAAATGTATGATTTATTTATCACTTTTAATTTCCAGCATACAGTCATGGTGCTTTCAGATTAAATGAGTAGTATTCCTCTGATTGTGTCATGGATCATACACTGCTAAACCACCCTGCCCTTTCCCCATGTTGTTAGTACCTTCCATGAGCAGGCCTTTATGTACTGACCCACAATGCACATCGAGACCAACTAGAAATGCGAGAATTTACTGTTATATGGCAACACATCCACTCACTGCCTGGATCCAATTTTTGGTACAACTCCCATTCTTCTGTGGCCTGTTCCTTCCACATCAATGGCATTTTTGGTATGCAATTGAAAAGACTGCAGTTAGCTCCCGTAGCCTCCATGCAGTATATTTTCCTGACAGCTGCTTTCATATCGCTGCACTTCCTTAGATAATATTGTGATCAAGTAAGGACATCTGAAACTTTCCCTAGATCTCGACAAGCTAGGTGAACCATGCTTGACCATATTTGACAATTCTGATTTGGAATCTGGGGTTTGGCTGTTTTTCAAGGGAGACGTTTACATGTGCAGACGTCAGATGTTTCTAAGGAGAAAACTATCATAGTGACAAAAGCCTCTAATGCATAGATGTACTGTATGAACATGTACAAAATAGGCGTAGTGTAGCATATGTGTAGCACAGTCATCATTTTTAATGCAACATGTACGCTACACCAAAATGAAAGACATTACATCAACGTTACTGCTATGCTACTTGTGTCTAACACCTGGGTCTCCATTGTAAGTCTACATTCTTGGCCTTGGTTGATGCTAGACAGGTGTTGCAGGTACTGTTTTTTTAGAATTACAGTAGAAATCCAACTCTAACCCTGGGGTATTTAAACATTGGCTTCCTTCATTATAGGTGCTTTGAGTGCAGCCATGGACAAGAGTATATTGCGGAGCCAAAACAGTGCTAGTGTTAGTGCTGTAAATGAAGATGCTGTTCATTCAACAGACCAATATATCAATTAGATCTGTTACATTCTGTAATCTCCATAATAGCTGATTGTTCAATAAATCAAAATGTTGAGTGATGAAATTTCTAAATGAGTAGTATCTATGAAATACATAATTATTTATGGTCTATATAGTGGTTTCTAGGTGATGAGGAATCTGACAATAGTGAAAAGAATCAGGAAAGCCCCTGATGAATGCTGAATGAACAGCCCTTACTAGAATGAATGAGCAATGCCTATTTAAATTATTTTGTCTAACATATCTTTTTCTTTTTGTATGGTGTACAGTGTTAGTCTTCTCACAGAAAAAAGTAATTTATTACTCATTATTCGTTTCATTATTCATTTTAAATGTAATAATACAATAACTACTTTTATAGCATTTATAAAAAATTATTAAAAGTGTTTTACAATCAAGGCAAATAAAAGACTGGAACAAAGACAAGCAAAGGAGGACAGCAGGGTTTGCATGGGATGCTGATCCTGGTTCTCTTGCCGTTTAGGAAAAACTGATGTTGCATTGCACTGTTTGGCCTACACAGCCAATTCACATTTTTATAAAGGCCAGGCTATCAAGCTCATAAAAGCCACTCAATACCACTTTGATAAAATTTAAAATTTTCAAACTGGTGAGGTGTTTTCACTTCACTGGCAAAAAGCTGGAGGCAGAGCAGAGCCACCATTGTTATCATAGCTGGTACATATTAAACAAATTGCTTGCACAGTTGTGACATCAATATGCACCGCTTGTGACATAATACATTTGAAAAGATTTGCTATTGTTGCAATCAGTTTAATCATCTTTCAAAAAGAAGCAAGCACAAAAATGTAGCTTTTTCGGTACAAATGGTACACCTGCAGAAATTCCAGCGTTATTAACGGCTCTCAAAACTCCTGGAGGCAGGAAGACATCTTGATCTTAGAGAGAGCTAATGTACCACCTCCCCAGGCAGCCACTATCAGTCGCACAATAAAGTCTTCAGAGACAACACAATGTCAGCAGATGCCATGAAATTGCTCAGGCATGCAATGACTGATAATTTCCCATTGATTCTAGTTTAATGGAAAAGATTGATAATGCTTTGATGGAAAAAGACATGATTTTGTTTCAATGTGTTGTATTATTTGTGCAATGACAGTGGTTTGTGAAACAATAGCAACAATAAAATGTGGCCGACTTGGTCGACAAGAACAAAACGGAAGCCCAAAGATTTATTGCAAGAACAATATATCACATCCAAAGTAGTTGGTGGAAAAAAACACTATAGTCTATAGTAGCCTACAGTAGTCTAAAGTCTATATTACAGTCTGTAGTACAGTAGTCTATAGTACTGTATGTAGTATAGTAGTCTATAGTCGATGGTACAGTTTGTAATATAGTAGTCTATAGTACAGTATGTAGTATAGCAGTCTACAGTCGATAACACAGTCTGTAGTATAGTAGTCTATAATACAGTATAGTATAGTGGTCTATAGTACAGTAGTCTATACTCTAGAGTACAGTATGTAGTATACTAGTCAACAGTCTATAGTACAGTATAGTATAGCAGTCTATAGTCTATAGTACAGTATGTAGTAGAGTAGTCTATAGTCTGTAATACAGTATGTAGTATAGTATAGTATGTAGTCTATAGTATGGTTTACAGTATAGTAGTCTGTAGTCTATAGTCTATAGTACAGTAGTACAGTCTGTAGTATAGTGGTCTATTACAGACTGTACTATAGACTATAGACTATAGTACACTCTGTAGTAGATTACTATGGTCTATAGTAGAGAATTAAAATAGTAGTCTATAGTCGATAGTACAGTCTGTAGTATAGTATACTATACTGGGAAAATTAACAGCGTTGTGTCTGAATTCACAGTTAAATTATGCAATCTCAAGCATACAGTCCATATAAAACTGGAAAGATGTTCTCTGTTCTTCAGTCCATCTCTGTCTCTCTCTTTCTCTCTGAAACTGAGTTTAACATTTGGCAAGCTACCTAGCAAAGCTAAAGTGAGATGTTTTCAACAGATTATTGAAGATGATAACCTACTGTTTGCAGTGTCAGCACAGCAGAGCAACAGCAACAGGTAGGATGCCAAAGCAAAAGGATTTGTTAGAGAAAAAAAAAAGAACTGATATTCAAAATGAATTAATAATGTTTTCATGTAACTGGCTTATTTGTCATTTTGTGCAGTATAGCCTATGAATTGTTAGTTTCCAAAAAAAGAAATGAAGCCTTTGCAGACACCTCTCCTGTGTTTATAGCATCTCTTTAAATGAATTGGGTTCTTTAATGTAGCATTGAGAATCAAGCATCACAGTGTACAAACCAAATGTATAAAAATATATATGTAAAATTGCAGAAAATGGCGTATCTAAAAAAAAAAAAAAGAAAATCTGCGGGAGGTCCCCCAGACCCCCCACCTTGTTCAGATTTTGCCCCCCCACATTTACACAAAGTTAGGTGCCCATGCAACTCACCATGTACATGCCAAAAAAAATCCAGAAAGTGACAAGTACTCAGCGTTTCCCCCAGAATTTTATTCCTGTCTGGTGCAAAAGCCTTTGAAACAGCATTTAGACTATGTGACACTAAAACTCTCCACTGAAACACAGGATAATAATATTGCTGATAATACTAATTACATATTAATGCATCCTCAAGTATACAATAAATATGTAATCAAACAAACTGCATTATATCCATCATATCCGAGGTGGACAACACTGACAGGCCAATATCCAATTTTTAATAAAAGGCCAATTTCCGCCTGATATAATCTAACCAGTGTCTTTCCTAACAATCTAAATTACAGTATTTGCATATAGGCATTATGGATAGAAAGCTTTTTGGAAAAGACCACAGGTGCAAAGTATCTGTAGAAAGAGACTGAGAAATATCCTCCATCAAACCTCAGTGCAATTCATTCTAAATTTGATTTACATTCATTGTTATTCAAAGCACACTGCACAGAAGTCACATTATATGTGATGATATTAAATCTCCTTTCCAATTACAAAAGCATTTGCGCAATTAGCCGCTTGACCCCTAGTCAATTTCTTATCTTCACTGGAGATTTGTTTCATCTCACTGGCTGGGAAATAGTGTCAAGATCCTGCTGGCTTTGTCATATCATGGACCACTGGCAACGTACTGATGAAAAACAGATTTTCCATTCTACAAAATGCAAATATTTATTAAGTGATATAAACTTTTATTTTGTATTTTCTTTAATTATTTTGGTTTGCTATTTGTAAAGGCTCCAGTGAAACTTTCTACAACTCCTACTTCCGGTGCCCAAAAACATGCGTAGTAGTGTCTTCCCTTGGCCCCGCCCGGCACACATGAATGAGCCTAGTCGCAGTCTGGTAGTGACCATGATGTCAGCACATTCATGAGCGGCAGCAGTTGTTTCAGAAATTGAGCAAATAAAAACAAAAAGCAGTTAATTTATGGCAGGTATAAGATATTTAACTTCAGTTAAATGTTAGTCATCTAACAGTTGCCAAATGAAAAGGACAGCTTGACTTACATTAGCTAGCTAATGGCTACGTTAGCTTTGTTAGCCTACTAGCTAACCTTAACAATAGACGACGAGTCAACTTGTGGAACCTTCTAAAAAGAATTTTTATTAACGATAGATGAACAGGCAACAATACAGCTAATGTTACTTTAGCTAACTTATTGACCAGTGATACAATGGGTAATCAGTCCCTCCAGGAACTTGCGATTTTGCGATTGCAATAATTAATGCAAATTCAAGAAATCTCTGCAATATTTGCGAGAGCTTGCAGTTTCGCAAAATTGACGCAACTTTTCCGCATGAAATGGCCAAATCAACAGGTCGCTTGTGATTTGGACCAATTGTCGCATTCGGTGTCGTGGTAATTTACGTCATCGCAGCGCGGATTCAGGTGGAAGATGAACAAAGCTCACCTGCCAACAAATTACTGCCATAGACCGTGCAAAACAAAACAAAAGCAGCAAGAATCGAGGTGAGTGCAAAATTCAAGCTCTTGGAAGAGTTAATAGCTTAAACGGAGAGTGGGAGAGAATAGGGGGAGGCTGTGTGTGTGTGTGTGTGCGTGTGTGTGTGTGTGTGCGTGTGTGTGAGTGAGTGAGAGAGAGAGAGAGAAAAAAAAAATTTTTTTTCCTTTGCTTGCAATTTTTCCCAATTCCCGCAATTTTACCGCAAAAACAGCACATAAAACCTCGCAAATTGTATCGCAATTTTTGGGAAAAGCCGCAGCAAAATCAAGCATTTTTGGCCACAATAATCACAAAAAAACTCAGCGAAATCCTGGTGGGACTGAGTAATGCTGCATTCAAGTGTTGCCAGATGCCCGGTTTTTGACCGGACTGTCCGGTTTTCAGATGCATTTTCCGGGTGTGGTCAGAAGGGTTGCCGGACGTTTAAATATCCGGACAAAATCATTCTGTATAATCCAGTAAGTTTACTGTAGCAAGAACGTTATTGTAAAAACAATCTTTTTATCTTCCGATGCTGGGCGGCAATGTAGAGCTTTGTGTTCAGCCTTGAAGCCAACAACGGAACATTTAGCATGTTTTGCTCTTGCTTTTGATATCTTCTAAGCTGTAGTAGCGAAGTAAAACAATGGCGGCTGAAAGCGCACAGAGGAGCAGAGGGGAGTGGGAGTGGTTATCCACCGTATGCAAATTGCTCCCCTTGGGACGTCACAAGGGGAGCCAAATCAAAACGGCTTGTAGAAGCACATGTTTTCCCAGGAAGGAGGCTGGGGCAACAATGCAGAGGCATTCACTTCTCACATTCTGTGGGTTGTTAGGTTGAAGGATGACTAAAGTATATGTGTATGGGCAAGGAAAAACGTGTTTTTCATAATATGGGACCTTTAAAAGCAGACCTATAATGGAGATAAAAAGGTAAGAGAAGCAAGCAAGCATCTGTCTGTCTCTCTCTTTCTCTCTCTTTTTTTTTGGTTTCTGTGAGGACTAAGTAGCCTAGCTGCAGAAGCCAGCTATGATGTTTACTACTCTTGTAGAGTATAAGCTCACCCCCTCAGTAAAAAAGAGGAAATAATAAATCATGACGCCAATTGACACCTGTCAATCAAAAATGCGTTGTTTGTTCTCAATGGTAGTTTTCCCTCACATGTTAAAGGCATACTAAGTAGGATTTTGCCGGTTGTAGCTTGTAAACACAACTTTCAAAATTGACCCCTCCTCCCTAGCTTAACAAGATGCAAAGTGCACAACCCCTGAACGCGGTTGCCAGAATGGTAAAAAAAACAGTCAAAAAAAAGTACAGCAAGGCGAAACACCAAGCAGACAAGGCTCATTCCAAACGAGAGTGAATCTGGGGTTGGCTTTCACCTGTTGGCAAGTATTGAAGGAGAAGATGGCCTGTTTTCTGTTGGACAGGTAGGTGCCGTTTAGCTTAGCTATCAGCTTTTCTACTACAAAGATGGTAGCTTGCTGCCAGCTCACAACACACACTAGCTCTGACCAGAACTCCAGTTACTTTGGATCAGAGTTCAGGACCGCTATCGTAGCCAGCGTGGCTTTTAGATATAAAACGATTTAGCAGTGGTATTGGTTGCAGGCGTACACACCCACTGCCAAAAGGTTGACGCCCAGAAAATCCAGGCAGAAGGCATTCTCTGCAGACACAGACAATTACTACATTTACATGGACTCCAATAATCCGACTATTGACTTTATTCTAAATAAGACAATATTTCGATTAAGGTGTTTACATAAGTTGCTTATAGAATATTCCATTCATATTCCCGTTTACATGCTACAGAGCATAGTCTGATTAATGACTGAAGACGCACACCCACATTACGTCCCGATGTCCTACGTCCGAGTTACGCTCCGGAATTTAACCTGAAACCCTTTGTTTGGGACTTGTTGGGACTTCTTTTTACCGGTGGCAGTCATCTTTTCTTCTGTAAACAAGTTGCGCAACACTCGCTGGAAGCTAGAGCATGCGTCGTCAAGCAGTTGGATTGCCGTATGTGTCGCAAAATGCTGCGAAAACTCCGTTAGGACGTCATAGTGCGATTAAGGTGTATACATGTCTACAATGCATGTAGCTCCCCTCCGGTTAAAATCACGAACACAAGGCGTCCTTTCGGTTACAGGCATTTATTTTGCACATCCATGCCGTCAAACATGCCGTGAGAACTATAGCATAAAATACACAAAATCATAAAATGAGTTCAGTGCAATACAGAACATTCTCATAGAGAATAACCATAAAACAGATATCTAAACAAACACAAATATGTAGTTTGCATAATCCATTAACTTTGAAACTATAAGCTGTTAAATTTACGGAAAATTAACTTGCTAACATTCATTGAAACGTAGGTAGGCTATCACGTTGCTATCATGAACTCCGCTAGCATATCCAATAGCTATAAGCATAATGTAGAAAAACGTACAGATAACCTTGCATACCTCATTGGCCGCGTTAACTCAAGGGGAGTAAGAAAGGAAACCTTCAGCTTTATAAGTCTTCACTTAATTCCAACTTCATGAAACACCACCGCACAGCAACACAACCCAAAACAACCTCCTCAGATGAAACCGGCAGGCGGTCTGCCTCTCGTGGTAATGCGCAACCAACAACAATAACCTGACCACACTGCAACACAAGAACACATGTTCCGCCATGGAAACACCAGACAGGTCCCCCTAGACATATGTGCCCAAAATAATTTATGTTAATCAACAAAGGATATACCTGTATTAAAAAACGTAAATTATTCTCATATTTAACTCAATCTATTAAATTAACTCAAACCGCATAACTGACTCTGATGGCAGCTACACTCCCACCAAATCACTGGTGATTTCTCTAATGAACTTAAGTGTAGGATTCAAATAAGAATCTTTTCCGAGACCTGGGGCAAGGAAAGGTAGAGACAGCAAGGCTGCATTAGTCAGCTTCAAGCAGAGTAACCGTCTTGTGGATAGGCCTCTCTAGGCAGACTGGCTTGGTGAGTCGCTTTCCTTGGTCATCTAGTGCTGAGTCACTGAACAGCAATTTTAGCTTTCTCACACATCCATCTTCACTAGGGTACACTTCAGTGACCTTAGCCAGCTTCCATTCATTTCGTGGTGCAGTGTCGTCTTGTACAATCACTATATCGTTGATCTTTGCGTTTCTGTGTGTCTTGTGCCATTTTTGTCTTTGTTGCAGGTTTAACAGGTACTCCTTCTTCCATCTAGACCAGAATTCGTTGGCTAAATATTGCACTCTACGCCATCTTTTGCGAAGATACAGGTCTTCCTTCACAAACTCTCCAGGTGGTGGCAAGACTATTGAAGACTTCATCGTCAGGATGTGATTGGGCGTAAGAGGCTGTGGCCCAGCTGGATCATTGAGTAAGTGTACTGTTAGAGGTCTGCTGTTTATGATTGCCATGACTTCATAGAGGTAAGTTCGCAAAGATGAACCATCAAGTCTTTGGGATGACTGATCCAGAATGGATGTCAACACACTTCTTATTGTCCTAATTTGCCTTTCCCAGGCTCCACCCATATGGCTTGCGGATGGAGGGTTCATGATGAACTCACAGCCTAGTTGCTTTAGGCATGCTTGGTCCATCTCCTTTACAGCTTCCAGGAACTCACGTCTTGCACCAACAAAGTTAGTGCCCTGGTCAGATCGAAGTTGTCGAACGTTTCCACGTAGGGCAATGAAGGCACGAAGAGCATTAATAAAGGCATCAGTCGTCATGTTGTCAAGCAGTTCTATGTGCACAGCACGAGAGCACAGACAGGTAAATAGCAGACCATAGCGCTTCAGCTCCCTTCTTCCCTCTTTGACATAGAATGGGCCAAAACAGTCCATCCCACAATAAGTAAAGGGAGGAGTTGTCTCCATGCGTTCACGGGGTAAGTCTGCCATTCTTTGTTCTTCTGTACACCTTCTGAACTTTCTACACTTGACACACTTGTAGATGTAGGACGACACAGCATGACTACATCCAAGTATCCAGATGCCGTTTGATCGTAGCTCATTCATTGTTATGCCACGCCCTTGGTGTTGCACCCTTTGATGATAGTGCTTGATCAGTAACTTTGATATGTGGCTAGTCTTTGGCAAGACTGCTGGATGCTTGATGTGCGGATGCAAAGCAGCATGCTCTAGTCGACCTCCCACCCTGAGGATACCTTGCTTGTCCATGAAAGGATTCAATCTGTGCAGTCTGCTGGCCTTATCCTTGATTGTTATCTCCCTCTTGTGTTGAAGGCTTTGGATTTCCTCAGAGAAGGCTGCCCTTTGGACAATGCCTATGATAGTAAGTTCTGCATCCTTTCTCTCTTCGATACTTGTGGCTTCATTGGTTCTTGATGCTAGACCCTTAAGCTCTTTGACACATCGCATGAGTCTGGCGATGGCTTTGACTAACCTCATCCAACTAGAGAACTTTAGGAAGCGATCGAGCAGTGAATCTTCTGTTGTCAAGGTCTTGTGTACGAAGGCCTTACGAACTTCTGGGTCTTCAACTGCAATGTCTCCCACCTTAATATCTCCACTGGGAAGCTTGTCATGCCAGAGAAAGACTGGACCAGTAAACCAGTTGGAAGCAATGAGCTCTTTTGCTTTGAGGCCCCTTGACGCGTGGTCGGCGGGATTTTCTTCAGAGGTCACGTGTCTCCATTGACTTGGATTGGTACTTTCCTTGATACGCTGAATGCGATTTGCCACAAATACGTGAAATCGTCTGGCATCATTGTTGACATATCCAAGGACGACCTTTGAGTCCGTCCAGAAGAATTCCTGAGCATCTTCTATTTCCAACTCCTTTCTGAGCAGGTCACCTGTACGGACAGCAACAACAGCTGCTGACAGCTCAAGTCTTGGTACTGTGGTAACTTTCGTGGGGGCCACTCTGGCCTTGCCCATGACTAAAGAACAGTGGGTTTGTCTTGATGCACTGATTGCTCTCAGGTAAGTACATACTCCATACCCTGTGACACTTGCATCTGAGAAGTGATGGAGTTCGTATCTTTGGACTTCTTTGAAACTTGCTGGAAGGTAGCATCGCTGAATCTTGACATCAGCTAAGTTCTGTAGGTCCAAGAGCCAGGACTCCCATTGTGGCCGTAGATCATCAGATAGTGGTTCATCCCATCCGATCTTGTCTCGGCACATTTGCTGAAGTATTTGCTTCCCGACTAGAATGAAAGGTGCTACAAAGCCGAGTGGGTCGTAGATGGAGGCTACTGTCGACAAGACTCCTCTTCTAGAGAGCGGGCGTTCATTCACAACTACTCTGAATCGGAATTGGTCTGAAGCGACACACCATTTAACACCTAGGGCTCTCTCCATCTGCGGCTCACCTAAGGCCAAGTCTTGATTTCTTACTGTTTCAGCACGCTCTTCTTTGGGAATTGATGCAAGTACCTCCTGGCGATTGGAAATGAACTTGTGGAGTCGTAGCTTGCCAGCGCTGCAGAGCTGCCTTGCTTCGCTGACTAACTGTATCGCTTCATCTTCTGTTGAAACACTTGTCAGGCCATCATCCACGTAAAAGTTTCTTTCGATGAAGCGGATGGATGCTTCATTGAAGCGACCTTCTCCTTGAGCAGCAATCTGTTTGAGGCCGTAGTTTGCACAGCCAGGTGATGAGGCTGCCCCGAACAAGTGCACTTTCATTCGATAGACTGATGGTTGGGATTGAAAGTCCCCATCTTCCCACCATAGAAACCTCAAATAGTTTTGATCTTCTGCTCTTACGTGAAATTGATGGAACATGCGTTCAATATCGCACATTATTGCTACTAGACCCTTGCGAAACCGACAGAGAACACCTATCAAGGTATTTGTCAATTCTGGCCCGGTAAGCAGATGGTCATTCAATGACACGCCTTGAAATTTCGCCGAGCAATCAAACACGACCCGTATCTTTCTTGGTTTATGTGGGTGATACACCCCGTGGTGAGGGATGTACCAGGCAGGGCTCCTGTCGATTTCTTCTTCTGGTACCTTCTCAGCATCTCCACGAGTTATCGTTTCACTCATGAAGGCTATGTAATCCTTATGGTATTGCTTGTCTTTCTCAAGTCTCCTTCTCAAACACTTGAGACGGTGATTCGCACATCTCCTATTGTCTGGTAGACTCGGCCTGTCTTCCTTAAATGGCAAAGGCATTTCGCAGTGACCGTTTGCCTTGATTTTGATTCCTTCCTCCATTATTGATATGAAGCGCAGATCCTCTTGAGAGAAGTGAGCATCCTCTACAGTTCTTTCGTTGAAGTCTGATTCAAGCACCTTTATCACATCTGGTGGAGTGACTAATTCCTTGACTTGTGTTCGGCATATGAATCGAACTTCACTTGTTAGATTAGCAGGCGACTGAAGATCAGGTGTCACTTGTCTCACAACGATCCTGTGGCTGCTTCCAATTGCATCTCCATAGTCGACACAGGGATTGACACAGCCGACTATACTCCAGCCAAGGTCTGTTTTTTGAGCAAATGGCTCATTGTCTTTGCCTGACACAATTTCTCTGGGTAGCAGGGCTTGAGAACAATTGTAACCTATGAGCAGACCAATGTCACATTCGATTAAAGGAGCAATCTCTTCGGCAAGGTGCTCTAGGTGAGACCATGCTCTTGCTGTCTTGGGTGTAGGAATATGACTTAGATTGGCAGGAATAAACTCTCTTGAATAGGTTACTGGGAGAGAGATTTTCTTGGATGAATAAAAGCCTCTGACCTGCAACCCAGTTAACCTCTGACTTGGAATGACTGTACTTCTGGATGACAACGTGGAGAGTTTTAATTGCACAGGTTCCTTCTGTGTGTCCAGAGTTTCTGCCTTTTCTTGCAAGATGAAGGTGGTGTCACTTTGGTTGTCCAGAAGTGCATATATGAGAACTTCATTCTCTGGGTTACTTGTTGCGGACAACCATACTGGAACAACTGTGGACGTGTAGGTGTTATTCATATCTTGCACCACCCGGTTAGATATTGCTTCATTTGACGTTTCATTGGTCTGTTTAGACTCCATCCTTTCCTTTGACCTTTCTTTCTCCTTTGAGTGTTTCCCACTCTCCTTTCGTTCATCATCCCATTGTTCTTTCTTTCCGTCCTCCTTGGCACGATCTTCATGTAAACATGTTGGGTGCTTCCTTTTACATGTGTCGCAGACACTCCTCCTTTCACAGTTCTTTGATTGGTGTCCTGATTTCAAACATCCAAAGCACAATTTTTTCGTTTGCACAAACCTGACTCGTTCTGCGATCGACTTGTCCATGAACTTTCGACATGTGTGAATGCCATGGCTTGACTTCTCACAAAAGACACAACCTTTAGCATCTGGTTTTTCTTCAGAGCTGCTTGCCAGCGCCTTTGCACCGACGCTTCGAGTCCTTGGTGTGTTCACCCTTTCACCATCATTTGACTTCAGAGCGTGAAGAGAGGTTACCGGATTACAAGCTATCCTAGCTTCCCTTGTGACAAACTCAACAAACTGACTGAAGCTAGGGAATGCCTTGGTTGTTTCTTCAATCTCAATGACCTTTCTGTTCCATCTGGCTGTTAACCAATCAGGAAGCTTGGTGAGCATTCTTTGGTTTTCACCACAGTCGTTGAGGACTTCAAGACTCTTAATCTGAGACATTACTGCTTGACAGCCTCGAAGGAAGTCTGAGAACTCTCTTAGTTCAACGCTGTCCTTTGGTCCTATCTTTGGCCATGAGGTGAGCTTATCCCTGAAGGCTTTAGCAATCACGAAGGAGCTTCCATACCTTTCTTCCAGGATGTCACATGCTGAATGGTAGGCTGCATCTGTGCCTAACAGGAAATAACTCTCAATGGCTTTCTTTGCAGGTCCACCGACATACTTGCGAAGGTAGTAGACTTTCTCATTTACTGGAATGTTCTTCCTGCCTATCAATGTTTGAAAAGACATTTTCCAATCTTTGTACCTTAGTGGGTCTCCATTGAAAACAGAAGGCTCCGGTACTGGGAGACGGCTTGCATTGATGGACTCTGCTATTGCTTTGGCAAGTGCTGTAGTGCTATCCTCCTGATGAGCGTTAGTAGCAGGTTGTACATGTGTGGCATACTGTGGTGGTGCCACGTGATGCACTGGAAGACTTCTCGAGTTAGGTGCAGGTTTCTCATGCCTAGGCTTGAAGTCTTGGAGCAACTCTGATATCTCTTCATCTGAGCCCACTTCTTGTTCATAGACTTGCAGTCGTGCTTTTGCAGCATTCATCTTCTTAACTGTCTCTAAGCGCTCTATCTGCCTGCGCTTCTCTTCTAATGCGTTTCGTCTTGCAGCATCTTCCGCTTCTTGTAGCGCAAGCCTCTGTCTGTTCTCAGCTTCAAGGTTTTCAAGCTCTTGTTTCTCACGTTCCATTTCTTGTAAGACCTTCAAAGTGGCTTGAGTTGCGGCTAGCTCCGCTGCAGCTTCTTGTTTCTTTGCAGAGGACAGGCTTGAACGTCTTGATCTTATGCTTGAGCTGCTTGCGGACCTTGGACTTTGAGAGCTTGAACTGGACCTCTGGGATGCTGCAGATGAGAACACTGAGCCAGTCTCAACCCAGTATGCTTGTTCTTTATGAGAATCTTGATCTTTGTCTTTCTCTTCAAGATGATTCCATGCGTATTCCAAGATCTGTCTTGAGACGGCATCACAAGTGTCTATTCGGCGGCGGGTGTTTCCATCAGGGGTAATGTATTGGCGTAAGTCTTCATAAACTTGTTTTACATCTGTTGAAGCACAGCGGATCTTGGTCATGAGGTGTTGTAGGATCTCACTGGCGAGAGATCCGTCGAGCGCTTTCTTAGCCTCCTTAGCAAGAGCTTTCCATTTGTTGTAAGTAATTGTGAAGCGATGCTGAAGCCTTTTAACTTTGCCCTCTTGGAAATCTTGACCCTTTTCGGTTAGCTTCCGGGTTCTCTGACTTCTTCGTTGTCCTTCTTCTGCAGCAGCTTGGGTCTCTACACTTACTTCAGCATCTTTAGGAGGGTTTGTGTCTAAAGGTTCATTATCAAGAATTTTAGACTGCTGTTGTAACTCTACAGTGTCACCGTTACTGTCTAAGTCCCGTTTATTGGCTTCATACTCAGCCATTTTTTAGCATTGTTTGAATTAACCTTAAAATGTTTCCTTGTTTAGTTGCTTGAAACTTAAATGTAACTAAATTTAGTTTAATTAACTAGCTTAGCTTAAATGTTAGCCTATGGTTTAAATTGCAATGATAATACTAAATGCAATTAATTTAGCTTTATTAGCTTTTAGTTTTAACTATGATTTTAGAATGACTTAAAATGTGTCATAAAACCTTTTTTACAATACAAATGAACTTGTTTTCACTCGCAATGAATTAGAGAACACTTCTCTTCAACACTTAGCAAATTATACCAATAGTGGTTATACTGTGTTAGTCCCTTTAAATGTCATTTACACTTAAAAAATGCTTAGTAGTAAATAACTCTGGTGGAATCAGCAATGACTTGAACTTAGAAGCATGTACATAACACCAGAACACTTCATTCATAGCACTTATAGAGTCCCTTTAAAGCAGTTGACGAGGCTACTCCACTCCTTAACATTTAACTTGTTTTAAATGTGTTACTTCTTGTTGGCTTAACCACGCAATGCTCACGAACTCCGCTTGCCACTTCCTTAGGTTAACGGTGTATGCACAGTCTTATCTGTTCGATGCTAGAGTTCGGTGAAACTCTGAGAAACTTGCTTGCAGCTCCGTCGACGGCAGGCGCAGATTATCATCTCTTCACCTCGTGTCGAGCAGGCTTGAGTTCTCACTGTAGCTCCCCTCCGGTTAAAATCACGAACACAAGGCGTCCTTTCGGTTACAGGCATTTATTTTGCACATCCATGCCGTCAAACATGCCGTGAGAACTATAGCATAAAATACACAAAATCATAAAATGAGTTCAGTGCAATACAGAACATTCTCATAGAGAATAACCATAAAACAGATATCTAAACAAACACAAATATGTAGTTTGCATAATCCATTAACTTTGAAACTATAAGCTGTTAAATTTACGGAAAATTAACTTGCTAACATTCATTGAAACGTAGGTAGGCTATCACGTTGCTATCATGAACTCCGCTAGCATATCCAATAGCTATAAGCATAATGTAGAAAAACGTACAGATAACCTTGCATACCTCATTGGCCGCGTTAACTCAAGGGGAGTAAGAAAGGAAACCTTCAGCTTTATAAGTCTTCACTTAATTCCAACTTCATGAAACACCACCGCACAGCAACACAACCCAAAACAACCTCCTCAGATGAAACCGGCAGGCGGTCTGCCTCTCGTGGTAATGCGCAACCAACAACAATAACCTGACCACACTGCAACACAAGAACACATGTTCCGCCATGGAAACACCAGACAGGTCCCCCTAGACATATGTGCCCAAAATAATTTATGTTAATCAACAAAGGATATACCTGTATTAAAAAACGTAAATTATTCTCATATTTAACTCAATCTATTAAATTAACTCAAACCGCATAACTGACTCTGATGGCAGCTACAATGCACTTCAATAATGCGACTAAAATCAGAATACTCCACGTCTTAATTTGACTATTGCTTACTCCGACTATGACCTTATTCGGGTTAAGGTAATCAGAACATGCTGTTTACATGGCAGTTTCTTATTCAGAGTTAGGGATGGGAATCGAGAACCGGTTCCAGTTGAGAACCGGTTCCAAATTGTCTGATCCATCGGAATCGTATGCCTCCGAGGATATCAATTCCTTTTATCGATGCCGGCATGTTGTTGTCTGACAGTTGCGCATGCGCATTGCAAAAACTCATGCGTCATGACGTCAAACTGCATCTACGCTGCTGGAAACTTGCAACAAGGAGTCATGGCGGAGAGGAAGAAACGGTCCAAAGCGTGGCTTCATTTCACGAAGAAAGATGACAACAGTGCTACTTGTAACGTCTGTAAAATTATAATTTCTGTGTTCACACATAGCGTTTTTTGATGTGGAAAAAGCGCTGCCTGGAGCGCTTTTTGTGAGGAGAAATAAGAAGCGGATCACGGCAACGTCACCTGACGTTAGCTGAGCAGCTGCTAGCTCACTAACCAGCTGGTTAGCACTTCTAGCAGACAAAACAGTGTTGTGCAACAAGCAAAGGCTTACCAGATATTTCCAATACATGTCCAGTATAATCCATACTGCCTTTATGATCGCTGTTGCGGTAACGTAAATTCACTTATTACAACGTCCCATTTCTCCACCGGCACTTTCACTTTCTCCATATTTGTTGTTGCTATGGGAAACGGCCAGCGTCTCTGTCATCGCGATTGGTCGGCTGGGAAAAAGCGGTTCACGTCACCCGGTGCTTTTCTGAAAAGTTGAACATTTCTCAACTTTTGAAAGCGCTCCGCTCTGACGAAAAAAACGCAGCTGCAGCGCTTTTCGGGAGCGGCCGCCTTTTGATGCGCCTTGCGGCCGCTTCCCATTACTTTTAATGAGAAAAGGGCGCTGGCGGTTGGGGAAAAAACGCTATGTGTGAACGCAGCCTTAAGGGTGGAAACACCAGCAATATGTTGAAACATCTTAGGGTAACCATCTAACAATCTTATTTGTTTTCCAAGTTATATCATTTTAAGAAAAGGAGCATTGTAATTTATTTTAACATGTTCAAATGTTATTAGGCAGACATTCTACACTGTGTTCAGACTCAAGAGATAATAAAACAGCTACGTTGACGCTGAAAACCTGTGTAGGCCTACTTTTTTTTCCACACAGAAAATTGATCGGGAATCGATAAAGAACCGGACCGATAAGCAGAATCGATAATGGCATTGGTATCAATAAAATCTTATCAATTCCCATCCCTATTCAGAGTATTGTCTTAATCGGGTTAATATCGGAATATTGCAGTCCATGTAAACGTGCTCACTGTCACAAACTATGAGGGCCATAAATAATGATTGAATAGGATGATTTTTGGATGAGTTTATGCTATTTCAAAGGGCTATTTCAATCCTGCTCAGTATGCCTTTAAGGATATTGCTTCATTGTAGCTCTGTTCTATTTTTCTATTGAATACCATAAAAATAGAGCAGCCCATGAATCATTTGTTGTAATTTTGTGGTACATTACGGCAAAATAATTATTGAAAGTTACTGTAAATTATCTGTAATTGTAAAATCGCAATGATATTTTTTACATAGTAGGTTTATCTCAGGGTGTACCTTAAAGCGTACTTCTGTGCAGTTTGAGACTGTTCATTACTTTTTTTTTATTAAACCACAAAAATTACAGTCGGGCAATTATATATCTTCCAAAAACAAGTTATAATACAAATGAATTAAAGAAATAATATAAAATAAAATAAAAACACAGGGAAAAACAAATACATGTGAAATTAGAGAATAAAGTAAACAGGAAAGAGAAGCTCAAAAGTTCAGGATATTTGAAAACTGTTGAACAGCATATATACTTTTTTGTTTGTATGGTGTTTCAGGGAATCAGTGAGAGTGTTAATCTCAATTAAAAACAATTTAAAGCAGGGTACAGATTTTGCAAATTTTGTCTTATGAATATGAAGGTTTGTCATCAAAATGAGCATGAGCAACATAAGTTACATAGCAATTCCTGTGATAATCAAAATAAAGAATCACATGCTTCTTGGTAATTGTAATGTTAAGGCTAGTTTTCCACACAATATAATGTGTGAACTCTTGCCAGAATGTATTGGTTATTGTACAGTCAAAAAATAAGTGGCTGATTGACTCCGGGTCTGTCTTACAAAAGGTACATTTATGGTCAACATCGGCATATTTAGAAACATATACATTAGAGGGATAAATATTATGTAATATCTTGAAATGGACTTCCCTTTCTTTGTTCTAACCCTAACCCTAACTTCAAAGGCAATAACCATGAAAGGCAATAACCATAACCAGACAAACTGACCTCTAGGAACAATTCTGTGTTGTCTTTGAATGACCCCTCTAATATGTTTATTACATTTATTATCCATAATATCAATATCTCAAATAAAGAGCTTGGATGACACATTATTTATTCCATTGCCTTCTATATGAGACTTCATCAATAATATCAGTCCTGTAGGTATGGCTTTGATCACCTTATTGAATTCCTTAAAAGTAACAGGAAAATTATTGGTTGCTATAAATGTTTCATATCTTAAAGGATTACCTGACGCATCAAATAGGTCACTTAGGAAATTAATGTTTCTCACATAGCAGTTCTCAAGAAAGATTGATTTATTCCTGACTGTAATACATTTATTATTCCAAATAATTACTTTAACGTAACACAATTTCCACGCTAAGAGGGCTTGTTCATAAAACTTGGACAGTTTCAATGGAGCAAAGGTACAAGTCAACAAAAAAGCAATACCACCTATTTTCTTGAAAATGTGATTGGTAATAAAATACCAAATAGATTCAGGATTTTCTTGCCATTTTTTGAGCCATTTGATTTTAAAGACATTATTTACTTCTGTAAAGTCTATCATATCTAGACCTCCTTCCTCCTTTTTCCCATTTAGAACACTTCTTTTTAAATGTTGATACTTGTTCTTCCAAATGAAATTACCAAAGGCAGAATTGATATCTTTACATATAGAATCCTGAACTGCTAAAGGATAGAGCAAGGTAAACAAATCTTGAAAGGCCTTCTGCTTTGGATAAGAGAACTACCTAAAATGGACATGTCTATTTGGAGCCAGTTATTAAAGATCATTTTTGTTTTTTTAAGCTTTGGCAAGAAATTCATGTGTTGTCTAACAAAATAATTCCTCGTTATGTGTACACCTAAATATTTGATGCAATCTTTGACTGGAATGTCATTCATGCTTGACTATTGTGTTATATAGACATATAATGTCTATATATATGTTATGTTAATTTTTAAGCCCGATGCCAATGCAAAGCTGTCAGTAACCTTAATTACTGAGGGAATTTGATCTTTGTTTTTAAGTAGTGTCATCAGCAAGTTGTGAGATCTTTATTTTTTTCCCAAATATGTTAATACCTTTGATATCAGGACATTTAAAAAATTTTAAAGATAGTATTTCAACAATTAAAAACAGGAAAGGAGAGATAGGGCAGCCTTGACGAACTCCCAGTGTAATTTGGAATCTTTTGGAAGTATATGGAATGAGAGATACAGAGCTATTGATATCTGTATATGGCATTTCAGTAATATTTATAAAATTCTTGCCAAAACCAAAAGCTGTTAAAGAATTAAACAGAAAATTATGTTCAACCGTGTCAAATGCTTTATGGAAATCAATAAACAAGATCAAGACTGATCATGACTATTCACAATCGAGAAGCCCATATGACATCACATGAATGATCATTTGATTGTCATATCATTTCTCTTTGACCTATAGATGACAGCAGTGAGAAAGGGAAGGAAAGGTTTCCCGTTTGGACGGAAAAATGAATGGAGAAGTATGGGGACACGGCAGAAAGTCACCACGTTGTCAATGTGGTTGCCATTTGTAGGAAGTTGCATTGGACATTGGGGTACCCTTTTGCCATTTGGGGTGCGACTGTGCCGGAGTGTCAATTCCAATGGGAGGCGCTGCTGAGCTGTTTGACGAATGGGAAACCTCTTGCCATTTGGGTTACCTTGATGCCAAATGGGACTTTTTATGTCCAGATCGAAGTCCCTGCTCCAATTGCGTCCAAATTGGAAACCTTTTGCCATTTGGGTTACCTTGATGCCAAATGGGACGCTTTTTGTCCAGATGCAGTATTTTGCTCCAATTGAGTCCAAATGGGAAAAAATTGTGTCCACATTCAGTACATTGCTCCAATGGAGTCCAAATAGGCCACTTTTCGTCCAGATGAAGTACAGTGCTGCAATTGAGTCCAGATAGGTAGCTTTTGGTCTAGATGCAGTACATTGCTCAAACTGAGCACAGATAGGTAGTTTTTGGTCCAGATGCAGTACATTGCTACAAGTACTTGTTTCCTCTGAAAATGGCCCAAACGGCTTGAAAGTTGCACCAAACACCATGTCTCGGAACATAGATTTGGCATATCAAGCACGGGCTCTCTAGACCCTTTGCAGTCCTATATCCTTTCAGGAATGATCCCTCGGGGTTGGAACCAGGTCAGCCTTGTAGAGCAGCCTTTGTTATGCAATATATTTCAAATTCATGTCAATATTCCAATAGGAAGTCTTTTTGGGGGGGGGGCTGTCCAAATGGGAACCCCAAGGTCCCCATATAAAGGATTTCTGAATGGACAAGTAGGTTTAGGGAAACTTGTCCATTTAGAACCCCTTTATATGGTTCCCATTTGGACAGGGTTAGTGTGCGAGTATGTAAGGGAGGGGCCGTCCCCAAAAGCCAAAAAGTGTCCCAAATGTACATTTCCCTAAACGTACTTGTCCATTTAGAAACCCTTTATACGGGGACCTCAGGGTTCCCGAATGGACACGTACATTTGGGACACTTTTTGACATTTGGGGACGGTCCCCAATGGTAAAAAGTTTCCCAAATGTACATTTCCCTAAACGCACTTGTCCATTTAGAAACCCTTTATAATGGGGACCTCAGGGTTTCCATTTGGACAGCCCCCCAAAAAAAGACTTCCTATTGGAATATTGACATGAAATTGAAATATGTTGCATAACAAAGGCTGCTGTACAAGGCTGACCTGGATCCAACCCCGAGGGACATTCCTGAAAGGATATAGGACTGCATAGGGTCTATAGAGCCCATGCTTTATATGCCAAATCTATGTTCCGAGACATGGTGTTTGGTGCAACTTTCAAGCCGTTTGGGCCATTTTCAGAGGGTATTTCAGGGTATCACTTTCCATTCATTTACCCTATCAAAAATTTCAATTCAAAAGTAATGGGAGGTGTCACGCTTCCCGCACTGGCATGCTAGGTGCTAGCAGGTCCAAACCAAGCTGGGTCGTCTCCACGCGGGTGTGGCAACAACATACTAAAAAATCAGAGCGCTAGCATGTTCATAAAAAATTTGACTCCAATCTGACCAACTTTGACAGAGGGTGTTACGGCCTTCGACCCTGACACCGTCTTCAACTTGAATTTTCAAAAAACAAACTTTTTTTTCTAAAAGACATAGAGAGGGTATTGTGTTGCATTATTGTAGTAGGGCCCAGCCCTCCTTTGTGTGTGAAATCTGGGGTCTCTGGGGCCACATGGGGCCCAGTGGTCAGGGGTCACAATTTAGAGGTCAAAGTTAGGGCTACCTTTTGACCTTTGTGCCCCATTTTGGGGGTCTTGGAATGCACCCAAGACCACCAAACTCATGTCACATGTTCTCCAGAAACCCAACTTTGACCCAGAAAAGGTTGCAACTCTGTAGCTCTATTTTAAAGGGTCATGACTCCTGGGTGAGAGCTGGGCCGGATTATCCATATATCGCATCGGGCAACCAGCCAATTTGCCTTGTCGGGGGGGCACCACACATTCAAACCACAATTATACCTTAATAAGCTTTGTCATATTTTATTTATATATTAGGCCTACTCTCTGGGGGGAATGCATACGCGGCCAAAATTAATATTTGATAATAAAAAAGAATATGCATAAAGAGAAAGAATCATGATTGGTGTGTAGGTGCCCCCCCGCCTCCCCATCACATTTGAATTTGTCCAGTTGAAGCATTTTGTGCGGTAAGAGAAAATCCGTTCACCGGAGGAGCTGCTAAGAAAAGGTAGGCTGAAAACTACTTTCCCAAGTGTGTTCGCCGCAGTCAGGCTTTTCTTAACCTGCCTGTTACTAACTGTAAAGGTGAGAGATCTTTTTCACAACTTAAAAGAGTGAAGAACGAACTGGTCGAGTTGATGCTTGTGGAAAGGTTTTCTCTTTGAACTGGATGCGCGGTTTGTGATGTTGCAATACATTCAGGGATGGACTGGCCATCGGCCTACTGGGAGACTTCCTGGTGGGCCGCTCTATCTACTCTATAAACAGAGTGCGAGGATGTCATGGGGCCAGAACACACTGGAATGGCAATCTGGGAGTGAATCTGACGACGGAACGCGCGTTCTGGTTCTGAAAAAATAAATACAGATCGAGCAGTCAAAATTTGGTGGCTTAAACAACTGGTTTGGTTAGTTTTTACACCAACTTTGCCGGCTGGGCGGTGTTTGGACCTTCGAGCCAATCACAGTGCTTAAAAATGCGAACCCCACCCAACAGGGAAGCCGTGCCACATTAAGGAGCTGACAGGTTGTGTTGTGAAATCACCAGCAAGGATGGTTGGTGTCCGGCCAATTGTGGTGGGCTGGTCTGGACAAAAGTCTAGGTCCATCCCATTGTCTCAATGTGCTGCTCCTTTCACCTTCTGCAGTTCCCACTGTCACATCAACTCACCTGAAGTGATTGTTTGCTACAGTTATTGAGCTTGCTTTATTTGGTGGTATGTGGGGCCTTGTCCATGGGGCTGAAGTTGCATTAGATGTCTGTTTAATGATTTTTTTCTATTTTTTGTATTATGATTTTTTTAGTCATGCTCTGTAATGGTTTAGCATTTAGTCTTCATTCAGGCCTTTGAAAATTTATGGTGGAAACAAATTTTCCACCATTTCAAATTTGATACAGTATAGCTCTTTGTGTAAAGCCTAAAATGATTTGTAGGCTCAAGTCAATCTATGGTGTAAAGTAATTTGTTGGTTAGTACATTGTCTTACATTTGTCTGCAGTATGTGTGTTGAGCCTGTACTGTTTAAGTTAATGTAAATCTATGATCTTTATTGGCATAGTAAATTTCACTTTTTTGCGTGTCAAGTGGATGGAGGGGGGCACTTCAAGTGAAGTCACCCTAGGGCACCACACTGTGTTAATCCGGGCCTGGGTGAGACCCAAATGGCAAAAAGTGTCCCAAATGTCAGCGTCCATTTGGGAACCCTGAGGTCCCTATATAAAGGGTTTCTAAATGGACAAGTACGTTTAGGGTAAGTCCATTTGGGAAACTTTTTGCGTATTGGGGACTGCTCCCAAATGGCAAAAGTTTCCCAAATGGACATTGCCCTGGACGGCCCAAATGGCAAAAAGGTTCCCAAATGGACAGCTCGACACTGCGACCTGGTGGATGCCGCAGCGAAACGGGACAAACGGGAACCCTAGGCGAAAACTTTGAAAAATCGTTGCGCGGAGACCGCGGGTCGGAGGGTGGCGCCACTCGCCCGCATGGCCCTCCGGCGGAGTCTGGGGCCTCCCATTCGGGATTCGGATTTTTTGGGGCCCCGCAAGGGGCTGTGGAGGGATCGTCCAAAAAGGGCCCTTTTTTCCCTTCTGCATGAATGGCGAGGGTTTCCAAGTGTCGGCTGAGTCCTAAGGCAGGTTACGTCCGGGAGGGACATCTATCCTCTCTGCATGATAACAGGTATGATCTAACTTTAAAATCATATTGTCATCATTCACTTAGAAATCTCAATCAACTAATATCCTGGCATACCCTACATTGTCACAGTAAGATTACACTGACATCATTGGTGTACTTAAAGCTTTTCAGTAAACAAAAAATTTGACTTCATTCAAAGCTTGGAAGCTGATCATCTTAAAGGAACAAATTCTATGAAAATAACAAAATCAGCAATGATTTTGTTTTGCCAACAAGTCTTGTCCATGTAGCCAGTGCCCAATGCAGCCATGTCCCAGCAGCCATAGAATTCCATTGTATTTAAAAAATGGTTAAAAACATGTCAAAGAGCCATGCCGTTGCTCTGGGCAACATATTTCATCATCTTTTTCCTCAAACAACTTAATAAGCCGGCTGTAAAGACGTTTGCGATCTCAGGAAAGTAGTTCCGTAACAGTTAGCGATTTTTAAAATTTAAACTATGTCTTTGTAAGCTGTATTTCAAGGTTTTTAGCTTACAATTGGAGCCAATGACTTCCGGGTTGACGGCTAAAAACGGTACGTGGGATGTCAGAAAGTAACGGGAGTAGAGCAAACGCAATGTTGATTGTTTTGTTATTTTCATAGGATTTGTTGACGGTAAGCAATGCATTAAAAAACACCAGCCTTATCCTTTAAGATGGTATGTCATTTACTGAGCTTTACCCAGAATTAAGTAGTCTCAAAAAATACAACAAAACACAGTATGTACTAAAATAGCATAATAAAAGTTACAGTTGTGTAACTTCCTGAACTTTTTATGTACTGTGTGTCCCCCTTACTCCAAGCCCACCCCCACCAGTACCATTGTCTATTTGTAGTAGTTCCCACTGATTCGATAATTGTGCATTCATGTGCTATCTGAAAAACAAGTTTCCTAATTGGAAATTACACATAAAAGGCAAAAGTCAGATGATTAAAATCAGAAACTCTGAGAACATTTTGCTACCCGAGTTTCCGAGTTATGAGGGGTTTTGAAAACGCAAGCCCAGTTGGCAGGCTGCTTTGGTTCTGAGGCTGCTGCACACTGCCGGCTAACTAGTTAGCTCTTCGGGGAAACCATCGTTCTATTTGGCCTTATTTATGGCCTAACAGATCCAGATAAGATAACCCTATCATTTCTTCAAGAACAATGTAACATCTAGTCTAATTGTTGAATCTTGCTCCATATAACAATGGCTTCATTTGTAAATCTTTCATCGAATGTGATTTAATCTGAGTTTAAAATTGAAAATAAATAAAATTGAGCTTAGCTTAAGTGGGTAATAACGTCAGCATAACACTATGGAGTTAGCTAGCGGTTAACTTTAGGCAAGTTCACTCAGGTAAAGATAGATATGTTTTCTAGATCATAGCCTAAACTCTGCATTTGTAATTTGTGCCCTACTTGTGTTTATTGTGTGTTGTTGCACGCAACATCCTGTGTCATATTTCTCAAAAAAAATTAACCGACACCAGCAGCAGTATTCCATTATTGAGAAAGAGGCTCTTGCCCTTGTATTAGCTCTCAAACATTTTGAGGTCTATGTAGGCTCGTCCAATTCGCCCACTGTAGTATATACGGATCATAATCCGCTGGTCTTTATTAATCAAATGAAAAATTCCAACAGGAGATTAATGGGTTGGGCCTTGTTCCTGCAAGCCTTCAACGTGGAGGTCAGGCATGTCCGTGGCAAGGACAATGTTTTGGCCAACATGCTGTCGCGAGCTTAGATTTCGTATGTAGCTTACCTTGTGACTTATTGTGAATAACATGTATTTGTAATTTATATTCACAATCTCAGGGTGGTGGTGTTGCGCGCCCCCTTGTGGTGTTTACTGTCTTGTTCTGATTTCTCTCCTCCCACAGGTAATTCCTGATGAGCCATGTGCTGCACCTGCAACACCGCGGTAGCAGGTCCAGCCTATATAAGGAGCCTGTGGGAGGGAGAAAGCAGAACGGCACCCCGCGCTGTTTGCTTTGTTTTGCCGTTCTCATTATTTTCCCTTTTGATTTGGGGATGGAGGTTTGGGTAGTCACTATTTTCGGTTTGATCTTTTTAGTTTAGCTTTGGATCATGTTTTGGTTAGTCTAGGGGGAAACACTGGCTTCAACGGCCCATTGCGTGGCTGGCCCAGTGTCTTCCCCATCTTTTTAAGTTTGGCCCAACCTCCTTTTGTTTCTTATGTTGTCTTCTTAGTCTTTATGTTTAAATAAACCTTTGAACTTTGTTTCTTAAATCCTATGGTGGCATCTTTTTTATGTTATGGTCTCTCAACGAGTCTGTTCAGGGTTGAGATCGTAACATGTGTTGAGCGTTTTCATTTGTGTTTCTTACAGGGGAGCCACAAGCTAGCTACATCACTAGCTAGGTAGCTTGTGGCTCTGCGTTTTCACCCATGCATAAACAGGTAAAGAGATTTATTTTGAACTTAATATTGAGCATTTTCAAAGTGACATGGTTCATACATCAATCGGAGACAGCAATGCAGAGAATAATTTTAAAAAAGTAGCCTACTCTTACCTTTTTTTATACTTAATCCTATCTCATCAAAAACCAAGCAGGAACATGTGCACCGCTGCCGCCCTCGCCGCTTTCTGTCTGTCTCGGTTTTTTATGGTGGCCTGTAATTGACATAAATAATACATTTACATTTTCACACTAGAATGAGTAAACTAGCTAATTAGAGCAGAGATCCAACAGAAAATTCTAGTGAAGAGGAAATATTTCACCATGCACAATAATACTGCTTTGTCATTTTATTTTTTTGGTTTGAGAAAGAAATGTGTTGCAATGCTGGCCGCTCGCTCGGGAAGTGAGTTTTGAAAGCCAAAAATTTTGGCAAAGTAATCGTTGAGTCATTGGTATTGATCATCAACCCTGTAACCCCCCCCCCCCCCCACCCCAGATATATTATGGTAATTGTGTGCTATGGGACAATAAAATTGCACCTTTAAAGCCTCTGGAAATGTGGCTTGAAATAGTAAAAATGCAAAAATGCATATATGATATCAAAGTTGAGTGTCTCATTAAGGATCCACAAAAATCTGAGTGAAAATAAATGTTCATAACTATTAGAAAACCTAGTTAAAAAAACAGCTCATTTTGCTGTTTAGACCATTTCTCAAGACTGTGTAGGCGTGGCAGATCACGTTTTGATTGACATCTCCCTGGCTGCTTCTTCTTCTTAAGAGGACTATGAAATCAACTTAATGCTCCAATTCACAAACTTCTGTTGTACAACATAGGCAGTTCACTTCAGTTTCACAATCACAATTTCATTCATAACCAACCAAAATAATTAGTTCAGAGAGCTAATACTTTTAGTAAAAACTTGATTGCAGCTAGCGGACTTTTAGATCGCTAACGCTTTTAGCATAACTCAATGGAGTTAAACATAGCGAAAATTAATATCACAGCTAGCGGACTTTTAGATCGCTAACGCTTTTAACATAACTCAATGAAGTTGAGGTTTTGTTGCATTTGTTGCATTTGCTTTTTCGCTCAACAACAACTGACGTGGATTTTTTTTTGGTTCGCGGAATTAATTGCGTAATAAATGTCCAAGCATAACCACGCCCAATTCAAACCCAATATCAGGAAAGTTTACAAAAACTTAAATGACAATATTTTGAATTTGGATTGAAACTAATTTCTAATACTTTTTAGATGCTTACTATTATGTACATAAGACCCTAAATTACATAGTTAGAAGGTTATTGTGGATTTGGGTTTCCAGAGGCTTTAAGACTGAATTATTAGTGTCCATATAAAGACTCCAGCCTGGTGTTCCTTTGAATTCTTTTTTCTCAGTGCTGCTTCAGTGAAAGGTAAGAAGTGTAAGGTAAGGAAGTTCATATCTCGCCACACCCCTGACATCATAACTCTTCTCCCTGCTCTCATACTGAAATCACAAACCCTTCAACCTCAATGACAACTCAGAGGCTATTGAAATACTTGCTCTCATTCATTGCCGGTGCAGAGATATGACTTTTCATTCTCCTCCACCAGAAACCCTTGCTTTTACAAAGAGGGTGCAAATTATATCGTCAGCCTCCCTTAAAGGCTACCTGACAACAAAGGCTCGGCTTGACTCCTAGCAGATTGTGTTCTGCCTGAAAGATGCCCAGTAGTCTATATCCATAACCACTACCCATTCTGACATTAAATTATATATCTGGAAGGATTCAGGCCCTCCTCTTCTGATAAGAACCTCAACATGAATATTTGACAACAGAAAATACATATACTGTAATTGCAAAGTGTTATCTCACTATGGCAGGGTTCATTTTGCAGGGTGGAACCTGGTGAGATGTATCCAAGATGGCTGGTTTCCAATTACTGGGGAAACTCATCTTGGAAGCAAATCCAATAATTGTTTGCTGAGTTTAATAAGTACGATGTAGGATTTTGTAAAGGAGATAATTGTAATCAAAAGTATGACTCATGCTTGATTGCATTGTAGAAATACTTTGGAGTTTAGATTCATACGTTAAGCTGTCAACTAAGTCAAAAGTGAAGAAATATAGGCTATCTGGTGTAGTTTGAAATCAACAAGCATATTTCAGGGAATACAAATTACCTCTGAGTTGTGAAAATCAAATAACCAGTAGTATTAAAAGAAAATAAAACAGCATCCTGGTTCTTCATGTAGCTGGAGGGTATCTACTAAATTTAGCCCTTAGCCTTGCAGCGATGTAATGTGGCAGCTGACACTACAAGCTATTGGAATTTCAGACCCAGTAATGACTTAGGAATGTGCATAAGCAGGACAAACCATTGTGTAGAAAATAAGAAGGTTAGCGAGGAGAGCTTAAAATGGCCTGTGTAGCATTAAGCCTGTCACCTTGTGTTTAATCTGAGGTCCTCCCTTACCTCCAACAGTCAGAACACGCCATTGATATAGCCTTCAAAGCTGGGGCCTAACAGGCGTGCTGTGCCTCCTCCTATTAACTTTGGTGTCAACTCTGGCAAGGGAAGTTAGTTTATCAGAGATATGAACGCCACTGAATGCATTTTGGCGAGCAGGATGGAGGCATGAGGGAGGAATAATCAAAGTGCTCTCCCTGTGCACAGTGAAGAGATTTGTCGGCCAAAACACAGAGAGGGGGAGGAAGAAGAAAGTCACCAAGAACCGCCTCCATCATCTCTGTAAACATGCTGATATGAGCATCTCACTTTTTACATGATAATAAAGCGTAGCCACAGGTCAAAGCGGTGGATTATTATCCGGGCAAGAGTAGAGATGTAGAGTGGGAGTGATTTATTGTTTGTTTTGCAGGGAAAAATACACTTTACAGTTTTCTAGAGAACGGTTTACATCTAAATATTTCAACAGGGTACTCCAGAGAGGCAATACCAGCAGGGTTGTACGGAGGGTAAACTCACCTAAACTCAGTTTACCCACCTATTTTGGGCTGACAATTTGTTATTATATAAATTAATTGTATACATCATACTTAGTAGCATCAAGCTGATGTAAGTTATATAGGCTTTACTGAAAATATAATAGATTTTTGTTTCTATTGGTGGTTGTTTGCCTACTGTATTTACTGTAGCTGTTGCTTTGTGACTGCCTGCCTATAGGTGGATTTTGGAATGGAAAATATACCTGAGTAGAGATCAAATAACTGCCTGACATCACCTTGAAACCTAAATATAAACAAGTACTGCATCTGTAACAGACAAACATGCCTTGTTTTTCCTCGCAGCATGTACAGGACTTCATCAAAGCATAAATATGGATTCATGTTTTCAAAAATTGATGGCAAATGCTGTGTAAAAACTTGCATGGCAAATTGGTAAACCACTACACAGCACGTTCACTGTTAGATATAACTATACACAATTTCTGAAATCAATTTCATGAAAGGTCATGGCATTGGCAAATGTAATACATTTTCCTATGAATATTATGTTCTTGTTGATTTAGTATTGAATTGTGGAACTGTATGTGGGGATATAGTAGTGAGTAGTGAAACCTAGGATTACAATAGTCATTCTTATACATTCTTCTTTGAGATAATTCAAAGATAATTAAAAATGTTGTAGGGAAAGCATGTAAACGGTTCTTTATTTTGCTGGTTACCCCTGAAACCCCTCAAGGACCCCTGTAGCCTCCTCAAGGACTCTCAAACCCCCTAAAGGACTAGTGGAACCCCCTAGCTTGGGACCCCACTTTGAGAACCACTGATAACCTTGGTTTATCCACAGAAGAGAGTGGTCAAATGTATCAGTAAACATATTGTAAGTAAATATAAAAACACTGAACCAAAATAACTCTCTTTCTCTCCATCTTTCTCCCACGTACAATCTCCTCCTTGAATGCTGCTCCTGATTGCCATTACACTAATGCTGAGCTGTCAATCAGCTGTCAACAAAACCTCCTTCAGAGTCGCCCAACTGTGACCACATCCAACCATCAGTACCACATATAAAGTTTAAATCCTGCCCTTTCATTTCAATCACTGCAGCTTACTGGAATGACATGGATGACAAAACACAGGGGGCTTGTTGAAATGACAGAAACAGAAACATAATGGATTCTCTAGACTCGGCTGTAGAGGACAGCCATGAGCTAGCAGAGATAAATACAGGGGGGCCAACAAAATGTAGCAGGACACAACTCATTCCACTCAGCCAAAATTGTATACCTGGAAGTGACACACATTGTATATCTCACTGAATGCATAACAAAACAGGGACAGGGCTACCACCGTACCGCCAACACCATGGGCAAATAAACCCTCATATTCTATTTGATCCTGAATGTTAAAATATACTGAGGCCCCAGCAGGAGATGAAGATGATATAGGATCATGAATAATATGAAAGATCATGTTCTACAAGCCTCTCCATGGTGCAATTCTATGGTACAGTACCACACTGTAACAAACACATGAGTAATTCCTGTATTTAGGCAGTCACTAACTGTATTATCCTACAGTAGGAACCTGTACTAATTTTCCCCACAAAATTATCCTTGGGCGGGAAAAATAATCCAATATTAAAAATGTTACTGTAATTATACAGTATTGTGGCTAGATAACTATTGGTAATACTGTAATAGTTACGGTATTGTTTACTGATACTGTAATATCACCATCTTCAGGATCCTCCTAGCATTCGTATTCATATTTTTTTCTGATTGAGGTGTAACTGTGAGGCCTAACGATTCTTCCCAACAATTGTGGTAGGTGTCCGTTTTACAGGCTTAGCATGTTGGCTTTCTCTGTCTGACCACAAAATGCACTGACTGGCTGTTCTATCCATAAAACTATATTTGACACAAACGCAATCAATTTGTCAAATTCCCTGATTATCCTGGTTCTAACCACAATATTTTGTAACTTGTAATGAAATTGGGTGTCTAGGTAAGAAAAAATAACTTTAGGCATATTAAATATGCTGATTTATGTGCCTGTAAGGTATGTGATAACGTGATAAGTTATTTTCTTCTATAACGTTAGCTGTATTTGCAACAGTCTTCCACTGTGCTAGCTAGTGCAGCCAGATGAACGTTACATCAACATCCATTCTCCAGAGAAAAACAGGCGAGGTTACCATGTTTTGCTCAAAAGCCTACACAAAGACCTTATAACCTAAGTCTGCTTACCTCTGCTGCAGATGACCTAACATTGAAAATACATGTTTTCCAGGTGCAATTACGTGATTTCCCAATTTTCAGTTTACTTGTGGGGTAGCAGAATGTACTTGCACCAGAGGTTTTCTTCTTTTAGATCACGTGTATAGAAATCACAAGTCACAGTCATGTTGATGGTTGTACATTTCAGTCACCCAACTTTTCCACTTTATGCACACATCTGGAAGTGATGAACTTGAAGAAAAATGGCTATACCTCTTTACAAAAAGACGGTTCTGTGCACACTTTGAGGAACTTACTACCATCTGTGTAGAGATCAGAGAGGCACTGAAGAGCAAAGGGCAGCAGATCATACAGTACTTCCTAGGTCAGCGCACAAAATGGAGGCCAGAACTACAATGCGTACTCCGACTCATTGAGGAGGAAGATGGACCAGACCATACAGAGGCTGCAGCCATCTTCATCTTCATTATGATGGCTCACTTTCGTGAAAGGCCCTATTCCGTTTGGCTGATGTAAGTGACTTAATATATTGTAAACCTTTCTAATTTAAATGTAGTAATGTATTAGCTTCTAGATGTTAGATAGACATTAAGTTGTCATCTAAGCTATTATAGTACATTAATATGTACATTGTGTGCGTGCGTGTGTGCGTGCGTGCGTGCGTGCGTGCGTGCGTGCGTGTGTCTGTTTCTGTGTTTGTAGGTGACTGCAACCAAGGCTGATGTAGAGGCTCAACTGACCCTAACGGACACACCAAGACTGCTCATACTAGGTACAGATTTTTTACAACAAATTTAGCTTTATTATCATAACCTCCAGAATGGTAGCATTTATTGTAGTCTTGGTGTTCAGGTTTTCTAGTTATTTTTTGCCACAACCCCAGCTGACAGTTTATAAGACTAGAGTTACCAGACTAGGTGCAAAGACAGAACGTGAAATGTTACATCTCATCAGCCAATAACTCCCTTCCATTCATTTGGCGTTAGAAGTGAAATGTTTGTGGTGACAAAAGTCCCTGATAAACAAAGTACTGTTCGAGTTTTGCCACGTTACAGGTGCGGCTGTCTCGTTTAAGGAGATGTGTCCACAAAGTGAGCCAGAGGAGCTAACCTTAGCTAACGCTAATGCTAGATTAGCTAGCTGCTAGCGGCACTAGCCCCTAACCTTGATGATAGTAGGTTTGTCCTAACGGCACCAGGTTAACGAGACGAGGTGCTCGTTTTGGCCAGGTGAGGTACAACCGATTCTGGCTGCAAATGTTTTTGTAGGCTAAATCGTTACCAGACGCTAATCGGACAGAAATACCATAAACTCCCATTTCTAATTCTCAAGATACGTTCGCAGACACGTCTTTCCACACATGGCAACTGTCCTAGCAACAAAGCACCATAGACTGCATTAAAACATAAACAAGAAAACAATGTCGCAAACAAGCACATGGAACATAACTTTACACACGTTAACAAACAGTGACATGTTCTCAAGCCCAACTGTCTACTGTAAATATTATCATAAAGTGGCGACAATTATTAATTACAATAAAGTATTGTAATTACCTATACAGTAATGATTTTCATACTGTAAATACATTACAGTAGCCTACTTTTGCTGTAAAAGTCACTGGCCACACTGCTGCCAGTAAGTTATTGTAAAATCCTCAGGAAATTCGTTACAGTACTGTACATGTTGTAGCACGGTAGCATTCCAGTTCTCAAGAATCTCTTTATAATACAATACCAGGGAAAACATCACATAATTGATTAAACTTGTGTTTCTCAACCATTGGGTTGCATGGAATCCAAAAGTAAAATCACAGAAATAGACTTATTTAGTAGGGCTGGGTATCGCCACTGATTTCCCGATTCGATTCCGATTCACAAGGTCCTGATTCGATTCGATTTCCAATTTGATTTGATTCGATTCAATATCGATTCGGTTAGGGATATTTCAGTTACAATATCAATTTTGCTTGGATATGAAAGAGGTTCTCAGAGAACTAATGCTGTAAATTGTACAAGGAACCCTCTAACCTGGTGCATTATTAAAAATATTAATGTTTACATTAAGAATTGACCCCAAAGCAGTTACATTAATGTACTTTTTATTTAACATGACCAACACACTACAGCAGTCAACACAATATAGTGCAAGCAGGGGTCCCCCCTCCCCAAATTTTTGAGTAGCCAGCCAGATGGGAAAAGTAGCCGGCTAAGGGATGTTTGCGATGGCAAGATTAATTTTTCCGGTGATGCATTTTTACCGAATTAATAAACAAACCTTAAAAATGTTTATGAAAGCATGACTTAAAATAACATAAATAAACATTTTTATTGCAGGATCAATGCTCAATTGAAAAATAAACTGATAATATTTTTTAATTGTGAATGTTTAATGTACTTTCTTCAGTCAGTGCAGAAGAAATAAGTAGTCTAAAACAAAAATATTATTCCAAATAGTAATAAATATAATACCAAAGTGCATATTGTAGTCTTCTCAGAGCAAGACTGGATCTCTCTCCTGAGTACTACTGCACTCACAGAACTGAGATCCAATAATGATGGAAACATAAATCAGTTTAAATAATGATTTTACATGGTCATGGTAATGAAGCCCCTAAAATGATCTCCTCAGCTAAGGCCTTGTATTTAGCGTTATACAGTAGTTTCAGCTGTAACACTTCAGTTGAGTCCGTCGTTACCATGTCAACCGTTCGCTGTGCATTGTGCAGAGACTGGGATCGCTATTATTTTGAAACATCTAAAAAAACGCACAACTCCCCTTGCAATTTCACACACAGTTCAGTTATTAAGGAGAGTGACAACCGCATTCTATAACCAAACACACTACCTGGAAAATTCAGGTACTGATACTGAATTTGAGAGCGGATTCGGTTAGTCCGAATAGTGTGAAACAGAACGGGACTGGACAGCTCGTTGTTACGTGAAGTTAAGGCTCAACACTCGTTATGTTATGTAACATTAGCATCCTTAATTTGAAAGAGACGGCGGTAAGTGTTGTGAGACATTCTCAATTTTTCTATCCAGTCTGTTTCCTCAACATTGTTACAGTTCTGCGGCCTTCGGCCCAAATGTTGCTGTTAAAAGTATGAAGTTCCTGCGATGGAAAAAGAGAATATGACGCCGCTGTCAGTGGCGGTTTATTACTGTAAGATCTTATGGATAAACTGACGCCTCTGGTTACTAGTGTTACTGGTGTCAAATAAACTGAAAATGCAGGCGATGGTAGCCGCCATATTGGTCTGAAGTAAACTTTACTATGGTTACAGACATTATTTCCAGCCATCGTGAGATCGGAGGAGTGGAGTGACTCCTGTTACCCGTACAGACACAGTCTGAGTCTAGTTATTTTACTTAAGTCTGCTCCAGTATGTAGGCTACCAGACATGCACAGTCACTCTCATTCAAAAATTCTGTTGTCACTACCAAATTCTGGTAGTGTGAACATTTTGTGACATTCAGTTATAAAAGCAGCCAGCCAGACAGAGGTGAGTAGATGGCTAAATAGCCGGCAGCCGGCGCTAGCAAGTTGTGCAACTCTACAGACTCTACAGGCATATATTGGGCATATATTAAAAGATCGATCTCGGGATTTTATGAATCGATATCGGATCATTCAAATGAAGATCGATTTGAATCGGAAAATCGATTTTTTAAACCCAGCCCTATTATTTAGGGTAATATCGGGTTGCGACTTAATGGTTTTACCTTGGTACCATTTGTAAACTTTGTTGAAGGAGAAAATGTACGAAAACATAGCATACTAGATAGCATGCTTGCTAGTAAACACAGCATGTTTCTATTACTTATAGACATTTTGAATTTCCTCAGATTGTGCTGTAATATCAGGATTATAAAATGGAAGTAGGCACATGGTTTACCTTGACATAAGGGCAGTGTATAGTAGGGCGATTTATGATTGCCCGATGAACATCACTGAAGGTCACCAACATTCCATTATTGCTGGACTTTTTTTGGATGATGTCGCTCATACAAAGTATAAATACTAGAGCAATTATAGAATGCAGGTAAATGTACTCTTTTGTGCATTTGCGGGCTTAACAGCAGCCCTTTTGCTAAAAAGAAAGACACGCAGGTCAAGAATTTATATGAGGGAAGTGAACACCAGAAGAGAAACATTGGGTCAATACCATGCCCTTGTTCAGGAGATGCGTCTGGGAGATCAAGACTACTTTCATACATATTGTAGAATGTCACCTGACACCTATCATCTCTCTTGGGATCTCGTATTCAGCACAAATCAACACACCGTCTTCCCATTTCGCCTGATGAGAGACTAATCCTGACCTTAAGGTGTGTACAAAAGTTATTCAAATTCATGTTCATAAGAAATCTGTCTGAAGCACCAAGAGATTGTTATACGATGCTAGTACCGTATTGTGTGGCTGTGTTTTATATGGTAATTTAGCTTAGGCCCTACCATTGGGTCTGTGTATTTTTTGGTAATTTTTTTCTATCAGAAATAAGGTTTACTATTATTATCAGTGAATCAACAGTCTCTCTCTCTCCTTCCTCATGGTGCTGAAAGGACGCACAGCGCTATATAGTTGACTTGAAGTTGCAGTCCCAAAACGTTTTAAAATGCCATTTTAGTTTTAGTTTTCTTACTATTGTAGAAGTGGCAGGAATGCAGAGACGGACAACTTCTCTCGTTGATTACACCAACTCGTGTGTCATTTATTTTAAACCCACTGAGCAAGACAATTTACCTCACGCTCAAAAACACAACATTACGTCGAGCTGACGTCAGACTCAGAAAACCAGACTTTCTTAAAGGGACCGTGTCTCCTTAACCCTGAGAAGCACACAATATAACTGTGTGTGTTAAACATACCCAAACCACAGATTATGGTGAATAATGTCTATAGAGTCCGCTACATACGTCCCCCCAGAATTCACCATAACAGAGAAAGTCAACATGGAGGGGGACGGATGACTCGGCCACAACGGCTCCGCAGAACGGGAGCGGGGGCCGGGGCGCCCACAGGAGGAGCCTTGGGGACCCTGCGGCGGCGGGGGTAGGGCCAGGCCAACGGGTTGGTCCAAGTCCAGGTGAGCTGGTTTGAGGCGGTCCACAGAAACGTGCTCTGGCTTTCCGCCGATGTCCACCACGAAGTGCTTGTCCCCGGCCTCCAGGACGCGGAACGGGCCATCGTAGGGAGGTTGCAGGGGCCCACGGTGGGCGTCGTGGCGGATGAAAACGTACCCTGCCGACTGCAGACTTGTGGGGACGTGAGACCGTGGTAGGCCGTGATGCGAAGTGGGGACCGGTGCGAAAACACTGGCGTTGTCCCGGAGTGTGGCCCGTTGGCAGGCTGCAGACCAGGGAGCCGTGGTGTTAGGGACGAAATCCCCTGAGACCCGCAGCGGCTGGCCGTAAACCAGTTTGGCAGATGAGGACTGGAGGTCCTCTTTAGGGGCGGTCCTGAGGCCCACCATGACCCACGGGAGCCTGTCGACCCAGCTGCTGTCGTTGAGGCTGGCCTGAAGAGCGGCCTTCATGGAGCGATGAAACCGCTCGCACAACCCATTGGCCTGTGGGTGGTACGCGGTGGTGCGGTGGAGCTTCACCCCCAGGCCCTCTGCGACTGCGTTCCAGAGCTCGGACGTAAACTGTGGGCCTCGGTCCGAACCGGGCGACCCAGGACCTGATGAACACCCGGGCCACCTCGGTGGACATCGTTGACGACAGCGGGACGGCTTCCGGCCATCGAGTGGTCCTGTCCACCATGGTGAGGAGGTAAGTGAAACCGTGGGAGGGGGGAAGGGGGCCCACCACGCTGACGTGGTCAAACCTCCTTTCGGGCACCAGGAACTGCGCCAGGGGGGCTCCATGCAGGTGCCAGCCCAGTCTCTCACGTCTTTTTTGAGCCCGTGCCAGATGAACCTGGCCGCCACCAGATTTATAGATGGCTTTTTGCCCGGGTGGGAGAGGCCATGGACGGCGCTGAACACACGCCGTCTCCACCCAGAGGGAACGATGGGCAGGGGCTGACCCAAGGAGATGTCGCACAGGAGTGTGGTGCCGGCGTCGTCGAAAACCACGTCCTCCAGCTGCAGCCCTGTGACAGCCGTCCTGTAAGCCTGCACCTCCGAGTCGGCGGCCTGATCAGCTGCCATGCGAGCGTAGTCAAGTCCCAAGTGAACGGCCCCCACGATGGCCCGGGAGAGACAGTCGGCGACGAGGTTGGCTTTGCCAGCGACATGCCGTATGTCCGTGGTGAACTCCGAAATGTAGGAGAGCTGCCGCTGTTGGCGGGCGGACCACGATTCGGCCACCTTAGCCATGGCGAACGTCAGCGGTTTGTGGTCCACAAACGCTGGGAACTGGCGGCCCTCCAGCAGGAAACGGAAATGTCGAATGGCGAGGAAGAGGCCGAGGAGCTCCCAATCGAAGGTGCTGTACTTCCATTCACTGGGGCGTAACTTGCGGCTGAAGAAAGCGAGCGGTTGCCAGGCACCGCCCACCCACTGCTCGTGCACCGCGCCAACGGCATAATCCGAAGCGTCCGTGGTGATGGCGATCGGGGCCGTGGGAGACGGGTGTGCCAGCATTGCAGCGTTAGCCAGAGCAGTCTTAGCGTCCGTAAACACCTTGTCCTTCTCCGGTGACCAAGGAAGTCGATGGTGTTCAGCCCGAACTGGCACTTGGCTGGGTTGACGATCAGCCCGTGCTGACTGAGCCGCTTGAAGAGAGTCCGAAGGTGGGACAGGTGTTCTGCTTTGGAGGTGCTGGCGACGAGGATGTCGTCCAGATAGACGAAAAGGAAAGGCAGGTCCCATAACACCGAGTCCATGAGGCGCTGGAAGGTCTGTGCGGCGTTCTTAAGGCCGAACGGCATGCGCAGGAACTCGAACAGTCCGAATGGGGTGATCACCGCCGTTTTGGGGATGTCCAGCGGGTGGACAGGCACCTGGTGGTATCCACGAACGAGGTCCACTTTGGAAAAGATGACTTTCCCCGCCAGGTGGGCGAAAAAGTCCTGAATGTGCGCACGGGCGCCACCCGCCGTTGGGCTTCGGGGCGGTGTGGAGGGGTGAAGCCCACGTGCTGTTGGAGCGGCGAATGATGCCGAGGCGCTCCATAGTCTCGAACTCCGTCCTGGCGATGGCGAGCTTGGCTGGGTCGAGGTGCCGGGCCCGGCGTAGACCGGGGGGCCGGTGGTGGCGATGTGGTGTTCCACCCCGTGCTTGGCGGTGGATGACGAGAAGGTGGGCTGCGTGAGGTCCGGGAACTCGGCGAGAAGACGGAGAAACTCGTCCGCGGCGGAGAGCATGCTAGACAGTCTGATGGAGTCTGCTCCGCTGAGTGTACACGCGTATGAACTGAAGGTGACAGCGTCGATCAAGCGGCGGTGTTTGACATCCACCAGCAGTCCATAGGCGCATAGGAAATCCGCGCCGAGGAGGGAGACGGACACTTTCACTGTGACAAAGTCCCAGCCAAACCGCTGTCTGCCGAAACACAGCGCCACGTACCTCGTGCCGTAGGTGCGGATGGGGCTGCCGCGGCTACCATGGGGGGGCCATGTCCGCCGGCCAGGATGTCCACTCCCGATGCGGGCAGGACACTCCTCTGCACGCCCGTGTCGCACAGGAAACACCGTCCAGACATGGTGTCCTGGATGAACAGCAGCCTGCCTGTTCGGCCGACGCTCAGGGCCACTACTGAGCGCCGGCCCCGGCGTTTCCCGCCACGCTGAAGCTGCATGGCGATCGGCACCGCTTGGCTTTGGGCCCAAACTTTGCGTGATAAAAACACAGGCCGGGGTCCTGCCACCGACGAGGAGCTGTTGCTACGGCGGCGACCATTGTGCCTCCAGGCAGTGGTGAAAGAGCTGGGGAAGGAAGCAGCATGGCCGCACAGTGTTGTTGACCAGCCAGGAAAAATGTATCAGCATCCTCGGCCAGAGCACGGCAGTCAGTGATGGCAGTGTTGGCCAGGGCAGCCCGTACCTGGGAAGGCAGCTGTCGCAGGAACAGGTGGACGAAGAGGAAATCGGGTTTGTGCCCACCCAGGAGATTCAGCATCCTGTCCATGAGCTCAGGCGGCTTGCTGTCGCCGAGGCCTTGCAGAGAGAAGAGCCGGCTAGCCCGCTCGGCGTCGGAAAGTTCAAAAGCGCTCAACAGATGGGCTTTGAGTGTCTCATATTTATCCTGCAGTCGGGGAGTTTTGAGGAGGTTCACCACTCGGGATGCAGTTGAACTCCCAAGGGCCAACACCACGTAAAAGTATCTTGTGGCGTCCGCAGTGATCTCCGCGAACTGCGCTTCCGTCTGGGCGAACCAGGCCGAGGCCGACGCTTCCCAGAACTCCGGTAGTTTGAGGGAAACTGCGTCGCCATGTTCGTGAAGAGCTGTCACTGGAAACGTCCAGCAGACAAATGTCGGGGTCACCAGTGTAGAAGTGGCAGGAATGCAGAGACGGACAACTTGTCTCATTGACTACACCAACTTGTGTGTCATTTATTTTTAACCCACTGAGCAAGACAATTTACCTCGCGCTCAAAAACACAACATTACGTCGAGCTGACGTCAGACTCAGAAAACCAGACTTTCTTAAAAGTGTGTTAAACATACACAAACCACAGATTATGGTGAATAATGTCTGTAGAGTCTGCCACACTATTTTTTACAAAGTAGAAAAGGAAAATCAAGTCCTTTATAAATGTTGTATCTGCTGTTTCTGACCAGGAAAACGAAAAATGCCTTCTATTTCCGTTTTTTGAAATGAAAATCAAATCACCATTTGCTTTTCATTTTTTTAATTTCTGTTTATAAAAAGAAAATAGAATGACCAAAAAATACCCGGACCCTGTTGTTATGTTGATATGGCCTATGTGAGCAATTCACTAAGGCAAAGTAGTTATGTGCAGTGTTGGGGGAAGTTACTTCTGAAACTAAAGTAGTTACTTTACTACTTTGTTGCTACTTACTACTTAATTTATTAAGTTATTCTTTATTAAAAGTAACTCAGTAGAGTGCTTTCAAGTTACCTACTTAAACATGCCTTTATGTCTCCTGGTGATGTCCTCCCTTGTATAGATTCTGTTTAAGTTACATTAAGGGCTTACTAGGCTACAGGCTATGCCACCTTATTTCTTTCTTATTCTTTTTGGTGGTGTATTAGAACAACGTGCAGACTATGCTTCAATGGCTGATTATTGTAAATGAAGTAAGGAGTCTTTGAATCATGTGATCCATATTTTAATTTTCAAATTACAGGTATCTAGCATCAGGGGACAGCCAACAATCACTGGCCTTTACATTCAGGACAGCAAAAAGCACAGTGGGTGCCATCATAAATGAAGTCTGTGCAATATTGTGGGAGGTTTTGCAACCCATTGTGCTTCCAGAGCCTGATCAAGCTGCGTGGGAAAGAATCGCCTCAGGGTTCCACCAGGTTTGGCAGTTTCCAAATTGTTGTGGAGCAATAGATGGAAAACACTGCGTCATTCAAGCTCCAGGAAATACTGGCTCAGAATTCTATAATTACAAAGGCACACAGCATTGTACTTTTGGCGGCATGTGATGCAAATTACAGATTCACCATGGTGGCAGTCCTGGGAAGCACAGTGACAGAGGTGTATTTATCAATTCAACCTTAAACTTGAGAATGGCCAGCAAAATCTTCCTGGCTTCACAGACCTACCAAACTCAGGAACTCGTCTACCCCATGTATTTGTTGCCGATGAAGCCTTTCCACTGCGACCAACACTCATGAGGCCTTTCCCAGGGCGCACCACAGGCTCCCTACCAGAGCCAGAGAGGATCTACAACATGAGGTTGTCAATGGCCAGGTAATTGAAAACACTTTTGGCATTTTAATTACACGGTTCCGTGTGTTCAGGAAGTCCATCTATGCCTAGGTGGAACGAGCCACTGACATTGTGAAAGCATCTGTCTGCCTCCACAACTACTTGCGGCAGGAAGAGAGCATACTGCCCAGCCACACTCATTGACCACGAAGATGAGCAGGGTAATTTGATCCAGGGAAGTTGGAGACAAGAAGATATAAGCCAAGGCCTTCAAGACATCCAGCACTTGGGTTCAAATACCTACAGTATAGACGCATCTCATATTAGGCACAGCTTCAAAGATTACTTTGTTACTAACACTGTTGACACGCAGGTGCACTGCCTTGGCAGTGGGATCATGTCCGCAGGGGAAGTTTACCACACTAATTGCCTTAATGCATTTTTTTCTTGTTTATGTAGAAATATATGTACATACATACAAATTTGATGTCGATACTAACACTCTTTATATACTATTCAAATCCCAGTTATTCCATTAAAATGTACATATTTGTGAGAAACCTATAATTGAAAATGGTTAAGCAACTCTGTTAGCTTGTATACATAATTACAATAATATACACCTATTTTTAAGAGTCTAGTTAAACACTTGGCTGTTGTTTTTTGTTTATATAAACTCAATATAATTGTATTGCTTGTAGAAAATAAATTACTTTGGTGTTAACATATTTGTAATAAGTTATGCAAAAACAATATATAAGATTAAATAAAGAAATAGAAATATAATACATCATTTTTTTTTACATTAAAGATAGATTTTGTACAAAATGTCTTTCTTCTTTTATATTTGATAATGTTACTTGTTTCCTGGAGAAAGTTCATTAGGGATCCTTGGGGGTGTTCACCTTACAGCGAATCACTGCTCGTTCATAGATTGAAAGCTTATCCATCCTCATTGCCACAGATTTGGCCCACAACTCGGATTCAGTTGCAGTTCCTTTTTTTTGTTCCATTTCTGAGATGGCTGATGTAGTACTCTGGATGAGGTGCATGAGTGCCTCCTCTCCACACTCCTCTCTTCTTCTCTTAGGCTGGGATTCTGAGGTAGAACAGGCAGGGCTAGGTGGTTGAGTTGCCTGCTCAACCTCTTCAGCTATTGGGGTGGATGGCACTGGTGAGGGCATCGTATTAAAGTTGGACTGAGTCCTGTGAAGCAAGCACGTATACATAAAAAGAAAACTTGAAGATTAGATAGGAGGGATGCCAGTCTGGGAGCCACCATGCCCAGCTGGCGTAACCTGGTCAGCGCCATGGACATCAGTCTGAACTACTGAGAGGTCTACTGCACCACCCCTCATGCCACAAACAGTAACCTGATCAGCACCTCTAATCTCTACATCATATACCAATTCGAATAAACCTACATTCCGGTTGATGCATGGCTCACCTACAACTGAGATAAACCACAGATAACACAGAAGAAAAACACCTTTGCATCCATGCTGTAAACACTGCTGGTGGACAGTGGCGGTAGTTACACCACTGAGCATACCCAAAGTGTTTTGGACAAGAAGACATTGATTTATTTGAATAAAAGAAACAATGACATAAAGGAGTAGATACTCACTTGCCAATTTCGGCGTGTGGGGTCAGGAATGACATGAGGTCAAAATGTGGCCACTTCATTTTGGCTAGAGGTGCTGCTGATCCACCTTTGGGAACAGACTCCCTCAGTATCTTGGAGTAGACATCACAGAGGTTCTTGAATCGCCTCTGCACTGTTTTTACTTAAATGAAACATAGTAATATAGTTTACTGGGACTTCCACCAGTCTTCAAAATAGCATACTATAACATGTTATGATGTTAACAGCGTTTCCAATTTTCTTTTTCCCTCTTTATTTTTAAATAAGACGTTTCAATCAAGTAAACCTATTTTCTTTATTCAGGTCTAGATAAATAGCTTGTCTACCTGTCTACTGTGCTTTAGTCTATAGTCTGTTACGGGTCTAGCTGTCTAATGGGCTTTTACTGAGACAAGAAAGGAACAGGAGTAGTGTGGTTTTTCTGCAATTGTCAATTTTACATGATTTTGGAAGGGTGTGTGTTCTGATAATTTCTCATGGTTTGGGGAGAGAAGCTTATGTTTTATTACTAGCCAGTCAAGGTAATGCTTGATTACAACATTACAAATGAAACTGTTTCAATCTGTCTGCAAACAACGCTAGCTAACATTAGCTAGCTATGATTATCCAGGCTAAATAGCTGTTAGATACCATCTGTGTTGAGGTTTTCCGCAACTGCTTTCCAGGAATTTACCTTTTTAATTCCATGTTTGTAATCTGTCTGCTCTGTAGCGTAAAGGCACGGGAACATTGTGATTGTATTTATTACATTTTCAACAAATGTATGGTCTTCCATTGTTGTTGAGTATTTAGTTCAGAGAATTAATTGCTGTTAGGATAAGAACGTTATATAACGTTATATAATGTTGTCATGACAAAAGAGCCAGCGATGGGGTCAAAGTTCAATCCAATTTAAGTCTCAGTGATGGGCGCAACAACCATCGCAATGATGACAGATCGACCGTCGCTGGAAGTATAAACATGTCGTTGCGACCGACCATAAGATATGATCATCACCGGTGGCAACGATCATAAATCCCTGTACTATAAACTGCCCTTTACACTGTTAGATATCAATTTGTGATGTTCAATGCATTCCAGGAGTTATTTTGTGATGTCTTCTTTATTTACTTCTCTACTTGATTTCCTATATTTCCCAGAATGCCTTACAACAATCTCCAAAGAAGGGGTGTGAACGTGTTTTTTTCAATCAAAGGTGGGCATATGGGCATAAAAATATAGCTAGCTAGCCAACTGGTTTGTGAACATTGGGGCATGTCTACACCCAGGGCTGCCGCATATCTTGTCCGTGCCCAGGACAAAATGATCCCAAAAGGCCCCGACCCCCTCCATCAATCCCCACCCCCACCCGCTATTATTTTTAAGTGCAACACGGTACACCCGCCGCCTTGGTCAATATTGTACGAAAACGAACGTATACACTAATGCAGACATGCTGTTGACGGAGAGTTCTTCTGCCTTGTCGAAACTGGCCAGTTAGTTAATGGCCAGTTGTGTTTATCCACAGGAATACGAAAAATACACCACCAAACAACAAAATGAACACATAATTGCAAGGTATATCACCAATAGTTGTTTTTTAACAGAGTCAAAGTGTTTAAGGGTGGATTTTTCATTTAAAAGGTCATAAATATCTTCCCATCTGCCAGTTGAAAGAGGCTCAGGACACTGGACAATTGGAGCTGTTCATATCTCTTTACTGAGGATAGACAGAAAGCCATCAGCCTCATTTGAATCAAGAAGTGGAAATGAGAGTATACAAAGATGCTTGTTTTGTTTTTTTGTTTTTGTTTTTTAGAAGTTATTATATTGTCCATAAGTAAAGTTCAAACGATGCAGTAATGGCCAGTGGGGTTATAGCTCCATTTATCTGAAATATTACTGTGATAATGACACTTAGAGTAATCAGCTCAGCGAAAATTCATTTCTCTAGCCCTCAAACTCTCTGGTAAGGTGATTTATCTTTAACACTGAAGCAAAGACTGCTGCGTTGGGACTGTGTGCCTGGCTGGCATTGTCTTACCTTGACACTTCTCTGATGACTCATACTGCTATTGTGAGGACTAACAGCAAAACTATTTGAATAGAGTTTATTCAGACCAAGACTGCTCTTCATTCCATAGCCAATAAATTTCAAGGTTTTTACAGCATTGTAAGAACAGGGATTGTGAAAATGCTTGTACAGCTTTTATCTTCTTGCTTTGAGTTTCTTGCTTATCCAGTCTGAATGCTTTAAGAATGCAGGATGTGACCTGTACACTTTGGGACGGTATATTTTAGATAAAACATACAATACATACATTAGAAAAAATAAAAACATATAGCTTATATATGTTTCTGGCAATTGATGAAAACCATATTTGATTTGTGAAACATTTTATTTTTCTGCTTGCTAGATGCACGATTTTTTCCATTTCACATTTCTCTACAATTCATATTGCTTGTGGAAGTGTTTGGCTAACTAATAGAAAATGTATTTCTACTTCCCTAGTTTCCTGATATGGACGTTCTGTCATTTTACAGCATTAGATTGTTTGATTTAGGTTTTGCATATTATTTGTGGGACTTCTTCGTTAAGTGGGCTTAGTCTTTTGTTGATGTAGCATAGCGTTGCGTTAGTGTAGTAGGTCTTGCTAAATGTTAGCAGTAATGTTATTGTTAAAGGTGCATTAAGTAAGGTTTTTACTGTATCATAGCACAGAATAACCATATTATGTCTGTGGGGCGGGTTGATAGGGTTGTTGATCAATATCAACAAGTCAATGATGTCGACTCATGTTGAGATTTCTGACTTTCAACACTCACTTTATGGACCATACTGTGTTGAAAATTGAGGCTGAAGCGGGGCATGGGTGCCTACTTTAGAGCTGGGCTCATCATCCACAGTTGGCACACAGAAAGATGGTATACAACAAATCTGTATATGTATAGTATCTCTGAAAGAATAAATGAAGAGAGTATCGACCTATGTTATACAAAGAAATGATACATAGAACAAATGACAGAGAGACAGAGAGGGTCAGAGTTAATGAGAGTCTCTCAACCTGATATGCTAAATAGCATCAGATTATGCTAACATTAACATATCAAATATAAATGCAAACCAGCATGAATAAGCTTCTACATAGTCAAGCGAACACCTGCTAATTTACTACTTTACACATGAGAGTCAGTGAAATGAACTTAACTTAGGTTAAACTAATAGTAGCTTCCACTCTTCATGAGCGCATACGTCGTCCTCACTCAGGAACACTTGAATGAACTGACAGGCAGAGGCAATCAGTGTTGCCAACTCTTTTCCAAGCTATTGGCTGCTCAAAATGTCGGTAAAAAGAAAGTCGACAGGGCAGTCTGAAAAGTCACAAAATCAACAAAAGGCAGTCTCTGGGGAATCTCTGCTCTAAATAGCTGCCTTACTCCTCTCTTCTAATTTGACTTTATTAAATGCGTCCATTACAGGCCACCGAAATCCTTGGTCACCGATAGAGGTCGACTTAATGCCCATTTATGTTTTAGTCACTGAGCAGAGATCCATTGTTATATTTTCATTTTCCAAGATGCTCATAGCTGGCAAGTATGTATCTAGCGCTAATCTAGTGTTTTACTTGTTAAAACAAATGCCTTGCAAAGACAGAGAGAGAGAGGGAGACAGAGAGAGAGACAAAGAGAGAGACAGAGAAAGGGGGAGACAGGGAGAGAGAAAGAGGGAGTTAGGGTCTTGTCAGAGTAAATGAGAGTCTCTCAGCCCCACACAGGGATTTCCTCTGATGTTCAGAGTCACAGTAAGCTCCTCAGTCCGATTCACAACTATAGAGCCAAACTACAGTAAGAAGTGGAGCTGAAGTGTGAAATCACAACAGTCTGCAAAGCAGCAGCATCTGGGTCGGCTGAACTTTACCTTTTCTGCATATTTAACAGGATGGAGGAGGGGAGGCAATGGGCAGAGCTAGAGCTATAACAGTGGTAATGTAAAGATTGACATTGGTTGCTTCTATGTAGCTTCATCATACAGTATAACCAATTTGCACTGAAAACTAAGATAACATTAGATCAAACTGATTATTACTGTGGGAGAAATTGGGTCATTGCAGCAGCAAATAGCAATAGAATACAGCAGGGAAAAATGGAATACAGTACAAAATGGATGGGTGCTACACTCTCTCCATGTTTATTAATGTAGAAAATATTCAAAACCATGACATTTCTTTCCAATGAGGCCTTCATCAGACCCATAATTTTCAATGGAGAGAGTGCAGCACCCATCCTTTTTGCACTTATGCACCTCAGCTCCAGTTTGGTTGTTGGAGTCTGATTTTTTTCTCCTGTGTAATAAAATAAGTATATACCTAAAACAAGAATATGAACAAGAAAATAGCAAGTGAGTTATATAAACAGCCGACAATTTCAACACATTAAAGGACTAGACCGACTTTCTGGGAGTTTGGCTCAGTGGTCACAATTACTTAACAGTTGCCTGTAATTTCTTAAATTACTGTATGCTAAACAGTGACCAATGGGCCACAATACCAAAAAGTCGGAGTGGTCCTTTAAGTAGAATGTATGAATGGGAAGTATGGGGAAAAGTGTGGATTACAGCATTATTATGGTGTGCGAATAGCAGCAGTAGTTTGTTAACACAGTCGACTATATCTGCCAGGTTGACATCCAGAATAGTCATCAGAGGCTGTACTGGTTGCTGTGACCTAGTCTGTGTGCTACAGTCCCATGGTAACGCAAAAGAATGAGAAGCTTTCTTCCCAGCCTCCTCTGCTCCTGACAACCAGGAAGCATCCAATCCACATGCAGCCCCTCCCATCGACCTCGCTGCTGGGCATCAGTAAAACCTGGCATTACTGAGGCAGATTAAATGGAGTGGGGAAAATCTCTTTCTATAATAGATAATGATTTATAATAATAACCAGTGATGTAGTGGATAAACCTAAAGCCTAAACCTAAAATCTTAGTCTACCCACCTTGTGGGATAGAGTTTACCACCTTTCTATTAACCACAACATCTTTTTGACATAAATTCATAGTAAATAATATATCTTTTAAGACATTTCATAATAAACAAAGACATAATAAGACATAATAAACTAAGGCAATTCATAATTAACATTACATCCTTGTGACATAAATTCATACTAAACATTGTTATTACATAAATTCAAAGTAAACATTACATCTTTGTGATAGAAATTCATTGTAAATATTACATTTGTGACATAATTTCATAGTAAACATTACATCTTTATGACAAATTCATAGTAAAAATTATATGTGTGACATAATTTCATAGTAATCATTACATCTTTATGACAAAATTCATAGTAAACATTACATCTTTATGACAGAAATTCATAGAAAACATCTTTATGACATAAGTTCATAGTCAACATTACATCTTTATTATTTAAAGAATAATACAATATATGTATGATATTACTGTACATATCATTATGCATACATGTTTGTATCTTTATTAAAGCTGCATGTTGTAGCGCCAACATCTTGTTGATCAGGTGAAATTTTTGGGGGGAGATCTGTGAAAGAGGCATGATGGAGGCAGCTCAATCATGAAGTGTGTAATTTGGTGGAGATCAACTTTGTAGAGAAATTTAAAAAATATATTTATTATTGTAAGGTTGGCCTGATGGTGGCACTATGGAGTACAACCAAATGTGGTCTCTCAAATGTGGTTTGCTGGGATCCATCACAAATGCACTAGATCACCACAAGTATGTGGACTACTCGAACATCTCATTCCAAAATCATGGGCATTAATATGGAGTTGGTTCCCCCTTTGCTGCTATAACAGCCTCCACTCTTCTGGGAAGGCTTTCCAGTAGATGTTGGAACATTGCTGCTGGGTTTTGCTTCCATTCAGCCGCAAGAGTGTTAGTGAGGTCAGGCACTGATGTTGGGCAATTAGGCCTGGCTCGCAGTCGTTCCATTTCATCCCAAGGGTGTTGGATGGGGTTGAAGTCAGGGTTCTGTACAGGCCAGTCAAGTTCTTTCACACCGATCTCAACAAACCATTTCTGTATGGACCTTGCTTCTGTAAGGAGCCGAGCCCGAACCATGGAAAATAGCCCCAGACCTTTATTCCTCCTCCACCGTACTTTACAGTTGGCACTATGCATTCGGGCAGGTAGTGTTCTCTTGGCGTCCACCAAACCTAGATTAATCCATCGGACTGCCAGATGGTGAAGCATGATTCATCACTCCAGAGAACGTGTTTCCACTACTCAAGAGATGCTTGGCATTGCGCATGGTGATCTTAGGCTTGTGTGCAGCTGCTTGGCCACGAAAACCCATTTCATGAAGCTCCCGATGATCATTTCTTCTGCTGAAGTTGCTTCCAGAGGCAGTTTGGAACTTGGTAGTGAGTGTTGCACAGAGGACATAAGATTTGTACGCACCATGCACTTCAGCACTTGGCGGTCCCATTCTGTGAGCTTGTGTGGCCGACCACTTCTCACCTGAGCTGTTGTCGCTCAGCACTTACAGTTGACCCGGGCAGCACTAACAGGGCAAAAATTTGACGATCTGATTTGTTGGAAAGGTGGCCTCCTATGACAGTGCCATGTTGAAAGTCACTGAGCTCTTCAGTACAGCCCATTCTACTGCCAATGTTTGCATGGCTGTGTGCTTGACCTGTCAGCAATGGGTGTGGCTGAAATAGCCGAATGCACTAATTAGAAGGGGTATCCGCATGCTTAGTGTATGTATCTGAACTTTGGTTGTTGTAGCATCAAGTATTTAGGAATTATGCCTCACTCCCTGTTTGTGTGTTTTCACCATCAACTTCATTTGTGCACAACAGCCAAATGGTTTGGATTTTCAAAACTCTGGGTGTCAGCCATGATCTAGGAAAAAGAAGAAGAGAATCCTAACAAAAACAATAGGGTTCCAGGACTAGGAAGAAACATTTGTAAAGCCTGAATAATGCAATACATATTACATATACACTGATACTTTTCATAGTAGTTCCACTATTTCACACTGTACACATATTGATTTTATTATATTTCTGTATGTTTATAATGTTATGCTTATACTTATATTCGTTCCATATTTACAGTAAGTAACATCTGTAAGTAAATCCATACTTGTAAGTAATCCATAGTCTTTCCCATTCTTCCCACTCTTACAGTCTACTTAATATGTTATCAGCTACATGTTTATATAAACAAGGTATATATCTATATACCACGTGCTGTATCCTTTTATTTTTGCAACAACCCAATTTCCCCACAGGGATTAATAAAGTTTTATCATATTTTATCTTATGAGTGAACAGGATAGATGTGTTTTATAAGGTTTGAATGAAATGATTGTGATCTCTGAACAAAGGAATATCCTCTAAAGTGGAGTTGCTCCATAGCGGTGTGTTGGTGCTCAGATGCTGACAGAAAGGCCGATAGCTCTGTAGTGAAGCTCCATCCATCAACCAGATCAGGTTATCAATCTGCAGCTGACACTGCTCCCCTTTAGTATGGAGTAGCTGCTTCCCTTTGCTTTGATACTTGTCGAGATGCCCGTCCTCAGCTGTGATAAACGGACTGTTAGTTTACTTTCCCTCCTCATCCACATTCTTGTTCAAAGTAACCTGCCAACTCTTTTTTCTAATTCTGTTTCCTTTACAATGAAAAAGCTGTTAACTCTCATGGCAATAACAAATCAAACATTAAAACTACAATATGCAACATTTTTCACATTAAAATTACGATAAATATAGAGCATATACAGTACATTATCAGTCTGTGTCTGTCACCCTGTGTGTTGGGGCGTATGCCAATTTCTTATGGGTGTGTCATATGGCTGCGGCCAACAGTGAGCTGGTTGTCGCTATCAAGGTGAGGCTAGCGGCCACAGAGCAGGGAAGTCATAGCATAGTCAGAGCAATAGAAGAAAGCAGTAAGAAGCTAAATGTTCAAAAACACGTTTTTTAATTGCAGATTGACTGTGTTCTTCTTCAGTGCCTGTGGAGGCTTTATGGATGCCGGTTACCTCAGCCTCAGGCTAGATGACAGCTTATTAAGATGAGTGAATTTGTATGTGTATTCGGGCGGTTGTTTGATGTGTATTCGGGTGGAAACTTGACCAACTGAGGGGGAGGAGGGTGGAGCTAACAATACATATTGTATATTGTAGCTTTAATTACAATGGCAGTTTTGTCTTCACACACAATACGTTTTACCTCAATAGGTTTTTGTTTTTCTGCATCAGGGTATTACAATATGATCCAATTACAGCATCATTTGTTTTTACTGATTTTTAGTCATTGTAGACATTCCGATCCACACCATCAATTACAATAAAGGTCAACAGGAACTTTGCCAAAGAGCAAGATGCAGACCCATGGGTTTTAAAAAGGAATGGAAATGTCCTCACTTAATATTCAACCTTCCTGTGCTCCTCGGTGATAGATGACGACTGTTGCAAGGTACAGTAGCTATACTCTCTCCGCATAGAGAATTTGACAGAATCTTTCGCTCTCCCTATCTCCCTCAGCCAGAGTTTTTGCCAACCAATGGAAAGCAATAATTGGAGACCCCCTGACTGGTAATAGAGGTCGGCAACCTCCTGAAATCACTGAACCAACCCTTTCACCACTGGCAATCTGGCCAGACACATTTAATTAATACCCTTCAGCCATGGTCTCCTATAGACTAGATGTAGGACCAAAGGGGGAAAGGAGGGGAGGGATTGTGAATCAATCCAGACAATTTGGAGATGTAAAAGGAGATGGACATATCCACACACAGGGGAAGAGATAAAAGTCTGCATTTACTGTAACAGAAAGATTCAGCTTACACTTGCCGAGAGTCTGACAAGTTTTACTGAATCTGTTGAAGCACTGATGAAGATGTGGCGGGTTGTTGGAGCCCCAGAGCAAACAAAATGTAGGATTCCATTACATGTTTCATACTGAATGGGCAAAAAGCCTTTTTGATTTGAACAGAGCATTCGTTTTCACTCAAGATGGGTTCAGCCCTTCCCTTTGCACTCTTTTCTTTTTTTAATTCAATCAATCCCCAACTGTGATCTACAGAGCAGGCTGCCTGGAGGGGGGTGGGCTTCTATCTGCCTAATGAATATATTCAGAGTTGACCGCTAACTCACTGCTAATTTGCGACTTGTCAGTTACCAAGGAGCACATTGAAGACAAAGAACAATTAAACAGGCCTGGTTTTCAATCACCCAGCCTGGCTTGGTGAAAGCCTATGGGGATGTCTTGTCAGTCAGTGGAAATGTAAAACAGCAGAGGTACTGCTGAGTGGATTCAGCAGGACTGAAGGAATCGCCCAAAGAGCAGCAGAGCATCCAGGCTGAAAACTCCCAGTGACAGAACCAGTCAGGCCTGCTGAACCACAGCGTCCAACAGCAGAAAACATCAGACACCCTGTACTGAACTCAACGCACAACAGCTGGCAAAGACTATTAGACTGTTAGATTGCAGCTCTTTAGATTTCAGGATGGTAATTACTTGACCAATATGGCTTGGCCAATATATTTGGACTGAACTTGCCAATAGCCGATATTTTGTGCCAATGTGTTCAAGATCTACAGATTTTATAATTTTTATGGCCAAAAATTTACCACAAATTACAAGTATTAAGTGTTTGCACTTTTTTATTCTTGTCAGGGCAGAAAAGCCTCTGAAACAGCATTTAGACCATGATGGGACATTAAAACTCCATTGAAACCCAGGAATAACAATAATCATAATCATCATAATCATCATCATCATCATCGCCACCATCATGGATACTCAATTGTACATATTATTGTACATATTAGTATATTAGTAGTTGTATTAGTATTATTGTAGTTCAGTGTTTTTGGTTAAGCACTCCAATCAAGTCTATTTTGGTTGATGCGCACTTATACCTCCACCCTAAGTTATAAAATTTGTCAGTATGGTGAAATAATTTCCATTGTTTACACTGCATTCTCACTTGTTTCAGGGGTTTTCATTAAACAGTATCTTTAAATAAGACACATTTCCCCTCTTGTATCAAGATAGTGTCACTGGATTTAAAAAGTTCATAGAACAAGCTGACTTAACATTGGAAATAAGTGAAATCATCTCACCCTATTGGGAGAAACTGCACTTGTAGAAAATTGGATTTTGCAGTTTAAAATCCACAGATCCACAAAATCAGTTCATCAAGTTTATCATCAGTTTATTTATCATTAGGCATCGCCTAAAAGTAGATCTTCTCTTATTATCACCCTGCTATCTAAAGAGTTATTGGCAATAACTGTTGAGGGCTTTCCTTTTAAGAAAGAAAGAAAGAAAGAAAAAGAGGGGGAGGACCAGAGGGCGGATGGCTAATCCATGTTTATTAATCATTAGGTATCATCTGAAAACAGATCTCCAATTATCCAATTCTTTATCTGTAATCTAAAGAATTCCAGACAGAAACTCGTGGTGGTTTACCTTAGGAAGAAAGAAAGAAAGAAAGAAAGAAAGAAAGAAAGAAAGAAAGAAAGAAAAAGAAAAGAGATGGCTAGTGGGAGTACAGTAGGGGGACACTTCTCATGGAGGACCCAAGGCATGTTTCCTAGGATTGACCCAGCACTACCTGTCACATCCTATAATGTCTAAACAATTATCCCTGCTACAGTCCCTGGTGGGGGGTGGGCGGGGGGGTAAGCAGCGTAGGCCACATCTGGTTGCCTGTCTCCCTTGGGTGCTGTCCTGTTGTTCGCGCACGAGGCCACGGACCAGAATAGATTCCTCCCCCCTTGTTTATTCTGCCTTGACTGTCAGAGCAGCCGGTCCCCAAACCCAATCACAAAGTGTGTTATTGAAGCAGAGCAGTCCCTACGGGAGCAATTACACAGCCAGTCCTATTTCATTTCATACAGTCAGGGCTGCTTCTGCTGGTACAGTGAGTGGCTGCAGCTCAGCAGCCGATGGGGTTCCTGCTGGGAACCCATGGCTGGCTAGGACCGGGGAAAATGGGAGAGAAATGGGAAAAGGGCTTTCAAAAGGAGAGGAGAGGATGATTTTCTAATAAACTGTAAAGTCTATAGCTTGATCAAAGGTCTGCCTATTAAAGTGGTCATCCGTGAGATGCTTGTTTTTTCAATTTTGTCTCCATCGTTGGTGCTAAGCGTTCATCGCTGTGGTGTTTCTGTACTGCACTTCCCAGAGATCACCTGTCAATCAAACAGTGTGTCCAGTACTGTGACGTCTTTTCTTTGTCTGTTCAGCCATGGTGGCTATCGCTGCTCATGCTAACTACCCAGTTCTTCTTCTATGTATTCCAAACAAACCAGAAACATAAAACACATCACTTCCTGTGGACCAGAGGATTTTTACTGGGAAAGACCTACCAGACACCGGGTGTTTAGAACAGAAAATGTAAAAGCTTTTATGAGCTGGCTATAGGTTGAATCACTACTGTGCTATATCAATCGGCCATAGTATGAAAACTGAGACTTGTGTGAAAATGTGGTGAATTTCTACTTTAGTTCCGTTGGAAAGAAGCTATTTTAAATTATGCTGTACTTGATCAGCAGTTTCCACTGCATTCCTGAGCTCAAGTTTTATTTGAAAAGTATACTTCTATTCCAACTCAAATTAAAACTGCTAAATTCTAGGGGAAATGTCTTAACAGTTCCAAGGGGCATTTCCAGAGAGAATAACCACAGTTGACTTTATATACTGTATATCTTTCCTGTTTGGTTTCTGTTTGCAAAATGTAAAAGCTGGCTATAGGTTGGATCACTACTGTATTATATCAAGCAGTAATTGAGAGTAGCAAAATAGACACTTATTTATATGGAAATATTGTGGTTATTACTGTAAGTGCTGAAGGAGGGGAAATATTCACTTTAAGAAAGAAACAAATGTATTTGACTGTCAGATATTCACAGGGATATTGCACCCACAATAAAAGACATAAATAGGCCTATTCATGTATGTTGGCCCTCTGGAGTATTTGCAAGGCTGGAACTTTTTCTTTCAGCTTTATACTCCTAAGGCTCCACAGAGATGACAGAAGCAGTCATGATTTTAAATGCAAATGGGGTCAAAAGAGGACACTGAGCAAGTGCAGATAAGGTAGTGTAAGATAAAAGAAAAAAAGTGAATACATTTTTCCTCCCTTTCATACCTCGAGGGATTCAGGATGTCAGATCATTAGCTGTGAGATTATGAGATGGAGTTAATGGGGAAGTGACACAGAATACCAACAGTCTAACTCTGGTCCCTTCCTCATGTATTACTAAGCTGATTAGTCTACATGTCCCTACAATACATTTCAGTGCAATGCCTTACTAAGGCTTGCATTTGGATCAGATACAGGCAAACATGCAAGTTTCATGAGAGAGAAGAGGTGGGCTTGCCCATTTCTGTCATTTTGAATTTAGTGAAAAACAATGAATTCTCAAGGGCTTTTCAAGTTTTTTTTCATACTGATCTGGACCCATCTTCGCACATATCATTAGTGGACCGAGATCATAGAAACAGCATAACAACCATTATGTAGCCTATCACAAAATGAGCCAAAATATAGAAGCATTTATTCCAGTCAAGTACCTATCTCCCGTAATAATATTCCATGCAAATCTATTTAAGAGGGTCCAAATGGTAATACTTGTGTGGCCACTTAAAGATAGAGCCTTTGTATGGTATAATAGGGAAGGATAACATCTGGCTCAATAGTACTACTAATAGAAATATTTTCATATCCTATATGAAACTTGCCTGGGGTGTCAAAACCTCTTGTACCCCAGAATTGCTCTTTTAGGCTAGATTATGAGTTGTGGCTAGCTGGCTAAAAAGAACCATATGACACTGAAAATAGAGCAACAATGATAAAAGTCTGAGTTCCAAAAAAATGAAGCAGTTTACTGATATATGACTGTAGAGAGGGAGAGGAGATCAAAACAAAACTTCGTCCCTGGACAATTCCAGCGTGATTGGAGTTTTTGCTCATTTCCTGCATTCCCTTAGGCTACTGTTTAACATCACTGTAGATGGTTTTCCAGCTTTTATCGTCTTAGTTGTTTGTTTGTTTTAGTGTGGAGTTACTCTTTAAAGGAACAGTCCCAAGTTTTTGGTAGATTATCACGTCGTTTAACTTTGCTTTTGAAAAACTACCATGAGGAAAACCTGTTGCACCCTATTGGATCATCACTATTCATACATTCAATTGCATTTGCCTAACAATATTCACCAACATGTGGAGGTGTAAAATAAAATATATCTAAATAATTTTTATTATCAGCACTGTGTGAGGCAGAGACGTCAACAACGAAATTCTTGTTTGTGCAGTCCTGAGCCAAAAAAAAAATGAAATCCAATATGACACATCTAAAATTGGAAAGAAAGTGACTAGATACAACAGTCCATTTCATTTATTTGTAGAGGCAAGAAAAGCCATCATCAGAGCATTCAGTGAAATTAAATGATGTGTGAAATTTTGGGTGTGCTACCTTACTCTTTTTGAGTAGTTGTGTTGAACATTTTTTAATATTCCTATCCAGCTCAGCATGGTTGAAGCAGATTTTTTTGCCGTCATATTTTTATTTAACAGTCCAGCTCTAGAAATTATGTTGAACTACATGGATTAACACCCCCAACTGGGATTATTTACCTACTGTAACACAGGTCCAACCGAAATAAAACCACCCCCACATACCACAGATATGCGCGCTATGAATCATAACAGGTCTGCTCCTCATTGAAAATCTCAACATGTACTTAATAGACCACGGCAAACAAAGGCCAAAGCCACCAAAATAATTGGATACCAGTTGCAGGGGAGAGGGATGATCGATTTAGGTGAGACAGCTGGGGCATGCTTTATAAGCTGCACTGATCACATCCCTGTTCATATTTTTCACAAGATCACCACAGACATGGTTGGGATGATTAGAGAATAGACAGGCACTAAATGGAGCGTTGTGTCTGTGAAAATGATCTGGATTAAAGGTTTATGAGAGTCCAAGAGCATCACTGATGCCAAACATTTCTGCTTTTAAGGAGTGTTGAAACCACACTCACTGCCATGAGCCAGCTTTGAACACAAGGCCATGTTAGTGAGTGTGTTGGTTGTGTACATATTTCTCACGATATGATTCTATACGTGACATGGGGTTCACAATTCAATACAACCACGATATGATGAAATAAATATGACAGAATGCAGAATTGTGTTTATTCTGAGCCACAAATCTTTCTAGCAATGGCATTGGTTTGCTAGAATGTAAACAACAATTTCAAAATGTCATTATAAAGTGACAATAATATAATTTGGATGGAGGGCTTGTGAAATTGTGATGGTCAAGCCGTCTCATTTGTGATTACTACAGCAGAATAAAATGGAGCTAATATCGCGATTCGTTTTTCTGCCCCACGATACGTATTGTCACATTTTTGTATCGCGATATATTGAATTTCGATATATCGTCCCATCTCTAGTACATGTATATAGCTATGTTGCGGTTTGCACATTAAAACTAAAGCGAGCTTCGCTCCCAAACAAAGTATTCCTAGCACATCACCTGCGGAAACAATCATACAGCTCCCAGTCTTTGACACTATCTTCATTAAAGTGAATGTAATGGCTAAACAGTCTGCTGGGTCTCCTCATTGCATTTTGATTAAAATGCTGTTAGAGCATCCATGCACTGCTGCAGGGGGTCTGCCGTCTAAACTGTCAGAGTGAAGGGGAAGTGGGAGGGGGGGATGTAGGGAAGCCCTCGTCAGGGAATGTCACCAGGTCTGGAAATGAGATCTGAAGAGGTCCTCGAGTCAGAATGGGGATGAAACGATTCCTGTCAAAAGAAGAGGTGGAGAGGCTCAACGAGAATGGGCATCCCTTCATTTGCATCTGACATTTTCAGGAATCCCATTAGTTGGGAAATTTCACTCCCGCTGATGAAAATGTCAAATGTTTTAAGTTAATCCATAGCTATGAAGTGTGTTATGCTGCCCAGGTGGGGAAAACTAGAATTAATAAATTCACTTTGAAATGTTTCCCCCAAGAAATTGCTTTAATTTTCCTTGTCTTAACCTTGAATAGGGCGCTTTGCAATAGAAAAGAGGTTTAAACAAATTTGAATATCTTCATTTTCATGCACACAATAACACAATTTACATAATTATAACCATTGATTTATTCAGCCGTACTGTAGAAGGGATCAATAATTGACATGACATGTCAGATTATGATTATGAACTTCCCTATCTTTGCCACTGGCAGTTTGCATCACTCAAATTCATTATTCCACAGTGAAATTGACAGTGTGGCTCGCTTGGCTACCGCTGCTCTACTGTGCTGATTCAGAGTGTGGGATGTCATTTTTCGAGGAGCAGCAGCTGGCAGAGCCTTTCCCTCCGCTTGCCAAGAACAGAAAGCAGGACGCATCACTTTCCTCCAACACGTCTCACTCCAAACAGCCTCAACCTTCATTACGAATGCGAGTCGACAACCGGCCAATAAGAACACTTGCGTCAGGTGCCGAGGCAGTGGAAATGAAACCGCAACCTGTATCTGTATGCATGTGTGTCTGCAAGCATGTGTTTTTGCATGCGTTTTTTTTTGCATGTGTGTGTTCCGTATTTGTATGTCTGCATGTTTGTGTATCTGCATGCATGTATCTCCGAGCATGTTTTTGCGTGCATGTGTGTGCATTCTAAGCGTGTAAGCTTGGTCAGTCCACAGACTTGAAAAAATAATAATTTTCCCTCTCTGTACAAAGAGAGAGCTGACCTTACCTGACAAGAGTGTAAGCAGAAAATCAAAACCCTCTCCTCCACTCTCTCTCTCTCTCTCTCTCTGACACACACACTCTCTCTTCTGCACTCCATCTCTTTCTCTCCCTCCTCCACAACCCTCTGAGTCCACTCAGCAGAGTTAAATGAAAGCAGCGATCGTGTTAAGAGGTGATGGAGCCAGTCAGTGAATGTAGCACCTCTAAGTGCTTCTGTGGGTCTCCAGTCTGCACTCTGCAGGATGAGAATGGGATTCATTCACTCCTTAGTTCGAGCATTGTTTAAACATTGCCAGACGGTTAAACGATAATGCTTAAGGAAAGATTGGCACAACGTTGATTATATTCAACTGGATGATGAGTGGAACCACGGGGAGGATATTGTCATGTAAACAGGTAACCCCGCCTCAATTTAGTTTACCCAACGTTTTATTTGCAGAATAGAGTCTACCAGTTTTCCCACAGCGTAGCCGAGGGCATCGTGAGGCAAATTCAGGTCAGGCAGGCAGTCAGTCAGTCAGTCAGTCAGTCAGTCAGTCAGTCAGGTAACACTTAGTGAGATGATGCGCTTCGTCAGATGGCCTCTAGAGGGCGTTTTTGACTGTGAGATGCAGTGTTTCCCATACAGAGGCACAAAATCAAAAGTTGGCCAGTGTATAGAAATGGATCTAAATCGATCTCTAATGCACCTGATGTGCATCATGTCATGTCTGTAATTTGGAGATGTACAGACAGCAGACCAGCAGCACTGAACTCAATCCACAGAGTCTCCCAGTGTGAAAACAAAAGTGAAATTTAACATTCCACAGTCAGTAACGGGGATTTGCAGACAGTAACTCGTCTTCGCTGCCCTACAAACTTTAACGGTAGGTGACGTAATCTTGTGGCATTTAAGTAACGTTAATGGAATTAGGTCATTTTACCGTGTTGCAGTGCTTCAGTGCATAGTGTTGAACACACTCGCCGTGGGTCTGTACAGGATCTGTGCTTGTGTTACCCTGACATGACAAAAATCATATCATACATCATAGTGAGTTGTATCAAACTGTTGGAAGTTTGAGGATAGGGTGAACAAACATAAAAAATGCTTTCTGGAAGTGCAGTTGATTTTTGTTCATATTGGTGCTTGTTCCTCTCAACTGGGGGTCACAGTTTACCCTCTGTTTTATTTACTATATATAAGGTTTTATTTTTTGTAGGCGCTGCAGGCAGGTTAACTGAGGATTCTGGGAGGCAACACCCACCAAAGCTACAACTAAAACTTACTAAAACTTACATTAGCCTTTTTCTTTCTTCATTCATTGCTGCAGTCTTCATGGAAAAGACCAACAAGAAACACCTATGAAAAATGTAACTGAATTCAGTTGTGTTCTCTGAGCCAGACACAAAACAAGCAATAGCAGCGCAATGCAATCATGAATCACAATGAGGGTGAAAAATGCTTGGCATGTAGAGCAATAGCTTTTATTTTGGTTTAGGAAATTGCACACTGTGGTTGAGGGAATGTTTAGGGAAGTGAAATGAAAGGAGGAGGCACACAAATAGAGACAGATGAGGAGCGGTAGGTGTGCGTGTGTGTGTGTGTGTGTGATGGTGTGTGGGGTGGGATGGGGGGGTGTTGGAGGAAGGTCGGGTCACCTCATTACTCTGATGGCTTTCACATTATTCCAGTGTCACATCCATGCTGAGAAATCAGACGGTGCATCGTTCGCCTTGGACTTACTGATCATCTCCATTTATCAATACAAGCATGAGGAAAACGTATACACACTCACACACACACGCACACGCACACACACACACACACTCCCTCATTTATATTTACGACGATCACATAATTTGCATCAGGCAATATCAAAGAGCTACATTTCTCTTTGACCTACATTGATGATGCATGTTATTTTGTGACCTCAGTAAACGCACACACACACATACACACACACACGCACACACACCGTTGTGTAAGCATGAGATGGATGCACTGGTATGCTCAGATATGATATTTACTAGTATGTAAACAAGATTACAACAAAAAGCAGAAACAGAAAAACAGAAAAAGGAAATTTATCAATGAATAACAATAATAATCATAATAGTAGATGAAGAAAACATATAAACTTTATTCATACAGCATTTCCAAAAGCTACAATATACTTAACAAACAGGCAGTAAGAAATCAGCAATATAAAACATGCAAGTCAAATTTTGAAAAGGCCTTTTTTTGTACAAATGGGTCTTAAGAATTGATTTAAATGACAAACAGACAGGGCAAAATCATATAATAATTCCTCCTCAGCATTTAGAACAAGTCAGAAAACTCATCCAACACTGCTGTCAGTACTGCAGTAATTAATACAAGCAAGCGCTGGCTATATTTTCCCATCTTTCTATTGCCATTTTCAGTGTCTTGACAACAGCCCCGCCTGATGTTTGTCTCTGTCCTCTCAAGGACTCGTATAAAGAGATGCATTCAGCAATGACCGCCTCCTACATAGCTGGCAGGAGTCAGATTGTGCCTTGCCAGCTTTCTGCTGTTTTGGCAGTGAACTAATTGTTCTCCGCAATGAAAAATCACATGCTGAGGAGACAATTGTTCTCTTTGATGCTGTGAATCTGTTTAACACAATGTAGTTTGAAATGGTACAAGTTCTCACCTTTGTGAAAAGGATAAGGGGCACGCTGGAAATAAACCTCCATTAAATTGGGGTTGGATGATACATGGAGTGCAGATGAGGGCTATAAATGAAAAGCTCGCTCTATTAAACCCTTGTTCATTGTTCTACTTACTCTTACGTTTTTATTTTGGCATTTTCTCCATCTTTGATGCTAAGTGCTCATTGTTGTGGTGTTTTTGCACTGCACTTATGAATCAAAAAGTGTTGTGGAGGCGCTAATTTCTTTGCCTTTTCAGCCATGGTGGCTATCGCTGCTCACGCTAACTACCCTTCTGTTTATTCCAAACAAGCTGGCAACGTAAAACGCATCACTTCCTATGCGACAGAGGATTTTTCCCACGAAAGAGCTACCAGACACTGGGTGTTTAGAACAGCAAATGTAAAAGCTTTCAAGAACTGGCTGTAGTTTGAATCACTATTGTGTTATAGGAAATGGCAATAGATGAAAATGTGGTGGATTACTACTTAATTCCACTTGACCATGGCCATGTTCATCGCTTTCCTGAGCTCAATTTTAATTTGAAAAGTGTACTTCTATCGAATTTTATTAGTTGCAAGGCAGTTTTCAAGATAGAGTGACTACAGTTATAAATAACACAAATAAGAATAAGGCAAAGAATTAGCCTGGTTCCAGACTCCTGAATCGTGTTTCAGAGAGTCTGGTGTTACTGTAGTCAACAGCTTGTTCTAGTGCAGAGAAACAATCAAGCCAATCAGCGCCTTTGTGGGCGGGACTTAAGTTTGAACCGTTCATGCAACGGTTTTTCATTGCTATTTCGGCAGAGTAATATTTGTTGAAATCGTTCCTTAACCAACATATTGTCTTTGCAAGGACGATACTAGTAAATATGTCCAGCATCAGTGTCACTGAAAATAACATCAGAGCGGCCAGATATGTCAGTCACTAGTGATTGGTTAGGAGACACCGGCTAACATGGAGGCAATCTCAGGCCGAATAATGGAGTGGTAACGAAATGACCATTCAGTCTGAATATCAGACTAACAAAGAATAGAAGACATAGAGGAAAGACTCCATCGTTTCTACCCTTTCTGCCCAAACATTATTTATTATGTGTTGCTATTGAATCAGGAGCTCAGGAGTCTTAATGGTGGCTTCAACACAACGTGGCCGCAAGATTGATTCAATTCATGCCCCAGTGCATTCTGGTAAATCATTTATAGACCTTTGGGTGAGTCTTTGCCTTGTTGTCACACACAGAGCCATAATCCTAAAAATAGAAAGAAAAATTGACTATGATTCAATGAGTTATTGATTCTACATTCTTGTTTTTGATGAATGCGCGAGTGTCCTTTGCTGTCTGTGGCAAAACACATTGAATGAGTTCTAATCAGCAAGTCATGAATAGCATTTGTTATTTCAAAGTGAATTACTGATAGTGTTATCGCTGGAGCTCTCGCAAGGTGATCCCGATTCGATAGCCCGGCTATTGAAAGAAGCCAGTGTTTCTCATAAGTATAGTTCTAGCCACAGCTGCTGGAGAGAGTGATATTTTTCCCAGACAGAGCTATACCTTGTTTTACAGCCAGCAATGACAAGGTGACTTTGCAGGGTTGAAACCGCATCAGACACCTCACCGTTGATGACAGTTTAAAGGCACAACCTCCCCTGATCATGTCACTCCGACAGTAATTTGTGCCGTGCAAAATAAGAAAGAGAGAGCCTGTTCTGGTCGTACTGCATCACTGTGTGTGAAATGAACTGAAAATCTAAATGAATTCTTCTGAGAAATCAATAAGTCCATCTGCCTCTTCCAGTAAATTTCTCTTCATCTTGTCATGGTCACAGTTGGATTTTCTATTACATGCAGTTTATCGCCGTACATGTGTTGAGATTCTGAACACAAGGCTGCCATCTTGCTGCCCCTGAAACACCAGGGTTTAATCTTATCTACTTTGTCAAGTCTAAGGCATTCAAACAGTAAAAAACCCTATCATGATTTTTTTGCATCATGCTGTATCTTTCCGTATTATTAGAGGTGGGGTTTACAGTCAGCAATATTATTCTCATACAGTGTAAACTGCTGATCTATAAAGCATGAAATCATTATCACTGTATTATAAAGGTCAGCCTCTATGATGATGAATTGCCAAAAAGTACACAGTAGTTTAACTCATCGCCATGTGTTTGTTTGGTTTCCACTTCACTAGCAATCTTCTTACAAGTATTCATGGAATTAACACGCCGATTGTACCATATTCATCAACCGTTAAATTGCCTCACACGAAAAGTGAAATTGTGTGTGTAATGCAATCAATTAAGTGATGCAGTTTGGAAACTGGAATGAAAATTACTCGTGTTCACAAGGACCCTGGGTTACAGAGCTTTTCTGTTTCTCCCTCTTCTTTGTTCCCTTTATTTCTCTCTTTGACGAGACCCGGTCCATTGTCTGGTGAAAAGAGAATATACATAATAGTGTGAGCCGTATGAATAGACTTCATTTGAGAGGGACATTTATCAGAGGTATTTCCTTCCACATGCACATCACTGAATGGATTTCCTGAACTCTGTCCTGTGTGATCTCGGCGGACTGAGGTCCCGCAGCCGCTTGGCTCGGGTTCTGAAAATGTGTCCCGGTGCTGACTGTCGGACTAGCGCCAGGACAGATTCATCCAAGACTATTCACTGGACCACTTTTAGCCCGGAGAAATTGGCAGCCATATAGCGGTATATGCAAAGCAGGGTCACGGGCTCTGAAGTCTGTGCCGGATTTAAGCCACGGTAGAACTGCATGACTCATCTGTAATCATGCAGACGGAGGCTCTGATTTTATCGTACATGGCGAAGCGCCTTCCCATCCCACAGAAACTATAAGTAGGCCTATCTAATACAGCTGCTACTGGTCAAATTACCTCAAGACTACACTGCGGGTAATTCTATTTAGATAATTTGGTGGTTAACATAAGGCTAATGGCATGCCAGGAGAAGGAAACATACCTTGGAGGATATTTTGCATGCCGTTCTGCATGAAGCCAAATGAAATGGGACTCAGTAGGTAGACTTTGCATAGAGCTCTGGACTGAATAAATGACCAGCAAGACAAATGCCATGTTTACAACCCAAGAGTGTGGTTCTGCCGCCAAATAAATGCCTGCAGGATTTCCTCCACAGCACTTCCCCATTCCTCAATGCATATTTATGCTCCCGGATGCATATTTTTTTTCAGCTGCATGGAATACTATGCATTAGATTAATGTGAATTAGTATTCTATTTTGCGTGTTGATGCCAGTTCTGTGCAAATGTCAGAGTGGCCTCTGCTGTTGTGTAATCCTCCTAATCGTCAGCTAATGACCTAATTAGTTCAGTTTCACCCCGATCAATGTAGAGCGCTCGACGATGAGGGTCTTCCTCCAATTTGTGATGTTTTGGGTTTATTAAGAAGGTGAATTAGTTATGCTCTCTTGTTCACATTAGCTATGGTGATTTATTTGTAAATCGTGCAGTAAAAGCTGTTGATCTCATGCTTGTCTGTAGCTTTTCAATACTGGGTGTTCAAATAAAATGTGTGTGTATGCATGCATGTGCAGTATGTGTGTGCCACTTTGGTCAATTGTCTTTAAATTCCACCAATTCAAAAATATCCATGGGTTAATGACAGGTCATCCATTCATTCTAGGTAGGATCAACTTTTTCAGTTTTTCGAGTTTTAAAGATAATCTTCTTCCGGAAAATTGTTGAATTGCAAGTGACCACAATCCCAGTGTGTGCGTGTGTGTGTGTGTGTGTGTTTTTGTTCATCCTTGTGAGAACCAGTTTGAGTTTTAGACCTTTGGAGTCAGGACATTTTTGCCAGTCTTCACTTCCTTAATTAAAGTTTAGGATCAGGATTAGGGTTAAAATTAAGATTAGGATTATATAAAATTTATATTTATGTTTGCTATGAAAGCCCTTGGGGCATTGGCACACCATAGGAAACCTGGAAAACAGAATATTAGGTTTAGGTTTACGTTAGAGTTAGGGTTAACGTTAGTTAGGCAAGGGTTAAGTTTAAGGTTAGGTTAGGGTTAGTTCGGTGTGAGTAACCATGTATTCTGTATTATTCAGTGACTGTACAACCTCAGTCCACCAGCTGAAGTCTATGAGCGTTTGAAGTGATCTGGCGGGTTTCCTCCATGCGCCTCATTTAGCCCGGGTTGTAGGATGATTAAAGAGCCATCAGTCCACGTCAGCTCCACTCGCGTCCCTCTCTCTAAAGGATTTAGAGCGAAGCCGAGCTTTGAGAGATTTAGAGCCAACGCTTCCCCACTCTCTCCTCTATACTGTCCCAGTATTCACATGGCTGGCAGCGGGAGTTCTTAAAGTAGGGTCTGGGGACATCCACGGGTTCCTGAGTGGGTTCTGGGACTCTATGCGGGTTTTCCAGGGGTCCTTGAGGGGGTTCCAGGGGTCCTTGAGGCAGTTCCCGTGGTCATTGAGGTGGTTTCAGGGGTTTTTGAGATGGTTTTAGGGGTCATTGAGACTGTTCCAGGGGGCCTTGAGGGGGCTCATGGAGTCCTTGAGGACGTTCCAGGAGTCCTTTACGAGGTTCCGGGGGTCATCGCGGAGGTTCCAGGGGGTAACCAGCAAATTTAGGAATACTTTAATTTCATTATAATGTGATTTAATAGAGCTTATCCCAATTAGAAAATGTATGACTATTGCAATCATAGGTTTCACTCTCACTACTATTATCTACCCTCGTACACTGTAGACTGTTCTACAATTCAATACTAAATCAATAGCAGCCACCATCTTCCCATATGGGTCCCTGAGACGAAGTCTTATCAAATTGAATCTGTTTGGCCTAATGTGAGTTTATTTGCGGGTCTGGGATATGAAAATCTCTTAGAATTCCTTGGCTTACAGTATATCTGTGAGGGTGTCAGCACTGCAGACTTTTTAAAACACAATTTTTATTTTTTTTATTTATTTTTTTTATTCTACCCTCCCAGTCACCAAACACTTTGTCAGGGATACTGGTGTTTAATGACAGTCAGTTTCACCCATATTTCTATATCTTCAACATAACCTGATTATCTGCATTCAGCCAGCTCTGAATAGAGCAGGTAAATGCAGCCCATGCAAGAGAGGCTGTGAGCAGATGGCAGACTGATTGAAAGGATTAGTACAAATTAGTCGGAGGCTGTTACCTATAAATGCATGAAAATATATCAAACAAATGAGAAGCAGGTGAAAGTAGCAGGTATTGGGAAGCTGTGTGTGTGTGTGTGTGTGTGTGTGTGTGTGTGTGTGCAGCTGCCTCAGTGAACAAGGTGAATGCAGATATGGGTCAGGGGAGAGCAGATGATGTATTGACTGAAACAGGAAATGCATCTGCTTCTTACGCAGCTTTGGGCCACAAACACACCTTGAAGGCACGAAGCAGTGAATGCACCATCTGCCAGTTTCATCCTACATAATAGCAGGAAATTGAATCGGTGGATGTAATATGCCCAAAATGAAGTGACACAGTCAATGGTAGGCTTGTATGTTATCCATAAGAGAATCCGTAAGAGATTCCGTTCGTTCTGTAAGATGAACTTTAAAAATATTATCGGTATTGTATTCTCGCCGAGCTCGGCAATGACTGATTTATGGACTAATCGCCTGGTGATAAACCGTGAGCTTCAATATTTATGAACTTATTCCATACAGACACACTTCATTTCAAGGTGGGGAGGCTGATTTATTGCTTGAGACCTTGCTGAACAAGGCTCTAAATCACAAGGCAATCATGAGACCATATCCTCTTGACATCCATAAGGATAGTGAATAACAATGTGCTCATGGTGCTTTATTAACACTGCTTAATTCCATTTCGGATCCACATTTGGATGAATGAGCCAGAGCCCTTTTGTACCCTCTTTTTTACCTGACTAAATTACTTAACTTACCTTACTAAATCACATATTACATTATTTGTAGCAATACTACTTTTTTGAGCCTGGTTTCCCAAAATTACTTTAGCTTCCAAACTCTTTCTACAGTGAGTGAAGTTTTCTTTTTCAGAGAAAGTTGTCTTATTTAACCATGACCAAAACATAACCATAACCAAAGGTGTTTTACTTACCTAACCTTAACCGTTAGCTAATATTTTCCTGTGACAAACAGGTGAAAAATGTGTCCAAATTGTACTGTTGTCACATAATCCAATTTGCAGTGGAAGAACGTAATTTTCACATAATTTTCACATTTCATGTCCACAACATATAATCTGCATTTTAGAGTTTGTGCTCATTTCACAAAATTTTATGAGACTGCGTTGACTTTTTCCTCCAGAAGCTCAACCCCACTCCCCATTACTGCTCAGGTAGCACCACAGGCAAGGCATGCCCCTCAGTTATATGGAAGGGGATGTGATCTAAAGCCACTGCATAATTGATCTACAAGTCCCTGCATCATTCATTTTGGCTGTAGCACCCTTCATTAGAAATACATGCCCTAGCACAGGACCACCTCCAAGGAATGTTATAAATAATCATGTTACCCTTCCTGGAAGGCTTTACGTGAAATTGGAGTTGAATGGGAGATAAGTGCGTGGTGTTTGAGGCGAGCAGGGCAGCGGGGTTCAGGCTGGTGGTGTGAAAAGCCCAGTCTGCTGGATAGTGTACAACCTCTCTCGAGCCAGCTGGTGAAAGTGTGAAAGCCACAGTTGAGGTTGGTCTCTTCCACTCAAACAGAGGAGACAAGTGACTGAGACCGTGAAAAAATTGACACGGAGACAAATGTGTTATTAACAGAATTAAGTGCTATTTTCTGTATAATTGGCTTCTACTGGGATTAGCCTGTGATCTTTCATGATTTCCATGCCTCTTCAGACAGTGGTAGAGATCCCCTTAGTCAATTTCTTCTTCTCAACATGAGTGTAGCAATTCCCTGCGCAAGGACTTGCCACATTGAAGTATTAACTGCTAAAAATACTGTGGTCTTTCTTTGCCTCTTGCTCTTCACTTTCTGAAAGACTATTGCCATTTATTTTAACTTTGTCACTCCAGTAAGCCTTTTGCCACAGAAGATGCCCACTCATCTAATTACCTTGGCCCTGAACCATTGGCTCAAGTGCTTTAATAATTCTCTAAGCCAGGCCTCTATTATATATTATATTGTACAAGGCAACTCTTTAGAGGACATTCACTTCATCCATCTCTCTACACCTCACTTTTTCCCTTCATTAGTGATTATCTAATCACACTTTCATTTTCCTTCCAAAGTTATACTGGTTTTTTTTTGGAGCAGTTATCTTATGTGATGATCCATGACCTGCGTTTGCATTGGTCAAGAGGAACAACCACTTTAAATCCCGTCAAAATCTTCCTTGGACGGTTCTCAGCCATCTTGTGTTTCCTATGTCCTCTTAAATGCTGTGGATACCATCATCCATTCCTTCACTATTACTTTATTTTGAGGAGGTTTGGCCGCAGACAATTTATTGATATTCCAGCGCTTAAGCTGCACAGCAGTGATATGTTTTAGATTGCCTGAGGAGGAGTGACAAAATAAATGAGACAAAGACACAAGACAGAAAACGGACAGAAGGAAAATGGCATTTTTGACATGCTTGAGAGCACTGCGATTTCAAATTGACACAGCTTCGCACTGTAGCATGTACTTCCAAGGTGTGGTGACAAGCGTAGGATGAGTGGACCAAGTGATTTGTTGAGGCCAGCCTGAGACTAGATACCTCAGCACACATTAACACTAGAAAGGCCAGTGGATTTTGCCGGTCTAAGAGGAGGCCAACAAGCTGTGAACTGAAGGGGGTAAATATAATTCTGAGTATTATTTCCTTGTGTGACACCAGTTTGTAAGGAATTGGGTCTGGGAAAATTTACAGAGGGACTTCAAAGCTGAGAAACCGTGATTCTAAATTTCTAAACCATGGCTTGGCTTTTTCAGCGTTAATTCACAATGAATTCAAACATCCTGTGACCTGGCCAGTGATGGTACGGCGACGCTGTGAATTCAGTAAAGCCTTATGCATACTGGCTCTGATCCACCACTCACACCTGCTAGCGCCTGAGATCCAACCCTGGATTTTTAAAAGGAGGGAAGCTGCTTAGCGGAGGCTGTTTGGGGATAGAAGGAGGCTGAGCTTGAGTCGGAGCCCAGCAGATGTGAGGCTTCTGCAGGGATTATCCTGGCCGGTCTCCGGAGAACAGAGGCTTGGCTGGACCCGGCGAGGATGGAGCTGTTAACGTATGCTGCATCCGTTAACAAGGGCTCCCCCGGTGACATCAAAAGTTGAAAGTTGTCACGCCTAGCTGGGCGCACTTCATCTCTTCCCTCCTGTGGGGTTTGCTAGCCGGAATTTTACCTCAGTGTTCTGCAGCCGTAATTTTGGATGTGTTGATGCAGCGTCGGCCTGACAGATTTGAGCTTGTCTGTAGAGGAGATAGGAAGACTGACAAACAATGAATGTATCACTCCGAAATGCATTTAAGGAGAACATTTCCATTGAATACATTCATTTCTTAATCCCCTAACTCTAGCTAAAACCCTAAATTAATCCTAAATAAACTTTACATGAATCTAAACCTAATCCCACTTTTAATCTTAACTCTAACTCCAAGTCCTAGCCCTAAAATACCCCCTTCTAGAAGTGAGAAGCTGCCAAAATATAACTCGCCATGCAGGATTTTCCTCCTCTTTCTATCCGTGTGAGGACATTTGGTTCTCGTAAGTACAGAAATACAACACACACACACACACACACACACACACACAACTCGCCTCACCTCACTTGACATTCCCCCATCTGAGCAGAATGACAGACGTTTAATTTTGTTCTTTCCATCTCTGTGGAGAAATGTATTAAGCTGTTGGAGTGTGAATGGAGGTGTCTTAAGAGGAAGGAATTAGCTGTTCCCACTGAGGCTTCACTCACACGTTTAGCCCACACTACCATTGTTTTTTCTCCAGTATACAATATTGATGGCATACAGTATGGCATTCGGTATACAATATTTATTCAGTCACTATGCCAAATATGTCAGTGATAGTGCTGGACTGATTTTGTAAATTCATGAAGACATGATCATTTATCTGAGGATTATCAACATCTCATGTTTTATATTGATGAACTACAGGATATCTAAATACATATATGTGTATACATTTTTATCCCCATGCTGTATATGATTTCAACCATATCTGACAATAAACTGTATTATTTCTCTTTCACGCATGGTATTTCCAATGTATTTGGGTATGATGTGGCAGCGCCCTCTACTGGTAACCTGCATAATTAACCATCTCTGAGAAGCAGGACAGGGGTCTGCATTGACCAAGCAACTTGACTGTAATGTTTCTACCTCATAAAGGCTCTCAACATATTGAATTCAAATGGAGAAACAAAGTGATATGTAAGGAATGTGGTGTGATGTATCTTAGTGGTTCTTGGCTTCTTTACAGGCAATAATATATCAAATTTAGAGCATCTATTTCTTGCCCAGCCACATCAATTCACATCTTTGAGGGCAGTGATGTAGTGGTAAATCACAAGGTGGGTAAACCCATGACCTCCATTCCGTCATCATCATAAGGCAAAATACCACCACTATAAACAAAAATCAATTACATTTTCAGAAAAGCACGTTTGTTTTTTTTGTTTTTTTTCTTAGACATATAATACATCACTTTTAAACTCTTTACTATGATGTATACTATGAATCAACTTCATAAACTTAAAAAAAAAAAAAAAAAAAAAAAAAAACAGATGGTAAACTCAATTCTGCAAATAAATAGGTGGATAAACTCAGTCTAGGTGGGTTTAGCCTCTATTCCATCCCTGCTTGAGGGTGATTAGGCCAACAGAGAGATCCCCACATGGCTTCAATCAATCTGTTTCTGACCTGTCCCTCTTGTTGAGTTTTGAGTCAATATTGATATCCCAGAATGGCTTTGTCAATTTAAAGATGTCCCTTGATACCTTTGGTGTAATTTGAACACTCAAATGACAAACACTTGAGTGCCAATTAGAAGACAGCAGTCAGCAGCTCAATGCCTCTCATCTGATGGTCTTGTCTGATAGATAGATTGGTTGTTTAATTTATCTAATCAGTGCAATCTATCACTGATCCTAATGGGATGATGAAGACATCTAGTGCCGCATCAGTGTTGTTGAATGATAAGTGCTTGTCTCCATTACTTTTCAGTATTGCCGGTGGCTTTCAGTAATTGAAATTACTCCATCGAACCCTCACCATGCCATCTGGTTCAAGTGTCTGAATACACTAATGTGAACACAAGCAGTGGTATCAACCTCATCCTTAGTGGTATGATGTATTTTTTAAATTTCATTTAGTTCATAAAGCTATGCAATTTATGTGATTTGCATGGCCTGGATTTGATTTGTAGCCATCTTACAAGTCTCATTTCATCCAGGAAGCAGCAGTGCGCCATTGTTGCCGTGCTGCTCCCCTCCTGTGGGGAATTATTAGGATGACTTTTTTTCAGCTGTCAGAAAGCACAAACAATGGCTTGGCAACTAGATGTTTGAGAGGCACACATTTCCCAGAGATTACAATAAGACAATTCAATTCTTCTTTATTAAATTACTAGATTGGAGAAAGAAAATGTTGCAGCATCAGCATATTGGAGTTTTAGTTAATTGAGTTAAACCTCAATGGGCAGAGCCAAAGAAGCACAGTTTTTCTGGCTAAGTGAAGTTAGACTGAAGCCCAGTGAAAAAGGGCAAGGCGTAAGAGAGGAGGAAGCTAATATTATGAAGCCAACGTGATCTCACACAAATACGTGAAATGAACACGATCTCTAAAACGGCGCTTTACGTGCTGGGGACACGTATTACGGGAAAATAACGTTTTTCCACCACAAAATGAATTACGTTCCCCCGCAACGAATTGAAATACGTTCCTCCACCACAAATTTAAAAACGTTTATCCGCCACGAATTGAATTACATCCCAAAGGTTGGTTAACGGTTAAATTTGGGCAAGTAAAACAACTTTGGGTAAATTTAAAGTAAACCAACTCGGTTTGGGTTAAGGATATGGTTAGGCAACTAAAACAGCTTGGTTAAGATTAGAGAAATGGTTTGGTCATGGTTACATAAGAAAAACGTTCGTTAAAAATTAAAATGTGACTTACGGTTGAAACGTACTTTGAAAACGCTGGTAATCGAACCCCGGCTGTCGGCGTCGAAGGCATACGTATACGCCCATCCACCACCTCGGCCACCGTCTCAGTTCATTGTCACACTACTTCTTGTTTGTAGTCGTGTCTCCTTCACGTAACCGTTTCGTGCTGGGAAAACGTAAATTTAACACTTTACATTCCACCAACACGTAATTTGCGTAATTAACATGTCGTGTTCATTTCACGTTTTTCTGTGAGATCAGTCTGTATGAAACCTAGCTCTCTTTAACTGAAAATTCAATCTAGTCATACTAAGTTATCTACGTTAGGTTAGTTAGCCGACATTCGAATTTCAAACTAGCCATGCTAGCCTATAGCTATCTAGGTAAGCTAGTTAGCTAGCCCGCCGACCTTCCAAGATCATGAATGCCATACTCATGAATGAATGAATGAAATAAAGACATCATTGTCAAACATATTTTTATTACTATGTTACTAGAGCTTCATCTTTGCCATTCAAGTTTGCCAGTTAATTTGCACTCGTACTTTTTGGCTCCGCCCATTGAGGTTTAACACAACCAATACGATTATTTCTTCTTTTCATGATAGAATGCTACCCAACAACTGCCATGTCCTTATTACAGGCCCAGAGTGAGGCTGTGTTTGGGCAATGGATCGGCTGTCCCTTCCACCAAACTGACAGGTATCTTTCGCCTCAATGACATGGCCCAATAATTCACATCAGTCTAGCGCAAGGCAGCTCTGCCAGCTTTTAAATTGCACTGGCCGCTATCCCTGTCCCAAGTGTTTGGTATGGGAGGAGGATCAGCCTCAGCAACACTGTAAATAGCTGAGGAATGCGGGCAGTCGCATTGGGCTGGAGTAGTGCATGGGAATGTGTGACTGTTTGCATTGAAGTGGGTCATTACCTTGAGACCTGTGAATATGGCGCTTTTGCTCTGAACCGTCTGTGCTTGTTATCTGTTTGAGCAGTTAGAAAAATAATTAATGGCGGTCTCCCAGGACAAGGGTTTGGAAGCACCAAGCAAATTGATTATGTGCATAATGTAATGTAATGTAGCTTAAATGATGAATGTCTGCAGGGATTGAGGATGGAGCGGGAGCTGTCATCTGGAATGCAATTCTTCTGACTTCTTCAATGGAAACTCAGTAGAAGCTGCTGCTACAGCATTTTAAGTCAGTCAGTCCAGAAACACTGACACACATGAACACAGGACCTTCTGATTGGCACATTAATACATTAACCAACTGAGTCACACATGAGCTAATTTCCATACATATTTACTGGTGAACCTCATTTCATGCCGGCTAGCTGTGTTTGTTTAACTAATCCAACAGCATATTTTCCAAAGAGGATTTTGGAAGCTCTCATTACTTTTGGATGGGTCAAAATAGTTCTCCAGAAGAAGAGAAAAAAAACAAACATTAAAGCAGAATCATACCACCTGTAACAGAACCATTTCGGAGCCCTTGTTTTAGTGCGATGGATGAGATGCTGTGTCATCTCATAATTTAAGATACTGGTAAATATGTTTCATTGCCATTGTAGGTTTTCAGGTCAGTGAAATATACCGTAGCTCCTCATTGTTTTGCTCTTTAAAAATCTATCACACATTGAATTCAAGGACTCCGCTGAGGTAAGTCTCCTTCGAGCAGTTTGTTATTTGGGCCGTACTGTAAATCAAACCGCTGTCATCAGTTCATCTCTTGTGTCGGTGATGGAGAGCCCAGTAGGTCCACTCTCACTGTGTGACTGATGTTGTCCGATCTCAAAGATGACATCTCTCCTCTTCTTCTCTCTATTCAGTCGGCACCGGGGCTTCTCATCATTCTGATCTGGTTTAGAGTCCAACAGCAGCCGACTCCCCACTGGCCTGACAGCCTCCATTAGAATAAAATAATTAGAGCACCACAGCTAAAAGCAGTACGAAATAACTCTTTTGTTTTTCTCTAATCTCCATTGAATGGTTACCCTGGAAACAGGAGAAAGAGATATTTATTCAGCTGCACATCCAAGGTCACGTTATTTAAAAAGCATCTATTGTGGTATAGATATTGTGGGGTTAAGTATGCGTGTTACTATACAGCTTAATGATGCTAATCACTGTGTCTAGTGTCTATACTATATATGTGACACAAGCACAATTACCAAAAGCAGCAATGTACTATGATGGGGTGGAATCCTACCATTGAATCTGTATAATCCCCACAGTGTAGTGAAAAAGCTTCTAGCAGTGCCTTCCCCTGTTTCCAACCCTTTTCTCATTTATGCTCTGCTTTTGAGGAAGGAGGTTCAAGTCTCTGAGGAGATATCAGTTTGTTGAAGAGGCCATGTTCTTAGTCCAGTATGACAGGCGGTTTGTCTGCTGTCATCTCCGTCAGCTGTCAGCCAGTCTGAGCTGGCGACACCGTCTTCCGAGTTGCCAGCGAATTTGCCGGCAGTTTGGAAAGGAACGGGGCTGAGTTTGACAGGTCGTATCAAAATGAAATTGGGCCAGCTTTGTCAGTATCTTGTTCAACACTAGAAAACCCCACTGCATTCATGAGTCAACATAATCTAGCAACTAATTTTCATGGAACAGCAGGCATAGTTTATATGGTATACTTGTACTTAAGCAAGCGGCATGTCAGCTTCACAGCTTCGGCGTGAGTTCAAGGAGGAAGACAATTCTTTTCACTTTCCACCAGGTCTCTGCCTCACAATTGGTACCCACTTGGTTGCTGTTGCTAGTCTGATGGTATTTGAATACCAGATACATCTCCTTGCTGTCATTTCAGTGTGTGTTCCGCTTCGCCCCTCCACCACCCCACCGCCACCAGTGTCAAGGCCCCGTTTATGGCTCCTTGGGGGGGATCTCCAGAATCTAATTAATTTATAGGGTTCAGTCCCCTATAAATTGTTTCCTGCATGGGGGTCAACACCAAAGATCTCGATATGGCTGCCATGGCCCACTGGTCCCTTTAACAACCATTCTATTAGCCCCCACTGCCCGGTGATGTGTTGGCTGGGGTGCTTAAATGCTCTGTGAAATTTCCAATGGATTGCCCCAATATCTCCTGTGGCCTCAGAGGCTTACTGCCCCCAGTCTGACCATAAATCTATGACCGTCCACACCAGGACCGTGGGTAGTGCATAAACCCATATGAACGCCTGGCTAACCTCGGCAAGTGTGCAAACAGTTGCTCAGCACAGGCTTTTGGGCACTGAGGCCAAAGAGGCTGACTTCTGTCAGGATTTGTGCCCTCTGAACACAATGCCACAACACATTAGGTGTTTATCACCAAGTTGTTGGAGAACGAATTTCTCAAGAATGTTAGCACAGAGAAGCATCTTTACAGTTTGAGATGGACTGAAGAACAGAGAACATCTTTGCAGGTTGAGATGGACTGCGTGCTTGAGGTTGCGCAATCAGTTAAAACAAGTTAAAATGTTAAAATGTTAAAATGTTCATTTTCCCATCTGTTTCAACTGTCTGTTGCATTAATTGTCCTTAGCCAAGTCACCATTTGATGCATCCTTGGTTGGAAAGTTAACTTCTGGGATCTTTATCTGTCCTCCATCCTCGGCATCTTTTGTTTTGGAGCTGTACTCTGACCATTATATATTACGTCAAACACATCACGGAAGACACAAGAAAGCACAAGAACACATATTGAGAATAACCCATTGTGAAAATATTTGAGTTACATTTCATGCATGTATCTGGAGTGACTTACAATGAGTACAAATTAGAATAAGCTTCACCCCACGGTTGGCAACATTACAAACAACCAATAGTAAGAAAGTCAAGGATCAAAGTTACAACACTCAGCCAGTAGATCTAGCAAATATTCTTGTGTCTCTAGAATGATTATGTACGATAAGGAAGTGCCAGGGAAAGACAACGAGCCAGGGGAAAAGGCTGACAATTTTTTTAATAAACAAGAGAGAAGTGTGATCAGGACTAAGTAGAGGGAGAAGATAAGGGGAATTTAGATATGATTTAGGAGGATGGAAGTGACTCTGCTGTCCTGACCCAGGTGGAAAGGCCAATCCGCCATTGTATTCTGTTGATGCATAAATATAAAACGCATTAGTGTTTGCTGCTACTGTCATGTCAAAAACTCCAATTTTGGTGATGTTCAAGTTTTATATAATTTAAAAGGTTTACATAATCCAAACAAGTCACCTCCATCAGATGAACTTTTTGCTGATTTTAAATTATGTGCTTATGTAGTGGACATGAAAAAGTCATGTGAAAACATACATTTTATCTGTTCAATTTAGCTATGCCATGTTTTAATACAAGTTATAAGTTGTATACAGTTGATGTAAAAAAAAAAAGGGTTGTGAAAATGTACAACAAGATTTATATGTTATCTTCATATGGGTTCTTTTAAGTTATTCTGTTATCTGTTACTTTGGTCTGAGTATTGCGGAGAATGTCCTGTAGGGGGAACACGTTGCCTGCGCCTCATTCATTATACAGACGTGAGAGCAGCAGCGTGTCCTGTCTTCTTTACCTTTTCACATTTCCCCCCTATTCAGGTAAGAAAGTTGGTAAATGCATGTTTGTTAATTTGCTCGCTTTTGACATGTTACGGTGCTTGTGAAAATGTCAATAACATGCTATTTATGGTGTTAAAAGGAGTGTTACATGGTTAAACAAAATATCAAAAGTTAGCGATCGATGCAGGCTCTGTTAGCTAGCATCATGCAGGGAACCCATGATAGGGCTGTGTCGAGTAGATTATACTGGTGAGTTGGAGCAAGGGGAGCGAGCGGTTTTTCTTTTGTGTAAAGATGTTGGAGTTATGTATATCTATTTTTGTTGTTAAATGCTCACAAGTATAATATACAGTATAATGTGTTTGAAGCATCAGGATAACTGCTTAAAATACGACGTAGAGGTGAATAATAATATATATCTATATTTGTTATTTTACATGGTTAAAGCAGATAAAAAATAGTTGATGTAATATGAATGCTTCACAGGTGGAAATGGTAAAAGAACGTGTAGAAATATGTTTTATTCTGATATGGATAATGATTTTCTGATATATTTTGGTTATTTCCTAACTGCTTTGACTGAAAACAGTTTGTATTGAAATGCAAAGCTTCATTCATTATACAGACGTGAGAGCAGCGTGTCCTGTCTTCTTTACCTTTTCACATTTCCCCCCTATTCAGAGGGGCGCAACACTTATATCTTCTTCAGAAAATAGTATTGATCTATAAAAACATTTATCTCTCTAAACTTCAAAACATCCTTTAATGTCAAAAATTATCTTATAAGGTTGCATAAGGTAAGAGTTGTTAAATGAATATATTAGAGTTTGAGTATGATAAATGAGCAAAAATCAACATTCAACATTCATTTAATTGCACATGTATCAAACTATGGGCCAGAAAGTAAAATTTTGAGCCTCTAAATCTCTGTCTGATAGTCTTGGCACAAACCTAGTAATAATGTGAAAAACATTTTGTGAAAGAAAGGTAAACTCAGGAGATTGCACCAAAAACATTACTTGACAGCTGAGAATTTGTCCTATATAAAGATCTAATTAGAATTTGTAATATGTCAATTTTATTTTCAAAATCTACGACTTGTTTTGTCCCACTTCTCAAAAATCAATGAACTGTTACACGATCAGTTTTGTGAATGCTTGGTGAGTTGTTTTTGACTCATCATGGACCAATGATTATAAGTTATGAAGCTGATAACTAGCAAATTGAAATTGACAAACATATATTGAGTGAAAGATTAAGATGTAGTATCACAAAAAGTTTTTACGGTGTGCCGGCTAAAGGTACAACATGGAATAGTGTGTGGGCTGCAAAGGGAGAGCATGGTTGAGGATGGAAGAGTGGGAAGAGGACCTGAGAGATTTATCATCCATGGCTTTGCACAGCGCACCCAGGCCAGATGGGTAATTAAAAGTGCATCCATATTGGTTGCATCGGTGGTCTGGGCATGACCATGCTGTCCAAATTTATGGGTGGACTTTACTCACCCAACTAACTCAAATTCATTACAGACGCAGGGACGATATGCCTGCAGGCTGATTATGAATGGTGATCTGTATGCAATATTTTGGCTGTGGCACTGAAGATTTATAAAACAATTTATTCTTTGAAGTGGTCAGTCTGTGGTTTCACTCAGGTTGTAAGCCTTTTAAGAATCTGGTAAACAGAAGGGAGCTTTCACTATGAAGCTCTCTCTTATACACTACATGGCCAAAAGTATATGGACACCCCTTCTAATTGGTGGATTCGGCTATTTCAGCCACACCTATTGCTGGCAGGAATATTTATCAAGCACACAGCCATGCAATCTCCATAGACAAACATTGGCAGTAGAATGGGCCGTCCTGAAAAGCGCAGTGACTTTCAACGTGGCTTTAGATTTGTGCTAAATAATGGTGTAAATATATGTCCCACACACTGTGCGATTGTTTGGCTTCAGAAGACTTGGATTATGCTGCACAAGCTGTATGTATATCATTTTATGGTCATTTTTGGACATTTTTGGAACTCTTAAGAACCAGACCCCAATGACTTCAGTTGTTTTGGAGAAGGCTGCAATAGAGTTGTGCTAGCAACCTCCCTGTGTGTTATATGGACAAACAAACTTCACCTGTGTTTCAACTGGCATGAGGGTGAGTAGATAATGACAGAATTTTCATTTTTGGGTGAACTATTCCTTTAACGCCACAGCATACAATGACATTCTAGACGATTGTGTGCTTCCAACTTTGTGGCAACAGTTTGGGGAAGGCCTTTCCTGTTTAAGCATGACAATGCCTCTGTGCACAAAGCGAGGTCCAGTCAGTCCAATCAGTGTGGAAGAGCTTGACCGGCCTGCACAGAGTCCTGACCTCAACCCCATTCAAAACACCTTTGGGATGAATTGGAATGCCGACTGCAAGCCGGACCTAATCGCCCAACATCAGTGCCTGACCTCACTAATGCTCTTGTGGCTGAACAGAAGCAAATCTCTGCAGTGATGTTCCCACACCTAGTGAAAAGCCTTCCCAGACCAAATCCATATTACTGTAATGCCCATGATTTTGGAATGAGGTGTTCGACGAGCAAGTGTCCACATACTTTTGGCCATGTAGTGTAGAATAATTCCTCTCTGGACTGACACCAGTCAGCCAAAAAAAAAAAAAGTGTATTTGATACCCCTTAAAGTATATGACAACTATTCAGTGTTTCCCCTGTTCTGTTCCTTTCAGGGTGGAAAAGCCTCTGAAACATTTAGACCATCCTGGGAGACTAAAACTCTCCATTGAAACCAAGACTAAGAAATTCGTTCAGGGTTAGCAGCTCTTTAAGGCCTGATTACAACCACAGTGGCCGATACTGATTGACTGATATCTGATATTTAATAAAAGACCAATATTGGAATGATATATTGGCAAAACTGATATATCAGTCTAACCTAAAAACACCCAGTTGTATTACAGTAATTTCTCTTATTGGGTCACACTAATTACTTCTGCCCTTTGGTATCAATACTTTTTCATGACTCACAAACATTCAAGCATGACAAGCATTGGGAATGTGTCAGGAATATGAAATGCAGAAGGCGAGATATTCTGGGACCAGCTCCTTTTGAAGAAGACTCTATTGAAGAAAAAATAAAACATGACTTGGTTAAAAATGTATTGCCATCATTGATCTCTCTAACAAACCACAGCCAATCAGCATGTCACCCTTGAGAAAAGTGTCATGCAACAGGGAATAATGTATCAGGGGATATTTGATGAAACGAGACGGATTTGGATTTCATTTCTTTTCTTTTACTCACTACTTTAAATATTCACACATTCACTGGGCTGGGCTGGCTAATGCTAAACTAATGCCGCTTGTGCACTGAATATTTCTTGTGATCCTGAAGGTGTTCGCTGGTGTGTTCTGCATAAGATCAGGAGGTGAAAATGGAGAAAAGTAAATCTAGGATTGGGTCTGTGACTGCTGACGTTGGAGCTCATTATTCACCTGTATCAGCACCGGTGGATCGCAGAGAAAGTCCACGACCGATAGAGACTTTCCCTTTGGCTCTCCGCGTTTAATTAGATTAAGATTCAGTATGTTTTCCCCTTTTCACCTCCCTTAACCAGCTGTCTGCAAAAGACAGTGGATAAATCGCCAGCAGCTGCAAAGTGACTGGAACAGTCCGGCGCAGAAAAAAAGAAGCATTCTAATGCATTCTGTCTGGTTGATCTATGGAGCTGTGTGCCTCGGCTCTGCCCAGTTAGAATGGAGATCTCTGCTGAATACAACCCATTTTGAGGATCAATATAGCCTTGGACAGTGAACAGAGAAAGTTCATTAAGCATGCAAAGACATGTCACAATGAAGACAAATGCCTGTATTGATTTTTGAGAGGAGAGACAGGTCTTTGAGGGCCGGCTTGGGGAGTTTCCATGTACACAATATTCGGGTTGTGGCTATCTGTAGCAGCCTGAGTACAAAATGCTGATTGAGTGTCCTCTAATAAACTTCCAAACTAAAGGCAACTGCCAATCCACTAGAATAGTAGTAGAGTATTTTATGATACTCACTGTAACAAAGCTCTTATACCTCACAAGTTTTTCTTTGCCATTTTTACTGTAATTAACAGCAGACATTGTCACTCATGTGCAGACTAGTCTCATGACCCCGGGAACGAGCCAAACGACTGAAAATGCCCGGTAAAACAAAATAGACGTCAGTGGGACAATCAGCTAGTTTTTCTCAATTCCCTAAAAGGTTGTCCTTTTGGAGATTTTTGTTTGCCAATGACAGTATGCATATTCTTGGGGAAATTCATTCTCTTTGGGGATGCGAGATAAGCTGCAACTGACTCCTGAATGTCCAGTGATATACAGACAGGAATAATGAAATCACTGAAAACTTAGAAAAACTGTTTGTGGTACAGCTGCAGAGGGCTGATAGCGCCTTATTATTTCGCCTTCCCTTTTATGACTGTCATTTAATCCAGTAGGTCTCCTCAACAAGGAAACTTATGGCCCTTGAAAAAAAAAAACAGCAGCTTGCAGGAGCAGAGGGCTATGAAGATAATCCTTTTATGGACTCTAGATAAAAACAAAAAATAGCTACAGCACCGTGGCGGTGCTGAGGATCTTCAAAAACCTATAAAATTGCTGAGCAGATCCATGACTTTGTTCCTCAGAAGCATCAATCATGTGATGTCAAACATGTAGCAATCATTTGCTGTGTCCCTGCCGCATTTCGGATGCTGGTGCAGTAATCACACTGTTGCATAATTCATCAGTCTTCAATAGACATTTCAAAATGATGGATAATAACAGCTGTCATGCATGATGGCAAAATGGCACACTTTGCCAACATACCCACTAGATCGTATCACCACACAACCTTTTGCGGGGCGAGGTAGAAATTGGTGCATACATTATTTATAATGTATGCAAACTTGAAATAGGTTTAATTAAGCTTTTATTAGTTGTAATTTACTCTAAGCGTGCCTGCAGCTTAGAAGCCAACTGTTTTTTGCCATCACTAGTGCATCGAGTGCGATGTGTGGGATTTCCGAAAACACTAACAGGAATACTTCAAGATGCTATTGTTTTCTCTGTGCGTCCTGAATTTGATTACTGTACATAAGAGGACTTGCAGGGGTTTTGACGATCTTTGACACTCGATTGTACGATGCAATCACGTTTGGGATTTGAAGCCTAAAGCACTACGTTGGTCATGGTGGGATCTGGCTGTCATCCCAGAAATTTCCTCTCTAATCTCACCTTGTGTTTTTCGTGGGAAAAAACGACAGAAGCGTTTCATTCAAAGTCTCCTCACAATCCGTGGGGTGATCCGCCGGCCTCAGTGTTAACGCCTGTGACTGGCAAAGCCTCACATCAGTACTGATTTACGTAAAACAGGATCTCAACCAACATGCTTCCCCCGAATGAAAAGGGGAGAAGTGAGATGATCAGGCCGCTCAAGTTCTAGTATTGCTACCAGATCAGCCCCCAGAGAGAAATCCCAACAACAGATTTACGGTTTTCTAGTAACTAGTAACTTAAAGGAATAATTCAAAAATGAAAATTCAGTTATCATCTACTCACCCCCATGCTAGTTGAACCACAGGTGAAGTTTGTTAGTCCATAAAAGAGTCCCGGAGCTTCCTAGCACAACTTGATAGCAGTGTTCTCCAGAAAAACTGAAGTCTTTGGGGACAGATCCTCCGTGAATCTCCTCCACATCCGTGTCTGACTCCTGGCCCTGGTTCTTTCTATGTGGAGTTTGCATGTTCTCCCTGTGTTTGCATGGGTTTCCTCCCAAAGACATACAGGTCGGGTGGATTGGAGACACGAAATTGCCCATAGGTATGAATAGGAGTGTGATTGTCTGTCTGTGTGTTAGCTCTGTGATGGACTGGCAACCTGTCCAGGGTGTTTGCCTGCCTTCTGCCCAACGCATGCTGGGATAGGCACCGTTATTATTATTTTGCTCTGATATTGTTTCATTTTTTGTTAGCGCAAATGTAAAAGAATCAAGCACAGATCCTGTACACACCCATGGTGTGTGTTCAATTGTCTGCACTGAAGCACTACGACAGGGTTAAATTACCTAATTTCACGAACGTTACTTACAGTAAATACTACAAGGTAACGTTAAAGTCACCTATCATTAAAGTCTGTATGGCAGCGAAGACGAGTTACTGTCTGCAAATCCCCATTACTGACTGTGGAATGTTACAGTAAGTTTCACTTTTTCACACCGGGAGACTGTGGATTGAGTTCAATGCTGCTGGTCTGCTGTCTGTACATCTCCAAATTACAGACATGATGTGATGTGACATCAGGTGCATTAGGGATCAATTTAGATCCATTTCTATACACTGAGCAACTTTAGATTTTGTGCCTCTGTATGGGAAACACTGCATCTCAGTCAAAAACGCCCTCGAGAGGCCATCTGAGAAAGCGCATCATCTCACTAAGTGTTATCTGACTGACTGACTGACTGACTACCTGACTGACTGACTGACTGACTACCTGACTGACTGACTGACTGACTACCTGACTGACTACCTGACTGACTGACTGACTGACTACCTGACTGACTGACTACCTGACTGACTGACTGACTGACTACCTGACTGACTGACTACCTGACTGACTGACTGACTGACTGACTACCTGACTGACTGACTGACTACCTGACTGACTACCTGACTGACTGACTACCTGACTGACTGACTGACTGACTGACTGACTGACTACCTGACTGACTGACTGACTGACTGACTGCCTGACTGCGTGACCTGAATTTGCCTGCATCTGATGCAGTCAACATGCAATCTAAGTATGCTTTGATGAAAATGAGATTGGCCTACTGTTTTAACACACTTGGCATCACAAGCCCTATTGCTACGGCACTACTAAGCAAACGTGCTCTAACAACTTACTTTCAATAAAGATTAGCTTTGTGACATGGTGGGTGGGGGTGGGAGGGGGTTGGGCTGCTATGTCTGTTTGACCCATGTTACTCTACAAATAATACATGAAACAAACAAAAGAAAAACTCAACAATACCCAACTGCTAAATAAGGACAAATGCAAATTAAGAGCTGTGTGTTTGTATTTATGTGATTCCCTGTGTGAAGTTTCCACAATGAGACCACTTACAACCATTCGCCTGAGGCACAATGTCAGGTTCACAGTGTGTGTGTGTTCAAAACAAGCCAAGGATTAGAAGAACATTTACTCTTTAAAGCATAATGGAGTAAAATTATTATCCACAAAACGATTGCACAGGGTGAGCCAATGTAGGTTATTATAGTCAGTAGAAAACATAGCATTCAAGTCTTGAAATCATGTCTAATTGTCTATCTTGCTGTTGAAGACATCACAAGGTGAAGGTGAGTAGTTTTAGTCTGTTGTTTCCAAGTCTCCTTTGGTTCCTACTAGGATTAGACTGATATGTCATCTTGCCGATATATGAGGCCGATATTGGTCTTTATTAATGTCAAACTGAAATTATAACGCTTATATTTCGTGGCAGTATTAATAACACTATTCCCTATTCACATTGTCGTGTCTCCTCATTCAAAAAAGAAATTCAATTTTTAAAACAAAAAAAGTGGGATTATTAATTATTTCAACTTTATGAGGGTGCCACTTATCTCAGATTCGGATACAATTTTTACAGCAATTTATCCCAATGATAGCATTCCAGTTTTTTCCCCCATGCATACATAACGACTTTGCTCTTGTCACGTCGTGTCTCTCGTCATTGCAGTTAGAACCACCAAGGTCAACAACCTGGGAGTTAGCTATATTTCAGAATGTCAAACCACAAGTTTGCTTGTTGGGTTTCAGGCTGTAGCAATAGCAGTTCGCTGCCTAAGCGCCCCAAAGAAAAAAGAAAAAAAAAAAAGTGGATGCAGTTTTTGGCATTTGCCATAGCATATGAATGGATGACAAGAGTTTGCAGTGAACACTCCGAAGTGGACTGCTTTCTCAACTGGGGGCAAAAGCAGAGTGGGTTTTGCAGTAAACAGAGTTTGAAACCTGGTTATGCAATAATTGATACCCCATTTCGTATAGTTTCTAACTACAAAAAAGTATATAATTCGCAATTTCAGGTGGACTTTAAATAAGATATCAGTCAGTCAGTGTTGTCCACCTCTGATATGATGGAGGTTCCTCCCTGACCACAGCTTCAGAAAAACAGTCTGTAAAACCTGACATGACATTTGATTTTCTTTGTACATTTTATTTATTCATTTAATTGTTCAATTATATTTTTGTAACCCTATAAGAATTTCATTAGTCTGGGTTTCAATAGAGAGTTTTAGTGTCCCATAACAGTCTATATGCTGTTTCAGGGGCATTTCCACCCTGGCAAGAACAAAATTATTATTTTTTTGAGTTTTATTTTTCAGAGTCTGGGGAAGGAAACTTTCAAAATGTCACCCATTACACATTACTGCTCCCCAGATCAATAGCATGATTACATTGGTAATATAATCAGATTGCCTTGAGTTGTTATGGAATTGTTTTGCTGTCAAAATCTATAACACAAAATGAAGTTTAATAAAATACTTTGCTCTCCCTCAGTGCTTTCTATTAATTAGCAGCAGGTACGCAAGTTCCAGCGTTACAAATTGATGGAAAGGGATGTGGAGATCCACAACTATTCTTTCCCAGATGATAAAAACCTATGTTTGTGATATTTATTGAACCATGCCAGGCCTAAGTGCAAAATGTGCCAAAAAAATAAGTAGTACAGTGGATAAACATATTGATATTAAACCTTCATCAGTGTCTAAAATACAATAAACCCAAACTGTGCTTCAGGAGTCAATTGACAGGCTGATTTTAAGAAGAACCATTTACACCTTCAAGAGCCATGATAAATCATTATTTCAAGTTGTTGATCCAACTCAGAGTAAAACATTGCCTGTCTCATTAAGATACTGTACATAATACTACTAATAAATCTACATGCTAATATTTCAACCAATCCCGCATTATTTGTGAGAAATGATCGCAATTTGTCCACATGAATTGGCCAAATCATCAGAGCACTTATAATTTTGACCAATCACCACACTTTTTCCACGTAAAATTATCCAATCAAACCAGATGTCAATAAATGATGTCTACCTTGGTCTTCTACTTCTACTGGCTTTATCAAGGAGGAGATGAAGGAGGATTCAAACCACAGTGAGTTGGAGTTTTATTCACCCTACAGATAATAATAATAATAATAACAAAAATAATAAAGAGTTGTAGAGTCACTTTGTTTTTCATTGAAGCTATATCATTATAATTTCCTGGACCTTTGGTTTGCATACTGTTAGTCAGAAGAACATAAAGTCTACTTCAAACATAAATGGGCACTTTTTAAATGAAACTATACAGATTTATAATCACAAAACATATTCAAATGGACTGATTTTATTTAGTGCTTGGTGTGCTGATGTGCAGTTGAAGGTATATTCATGAAGGCTGGAATCCAAGGACAGTATTTTCCTTTGTCACAACTTTGAGTTTTCTGTTGGGAAATATAGTAAAAGCGCTAAAGTATCCAGTCGTCTCTGTGATGGAGTATGCTTATTATCACAGGTAGTGATTAAGTAGGATTCCTGTTTAATGACAGGTTGTTATAAAAATCCCAGTTTTTGGCACCTCTGTAGTGCATCTTTAGTACAATTTTGTGCTTGACTCATGATTCTTACCAATTCCCGCAATTATACTGCAAAAAAACACCTAAAACTCTGCTCATATGCTCACTGCTCTCCTCCCTGTCTGTACTGTATACAGCGTCTGTTTTCTGTCATCTCTGTCTACGTTGCACTTCCTGCAGCACACTTCTGACCAACACTCCCTATCTCTCTTTTCTCCATCTCTTCTTTATGCAGCCCCCCCGCCCCACCCCACCCCCCGCCACCCTCATCAGCTATTCCATCCACAGTGCTTGGTTTGCTGGTCTGGCCCTCAGGCGTTGCCTCTCCTGAGTGATTTATTGTCTTTCCAGGCTGTTCTCAACGCTCTCTGGTCCCAGTTCCTCCATTCCTCCTCCCATCTCTCCTGACAAGAGAGAGGAGTAAACTTCCACCACTGGGACGCCACTGTGCAGTTTGCTGAGAGGGTGCAGGCTTGGAGGGTTTCTCCCACATGCTGTGGTGCTCTGGCAGTGAGAATGAGGGTTTGATCGATATGCGTTTTTGAAGGCAGATAACGATATTTTTGTACTAAAGCAGCCGATAGCTGATATTTTGTTTGGTTTGACCATTTTCATGCCCAAAAAATTACAAGGATACAGTATTTCCTCCAGATTTTTTTGTCAAGGTGGAAACAGCATTTATACCATCAAGTGACATTAAAACTCAAACTAATTAATTTTTTAGGTGGTTAGCAGCTCCTTATGTAAAGAAAATAATGAAAATCAATTATTTTTAGTGGTTACTTCATGGCGTACCAGTAGGCGCACATAAAAATTCCAACCAATAATACCATCACAGATTTTTTAACAACCCCCTCTCCGCCCCTCCCATCATATAACACCTGCAACTTCACAACTGTCTGAATTTATTCATATTTATTCATATTGTAGAATCTGGAGTTTACGACTAGTCAAGATTATGAGGAGAGCGCTAAGTCTCTTTCCTTGTTCGTTCCCAACTACCATCCCAACATCCTGTTTCAACCGGATATACATCGAATTACACAAGGGAGACACCATAGAAATGCCGTTTCCTTGTGCCTTTAAGAAAAGGCCAATATCGACAAACCAATATATCTGTCTAACGATAGCAGCATCCAACTGGCAGAGGACCCACAGCAGCACAACACTAACAGGATAACAGGAAGCGAGGAGGTTGGTGAAGCTGGCAGTAAAGTTCCCTTTGGGGGGGGGGGGGTCGGGGGTTGTGGATACATCAGGGCCCACGTTAGATATTAGAGTTAGCTAAATTGCTGTTCTCGCTTCGCTAACAAGCCAATTAGATTTGCCACAACTTGTGCCACTAGAGGGTCTCCCACTGCGTTAAAGAAAACTCAACTCCCTTGCATGATATTAAAGAAATTCCCATAGCGAACTCCATCCTTGGATGCGGGCTCCTTGTCACAGTGTGAAATCTGATGCAACTCCGGGGTAATACTTAGTTCTCTGCCATAACTTTGAAATTTTGATCTGCGTCAGTGTGCCATCCAGTTAAGACTCATTTGATACTTTGTTATTTGATGCAAACAAGGACAAATAAGAGTAATTAGGATGGTAAAACTGAAGTATACAAAGATGCAGTCCGCATGACTTTGCTTATGAAGTGAAGGCCCATTTTTCCTCCCTCATTCTGTGGCGCTTGGTTCTGTGGCAGAGGGCGCCCACTGCTATAATCACACTGTCCACACTTATGCTAATCCTTGGCACCTACACAAAAGCATGCACATATGAAAACTGATTAGGCTGTTTATTTCTAATTCTTTGTTATCTCTCTTGGCAAGGGCTGTGTTCCTGTCAGGACCGAATGCTAATGCTCTTTTAACTGCCCAGAACTGGCCTGGGGAAACTGCTTATGTCAGGCAGAGAGGGGGTAAATATTCTCTCTCTCCTTTCTCCCCCTTCATTTCTCAATTAGAATAACAACAGATGATATTGGCATTAGTGTTGCATTAACAGCCTTTCATAACAGTATTTCATCCACACGTTGTTTACCACCATTAATCTTTTGCCTCTAAGAAAATTCCCCCTGAAACACACACTGTGATCTTCTATTTCGGTGTGTATATTTGTGCTCATGCGTGCGTGTGTGTGTGCAAAACGTACTTAATTTTGTTTTTTATTCTTTACAAAGGGCAAAAAATCTGTCGCAACCTTGCAGCAAGGTGCATGAATCAAAAAGAACCAAAGAATGAGGAAATTCAGCTTCTCTTGGAGAATAACTGACAAAAGTTGAATTTTAAAAAACGCTATGTTTCGGCTCTAACAGCCTCCTCCGGGGTTGCAGGATTGCATGCATAGTCAACAATAAATATATTCAATGATATCCAACATGGCGACCTCAGGGCCCATGGACCAATCAGAAGCCATTATTTTAAACAACAACAAACAAAACAATTGCTATCACTTGATGGAGAAGGCACCATACCTTTAAGAACATAGAATCCCATAGTCGAGAACCTTATAGCATATTAAATCTTCTTTCATTATATTTGGGTAAAGGCTTTTAAAATAAAAGATCCAAAAGGCCTCTCTTTGTTTTCTAAGGAAATTTAAATCACCTCCTCCAAAAGAGACCTTCTCCATGCCTATAAAAGAAAAGGCAGATGACGATGCAGACAAATGAGACCATGGTGGAGACCAGTGGTTCTCAACGTGGGGTCCGGGGACCTTGAGGGGGTTCCAGGGGGGCCCAGGCAAATTGATGAATTGTTAAATTTCACCATTATTTCATTTACAAGAAGTTAACACAATTAGAAAATGTAGAAGAATGACTATTTTGGTCATATTTTCACTGTTATCTCTCTACCTACAATACAGATAGTCATGGAATTCTGGACAAAATCATATAATCATAATCTAACAATAAAAATATTCTCAGATTTGGGTCTGAGAGACAAAATCTCATCAAATGGGGGTCCGTAGCCCTAATGTGGATTAAATTAGGAGTCCTTGATATGAAAAAGGTTGAGAATCACTGGTGGAGACGATTGGTAGTCTCTATCTCTCACTAGTGGTATTGGTAGTGCTAGTGTTCCTCCAAATTAAGACTACATTTCCCATAAACCCCATTGCTTCCTGTCCACCCTCCCTGGCGTCTACTTACTGAAGAAGATAAACATGTTTTTCTATCTGCCTCTCACTCCTTCCACCATCTGCCATTGCCAGAAACTCTGAAAGCTTTAGCTCCATTTGTGCTGGAAGAACAGCGCCCTCTTCCTGTTTTGTGCCGTAAAGCAATCCAGCAGATTTCCCTCCAAATCCAACCTGAAATGCAGTGTAGAGGCCCCTTAGAGGCAACTAATGTCTCAAAATGAATGTGAGAATGATTTATTGATGTTGAAATGATACACATAACACCTTTAAGACAAGTGATTTGGTCTCTTAACAAGCGCTCTATTTCACCACTATTACATTCTTTGTTTTGAGTAATGAGAAGTAACTCTTAATTTCCACAGTCATGCTTTTTTTAAAATTCTTTTACCCTGAAATCCATTTTGGAAGCTGCATTCCTTTTCTGCTTCGTATGGAGGTGAGACATTCAGGGCCTCGGGTCTTTTTCTGGCTGCCTGTCGTCTCTTATTGATGATGCAGCAGAGCCGACGTGAGGGCAGCCCTCAACGTATAGGACGAAGCACTCCATTAAAGCCTCGGTGACAGGTGGGGCTCACGGGAGGAGACGTTCAATTACAGTAAGAAGCCTGTCTTTAGTGTGACACGGGACACGAGCAAGCGGGTTCGTGCTGAGCCAGGAACAAGGGATAGATTCTCTCCAGGAAGCAGGCAATTAATGATAGATGCATGTGTGACGTAAACAACTTTCAAACTTTGAAAACTTAGAAACCATTAAGCCTTGCTCACATCTAATTTTGCCCAATGAATTATCTTCGCTCTTCACGGTGGAAAGGGAAATGATGTCATGTGTGATAGGGCAACTAGCCAACAAGCGTGTTAGTTGGCTAGTTTTGCCGTAGCTAATAGCTACCACTTGGCTGTGATGCTATGCTTGGTGCCTAGTGGTAGCTAGTTAGCTATTAGGGACTGTTCGTTATTTATGAGAGGGGAGGGGGTGGTGCAAAATGGGGGAGGCACGTCAAATAATTTTTTAAGCACTGGGGAGGGACTTATGTTTTTTATTTTGGCTTTAAGGAAGGGACATACAACTTTAAATGGTTGTATTTTGGATTCATTTTAAATATGTTTTTTCTTTTCAAAATAGCCTACGTGTTTTACCGCTGTATGGTGACGGGACTCACTAAACTTGGTATCTCCCACCCCTACCTTAACCTCATTGGACCTCACGCCCGACTCATCAGCAGTACGGAGATGTGCTCCTGGTGGACAGCCACAATACCCACATGGGTTTGCGTCATGTCCGGGCTCATATTCTTCACAGTCCCTACAGGAAAGACACCGGCTTCATGTATAAACGTTGCGCACGTACAAAAAGGTTGTGTACGCTGGTTTTCATGCACACGTCGGGATGTATAAAAATGAACTTGATGTGAGAATGTGCGGGCCGTCCCGCAAACTTTAGACCATGCGTACGCACATGTGTCTGGCTTTGTCAGTTGGCGACGCCAAACTACGAAGTAGTGAAACTCTCCAAATGTTTCAAAAATAACGTTTTCACTCAATTCACTGTGCTATGTCTAAGAAGTAGTCTATGAAAAACGATAATTATTTCCGCTGATACACCATAATAGTTTGGTTATTTATGTGGATAATGTTTAACATTTGAAAGGCCAAAACCCATCTGGCATTGTTATTTTCAATTTTTAGTTCCTCCAACACTTGAGGAAAATGTTATTTTTTCCTCCCTCCATGACTTTTCCTAAATATGAGGGTTTTAAATGAATGAAAAAAAACACTTAGGAAATAGATACAGGCACTCTCCGCTATATCGCTGCGTTGGTTTGTGTGAATGCACGTCTCTCTCTCCTCCGGCTCGCTTCAAGTAGGTCTGACTTATTGAGCGCAATGAAAACCTAGTGAAACTAATTTCCCACCCACAGATGACATCAGACCTTACTCACAGTGCCAAAACCAAGATCGCCAGTAAACTGGACAGTTTTCTTTGTTTATGTGACATGGAGATGTTAACGCACGTCGGGGACTGTACAGTTGCCGAGGCGCACAGAGATCCATGGCGCACAGGAGGCGAGGCGCACAGATCCATCTCTCCTGGGAAGAAAACGCAGTGTCGGGTGGGCAAATGCACTCGGAATAAGTCCTGGAACAACTGTGTGATGTCCAAACGATTTGTGTGTCTGCTCACACAAACCACCGAAGTTGTGCGCTGACTGCGGGACTGAACGGTAAGAAAGGAAAGGCCACCCGTGCGTAAAACAAAAAAAAAAGTAGTGTAGAAAAAAATGCCACAAATTGCCATATTTGGAGCGGCAGCACTGCGAACACTGGACATGTCACATTATATGGTTTTGTTTTTAATCTTTGAATCAGTTCAATTGTGCAATTTTACCTTTATTTACAAAAATACTGCATGCGTAAAAGCACATTGGACATATTTGGAGAGGGAAGCACTGAACACAGGCACATTCACCATCGTTTTTGACAAGAAGGTGACGAGGGGCGTATTTATAGTCATTTGCGTAGTTAATTCTGGGAGGAGACAAGGCGGGGTGAGAGGCTCGTGCATGTGCACTCAATTTCACGTTGATTGGGATGTATAAAGGAAAGGTGCGCAGGACCTGGCGTGTGCACGGTTTTATACATCTGAAAATTTCTGTGCATACGTACTTTTCAAGTTTTGTGAGTACGCCATCTTTCAGTATGAAATCTATGCAGTCTTTTATACATGAGGCTCCATATTCCATGTTTATCTTTCATTGCGTTTCTCAGCGGCTGTCATACCCAGAGTGCACGTTGGCTACGTTGGCGGTGAACGCACACGCACCCCCAGGGGAACCATCAGGGCCTACTATATTCTAAAAAATAATATTTAAAAAGTCATCAGTTCTAATTTTATTTTATCAATTCATAATTTGACAATCAACATCTATGGTTGTAAAAGGTCAGCCTTTGCCTTTTATTTTCTCCAATACTACCTACCTTTGGTGTGAATATAATAAAATATGGTTATTTATGGTGGAGGGAGGGTCATGCATTTTCCCCCAGTCACTCAGGGAGGCTCAAGGAAAAATATTTGTAGCTCCGGGGAGGGTCAAGATAAAAAAAAAAAAAAGTCACACCCCAGCCACCCCCCCCCACCCCCCGCCTCATAAATAACGAACAGTCCTTTAGCTTATAGCATGCTAGTTAGCTAATATCGCTAGGGTAACTTAAAGCTGCAATAAGCGAAATTTTGTGACCACTAGAGGGTGACAAAAACAGCAATACATTTGTAAATAAACTCACAGCAAAGCCACTTCTCCCTCCCTCCCTGTCTCTCCTCCCCCAAAAAACATATACGCCCACTGCACTACGGAGGCCAGCCAAGGACAAACATCGCAAAGCACCATGCATAAAGGCTCATAGCTAACTGTACCTACGGAGAAGTCTCGCCAGTTACCAGTCTCGCTTTGCCAGGTCTTTCTTTCACTGAAGGTTACATGTCCCGCAATGACAACTGAAGAGGTAGGTAGCAAGTTTACTAGTTTAACAAGTTTACTCCCTCGCTTCATCGAGTCCGCCATTATACGGAAATATTCAGGAATGGGAGGGGAGGGCCACTTTTAGGGAGGTGCCAAGCTAGTTTTAAAAAACCTTGGAAAGCTACGGGAGGATCCGGGAGGAGCTTCGTTCAGGACCAGAATTTGACAACAAGCTTTAGAAAAGAGGTGAAAACAGCAACACAGCTGGCCCGCGTGTGTGGATATTGGTTTATATCATTATGTCTCAGTGAAATCTCCACATAGCACACATTAGTTTCAGGATTGGTTATAAGGTTTCATATCGCTTATTGCAGGTTTAAATCATTACGCGCATAAATGTATCATCTAGTCCTGCATCACAACTGACTGCAAGCCACACAGCATCTCTTCTTTGCTTATTTTTGTACTCCGCTAGAGCAGTGTTGTATAAAATTGGATGATGTGACACTGCCATGATTAGACAGTCCTCCATGCTGGATTTTCTTTCAGACATCTACCCATCTTTTTGCAGGAATAGAGTTTAGCACCTTTTTAGGCTGACATTAATCTTTATGAACCGAAATTCATAGTATTCATCATTAAGTAGTATGACAATTGATGCAATTTAGGACTTTTAAGGGGAAAAAAAGCATAATTAATGATTTTCAGAAAATGTTCTTTTGGTGGTTACTTACCTTATGATGATCACTGACTGGAAGTCATAAGTTACCCATCACTGCTGCATAGTCCATACGAGGCATATGCATCATTATTATTTAGAACATTTACCCATATGCCTCATTTTCATAGACAGTAAAATGGCAGTGTTCTGGGTTATTTTTGTGATCAAATTTTTATTTTGTTTCTTTACGGTGTAACGATAATAAATCATATACACATACCCGCATGTATCACATTCATATGTGTCCATACATCCCCATAACACAATGTTGCGGACAGTGTAATTCAAGAGAGAAAAAAAAAAGAAAGAAACCTAACATTTTATCCCACCCTCCCCACCCCTCCCCACCCTACCCCACCCCTCCCCACCCTACCCCACCCCACCCTAGTTTATTCCCTTCCCCTCCCCTGGCTGGCTTCTGATAACTCCCTATGCATGCCTACGTAATACCTAGGCATATAGCATAGGAGAAAATTAATAATAAAAATAAAAAATAAATAAATACAAATAAAAAATGACAAAATAAATAAATAAATAATAATCTAATCAAATAATAATGATAATAATAATACTAATAATAGGACTACTACTAATAAATATATACACACATATACTGTACGTGCACACATACTGTATACATGTACATACACATGCCTATACTCATACATACAAATACATTTATACATACATACACACATAACTCTTCACAAAAAAAATTACATTTAGCATAGCAAACCAAACATTATTGGCCAACCTGATTCATATAGATAGATTTAACCTTCTCCATTGCCTTGGACAGAACCTCAACTTTATTTGCCATGGCCCCATTTGACCGGGCAATAGAAAGCTCTAGAGAGATTATGTCATAAAACAGGACAATCCAATGAGTAATATGGAGTGTATGTGGGGGCTTCCACCTCTGTATTAACATTTTCTTTGCAGCTGTCATACCTAGAAGCAACAATCTACTCTGAGAAAAATTAAGAGATAATGAAAAATCATCATTTAAAAGTAAAATAGTCGGAGTACAAGGTACGTAGATTCCAATTATACCTCCCATCAGGAATGCCACTTGAGACCAGAAAAACTCCACATCTGGGCATTGCCACACTGTATGCAAGTAGGTTCCTATTTCTCTATTATTACACAGAGGGCAAACGGGTGTGGAACAAAGTTGAAGTTGACAGCGTTTCCTGGGAGTGAAGTACAGTCTATGAATAAATTTGTAGTGAATCATTTGATGGTTAAAATTTCGTGATGAAACTTTGATATTTCCCCATACTCTCTTCCAATTAATAACTTGCTCCCAATCCTTTAAGTCAACATTCCAGACTTTGGTCACCCCCATTATAGGACTTGTAGCTTCCTGTAACGTTTTATACAGATTAGATACAAAACCCCCACATTTAGGTTTAATACATAAAAGCTTAAGAAGCGGGTGTATAGAAAGAGAATTATTGCATGGGACTCCATAACTTCGAAAAGCAGCTCTCAATTGTAAATAAAAATAAAAAGATGTTCTGGTTAAATTATATGCGCTTTTAAGATCTTCAAATGATCTTAAGCCTCCATCATCCATAACGTGAGAGAGAGTGCGGATACCAGATCTAGACCATGTAGGAAAAACAACAGGTTTCCCACCTAAACAGAGGAATTTATTTTGAAATATTGGCGTCTGAGTGTGCCACTGCATCTCCCAGTTACCTAATTTCCCCACTTGGGCATTTCCCAGTGGGCAATAATAGGGCCAAATTTTGTTTGACAATATTTGAGGGGTAAGCCACAAAATGCTAGTTCCTCCAATTTATAAGGGGTAACCACACTGTGTTCAATCTGGAGCCAAGGCATGTTCGCATCTTGAGAAAAGCAATTTTTAAGAGGGCGGAGTATAAATAATAGATAATAGGAACTAAAATTGGGTAAGCCAAATCCCCCCAAATGTTTGCCCTGTTGGAGTATTGTGTTTTTAAGTCTTGGTCGTTTCCCTCTCCAGAGAAACTTAGATACAAGGCTCTGAATCCTGTCCCATTACCGAGGAGGTAAAGGTAAAGGAAGCATACTGGATAGGAAATTAATCGTAGGTAAGATATTCATATTAATAACTGATATTCAACTACATAATGATAATGATTTATGATTGAACCATCTCTCCAGATCCTTTGCGATAGAGCCGTGTAAACGATTGTAATTCTTGCTGACAATTTTATCAAGAGTAGAGAAAATATCTATACCAAGATACTTGAATTGAGAAACTATTGGTATTTCTGTATGCAAATCTGAATAACCTAAAGCATTATTCAAAAGTAAAAGTGCGGATTTGTTCAGATTTACTTTATAGCCTGAAAACCTACTAAACAATGAAAATATTCCATTACTGTATGGAAAATCATGTACTACATTATTGAAATATAATAAAATATCATCCGCATATAATGAGATAACATGGCGTGTGTTCCCCACGATTATAGGACCTATATTTTGAGATTGGCAAATTTTTTGAGCCAGGGGTTCCAATGATATGGCGAATAAGAGCGGAGAGAGGGGGCAGCCTTGACGTGACCCTCTGCCTACAGGAAACGGAGAGGAGCAATGGTTTCCAGTCAACACTATAGCTGAGTTCTGGGTTCTTATTGTATTTCTTTACACAATATCATTGATTTCACCATTACATGATAATCTGAACAGTTGATGATATATTCCTTAGCATTATTGCTTTCCTTGACCATCTTAACATAGGTGTTGACATATTTTTTTCAATCATGGTCAGTTCAGCAGATATGGAGGAAAACGAAAGTTACGCATGTAACTACGGTTCTATGAATTCTGGATGACCGCCAGAGGCAGTGCTTAACACTGGATATCATCCTTCTCGCGCACGCGCAGGTCGAGTTGTTTATACCCACAGAGTCACCCGTGACCCAGATCCTGAGTTTTGTCCCTACAGAATCTTCTCGTCAGGATTCTGAGTGACAAGGAACTCTGGCGGTCATCCAGAATTCATAGAACCATAGTTACATGCATAACTTTCGTTCTATATCATTCTTCCTGACCGCCAGAGGCAGTGCTTAACACTGGATGACTATTACCAACAAGGTCACGAGGAATCCCTCACCCACCTCACTGAGAGCAGGCTGCGGGCTGAGGTAGAACAGCAGTCGCAATCGCTTGGGGAGCAGCGACATTGACCCTGTAGAATCTGGCAAAGGTGCACGGCGAAGCCCAGGTGGCCGCCGCGCATATGTCACCTAGAGGCACACCCCTCAATGCTGCCCAGGATGTGGAGACACTCCTGGTGGAATGGCCCTTAACAGTAAAGGGTACAGGCAGGCTCTTTGATCTGTATGCCTGAGCGATGGCTTCCACAATCCAGCTGGAAAGCCTCTGTTTAGACAAGGCGTGACCCTTCCTGTGCCCACCGTAGCAGACGAACAGCCCATCAGACTGGCGAAAGCTAGCTGTCACCTCCAAATACTGCTTAAGGACCCTTACTGGGCAGAGCAGCACTGCTCTCTCACTTGCTTCACCTTGCATGTGCCCAGGATCATATGCCACTAGCTCAATGCCCCGATTGGCATAGGAAGTAGACAGCGTCTTTGACAAAAAGGAGGGGTTAGGCCACAGGACCACCCCCGAACCATCAGAGTTTCAGCGCATGCATGCCTGACTCACAGACAGGGCATGAAGCTCACTCACCCGTTTTGCTGAAACTATGGCCAGCAGAAATGCTGTCTTAGCAGACAGCCATTTCAACTCCAACTGCCCCCCGGGCTCAAAAAGGGGGTTGGAAAAGGGCTTCAAGTACCAACGGCAAATCCCATGAGGGAACTCTCATCAACTGTGGGGGCTTCTGTCGCAGAGCCCCATTTAGAAAACGACCAACAAGGCTGTGGGCTCCAACAGTCTGGTTCCCCACCTCCACATGCCGAGCTGAGATCGCAGCTACATACACCTTCAGGGTCGAGACCGACTGATTGCCCTCCAACAGGGACTGCAAGAACCTTAACACCATGGGCATGGAGCAACGCTCAGGGACCACCTCTTGAGCCCTACACCACTCGCTAAATAACTTCCACCTATTTGCATAAAGCAGCCTGGTGGAAGGTGCCCTAGAGTCCAAGATCGTCTGAACCACCGCCTGGTCGCAGTCATTCAGAAGCGGGTCCGACCCCTCAGAGGCCAAACGTACATCTTTAGACGCTCCGGGTTCGGATACCAAATGCGTCCCCCCAGCTGAGACAGCAAGTCCTGCCTCCTCGGCAGGGGCCACGGCTCCCCATCGAGGAGCCTGTGTAGCATGGGAAACCAGGGTCTCCCGGGCTAATACGGGGCCACCAACAACAGCCTGTGGTTGCCCTCTTGGACTCTGTGTAGCGTCTCCAATATCAGGGGAACTGGTGGAAAAGCATAAAGGAGGCGGTTCGGCCAGGGATGGCCCAACGCGTCCTGTCCTAGTGGGCTTGTAGTCTCTGCCAAGGAGAACCAGAGGGGGTAATGTGTCGAGGCCTCCGACGCATAGAAGTCGACCTCCACCCTGCCGTATTAGCCCCAGAGCATGTCCACAACCTCTGGGTGGAGCCTCCATTCCCCTGCAGGAGGTTTGTGGTGAGAGGAAATCTGCCACACTGTTCTGTAAGCCTTTTAGATAGATGGCCCTGAGACTCGCCAGTCGAGGAAAGGCCCATAACAGGAGCCGCCGTGCCACCCGCAGTGACTGGATAGACCTGGTGCCCCCCTGGTGGTTTATATGGAAGACTGCTGAAGTGTTGTTGGATCGAATGAGGACATGCTGCCCTTTAGAGATTGCAGGAAGTGTTTGAGCGCCAGAGTTCCAGCACATTTATGTGCTCCTGCCTCTGCCGTGTGCTCCACAGCCCCCTTACCATTCTGTGCTGCCACACCGCCCCCCAGCCAGAAGTGAGGTGTCTGTCACCACCACCTCCCGGTGGGAGGGGATCACACCCAAGGGGACGCCCCTGGTCAGATATGCCCTGCTCCTCCATTGCCGAAAGGCAAGGATGCACCGCCCGGATACCCGGACCTTCTTGTGCCTGTCCCGTCTGGGGTCCAAATGCAGGCCATTTGACCACACCTGGAGAGGACGCAAATGTAGGAGGCCCAGCGGAACTACAGCTGAGGCAGCTGTCAGCATGCCTGTCAGCCTGAGGAAGAGGCTATACGTCAGTGTCCTGCCCTTCTGAAAACGAAGGAGTAGACTGAGTATGTCCTCCACCCGCCGTAGCGACGGGGAGGCCCTCATCCTTTGGGAGTCCAGCAACAATCCAAGGAACACCATGTTTTGGCTGGGTGTGAGGGAGCTCTTGGTCAGGTTGACAGTAAGGCCCAGCTGGGACACCTGAGAAAGGAGGGTTGCTGTGTCCTGTACTGCACGCTCCGGAGTCGGGGCACAGATTAGCCAGTCATCCAAGTACGGGAGGATATGAAGGCCCTTGGCCTGCATCGGGGACAGAGCTGCCCGCATGCACCTCGTGAACACCCGAGGGGATACAGAGAGGCTGAATGGGAGCACCTTGAACTGATACGCCTGGCCCTTGAAAGCAAAATGCAGGAACTGCCTGTGATGCAGTGCCATTGGCACATAGAAGTACGCGTCCTTCAAATCGATGGACGTGAACAAGTCTCCCTGCATAACCGCCTGGAGAACGTCTGCAGTGCGCAGCATATGGAAGGGCAAAACCTCCAGAAACTGGTTTAGCCCCCTTAGATCCAGTATCGGCTGCAAACCACCGTCTTTTTTTGGAATTAGAAAGTACATTGAGTAGAACCCGCCCTGCTGCGTTCGATGATCTACGGGCTCTATGGCATCCTTCTCCAGGAGGGCAGATATTTATTGACTGTGCGCCAGAGATTTTGCGGGATCGTTGACCACAGTCATCCTGACCCCGCCGAAAATTGTGGGCCGGCGTCGGAATTGGAGATTGTACCCTTGGGAAAGTGTGGCCACCACCCAAGGGTCTGATGTGTGCTCTTCCCAGTAGCTGAGGGGCTGCTGGGAGAAGCGACCGACGCCCGGCCCCGTGGTCTCATGCATTATTCCCTTGGCCTTTAGGGGCTCTGGGGGGGCGCTGATTGAACATGCGGCCCCTCTGGGCCCTAGGTGCCGGCGGTCAGGGAAAACGCTGGTGCCAGTCTGGTCGCTCAGAGGACCGTGGGCCCCCATAGGAGCCACCAGGGCGAGCTGGTGGATGGAAGTGATGGCTATCCTGTCCTAGGGGGGGCTGTTGTCTAGAAAAGGATGTAGGCTCCCTTCCCAGACTGGCAAACTGACGTCTGGTGTGATTCACCTGAATGCTGCGCTCCAGTGCCTGCTGAGCTGCAGGACCAAATATCTCACCTGGGACCACAGGGAGAGAGCGGAGGACCCTCCTACAAGGCTCCGACAGCGGAGACTGTGCTAGCCATACCTGCTGGCGGGCCAGTGTTAATGTTGACATAAGCCTGCCAAGCTCTCTTGTCATAAATGCAAATGTCTGCAATGAAGTGTCACTAATGCTCTGGGTAGAGGAGTCTGCCCCTGAGGCCTGCAAGGACTGGGAAAGGGCCAATATGAGGTGGGACATTGAGTTCCCCATGCGGCCCATGCGGGCAGCAATGTCATAGCTCCTCATGAGCAGATCGTCAGTGATGCGACACTGCGGCCTGGGGCAGCGGGCTGCAGGTCTCAAGGCCTCATCCGACGACACAATTAGGGAAGCAACCGATGGCTCCACAGCAGGCATGCGGTCCAGCCCATAGCTGCCTGCTTCCCGCATGGCAGCAAGGGCCCAGCTGTCACTGGTATGGTGAGAGAGGGATCTAGGGTCCAGCCAACACCTCCGAAGCTCCTCAATGTAAGGCTCTGAGGGTGGCACTCCGAAGGCCGAAGGCTGTGGAGCTCCCCTAAAGAAGGCACTTGAGGAAGTAGCCACCACTGGGGCCTCATCAAGCCCCAAGCGCGCTAGAGCCATACGTATTACCGGCTTAACTGCAGCTGGGCCGGCCTCCGAGCCCTCCCTGGAACCGTGCTCAGTCCCCTGGGAATTGGCCTCAGACGTGTGGGAGGCAGTCTCTGCCTCTTCCTGCTCTGTTCCCATCCCACAGAACTGACTGCAGGAGGCTCTGGTGGATAGAACATCATCATCCCATTCAGGGGCAAGGGAAGACCTAGCAGGAGGGCTGTCCGCTGGGGCCCCTTCCATCACTGTCCTGTCCGGCTGGAGATTAAGAAGCAGAGCCTTAATCTGGGAAAATTCAGACGACAAAGTATCCACCTTAGCAGCCAGAATGTCCACTCTTTTCGCCTTCTTCTTTGGGGGGCCCCCCTTTGTCTCAGCTGAGGGGCGTCTACAACCGCCGCTACACCAGATGGGGGTAGCTCACTTGGACTGAGCAAAAGAGCCTCCACCCCAGCTAGCCTGGACAACTTCAGAGCCCTAGGCGTGAAGCTACAATTCATGCATGGGTTCTCTGACAACCCCTCCCTCAGGTGTTCCACAGCCAGACATGAGGGGCATTCATCATGGCCATCATCAGCCTGAAGAGGAGCCATGCAGGTACTGCAAGCATGAGCTCCAAGCATGATATCGAACAAATTAAAACAACACAGGAAATGGAACGGAAACACTCCGTCTATAAGTGCTCCTCCAATAAATGCTAGCCGCCTCCGGGATCAGAGCAGCCTTCTCTCTCTTTCTCTCTTTTTCTGGCGTAGCCGAGACCGAGCCGGTAATTAAAAGCACCGGCCGATACCTGCACCGCTGATGGCTATCTTATGGCTGCGAGCGGGACGCTCTATGCCCGGTGATAGCCTCCGCTACACGAGAACCGAAAACAGTTCTTACTGTATATGAATCAAGCAACTTAACTGGCTATAATACCCACCTATGCCAGGGCTAACTCACTGCTAGCGCTGGCCGCTGAAGCCATCGTCAGCTCGTGGAAACAGAGACCGGCGAAAACACCGATCTGACGAAAAAATAAATAAATAGAACAGACTGCTGTTGGCAGGTCGCAGCCTCTGGAGGATGGAACCCATAGCTCCAACCTATTTGGTTACGAGGCTTCCACACGAAAACCCGCCAGCTAGTTTTTGTCTTTAGCTTTGTGCTACTTTTCACCTGTATTCGCGAATTTGTACGAGAAGACAGAAGGGACAAAACTCAGGATGATGGAGCCATTTATACGGTGGGGCTGGTAGCGCCCTACGTCATCCTGGTTGGTCCATTGGTATAAACAGCTCGACCTGCGCGTGCGCGAGAAGGATGATATCCAGTGTTAAGCACTGCCTCTGGCGGTCAGGAAGAATGATATAGAACTCATTTGATGGTAATGGTGGAAAGAAAAATGGTCACCATGGCTGATCAGTAGCATTTTTGCGATGGCTCCCATTCTGAATGTGAGCCAATTTTGGTGCTTTTATGTAAACTGAAACGATTTGGCCTGGACTAGTACATGCTTTCTGTCTCTGTTGCCTTTTGCAATATGATATCTGATCAACTTGAATGGAACTTTGAATTTTTTTTTTTTACCTTTATTCATCCAGGAAAAGTTGACTGAGCTCCATGCTCTTTTCCAGCAACGTCCTGCTTCACATTCATCCAGTTACACAGTAGTTATTGGGAGAGGGGAGAGCATTACTCATTCACTTTCCCCTCCCACATGTTCCCATCCAGTCCACTGATTCAAGCCACCTCTTTGACAGATTTAGCACTGGGCTGCACTGTGTGTGGGGGGATGAGGGATCTTATAGCCATTGCATATCATCATATAAATGAAGGTATCCATGTTGTAAGGCTATTACATAATGGGGTGATAAATATGGAATACGAGATGTGAGACACAGGCAACCTCTGTGGATTTTATGAAGCAGTTGTAAATATGTTTCATGGTGAGTCAAGTCATGTCATGATGCTCTGGTAACCTTAATATACTGTATGAAGACTGTGTTACTCTACAATCTGTCCGCATACAGTATGATATATGTAAAGAAGAGCCTGTGAATTGCCTTTGTCTACAGTAATTTGTACGCAAGTAAGTTGTCTAGCCTGGTAAGAAATATGAACACAGCTCCATACTGAAGGTCACTGTCTTTTGTGTGTGTGTGTGTGTGTGTCTGTGTGTGTGTGTGTGTGCACGCAATGTGATCTCTTGTTGCTTCACAACCACCCATGAACTCCATAAGCTATAATTTCTAGTAGATAAATATTTATAGTCGAATAAATTTGATGTGAGTTGATATATGAAACAAATTTCTCCTGTCAAGGATTTTCAGATGCAAGCCACCGTTTCCAAGTCTTCGGATACGTACCGTATTTATGTGAGTGTGTGTGTGTGTGCATTTCATTACAGTTTTTCTCAGTCGCTTTGGTAAATTTCTCAGATCAGAATTGAAATCCTCAAAACTACTTGTTCAACCTCCACATCATCTAGTCACTTGTGCACATCATAAAAGCAGTTTCTCATTCTTTTGAACAAATTGCAAATGCTTTGGCACATTCATGCAAATGATTATGTACAATTGTCTGCTGTTTCCTACATTATCAATTGCTTATGTCATGTTGATCAAAATGTGTTATACTGGTTCTCTGTTGAATAGTCTTACCCCCCAAAACATCTAGGCATTAGTTCATTGCATAAGTCATTACATGCAAAATGGTTGAACCAGTTGTCATAATCTGTCAAGCATATTTTCTATACATTTCTATTAGACATTTTTTGTAAATGTGTCCTGAATTGATGAATTGCTCTCAGGTGAATCTTGACTTTCACTAAAGAAGGGGAATGTGTGAAGCGTTAGATCAACCAATGATCAATCGGTTCTCTAAAATAGCTCAGAGGTGCATCTCATGAACCTTCAATTGGCAAGCATATATAGACAGAGCACAACATAGTGTTACAATGTCTGACAATGGAAGAACAACAAGGAAATGAACAGGGTCAACAGCCGGGAAGAAGAAAAGGAGTAAGGCTGCGTGGTGGAAGGGTAGGGAGGCAAAACAGAGGAAGGAGGTGTAGAAAGACTGCACTGTAATTCCCCATACAGCGCTGCATGTACAGTTCTGCCTAAGGGGTGTTTCCTATGTTTACATTTCTAATTTTGTATTTTTTTCCTTTGTGCTATGCAGTGCTGTAAAACAGTCTTGTCTTTTTCTTTTCTGTATCACAATGACATGGTCTGTCAACAAATTACAGTACAAACAGTAAAAGCGTAAATGTGAATCCTGTCCAATCTCTTGCAATCAATCTCCCACATACAGTAATGTGTAACTTTGTACTGTTGAAATTGATATATGCCATACAGAAAAAGTGCAGCCTTGTGCATTTTCAATCGTCATCAAAACCTTAGCCATAGTTTACATCAGAAAATACTTACAGAGTACACTGTTATATTGACAACATGGCTAAGCATTTTGACTATCTTGTTTGTAAACAATGACACAAGGACTTGTCATTCTGATGGCACTGACATGTTCATTGACATAAATATTTACTTTTGAGAGATAAACTAAGGATTTTGAGCAAGTTACGGGCTTTTTCAGGTAATCCATTGTGTGGTGCTGTTTGTACGAATTGTTTCGAGAAATGCACTTACTGTTTTGCAAATGTTAAGGATGATTCGAGAAATGTACCAAAGCGACTGAGAAAAACTGTAATTTCACATGAAAAGGTATGCTGCAGGTCCTTGTTGACTCCTGTAGCTTTTAGATAGGCTACACCTCTGGAACAGCATTGTCATTGAAAATAACTATCTTTAAGGAAAATAAATACATCACTATGAAAAACATTACCGTTTAATTCCTCAGGTTTCATAATCATGGATGCAGTATAAGACATAAATGCAGAAATTAATGCATTCCTGAAAATTCTGTTGTTACTAGTGTTTGTGATGCCTTATTATGATGAAAGCTTTGATTTAAAGCTACTGTAGGCACAGGAAAGGAATCACATTCCTGAATGCTACAGCTTTAATTTAGTAAGTGCAAGAGACCCTTGAAGGTGCAGTAAGTAAGACTTTTACTGCCCCATACAACAAACTGACCATAATATATCAGGATGGGCAGGGTAGGGGGGGTGGGGGGTAGTTGGGAGTAGTGGGGGATGTTGATCAGTACCAGTGACTCAACAATTACTTGAGCAGATTTCTGGCTTTCAAAACTCACTATACAGCCTGTACTATTTTTGGAACAAAAAGTCCCCATCCATTGGAGTTTCAAGACACTCCCAAGCCCTGTTGCCACTTAGTGACTTTGTCGCTAGATTAGGTTCACTCTCAAGCCAAACAAGTGAAAACTAGCTTAGTGTTAGTTTGAGTCTCGTCACCTGTTTTGTCTGTGAAGCTGACCAGTGTAACAGCATGAAGTATCAGATCCCGGTATATCAATTGCAGTGTTGTAATCACATTACAGTACAATTAATTACTGCACACTTTGACACACTATTTTGACATACCATTTTTTGGACTCATTGTTAGCAGCGTTTCAACCTACAGCTGACTCGGGAACCAATATTCTCTGCAGGTCCAAGCACTATGTATATAAGAGACAAATTATATATCCTTTAACTCTACTGCCTTTAAATGCAGAAATGAAGAATGATTAAATCGATATATAAAAAGAAAGCAACATTTCATGTCAGGTTTTCCATACTGTTTTCATGTAACTGCGGTCAGAAAGGAACATCCATCATATCAGAGGTGGATGACACCTCTGATATGTCATGTATGATCCATCATCACCAATGGGTCACGATCAAATATGTGTTGAACCCAAGTCTGATGTTTTCAGTTCTGACCTTTCATCAAATGGAGAAGCAAATAAGATCTTCGATTCTTTCTTCACTGTTTGTTATACATCCCATTACAAGTAGCAGATATTTTTGGCCATGATGTTAAGGTGGGAGATGCTGCCACCATGTGGACATTACGCATTTCCAAGTCATTGTAAGCATAATAACCCATGGGATTTTCATCATGAATCTGTCTTATCCAAAGGGTTAAAAACACTCAACATGTTAAAGCCTTCAATCCACTAGACAACAAATAATCACACATAAACGAAACTACAGTTTTCATGCACTTCTTTAATATATCAGTTTTTCATATTCACAACAGATACATTAAGCTCTCTCTCCTTATGATACAGCCTTAAATATTTTTACACTGAAACATTTTTCTCAGAAGTCCACCTATCAAAATGTCTTTTAATCTTTGTCTCTTCATTTTTAACATTTTATATCTCGTTTCATTTGTAGTCTCCATGCCTCCTAGCAAACTGACAGTATTTCCTTTGTACAGCTATTTACAGGTGAAAAAGAATCTCCCAAAAGGTTTTGAATGATAGTTCTCAGTTGAGAGGGGATTGTTGGGTTTAAGGTGCAGGCAAGGAGGAAAGGGGGGGGGGGGGATGTTGAAGGATGAGAAGGAAAAAAAAAAACACCAAAAAGTATAGAACACTAAAAGTTTTACAGGAAGCGGGCCAGAGGAGGCCTGGCAAGAGGTGAGGTGGCGGAGAGGAGAAACCCTCAGTGATGTAGGTCCACGTCGACTCCTGTAGCTTCAATGGAGCAATGCTTTTAGGAGACAGAATATATACCTCTGGAACACCATTCTCATAGAAAATAAAGATCTCCAAGGAAAATAAATACAGCACTCTGAAAGACATGACTGTTTAATTCCTCAGGTCCCATAATCTGAACAGTGAGCTAACACACAACATGTATGACAAGGATTCAGTATTTCCCCCCTTGTTTTTCTTGGCAGGGTGGAAACAGCATTTATACCATCAAGTGACACTAATAGTCTCCATTAAAACCCATAGTAATTCAATTTTTTTTAGGTGGTTAGCAGCTCCTTAAGAGAAAATGAGAATGAGTGAAAATGAGGAACCAGGGGACGACACTGACTATTTAATAAAAGGCCAATATAGACCCAATGTATCGGTCTAACCCTAATCTGCATCGCTGTGGGAGTCAGGTAAAAGAACTGGAAGTTATTAAAAAGTATCGTAATGGAAATAGATTAGGTATGTAACAAAATGTGTAACAACATAGCTGCGGATGGGAGATGGCTGGGCGTTTTTTTTTTTTGTGTGACAGAAACATTAATGATCCTTGATGAATTTGAGGAACCATTCTGTCAGCGTTTAGATGGACGCCCCGACTGTGTGTTCCATCTCAAACCCCTTGGATTTGCCCACAATGTCCGTTCATCCGGTCAACAGCACATCAGTCTCACTCTCTCCCCTCTTATTATATCATTTTGGATGTGTTAAAATAAGCTTATGCTGCTGGAGGCTTTATAAAACAGGGTTGAATCCCTAACATCTTACATAGATCTTCCTTAGCTGACACTTTGGCCTTCCCAGCAGAATATTCACAGTTCAGCTCCTGCAGATGAATCATGCATTGGAAATTGAATTTTGGGTCATCAACTTAGTATGACTTTGTGTCACAATTTATTCTTCAATAAAAAAAAGAAAAAAAAAAGAAAAAAGGCAAGTCGCTCATTTGCTTCGATCCATCTCTACAAAGTGCAAGTACACGAGTCACAAAGACCAAACAAGCATCGAAACAAAGACTGATAGCTTAAAATAAAGCGCTTCTGAAAACAAAACAAAAAAAATCAATAAAACAAAAATTCACATAAATAAGTCAATATCTGCAGGCCTGCCTGTACAGAAAAAGGCAAACAACAACGACAACAACAAAATAAAAATAACCTGTAAAACACCTACAACCCTTAACACACACACTGGAATGAAAAAGTACAGGTGCATGTGTGTATAAGAAAGTAAAAGTGTGATTGAAGGAACATTTTCCAACCTTCAAGACAAAAAACATTATTCTCTAGAGGATCACCAGTCTTTTCAGCAGGTAAGCTGCAGCCTTTTTAGTTAGCAGCTGCAACGATCAATTTCTCCATTTTAAGCTGAGTGCAATATTAAAGCCACAACAAGAAAAAACAACACAACATCAAAAAAAAAAAAAAAAAACACCAATGGGACGACATGCACTTGGTGTCACCGAAAAAAAAAAAAAAATGAGGTTGTTTTTTTTTTTTTTGCCCCCCCCCCCAGAAAAAACAAAAAGGAAAAGCAAAGGAAAAGCTTTGTTGCAGTGATATTATCAAAAATGCTGTGTAACAACTCTGCTTATGCAGCCAAGCTTAGAGAAGCCACAAGTACACACTACTTACGGCATAATGCAATGTAAACCCTGGGCAGCAGCTCTGCTTGGACCAGGGACTTCGAATGGAGGAAGGAATCCCTCTTCTGTCGCTTCCATCGCCAAACACGCTTTGCATTTTTCCCCCCTCCCAAATAACAGGACCCGTGTTTGGCGGGACAGGCCCGATCCAGACTTTTCTATTCGAAATCTAAAGGAAAGAACAGCATCTCCTGCTCTCAAACGAACGCGCTCTTTAAAAAAAAAAAAAAAAAAAGTAGAGTATCATTCGAGCAAAAAATCTCAGCGGAAATAGAACGGTTGTCGTTTTCGTCACGGGTGTTGATTTTGGCTGAGGCAAAATGAGAAGGCAAGATACAGTACTGTAGAGTTTGGTCAGCGTGGAGCTCGCTCCGTTTAAAATGGAAAGAGCTAAGGGCAAAAAACCTCGGTAATGTTCGCTCCTGCGCTGCGTGAGGCAAGTGGATTTCGTAATGTGGCTCGCAGTTCGCAGGGAGGAATGCGTTCTCCTCAAATGATCACAAAATAGCTACCGTCTCTTCAAAATGAAACAAATGAGGAAAAAAAAAAAAAAAAAAGCTCGGAACATCAGCATTCCCCTGCTAGCTGAAATATGAGAAATAAGAAATGGAAAAATAAAAAAATATCTATCTTTCAAGTCATCTTCCTTTTAAGGGTTAACCCCATGTGACCTCCAGCTCATCTCGGGGGACTGGCTTATGCCTCGGCCTTCCATCTGATGCAACCAACGAAGCAGTAAGGGAGGGAGGGGCCACTTCTTCCACAGCCCCCCCTTTTGCCATTGGTCAAAGTGCAGTTCCCGGCGGCCTGGCCGAACCGACCGGCCTCCCTCTTCACCGGAGAGGAAATGACGAGGCGGCGCAGGGAGCCGCCGCCCTGAAAAGCCTCGACTTCTCCCGAAGTTTTCACCTCCGTCTCCCTTCCTTTTCTGTTCCCTTTATCCGTCCCACCGGCAGGCGGGACGTGCCGCTCGGTCCATCCACGGCGTTCGCCGTCTCCTCCTCAAAACTGGTTTGGTTTGGATATCTTTGTGTCTTCGTTTTTTTTTTTTAGGTTTTCTCCTTTTGTGTCATTGAAGTTTTTGTTTTTTTAAATTTAATTTTGTTTGTCGGCGTGGCTTCGTCAAAAAGGACTCCACGGAGGCTGCCTTCTTCAGGTTGAGAGAGGAAGAAAACAGCACATTCTTTGAGACTAGATTTTTTTTTCAGTTATGAATGAATCCACCGCAGGAACACAAGACTTTTTTTTTGTGAAGTGACGAGGGATGGACTGGTGGAATCTTCTGCAGCACTTATTTAAATGCCGAAAACTCCCCTGTAAGATAATACAGATTAAGAAGGAATCAGTAAGCAAATCCTTACTGCTGCTGCAGCAACCACAAGCATTTCAATTAGGGAGTTTAGTGTTTGGGGCATCTCCTCATCACAGTTTAATTCAACCAATTCAAACAAAGCAGGAGAGAAAGTTTACTTCGACCTGCTCGTCTCCTCTCAGGCAATACAAGGTTGTTACTGATTTAAGGAGGAATTTCTATTGTCACAGTACAGCTCTCTCCGTCTCCCTCATCCAGGTCCTGTACCTAACATTTTGCTTTGGTTTACATTAGGGTTCGACCAATAAAGGTTGTTGAAGGCCGATATTGATGTTTTGTGGCGGTATTCTGCATCTTTACATTTGACCATTTCATGCCAAAAAATTCCCCAAATTTCCAAATATTCAGTGGAAAAGCCTCTGAAACAGCATTTAGATCATCATGGGACACTAAAACTCTCCAATGAAATAATAACAATACATATTCATATATTTGTGTGGAATCTGATGAAAGTGTCACATTAGAATCAATTCAGGTTGAGGGCTTCCCATGGACAACCAGTGTAGTAGATCGATTTTACAATCAATATGTAATCAATCAAACTGCATCAAACGGAACCGATGTACCAGTCTAACCCTAGTTTACATAGACTTATCTCGTGGGACCTGCGTATGTGTGTGTGCGTGTGTTGTGAGCTGACCATAGCCGCCGGCCTGGATGGGGGTTTTGGGTGAGGCGCAGGCATACAGGCTGAAGTCCTCCGTCTGAAAACCGGCCCGGTTCAACGAAGGCTCCGAGGCGCTGCGGTGGATTTTAGGTAACGAGCGAGCCAGCAGCTCAATGGATGCCAAGATCTGACAGAATACACACCACACCCACAAGGTCACTAGTTCAAAATCATCATCATTACAAAAAGAACCACACACACCATTATATCAGGCATGAAATCAGTCAGCTGTCTGTTTCTTTCGATTTGTAAAACTCTGAGGCCATCTGGTGGCAGAGCCAGTTAAGACGAGGAAATGGTACCATAAGAAGCATAAAAAGAAACATGCTTTAAATCACAATGCCATCTTCACACCTGACAATTTTAAATTCACACAAATAACAGATATAACAGAAATGTAACTTCATAAAGTTGCACTATGCGGGGCTGCAACAGAGAAGAGCGTCTCATCCTAACTGATTGAGATGCTGTAGATTCACCCTGTTTGCCCAAATTAAATTATGGTGTTGATTACAGACACTTTTCCACACACAGGAAGTGACAAATCAAAGTTTAAGAATGTTTTTCCTCTCTCATCTCTTTGGTATCCTTTGGTATAACGCATCACAGACTGGCCAGGTTGGTAAATATGAGCGGTGTGCTGTTTACTGATGTTATGTTACAGGATTTGTGGGCATTGAAGTCCTCAAAATTGAAACAGTTACCTCTCGCTGCCATTTGGGGCCACAAACACGGTTAACAAAGTTAACCCTAACTGTAACCCTAGTGCAGCTTTAATGTGAGTTCTGCAATATCATTTCCAGATCTGGGTCCGATAGTATTTGCAAATAAGTATCAGTGCTTGTTTTAGCGTCTTTGGAGTACCAGATGAGTTGATTTTACCATATCAGGACCAATGTTCCCTCTAACACAGCAGTATCCTCCTGTGCTATGAAAGATAAATGATACTAAAATAAATACTTTCCTGTGTTTTTATATGGCAAATCCCACCCATCTGTCACCCCAGCTGATCCCAGCAAAGCATAAAAGCATTTGCATGTATTTTTAGAAGTCTCACCTGAGGGAAGAGGGGTCGCTCCTCTCTCTTTTTCTTCAGGCAGTCAGCCATCATTCTCTTCATGGCCTTTGGACAGTTGCTGCGCACCTTGCTCAGGTCAGGAGACAAGTAACCTCGACCCACCATGAATATGATCTAGAGGGGAAAGATAGTAAAACAAACCAGGAGTAGGGATGGGTCATTTGAATATCGTTTGTAGGGATCGACATTGACTTTTTGTCTGACGTTTTGTCCTCATCCTCTGCTGGCTGCTTTCACTAGCTGTTATGTTTTCATCAAAAGCCAAGTGTGGACAAAGCTCAAGAAAGTAAAGGCCAATCTGGTTCAGCGGAAGGCCGCATGGCTCCACCACAAGAAAAAGCATCCGGCTATTTCTACCAGCGAGGAAGAAGGACCTACCCAAACTAGCAACACCTCAGAGGATTCTTAAAAGTGACAAAAGGTGAACTGAAAGAAAGAAATTGTAGAAAAATAAAGATAAAGAAAGATATGCAACCAATCAGTACCATACAGAGGAGAAAGACATGGTTCTTTTTGTCTATTATCTGCGTTAGCCTTTGTCATTTTCTGCACAAATCAAACATTTAGACCATGCGTTGAATAGCTGACTGTGAGTAAATGGACTTTTGGACAAGCTTAACCAGCAGAATAGAGCTCCATTCTGACCCTAACAGTAAAAAAACATACAAATACATCACAGCAAACGGTGTTTAGGGATAGACACACCTGAGTCTTAAACCCTCTTACCTGATCTCTGTTGTTTATGTTGGAATAGGGCAGTGCTCCCGACATGAGTTCGTACAGCACGATGCCGAAGGCGTAGACGTCCGACTGGAAGCTGTAGGGATTCTTATCCTGCAGCCGGATCACCTCTGGTGCCTGAGGGACGACAGTGCTTAGCAGTCAGAGATTACAGACACATTTCCTCTATAGGACACTAAACACTCATAGTGAATGGGAGGGGTGTAGCGGACACGGGGGATGCAAGGAATGTGTACGTTGCACTTTTGACAAAAAGCAAATCTGTCCCCTGCACTATTTTTCCATAAGCGAAGTGGCATATTTATTATAACACACACATTGTTGTAGAATCTTAGAGCAACAAACTCCTCTCTCATCATTTTCTCATTAAATGTATATAATAACATTAACTCATTAAATATTCACTGGTCTGGAAAATAGTTATGGAGGTCTTCACATTTTTAGAACTTTTCATATCATTAATATAATGATAATATCATTGTAGCTAAATTATTTTATTGTTGTATTATTGTCCTCTCAAGCTTTTCAGTCTAACGTGAAAATGAATAGGGGTGCAAAATGATTTCTTTTAACTACGTCCAATGATAATATTGACTACTTTTGCTTTTGAGGGTTCCTCTATTATGCATTTCATGATTTGTTGAGGTGGTGGTGAAGCTGCAATAAAAAAAGAGATTGCTAGCAACACTTAGCTTAGCATTCCAGCATTTCATGGCTTTGTGACGCAAGGATAATGCAACAACTGCACCATGGTTGTTAGCAAAATGTTTCAAAATTCAAAACAAACAGATCCGAATAGAATCTGAAAGACGTGCCTTCTTGCGTTTTCCAGTGGTAGTAAGCTGACCAGATACTATGGTAAGCTAGCTAACAAGCTGACACTATTTAAACACAAAATCAATCAGATGCATCAGTAATGAAATGATCAGTCTCCAGCTAAAGCACAGATATTAACTAGAACTATTCCATACTGTTGGGAAAGTTGAGTCAGAGTTTAGAAATACAATGAGCACTTCTCAGCCATTGTTGCCAAGAGCTGTGGACCTCCAATATGGTCGCTGGAGGGAACACTACATCGTCTGAAAGCCCTCTATTGATTCCCAAATGTAGTTTTTCTCTTGTGCCCAATCACAAGGAGGTCATAGTCAGGATAACCCAGCAAGCAAATCCCCTGGAGCTGGTAGGGATTCAGTGTCTGAAGGTTCAATCACAGTGATCAAACCTGGGACCCTCCAGTTACAAGATGACCCTACTGCTGCCCATGCCGCCACTTACTTTTCTTCCACTGTGATGTTAGTGTTAAAAATGGTGGAGAGCAAGTGAGAGATGTCTGTGCTCCAAGGAAAAGTTCTAGAATTTAGGAGGTTTGTCTCAGGTGTATTGGTTCAAAAATCAGACAAAAAGAAACCAACAAGAACTCCTGAAAACCCATCAAGGCTACTCACCATCCACAGTATAGAACCAGACAGCTGTTCAAACTGGTGGGAGCCACTCCAGCGGGATTTCACTGTGGCCAGGCCGAAGTCACCAATCTTCACCGTCAGATCTTCATGGAGGAAAATATCTGGGAGGGGTTGAGGTCAAGGGAAACCACCTCTTGTTCTTTCAATCTTGTCCTATGATTCTTTGTGTTATTAGGTTATGTTTTCACCCTTGTCTGTCTATTAGCAAGATATCTCAAAAAGTAACAAATGGATTTGGCTGAACTTTGGTGGACAGATGGTCCTTGGCCCGAGGATCAATTGATTTTAGTGATGATCCGGATCTGGGATTTCCGCCTTTACCGTTTTTAATCCAAAACTATTAAGCTATGTTCATGTGCTGGTGGAAAGGTCCAACATCCGGGACTTCCATTTCAGCTACTAAACAACACTGCATTCACATGCTATTTTGTTGAAAAGAAATCAAACTTGCGAGACAAACGATAAACAAACACAAACCGTTATGGAGGCTGCAGCTTTGCAAATTGGAGAATTGTTCATTGTTGGCGGAGGTTTGCACTCTACGGAGTGCCTTCTCCTTTTTATTCCATTTAGACCTGTGGATCTCAACCATGTGCCATCGAGGCCCAAGAGTCTGCAGGTTTTCATTACAACTAAACACTACAGCAGCTGATTTCACTGTTTAACACATGTTCAACCAGAGAGGAGGAACTAATCAGTGAAATCAGTAGTGTTTATTGTTTATTTGGAGTGTTTGGTTGGAATGAAAATCTTTAAACTCTTGGGCCTCCATGGCACATGGTTGAGGACCACTGATCTAAATGATGGAGTAAAAATTAAAATAGTTGAGAACCACTGATTTAGATGATGAACAGTAAAATCCTCTTTGCAGTACTGAGGCTAGCTGGATTAAAGTTGTAGACTTAAAGTAGTAGTAGTCAAAGACTAAGTGTAGGTGAAATGTTTAAAAAGGATACTGTTACTCTTCAGATCTCTGTGGATGATGGATTTGGCGTGCAGGTAACTGGGGATGAAAATCCCAAAAAGTTAGTCGAACAATTATACATATGATTCCTTTTTTACAAATGATGACAACTTTCATTTCAGTTCAACGCATTTTTATGCCGATATTTAGTCTTGATTTTAGGTTTCATTAACGATAACCACTCACTCCATGCCCTGAGCGGTCTGCCGGGCGATGTCGATGAGCTTGATCATCTCAAACTTGGTCTCAATGATGTGCAGGTGGTGGTAGAGACTGGAGCCTTCACACCACTGGGTCACGATGGCCAGCTGAGGCTTGGTGGTGTAACCCATGAACAGCAGGATGTTCACATGACGCGTTTTCCTGGTACAAAACAGGGAGAGGATGATGTAATGACAACACTATGTATAGCAATTAACCAAATGGCTTACATCTTTTTGTATTTAAACAAATATGTTTTAGGGTTGACCAATATGGGTTTTGAAGGCCAATACCGCTACTACCGTTTCTTATATTGATGTTGCCGATGGTGGGTAATTTGTGCCCATATGCATTATCTTTGAATGTGACAATTTTCCAAAAATTACAAGGATTCAGTGTTTTCCTGATAACTTTACTTGTCAGGGCGGAAAAGCCTCTGAAATGGCAATTAGCCCATCATGGACACTACAATTCTCTATTGGAACCAGAGGTGGGATGTAACAAAGTAAAAATACTTCATTACTGTACTTAAGTAAGATTTTCAAGTATTTGTACTTTACTCAAGTTTTTCTTTCACTGAAGACTTTTTACTTTTACTCACTACATTTCAAAACAGACTCGTTACTCTCGGGAAATCATCAACTGATTTTCTAAAAAAAAAATATTTTCAGCATCAGACAGCTTCCATCCCGGAAGCAGCTGATCAAGAGCCAAATGTGATTGGCTGCTTATTCAGCAAAGCGACACCAAAAATTAGGGAAAGGGACAGAGAGAGAAGCAACACGAAGAAGAGAGGCAACAAGAGAGAGAATTAACGTTCGTGAATTCAGCTGCTAGGGTTAGTGTTAGTGATTTGAGCTGCAGGCTCTTTCTCATCTGGGATTCAGAGGAACGCTCAACAGAAAACCAGTTTAGAACATTAGAAATGACTTTTTTAGAGAACGACTTTTACTTTTATACTTAAAGTAAATTTAAGTCCACATACTTTTATACTTTGACTTGAGTAAAGGATTTGAAATGGTACTTCAACTTCTACCAGAGTACATTTTTAAAAGAGTATTTGCACTTTTACTTGAGTAGGGAATTTGTATACTTCTACCACCTCTGATTGGAACCCGTGCTAATTATAACAATAAAACATATTCATGCATAATTGTGTGTAATCCAATTAAAATGTCGCATTAGAATCTATTCAGAACTTGTGTTGATCAATTCAACAATAAATATGCAATCAATCAAACATCATATCCATCACCTCAGAGGTGGACAACAATGACTGGGCCAGATCCCATTTTTAATAAAAAGACAATATCAACCCAAACATTTACAAATTGATATATCTAACCCTAGTCATGATGTTAATTTGTACTGAAATGTAAATAAGGAAGGTACTCGGATGCTCCTGAATAAAAAGTCGATGCTAGAACTTACCTGAGGACTCCCACTTCATTCTTGAAGGCCTGAAGTTGCTGAGGCGTGGGAGCGGTGACGTTCAACATCTTAACTGCCACATCCCCTGTGAAGAGATGTCAATGGTGATGAAGTTCTACACAAGAAACTTTTAACTATGCATACAGACCACCGGCAACTTGAGAAACGAGTTACCAGAAGTCTATTCATTTTCTATGAACTGAGGTTAGCTGCAGCTCAACAAGAGTCTACCATGTCCTAGAGTTGCAGTGTCTCCCGTCAACACTCTGACGCTACAGGTAGGATACAGCAAACTAACTGGCCATCTGGTTGCTACTAGAGTTGGGACTTAAGGACTTCTGTTATAATTTAAAATGTAATAATACCCCTTCCATTTAAAAACTGTTTCAATTACAGTCATTGTGCCTTCACTGCGCACAGTGGCACTCTGGTCAGGGAGATTCTGGTCGTTTTCACACTCGGTACGTTTGCTTGAGTCCGAACCCGAGTTAGATTGTTCCCAAGCCCCCTGGCAATGCTGGTCTGGTTTCACAGTGTACGGACTGTGTTCTCACTGATGCGAACCGTACCACAGTTTGATTGGAAACGTACTCAAGCAAAACTTATCGAGAAAGACCAGTGTGAAAGCCTCCTTAAAAGGCAACAGCTCCACAGCTCTACTACCATTCCAAAAACTGGGTATCTCTCCCAGCATGGATGAACACATTTAGGAATCAGCTATGTGATGGCGATTGATTGACAGGAGGATCTACAGTATTGCCCAACCCTAGTTGCTAGCGGTCTGAACACAGAGAGTATATTGTTGGACCTACCATGCCACTTTCCCTTGAAAACAGTTCCAAAGGATCCAGAGCCTATCCTCTGGCCCAGAGTGATCTGACCCTCTGGGATTTCCCAGTCGTCACTGGAGTCTCTTCTCCCCAGGGTTTTCTGTTCCAGAGGAAACTCGGTCAGCACAATTAGACTTCACACCATAGCAATGCTGACTACCTTGAGTTGTAGAAACGCTAATATCCGAGCACAACAGCTGAACAGTTTATGTACGTTTCCCATGCTGTGTAACCAAACAAGACCTCGAGCCACTTCAAGGTCTCACCATCTTATTGCGATCCTCAGATGAGGACGACGACTTGCGCTCCCTCTGTTGGCATGGCGACTTCTGCGGAACCTTTACATTGGTCAGTGAGCCAGGTAAGGAGGCGGGGGGTGTGGCCGACAGCCCTGTTGTGGACCCTGGGGGGATCAGGGGCAGGAGGCCGGAGAGGAAGGGTGCAAAGAGGGGAGGGAGAGATACACAAACATAAGAAAGGTGAGGTTGATAGGAAGCGGAGTTCATAAACAAGGTGACAGGAGAAGGACAGGAGAAGGAGAAAGCAAGGGAGTTCAAGAAAGAGGGGGAACAGTGGGTTTTGGGAGAGGACAAGGATTGAGGCATCTGTGTCTGTTGTGTCTTTGCGTTTGGTGAGGTGGGGCCATACGCCACATGCAGAGAGAAGAAGTGATGTGGTGCCTGGTTGGATGGCAGCTAATGGTTTAATAATCTAGCGAATATGAAATCCATCATCATTACGAACTACATTTGTCAGGATCGCAAATGATTCCATGAAGTCTATCAGAAGTTAATTTGATTTGATGAAAATTGTTGCATAAATTGTTGTTTAAACCATATCCACCAAATCAACAGCCCAAGAGATAGGTACCCCATAGCCCTACATTTGGTTAACAGTGGCATTACCATTCAGATTGCAGCGTTTCCCATGGCAACTACTTGCAATGTATTTAACCTAAGCCTAAACCACTTCCTTCTCTTTCCCTTGATCTTTTCTTTGTTGGGTAAATATTTAAATCAAGCTGGATTCAAACCGACTTGCACCTCTCGCTGCCATATGGAGCCACCAACATTCAAAGTTGCCTAGTGTAGCTTTAACTCAACAGCAGAGCCAACATTCTCATTTTGTGCTTTTTGATTCAGGCCACCACTCTGGTGCAATATGCTCATAGTGTCCGTCAAAGGTTAACCATTGATTGGAGTTTTGAAAAAAATACCCATTCATTTTTATCTCTCTTGAAATTAGACGTTGTACAACATGTTTACATCTAATGAACGTCAATCTTTCACTGGTTCACTGATGTGAGTGATTGTGGATTTGGAAGCTTACTTAAAAGTTCAAAGCCAAGATGTGGCCAAACCTCCACAGCCAGTGATGATAATGACAATGATATGGCTGAAGGCCACAACTAGAGCCATCACACACTCTCTGTAAGCTCTAGCAAATAAAACCACAGCTCAAAAATAGTCAAGACAAAACTATTTAGGCAACACACAGCTGTGGACTTTTGTGTGTGTTTACTGTTGGCATCACTAGTCAGCTTGCTGAAGCCAAGATACTCTATATTGAACACTGACAAATTATTTCCTCTATTTGACTGCACTTCTCTACAAAGACTGATGATGCTGCAATTTGTAAAGGAATATCAACAGAGTGGCAGAAAGCCACCTTTTTGATTATTATCATTTAGAAAAATAATTAATTATTGTATTATTTTAATTTAATTTCTTATTTCAATTGACATGGTAACATTTAACCACAAAAAGCAGAAGAATAAAATGTAAACCGCTGTTATGGCGTAATGTGGATATTGCTGCAGCACCGATGAGTAGGCAGATTAATGATTTGATGCTCGGAAGCATTTTCAATATTCAAAAAGCCATACATAGAACCTGTCAGGGCACTAGTGAAACCCCCTATGATCCCCCCGAGAGAGTGGTGTGCCGTCGGGGGACATTGGGTGTGTGGTAGAGAGAGTATGTGAGGACATAGAGAGAGAGAAAGAGAAAGGGACACACAGTGGATGTGAAACGGGGCTGGTGGTTGGTGTAGGAGGTGTGGGTGGGGGGTAGGGGTGGGTTGGGGGGGAGGGGTGAAGGACACAGGAACACACAGAGGCCTAACTACCTCGGAAAACAGGCTCGGGCTCAAAATCAAACACTATGTCATTGGGGTAGGAGTATAGGAGGGGGCTTGAGGTCCGGGTTCGGTGCTTCCTCAAGCAGCGGGCGGGGTGGGTCGGGGGGGCTGCAGGGCAGAGAGAGACAGACAGACGATCACTGCTACTCACCCCCCCCACTCACCATGACTAATGTCTATGGCTTACAGTACAGCTCCTGGATGGCGTGTCCTCCTACCACACTACACTGTTATCACGTTGTCATTTCTTATCTCTACCAGGGTATCTGCAGGTTTCAGAAGGCCAAATTGAAGATTTTTTTTAAGACCTTTTTAAAATGCTACCAGGAATTGAATTTATGACCAATTTAAATCCAAAATAAAAGGAAGAATACTGGCAAAATTAGCCTATTTCTAATGAAAGAACTAATGAACTAATGAAAGAATAAGGGCAGAATAACAAAAATGACTCCAGGAAATTAGATGCTAACGGACATGAAGCCCAACTGTGTTTAGTAAAGCAGATGCATATTGTACTAACCCTGTTCTGCATTAATCTAAAAGTGGAAATGCAGTGCAAAGAAACCTGTCCTTGCATGGAAAAAAGTAATTACTTAACTTACATTTTAATGTTTTTTAAGGCCTTAATAAAATATAGTTTAGGACCTTTTCAGACTTTTTAAGGACCCGCGGATACCCTGTTTATGCAATACAATTATTGACAACGATTGTGCTTGCAAATTCACACATTATTGCTATTATTGTCTGCATATTTCCTAACTTGCCTTGCCATCTTTACATCATGAGGACCACAATGGAAATACGTGTCTGACTGAAATCCTTGGTGATTTTATTTACACTTAAGGGTGTTAATCCAGGGTGTGTGTGTCCTGATCTGCTGTGTGATTGGTAGGGTACAGAAACGGAGGCAGGACTAAAACAGAACTGACTCAAACTTCTAGGGTCTCAACTTCACAGACACAAAAAAGAGCACGCAGACGCAGGATGGTGGGAAAAAGCTGTAGAATGAACATGAAGCAGGCTGCTGTCAGTCTTACCTCCATCTGACCTCTGTAAACCTTGATCTCGAATCAGGTCCTGAAATGGAGAAATGGGAGGAACAAGCGGTATAAGTAATATGATCGCAGTTGCAATTTGCTTTCTATAGAAGCGCTGTTGGGAACAACTGTCAGACCTAGGATACCTAGTTATCAGAACCGGACAAATATTATATAGCTTATAGAGGGCTTTCATGGACGTAGCGCCCCCTCTGGCAGCGATATTGGAGGCCCAGTTGATTTCTGTGCTGTTTTTGACTGGGAACTGTTCATTTCATTACTAATACATCTGATTGAATCTAGATATTGTCAGCTTGTTAGTTAGCTAACTATAGTTTCAGTTCAGCTAACCATCAAAAAAGAAAAAAATCAGACTCACGTCGATGTTGACAGGCTCGATGGTGTTGATATGGACATTGGGGGCAGAGGACGAACGGTCCCGCTGGCCAAACTGGTTGCGGTGGTCCTCCTCACTGGGCCGGAAAGTCTGCGGGATGGGAATGGACTTGGACGGGGACACACTGGCATGGCACAGCGACCTGGATGGATGAGCACAGACGGGTTATTGGGGACCGACGGCAAGACGAAAAGCCAAAACACAATTATAACGTATGAGGCAAGACACTGGGAGGTGCCAATATTACCTCTCCTTAGTATACTGAGAAAAACCCACAGAGGGTGTGTTATTTGCATCTTAAGCCCTATTTACATTGAGCCAGTATTACCTGGGGAAATCCAGTATTTTGTAATAAATCATGAGGTCATCAGTAATTTTAGTCCTGTGCAATCTGGCATATCCGGAATTTGTCAAGAAAAAAAATTCCCCCAAAAATTACCTGCTGTATTACATCCTGTTAATGTTGCTGGACATGCTACTATATTTTCTAACACCATGTTATTGTTTGTTTGGTTGTTTGATTGCTCTGACATATCAGCCACTAGATGCAAAACTGTTTCGTTTGTGAATTGTAACAGTCTGGACTGTGTTATGTCCATTCTGGACAGTGGTCCATAAAGGCCGACCAATCACTACAGCAGCTCATTTCACTGATTATCGCACCTTCAACCAGAGAGGAAGAACTAATCTGCTGTAGTGTTTGGTTGGAATGAGAACCTGCAGACTCCTGGCCCTCAGTGGCACATGGTTGAGAACCATGGGAAAAGCACTTAAGGAAGCCAATGTAGCGAATTCAGCAAACTGTATGTTCTTGTTCCACTTATAAGGAGCGAGGAGGTGGAGGACTCACCCGGTGGAGTCGGACGGGGGGAGAGACGGACAGGCCTCGGACACGGGGGTGGTCCCCTCCGAGGAAACCTCCTCCTGGGTGAGCGGGTGATGCTCGAAGAACTTGGACACGAGCAACAAGCTGCAGAACAAACATTCGCCCCAATTAATTAATTAATTTTCTCTATCCGCTCATTCCTTTTCAGTGTTGCGGAGGGGTTGGAGGCTATCCCAGCATGCATTGAGACACTGGACAGGTCCAGTCCATCGCAGGGCTAATACAGATGGACAGACACGGGGAGAACATGAAAACTCCACAAGGAAAGGCTAACTAGATTACAACAGAAACAGAAAGATATGTCAATGACAACACCTGAAACACAAAATGAGTGTTCACAGACAGAGTCGGACAAAACAGAAAGTTGGTTTCTCACCATTGCTGGCAATGGTGAGTACGTCAGCCATGTTTGTGAAAGGTCTTTGGACTTTTCAGTGATGTTGGGGACGTTTTAGGGTGTATACCATTTGCTGTGGGTGTGTCATACGGGTGTGGCCAGCAATGAGCTGGTTGTGGCTATTAAGGTGAGGCTAGCAGCCACAGAGCAGGGGAGTCATAGCAACAACAACAACAACAATGGAGGAAAGCAGTAGGAAAAGAAAGAACAGCGAAACTAAACGTTGAAAGTATTTGTAGCTTTAAATCCTAAACTGGAGATTGCATCACTTGCTGTGTGTTTTACCCCTCTGGTCTTCAGGATGTGGACTTACTCTAACTGGTCGTAGTTAACACACATGAGAGGGACCTCGGTGCTGCAGCGCTGGTGGAACTTATAGCCACAGGTCTGACAGCGGAAACCCTGGAACAGCAGCTTCCTGCAGAAGTCACAGAAGGCCAGCGTGAAGAAGGTCTTCCGCACCTGTCAATAAAACAGACAGACAGACAAACAGGGGATCAGGAGCAAGTTGAATGGATGTTGAGATGTGGAGATTTTACATTTTAGATATCAAAGCAGCTGCTCACCAGATAGGAACACATAAATATATATATATATATATATATATATATATATATATATATATATATATATATATATATATATACATATATACACATACACACAAAATATTTTTTTTTCCCATTCTTCTTAAGAATGGGAAATGGGTTACAAGAAAATAACACAGTATAAAGAGTATACTAAGGCTCCACCAATGTGGGTTTTTGAAGACCATTTCTAATATTTTGTATCAGTATTCAATATGTATACATGACTGTATTCATGCCAAAATACAGAAAATTCACTCAGTGTTTCCCCTACAATTTTATGCTTGTCAGAGTGGAAAAGTCTCTGAAACAATATTTAAACCATGGGACACCAAAACTCTACACTGAACCCCATGATAATAATAATAATGATAATAATGATACGATACATAACAATAATAATAATAATACTTGTGTGGAATGTAATCAAAATGTCTCATTAGAATCAATTCAGATATAGGGCCGGCATGAGTGTATTAAATGACACAGTTTCAGCATTTTGAGTATTTACCATTAAACTCTAGTCATGGCCACATAAAAGTCCGATCATACTCACAAAATTATGTGTCGTCAGCGGCACATTCTCCAACACTTCAACATGCAACTCCTCTCCCGTCAGCCAGGAGATGTCTGTGTCCCAACCAATGGGCTTCTTCTCTCTGAAACAGGAAGTGGAGAGTTTAGGGAAGGACTGTTTGTGGTACAGTCTACACCTCACACTTTTTTTATACTGCATTGAGAATATTGTGCAAATATAGCCATGACGGTTTAGAGCAGGAAATCAGAACATCCTATACCTACAATGGCAAGCTTGTTTCATTGGTTAATAAAGAGTATAATATATAACAATAATATATATGCATGCTTTATATTGAAGTTTATATGAAGTGAATATGTGCATGTACTTTGTTCCTGAAAATGACTACAATTATACAGTTTTGCTTTTCATTATTATTATTAAAAACTATATACATACTTTTGAAACACAGTATTTTCCTGGGGTGTATCGTCATGATGCCTGGATTTGCCATTGCATTTTTAACACCATGCATCTTTGTATTTTTGCTTCAGGCAGTATTTGTCTCTTTGGTTAATAAAAAATGTATGCATGCTTTAGATTTGAGAATACAATCAATCCTGTATGCTAATGATGGCCTCACCCATCCTGTATCCTGTAGACTGCACAGCATTCTGGGATGAGGCCTCGCATCATCAGAGCTTTCTTCAGCGAGTCTCTTACAGTCATCCCACAGCGGGCAGGGACCTGGGACACAACAGACAAACCAATAGAAGACAGCAATCACTACAGTTAGCTGTGATAGGAACTAGCATGGCAGACCAGAGTAAGCTAACAACAAGAAAATGAAGTGACACAACCCTACAAGTTAGAATGTTGAAACTTTTGCATTTGCAAAGGAAGAGGTGGATTCTTCTTTGTACCCGTTGGCGTTGGTGAACGTGGTTTTAAAGTCTCTGCTCGTAGCAAGGCTTTTATCTGCAAGGCAGCAGCTACCCACTGTGTAGCTAATCAAAGTAAAAGGGGGTCACCTACATTCACTCATTTCCCTTGGCCTCACACTGTTCACCAATCTGTTGGAGAGCCAAACCATTCAAAAAAAGCCCTTCCCTGAAAATAGACGGTGAAACCAATGTCAACCTATGCAAGGTTGGCATCAATTCCAAGACTCTGTGATCTAAACTTGGCGCCCTACTAACCCTAACTCCTAGGATCATCCATTTAAGGGTATGACCACGCCTACAGTTAATTTGCTTTGGTCCAAATCGTAGTGGAACAGTTAACTTTTTTTGCATTTTTCCATTTGGTTCGTTTAGGTTCACACTGACAAGCGAACTGGGGCTTGTAAACAAAAGTCACATGGACTCAACAAGTACCTAGTTTATTGGACAGAGTTTTGGTAACCTATCATCGAGCCAGGTTAGAAATTTTGGTAAAAAAATGTGCGGTAATTTCCCTTCTCTGGTGTGCATACCAGTTAAGAACACATGAAGAAATAGCTGAATATGAGCATCAGTCCAGACTACAGTTTCCTCACACTTCAACATCAACATCAGACGGCAACATCCATCTCCTTATACCCATAAACCCTTGCGTTTTGGGGTCGTTTGCTTTAGTTGGGTGGATTACGTTCTCACTCCTAACAAACCGCACCACAGTTCTCTTGGAAGAGGACTGAGACTCGGTCTCGGTGCCATTATTTGGTGCCACCTGAGTTCAAATGGCATTGTTCTCACCTGGCCAAACTAACCAAACTGAAGGAGGAACCGCACCAGAGTTCAAATAAATGACTCTTTGGCGTGAACACACCCTAAGGCACACATTCATGTAGTCTGTCCTGTTTCAAAGGAAACTTGACCTTTTGTGAGACTTGAGGAACAATGGTTTATTTACCTCTACTGTACATAACGGTAATGATATTGGTTTTGGTCTCTTACAGGCTGCCATGATCAAAATTCAAAGCCTTCAAACCATTTTTGCCATGTAGGCTAACCCGTCTAACAGAAAAAAAAGCAACAACAGAAACAAGTGGCTCCATCCCCACAACAGACATACCACCGTTCTCTGTTTGTTGGGCAGGAAGACCCTGACAATGGGCTTCTGGGGCGAGCGAGGGTTGGCTCGGCCAGCGTCGGTGGGGGTCTGCAGGACAGCCAAGGTGTTGGGGGCCGAGGGGAAGGCCTGAGCCCCACCACCAACCCCACAACCTCCCATCTTCACCTCTACAAGGGCCGGCGTTGGGGAGGAGCAGGAGAAGTCTGTACCGTTGCCCATGGCCTCCAGGAGCTGCTGCTCCCTCTGCTGAAGCGCATCCAGCTTACTGGTGTACTCCTCATAAGCCTGGAGAGGGAAAAGGTATTGGTCATCATGCTTGAAATGACATTCACAGGCAATTGTTTGATAAAATAACATTCCTGCAACTCCATTTTTTACAACCTAACCACTCTTACCTCCAGATATATGGAAGGAGGATTGTGTTCTCCTCCAAACTTATCCAGAAGGGCCTCTAAGTGTTCTTGCGTCAACTTTATCATCTGCTTGATATTCCAGATCTGCGGGGAAAAGGCACCAATGTCATGAACGTTAACAAAGTGGCTATCCTGCAAGAAATGAAGAGCAAACTGAGTTGGCAGACCTATTAGAAGAATCTTTCCCCGACTTGCCCCATCCCAAACAGTGATGTCCGAAGCATTCCCAGGGTTTACACTCAGTAACAAGGTGGGAGCTTGGCTTCACAACATTCCCCGGATCAATGAGTCTAAACAGAAAGCAGTACTTGCTTTTCGTCCTGCAGTGTTTCTGATTTCCACCTAAAGAACTGGGCCTGTATTTCCCTCCGGTGTAACAATGGAAGCAGAGTTTGATCTAGTGGAACATCTCTGGACTTCTGGAAGCCAGATTTGAAGCAGAATTATGCAGAAGGTCTATCAAACGGATACATTTGCCTACTGACAAACAAATAAATCTATACATTTACCTTCTTACAAATACCTTTTACTTTCATACAACTAAAAAAAATTGGTGGCAGCTTATTTCTACGCCTATTTTGAGTATCAGAAAAGGTGATTAGAACAATGTTAATAATATCTGGGAATTGGAGATAACTAACTACGGCTGACAAATCAATTTGTCTTCACCCTGTCAAGGCATGGGACTTGTCCTCCCCCCCCCCCCCACGCTCTATTTAATGTTGGTGGGAATTCCCTGTAGGCATGCGTTATTGAAACATCAAACATACTGCAGTTGTCAAATAGCGTTTTATAGCTTCAGGAACTGGGACCATACAGAGACAATTTCCCTTTAATCTTTGTCCGATAACCCTCCAGACAACTATCTGAACTATTTCTACCATTTCGGCTCATTAAAAAGGTACTTAAATGCATGACAATATCAACATCAAACTTAAACAAATGTAGTGTGTCTACCTTCACTTCGACTCGGGCCTTCTTAAAGTTAAGTCTATTAATATTAAGAATCTGATCCAATTAAATGAATAGCAGTTTAACTGGATTATGGGCTTAGTCCCAGTCATAGTAAAGAAATAGGCTAACCATCGGCGCTTGATTTAATAGCTACATGGAGAATATGTCTATTGGGCATGATCATAGGTTCAATTTTTTTAATTCTACAAAACCGACAAGACAATAACTGCTAAAGCTGGAGAAATACCGTTCATTGGCTTTGTTTACATACAATATCAGGTAAAGCTTTCCCATCATCTACTCAAGGGGTTCTCAAACTATTTTTAACAAAAAAAAAAGACAAAATAGATGCATGGTGTCTGGTGATAACCTCCCTTTTTAAACTAAATAAATACAAAACAGTACAGACCAATGACCCTGAGCTGATAATAGCCTACATTTTGGCATTTGACATGCCTTCACTCAAAACAGTATTGGCTACTGCCACCAGGAAGAGAAGTCATAAAAGTAGAGAAAACAATCAGATAACGCCAATAATCTAAAATATCTGATTCTGCTCACTTGAAATATAATATTAAAGGACTATTCTTTGTTTTTTGGAGACCCCTTGAGACCCTCTCGGTGACCCTTGGGAGTTCATGGACCCCACCGGCCTGTGCAAATCAATGAAGGCCTGATAAACAGCATCATTTTCAGTGTAATCAAGCTGTAATCAAGCTGTAATCAACCACGTCTACTTAGTACTGGGTAAGGCTTTACCCCAAGCTCCTCTGTCTCCAGGAAGTCAGAATATAGAATAGGTAAACTCCAGACACGTGTCCAAATGTCCTTAGACTGACCGCCCCACCTAAAGGAATTTCCCACTGTGAAATCTAGCACAGAATAAAAATATCTGAAGTAATGAACATTACTTCCTTTTGCTTAATATATGTCATCACTGAAAGGAATGACATAAAACTAGCCTACTTCATGTTTTCTTATGGCCCAATATGACCTGCAGTACAAGGGATTTGTCTTCCAAGCTGTCACCTACGTAGTCATAGCCTGATTTTGATGGCAGTTCCAGGTTATTTGCTGGGTCAGAGCTGGTACTTGGGCCCTATTTTCCCATCATACTGATTGATTCTGCCCAAAATCTCGTCAAATGCTTCACTATAGAGCTACTTAGGTCTTGCTTGCCAGGGTGCGGCTCCCCAATACAGTCCTAATGGGACCAATGGACCCCAAAAGCACCCACAGCATGTCTTTTTCAACATATTGATGCTCACTCTGTAATGAGACATGTCTGTATTTAATATTCAGTTTATCCATCACCTGACAACTTTCACAATTTATCTTGCACTACTTTACACAGTAGTGCATGTAGACAGGCTGCCATAGCCGGCCGGCAAAGAGGAAACTAAAGAAATGGCTAAGGTAGCATGAAAGGCCTGAATTTAGATCATTTTATTTTACATCTTTTTACCCTTATGTCTCATTACAGACCAAACAATCAATATGTTGAAAAAGTATTCTTTGGATGCCTTTTGGGGTTGATTTTTAGATTGTCCATTGAACCATAAGGACTAGATTGGAAAGCCTAAAGGCCCTGACACACCAGGCCGACGGTCGGCCGTCGGCCAATGTCGGGCTGTCGGTAAGCGTCGGTGTCCCTAGTTTTTGCGGAGTGTCCCGCACCGTCGGCAGTAGTCGGACCCTGTCGGCGTCTTTTTGGTCGATTGAGCATGTTGAATCGGCGTCGGAGCCGTCGGTGAGAGAGATCACTCTGATTGGCAGTTCGTGTTTTGCCTCTGGATGATTGGACTGATAAATTCCTTCAACATGTGGAACTGAACAGGAAAGAGCCGAGCGAAATTTTTAAAATCGGAGGTTTCATTTATCTCCAGCTCTCGACACAGGTTCGGGAAAGCCCCTTGAGCCTGTCGCTGGAGTAACGTTATTCATGATTTCACCCATTTAGTGCGGTTTCTCCTTATTTTTCGCCTCCGCCTCTTCCTTTCTTCTTCCACAACCAAAAGACCAAGGGCTGACAACGCCAGTGCCATTTGCAACTTCTTATCAGACATAAGGTATGGAGAGTTATTTCCCCTCACGCAGGCGCAGAACGTACGTGCTAGTTGGCTGACAGGTGTAGTCTTTGCGGTGTGTTCAAGTGCAACTTTTTGGACCAGACGCAGGCGACGCAACAGTCGGCCTTCGTCACCGCTGGTTCTTTGAAGTCGGTTTGGTGTGTCAGGGCCTTAAGACCTAAGTAGCTCTATAGTGAAGCAATTGACCAGATTTTGGTCAGAATCAATCGGTATGATGGAAAAAGATGGGAAAATAAGGTTCAGGTTGAAAAAGGCTGGGGTTATGCTTTAAGGTTATTGAAAATGTGAGACATTCTGCCAGTACAGTGGCTGAGCAGTCACTGGACTTCTCCAAAGGCAAAATTCAACTGGTTTGATGTTAAGAAAACCTTCCTGATCTTGCAGCTTGAGACTGTGGAACAACTTTTTAAGGAGCAACGTGATAGAAGGATCATTAGGTTGTTGGATAAGATACGCGTTCGTCTTTACGGTCTAACGTATGGAACAGAGAAGAACAAGAAGTTTGTGTAGGTCTACCACAGTTTTTACTACAGAGGATAAAGATATGACGTTTTTAGAGTAACTTCAGTGTGGCATGGTATAGAAATTCAGAACCTTTATATATGTGCTGATTCTATGGTCCAGCAGTGAGGCCTCTGACCTACAGACTGAGCACTCAGAAGAACATCAGATTTCCAGGTTAGGCTATCCTTTGGTCACGGAACACATAGCCTGGCTGATGGTATGTGTGTTTTATGTGTAAATGTGTGTATGTGTGTGTGTGTGTGTGTGTGTGTGTGTTGGGGGGGGATAAAGCCTATAATATAGATAAAGTAGCCTATAAAATTTTGAGCTAAAAAAACAAAAAACAAAAGCACGACTTGAGTTAGCCACCATCATCATCATCATCACCATCATCCCTTTGAGGCTAACACCGAATCTGTGAAAATGCAACTTTCAACATATTAGAATCCATTAGAACCCATTAGAAATCTGTGTAATTGTGTGTCTTTGTTGTGTCAACAGCGGTGTGTGTGTGTGTGTGTGTGTGTGTGTGTGTGTGTGTGTGTGTGCTCTGTTGGCGCACCAGGCTGCAGCTGCAGTGAAGCCTGGAAAATGAAGCCAGGAGCGAATGGAATAAAGCAGGCCTGAAATAAACACTGGCTCCGCCGAATAAAACCTTCCACTACCGCTCAGATTTGTCTGTCGCAAACGCATTTTTCTATCAAATGTAACCGGGGGAGGGCGAATGCTCCGTATTGGATTGAATCGTTTACATTTTTTGTGCATCGTCTTGCCCCCTGCAATGCATCCCCCACGATCCATGTTACAGCCGGTGTTTCCTGAAGATTTACATCCAATTACCTCCGCTCGGAGCCCGTGTCCCCTGCCCAGCTCAGCCCCGCTGCCCACCGCCGGAGCGCCTACCTCCTCGTCCTGCGGACCTCCGGGGATCCCCGCCGAGCAGGAGGAGTCCAGCCCGGCGCCCAGCTCCTCCAGGCCCCGCTCCCTGCCCGGCTCCCGCTCCGTGGTGTCTCCGTTGAAGACGGGCGGTGGGGACTCGGCGCTGCTCAACGCCGCCATTTTAAACTGCGAGAAACTGAGTGGAAAATAATAGAGGGAAGAAACGCAGGCTGGTGTTGAGGACAGGAGGGGGAGACAGAGACGCAGAACGGCAGGACGGAGCTGCCGAGCCTCTGGACAGGCTGGATGACACACAGCTACAGACACTGTTAGCCTGACTCAACAATACACAGCAATATTAAGAATACAATTTCGTCTTAAAACACAGTGCTGAGGTGTCTTTCCAATAGTAATACTAAGAAGAAGAAGAAAAAGAAGACGAAGAAGAAACTCAAAAATACAAATAAAATACGATTTTTCAAAACTAGTGTTGAGGTGTCTATCTAATACTACTCCTCCTCCTCCTCCTACTAATAATAATTATTAGGCTATTATTATAAAACAACATCAATACTACTAGTAGTAGTACTAACCATAATGATAATAATAATAAAACAACCTCAAAAATACTGCTACTAATAATAATAATTCTAAAAACAAACTCAATACTACTATTACTACTACTATTACAACTAATAAAAAACAACATAAGTACTGCTACTAACAACCTCAGTACCACTAGCCTATTACTACTACAGCTATTATTATTTATGTATTTATTTAGGCTAGTTATTATTATTAACAACATCAATGGGCCCATTTCTATGAAGTAGAACTGGTAGTAGAAATATTTAATTTGTATTTTAGACTACACTTCATATCTACATCATACAGCTAAAATATCCAACATCCACTGACATATTAAGAAAAATATCGTTAAAAAATGGTTGAGGTGTCCTTCCAATAGTAATAATAATAATAATAGGCCCATTTCCATGTGGTAGAATTTTTAATAGAAATAGCCCATAGCTTTGTTTTTATCTACCATCCTACAGTGCATTAAACAATCGACCTCCATTGACAAAAATGTAAAAAATAAAATAAAATAACTAAATCTATGGAGTTAAATGCACTGGATTAGGAGTGCTGCAGAAAGCAGCTCATCTTGGTGAGTGGCATAAAATCAGAGAATAATCTCACCATTCAATAAGAGACTGAACATTTGAATCAGAAATTTCAGGATTCAGGAATAAGGACTGGAATGCCATGTCAGTGCTGTCTGGTGTTCAGTAATATACATTTTATTCATGTGGATCCCAGAAAGACAGTATGGGCAATACATCAACATATTAATTGGAATAAGATAACATATTCATATCAATATATAATGCATTAACATCTGTGAAGCATGTTGTGACTACATTACAATGGTTTCCAAGCATTTTCCTGTTATGATCAATGTACTTGACTTCTGAGCAGTAAAGTGGATGAGATTTGTAAGTGATACCCAACTACTTGTTTTGACAGAAACTATTTGTCAATAGCATTTCTTTTATTTTCAAAAAACATGCAACATGGGAAAGATGTTGGTCTGTTTACATCATTCAATACCATACAACTGGTGTGAATGTGACAGCATCAAACATGAACAGATACACCTGTGTAGCCGCTAGGTTTCGACCGATATTGGTTTTTGACAGCTGATACTGACACCAACATTTTTAGACGCTGATAGCTGCTATTCAATATCTTTAAATTTGACTATTTTTATACCAAAAATTTCAAGTAGTCAGCGTTTCCACCAGAATTGTATTCTTGTCAGGGTGGAAAAGCCTCTGAAACAGCATTTAGACCATCATGGGACACTAAAACTCTTCACTGAAACCCACAGTAATTAAATTCCTTTGTTTTTCTGTAGCTGCGATCAGGCAGGAACCTCCATCATATCAGAGGTGGACGACACTGACTGGCTGATATCTGATATTTCATAAAAGCCCAATATCTGCCCCATATATCGGTCTAACCCTAGATGCAACAGCCTGTTTACATCTGTCATGAGTGTGGCTGGAAGGTTGGCTGGCTCGACACTTTTTCATTCACGATTGATTAAAACTGCATTCGTAGAACATCCTCTGCTCCACAGTGGGCGTGGGGTAGCTGCCACAGTTCAACGCTCTGTCCACCCACAGAAAAAACATAAACCCAACGATCCAGCGGTAGGAAACGTTGTCCGGGTCATTTTTTCTTGGTGGCTCGCTTTCCTTCGCCCTTCTTTGGTTTCCCTTTGCCTCGCAGTTTTCTCAGGCGACGCATCTCCTCCTTGAAGTCTTCGTGCTCATCTCTGAGGAGAAAGAGGACAAATGTTATCCTTAGAAGCTATATGATTACCATTTAGACTTGTTGAGTTTCCAGCTGATTTACTGGGCGCCAACTGGATCTTGGTGACAAGACACACAATACACACAACCGTCGTTTTTCACAATACTGATCTGCTTTCATGTTTGAGATTTGATGCAAAGCCTCTCGTTTCCTTTTTAGTCACATCCCACTTGAAGCAGCCACTATTACATAAGGATATATTTTGATTTGATTTGATTTATTAGACAATTAAAAGAAAACAGAGCATGGGAAAACCATTGTGTCCTTGGTGGATTCTGTTAGCAACCCAAATTCGAGTACAGTACTGATAATTAGGGCTTTCTGAAGGACGCTAAAATTCTCCATTAAAACCCATACTACTGAATTCTTTTAGTTGTTTAGCAGCACCGAAAGTAAATAAAAAAAATCAAATGTCATGTCCGGTTTTACAGACTGTGGTCCCTGTGGTCAGGGAGGAACTGCCATCATATCAGAGGTGAACCACACTGACTGGCTGATATCTGATATTTAATACAAGACCAATATCGGCCAGATACATCAGTCAAACCCTACTGATAAAACCTCCAAAAAAAACACAAAAGCCTTTTGGCACAAATAGAAATCTGTGTCAACATAAGAAAGTAGTTGAGGAGCTCCTTAAATACCTGAATAGTCCCATAAACCTCAGCTTCTGGGTCATGGCGTAGTAGATCTTGTGCTGCGGGTACCAGTCATACACCTCCTTCCTCTGGGCCATTGGAGGCTCCTTGAAGAGCTGGACCACCTTCATGGACTTGGAGTCCGTTGGGCGCACGACATCCCCGAAGATCCGCGCGCTCAGCCGGGCCATGCGGACCGCGTAGCTGGACAGTCCGGCCATGACTGAAAAAAGAAGCAGAGAGAAAAATGGGGTGAGGGTTTTGTCCTATGGTATGATCCAGCAGTGTAGATAGGTGGTATATCACATCATAATCTTGTAGTTTTTATCATTATAATGGAGAGCAAAGAGCAAACAAAATTTACCAGAAATGTATTTGGAAGCCATATCTAAAATAAAAAACCATATCGAGGAGCATTCAGGACCAATGTTCCCTCTAAGCTAATAGCTTGGTGACCTACGTTTAATAATTGATCACACTGGCCAAATAACAATATATTTTCAGTTCCTACACGTAAAAATGTATCACATTGACCAAATAGTAATATCTTGTCATCCCTACATCAAAGAGTTTGTCACACTGACCGAATAATAATATCTTGTCACTCATGATTCATGAGTCGGTAGGTTATTTTAGTGGATAAAAGTTTGGTAGCTTTTTGTGCTAAACGATATTAAAAGCAGGGACTTTAGCATAGTTCATGGTTTTGACGTCCCTGACCACAAGGCATAACAAAAGCATTTAATAAAGCTTAAAAAACAATAAAAACCTTTATTAAAAGCATCTATGCAGCATTGTAAAATGAAAGATACATACATGAAATTGACAGCTTTCGGTGGCTTACCCGAGTCCGACAGAGAGCCTTATAGTAGCCGGTTAGGAAGCAGAAATCACTGCTTCATTCGAAAATAATACAACGCGTGTTTACTTCTGGTTTAATTTGAAATATTCGTTATTTACCAGTATTATGAGGACAGCTAGCTAACCTTCATACACACGCCAGCCTGCCCTCACAGTCGACCCGCTACTAAGCCCTACTGCGCATGACACATTTTCCGTAAAGATGATTGGTCAGCTGCCTTTACTTCCTCTTTTGGCTAAAATGTAAAATTTCTTGTATTTTATTTTATATATAATATATATGGATTTTAGACGTTACAAAAATGTCCCTCATTGAGAATCGCTGTAAATTAACATACAAACTCTCTGTCCTTGTTGTTGTACCTTCAGTTTAATCTGGTACTGACAGGAAGTCCGTCCCTCTTAAGAAGTCGGACAGTGCAATGCTTTTACACAAAGTTCCGTTTATTATACAGCAGTAGTACTATCCCTGTATTAGTAATAAGTCCAGTCGCACGTCTCCAAATAAATTACTGCAAAAAATAAAGTAATTCTAAATGAATTATCTTGGCTGTTTCTACTACATCGCCCAACAATGTTTTCTAAAGCGATTAAAGCATTATATTTTATTGATGTGGTAGGAATGACTCACATTATGTTTATATAACCCCACAATTATTTATATTATTATTGTTTTATTGTTTTATTAGTTATATTCCTATTTTTTTTATTGTTTTATTAGTTATATTCCTTTTTTTTTAATTAGTTATATTGCTTATTTTATATTCTATTTCTGAGCTTCTTCTTCTTCTTATTATTATTATTATTAGCTATTATTATTTCATACTGCATACATATTGATATGTCTCTATTTGTATAATGTTAGATGATATTTTTTAGTATATTTTTCCTATCTTAAATATGCTGCACTAATTTCTTCTTTGCCTCACTAAGTCCTATTATTATTTTACACAATAATAATGTTGTAATACAGACTTTTCCCAATACTTCCCATTTATACATTCTACATATAGCACATGTTGAAATTGTTGGTTTGCATATATTTATACAACCCAAGCTTTCTATAGTCTTGTTTGTACTTTATTTTTATGTTTATATTCTATTTCCCCCTACATTATGCTACTATTTGCTGCTGCAACGATGATCATAAAAGTTTCATTTAATCTTGTTTCTGTTCTTGTATTGTATCTTGTTTTGATAAACGGTGAGATGCTAGATTGGCAATGACAGTGGTCAGGATGAGTTCAATCGGCATCCTGACAGCACTTCTATCAAGTCTATTTCTGTAGTGCCGTTACGATTTCTGAACAGAAGAGGGCGCCAGATACGAAGAAACAGTGAAAACTGCATCCACAAAAGTAGTTGTACTGTAAGCTACGTTTCCCCACATTTCTCCATCTCCAAATGTGCTGAGCAGGTCGTAGAAATGGTAAGAGAGAAAACAGGAAAGACTTTCGTGGTTGAATAAGGGCAAAAACATTACCGAATGAGTGAATTAGAAAACCCCCTCTCCCTGACATTACTTTATATTTCCTATATGTGTTCTGTACAGGTGTGGATGGCTGCCTTGTCTGCCCAGCAGGCGGTGATGTGAAGCTCAGCTCCTATCCGTTTCAATGTGGATTTTGGGAGGTAAGAGAAAGCCAACAAGTTGTCAACTGAAAAGTAGTTATGAATTCTAGTTACTTGTGTGCTTTAAATAACACCACTGGTTTGTATAACTTCATCAATATAGGCTACAGGCCTTCACTAAATCGAGTCAAATGTATTGAGATAACACTTCAAAAAAAAGTTCATTACAACATACATGTCAGAGGGAGGAAAAGTAACTCAATAAAATCAACCCAATACGAGAAGGTAATTAAGAAAAACAAGAAAATACAAAACTATTTTTTAAAAACAAGTGAAAGCTATCTTAACGCAAATTACATGCTAATGTAATCAAATCAAATTAGCTAAAACCGCTCAGTTCCACGACAATTTCACGACGTTACTGCTAACATATCCTCAACAAAGGATTAAGCCCGTTTACAATGAAGAAATCCAACAAACAATATGCACAGCCTATCTAAACAACACACAAGCAATTTAAATGATAGAGAAATTTGAAATGGGAAAATCAATCTTCCAATTCAATTGCAATGAAAACTAGCATCAGCAGGAGCATCAGCTGGCCAATAAAAGTTACTACCACAGGCATTTCAGACAGTTCACCGAATGAAAATACTCCAGGCTCTTAGACATATCAGCACATGGAGATGTGTGGGTGTAGGCTTGTGCATGCATCTGAGTGTCCATCAATATATCTTTGTCAAATTAATTGTGATACCTTGGCATAGCTACTGTAAACGAATGAAGCCACGGTGGAGACGACTGGTAGCCTTTATCTCACATAGGTATTGCTAGTGTTTTTAAAAGACTACATTTCCCATAAACCCTGATTCCTCATGTCCTCCCTCCCCCTGCCTGGCATCTTTGGCTTTACTGAAGAGGATAAACAAGTTGGAAGTGATTTTTTTGTCTTTCACTCCTTCCACCATCTACTTTTGCCAGAAACTCTGGAAGCTTTAGCTCTGTTGCTGCTGGAAGAACAGCAGCAAAGCAATTCCCTTTGTGCCGTAAAGCAATCCAGCACATTTCCCGCCAAATCCGACCTGGTGGCGCACAAATGTAAAGTGCAATGTGGCTGTAGAGGCTGCCACCCTTCTCACCAGTGGTCTCATAATTATACTGATGTCTCAAAATTAATGTGGGAATGATTTATTTCCGTTAAACGGATACACGATAGCACCTTTAAAGGGAATAAAAACACATTTGTGCAAACCCTGTATAAATACTTGAATCTTTCACATATTGTCTTTTGTCATTGTTATATAGTATAGTATGTTGACCTTTTTTTTAATCATTTTTAGAATTCTCTACCTGTTATTATAATGCACACATCTCACAGTCTTTCTCAATAAGTTATGCTTCTACTGACGATAATGTTGCTGTTTTACATCCTATAAAACTGGATTCCAGAATTTTCATTCATACATTTCTACTACACTTTATCAATTTATTCTATTCTTATTCATATCCTATTCTTCTTTGCTGTATCCTATTATTATTTGCTGCCACAACAGCCCAGTTTCCCCACTGGGGGACATAACATTTAATCTAATCTAATCTAGTCTAGTCTAGTCTAGTCTAGTCTAATCAGTCGAATCTAATAATTCAATATCTGCAAATTATAGAGGATCCAGTCTGTCAAGGTATTAATATTTTGTCAATTTAAGTTATACTATCCCTGTAAAAAATACAATATTTGTCTGTCCGTTTTTTTTTCTGTTTTTTTTTTCTTTTTTACAAATGGTGGATATCACATTTTATAATGAGACTCCTCATTTTCTCAACAGTAATGGTGAAGACTTTCAGGCAGAGAGTAGAGTAGAATACAATACCAGTTAATTTGAAACAGGAGCTGGTAAAATTATATGCCTATTTTAGCTTTTGATGAGCAGGAGGTAGATATGTAGGAACATTCATTTGGTGGACAGGTAAAACTTTGTCTCTCTTATAGTCTTGTCTTATGTATTTTCTCTGTTCAGTCCAGGAACCAAGATATTTATGTTTGGTAAAAAACATTTCGACACTATTGCTTGCTTTTGTCTGCATCTATATGACTCTTTTTCCAAAAAGAATCTCTCATCATTTACAGTTATCAATGAAAAGATTCCGAATATAAAAGCGGACTGTAGACTAGGCTTGGGCTGATATGCGATAATATCGAATATCGTGATATTTTCCGCAATATCGAATATAGTGTCATAGTGTCCCGGCTGCATCACAATTGTGCAAACCTTTAAACTATAACTTTTAAAACCTATAATCTCCTAGTAGTAGGATAGTAAAAAAAATAATAATAATCATCGTTGTAGTGAAACATTTTTAAACTGGGATCCCTTTTCCACAGTTATCCTGGAAATGGCAGGAATGAGCAAATGACACCAAATGGCCGTTGTTTTTGCTTGAATTGTAAGATCAAATTTCTAGGCTATTAATAATAATTAGAAATTTGATCTTATTTAGAAGAAATAAAATACACCAAAAAAACAGGGGAAAAAAACGGCCAAGCCTACAATAGAGTGTGAGCGGTGGGTGGAGGCGACAACATAGCACCATCAAGCCTGCAGCACCATGGACAGCACCCTCCCTCTGCCCCACAGCAGCACCATGGACAGAGTTACTGGGAGCAAGAGCTGCTTGGCTGTGTGGGAGCCCAACTGATGAGCAGCTACCCCCACTCTAACACACCTGAAGCCACTTCAGCTAATGGCTGCTGCTCCTTAAACCCTGCTTGGACGAGCCATTATTTGGTGGGTTTAGGGCTGGAGTGACCTCTCTGCTCTCTGTCCCGGAAAGCAGTCACCCGCCGACAGAATAAAGACTCACTCAGCCAAGAAGAAGAAGAAGAAGACTTTTTGTTCCCTGTTTTCAAGAATTGAGTTGTATCTTATGAGGCTGTGCAATGAAAGACCTTTTTTCTGTTTGAACCTTAATATTGTCTCTCGTCTCTAGCTCCACTTTCCCGCAGAGGGCCCCTCCCAGGGTTCTCGAAAGAGTTCCAAGGCAGCTGGTATTAGTTGACTGTGTGTGTGTTGAAAAATAAAAGTCCTCCACGGAGGGGAAATATTGCTTTACGTTGTCAAATAGAGCTGATGACTCCCCATCTGTAGGCTGGAGTCCTTGACAGGTGGATAACAGCAGTGCTCATAAATTATGTAGGTGTAGTCTCTACGTAATGGTCAAAGTGTAGCGCAAAACAGTCAATGCATGTTGAAGTAAAGCACCAAAGCTGAGATCTACTGTGATGTTTACAGAGAAACACCCGATTACGTGAGATAAATTTAATTTAAAGCACCAAGGTTCTCAGAGACACTGATTTAGCTTGTGAAATTTGAAAACTAGTGTGTGCAACTAAGTGAGGGAAAATGCATTTTGGGATTTTTTGATCTAAAACAGTGGTTCTCAACCATGTGAGTCTGCAGATTTTCACTGCAACTGATTAACACACTTTCAACCAGAGAGTAGGAACTAATCATTGCTATCCTCAGCTGCTGTAGTGTTTGATTGGAGTCCTTCTAGGGTTAGGATATAATTTGGCATATTGCGATCTTGGAATTATAGGTTTGTGTTTTTTTATGTTTTTCATTTATTCATGATCTTTGAATGTTACTTTATGCTTATGTGGTGTTACAGTACATCTAGGAAAAAGAACATTTTGGGGTAAAATATTTCAAAAGACCAGCCGGTGTGTTGAATCTTTGAAGCTCCATATCTCAGAACTACACTCCACCCAGATAAAACATCATAATTCCAAGATCACAATATGATGAGCCAGAGGACTACTGGAGGAAGATGTCAGTCTAGGCTGCAGGTTTTCATTCCGACCAAACACTACAGCAGCTGATTTCACACTTCTTTCAACTAGACAGGAGGGACTAACCAGTGAAGTCAGCTGCTGTAGTGTTTGGTTGGACTGAAAACCTGCAGACTCTTGGGTCACAATGGCTCATGATTGAAAACCACTGATCCAGGCTACTGAGCCTTGATAGGTCAGAATATGGCTCATACTCTGTTGTCATGCCTCTCTTCCTCCTGTCCACCCTCGCTGTGAAAAAGGAATGAATAACATATGAGTTGACAAGGAAAGTAGCAGCTGCTGCTATAGAGCTGTTTCTGTTACGTTTTATTTTACTATTTTACTTTATTTTACTTTGAGGTCACAAAGGTAGAGGTTAGATTCCATGTGAAGTCCAAACCTTAGTGGGGTCGTTGGGCTGTATATAATAATGTATGTGAAAACATAACGACATACATACTCTGTAAGGGATGCATTGTGTTGTCTTGAAGCATCAGTGTATCAATGTACCATCACAGAATGTGTCTCTAGTCCATTTAGTTGGTGACAATTTAGTCGCCTTCACATTTAGGTTTCCAGATACTTTCTTTTATTTCCTGTGTTAATCAGGTATCTCTTCGAGTAGAGTGTACTTAAACATTAACCTCAAGATTAGATGTACAATAATGTTTAACTTTGGCTCCCTATAACTTTGCTATAGGGAACCAAGTACTAGTAAAGTGGTAGTTGTATTAGTAGTAGGCTAGTAGTAGTAATAGGAGGAGGAGTAGCAGCAATAGTAGTGGTAGTAGTAGTTGTGCTAGTAGTAGTTTTATAGTAGTAATAAACAATAGTAGTAGTAGTAGTATAATAGTAGTAGTAGTAGTAGTGACAGAAGTAGTAGCCTATAGGCCTATAGTAGTAGTAGCTACTAGACTAGTGGCAGTAGTAGCCTAGTAGTAGATGCAGTAGCAGCAGAAGCAGTACTACCAGTAAGATAGTAATAGTAATATTAGTACTACTAGTAGTAGTAGTAATAATAGCAATATTAGTACTAGTAGTGGTAGTAATAGTAATATTAGTACTACTAGTAGTAGTAGAAGTAATATATAAGTAGCAACAGTGACAGTAGCAGAAGTAGGTATAGAAGTATTAGTAATTGAGGCAGTAGTAGTAGCACTTGTAGTAGTATCGCTGTACTACTACTAGGCTACTAGTAGTAAGCTAGTTGTTTATTGAAAATAATATCATCCATATGAGCTCTATATCCTGTAATCCTACCAGCGATCCTACAGACAGAATCGTGTTCATTGGTCCATCAGCAGGCCGCTCTGTAGCAGCTGCCGTCATCCCGTCACACCTGCTGGGGCTGCTGAGACTCTGCTGGATGATTTCACTATTCAACTACGTTAGCTGATGGACGGTCTGCAGTCTGGGCTCTATTTGGATAACAGGTAAACTAAAATACCCTTTAAACTCACACCATTAGGCTTCAGGATAAGGGCGGTGAGCGGAAGGTTTGGTTTGCCTATATAAGGAGAGCATGATATTTCATTTCTAAATAGGCTATGGCGAAGTGTAATTCCACGATTCTGTCTAGTTGTTTCTACAGCATTCACTGCCCCCTTTGTCCATCATGCATTTTGGTGGGTGGGTTTTGAAGTCAGGGTGATTGTGGGTAGAATATGGGATACGCCATTGTGTTTTTTTCGGGTTGACTATAAACCTCACGACTCTGCTGATCGGGTTTGTGCATGTTGGTGTCGCCCTGCTCAGACAGATGGATGCTGAGGATCCATGGATGAGATGAGATAAGCGTCCTCTCCCCGTCGAGCTGCTGCAGCGCCGCACACACAGGAGCGACGTCGGGACTCCGCAGCCTCAACACAGGGATTTCGGAATTTCGGTTTACATTTTACTATTTGAGCTGTGCTACCGCCGAGGTTTCGCTTCCATTTGCACATCATCGCTTCGATAATGCTACCGATACTGGCGTCCAGAGGTGATGTGAGCTGAACGAGCGGAAGCCGCAGAGGAGCTGTCCGTCTGTTGAGGTGCTGATGCGGCTGTGACAGAAGCGAGCATGGCTGCCGGGAAGTTACTGCTGTACGCCGGTCTCTCTCTTTCTCTCTGCGCCCTGGGTATGCTGGCAGTGGCTATCTGCTCCGACCACTGGTACGAAACGGACGCCCGGAGGTACAGGGAGCGATGCCGAAGCTTTTCCACCCGCCGTAAGGACCCGGGCTTCATCTATATCCCCAACAACAGCCTGCCGCTGCGGGCCAGCCGGAGCAGCCTGCCCCGCTGGGAGGAGAAGCTGCTGCTGGCCCGGAACCGGCGGCAGCTCTTCGCCATGAGCGCCGCGGACGAGTGCAGCAGGCAGTACAATTCCACCAACATGGGACTGTGGAGCAAATGCCATCGACTAGGCTTCGACCAAGACATAGAAGACCTCATCCGGAAAGGTAAGAACGAAATAGCAACTCGCAACAAAACCCCGGGCCGAATGAAAGTTGTCTGTAGCTCCGTCCAAAACATACAGTGGTATCTAGACATTTGTCATTTTTAATGGGAAAAAGAATGCGCCTGCTTTGTGTTAATTGCTCATTTGCCCTTTGGTCACACTATTAGGATCGAGCTACATTTTTTCTAGGGTAACAGCCTCTCAAAACGTCATTAGGGGTTGCTGTCTCAGTGTTTCAGTGGTTATAGATGGCCTGTAGCAGCAGGCTGCTTGTTGTCATGCTATTTTGCAGAAGAGGGAAGCATGTGAATCTGATGCTGAATAGGAAATGCATGCATGCTTTCCTGTTCTCAGGTCTGATTAAAGCCTACCTCCCTTTTAGTTAAGTGGTGCTAAATAATGACATAATCATTTCAGGCTCTGTGGGCTTGCCAACTCAACCACACAATACAGCATGAGACAGAGAGAGGTGGGGGGCACTCACATCCCCTTCTTTATAGTCCCATAACTTTCCACATAATATAGAGTTAATGCCGGTTAGGTTCCTTCTACAAATGTCCATGGCTATTTTCAAACAGAAGGCCTGCATTCATTCATGACTCATGGACTCCGTCATTTCCTCAAGAGGGAATCTAGTTGATCAAGGGTGTAGGTTTCAGTTCAGCACTCTGGATCAAAGTTGCATTTTAGTAGACTAAATGCAACTTTTCTCTCATTTGAAACAATTGAAACAAAAGATATAAATTTACATGAGAAAAGTCTGCAGGTATACGAGAGAGTGAACTGTTGGTCAATGTGAAATGCAGCAGAAGATTGTAAAACTGAACCCTGATCTGAAGCGCAAAAGTTAATCGAATTATGAAACATGGCAAGCCTCATTTGCAGTTGAAATGCCTTTAAATTCATTAAAAGGAGACTCAAAGTACTAGGAGAAAGACATTTCTTTTAAAGGGGAAGAGGTGTTTGTGTTTGTTACCAAAGCCAATCACAAAATCTGCTTCAGTAAATCTAAACTGTGCTTCTAAAAACACAGAGTGTGTGGGGGGGGGGGATGAATTAATCCTCCTGATATTTAGGGGGTCATGATCCTGCTACACAGGCCGCCTGTGTGTTAAACAGAGAAAGGAGGCGGCGGTTTCTGATGAAAGTTACTGGTCCGAGTCCAAGCTGGAAGAGGACAGGGTGTGTGTACACTCTATCTCTCGCTCTCTCACTCTCCGTGTGTGTGTGTGTGTGTGTGTGTGTGCTGCAGCTGTGCCTTCCTTTGAGGATGCCTCAATGGCCTTGATGGCCCACCATCTGCAGTAATGGGCAGCCCACAGTCAGTGTGCTCAGTGATCAGATGAATGCCCCCATAGTGGAAGGCTGATCTATTCCAAGGCCTTCAGCTACATCATGATGCAAAAGTAGCGGTGCGGTTTGCCGTAGTGATGCGTCCAACAATAATTTAACATCGATGGGTCAATCAGGATGGCCACCCTGAGCCATGGAGGTTAATGCTGTATTTATCTCAGTGTACACATATTGAAATTCTGATCCACTCACAGCGCTTGGGTAACATTCAGCATGATGCACCAGCCAACTGCAACCACACAAAAATCTCCATATAATAATATAATAAGAAGAAGAATAAACTTTATTTACATAGCACTCCATCTAAAAGCAGCGTTTACAAAGTGCTTTACAGAAAGGCGTAAAAAAAAAAAAGAATAGTAAAAAACCTTAAAAACAAGAAAGAGAAAACATGAAAAATAAGAAAACAAGGAGAACTTGAAGGCACTCGGAGAGCGCAAATGCTGAACAATCCTCCAACTTGCTGTGACGCCTAAAGACACCATTCCTGTCACTTCAGTTTTAAGTTAAATTGATTTCATAATCCTGAAAACATACCCTTTGAATTTGGAATCAAGTCTCTACCTCCTTTAGTTTCATAGTTATGGCTAAAAAACTTAAGCTAACCATTCAATGGTGGAAATTCCAGATGTGGATCACCAACAAAATCTAATCGACTGCTGCTTGACCCAAGGCCAATCTGTCCACCAGATTTCATGGAAATCCGTTCATAAGTTTTTTGAGTCATACTGCAGACAGACAGACAGACAGCCAGATGAAGACAGACAGCAAACGGAACAAAAACAAACTCCTTGGCAGAGACAATAAATGGATGAAATCAGATTAAAGAAAACATAAGAAACTAGAAGGGCACTCGGAGAGCGCAGCCCTCCACCAAGGTTCGTGCTATTATTGCTTGTTCGTGAGTCGGATCCGGATCTGCTCCAAAATTTAATGGGTTCTTCCTTGGCCCATGCTACACCCTTCCACAAAGTTTCATGAAAATCGGGCCAGTAGTTTTTCCGTAATCCTGCTAACAGACAAGCAAACAGACAAACAAACAGACAAACAAACAAACGGCACTGAAAACATAACCTCCTTGGCGGAGGTAACAGCACAAGATTAAAAGTAAGCAGGATCAAAAACGAAAGAAAGTCTGTAAAAGTCAGTTTTTAAGAAGTGATTTTAAAAGATGATACTAACTTGGCACGCCTCAGGCAGCTCATTCCACAGTCTATACCCACTGATTGCAAAAACACAATCACCATACAGTCCAATGCCGAGCAATAAAGGTATAATATCACACTAAACCACATCGACTTACAGCCAGGCAGATCCAGACCCTTACAAAACCCGATAAAAGGAATGTAAATTTCAATGCTGTTTGAATCATCACAAGCAACTGGATCGTCATTCATCCTATCCTACTGTCACAATGGAGAATATTCAGACTCTGCATGTTACATTCCCTTTCCTTGATAAACCAATCACTTATGCCGTATTCACATAATATCGGAAGAAGCTGAAAAACAGGATGACATTTCGTTGCTACAACTTGGAAGCATTCACATGTTTAAAACTTGTAGGAACGCACACATCCAAAACCATGTTTATCTTTGGATTTAAAGTCAAACATAAAGCAGATATTGCTTTTCGTAAGTAGGGTTGATTCTTGATTCTAGTGTGAATATACCTGATAATTTTGACTTTTAATACCTTGGACCGCTGACATCAACGGATTCCTTAGTATGTTTACCACCTGTGTTGACACACTTCCACAATTTACAACTCCAGGTGGGAGATATCGGAGCTCGCAAAAAATTCCCACATGTCCTACTTGTTATTATCATTAGGAGGCAGACGTGAATGTTTTTTCCCAGTCAGCAACTCGTATTTACGGTAAATCCATTATGACATGAACATGGCATTATGTACATCTTTCCAGGCATAGCATAGTGACTTCCTGTGTATTTGAACTCTCTATTGTCTTTTGTCTGAGTGCATTTATGTAGAGCCTAACTGATCCAATACTAATAGAAATACATAAATGAGTGTTTATTGATTTGTCTTTGATAATGACTTTGTTGTGGCAACATGAAAAATGGCCATTTCCTGACATGAATCAATTAAATTTAGCCTTCAGTGACAAATTATGATAAGAAGGAGCTCTGGGTCTTGTTTCCTGTTAATAGCGCTATGTGCATGGTATGTGTGACACTCCTGTAAAATGCACTGTACATTTTTTGAGCAGCTTAACTCAACCTTTGTAATTTATTCTTGAAATAATTCAAATGTTCCAGGGATCTTGGGAGGTCAAACGGCAGAGAAAATCACCGTAAAGCCTTTCCTCCACCTAGTGTTTCACTTCTATTCCAATTTAATCTCAGGAGGCAACTGAAGAAACACAGATCCTGTGCGTCGTCTGTGAACTATTTCTATATCTACATCCACAAACTGAAGCAGAGTGGCCTGGCGCTCCTGTTTCATATTAGTCCACATTCTCCTGTCTGCTGCTATGATAGATGAAGCTTGTGAAACTATGGGATATATTCATGGATATCTACTCTGCGTCTTGAGAATCTCTTGTAGAGCGTAAAAGCGCAACCAGGCCCTGATGAGTCATTTCCTTTACATTTGACTAAACTAATCCTATTTTTTGTATAAATAACCCTTGCAATTGTTTTTCTTTGTCAGATATAAATCATAACCCACAAGCATATCTATGGACAGGAACCCTATAGTGATTCAGCTCCTTTTTCCTATTTGTTATTCATCACATTCCTATTTAACTTTGAAATTTGAGGCAAATCTGAAACGATAATCTCTGCGCCCTCGTCTATTTGTCTGGCATGTGTACTGTATAATGATGCTCCAGCTGTTAGTGTTTGACCAGATCAGCAACATGCATTCATCTACATTCTCCAAGGCATCTTCCATAACCACAAGCTGCATCATTATGTAGATTTATGGAAGCAGGAGAGTGAGAAAGAGAGGCAGCCACGGTAACGACCGGTCAACGCAAAACGTTCTACTTTTCCCATCATTTTCAGGAGTTTGCCAGTTAAGAGGATGTGCACAGTCTGAGTGTGTGTTTGCAGCTATGGGGTGGGTGTGTGTGTGTGGGGTGGGGGGTGGGGGGGTGATATCCGGACAGTTGGCATATGTTTGCTTGGTTTCTGCTGACGTGACTGGGCATGGTATCTGGCCTCCCCCTGTAGGAGCAGCTCACTCTCTCTCATCCTGTCTGTCGCAAAGAAAACCTCCTGGAGAGAGAGAGAGAGAGAGAGAAAGAGAGATGAACGAGAGAGAAAGCGAAAGATAAAACGGCAATAGAGAGACACAGGAAACACCGAGCTACAAAGTGGTTTGGGACAGAGGATAAGAAGAAAGAAAGGGAAAGAGACAGAGGGGAAAGCCAAGTAGGGATCGGTGGGGAAACGGAGAGGAGAGAGGGTGGATGGCAGCAGAGACGGGGGATGTTGGAGAAGAGAGGATTACATATAGAGGAGCGTGGGGGGGCGAGGCCTCCTCATCTGAGGCCATCTGTCGTCGCTCTCCGAGGAGAAGGCCTTTCAGGTCCTGATCAAGACATTCACAGCCCGGTCCAATCAGACGGAGCAGGGAGAGTTCTCCGATTGGATTACCACGCTCCCCGGGGACCCCATATCTGCACTGGGGAGGGATAAATTAGACACTATGGGAGGCTAAAGGTGCCTCACAAGTCCCCCTGCCAATGAGACCCCTGGTGAGGCTGCTAATCTAATAGACATTCGCAAGTGGGTGGTGGGCAGGCTGGGTCGGCTCATTTCAACTCTGGTTTGACTTGGCTGGTAGATGATTATTTGGGGGAAGTTAGCTGGAACCAGAACCAGATAGTTTGCCTTGGGGTTTTAATTCAAATTTTGTTATTTTTTTGTGTTTTATACCACCACAATAATAATACCAGTAACACCACCACAGATTTTTTAATCATTCCACCTCCGCCCCTCCCATCATGTAAACCCTGTAACTTCACAGCTTTCAGAGTGACAGCACGGTACAGTGGTGAAAACCCTGTGTGTACCGTGTGGCTGCATTTATTCATTTGGAAGAATCTAGAGATTGTGAAGCTCAGGATTACAAGCAAAGCATTTCACAGTGGATTGCTTCATCAACTACACCCAGTATCCTTTCTCTTTCCATGTTTGAAAAGAGAAGACTTTAAGCAAGACTCTATCGAAAATGCTGATTCCTTGTGACTTTAAGTCTGTGGAAGTTGTAGCCATATCTAAATCTGTATTCATCATGTAAGCTTATTCCATTGCAAACTATAATCTGTACAAGGCCTAGTCCTTCACTTCTCATGCCAGTGTGTGAGGCGGTTTATTGTGGCCACAGTAGTAGATACAGGGCTACTCTCTTCTTGGAAACAGTTAAATTATTCATGTATATGTGCCCTCCCATGGCAGCACTCCTGGCTCATTAGTGCCCCTGTAGTCTGCAGCACAGCCGAGCAATCCTGACTGACTGTCTGCTAGCTGCTGCTACAGCTGCTCCACAATGCCAACACATTGGGAAAAATGGAATCCAGATACAGTAAACGCACACAAGAAATCGAAGGGCATTTTGAATCAGAAGCATTGACTTTTGGCCAAGCAGGAGCAGTGAGTTCAGTTTTTTGCTCCCAACTTGGAGGGAGTCCATTTCATAGAGATTGCACCACTGCTTTGTCACCCCGCCATTTTTCTGCCAAAATGTCATGTATTGGATGAGAAAACCGTTTTTCCCTCTGAAAGTTTTTGCTTATGCAGGCAGTTGTGTGTATTCAGCTGCTCTCCCATATTGGACAGGGCCACATTGATTATGGGACGTCATACTGTCTTGATGATTGTATTTCTCCGGCCCATTCCTGGATCCAAAAGATCAGGCACTGTAGAGATAGATCAGCATCTCTGATCAATACGCAGCGGCGGCGGCATTTTCCCATCATGCACAGTTGAAATTATGCTAATGCGGCCATAACTACTCCACGGATGGTTTGCTATTGATTGGACTGTCGGCATAGCACACAGCTGAGACATCAGAATGAACACCAGCTATGTAGAACACAATTCCTATTCTGTACCACTGCAGCATTGCCAAATGTGAACTGTGAACTTCTGCGGGCAAAATTTAATTTATGGTTGAATTAAAATGTGTTAACTGTCTTTAACTTGTGCTATGTATGTAAGTGGTTTTCCATTTTTTACAGAAAATAATGATGCATAATAACAGAAGAAGGCCTAGCCTGTGTTATAACAATGCATGTGGATTAGTTTATATGTTATTTTAATGTCTTTACTATATTAAAGTGGAATTAAAGGATAAGCGACCAATGAATTGCAACGACATCGATAGGTCTCTGGCACAGCCTGTCAGCTCACTCATCCCCACTGAAGCTTATTTAGAATAGAACAGAATACCCATATAAAACTCATATAAAAGTGCATCCGCCGTTGGTTTCTCTGCACATATTCATATTCATTTTCACTCCAGCAAAGAACCGCCCTGTGCGTATGGCTGCACATGAAGTCATTAAGCCTTTTCTGGGTCGTAGTAGAATGCAGATAGATTTTGACACGTCAGAGTGGTGAGAATAATCGTTCTACTGTCGCTGTTGTCATCGGCACTGTTCTTGATACAGTTTCAGAAGTTTGTGCACTTGTGATAGTAATGCTTTCGCCACAGAAACTGTATTCATGGCGTCACTGATGGCCCTTACTGTAGTGCAGACCTAACGTTGTTTCATGCTGCCTAGTTAGCTATGCACACAGTTTTTGTTATCCCACAGTTAGATTTTTTTGTCTGACAGGTGGCTTTCAAATTGATGGGCACACACTTAAAGAAAAAAAAGTAATTTGCCTTGTTAGGCTACTGGTATGTGTAATGTAATAAAATGGAAATAGGATGGATATCATTATTAGATATTGTACTGAAATATATTATCACTTGTAGGCATTAACCCATTGCTTTTTAATAGGTTTTATAGTTCTCTATTTTTAAAGATTTTCCCCTCAAATATTCCTGCTAAGCCAAAAGTACAACAACAATGTAGACTAAGCCAGGTAATTAGAACAGAAATCCAAGTTTTTAAATTTTTAGATTTTTTTGAAAGCCAGAAATTCCACCATCTGGCCAAGTAATCGTTGAGTCATTGGTAATGATCAACAACTGTACCCCCCACACACACATATTGTGGACATTTTGTGCCGCAGTAAAAAGCTTGCTTATGGCACCTTTAAAGAAATCTTAAAACATGCATACCATAACAGCGACTTAAAATGCAGAGGTCAAATTTGATTTATGTTTGATTTTACTCAGTGCCCATCTCAAAAGGCCAGAGCCAGAGAAAAGCTCTGGCTGGGAGTCTTACTCATCATGAAGTCAGCCTGACTACTATAACCACAGGCAGAATAGATGTAGAGAGAGAGAGTCGGAGAGAGAGAGAGGAAGAAGCATGATGTGGTTTGTTTCCCACAGCCACGCAGCAGGCATCAATGTTTCATGACCTCATGCTGTAGCGCTGAGCCTCTTCCTCTCTCTCCCCAGACTGGCCATGGAAATATGGAGGTGGGAGGAGGGGGTATGTGGGGGGGGGGGGGGGGGAGCAGAGACGAGTGGAGGTGGACAGCGTTACAAAGAGCATGTAAAGTCTCAGGAGAGGCAGCGTTTAGCAGATGTATGTGCACACTTGCACGCACACACAGTCATGCAATGCTAAAATAGATTTAGTGATACTGTATACAGGGCATGGAGAGCATAAAGTACATGATACATACAACACAAATAGTGCATTTTTTCTGTGATATTGTCTCTTGACAAATGCAATCCACATAGACCAGGGCCGGATTAACCAACCTGGGGGCCCCAGGGCACACACGCTCTATTGAGCCCCCCTCCTCCCAGTACATGCCCACACACCGTAACTCAAGATACTAGCCCATTTACAAACAATACAAATGTAAACCTTTTACAGGTTCAAAGTACATCTGAAACTCATTTTTAGCTATTACAAACTGCCACTTCTTGTATCTTGAGCTTGCTCATTTAATTTGAAAGTGATGACATTTCTCCAACCCCAAGGCAAGCCTGAGTTTTAGGTGGTGGGGCTACTTGAAAATGTTAAATGTTGAAATTTATTGAAAAGGTTTGATTATGTCTGCACAGAGACCCACTGCCCCACCAGTATATAATTAGTGCTCTGTATCTTAGTTGGATGATATTCAATAGAAATTGTGTTTAGGGCCCCTATGTCAATAGAGGCCATGGCTTGGGCCCCGATAATCATTCTAAATTGTGGCCTACATCTAGGGGCCTCAGGCAGGTAAGTGTGTGTCAGGGTCCTGCCTGGCTGCACATTTCAATTGAAATTAGTGAGATGTTGCAAAATGCACTGAACACGGACACAGGACTGAACACGGACGCAGTTTTCTGTCCAATGACATGGACCAGGGTGTCTGCAAATTTCAAAATAAAAATAAGACTTTTTAAGACCTTTGTAATGCCAGTTAGAATTAAATATAAGACTAGTTTTGCCACTGAAGAGAAAAAAAGAAAAAAACAATAGACCTATGAGAATATAAGTTTGTGTAACTGGGCACACTAGAGAAACAACGCACCAAGACTGTATTTAACAATACTCAAGGGCATTTGAGGCCTTGAATTTAGAGAATCATACTCAAGATATTTTAAAGTGATATCCCATGACATTTTCGTATGAATAAATATGCGTTTTGCTACTCTCTATCACCGACTGATAGAACAGTGATTCAATATATAGCCTGTTCACGAAAGCTTTTATATTCGTTGTTCTAAACACCCGGTGTCTGGTGGGTCTTTCCTGGGAGAAATCCTCTGGCACATAGGAAGTGATGCGTTTTATGTTTCCGATTTGTTTGGAATAAACAGAAGAAGAACTGGGTAGTTAGTATGAGCAGCTATAGCCACCACGGTTGAACAGACAAGGAGAAGAGCGCCACCTACAGACACTTCCACAGAAAACCCAAGGAAACAGACGTCACAGTACTGGCCACACTGTTTGATTGATCTCTGGGAAGTTCAGTGCAAAAATGCCCACTTAGCACCTAAAAATAAAACAAAACTCCACAGCAATGAATGCCAAAGATGGGAACAAAATGAAAATCCATATGAGGACATATTGAGGACCTGCAGACACCATGATGCAATGCCCATAGGCATGAATGTATGGAATAGAGACCTGTCCAGGGTGTCTTCCTGCCTTCCACCCAATGCATGCTGGGATATGCTCCAACCCCCCAAGACTCTGAAAAGGAATAAGCTAGATGAAAATGAAAGAAAATGAATGAATGAAAATTATTTGCATAAGAATCCATCTTAATTACATTGGTCTGGAGAAATATCGAGCAAGCAGTGGATCGTGACATGCAGCATGTACTGCACACACAATCGCACAATCATACATATACACACATCTATTTAGCCTGTAATGCTCCACTCAGTACTTTATACCCACACTCCCCAGCAATGTCATGGAAGCGTGACATCTCCATGGAGACAGAGGTGTCCTGGACTTCTGATTGGCAGTCAGAGGTATTACAGAGATGAGTGGGTTGGAGCAGAAGGCACATATCTGACGCGTGCGTGTGTGAGTGTGTGGGGGGCATTACCCCCTCGGAATGAACTGTTACTCCAGTTGTTTCTGCCTCAAATGCATATATTGTATTTTTACTCTCACAGTTGAGTTTTACTGAAGAGCATTTTGTGATTGGCTTTGGTCACAGAATTATTTTCCCCTTTAAAAAAAATTGGAGCCTTTCCCCTTTAAAATGTTTTCATTGAGCTCACGTATTGCAAATATTATATATATGTAAATATCAGGGTTCAGTCTAACAATGTGTCACTGTATTTCACATTGACCAATAATTCTCCTCACTCTCTCATACCTGCAGACTTTTCTCATGTAAATTTGTATATTTTGTTTCAATCTTGCAAAGCCTTGCTCTGAAGAGCTTCCAATCTTTTCCATGCAGTCACTCAACACTGACCTTGACAGTGAGGTGGGCTGGTAAAAGAAGGGGGACTTTATCCTCTTATCTTCGTAAAACTGTGGACAATGATTATTTGTTGATTAACCATTTGCATAGTCACTGCAATTTCAGAGATGCCATTTAAGGTCAATGTCCATTACAAACCAAAATCAGAAATCGGCAAGTACAGTAAATGTGTGCAGAGACATAATGGCAAATAGCATAAAAGTGACACCCGGTACAGGACAACTGGGCCTTTAAAGGTGCGACCACAACTACAGTTTTTTTTCTTTGGTCTGAACCATAGTGCAAAAATGTTTTTGTATTTGGCTTGTTTAGGTTCACACTTCACACAGTTACAAGCCTACCAGGGCTTGTAAACAACAGTCACATGATTCACAAGTAGCTTGTTTATTGGACATTTTTTGCAACCTGTCATCCTGCCAGGTTAGAGATTTTGGCAACTTTAGCTAAGCATGATGGACCTGTCTGTCTATTCTTTCTGGTGTTCATACCAGTTAAGAACAGCTGAGTATGAGCATCAGTCCAGACTGTGGTTTGCCCTCACTTGACCCTTTATTATGCCGGGCTTTCCAAGCATGAGGAAATCAGATATCAACATCCGTCTCCTTATACCCATAAAAACTTGTGTTTTGGGATCACTTCCTGTAGCTGGTTCGGATTATGTTGTCACTCCTAATGAACCACACCACAGTTCTCTTGGAAGAGGACTGAGGACTCGCATTTTCAGGCTTCTTGGAGTTCCAATGGCATTGTTCTCACATGGCCAAACGAACCAGACTAAAGGATGAAACACTTCAGAGTCCAATTAAACCACTCAGCATGTTCACACCCATGCTGGGTGTGAACATGCCCTAACAGTCTAAAATAGCAGTACAGTACATACTGACACACAAGGACATAACATACAGTGCAAAGGGGAAATGCGATACATACGACAGACAGTAAGGCCTGAAATGTTGGTAAGATTCCCTAAAGCATTTGGGATGAAACCCATCTTTTATTACATGTGAATGGCCATTTCCATTCTTCAGAAGGCAGTCCTTTCCTGCTAGCACTCCTCCAGCCTCTTCTTCCTTTGGCCGTTTAATCAACGGCTCATCAAGAAAAGTGAGGCTGCTGTGGGCCTGGAGGAAGAGGTAGCATCAATCAGATCCTTATTCAGCCAGACCAATGACTAGCTACTTGTGAGGAGGGAGAGGAGATGAAGGGAGCTCTATGGCCACAGCTGCCTCCCCTAGAAGAAAGGGCTTTTTACCACTCAGGACTGGTGGACAATACAAGAATTATGTCCAATAAAGGGACTATTATTGTGCAAGTAGACGATCCGGACTCAGCAATAAGTGAAAGGCAGCAGTTATCTTAGCTTTGTGCTCTCTCTTTGCCCCATAATATAGTCTCACGCTTGTTAGAAATGAGAGATTGCCAATTTGCAACCGGCGATTTAAATTAGAAGCAGTGAGTGAGAGTGGCAGCGTGCCGTCATCATCTGCTGGGTAATGATGAAAAAACACCCAGCTCATCTCCCCCAGTTTGTGTTGTCATGGCAACGCGGGGACGACTGTTTGACAGATGTTATTTGGGCGGATTGAGTCGACAGCCGAGCTGAGACGAGGCAAGAGGGGAATCAGGACGAGTGTTTCTCTGAATGCCAGGAGGTTAGACAACAAAGCTTCCTGCTCCGGATGACGACAGGCGTGGAAAGAGAGATTGCATTCCCACGACGACGCCTTTTTCTGTTTCCAGCCGCACCTTTGCCTCTTGCTGGATATGTTTGCTTTGTATTTTGTCAGGGAGGAGAGGGGAGGGGGCTGCACACTGAGGACCAAAATGTCAGAATGAACATGATACAAAAAATGTTACAAGTCCAGATTCTGTTCAGCCTCATGATGCAAATCAGACTACTATTTAATAAATAGTTGATTTGAAAGTGATTTCAACGCTGCAATTCCCCAGTTGATCAGCTGCCTTCATCTCTTCTGTGGAGAATACAGTATTAGACTACTAGTTAATGCTAGCAACTGAACTGTTAGCAAACATAGCTTATTGCATATTACATACATAAATACAAACTATTCTTATACAACAATGTGATTTATATAAAAAGCCAGAGTATATGTTGTCTTACCAACTTAAAGAGTAACAAAACAACAAACCCAAATCTGTGTAAAGCCTGACATCTAAAGGTAAAAAGCATGCTACTGAAATTGCCATCTGCTATTGGCTGATCTGTGGTGTCACGTGATGTTACCTTCTATAGAGTACAACAGGTGCTGATTTTAATGTAAAAAAGGCGGTGGCACTGGAAAAAAAAAACAGTGTGAACACAGCCTTACATTGCATGTTTTCTAGTAGGAAGCCAGAATTTCTGACACTCTGAACACAGTACAAGTTATCACATAGTGTGATGTCATCAAAACTCATTTGCATTGAGAATTACAGGAGATTAAAATTCCAGCTAAAATCTAAAGATTTATAGTTTAAGTTACATGTTCACAATAATATAACTTTTACTCGTTCTAAACTGCTCAATAAAGAATAGAAAATTATTATGATATACTGTATATATATAGTTATTAATTATAGAAATTAGATCTAGACATTTTTACCATACCATGACAAAGTTTCATACAACCAAGCTATAAAGGAGTGAAGTGTCTCCTATGCAGTTCCTTAAGCTTTGAGAATCTGGCTTTTGAAAATCAAGATGCTGTGATAAAAACAACCGTCATCTAAAGTCCTACACCTAAACCAGTTTCCTAGGAACTCTAGTCAGTTAGATATGCAATCTGACCTGCACCCACATCATCTCGCTCTCTATTCATCTCACATCATTATGCATGTTGTGATTATGAACTCAGTGTGAATTAGCAGGTAAAAGGAGACAAGAGGGGGAAGAGAGGAACTGACGCCATGACGACAATGTGAGGAGACAAGCCGTTAAGTAGAATGAGACAAAGCCCTTTCCATGTTTAAATAGGGCCACCTGCCTGACCAGCACAAACACACACACACACACACACACACACACCCTTTTACAGTACTTCTGTCCAGATGCGGACCTTCCACTGACTGCATTCATTCCCCAACCCCTAACCCTAACATAAAACTAGAATGGTAAAATTTGCATGAAATATCACATAAAAATAATTTACTACTCTGAACTAGCAGGGACTACTTTATCTCTTTTCAGTAAGTAAAAGGTGGTGGGCGATGGGAGACTGTGTACAGATAAAAATAACCACAGTGGATGAAAACGTGGTTGCTCCCCTGAAAACGTTCCAAAAGTAAACCTGGTTACAGTACATCAACTATATTGAGTTAATGATATTTCATTTTTATAATTTATGAATGTACAGGCTATATAATAAAAACAAATGTTTTTTTTTACTACTAATGTTTTTTCTTCTTATTTTGGATAATGCTAGTTGCCTACAATCACTCAACATAGTTCTGCTAAAGTGTTAACACTGCTATCACTCAACAGAGCGTATGCTATGTTGAGTGTATTAGCATGTAGTTCCACACATGGAGTTCTCATCACTTAACAGCTAAGTTGGCCAATGGGACAGTCTCCCAAAAACTTGGTATATTCCTTCCCAAACCCAAGTCCTAATCCTAAACCTGCCCCTTTAAGAAGTGAGGACTGGCCAAAATCCTCACTTCAATGGTCTTTAACTCAAACTGGTTCACACAAGGATAATGTGAAGTACAAGTACAAGAACACACACACACGCCATGGCAGAATGCAGGCTTGGATGTACAGTAATCATGCCCTAATACAGCACACTGAACCACAAACAGACAGAAAACATACACATACTGTCGTCTACCCACATAGGGCAGGCACATTAAAGCCTAAAGTGCAGGGCTTGATTCATGTAGCCTCTGAGATGGTTTTAATTAGCAACCCTGACATGTGGCTGAGACTCAGCAGGTCACTGGAATGGCTTTGACATTTGAATGACGTCCATTTCTCTCTGAATAATTGGATGAGCCCTTGCCGCTGACAGGCTGAGATAGGTGTTGAGCTCCGGAAATCTGCCCCCTTCACCAGGACTTCCTCAATAGACACATAAAATACATGCAGACAGAGGCGTATGCACACACACACACACACACACGCCCACACAGGATTGACAATAACACTATTCCATGGCAGATAGTGAATGCCTGCTGCCTAGGTTTAGAACATGCTGCTTTGTTTCTCTTATCTTCTTGACTCTATTATTTGATTCTGCAATTGCTTTCACTCTTTTTTTTTCGCTTTCTTTTGCCAAAGACTGCGGTGTTTATTCAGGCGATTATAGATTCATAGACACAGACATGGTGTATCTCTTGAAACCATTGCAGTCTTGCAGTTTACTAAAACCAAAATAGAGCAGTAACGGTTCTGACAAACTGGTGAAAGTGGTGATGAAAGTCGGCCCATTGGTGAGAGTCTGGTGGTTAGGTAGTCAATTTGAAACTTCACCCGTGACCCAAAGCAGTTTGACAACATAGCAGGAGACACATTGAACCAGCTGGTGCACCATCTCCTCTGTAAAGCTGTCTTACAATACAGTTCGTCTACTTTACCACACAGTCAGTTTCTACTAGGGCTGTCAACGAATATTCTAAATTCGATTATATATTCGAATTGTAAAAAAAAACAGACATTCGATTGTGAAAATTAATATTCGATTGTAAAAAAAAAAAAAAAGCAGCACTACCGCGGCTGTCTGCCTTGTGAGTTCTCGCGTGAGCCTGGGCCGCTGCACTGAATGCACTGCATGACGGACAGAAGTCACACAACGTCACTTTCATTGATTGAAAATGAAATGTAGGTCAAGCTGAAACGAGCGAATAATTCAACAACAACCGTGTGGTAATGATGGCAGAGAGTTCACAACCCCCTCCGAGCAATCTAAAAGTTGTATCAAACTGTTTATTTAAACCAGTATGAATATTACCTAACCTGTATAAAAATTAGGCTATCGAATAACATATCAATTACGAATCATTCATTTGATCTCGCCCCGAGAGACAACGCGTTCTCAGTTCTCACTATAGCACCAACCATGGCGCAGAGAGAGAGAGAGAGAGGTCTACGGTCTTTAAATGAAGTTTTACGGTATAGGACATTATTTTATTTGTTTATTTTGTAATGTGTAGGTATGTAGATCTTTTAAAATACATGTTTATGTTGAAATAAATATACCTATACAAGTAGTTATGTCTCTCGTTGTATTGGTTTGCCCTCTTATGGACATAATGCGCAAAAATAGATATTCGAATGGTTCGAACCTATGTGTTTTTTTAGAAGGAATAATCGAACGTCATTTTTGACAGCCCTAGTTTCTACTGGACTTGGTTTATAAATTATGTCCATCATTGATGGTGATGCTCCAAGAAAATTTACTTGGATATTTACATTTTCTTGGATTGTATATGGGTTGAGATAATGTAGATTCGAAGGAGCAATGAGCCTGAAATTTCATAGAAAATGCCCTAAAGGAACCAAGTACTAGGGGAGCACAGGTCTGTCAGCTGGTAAAAAAAAAATGGACTGAAGAAATTAAAGTGAGGGACACATCCATCTGGTGCTGGACAAGACTCAAAGCAGGTCCATACAACAATTTTTCTCCACCAGTTTTTATTGTGGCAAACAGTTTGACCCAATGCTGCAAGAAAATTGGCAAGAGCAAGAATGTTTTGCAGATCCTACTTTGACCCCGTTTACACTTGGCATTAGCATGTGTCCTGGGTGATCGGTTTAGAATTGGCTAGCACAAGAAAACATAAAATCCAGGTGTAAACACACCCAACACCCATAGAGGATCCAATCATCCAAACCAGCTCTGAGACGCATTTGACCTTAGCAAAGTGTAAATGCAAATCCACATATAGGAACTAGATAAACAAATAGGAGACAGGAAGTTCAGATAGTAACAAACCGGCCAAAAATGGATTGTTAGGATACTGGTGGATGGGGAACAAGCCAGACGAGGCGTTTACTGCCAGTTTTAAAGCACGTAAATCTTACCAGAGGAAGAGATGTGTATGACAAACTACATTTTGGCAACAGAAAGAGGAATCTGATTTCAATGTGCATACCGGAAACACATTTTAATGGCAGGTGTCAATGTAGCTAAATCAAAATTTTCAGTAAAAATGGACTCAAATATATTCTGTCAGGTAATGACATTTCTTCAGGCAATGCTTTCAGTGAACATTTCAAGGAAAACGGTGACAGCCAGACACACTGCTTAAGCTTCAGCAGTCATATGACCAGTTTACAGAAATACAGCTTTACAGTTTACCAGCTTTTTTTCTTTATCATACAGATTCATAGTATACATCATGGTAAGTAGTATCAAACTGATATCAGTTGTATGAGGATAGGGTCTTTCAAGAATTAAAGCATAAATGAATGGTTTCCCGTAAACGTATGATTGATTTTTGTTTCTATTGGTGGTTGTTGGCCTCAGGATGGAGGTCATACTTTCATAGTTTACCCTCCTTTTTATTTACGACAGCATACAAGGCCAGAGCGTCATTTTTTTGTCTGTGTACGGCCTCCGAGACAAATCCTTGCAAGTGCACACAGAGAGCAGAGCTACAAAGATGCTCACATATTGCAATTTCCTGCCATCCTCCCCATTCCCTCACACACATATACACTCCTACTCATCCCCTTGCTCCCGAGTTTGTGTTTGAAGGTGTTGTGATTTGGATCTGTCGCTATCGTATATCAGCATATACACCAGAGGGCAAACGCCCCATTTTAAACTAGCGCCACTTCTCAAAGAGCCCCTTTGAATTCCCTCGTACGCATCCCCCCTTTTTACCTCCTCTTTCATGTTTTACATTTTCCTGTTGTGCCTGTGATACCATGGCAAAGTGATGTCTTTGTGGGTTTTTTTTTTTTTTTTTTTAACTGTCTGACTCCTGTAACAGCATTTATAAGGTGACATCCATTTGCCTCTTTGACATTAGTGGCATTTCAAACCTAATTTCGCTTGTTGGTGGCACTTTCTCTGCCCTGCTTCTCTGTATTGTTCAGTGTTATTTGTCAGCAGCATGTGGCAGACAGGGTAATATCACTTCACAGGTATGTGTCAATAGGTCTTGTATACACCTGAGGAGGAGGAAAGTGTAAAGATAAAGATATAGATAGGATGTAGGCGGAGATGAGAATCATGCAAATAAATTAAAGCTTCTGGTTCATATACTTAAATATTCTGCCTACATGCTTTTATGGTATTTGCCTGACAAATTGGAAACTATGGGATTAAAGCATAACATTTTCAACCCTATTTTCCCATCTTTTTCCATCGTACCGATCGATTCTAACCAAAATGTCAGAAATTGCTTCACAATAGAGCAACTTACTGTACGTCTTGCTTACCTGGGTGTGCAGCTTTCTGATTCAGTCTTATAGGGCCAATGGACAACTCCAAAAGCAGCCAAAGCATTTTTCAACATGTTGATTGTCCACTCTGTATTAGCACTTTCTTGTTTCCTCTTTGCCAGCCGTCTACATGCACCAATGTGTAAAATAGTGCAAAACAAATAGTGAAAATTGTGTGAGAGTGAGCATCAACATGTTGAAAAAGACATACTAGCAGTTGACGAGATTTTGGTCAGAGTTGATCAGAATGATGGAAAGTGATGGAAAAGTTCCGCTTTAAGTAATAAGTGCAAAACCATCCCACTTGGTGTTTCAAGCCAATCAATTCACTGCCATCCAAAGTTTTCGAATATATTCAACCAAGGCCTGGTGTTATACTGCTGTGTCTCTTTGAAAGACTTAAAAGCCTTCTCAGAGAACAAGACAAGCTTATTCAAGCCTTTGAAAATAGCCAGGACATTAGATAAAATGGGCTGAGAATTTATCTATTTTGTTTCGCTTCAGCTTGTCCCCATTTTGTTCTCTCTCTCTCTCTCTCCCTCAGTTAACTCAACTCCTTATACTGGCTCTTTATTGTCAAAATAGATTAAGAAACCGAGCTAGGTATATCATCAAGGTGGTGAGGAAAGTCAGCAGACTCGGCTCGACTGCTCTGCCTTTTTTTTAAAATCTTTTTATCGCTGAAGTTGCCTGTGGCTGGGAGCTATGCAGTCAGGTGTGTAGGGCAAGATAAAGGAAGTGGAGATTGCTACCCACACTTTTTTTAAGGTAGAATACTAAGCATCAAGGTGATCCAAGCAAGGAAAATAACTTAGGGAAAAAAGGATCAAAGCAATTATACTAAGGATGGCTCTAATGTGAATTGGCCTGCATGGAATCAATTATACTAAATCAGCTTAATCAATGACCTGGACGTTATTGTGTGTACCAGGGCTTTATTTTTTGTTTCATTGGTTCTGTCAGCAGTAGGGAATGGCAGAGGCAAAAACAGATAATTTCCATTAATATCCATAAAGATAAGCTTTCAGAGAAATACTTAAAACAGAGACACATGAAAGAAGCTTCTTATTCTGGGGGAAATGACTCTATATTGTTCATGGGGGTCACTTTGTTCCTAGCATACTGTTATCAGTGTTAAAAGCACAGTCCTCCCAGCTGGAAATGAGTGGGAACATGCTGCTGTTTGCGTAGCAGTGGGAGTCTTCTGCCAGGCTGTTGCTCACATCTTTAAGTTCAGTGTGACCTCTTAATGCCTGGCTCATGGGACCAGCCTTGATGTCCTCACCGATGTCCTCCTATTAACCCTGACTGTCTGCGGCGACGGATGACTCAGTGCACGGCAGCATGCAGAGGTGAAAATGTAGCGCCTGCCCACCCTCAGCCTCACCCTTCTCTATTGATTCTCAGATTAGTGTCTAATTGAATCTGCGATAACATAAGTGGTAGGGAGATCAAACATTTTGCGCATCCCATCACAGAACTCATAGGGGACCAAGAGGAGAGGAGAAACCCTCTTCATTTCACTTGCAGTGAGGATATATAGTGGTGAAAAGGGCCAATAGTACCATCATAATCAGATGTCAGATTGCCTTTTCCACTTTCCCAGATTCAAGAAATTTAGAGAATTTCTCTTCTTACAGGGGTCCATGAGCCAGATTCACTTTTATTGGCCAAGGAAGTTTGCACATACTGTACAAGGAATTCAACTTGATGGCTGTGCCCATAGGTCACATTAAACAGAACAAGCAAATAGTAAACATGTTGTCCCCCACCAGTGATGTAGTTCCACCCTTGGGTCAGTCAGTGATTGCTGAGTGTACTTGAAATATGAGTGAAATTGTATAAGCATTTTCGTATGGGACAATGAAAGGACAGATTGACCATATATTTCTGTTGCCTACTCTCCTCAGAATTTATTTTCCAAGTTATATCTTGAAATGTAGTAACTGTAATTGTCCTGTTTTTACTCAATACAGTACAAAATATAAGAACTTCAATACGCAATAAATACAATCCGTACATTACACAATGTACACTACAATACAAGTTATAATACAATATACAATATAACATACAACACCAGGAGCATGAGTGTTATGAATAATATAAATGCTAAATGATAAGTGATATATGGTATTGCACAGTAGGTAAGTGGTAATATGATAAAAGTAGTCAACACTGACGGCACAGTGGTAGTGCAGTGATGAGTGCAATAACAGTACAACAGTCCAACAACTGTACAATAACTACAATAACACAATAAATACAGCAGCGTATCACATACATCAATCAAGTTTATTTTATAAAGCCCTTTTAACATCAAGATGTCACAAAGTGCTTGAACATAAACATAGGAATGAAATAACAGAATAATAAACAACAAAATAAATACAGACCCAGTCTTGATCCCCAAAGAGCACGCATTAGCACAGTACTAAACAGGCATCAGCACAGTAGCAAGGAAAAACTCCCTAGATGAAGTTAGAAAATAACTATGATAACTTTAACTGTATTGCTTTACCACTGAGTCCCCATTCATTGTCCCCCACATTGTGTGATGACTTTAACTGTATGACCTGCTTTACCACTGAGTCCCCATTCATTTTCAATGCCGCCCCCTAGCGGCACAAAGTCAACGTTACAGTGTGACTAACAAACTAACGAACGAACGAACAAACAAACTAACGGACGGAGACCGATCCATAGACCCCCCTTTGGTGGGGGACAAAAACATGAAAAAAAGTAGTATATAAAGTAGTATATAAAAATGTTTAAAGCTCTCTTTCTGAACTATTATATAGAGAAAGTTGTATATTGTGTGAGTACTAATATATAAGTAATATATAAGTAGTACATACAAAAATGAACATTAGAAATTTAAGAAGTAGGTCTCTTTCTGTACAGTCTGCACATGGTTCTCTGTTGGAGCCCGAATGATTGCACTGATGGGAAGCGTCAGTAGTAGAGAGAAAAAATGTCAAAAGACAAGACAGTACAAAGAAAACTAATAATTGAAATAATTGAAAACAAAAAACAAATCAAAATTAATATGTCATTACAGCAAAATGGAGAGTTCTGTGCCAAATTACCATACATCCTTCCTGGAAAAAAAATCGAATGAAATGCAACAGCATCACCTAAAAACATAAAAACTAGCTTAGTGCTAGCTAAATGCTTGCTAACATCTTGGCAAATAAATGTAATAAAAGCAACTCACTAATAAAAGCTCACTGCTATTATACGTCACAACTAACATTACTGCTAACATAGGCCTTCTATGCTAACATTACATCGTCAACAAAGGATTAAGCCCACTTACAACGAAGAAATCCAACAAACAATATGCAAAACATAAATCAAACAATCTAATTTAAAATGACTTGAATGACCTTTTCAGGAAACCAGGGAACTTGAAATGAATCTTCTACTTGCTAGCCAAATACTTCCACAAGCAATTTGAATTGTAGAGAAATGTGAAATGGAAACATCAATCTTCCAGTGTAACTGCAGTGAAAACTAGCATCAGCAGGAGCATCAGCTGGCCAATAAAGGTTACTACCACAGGCATTTCAGACATGGCAGTTCCCTTCTGCAAAGCAGAAACAAGCTGCCTGTTTCCAATGCAATGGAACTTATTCGAAAAGGGGTTTCTCATGAAACGAAGCATCTACAACTTAGGCAAGGGTGACCCTTCTCTTTTCAAGGGAGATTTTTATATTCAGGCATACAAGGTTTCAGGCAAGGCTATTCTGCCAGATGCCCCACCCCCTCCACATACACAAACACACACACACACTCATGCGCGCACATGTTCAGATCAAACAAAAACAACATCAATCCATCAACAGCCATCATCGCAGGTTCATTTAGGAACGCTCCTCATAAAAATGATGTCACCACTCTATTCCACCCTGACCTCCACCAGGGACCTTCAGCTGTAAATCTGACTCCAATCACGCAAACGCACACACACCCACAAACAAACACACACACACATACTCTAGGAGGAGGGATGGAAGAGAAAAATAAAGAGGGAGTGGGTGGCGATGAGAGGAGAGAGAGGCAAGAGCAAGGGAGAGGATGCTCGAGGTTAGAGAGAGAGAGAGAGGAAATGCTTCCTTGAAAAGCTGCTCAATCAATGAAAGCTGCTCTGCTGCCTGTGATGCATTCATGTTGCGTTTGCGTTGCATGAGCGTTGCGTTATCATTTCGTCCAATGATTCAATGAGATTAAATTCTTGATGACTGACGTGTGCTTTCATTCTCATATGCTACATAGAAATAAAGAGAAATAAAGTTGATATTGTTTTTGGTGTATTGACCCACGTAAAACAATCTGCAAATGAATGGCAATCCACATAGGGTGTGATGTTCAATTAAAGGTGCTATACATGTAATAATTTTGAGAGATTAGTATAATTACCTTAAACAAATGAGACCATCACTGAGAAGATTGGCAGTCTCTACTGGCGTCTGTTCTGCGTTTTACATTGTGTGCCACCAGGTCGGGTTTGGCGGGAAATCTGTTGGATTGCTTTACAGCACAAAACAGGAAGAGGGCGCTGTTCTTCCAGAGCAGACAAAGCTAAAGCTTTATCCCCTCCCAAAGATGACAGGGAGGGGATAGGAAGCAGCTGGATTTATGGGAAATGTGGTCTTAATCTGGTCTCCACCAGGAATAGGTAACCATTGCAAAGAGTGCGAAGGTTTTCATACCAACCAAACTCTACAGTTGCGGATTTCACTGATCAGTTCTTCCTCTCTGGTTGCAGGTGTGTTAATCAGTGAAATCACCTGGTGTAGTTTGGTTAGAATGACTCTGAGCACTCCATAGCACATGGCTGCCTATCCCTGTTCTCCACCATGGTCTCATTTGTTTATGGTATTTATACCAAGGTATCACAATCAATTTGACAACGATATATTGATGTTTAAAAATGCTACACACAGCACCTTTAAAAAAGACCTATACATTTTTTAAAGTGACAAGCATACTCCAAAAATCAGATAACCTACTATTCCAGTGTGTGGCTGTATTGTAGTTTGATTCAGCTCAGCTTCTGTTGCACACAGTGAAAAAAATGACCGAAGCTATACTTTCCATTGTGCTCCTGTTCCAAAATAAAAGGGCTCTGTCAAGTAGCTCGAATGACACATTGATGCCACGCTGACAGTGACGCAATGCCACATCATGCCTTGAGTGGAGTTTTTCAGTAGGATTGCGGTGAGGTGGAGGTTTTCAGCAAGGTCTAAGGCAGCTCTCTCTCATTCTGCGGGCTTGATAAACGAGAGGCTGATAAAACACTGCTCCTTCATATTAATGTGGGCCGGGCTGCAGCAGAATGCCCCCTGGGTAATTGGCTTTCCTCCAGGGCAACTGCTGCTCAGCTATCTCCGACTGTTTTCCTTTTCCTCCCCCCCGTGCAGCCTCGTTCTCTTGCTGTGTCTGACTCCATATCTTTTCCGTCTGCTTTTCTGTCTTTTACATGCAAACAGACTTAAAGACACATGCATATAGTTAACTGCAAAGGTTAAGGTCAGAATCACTTTTGCTCCAAACAATCCGAGTGTTCAGGGAATAAGTGTCCGCTCCGAGGAATAAGAATCTCTCCATTACTCCTGTTGGCCTCGACGGAAAATCGACAAGAGGTCAAATGAGCCAATGGAGGTCATGACTGGTGAAGTGCTTTCAAAGGCAATTTGCCTGATGAGATTTCCTTTTAAGAGCAGATTCTTGGCTCAAAGATTACACAGGCGAGTGTAGTTGTTGTAGCCAACATTTACACAATAGCACGTGTTTCCCAAAAGACCCAAAAACTACAGCAGCTCAGTTCACTGATTAACGCACCTTCAACCAGAGAGGAGGAACTGATTAGTGAAATCAGCTGCTGTAGTGTTTGGTTGGAATGAAAACCTATAGACTAACCCTAACCTTAACCCTGGACACCACTGGATTAGAGACAGTTTATGTACCAACCAGATTATGTACAGTAGGCAACAAAAAACATTATCACTAACATTAGCCTACCTGAAGAGGAATTCTCATTTCAAGAAAATGCTTGTTTCCAAAGGAAACAATGAGAGCAAGTTAATTCAAATGGAGTTCAAGTGAGAGGCCTTAACCATCCACCTACAACATTTTCACATCCCATTTTTACTGCAACCAACAATTCTCACCATCAGGGGAAAGCTTGAACTCTAAAGGGAGACCTTTGCTGCCTTGTGACTATAGCGTTCAACGGCAACTCATTTACGTGACATTTGATCAATCAGCAAGGTGACACTGGGCCAGACCAGGTTCCTGTCCCCAATGACTTATTTTCTAACCTCATCAGAAGCTCCTCAAATGCCACGAATCCTTTAGTTTCACCCAGTGTCTTGACTGCGAGAGGAGACGGATCATTATCTCCCGCCATGCCATATCTGTATTAGCCGCTTGATCAAAATTCTAACTATGTGTCCTTGCTATAGCACGTCATCAATTTCTCTCACTCTGTCTCCTTATGTTTTGTGACTGGCAGAATGAATGGTCATGTGCTAAGCATGCCATGGCCAAGCAAGCATGTATTGTTGTCATTACCAGTGGTAAGACAGGCTGTCATAGACTTTTTCACTTTCTAGGATGAGCTCTATTGGAGGGGCATCAGATAGACTTAGATCAGCTGGGCGCAATCTTGATTTGCATGGACTCGCCTATTATGTGGCCAAAATAATGAGATTTACATATAATTTACATATGCATGATCATGACAGGCGCAAAGGCCAGCACTATTAGGCAGCTTTCCCCTCGAATGCGGTTAGTGAACAGTAGGGATGGGATGATACTTTGAAATTCCATATTGTGTATGCTATAGTATTGTATCGCACTGTACCGTACCGTACCGTACCGTATCATACCGTATCGTATCGTATTGTATCGTATTGTATCGTATTGTATCGTATCGTATTGTGAGATACTTAGTGAACAGCATGGCTTTCTGATTTAGTCATTTTGCTGTTATAGCGCCCTCTTCCCTGCAAAAAAACCCCTAGTCAGTCCAGGCCCCAGTGCTTTTCTTATAGATAACGTATCCTCTATAGATGGAGAGGTTGTCCACAGCAGGACTTTTTCTTGCCTTAAGGCTTGTGCTTAAGCTCATTTGGCAGTAATTTCCACCCCTCTTCACACTTGTCTTCACTTGTGCATTACCAGCAACAGCTACTTCTACAACTTTTACATTAACTCACAGGCACACGCGCACACACGCACACACAACACACACAGATACACAAGTGTGCGTACATTACTCTCCTACTGTGGACTGCAGTTTGAGTCTGGGAGTCTCTGGGATTTTGACTCCTGCCAAGTGGTGTCAGTGTATTGGTGTCAGGTCGGCTCATGGGTCTTGTTACAAACACCTAGGCTGCTCTGCACCGCCTAGGGCTCCTTCCTCAGTGCGCTCACATCTCCCACAGCTGTGACAACAACATGCACTTCAGAGATAGATGGGAACACACAATGACCTCCCTACACCAGAACGTAATACAGGCAGTGATGTCGTGGTAAACCAAACTATGTTGGTGATCCTGAAAAGACAAGCAACCACCAAGTCGATTATATTTGCAGGAAAGCATTATTTTAAGGTGGTAAAGTCTATTCTGCAAATAAAAAGTTGGGTTTAGGGTGGATTGAACCTCTAATACATCCCTGAAAACAGGAAGCAGTTCTAAGAGCGTCAATCCAGTGTCCTGTGGATTGAGTGTAAAAATCAACACCATGCCAGTGTTTCTATCAGTCCATAGCCATCAGAGTTAATTGAACACTTTTAGATAGTTTTAACAAGCTGATCCACAGCCACATCAGCTCTGGACAAACTCTCCAATCAACTCAAAATAATTGTCCAATTGTGAAAAAACAACATGCGAATATTTGCTGTGCACTTTGGACTCTCATTTGCTCTCACTTCACTTGTATCATCTATAGTTGCAGACTTGCTTGCCTTCTTCTTGGCCAGGTGCCCCGGGCCTTGTTCCCCTTTTTGGTGCTTCTGAATTGGCTGTCTGAAGGTCCTGGACTCAATTTCCAGGGTGCTCGGTTCCCCCAGTGTGCGCCTCATTAATTCGGCTCACCTGAAGTGATGGTCACAGGGTGTCAGTTGGTCGGTCCGGCGCTGCCATGCCGCCGCTCCTCTAATTGAATTCCACTTCCTGGCAGTGGGCGTGAGATTGTGTTAATATGGCATGAGGAGCCCAAATGAGGTACAGGCACTGAGGCAGCCATCAGAGATCATTTTGTGCACACAGCATATAAGTATAAATATAGCCCATACTGAGTAAGGGCTCCTCCAGATTAGCCTCATAGTCGTTTTGTGTTGGACGCCTGCGGGGAAAGATGTTGGGCATTATCAAAAGGGGAGAGGGTTACTTTGTGGGGGAAAACAATGTAGTAATCTGTGCTTAATTTTAGTTGCCAACAGCCATATCAAAGTAGTTACTGTATAGTTCTGTTATTTATTAGACATTAGACATAAAAACATCAGGGTTTGGGGCTCTAGCCAATATTTCAGAGTAGGCTGTTGTTGAAGAACATCGGGTTTGAAAGCTTTTCTAAGCTCCACAGTGCATATGGCTACCTAAATGCAATGTAGCATACAGATGGCAATCTAGTGTAAATATAGCATACACATGGCTGTGTAAAGGCAAATATAGGACAGGTATGCCTACATACTGTATGGGATGCAAACATCTTACTGTACATTCTCATCTGAAGAGGCCTTGCATTATTGAAGCTAGGCTCAGACTGATATATGGGTCTGATATTGTACTTTTATTAAAAATGGAATCTGGTCCAGTCAGTGTCGCCCCCCTCTGATATGATGCAGTTTGAATGATTACATATTTATTGTAGAATTGATCAATACTACACTGTTTGTCTATAGGAAGATCTTAAAGCCCCTATTTGTAGACTGTTTGCCTCAATATATCATTTGCAAATGAATTTTGATAGCATAGTATAATTTGATGTGTTGCTCTCTACGTGTTTGTTCTATTTGTCCCCGGGTACAATTTGACTGACTTACGGCACAAACATAGTGCCTCGAGCAAAACAGAGAGCGGTCTCACTTTTAATTGCTCTGCTTGTTTGTACGGAAACAAATACACAGAGTACGGGGTGTGTGTGTGTGTGTGTGTGTTGGGTAGGAGGGATAGAGTTGTCTTTGCGATAGTGATGTACAATACGATCACTGAGGGACTCAAAGGGGTCGCCAAAGTCATCAAGTTTCAAATTCTACTGGTAGCAGCTTTAATTCTAAATGAGACATTTTGATCAAATTCCACATATTATTATTGTTATTTGGAGTTAATTTTTGGCATGCAAATGGGCAAATTTAAAGATATTGAATATCAGCACATAATATCGGTCTTGGCTTTCAAAAATCGGTCAAAGCCTGATTGAAACACTTGGAATATTTGATTTATTGTCATGACCTATTCACTTTAGATGGTACAAAAATCGTACACTGTCTGCATCCACAGTCTAAACAACACAAGTCATGGTCAGATGGGCCTCCAGGCCTCACACCACACTAGACTTTGTTATTGATCCATATTTCTGAAACTGAAGCCCATGCACCTGACTGGGCTCTCAGCGTGACGTCAACGAAATGCAGCTGCTCTTATGTGCCTGCTTCTTCCCCTCTGTTTGATATTCCCGTCCACGCCTCCTCCAGGGAGCCGCTGACAAAGAGAGAGATCCGCGTATTGAGGCAAGGCGGCGCACCAATGCATATTGCCCGGACTATAATTACCCTGTAGCTCAGTGCAACTTCGGAATAACAAATGAGTAATCAGTCGTGTGTTTGGAAAGGGCTGGAGATAGTCAGACGCAACACAACAACAACAACAACAAAAAAGAGGAAGAGATTCACGCCAAATTTCTCACTCCGATCCGAGAGGCTGCTGCAGTGCTGGGTTACTGAATTAGAGAGGAAACATTCATTCTAGCTTTACCCCATTCCCCCAGGGAGTGAATTAAAAACAGACCTCCACCGACTTCATTTTCCAGCGCAAGAAGCTCTAACAATCGATTTAATCAATTCTTGCAGTTTGATTTTGAAAGACCCCCTCCGAAATTCACCAGCAGCATCTACAGCGGCCAGTTTCTGTATTATACATGGCTTCAATAAGGCCTAATGGAGATGGAGAGAGGCTGGAGAGAGCTTGATTAAACGCGTAGTAGCCACGCATCCTACAGTAGCTTTAGGCTGTGAAGCATTCAAAGCCACCCTTCTGTTTAGTAAGATAACAGCCATTTTAGACTATAGAGAATTAACAATTTTGCCCATTCTTCTCTTTGTTCAAACCATAAGCAAAAACAGTGAATAATTCTAGTGTAGTCATGCTTTGAATTAGTCTCGGATGTTACCTCGCAAAGCTTTCCTGTCATGCCCGTTGAAATACAAACCAGTACATGACCGCACTGTCAGGGCATTAAAGTTTTATTGCAGCATTATGGAGAGAGGTTCGGCCACATATAGGCGAATACTATCCATCCCGGGTTTCAAGCTATCTAGCACTAAAATCAGTTTGCGGTTTTTGCAGAGCAGTCCGAGCCGCCAGCCCCCTCTGCGGTTTGCTGTGATCTGCCATTTTAGGAGCTCTCCCTTTTATCACTGCAGATGGCATCGCAGTGCATGGCAGGAGATGTATGACTGCTGCTGTGGGCTCGGATCAACGCTCCGAACGCAAGGCAGCCCTATCCCTTTTTTTTTTTTCCTTTTTTTTAAGCCCCGGTGCTGATGGAAACAAAGGGACAAATTAAGGCCACGGTGAGTTGATTAATGGAAACTGCACGTTCCAGAAAAGCGTAAGAAAGTATAGCATTAAAAAAAACACACACACACACACACACACACTGCACCCCCCACCAACCCCCCAAAGGGCCTGTACAGATGGAATAACGTCTTTGGTGGTGGTGTTAATTAAATGCATGGCTATGTTTTCAGCTGGAACCTGGGAAAAGCGGGTAGAGAAAAGTAGACAGGCATTGAAGATGGACGCCTGTGTGTGTGAGTGTGTGTGTGTGTGTGTGTGTGTGTCTGGATGTGAGCACAGTCTATGGAAACGAAGCAGTGACAGACATGGTTGCCGGAGGCCATGAACCCCCCCCATCCCCCCAACTGTCAGACAGATTGACTGATTGCATGAATCTCATTGGTGAAATTTCCAAGTCGATGGCTCAATTAATGGCGACGGGGCTCAGTTACTCCTCTGTGTTTGCGCATGTATGTATGAGCGCCTTCTCTCTGTGTGTGTGTGTGTGTGTGTGTGTTCTTGTACTTTTAGACCTTCAGAGTGAGGACATTTTGACCAATTCTTACTTCTACAAGGGCGCGTTTAAGATTGAGACTTTAGGGTTAAGATTAGTTTTAGAATTAGGTTTAGGGGTAACGCTTTCCTCTAAGGCGACATGAATCAGTTAATTTAATGCATGAATTATCATGAATCAATGCATGAATTACTGCATCACTACTACTTACTGACTATCAGGAACTGATCCTACAACATTAATATATGATTGAGTTGTCCATCCTGGTGTACATTGGTTAATTCTATGTGCTATTTGTCCCTAGGTACGACTTGGTTTTTGTCAGCATAGATTAGCCACTGCAGTTACAAACCCACATTGTGATTTGTGCTAGTTACCTCAATCTAAAATATTCACCGACAACAATTTTTTTTTATTCACACATAGATCAGCCACCGCAGTTGTAAAGCTATACGTAACAGTGGGCAAGCAAGCATCACTCAATATGAGGTGAGGGAGCGCCATTTGACTGACTGATAGACTGACTGACCTGAATTTAGCTCCTGATGAACACGTCTTGTGCCATGGGAAAAATAATTTACACAAATTTATGGTGGGGAGGGGGGGGAGTGGCAAGTCGTCTTTGTGACAGTGAGGTGAAACACTGCCATTAAGGGACTCAAGAGGTCGTCAGAGTCATCAAATTCTACTAGTAGCAGCTTTATTAATTAAGTAATTGAGTCATACAGCAGTTAAAGATAATAAATGTCCCCTTAGGGTTAGGGTAAGGGTTTAGAATTAAGATTATAGTAGGATTAGGGTTTAGAATTAAGATTGGAATTAGGTTTAGGTAAGGGCAAGGGTTAAGGTTAAGGTTAGTTCATGCTTAAGGAATAAATGTAATCAATGGAAGGCCCTCACAAGTATAGCAAGACAAACTTTTGTGTGTGTGTGTGTGTGTGTGTGTGTGTGTGTCAGTCTCAGAGGAGGAATCTAGCTAACTAGTTGGCTCCAGAGACCTATGGCTAATAGTGCAATGTGACTAATGAATGTTGAATATGGTCCACCTATCTGTCACACCCACTGCTTCCTCCATGTCTCTCCCCCACAGAGCTGCTACTCTGTCTGTTGGGCCCCAGGGGACCCAGGGGCGCCTGGAGCTCCTGTCTGAGCAGGATGGCATGCTGTGACACAACATGGGCCCATTATGTTTGCCTATACTTTATCTCAAATGTCATAAATGAAGCAACACACATGCTCTACTCAGCTTCTTAACTCCAACTGGGTGCTGAGTCCATCTATAAATGTTGAATCAACCAAAAAGCACAGGATAGCAGACGACTTATTATTTTATTTGCCATACCATACATTGTTTCAACACAGACATGTAAGTCAATCAGCTGCGGGTTAAATAATGCTAGAAATTTTTCAGCTTTCAAAATGTTCCTCCACTTTTTGTGCAAACCAGTGTTTAGAGTTTTAAAATCATGATTATATTTACCACCTCCAATTGACAGTCTGTTGGTTCCAACACAGTCTCAAAACATTTTGTAAACTCTGAAACACAGATTGCATGTTGTGGACACAAATAATGTGAAGATTATGTTCCTCCACCATGAAAGCATTATGTGACAATAGCATGAATTGGCCGTTTTCACATATTCGTCATGTGAAAAGGTTAGCTAATATTTAGGTAAGTAAAACAAATTCAGTTAAGGTTAAATGACTAAAACAACTTTGATTAAGGCTAAGGTTAGGTTTAAGCCCTGGACAGACAGAAAGCAGGCGTTAACAAACGCACCTGTTCTCAATGACTGCAGGCAAATTAGAGGCGTAGAGGCATCAAAACAGTTTGATGTGGCTCCCAACTTCAGCTCAGAACTCGGTTAAATTTTGGCAAAAGACATGCATCCACTGACACTTCATATCTGTCCAACTAAAGAAACAATTTGGTTAATGTTAGGGTACGGTTTTAGTCAGTTAAATAAGAAAAACTTTAGCTGAAAATGAAAACTTGTTATCATGATTTATGAATTGAACCTGGGTTGTCGGAGTTCCACCCATCCACCCTCCCCTCAAGCCTCCTCAGCCTTACTTTCCACCTCACTATTTCAATGTCAAACTACTGCCATTTTCTAGTTGTCTCCTCCACCTAATCCTTTCCTAGTGGGGAAACTGATTTTTTTCACTTTTCCCGCATGGAGCACCTTATTTGCATTTGAAGACCAGGCTGCAAAAATCCATTGGCCTTTCTAGTGATTGACTATATCCCATCACCATTTCGCTACTACCAGTAAGGCTTTGGACACACACACAATTAGCAATATAAATGTATTGATGGAAACTACAGAAAAGAAATATATATGTATATATGTATATTTCCACATGTTTTTTAACCAGTTTCATAAATGCGTGTCGTGCCATGTCTGCATGCTCTGACGCAGCTGGAGCCAAATCAAGACAGCTTTAAGCAGTGTGCTAACCCAAACCTAGATCACATCAAAGAGTTGACCCACATGCAGACTGCCTAGGGTTTATTTTACAATGTGCAGTTTGATGATGGAGCACCAGAGATGCTGCCTTCACGGAGTGGAAATACTGGCTCTAGCAAAGCCTGGATTGTTGGTCCTACAGCACTTCTACACTAGCTGCGTTTACATGGATGGAGTAACCTGGCTATTGTCCACTCTTTGGTTAAGGTCTCTGCTGAGATTTTTGTTTGCCTTGATTTTGGCATCGCCTTTGGTGATAAGCGTATTGCTTTGGTGTTTTGCACTCAATGCAGGCACTGGCCCAACATACTGTAATAATAAAGGTGCTCAGTGTAGACTCTGGCCTCTTATATTTATTTTAAAAAAATATAATTTGATTTCTGAGAGCTATCATAATCCCAGGGTTTTATTTAACACCATAGACCGTGTTGTTAAAGTGCAGTCACACTGTTACGCTGAGCATTCTCCTGAACTTTTGACATTCTTTACTGAGAAAATGTATCAGATTAGAGGTCAGATAACTCCTGCCACTAATATGTCTGTTACTTTCAATTTTAAAAGAACCCTAAGTGCTTTTTAGTCAATTTCGGCTGTTACTCTTATGGATATAGTTTCCCATATGAAATCTTCTACTTGTCCATTAGATATAATACCCACCAGACTCCTCAATGAAGTGATAATCAATAGCTCTCTGTTCACAGGTGTAGTGCCATCCTATTTTGAATATGCTCTTGTCCAGCCTCTTAAAAAGCTAGGCTTGGATTCCTCCTTACTTGCAAATTACAGACCTATTTCCAAACTCCCCTTTTTATCAGAAGTATTACAGAAAGTTGTATACAAACAGTTGATAGAGTTCATGACCATGAATGATTTATTTCAACCATTCCAATCTGGTTTCTGCCCCGGTCACAGCACAGAGGCAGCCTTACTTAAAGTCACTAATGACCTACTTTTAGCAGCTGATGATGGTCTGTTGCTGTTTTAGTTCTTCTTGACCTTAGTGCTGCATTTGACACAGTTGATCACTAAATACTGACTGATCATCTGAAAAATTTTGTAGGCATTGCTGATATAGCTCTTGATTGGTTTATTTCATATCTAACTAATGTACAGTTTTCTGTAGGCTTAGGTAGCTCATTGTCTTCCTTAGCACTAGTTAAATGTGGAGTGCCTCAAGGGTCCATTCTGGGTCCAATTTTATTCTAATTTTTATTTTAATCTAAATGCTCCCACCGGGATACATCATTCGGATATATAACGTTTATTTTCATTGTTATGCAGATGACATCCAGCTCTACTGTAAAACGTAGCTAACTTGTTCTTAGAGACTACCAAAGTGACAATTTAAATGAAGCAAATAAAGCAAATCTGAGATAGTCTTATATGGTCCTCAAAATTTGACAAAGCAGATCCATGTACAGCCAGGGGACCTCATGGACAATGTACACCTTTTGCTAAAAATCTTGGGGTTGTTTTTGATTCCAACTTAAATTTTGACAAACAAATTAAAGGGGTTGTCTGAGAAATATTGCTAAGATAAGATAATCTTTGTCTTTTTCTGATTGGGAGAAAGTCATCCATGCAATTATATCATCTAGATTAGACTTTTGCAACTCTTCTTGCCTTACTCATAGGGCTTTGTCTCGCTTGCAGGTAGCGCAAAATACAGCTAATGCACCATGTGTAATAACTATATGTATTACATTCACATTGTGTGATTACAGCTGCATAATCATATTGAATTAAATCTTGTGCAATTAGTAAATTAGTAAATAAAGCATTATCACCATGGATTAACTGTTGTTAAAAGTTCAGCAGGACATAGTATTAAGATAAGGTTCAGGTATTACATGAATATTACACAGATCTAAAACACAGTTCTTGCCTACAGAGCTTCATGCCCCTGCTTGTTGTTGGTCACATTTAGGTTCACTGCCCTGTATTAAAAGAGCAGAGAAGTACAAAGTAGTGGAGTGCAGATGAGTCCAGAGCGGCGGTGGATAATCTAAACCCTGAAGAAAAGATGGGAGGGTTATTTCACATATTGATGGAATTGATTTTCAGGCCTGAATGGCCAAGTCCAATTATAGTGCCCCTTGGCACAGGGAATCGACATTGCATGAGAGGGGAGAGATGGGAATTGGAAGCTAAAGTGAATTCGTCAGTGAGAAACATTTTGGCCCGGTTTCTAAGATAAGGCCTGTTCTGTGTCATTGGCTCTGTTTTGATTGGATTCATTCTCTTTTGATGTTTTTTCCTTATTCCCCTCCCTCATATTGTCCCTGCCTAGATTCAAAGTTCCATTTCCAGTGAACTGTGGGATCAGTTTGAAAGTATGAAATTTGCATCGCATTTTAATAATGATGACAGCATTCCCCACACAATGCTGTGGACTCTCTCTCTCTTCCTTACTCAATCCTCCTCTTCCTCCTTTCTCCTTCTGTCAAGCCTTCCTTACTTCAGCTACTCCTGTGTCTCTTTTGCTTTCTGTCTCTCTCTCCTTGCTTGTTTTATCTCTCCTCCTTTCTTTCTGGCTCTCCTATTTGAGTTGTAATGATGAGTGATGGGTCTGGACCAGCCATCAGTCTCAGACTGGCGCTAAACCCTGTAATCCCAGCATGCACTGCTCCAAACACAGGAGGAGGAGCAGACGCTGAGGGCTGCTGGGAGAGTTTAACACGTAGCCACTATCACGAGTCTTAAAGGAATAGTTCACCCAAAAATGTTGTCACCCTCATGTCAGTTGAAACACTGGTGAAGTTTTTTATGTCAGTATAACACACAGTGAGCTAGCTGCTCTGTATCAGCCTTCCTCAAAACAACTGGAGTGAATGGAGAGTTCCAAAAAGGACTAAAAATGGCCATAAAATTACTCCAAACAGCATAATCCAAGTCTTCTGAAGCCAAATGCTTGCACTGTGGGTCCAAAAGTCCAATACTCAATTAAATATAAGTAAATATATACATGTAAGTATGTATAAACAACATATTTTCTGTATAAACAACAACAAGTTGTATAAACACCCTCCCCACTCGTGATCACTAGATTAGTATGGAACAGTAAACTGTGCCGCTGTACTGTTGCTCCATCTTCAAGAGGAATTGTTTGAATATTTCTAATTGTACATTTGTGTCACAACATGACCACTAGTCATGGCTACCCCTTCAGTATTACTGAAATGGCCTAGATGCATGATGGGGGACATCTGTGCTGCCCTCACACTGTGGCTCTCATCGTCGTTTGGATGTGAGCCCAGTATACTGTACTCTCACACAGGTTACAAATCCAATCCCTGCCACAGTCCCCTAATGTTCTTTACAGAGAAAAAACATGTACAATCACTGGATTTGAAATACTGCAACATGAGTGAGCTGAGTACCGCTAAACCAGGCACCACTGAGGAAATAGCACTGTTTAAACACAAAAAAACTATTTTTTCTGATAAGACAGAACTCACTGGCTTTTGTCATTTTACTGACAAAGTCATCAAAATATCCTGGTATTTTTATTCATCTAAGACAACAATGTATCGGTCTTGCTTGATGTCAATAATATGCTTTGTTGGCTTTCTGCAATATGGACATTTGTATCCGTTTCATGGTTCCCAAAAAGTAAAGGTTACCCATACCTAAGGGCTAGCTCTGACATTTCATCTTGGAAGCATAAAATCTCAATGCAGCATGTTCAATCCAATGGGATGGACGGCTAGTTCTGTAATCCTGTAGCGTACAGGAACCTGCTGGGATGAAAGCTTTCCTCCAGAATCTTCTCTGACTTGTTGTGATCCTGCTTTTATATTCCTCTGCCAAAAGTTGATGACTGCTCATGGTCAAAGAGGATGTAGATAATCAATTGCATTTTTGGGGCAGGAATTGTACGGTGTGAAGTAAAAAATAATCCCACCTTTAGAACATAAACTAAGAATCAATCTTTAAGAGCAATTCAAGCTCTTCTTTTCTGATATATAGCAAACTCTAAACTCGCCAGTATCTGCGTTCCTCCAAGGTTATTGAAACATGCCGTGTTTAAGTAATTTGTTTCTATAAAACCAGCAGGCTTTGCTGTCAAGTGACATTGAGATTAAGTAAAATGGTACTCCAACTAAAATAACCGCTACTGTGTTAACAGCAAGGTTCAGTCACTGCAGACTCTGTGAAGAACATGCTGACAGTAACAGTAATGACAGTATATTGGACTGGACAAAAGTCCCTTGGGCCTTGGGATATTTTACGAAGGGCAAAAAAATCTGTCACAACCTTGCAGCTCCTCAAGGTGCATGAATTACAAAAAAAACAATGAAAAAACGCTTGGAGAATAATTGACAAATCTTTAAAGCTGAACTAGGCAAGATTTTTATGTAAAAATCCACCCGTCTTATCAGCCTAAATCACAAGACGGGGCTGCAACAGAGAAGAGCGTTGCATCCCCAGTAATTGTGACACTGTAGATTCACCCTATATCCAAATGAAAGTCTGGTGTGGATAGTCACTGGCAGGAAATCTTCTCCACAGACAGGAAATAACAAATCAAAACGTGAATGAAATAATGAAATGCTAATAGACCACTGCCTTACAGGATTTCTGGGTATTGAAGTCCTCAAAATTCAATTTTGAACATCAATATATCATCGTGTTTCTCAAAATTAAGACTACATTTCCCATTAAACCGTGTTGCTTACTGTCCCCACTCCCCCTCTCTGAGGAGGATAAACATGTTAGAAGTTATTTTCACTCCCCCCACCATCTGCCATTGCCAGAAACTCTGAACGCTTTAGCTCCGTTTGTGCTGGAAGAACAGCGCTCTCTTCCTGTTTTGTGCCATAAAGCAGTACTTCTTTGTATCGTAAAGCAATCCACGAGATTTCCTGTCAAATTTTACCCAATAGTGCGCTATGTAAAATGCAGTATAGAGGCCGGTAGAAGCTGCCAGTCTTCTCTGTCATGCTCTTGTTTACTGTAATGATACCTATGTCTCAAAATAATGATTTATTGCAGTTACAATGATACATGCAACACCTGTAATAGCTTCTGTCAGGGTTAGAGGACTGCGCGGATATGTGACAATAAATATATTTCAAAGTGACCACCTCAGGGCCCACTGACCGATCACACAGCAGAACTTTGAAAAACACCTGGTGTTGGAGGTACCATAGGGTTCCACCCCTTAAAGGACATAGAATCTCATTGTACAGTCAAGAAAATTACAACATATTAAAACATCTGATAGTTCAGATACACCTCAGAGACTTCACTGACAGAAAAACCCAGAGTCAACAGAGAGATATTTCCCCCGGTCTTCTCTACCTTCCCTACAGCCCACTGTTTGCCCTCTGTGAGGCGAAGAAGCGTGGTGGATTTCCATCATTGTCAGGGGAGGAGGGTGGAGGACTCTGCAATGCTGTAATCAATCCGTCATTACTCCCCTTCACCAAAGCCTCGGGAGAGATTTAGGACCCCCCTATTACAGATGGCTGGCTTGTGATTGTTATGGGGGAGGGGAGGCCACCCAGTCTGAAAGCCTGCCATAGGCCTTCGAGAAATGACAGCAGGAAGTGTGGGTGTGTGGCGTTAAAATCTACCTCATGGTATGATTAGCAACGACGTCATCATCAGCCAACGTTCTGCAATATGGATACAGCTCAGATGGCTTTATCCATATCATACCCTGCTTGGATCAAGTCTAATGTCATTTCAGGCCTGGAATTTATTTACATGGGTCTTCATGTTGTTTTGCAGCATAGAAGAATATTATGGTGGTCTAATCACTGGAGCAGAGCATCAACATGTAGGGATGGAGAGACTAACCCTAACTCCAAAAGTCGATTCTCGATTCCATCACGTCGATTCTGAGAATCGATTCTACTAATAAACGGAATTAGAGTTATCTCCTGTTGCAATCTCGACTCCAAAATCTGTAATCGAAGAAACTGTTTAATTTAAACAAATTTGTAATTAATTCATTCTGATTTAGGTCTATTTATACTAATCTGTGTGCGTTTGCCTTGGTCTGATCCATTTCACAACAAGTGGGGAGGGGGAAGGGAGAAATTCAAGACTCATTGAATGTCAAACAGCGTAAAAAAAAGAATTGATTTAGAATCGATTCCATCAATTCCATCACAAGGAGTCGACTGTGGAATCGTCCATCCCTATCAACATGCTACATAACCCCTATAATTGTGTTCACTTTCATAAAAGTGGAGGTATATTTTCAACTTAAATTATTTCAATTTTAAAGTATTGAAGTTATCATAAACAAGACCTGGAGAACCTCTAGAGACCTTCAACAAGAGATCACTTAAAATAGCTGCAACCGGGAAACTCAATTATTAAACAGTTCCTTGCAATATAATAAATGCATGCTTATGTTTAAAAAGAGTTTTTGAAGGAAGCAAAACAACGTGCCAAGGTAACACAGAATAAATGAGTCTGGCACTTTGAAAGGTATATAACACAAGAAATAACAATTAATATGCATTCTCTCTATGGATAATATTAGTAATATGTAAATGAAAACGTGATTCCATTTCAGATGCTGTGTAGTATTTTCTAATAAAACCACCTAATAGACTGCACTATCCTGTCCTGCCTTTTTGAGGATCCAGACAACATGTTGTACAATCAGCTATCACAGTGGCCTTGTGCTGTTGTTATTCTGTAGGCTACATTCAGGCATTGTGTAATTACTTGATTGGTCCACAGCTTATGACTAAGCTCTTTCTTTTTAATATTTTACGAGGAACTTAATCCTTTTTTCAGTTTCTTTACATGCCTTGGTCTTGTGCATAACTGAAGAGGCAGGCCTATTTTCCTCCCCATTGTCACCTTTTATGGCCAGCAAGAAATAAACTTATGTAAGCATAGTCAGTGACATGTAACGTTCTTATAGATGATGTTAAGAGAGGGAGTTCAAATCCAATGCAGCTGCCTCCTTTGTTAAAGCTGCACTAGGCAAGATTTTTATGTAAAAAAAAAAATCCGCCTAAATTAAAGACAAATCACTAACTAATTTTAAGACACATCTGGATGTCACACCACTATCTCTGGCTTACCACAGGAAGTGGTCTATTCTCTGTTTTCAGTGACGATGGAAGTAACTCGCGCTTTGTTTGTATACTGTCTGCTTTTACTTTACTGACTGCACAGGATTTCTGGGTAATGAAGTCCTCAACATTCAAACAGTTGCCTTTTGATGCCATTTTGGGCCACCAACTTGCAAAGTTGCCTAGTGCAGCTTTAAGTGTTAGAACTTTGTTTGATTCCTCACTTCTGTAGTTGTCCATATATATTTGTGAACTCTGTCACAACCGAAACTTGAGAGGAGTTCCCAGCTGCTGTACTTTATTGTATTTACTAGGCAAATTTCCTATTTGCAGTCCAGAGGAAGTTGATATGCCACAAACGATGATTGTTTTATCCCATTCTCAGTGGAGTATCTGCCCCATTCACAGCCATTGGCTTTGGCATAATTAAAGTGGCCCCTTGTGCTCTGATAGGATCAGCTGAACATACAGTAATGGCCTCTTTGTGATAACATAAGCCTCAATTCTGCAGCTAATGATGTTACCTCCTTCCTCTCTCATTTCCCTTCATACTCTCACCGCAGTTCAAAATGCATCAACAAAAACAAATAAATCCACTGTAACAATCTTTGTCTGCAGTGCAGCTGTACTGGTGTGTTCAGAAGCTGTGGATTGGTGCTGGAAAAAAAAAACTGTTGCTTAGATACACCAGGTTTGATGAAAACCCACTGAGCTTCACAGGGGAAGACACCAGGTTTTCTGCTCTATAATTGGTTATTACTGAGGAAGTGGGTCTGTCAGCCCTGTGTGAGGCAGAATTAGGCCAGCTAAACGTGATGGGACCATGCTGTGATGGACTCATCTGCCTTCGATTCATTTCAGGCTAACATCATGGCTGAAACTCGAGAATCTCCCTGAGATCGCTTTAATGACTTTTTTTTCCCCGGGAAAGGCAAGGTGATTTTAACATGTTAAGTCTTTGTAGATAGAATCGGTAAGACTGAATGAGGCAGGCAGATAATGGTAACACACACTGCCGCTCCACCCCGAATGCTGTCTAGCCACCACTCAATTAATTGGTATGTAAACATATTCATATTTGTTGAAATTATACAGTTGTCAGGCATTTCTGTCAGCATTTACTAAGCTATCAATATTTTAAATTAGCACAGATTACATTTTATTCACGCTAGGTATATGGCATCTCAGCAGAATGGCAGCATGGTTTTGAAAGTGTTATTTGTGTGACGTGCATCACTTTAACATCCTCTAACGATGGTAATTACCAATTCACAACTACGTAAACCCACTGCTAGTAGTCACAGCAACGCCAGCCTCCTTCGCTCGCAGACAGCTGACGTCCCACTCACAGTTGCCTTGCTCTAGCAGTAGATGGGCTTTACTGTACGGGGGATATTGATAGAGGCAATATAACAGACAGCTGGCGTTTGTGAGTACAGGGTGGCCAGGCTGTTCTCCCACCCCCCCTTCCCTTCATCCTGCTCCAGCCTCCAGACCCCATCTGCCCCGCTGGATCTACCTCCAGCTGGGGAAGCACAGCATCAGGATGGGTGTGCTGCCTTGCCTGCCTCCCATTCTAATCCCACGGGCCTGGGTGTGCGGGGAGGGAGGAGGGACGGAGGGACGGAGGGAGGGAGTGAGGAAGTGGGTCACGTAAAAACGAGGCCATGCAGGGCTTGAACTGTAGCAGGACCTCCCATCTGGTGGAGAGCTGTCCAACCTATCTCTGCCATGGGCACAAATTAAACAGGCCGAGGCAGCTGGCGAAGGTCTCCACATGCAGGGAAAATGACTGTACTGCATGTACACTCCACAGCCAACACTGACAACTTCAGATGCCTCTGTGTTTCTATCCTCATTCCTAAGAGGGAGCATAACAGCATTAGCAACTGCGAGCTCTCTCCCAAAGCGATTCATCATTGTGTTTCTGCATTTTAAGAGTGATTAGGCCGCTAGCTATGTTGTGAAAGGATGAAGCGCATATGCATCAGAGTGAGAGGAGGACTGATTGATTTGCATGTCCCTCAGCTACGGCAAGAGCCTCTGGATCTAGAAATTTTCCCATTAAAGGCAGGAAATGGATTTGTGATGGATAAAAGACAGCAGTGCTGCAATTGTTTGTTAGAGGGTTTCTTTTTCTTCACCTCCCTCCTGACTGATTTCGGAAGTCAATAAGCAATTTTACAAAGTGCATTTTGACTCAGATATTTTTTGCAGAGGTGTTTGTGAGGGCATTCTTTCCAAGTCCGGTCATCAAATGGCCACATCTAAAGTTTCTTGGTTAATTTTGTCGGAGTAAATTGTGTAGCAGGGTTTATGTGATGTTGGCTGTCCGTAATGCTTGTTGCGGTTTTAACTAAAAAGCATCACTCGCAATGATGGTCGGCCGATGCTGATTGTCTATTTTTCATGCTGAATATGGCTGCACAGTCATGCCTGTGTGTTACTGATACTTTAGCATTAGTTTCATCCTTTCACGGCCCTCGAGTGCACGTTGTTCAAGTCAACAGCCATCGGAGGACGCTCTCTGTCCGCATCACAAGCCTTCATCTTCATCAGAAGGATGCCTGACAGCAACAGACACATTTACAATTAGCCCGCAGACCAGAGGTCAAGCGCCGCTGCTCGAGGATGAGATTAGAGTGAGTATCTCTCAATCTGTCAGTCACACCCGAAGCCGCTAAGTCCAAAAACACACACACACGTGCATGAAAAGTGACCACTATGCATGCATCCACACAGACGGTCTTAAAGCCTGTGCTGGGTGCATCCACAAATTCAACGCACAAGCTTATACAAGTGGACGCACGAGTTTGAGAGCAAGCACATGCACATGCATTCACACAGACAGGTGCAGATACAGACACACGCACACACACACAGACACACACACACACAGCTCCACTCCTATGCTGCAGTCACTTCCAGTCACAATCAGTAAGAGAGAGGAAATGGTGTCTGGCTCTGAGATGTTTGCGAAATGCTGAAGGGCAATTTGGCTAAAATGACTGAGTTAGAAATCCATTTGGGAGAGCAGGAGCAATATGCCCCTATCACGGCGCTGGAAGGAGCGCCTCTTGGTGAAGGGGTGTAATGTCATGTAATGTAATGTGTCTTCTGGTGCAAAAAAAGCGCCTGAGGTTTGGGAGTAGACTTCCTCTGGTGTCGTCGTCCGCGGAGAGACAAGCAGCAGAGAGGTGTAATGGTGACTAATGTAGCACTCCCTAGCCGAGAAATCAAACAGTGAAAGTGCAATACGGCTTTAGCCCATCCCCAGGCAGAGGGGAGCAGATGGTGATTGATGGAGAAGGATATTGAATGTATCACACAAGCCTAGCATCAGATTACTCCTCATTCTCATTCTGCACTCCTGCTTCACAGACAACTACATCCCCACAGTGTATGATGCTCCCCGTTCATGTATACTTTACACATCAGCGGGTGTGAATGCTCAACTTAGGACAGAATTGCCACTTGTTCAATGTATTTACTTGGCAAAAGCCTACTGTCTCTGCATTATTTAGGCTTTTGCATTTGCAGAAGCGGACATTTTTGGGTGCGTTCACACCAAGCATGTTTGGAGCCGTTTAATTGAACGCTTTAGTGAGGTTCATTTGGCCAGGTGAGAACAATGCCATTCGAACTTCGATAATCAACCACACTGCTGTGTGTTTCGTTAGAAGTGAGATTGTAATCTGAACCAACTACAGGAAACAGCGGGTATATGGGTACAAGGAAACAGATGTTGACATGTGATAGCCAGCAGTTCCTCATGCTTGAAAAGCCTAGCATAACAAAATTAAGTCTGGACTGATGCTCATATTCAGCTGTTTCTTCATGTGTTCTTAATTGGTATTAAACACCAGAGAAGAAGAGCGTGAAGTCTATCATGCTTAATTAAAGTTATAGGGACTGGAATCAGATTTGTTTTGACCCCTCTTCCCGCCAAATCGGCAAAATCTCTAACCTGTTAGGATGTCATCAAGACTCTGTCCAATAAACAAGCTACTTGTGAGTCCATGTGACTTTTGTTTACAAGCCCTTGTTTGCTTGCAATTAGGCAAACAAACTGTAGGTGTGATTGCACCCTTTGACAATCTTTCAAATGAAGGGTTGGTGCAGCAATTCAATTAGTGGGATAAGGGAGGCAAGTGGATCCGGTGTGTGTTAAGGTTATCCTGTGATTTTTTTTTCACTCTCAACATGTTACTGTATGTTTGCCAGGCTGAGGATTGAGTCACTGGGCTGCCACTGTAGGAACGGCTGTTCGCTGCTGGAGGAAGCTGTTGACTCATGTTAGTTCACGTCTTCAGTGACCCAGACAAAGTGACTTTGTTTTGGAGTGAATACATAATTGCTCCTCCACAGGTAAATATTTGGAAATGGTCGCGACTAGGCTGCTGATCGCTGCATTTGAAACGTTAGGTTTTTGTTTTTTTTATACATTGTATGGTGCCTTATCCCTCTATAAATATTTAAATTGGAAGACTGGATTACCTGAGGCATGAATACATTTTGGGAAATGCACTCTAAAAGCAGACTCAACCAGTTCACAGGAGTTCTTTTTCTCATTATTCTCCAGTCTGCATTAGGTTAGTAATTGCAGTAAAACTAAGGATCTTGTGTCATTTTCTCTGTGTAAAGACCAACTAGGTAAAAAATATTTCTTGGCAACACTTATCTCATTAGTTGTTAACATTAATGTGAGGTTGTGAATTATTTCAGGATCAACAGACGCCATATGTGGTGACTAACTGTCAGCATGTTGTCGGGCACACAGCTCCTTCCTTGTGGGCAGACACTGTCATTTGCCCTTATGAAACATATTCATACTCTCAGGGTATCTTCAGGGTTCAGAAAGCCAAATTTAAGACTTTGTAGGACCTTTTTAATGCTACCTGGAATTGAATTTAATTCAAAAAGCAAAATAAACTGGCAAAACCAGCCTACTTCTGATTGAACATAGCTAATGTAATTGTGAAACTACAAATGGGCAGAGGACAAAAAGACACAAGGAAATTAATTGTTCAGGAACATGAAGTCTAACTGTGTTTAGTAAAGCAGATAAGATGCATATTGTACTAACCCTGTTCTGTATTAATCAGTGAAAATGCAGCACAAAAAATCCTGTCATTGCATGGTAAAAAAATAAGACCTCTAATTACTGGATTTAAGACATTTTCATACTTAAAAGGCCTTATTTTATGGACTCTGACTCTCAAGTATATTCTAAACTGAGTTTAATATCTACGAACACACAGCCCCGTTTCCCAAATCAATTCAATGTCAGCCAAGACAGGCATGAACGTGGATTTCCACGTTCGCAAACAATTGCTCCACCGATAATTGATCCGGTGTGTAATGTGAATACTACTCAGCAATTTGAGCCCGATCAATACTGAAGTGACTGATCAGAGTTTTACTCCCGGCCCATAGGAGATTGTCTCTTGTCAGACAACCTATTGACAGGCTTTCTTTTCAGTGTAGCACACACATGTAGCCATGCTATCTGACACCGAATCCAATATTCCTCTTGAGAAGGATAAGAGCCTTTTTCTGGCCCAGCATTAGCTCACTTCCCTCCTGAGAGAGAGAGAGTTGACTGTGGTATGCAGCAATGATTTCCACTTGGTTGGCTGCGCGGTGACTTCAGCCTCTGTTTTATTAAAAACTGTCATGGGGGAAACAACAAGTCACTTAAAGCACATCATCACTGGCGGTCCCGAGGAAATAAAGAGACGCTTGGTTAATTAGTTCTGCGACAATGCACTATAGCACTGTCACTTTTCCGAGGTGGCGTTGTTGTATGGGGACCGCATGTGGAATTGTGGCCAATATGAGGTTTATTTTGGTATCCGGCTGAGCTGTACTAGATACCGTGGAGAATTGTTAATTCCTAGGCAAAAAGGAGGGGAAAATGCCCTTGTGATAAAGGAGGCTCAAGCCCACCATCAACCCTTCAAAGGCGGTGTGAAATATGCTTGCTCATCCTCGGCTACAGCACAGCAGGGCCGAAGATGTGAAGGTGACTTCGCATCACGCAGTGTGGCCGCATTTCTTGACTCACCATAATTCTTTTACCATAATTCTAAATTTGCTTTGTTAGATTATTTGGTATACCTGTATGTAGGCCTATGCTGTATGTAGTGACTGCACACGCACGTACACACGCAGGACTGGCATTAAAGATGCTGTGGCACGAAAAGACAGGTCGGAGGAAAGGTCTGAATGTCTGCAAGTCGAGCTAAAAAGAAAGACAAGAAAACCTCTAAATCTGCTGTCTGACAGACGTCAAGGGGGCAAATTAAACCGCCGGTGTTGGATTTGCTGGCGTTTGGATGCCTTGTCTAGGGAACAAAGTGCCAATGGGGATTCCTGGGACTTTAGATTCTTAAAAGCCAGAGTATCTTTGGTCGCCTGCATGAAGAGAGACACAAACAACTCAGGCAAACACTTTCGATTTTTTGGCGGATCAGAGATGTGCTTGAGTGCTTGTAAAACCGACAGGAGGAAAATGGTTGTTTTCTGCTTTCATCTGCTCAGAATCTCCGGACTTAAATGAACTCTGACCACTTGGCAAGACATAGCACTTATTCCCCAATCCCCGCTCTTTGAATTCAAGTACATCGCCAACAACACATCCAGTCCAGGAGACATAATAGGATGGCTGTACAGCCGTAACAAATAACAGAGTGATAGCAATATTTAATGGCTGAATGATAAGTGTTGATGTGAATGAGCACCTATTACCTACAGCCCATTCGTCACAGATCTTAATTCTGCATGCTACATTACAGTAGAGAAACAGCCTTTTAAAACCATATGAGCCTAGAATGTCAATGGGCTTAAATTGCAGGTTACTGTAGATCATCTCCTGTAGTGGCTCCTACTTAATGCAGTGTCTCTATGTGAGCAGTATAAAGTGGAGGCTTATTGAACAGCGGTGAGCTGTCTTCAAATGAGTGCTGGTCAGATAATAGCGGCCCATTGCCGGATTGCTCTGATGAGCCTCTTGCTGGGGTCTTCAGCTTTATTGGCCCATTTGAAATCCTTCCAGCTCTCAAAGGCTTCCTCGAGCATCAGGAAAATCCATACCAGCTCCATGCCTCTACAGCGCAAGACCGATCGCTACTAGTCACCTCTCCGTTTTACACTGGAACAGCACTACAAGGCTGTTTTCAAAAGCCACAGGGATCTACTTCAAACATTACACAGTGGATGCAGCACCACAGTAATGGGAGATGCTTTGTGGGAGCCGTAAGGCAAGCCATCAGTGAGGAACATGGATTACACATGATCATCACTGATTAATCAATGCTGCATTATGATGCCGGTGACTGGGGACAAGGGGGTCAGGTTATAACACTTAATAGATTTTACCGCTGAACAGAAACACATTCCAGGAAGTATGGCTGTGAGGGGGGTGTTATTTTATCAGTGGCTACGTTGCCGTTGAGTTACCCGGCTATTAGCTATACTCCAGTTAAGGCTACTTCTGGTTAAAGTAGAATTTCACCCTAGGATTCTCTTCCATTGTTAGGTATCATCAATTTGTGATGTTCAATGCGTTCTAGGAGTTATTTTGTGACACAAATTTAAGGCCTTTTAAGTATGAAAATGAGTTAAATCCACTTTTTTGGTGTACCCATTTTCCCTCAACCTTCTTGTCTACTTCTACGTCAGTTAGTGATTTCCTACATTTCCCAGAATGCCTTTTGACAACTGCCGGAGAATATGGCTGAACTTGTTCTAATTCAGCTGTGGGTTATATGTGTAGGTGGAGAGAGCGATAGCGTTAGCGGAGCAAGAGTTTTTCCAGACGTCAAAAAGCCAGTCGCACCTCGTGCCTCATGGCTGCATTGCATTCTGGTCTATTGAGGCTACTGTGGGTAGCTGTCGGTGCCTCATGTGTGATGGATTTCTCCCTGTATGATTGTTCAACGTTGGTGCAAAAGGCGGCTCTAGAAAGAATCCCTTGCTCTTTGATTCTGAGGGACACCAAAACCTGACGTTTACTGTTGATGTTTTAGATAGATTAAAAAAATGCTACCAAACTCCAAACTACCAAATTGTAGCTGCTGAAAATATCTCAACATTATGTCACCTTGTCACATCACCAATAGCTGTTTTTAACAAGCGCTTAAGCATTTTATGGTGGATTTTTCCCTTTTGACACTATGTGATTGAGCATACCAGTTGCCCTCTTTGACTGTACAGTAGGTTACTTCAAATACAGGGGAAATAAATTACAATCATAGGTTTTTTGTTGACACCAAAATGTACTCATAATGCTGTGCGAGTCATTTGCGCAGACAGTGAAAGCCAAAAGTGAAAACACAGCAAGATGTTTCTATGCCACAGTAACCATCTTAATATGGGAGTAAGCCAGGCATCTTAACCAGGTTTCTCACTATCAGAGTATAAGCTTACCCAAGTTATTCTAACCAAGATGATGTTTACATGCGTTGACCCAAACCAGGTTAGTTGAGCAAGTGGGTTAAGAAGGGAATGCCCCATGCATGTCAATGTAGCCATTGTTCCATAGAGACCATAGACCAAGCAGTTTTTTTTTTTACTGGAATACCAAACCAGTATCCACTTCGGATGGATGAGGATGTATACTGTACCCCCCTACTATCAGCTTATGCATCATGGTTTCATTGAATATATCTCCTCTCTCACTGTGAGCACTGGGGTGCCGACTGCACCGCAGATAAAGAGATGGTCATGAATGGGTAATTACCATTGTCAGCAGTTGTGGTCTCTTGTGGTTTGCTTGTTTATGTGTGTGCGTGTGTGCGTGTGTGTGCACATGCATAGCTGCAGGACAGAAGGGAGAGAGAGGGATGTTATCCTTGTTCTCTATGTTTGTGCAGTTCAAATCTCCCAGGACTCCGATAATGCAATTTTCAGTAACCCACGCAGCCTTGCCAGAGATAATTAGAGCGGACATGCAGTAATAGTGTCAAAAAGGAAGCATCACTTTCTCCGCCAGCCAGAAAATTACAGTCTTGGTATGAGCATATTCCAGCCACCATTCTCAAGGTGAATTCATAGCGGTACAGGACCCGTTCTGTGCCCGCGCCTCTGCAGAGACACGTAAACAAATTAATGAAAAGAAAAAGGCGAGCAAGGAAATACAGAAAAGCGTTATTTCTTAAAGGAGCATTTCACCCCAAATTGAAAATCCCATCATTATCTACTCACCCTATGTCAGTGGAAACTCCAATGAAGTTCATAGGACCACCAAACACAGCGGGTTTGCTGGTTGTTTAGAGTTCCACAAAGGGCATAAACTGACCTTCAAACTTTTGTGTTTTGTAGCCAAAGTATTATGTCCAAAATTATTTTGGTACATTGCCTCCAACAGAAAGGGAAAACATATCCTGAGACCCCACACAAGAACACACACAACTCTGTTTTATATATAGAGAGGAATTGGCTCACTAGCTTAGTAGCAAGCTAACGTCAGCACACCATAGTTTAACACACAGGTTATCTCACAGGAATATGACTAGCTATTTACTGGTAGCCTACCAATGATAAAATGCTTGCTACATATATAAGTGTACTTGGTCTCGGGCTCCTATAGTTTTCCCCCTCTTCTACTAGGTACTGCTGCCTGGATCCACATTTGTCTTCACAATGGCTCCCTTTTTGCTATGGGTTTTTAAGCTTGTTCCTTGTGCAGCTCACCACACAACAGCTTTTACGCATATTTATTCTCAGGAAAAATGACTTGGTTGTAAATTCAGCAATACAAAGTGAATGGAGAGTGGTGCAACATTTTCCCAATGGGTGTGGCCTGTTTTCTACACTGTCCCAACCTCTTCTACTGAGTTGGAAACAGAATCAGCACATTTCCTTGTTTTGGTTCCCACTCTACAGCAGAAGAAGAACTGTTTCCTCTACCTAGAATAACGAATGGAGTTTATAGTGACATACGGTTGAGTAGATTGACAAAATTCATTTTGGGGTGAATTGTTTTTTTAACTTTGTGGTGAGATGAGGTGGGGAAGGTTTGAGCTACGGTTTGGGGGGTTTCACCTAGCTAAGTTCAGCTAGCTAATTTAGCTCCCCTAGCTCAGCTACAGTAGCTCACCTACATCACCTAGCTAATATAGCTCACCTAGCTTAGCTGCAGTGGCTCACCTAGCTCACCTACCTCTGACTAACAGACTGGAAGGCCTGGGCTTCTGGGAGGAGACTCACATTCACACTCTGGGGGAAATGGCTGCTGCTTCGGTTTGTCTGCAGAGAGAGAGAGGGATGTACAATAGTGGGTAGAAATGGAATGAAACTGAACACATTATAACAGGTCAGAGCAGAATAAAACAGAGTAGAATAGAGCAAAACAGAATAGATTGTCTCCATTAATTCAAAACATATTTCTGTGACTGTCAGTAAGACTCAGGTCTAAACTGTCATGGAAACATTTAATCTAGAAATCCCACACACATCACTACGCCATGGGATTCTCAAAGACTTCTATAATTATACATTGAATAGCTCCCTTGATTGATTAGTTAATAGCTTTTGAAGAACACATCATTTCAGAAATTAATGTTGAATTTGCTCCTACAGCATTGACACAATAGGTTTCATACAACAGCAGATTGGTGTGCTATTGTCTTTTGAAAGACGAGCCATGTGCCAACGTCTGGTAATTTAATTAATGACTGCAGAAATAACCTCTCCAGTTTAATCACGCCACCGTTTAACAATGTTATCTTAAGAAGATTCCGTTCAATCTAGCTTTGGGTGTCTTCAGCTCGGATGGTATGTAATGACCTGAGTGAAATGTCTTTGTAAAATAAAATCTTTTGCTTTGGCTTTTTCCTCTGCAGGTTCCATTGCAAGGTGCTCCTATATCAAGTATCACTACTCCTCGGCTACAATACCCAAAAACCTCTCCTACAACATCACCAAGACAATACGGCAGGACGAGTGGCACTCCCTCCGTAAGTCTTGACAACAATCTCTCTTCACCAGGAAAGCTTGTCTTTTGACATGAAATATCACCCAACAGTGTCACCAATGCCATACTATTTTATTTTTATATGGTAATGGTTTAGGCTGTCCAAATTTCCTTTCACTCTCTGAGAAGTGTCTATAAAATACATTTTTTAAAGAACAGAGGAAGAAAATATCTTGGGCTGAGTTATTCAAATGTTCTGCTCTATCTTATAATCATATCCCATTGATTTTTTTCCCACCCTTGAGCCTCCAGTGCCTGCCATTTAGTTATAGTCAAGAGCATAGGTAATGAAAAACAGTCAAATTTCATTGTTGCTGAACCTGCAGGCTGCACTTTACCCTTGATTTCTTTTGATAAGTTGTTTACTTCTTCACAGGGAATCTGGCATATTTTTGATTTCCACTATTCTCTTGATTTTGACTAAAAGGTGAAATACATTTAAAGGAGTAGAGCAAATTAAAGCCAATTTTGTCATTATCTACTCACTCTACTCACAAACATCACCAGTGTTTCAAGTGACATGAGTAGATAATGACAAAATGTAGATTTTTGGGTGAACTATTCCTTTAAGGTGACACTCTTATCCATAGTGATTTACAATGAGTAAGCAGGTAGGGGGTTCACTGCGTTGCTGAAGGACAAGTTAACAAGTCAGAAACACAGTGGCTAGTGCAGGAATCAAACCCACAACCTTTCCAGTATGGCACACACACTTAATCACTCAGCCACCCTGCTGCCCAAAACTAAGGGGGCGTTCACAGTAGCGTTTCTGCTACGTCAAAAAATGGACAGTATCCCATGCATTTCAATGAGACTTACTGTATGTGTTGATGGATGACATGAATGCAGTGTGTGAAAATAACGCAAACTAGTTCGTCAAAAAAGTTGAATCGAGTTGAAATTTTGAGGAATCGCAGGTAAATGTCATCCGCTAATGGACTTCATCACCCAATGAAATTCATCTGCTTGAAAAGGTTTTGAGACACGCCCATAGCAACAGCTGGTTTCAATGCATAGTTGTCATACACTTTTATTTGGAGCATATTCCTGTAAACAGCATTGTGATTGTGTCTTGCTTCATTAATTCAACATATTTCTAGTTGAAATAGGATGTTGAGGCGGGACATAATGTATTATTGGTTGGAATTTCTCTGCGCGGTAATGAGATTTTGATACACAAATAAAGGAAAAAAAAAAAAAAAGTGTGTCATTAATTGTTAAATACGTTTACATTACGATATGGAGAATTAGCTAACAAAGTGAAAGTCATTTTTCATTTCATTGTGACTTTGTGATCGCCCCAACATCCTGTTTCAACCAGAGGTACATTGAATTATGGAAGCACGACACCATCAAAATGCAGTTTCCTTGTGATTTTAATCGTTTTTTGGTTGTGATCTAGTAAGCATATTATTTGGCCGTACTCAGATCACTGTATGTGTAAATTTGACCTGGACAGTCAGACCAAGACCCGGAGAAAATGCTTCAGAGCTTCATCTCCACAGTGTTTGTGTGCAACATCTGATCCGCATGGGTAAGAGCACTGTCAGTGGATTCTAGAGGGAGTCTTCCTACTTTTAGGATACCTGCCATTCATGAGACCATTCCTCTGGGCATGTTGCAGCTCTCCGGCCGCCTGGCCACTGAGCCGAGTGGAAGCGCGCTCTGACCTCAAACTGTCACTATCTCAGTCTGCTGAGTCCTTCGCTGTCAGGTGGCAGGGCTGGAAAAAGCTCCTCTCAGGTCCAAACCTTCTAGGACCGCTCCTGCTGTCTGTTTCCTTTTCTATCTTCTTCCTATCAGAGCCGAGGAGTGGCTTCAGGAGGAAAAAGTATCTATTTCAAGGCCACGATTTACTACACGGAGGGCACAAGATGGTACTGTATGCACACGAGATAGACCTCGTTTTGGTTCATTTGTTAAAAAACTCATGTTCTTTCTTCAATCTCTGAACAAATACATACAGAGAAGTACCAGTGATTGTACAGTGTTTTGGGTGCTTAAACAACTGGTTCGGTTCATTTGTACATTTTTAGTTCCCTGGCTGAACAGTGTTTGGATCTTTGGGCCAATCACAGTGCTTAAAAACAGAAAACTCCACCCAACCAGAGACCCGGGCCACATTAAACAAACAGATTGATGTTGTGAAAATGTTAAGAAAGAAGAAACTAGCCATTCTGTCTTATTTTCAACCCAGTGTGAGTGATAAAACAATGTGTTCAAGTGAATTTAACTTGTAAACAGACACGTCATTATCATTTTCGCATGATCCATCTTTGTAACTGAAATCACTTAAGTTTGCTTGCTACCTAGCAAGGAAAGTGAAGGAATATGTAGCTATCTATTGTTGTTTGATTGACTGTAACGTAGGTAAATATGTTACAGTAGTGTATCACATATGTTTGAGTTAATCTGAATATAGTCTTTTAAAAAGTCTCCTATAGACAGCCATCTGTCCTGTGACTTCTGAATGCATGCACTGCTCTAGTTAACAGAGGCAAATGGAGATCAGCTGAGGGGAGACAAGTCAGCAGAGTTGAGGTGATTAGATGATGTAGAAAGTTAATAAAACTAAAATAATTGTATCCCTGGTTTTCCTAAAGCTGTTGTTGATGCCATCATATAAAAGTGATGCACATCATCAACTGGCACCCTTGTACACAATAATATAATTCAATTCGTAAGCAAGTCTCAACATGGTGCATTAATTTAAAACAGTGATAAGGACTACTATGTCATAGCCTGTGGTTATCTGAAAATAATCAACACCCCTCCAGCCAATCATAATTCATCCAAGCCACTGTATAATAAATATTAATGGATGTTATTTTGAGAGCTGACATTTTTTTGTCATGTCATGTTTCCTGTAGCAGGAGGAAATTGAGGCAGGAAGTGGCAGGAAATAGTGATAACCAGGTATGATCACCTTCAAAAAATATGAAACAAGGTTTAAAGGTAACATCAATATCATAGCAAGGACAACAAGAGATTGAGGGAGTCAGGAAGACAGCGCAGAGCAGCCATACAAACCAAACCCCATGGGCAGGACACCTTACTAGAGACTTTTTTCTGTTTATTTATTTATAATGCATGAAATTGCACATCGTGAGCAAAAACACTTATGGGGGAGAAACTCCAGAACCCCCACCTTAAATGTCCCTACCACTTCTAAAATGAAATCAACGCCCTTGTCAGCAACAGTTACCATCAGGATACAAGTGTTTTAGCTATCTGTGTAGTAGGGATATTTTAGACCATTAGGGGTGTTTGTTTCACCTTAAAATCAAGTTAAAATGATCTTGAAAAATGCATTAAAATTAAGCATTATGCAAAAAAAAAAAATATATGTATATATTTATACTTAAGGTCAAAAGACACAAAATACACTTTCCCCTACAGGATGTCCACTCATGGGCTCCATACTTTCCCACTGTATCTCTCACTATACCATACTATATATATCCATTCCACACGGATACAGGCAGGCCTGTGCAAAAATCACTTCACACAGTTGCAGGACTAGGGATGAGAAATATACAGTATGCTTTCTGCCGTCAGAGGCATCTCTGTGATAGCTTACGCTATTTTTTCACCCAGCCTGTATTTTGGTAAATCAGTGAATTGCATCTGTCTGTTTGACGGTTTATGGCATTACATTCAGCATATTCAGCTCTAAAAATGTGCAGTTCCCACCAGGAGATCATCGGGCCCAAATAATCCCCCGTGGATAGGCTTTTTAGTTCCAGCCAAGGACAAAAGACATCACATTTATTGGGCTAAATAAGAGAGCTGCTGCTATGCATGCAATTGCTTTGAAAATGGTCGATCTCAGTACTCCCTTCTGCTAGTTTAGTTAGGCTCATATGCATAGGAATGGGAGGGTGTCTCATGATAGGGAATGTGTTTAATCTTCAGGATGTTGGTTAGCTGAGGAAAACAGATAGCTCATATTTATGGCAGGAAGGTCACCCCTTTCCCAGTCGGAGATGTTTAATGTCCTTATTACCAGGCCTATACACACCATCTCAGTGTGAGATAACGATACCCTTCTGACCAATGGCCTGTCACTCCAATGTGGGCATGAAAACAAAAAAAATAGAAATAACAAAAGGGCAAATAAACAAAGCCCTCTCCGCTAAGCGAGCATCTTTGCTCACCACCGGATCAATATGGGGCCAACGGGTGCCAGATTAAATCAAGGTACTGAATGACCCACTAATAAGAAATTACATGCAGGCCTTGCACTGGGGGTGGTCTTCAGGGACAGTAAGCTTATAATGAGCCTTGGAAGTGGAAGACCAACTGCTGCTTTTATAGATAGGCTGAGTAACCCCACTTCAACTCAGCCAACCTTTTTAGGATGTTTGGTCAGCAGGCAGAATTTAATAGTTTGCTGTTAAACTTCAGAGATGTCCTGGACCAAATCCACCCACACTGCCTTTGGCCTTGTATGGATTAAGTTAAAATGACAACCTAGTCTTGACTTTCATGAAGTGTGTGAAATTGAGCTCAGGCAGGCCTGACAATTTCTCCCACTCCCATTATACAGATTTGAGGAAACTGTGGGGTGACATCGGCGCTGCTTCAAAGACTTAGAGATGAACATGATACTCATTTGTTTCTGTCAGTCAAAAAAGGCCCAGCGACTCGCAACGGCAGCCGCACAGCCAGGAACTTTTTCTATTATTGCTGAACATCAAAGCAACAGTTGAGGGTACACAATATCCCTTCTCCCACCCCCATCTTCTGTCACAGCTGCAGACAGCAGTGAAAGTGCATGTATTTGTACATTTTTGACGCTGGCTTTTAGGGAGGACAGGATGGAAGGAGGTTTTCTAATACTGCAGCTTAGGGATTTTGTTACTTCAAAAGGAACCATAAGTTTTGAGCTGGGAAAAGCTGTCAATGAATGACAGCATATAATCCAAGGTACCAGTTTAAGGTTGTGGGCAAGGCTAATTGTTCACCGGGCAGCCACTCCCACTGAATCTCATCACGCTGATGTCGCCGCAGTAGTTCATAGATTATGCAGCAAGCAGGCGTGCATGTAGATGACAGGGATTTAACTCATGAAAAAGCATTGATTCATTACTATTTAGCAGCTTTGTAGGGTTGCCGCTTTCATCCTGTTAAGCTGATAAGGCAGAACCCCCACCCCCTCCACCCCGGTCCCCGTCTCTTTCACACCCACCTATCCACCCGCCCACACAAAACAAAAAACGAATAAACAAACCGACTTTGATTTGTGTCGTACAGGCCGGCCCTGTCTATGTGCAGTGCTTAGTGTCAGGTGGTTTTTGGCTACATTAAAGAATCCCTCCCTTAACATTTTGCATCTGCAGCAGGCAGGCAAATCCGGCCGGTGGGAGGTTACAAGCGAGACGGCAGCAGAGCGGTACAAAAAAGTCAAAAGTGGCCAGTAGTTTCAGTGAAGCTGCCAACATTGACAGCGCGGGTCAGCGGCCGAGTGGCACATATCTGGGTCCTGTTGATTATACAGTTAAGTGCTAAATAAATTGGCAAGGAGTCACAAAATTCAAACTCAATTTTGGAAATAGATCATGTTTCATTTTGTAGCAACAGTAACACATCAAGTTGTTATTCTAGCTAAAGTTACTATAACTATATCTGAACTAAAGTGCTTAGAGTTACAATGAAATGGCATTTTGAGAGCATTTTGTTTGTTCTTATCAATCTTTAACCTTAGTTGCATTTTTAGTGATCTCAGTTAATGTTCCGTTTTTGCCCCACCGTCTGTCTTACTTATTGTCTCTTACTGTTGTTTCTTTATTGTATTTTTATTGTTTTTCTAATTGTGTCTGTGTTGTTGTCTGGTCCTGACTGCAACCAAATTTCCCCTTGTGGGACAATAAAGCCTCAACTTGTTTGAAACAGGATGTTAGGGCGGCACATAACGCAGGGAGGGATCATTCAAAAGTGTAAACTAAACCAATGGGATATCCTTTAGGGAGAGGAAGAAGTCAGTTTTATGTGATGGGAACGATGGAGGGGCGGGATTGTTGAAAAATCTGTGATGGTGTTGGCTGGAATTTTTATGTCCGTAATCACTAAAGATAATTTTCCACGAAGTAACCCCATTACTTCATGGAAAGTTGAAGCTAAATGTTGATGCTTTGGAGAAAAATGTTTGTGTTCACATATATTGAAGTTTCTAATATTAAAGGGATACAATAATTTTTTTAGTGTGGATTATCCCTTTAAAAGAGAATAATACACAGCTAGAATTATTCCAAAACAAGTAACTTGACTTGCAATTAATGGTCATGTGGAAGTTATAGGGTCATAATCTGTTTATGGCTAACCTAAAACAATCTATAACAATCTAATAGGATGAAGGCATCAAGAAGCCATATTTCCATGTGTGTATAAAGCCATTGGTGTACTTTACTCCCAGGGATTTTCCATTCGGAAGTCGTATTTCCAGGTTTAATACTGACGAGGTAGAAATAGCTTGGGGCCCGATAACACCCGAGGCTGACATTTACACTGTTGCCATGCAAATGCGGCGGCGCCGAGGAGATGGTTGTGTGGATGCCTATCACAGAGAGAAACTGAGGCAAAACAAGGTTATTAGCGCCACATCATCACACCATGTCTCTCCACTCAAGGTTGTCACTTATTTCTGTGATCCATATTTAACTGATCATCCTTCCCTCACATCACACTAAGTATAATGTCTTCCTCTGCTCCTCTCGGCTTCATTAAAGGCGGTAGAGAAGGGGGGGAGGGGGGGAGAGGGGGCTAATAAGCATAGAGGGAACCAGGGAGTCATTAGATAGATGCCATTAGATGATTTGGATTGGAAAATGGGTGGCCTGCATTTGGGATGGATGTTACCTATATGCAACATTACACCCCCTCCAGCTGGCCAATGAGGACTCGGAGCTTGTTAATATTGCACGGCCCGACCTTGTCAGTTGCATTGGGTGAGGTCGTCCCCGTGGGAAACTTTGCATTTGCAGGCAACGTATGTTCAGATGTGGCGAGGGAAAGGTCAACAGATGCAATTATTTATGAGGTACAACAGTTGCCGCGCTCCGGTAAGGAACATCCTGTATCGTGTGGATCTGGGACGCATCCTGTACATGTTTACCACCATCCATCGGCATTCATCACTGTTAAACCGCGCGTATGATCGTGTTGGAGTTTCGCTGTGACACACGTCTGAAATCTCCTTGTTTTACTGACAGGGACGACTCTTTGAGTTTCAAAAAGTTGTGTCTTCCTGCCATCTGACGCAGAGTTAAGGAATTATGCTAAGTAGAAGGCAATTATGGTGATAATAATTAGCGGAGAAATCAGTATGTTTCCATTTTTAGACATGGTGAAGGGGCTGCTGATTGACGTCGCAGGCTCACACTCACAAACACACTGCCTCACACACACACACAACCAAACATAAACTCAAGAGTCTAGTGGTACGGATGTAAGAACAGCAGACCTTGCAACGGATTAAATCCCTCTTGTTTGTGAATGATTGATGGGAAGTACAATTAAGCATAATATAATTAACAGGGCAGAAACACTGCAACAACAGATAGCTGGCAGTCTTGGATGCACCTCATTACACTTATGCGTCCCAGGCACTCCAGATTAGCTGAAATCGGTTCTGTCCAGCCATGTGACTGCCGCGCCCGCAGGCCTAGTGATTCATCACCGGTCGTCCGTATGAAGCTCCGGTCCAGAGGGAAGTGTTGTGAACAGCCTCGGCCCGCCAGGAATACCGCTGTCTTTAATCCTACAGCCTAGATGGAAAGCTAGCCAGAGAGAAAAGAAAGGCAAAAAAAAAAAAACAGGCCTTTGATCAGTAGGCTTGTGTTCACAACAATACCTAACCTCAGACCCCAGCTTGTCTACGACAGCCTTTCTGAGGGGAGGCATGTGTGTGAACAGGTGTGTGTGTATGTGAGCAGGTGTGTATATGCACACCATAATCTCTTTCCAGCAGATACAGGAAACAACCTTTCTCTAGCAGGTCAGTGCGGGTCATATAAACAAGCATAGATTTTCTTTGAAACTCCTGTATCCCCTGTATGTGTGCATTTATCATCTTTAGCCAGTTTGCACATCTTTCTTGTCCCATCTTCCCCAGTTTCAGTTAGGGTTCCAAAACATGTTATTGAATCTGAATCCAGTATCGAATCTGCTTATCAAATCCGAATCCTTTTGAATCCCTTATCGAATCTTTTTAGGTAATTTGATGGGGGAGGAAAAGACAATTTTTTAGCTAAAAAATAGGTATTGTTTTTATTGCACGCAGTAAGAAAATAGCTTTTAGCAATGTTAAGTAACACAACAAAGTTATAAATAACCTTCTATTTAAGAATGAAAACTCTTAAGTGAAGAATCTGTATTGCTTTTTTTCACTTAGTGCAGCAACAAAATTGTAGCAATGTTGTAATTGTAATTGTATAAGTTTTAGTGAAGTGCAGCCACACTTTTTGCCATGTTCAGTCAGTCCAGTAAACAAACTGGGGAGTTAGCGCGCACTCGTATTACGTCATTGGTTGCAGATGGCAGTTGTAGAAGAGAGGACAAAAAAAGATTTGATAAGAGATTCGTTAGACTTGGTACTTAACGAATCCGGGTATTTTACCAACTTGGAACCGGTTCCGACTAACGGAACCCAACCCTAGTTTCAATGACGTTTTTTTGCCCCATGTCATTTTGTCTTCGCAGTGGGACCTCTATGGTCCTGAGTGACAGCGCAGCCGTAATCCTCAAAGCATGGCCAGCTGCTACATTGATTCCCACTCCCTACTTTCTTCACCACAGATAAATAGTTTAATGAGCAGATTAAGCCATGGCTTATCATCGACAGCGCAGGTCTTAAAGAGTTGATTGACCTAATTGCCCCACCTTGTTTCCAAAGTGAAGGCAATAATCTAGGAGTCCAGGCTCAACAAGGGGAGATGTTTAATCGGTCACAAACTTTGCCTCGATGTAGAATAAGGGTCAGTGTTGTAGTGCTTGAGAGTGCTTGGTCTCATTTTGAAATTGACAGCATTATTACTCTGTCTTGACTCTGTCTCTGACGTGACAATTTGGCAATTAAATAATCATTAGCAGCAGCAATAAAGTTAGCAGTAAAGTGTTTGACACAGTACTGCTTAATTCTATGATTGCTGTCTGTCATTTAGCCTTCCAGTTGTATTTACTAAAATGCCTAAGTAATGTTTGTTTTATGTGTTGAAATATTAGCAGAGAAATTGATGTAAATTTTGAACCCTCGTTATAATGGCAGAGTAACACAATTACAGTCATGGTCTTGAGATTGGCCTCAACTAAACCAGCTGTAACAGTGTGTGAGTTACATTAGCAAAGAAATCAACTTCAGCTACCGTTAGCTCACTTACCATCCCCTAGGTGGGGTGGAAGTAACAAAAACTATATGATAAAAATAGATGAAAATGCATGTGAACTGAAAAACTGAGTGATGAAAACGCATGTGAATTGAAAAATTGAGTGATAACTTGTCAAGTGATTTGATAAATCCAAACGCAATTTGATTAAAATAGAGGTGATTCGATGAAAACAGAGACATTTCATCATTTATCACCACTATCTATCAATCATCATTAATCACATAAACAACAAAATTGCCATTTATCATGTAAGGTGAGCAACCTCTGGTGCCTAGAACGGTGGAAGTATCAAAAATGTATTGATAAATGCAGAGGTGATGAAAAGGTATGTTAATTGAAAAACAGCATAATGAAAATGCACATGAATTGAATAAGAGAGTGATAAATTGCTAAATGACTTAATGCTTTCAAAGGCAATTTGATTACTTTAAGTGTTTTTTGATTGACATTTAGCTATGAGAGCAAGGTAACAAAAATTATTTGTGTTGAACACTAAACCGGCGGCGGAAGTAACAAAAATTGCTCGCAACAAATTAGAAACAACCTTAATAGCAATTTGATATTTAATCAAATTGCATTTGAATTCATCAAGTCACTTGACAATTCAACACTCTTTTTTTACTGTTTTTCTATTCAGATTCGTATTCATCACCAATCTATCAGTTGATTTTGTTCCACCCTAGGGTTGGCCTGAAATGATAAATGGCAATTTTGTTGTTTATGTGATAAATGATGAATGATAGAAAGATGATGAAAATGGCTCTGTTTTTATCATATCACCTCTATTTTGATCAAATATTTGCCTTTGGATTTATCACATCATTTGACAATTTATCACCTAATTTTTCAGTGTACATGCATTTTCATCACATCTATTTTATTCATTTAATTTCTGTTACTTAATCCCGCATAATCATACACTGATGCACTTCACTCAGAAGATCTCACTGTTAGCTGATGTTAGCTAAAGTTAATTTAGATTTGAAGGGTGAACATTACAAATTTATATGTTTACCATTTACCACGTAGGTGTTTCTAGGCAGGAAGAGATGCCTACAGGTACTGCAAAATGAGTTATTTAGCAGTTAATAAACATTAATTCATGTCTACTAATATTATGAAACCATTAGTAAAGAAAGATACAAAAGATGATAATGCCTTGTTTCTGCATTATTGACATCAATGGAGCAATTAGGCATTTTAGCAGCAGATTATAGCCTAATAAGCAACATTTACCAGGGGGTGAACAAAATTTGGTAATGCAGATACATTAGTTCATAATTTCCTAACTTCCGTTTGAATTAAATGAAATGAATATTTTCAATGAAGCATTAATAAATGGCCTAGTTTACATGAGTCCAGTTTTAGGCATGCTTTGTTAATATGTTAATGAATGGCTTAGTAACAAAGAGGTTATGTCTTACAAAGGGAGAACTGTCATGAACAGAATCTAATTACACCATTTATAACTGCATTAGTTAATAGCTTAATAAACATGAATACATTTAATGTTAGTTCAACATTAGTTCATGCATTGACTAACATTAGTTATTATAAAGTGTTAGGATAAGGGATGATCAATATTCTCACTTCAGAAAAAAGCCTAATGAGCCAAACTACACAAGTTTTGTCTATAAGAATGCATTCTTATTAAACTTGTCTGGCTGACTAAAGGTTTAACTCTTTTAGGCTAATTCAATGCTAAATCATTAGTTATTAACATACCAGAATTGATATTCATTTCATAAACTAGTCAGTAGGGGCCTGAGCTATATCTTCCTCCATCGTGTTCTCCAGTTAACAGGAAGGTGTATATTCTGTGAGGTCAGTTAGTCGCAGCCACTATCATCCAACCCCCTCAGGTGTCTGTGCTGACTCACTGACTCACTGAGTTCTGCTGCGTTCATGTTTACTGATTAGATTAAGTTCAGGACGAGCACCGGGGGCCCGGGGCTGAAAACGTGACCAAAACGAGGTCATGCAGCCGCTCCGGTCCACACTCTTGACAGCGCTGCCAGGTCTGCCAGCTCCTCAGCAATACATTCAACCGTTGCTTTACAAGGTCAGGTGTGGAACATTTGCCCGAACAAATGTTGCAATTACGAAATGCTGAATGGAAGTTAAATATTTCACATGATCAGGGCTGTAGTGGAGGGTAAACCCACTTAACCCCACCTTTATATTTGCTGAATAGAGCTTACCGCCTTTTTAAATTGACACTAAGCAAGTGGAGACATCAATTTATAGTATACGTCATAGTAAGTAGCATCAAACAGATGCAAGTTACATCAAGATAGGGTCTTTTAAAGGAAAAAGCATACAATATAGTGATATAGTGAAAATATACATGATTTTTGGTGATGATGATCACCAACTGGAGGTCATAGGGATAAACAGTGACCTTTTTATTTACCATTACATCACTGCGCATGATATAAAGCACTGACTCACTCCAACAGATGGAGATTAATGCTTTGAGTTCCCTCGACTCTGTGGGAAATGAACTCTGTTAGGTAGTGTGAAAGTTTTGCTTGCGTCGCCGGCACCGGGGACTGGGACCGAAGGGGAAAATGAGGGAGATTGAAGCCCCTTTGAAAGGCTGGATGCTGAGTTGTGGCCCATTAATATTCATGGAATCTTGAAATAAATAAATAAACTTTGGACAGCCTAAGCCTTAAAAAACTGCAATCATCCTCACACCCAGACAGCAGGGCTGTGATCAGTGCAGAGGGGGAAGGATTTGAGTGGCGTGCAGTTGAGTCCTTTACCCACTCCCCCCCCCCAAGTGTGTCATCTGAAAACAGCCTGTGGGCTCCTGAAGGTCCTTACACTGCTGGCCTGGCCTCCGGCGCAGAGCTGTCCCTCCCTGGACGTGGATGATGAGATGAGGGCGGAAGGCGGAGATCTGACCTATCGCAGGAGACCTGAGGTTTGGTTGCCACTAGCAACCGCATTCTCTAAGACAGCCGTGGATTAGGGAACTTGCTCTTCTGCAGCCTTAGCTTTCCAAGTTCATTTAGCGCTCCAATGGGGGATACTTAATGGTTGTCTACTTAATAGCCCTGTCGGGATTAATGCAAAGGCAGTTTACTTGAGTGAAGCTGAATTATGCAGTCATAAGTCTTATTTATCAGTGTTAAAGCAATAGTTCACCACAAAATGAAGTCATTGTCATTGTCATTGTCTACTCACCCTTATGTCAGTCGAAGCTCCATTGAAGTTGGTAGGACCACAATGCTTTGTTCTAGATCAAGCCAACAGTCATCCTAGAGTAGCAAACAGTCCCCAGAGACCCCACAGTACAATTGTTTGGCTACAAAACATTTGGACTATGCTGCACAAGATGTTTGGACAAATCTGATGGACATTTTATACTTTTTTGGAGCTGTAAAAAGATGGCCCCAATAACTTTAATAGTATGGGAGAAGGCTGAGATGGAGCTACGGGGGTTAACTCGCTGTGTGTTTGGTGGTCCTACGAACTTAAAGTCCCCATGAAATGAACTCCCATTACTTTGGAGAAAAACAGAGCATCTTTAATGGTGACCTCATGCTGCACCAGTAGGCGTAAATATAAATTCCAACCAATTAAACCATCACAGATTTCTGAGCCATCCCGCCTTTCCACCCCTCCCATCAAATCAAACTGCCTTTCTCTTCCCTGACTGATAAGCCATTGGTTTAGACTTTTGAATGATCCCTCACTGGGTTATGACCCGCCCCAACATCCGGAGTAAAGATGCCGTTTCATGGGGTTTTTAAGTGGAGTTTCTACTGACGTGGGTACATAGATAATGACAGAATTTTCATTTTGGGGTGAAATATTCCTTTAATGTTGATGCTTTACCTTAAATGACACGGATGCAATAACAATCCACAAACAGCTAAAATGCAATTTGAAGCTTGAAGCAGGATAGTTGGCATTCTTGTGCTGAAGGCATGAACAAGAACTACGTTTGATACTACAGACCAGGTCCCTTCCTGGGGAGCATCTGCAAGTATAATCAATACATAACCTTTCTGTTATCGTTCGTCACGTCCATCATGCAGACTACTATGGATTTTATGCTCACTGCATCAGAAATACAATTTATGAAATGGAAGCTTGATGTATTGGTTAAGTGACAGCATGAGCACGTTTAAGGAATTATTTACAAATATTCAATTTAACCTTCATGACGTGACGATCAGTCAAACGAACTTGACGGGGAACAAAATGTTCTTTTTCTTTGGAATAATGTCCGAGGGCAGGATGTAATTTGGTAATGTGAGAATGTTCCACAAATGAAACTGAAATGATAATGGTAATTGTGTTGAGATTCTGAATTGGCAAACAAAATGTAATTTCATAGAATCCTTGTGCTATCTTTGGTGGTGCATTTAGAATATAATGTTTTGTTAATCCACTCTTTGCTGCTCTATATTTGTCCATGTAGATAATCCTTTTTTTTTTTTTCTGCGTGTGAGCTCTTTCCTCAGCTGCTGAAAATAGCACTTGCATCCCCTTCTCCCCACTTCCATTCAAAATGGATGGCGGAAGAATTGTGCCACATCTCTCGCACACACATAGTCAAGTGTATGAGTCACGGTAGCCCCTGGATCCAATCTGGCAGAGCTTTGGGTTAGAGGATTTGTCTGCAAAAGCCACCCTTTCTCTGTGATAACCTCGCCGGCTCAGAGAAAATTCTCTCTTTTTTTTTTTAGATCAGTCGATTGAGACGAGCAGAGCCTTACTTCCATTGAACTGTTGTAGCTCTCTGAAGTCTATTTGTTTTACTGTCTCCATGTTCGTAATTGACCATGAGGAAGTTATCATTCCATGTTTACCAACCATATTTCAGTACCATAAAGACACATCAGTAATCTATGTTCATATTTGCCTGAATAATATACCATTCACTCGCTGGGGGTTTTTGCGTATAACCATTTATTTATGCATATGTGCTGGCCAGCCAACGAGGGGGACGGGGCAGATTAGTTTCAGAGCATAGGATTTCTATTTGGAATGTTAATGAAATGAGAGGGAAGGCATTTCAAATGATTTGGAATATAATGAGAGCGAATCAATGAGGCATATCCGCCATTTGCCTTCAGGGACAGAGGTTTCACTCCAGCCAGACAGGCTATAGATTGAAATCTCCGGGGGGTGTAGATTTTGGCAGGAATTAAGTCGGGGGGGTGGTGGGGGGGGAACTCGGTCAAAACACAGCCTAACCTCACTCCTTTAGGGTTTTAATGACGAGTGTTTGTTTTGCGAACTCACGACGGCGCGTGCGGGGGAACAGCGGCTTGGCGTAATGCACATTGGTTTCAGCCTCGACACCGGGGTCAGCGTGGACGTTAGACGGCTGCCCTGCCGGCCCTTACAGGCAGACAGGAGGGCTAAAAGGCAGACAGATGTGTGTCTGGAGGATGGATTGGGCTCTAAATCAGACTGATTTAGGATTTAGGATGCTGTGTGTGTGTACACTGCAAAAAATTTCTCCATCTTAACAAGTCATTTAGTCCAGTGAGTGAACTTTATTCATATCAAGGACCGCTAATTTAGTGCACATTAGAGCCACGGACGCAAATCTGAGAATATTTTTATTGTTAGATATGATTTTGTCCAGAATTCCATTGCTATCTGTATTGTAGGTAGAGAAATAACAGTGAAACTATGACCAAAATAGTCATTGTTCTACATTCTCTGATTGTGTTATTATAAATGAAACAATGGTGAAGTGTAACTTTTCATCTATTTGCTGTGGACCCCCTGCAACCCCCTCAAGGACCCCTGGTGGTCCCCGGACCCCACGTTGAGAACCACTAATTTAGTCTATTATTGAGTCGGAAAATCATAATTTTCTTAAAACAAGTGAAGAAATCCACCAAAGGTGTTAGATCATTTAACTTGTTTCCAATGCAAATCAATTTGTTGCGAGAATTTTGTAGAATCAAGTGTCATTTTCTTTATAGTAGTGCAGTGACCTGCCTTATTCTGACTTGTTACAAGATATCGACACTCATTTCTAGAAAATTCCTGAAACACGTGAAACTGCTTTGGAAACAAGTTGAGTGATCTCACTCCACTGGCAGAATTGTTCTCTTGTTTTAAGAAAAAAAGATTTGAAGGCTGAATATGAGACTAAATGACTTGTTAAGATGGATGTTTTTTGCAGTGTATGTGTGTGTGTGTGTGTGTGTGTGCATGCGTGTGTGTGTGTGTGTGTGTGTGTGTGTGTGTGTGTTGTTGATTGGGGGTGACGGTAATCTAGCATTTAGAGAACATAACACGCAGCCCCCATTGTGAATGTGTGGAACTGTGAATGAGAAGCAGAGTGTTACTCAGTCAACTGGCAGGGTAAATAAAGGTTCAAAAACATACTATACAGTGGAAGTGCTTTTAACTAGCAGTAGTAGTATAGGGGGTTTGGAGCAGAGCCAGGCTTGGCTCACGTTGCTTTTTCTCTCAAGACAGTATGAGTAGATATATAAACAGCACAGCTTCTGCCAAGCGAAGTGCACTGTGCAGCACCGTGGAGTCCTGCTCCAAATACCCAAACTTTGCCTCTCTTTGACTCAGAAATAGAGGACCGTGTATACGCTAACGTTCACACAGTGTGATATCAGTTGAACATTATGTAACCCTGGTCATCTGTTTACGCCGATCCCTCCAATTGCACAGTAAGAAAATGTGACATTTCCTCCAAAAGAGCTATGTCGAGCTTCATCTGTGATGCAAAATACAAGGACAAATCCCTGCTGCAATATGGATGCATCCCGATGTGAGTCATGTTCACTAAAAGCCTGTGTAGTCAGCATTTGTACTGCCTCAGTGTGATAAACACAGTAATCCAAATTCATTAGCAGCCCGGCTAATTATCAAATGTAAACAGGCGGAGAGATTCAGAAGCTGACAGATACTCTATGTGTGTAATTTGTACAGCAGCAGCTGCTGATAGAGTATGGTGTAGTGTGAGAGGTGGTGTAAATTAGGTAAATTAGTGATGCACAAGCAGGTTAGCTCTATAGTTATTTGTACCTGATAGCTTTTAGTTTTAAATCGATAACAGTGTTTTCCTCAGAATTGTATTCTTGTCAGGGTGGGAAACAGCATTTAGACCATCATGGGACACTAAAACTCTCAACTGAAACCCAAACTAATGAAATCCTTTTAGGGTTGGCAGCTGTTTAAGACATGGTGACTTACCTCACCTATTCGGTGGTAGGGGAAACTCTGATCACCCCCAAATCTACCTGCACCCACAAAAAACCAGCTTGCTATTCCCTGCATGGAGCTCACTGAATATAGGTTTCTTACATCTGCACATAGCCATGAGTAATTGGAAATTGGAAGTCCCATCTCGTGGTTGTCTGGAGCAGTGCTTCACAGACATCAAAGCAACGCTGCTTTCACTGTCTGGCTGCACCTCACCAAATCGCTTCCCAAACAAATCCCTCTTCTCTTCTTCCCTCTTTCCTCTGTCTCCGCAGTCTCTTTGGGACAGTCCCCGCCCACCCCCCACCACCCCCCTAGTTTGATTGCACTGCACAGAGATGCATATTTATGATCAAGCCTAAACATTGCAATCAATCACATCATCTACCCTATCCTTTATCCTATGAGCATCAGTGCAGTGGTAATTGGAGAGCCTGCAGGACAAACGAGCGCACACTCTGCAAGCAGAAGCTGACAAACAATAGTAAACAGAGCCATAAAAACTGGTATGAATGTCTCGGTAAAATTCCATGATTTTGCCAAAGCAGCACACATAAATAGCCTAGTGAAGTCAGCTGCTTGAGATAATATAGACCCAAGACAATAATGAGAATATATTGCAGCATTAGAGACTATTGCCAACTGAAGATTCTTAATACAAGAGAAAAGATACAATGCACTTTGGTTTGTTTTGATGAAAAGGAACACTGTGTGTCCCAATAATCTGCCGACCTGCTCTATTTTCACTGGCACTACTCATGTATATTGCCAGAGAATTATCGCTAAATTCAAACACAAATGAATATAACCTTTGAACAACAATGGTTATGTACTTTGCTTGGATTTTCTTTTCTTATGGGCACCAAACTACCTTCACTCAAAAGAACACGATAGGCCATAAATTGACCTGAATCATATAAAACTGTGAGGCCTGGGTGTCATGAGTCATTCTCTAACACTCACACTTTCTCAGGGAAGTGCTGTAACACCTCTGCTTCCCACGATCCTCCAGAATGACCAGTGCTTGCATTTTATTCCCATGACCTTACTAATCTGCTGTTATCTAGAATGTCACTGCTAACACTGATGGTCACTTCTCATTACAAAGTATTGCTTCTGATCTCATCACCAGGGTCATGGCCAGACCAAAATCTTTAGTGAGGTCCAAAAATCCAAACCCTCAGAAGGGGGTCTGAGGGTCTCCTTCCAAAACATTTTGGCCATTTAAAACCAATTTCTTGTAATTTTACAATAGATTTGTCTAAGATGTGAGTATTTGTCAGGAAGGCTTCCTATAGAGCTTTGAGCTTCAACTTATTGTTCTAATTTCTTACACTTCCTTGTTACACGCCTGAACAATGAAACCATTGGCTGTACTTAAATTTGATATATCTATGATCACTAACGATTTATAGAAAGACACAATTAAACTTTATTGGCACAGAAAGAAATTGCCCAATTTTTGCAAATACCTTTTTGGTAGGAACCTTTCGTGGCTAACCTACAATATACTGAAAAATACTGGGTAAATTCATTGTTGTAACCTAAAAACCTAAACACTTGTCACTGAGAAGCCAAATTTAGCACTACATAAGTCACAATTTACTGTTTGACATGAATTCTGGAAGCTACAATGTGCATTGATGTGGTTTTTAACTATGCTAGCTTGCTATACCTGTAATGCTAGCCAGGCTAGCTAGAAAGCTAAAGGCTGCGTTGTGTTGCATGAACCTGGCTTGACCAGTGCTTGTGGCTCAATGACAATTTCCAAAAAAATACGGAGATGTCATCCTTAGTATTCTTATATGTGGCTGCAGTGTTGTCCAATACTCTAAAGAACTGCAAGGTAGAGAGACATGAGACAAATTCATGCCACGGCTATACATTCTTTTAAAGATCTTGATAGCCTTTTGATACATTCGTTTCTGAATCTCATATTTGTCATTTCGGTTAAACACCAAGTCCTCAAGCTGTCATTGACAGTAAAACTGTGTGTGTTTGTGTGTGTGGTCTGTGATGTGCGTGTGTTTGAGTGTATTGTCCATAGTTTCTATACATTAAAGGCTGTTTGTGTTGCCATTGCAGCAGAGGACGATGAGTCCAGAATGCATCTCCCTCCCATGAAGTCCTAGCTAACCGTTAATCCGGTTAGTCACATCACAGAGCTTCTGTATCCACCAGCTCAGAAATCCTCAAGTCATTTAGCCTGACCGAAAAAGAAGGAAAAAAAAGAAGAAGAGAGAAAGCTTAGCTCACTTTGACCGACTGCCACATAAGATTTCACAGCGCAATGCTACGTGCCATAATATCCCCCTAGTTTACCGTCATTAGCTCAAACTCAGCCGCCTAAAGAGCTGGTCTACCTCCCTCTCTCCATCACATGATATGTGCTGGAAAGAATGCATTTGTTAATTAGTAATTATTTTGTTGAGTAGTCTCATTCCAATGCATGGCGGCACTCTAGGGATTAGCTACTCATTGACATTGCAGGCAAAAAGGGAATCTGGAATACAAAGCATCATGACACTTAAAAAGAAACACTTGGAAATTCTTTACATACGTTGAGATTACATGGAGTTCTAGACATCGAGTTCCAGACATAACCTTACAGTAATGTACAGGCAAAATGTTAAGATCTTGAGAGGAAATTTGATGCATTCACCCTAGAAGGGAACCAAATGGCTCCAGTTTTGAAGCTGCTTATGGTAGCATGTACATTACTAAGAACTCTTTTTTCATTAGGCTTTCAAAAGGGGGGCGAAACTAGAAATAGTTAAGAATACTCAATATTTGGCAGTGTGGCTTAAAGAGACTGTTCCATCTCACCAACAGCCATGTGTCCTGTTGTGGTGTCCTTGAGTAATTTAGACATGGACCCCATGCCTGAAATACCTAAAATGCAAATTTGTTTAATGGAATATTTACCTGGCAAAACGAAATGCTTTGCATTGTATCACCCAGCTAAATGTCTTTTAGTAGCAAACTTAAGAGTGTTGAGAATGTCTCTCTCCTAGTTTTAGATTATATTGCTGATAAAAGAGTGTCATTTAGATTTGTGTTCTGAGAATAGTTAGGCAGGTAAGATGGTTGCAACAACAGCAATTTCCTCTTTATAGAGACACAATGGTGCGTCTCTATAAAGAAAAACATTACAATATGCATCATAATATTTGACAGTATTCACTACCTGAATAACACTGCTATCCCTTCCAAACTTTAGTTGTCCCAAGGTTACTCTGAGTGCCTAAAGTGCCTTTTGTGCAACTCCTCGCTTCACACTGATAAGAGGACGTTAGGTAAAGGGCCATTGATTTACAGAAAGGCCCCTGGCTGGGAGCCCGCTGTCAAACACACACACACATACACACACTCCCCCTCAGGGACAGGCTTGTCACAGCATCCTCGATGCAGGAGGAGATTGCAGTGGACTGACAGGTGGAGGGTTGAGCTGAAAACAATGCTAAGACTACTGAAGCAGACAGCCTGGTAATACTGTGTGTGGAGGGAGGTGGGGGGTGGGCTCTGGGGATTTACAGTGGCCCTCTGGGTGTTACAGGCATATGACTGTAACACAGTGATCCAGGCTGTTGACGAAATACAAAGAGTTTTGGGTGGATTGTTCCATTGGTGAACTTACCCATTAGGTGATGAGAATATAGCCACCAAAATCATCCATGTGTCACCAGTAGATCATTGGTGCCCCATGCTAATACTTTAGCATAAACTATGTTTAGTGATAGCAGGCCACTAGGTTTATCCAAAGTAAGAAGACTGACCTTTTAGCAATAAATCAGTCATAAAAAAAAGTCATAAATTTAAAAAATGAAATATCATTAAGTTATTATAGCTGATGTAGCAGGTTTATTTTTATAACTCTTTTAGTTGAGTGATTTTTAACTGTACACTCCATTGCTCACCACCTTCACTGGAAAGAGGGAAAGTAATCCCTGCTAGTTCAAAACATTGCATGATTTTTGTATCATATTTTGTGTAAATTTAACCAGTTAACTACACAGAACTGCCAGACTTAGCCCCATAGGGCACTTTTGAGATAACAATAGTGGCTACTATCACTCAACATAGTGTATGGTAAAATGTTACCATGGAGCCTACTATTGCTGTCTTCATGTACTCCTCGGTAGTTCCTACTTACGAGTTCAGAAGTCGAAAGTACGACGAAAGTAAGTGGTTTTGGTAAATGGTAAATAGAACAAATATGGACACCTCAAAGATTCTAGTGATTGTGCTTCTGTTCTTTCATCACACCAAAGAAAAACGGAACAATTTTGCATTTCGGCACCATCATAAAAAGGAAAGGATGCGCATTAGAAGTGAAATAGACGTTTTCTGAAGTATGGATCATAACATTAGCCTCCTGAATGTCACCACCGCTGTGTGCGTGCTTACCATGGAGCCATGTATTTCATACTATGATAGGTTATATATATCTTCTTTTTTCCTTAGTCCTGCTCAGTCACGCTTTATGTATTTGTACTCGTTGGTAATCTAAAGGCAATATGCTTTCCCAAGACCTCAGGGTCAGGCTTTGATGTTTTTTTCTAACTTTCTGCACAAACAAGTACAAGTATGTCTGCATGTGTGTTCACTCACACATGCAGTTGTACAAACATACACACACACACACACACACACACACATACACAAGCTCACACACACACCAGAGAATGTCCATGTCAGTCATTGTAAGAGATGGGTATTATATAGGCTGAGGCATTGTTTACCCATTGTTGCTAGCAGGATGGCAAACAAGGATTAGAGATTTAAACATCCTGATTTAGGCCTCTGAGACTAGAGATTAACTGCACAGAAGGTACCAAAGACGATGGTTTCATAAATCCATCCATCTTGCATTGTAATCAGATTACTTCTGGATGGATGACAAAGATTTAATTGACATATGAGCAGTAAGTGAAACAAAAAGGCCTGATGTCTGGAAAGTTATTGAAAAATAAAGCTAAATGTGGTGGAGAAGATGAATTGACTCCCGTTTCCTTTTACCAAGTTGTCAAGGTGAAGCTTTGAGTAGCCGGTGCTTTCTGATGCAGTGAAATACGTCCAAAGGAAGCATTGCATCGCTGCCTGAAGCTGCCTGTTTATGTGTTTACCTGCATATGTGAGCAAGGGTCAAACTGTTAGGACTAAACAAACAATGCAATAATCCCCAAGCAGGACTAAAATAGTGCCAGCAAATTTACTGTTGCCATTTCTTTTTAAGCTCCATTATTCACAACCGTGCAACTGTAATTAAAGTCGGTTTAAGAAATGAGTCACAATATAGAGCAGATAAGAGGGATTGTGTGTGGGTGTGCAGATGTTGAATGGAAGCATCACATAAGCCCGTTCCCTGGTGTTCCTACATATGCACAGCCTATCTCGCTGCGGAAACGCTGTGTGTCCAGCTCAGTGCTGTCAGCTTTAGAGCTGCGTGGCGTCAGGGTTTGTCAGGTTGGCTTCTCAGCACTGCTGCTTATCTGCTCACCGCACGTGGGCGACCAGGCCGCACCACAGTCTGGGAAACCAAGGTCATCTTCCTCTCTCTTTCTCTCTCTCTCTCTCTCTCTCTCTGACCAGTCAGAATAGGAATACAGTGCGTCCCAAACACTGAAGCACAAGTGCTGACGAAGGCCGAGCTGACTGGGATGCTGAATAAAAAAAAAGAGAATATGTTATTAGACATGTCAACGCTTCACTTCTTATCTCGGTTCAGTTCAATATATGTCTGATTTACATATAGATGGTTGGAAAAAATTTGTTTTAACCTTTATTCATCCAGGTTAAAGTTGACTTAAAGTGGACATCCTGCTTCACAGTCACAATAACACCTGACAGCTGCCCAGTTGCCTACGTTTTGTAGTGTTGTAATTTACTTTTATGGTGTACCCACTTTACCTCAACCTGCATTGTCTACTTCTACTTCAGTTAGTGATTTCCTACATTTCCAGTGCCTGAATTGGACCAAAAAAGGTGCCAGTACCCTAATTCAGCAGTTGCATGACATGAGCATCGCATGTGTCTTGGACATATTTATACGCATATCTTGGTAATATATCCCACTTCAAATGTATTTTTGTATGCATTTCATTACATACAAATATAATATTGCATATATGCTACAATAAAACCAACTGAAAATGAAACAAGACTGCAGTCAGTTTAGCTGCAAAACAACTAGTCCTAACCTACCTTGCCATTTTAAAAAAATCAACAGAAAAATGTGCTGGGTTAGTGCTGTAATAATATCAGAGAAAGATTACATCAGAGAAAAATTACATGCTTACAAGCATACAGAAGACTGATGCAAATAGACAGAGGCCAATATTGTCTTTATATAACTGACGGACAGAGCTGTCTGTGCTTTTTGGAGGTAGTGGCAACAAAGCGATATTGACCTGTTGTTGACAGTCATGATATAAGAAAACTAGCATTATATAACTTTTTACGTACATTTATTCCTCCTTGGTGCAATAACATACCTTTCATTTGTGCTTGCAAATCCTCTATTTTCTTTTCTCTCTCTATTGGCACCTGACCAGTAGTGCTGATTGGACATATTGGCATTTGATTACCATGAATTTCTTCATGATTGACACTTTAACGGCCCTGTGCGCCACTGACTGCTCTGCTCCATCAGATCAAGTGAAGAGGCATCACTCTGCTCACAATATAAATGTATTTATTTTTTCTACACAATGAATATCATTCCATTGTCGTTTTGCCCACAAAGTCCTGCATAAGAATGTAAGCCATTATATTCTTTACAATCTGCCTTTGTGGGGCAAAACGTCAGTAGAATGGTTTTAATATTGCAGAACACGTAATTACAAGAGGCTATTTAATTTAGGGCCAGAGTGACACCTCTTCACTTGATCTGTGCAGCTTTGTTTTTCGGCTGCAGTTTGACTCACCGTGTGAGCGGAGCACTGCCTTCAGTCTGTAGGATGCTGTCTGCTTAAATGAAGCCCTACCAAGTCTATGGCGCACTTTTTTCATACGGAGATACTCTCGTCATTCAACTAAGGCGTACCAGGAGGTGGCGGTATGGAATAAGAAGTAAGGGTACTCATGTGGACAAAAATCGGAAGTGCCGGTACGCAATAAGAAGTAAGGGTACTCATGTGGACAAAAATCAGAGTACCAGCCCATTTGAGGCACTGTACATTTCCCAGAATGCCTTTCAACAACCTTCAGAGAAGGGGCTAGCGCGGCTAGTTTGTGGACATTGGGGCGTGTCTATGGTCGTGGCCACTCCTCTTACTCAAAACACATCTTGTGGCTGCATTGCATTTAGTCAGTTGAGGTTACTGTTGGTGGAGAAATTGGTTTCTCTTCCTCTTCTACAATAGATTTCTCCCTGTATGGTAGTCGAACGTTGGTACAAAATAGTGAGACTAGAAAGAAGCCCTTGCTCTTTGATTCTGAGGAACTGACACCAAAACCTGATGTTTACCGTTGATGTGTTAAAAAAAAAAATACACCACCAAACAACAAAATTGGCTCAGAAATACAAGGTACATCGCCAATAGCACCAAAAGTGTTTTAGGGTGAATTTTCCCCTTAACATACAGATCGGTGGAGCAGCACAGTGACAGTCTGCTTGTTGTTTGAATCTGCAGTTCTTTCTACCCACCTATGCTTCCCACCGCGGCTGACTGTCATCTTACCTGCAGCGTCGAGCAGCAGGTGTCAAACACGCTGACTGTCCTCGTCCATCCAGTCTGCCCAGACTGGTAGGTCATCTGGCCGCCGGGCGACGCTTGGCACGGCAGCAGGCGAGCATGAGAAACGATGGGCACTTAACACTTGGCAAAAAAGGCCAAATCTCTCACTTTTTCCCAGCTGTCTGTCGCCCCGCTGCTACCCACAGTTCCACTGGCCGCCGCCTCTCAGCGACTTACCATAAAGCTCCATCACAGGGCGTAAATAAACACCCAGACCTAGCTTAGAACAGTTATAGGTCTTTAATTGGATGGCTGGGTGCATTTATGGCTGTGTGCTAAGCATTGTTTGGATTTGCTAATGTTTATAGAGACTTGTATATTAATCTGCTATGACTAGCCTGCAGCCTCGCTCCAGACACTGAGCAGAGTTATTGTGTACGTGACAACAACAGTGTATTGTGTGAGTGTCTTGAAGATGGTTTTAATTATTATTATTATGATTGTTTTTCTGCTTTCCTAGCTTGGCAGAGATAAGAGGACATGGTAAAGCTCTTAAATTGCTTGTCATTTTGTCATACTGTCCACAAACAAAGAAGCACTCCCAAATCAGAGGCTTATGTGTCTGCATGGCATCAAAAAGCAGGGTTCAGAGTGTATAGTATAATGCGTATATTCGACAACAACAGCGTCTTCTGCAGACTGTTCTGTCTGGACCAGTCTGTCCTTTCATCTGTCTTGCATAGCTTGGGACAGGTAGATTCGAGGAGACAGAAAATCTCTTCAAGAAAAAAATCCACCCTAAAACAGTGTCAGGTTTCTTTCTAGAACCGCAATTTTGCACCGACGTTCAACAATTATACATGGAGAAATCCATCGTAGAAGAGGAGAGAGACCAATTTATCCAACAGTAACCTCAATTGACCAATACTCCCCACAAACAAACACTACCAAACCTTCTTCTTCTATTTGTATGGCATCGTAACACTGCACTAAGAAGAGGAGAATAAATTCTCAAGAAGTAACGGAGCCCAGTCTGTTGAATTCCCTTGAAAGTGGAACTGATGAAGGGATGGGAGTCTCTCCATCACAAGCAGAATCTGTCTCTCTCTCTCCTTCTCTTTGTTCAAGTCCATCCTACTCATATCAGCTCTCTATGTCGGCCTCCTCCTCCTACAGTTTTGCTCTCGCTCTTCCTCTCTCTGCTTCTGTCTCTGTTTAAAAAGAGACAACGTCCTACTTTCCCCCCTTGGGATATAAGAACCGCTGACAGCCAGACCTGGAGCTGAAAGCCTCTAGACACTAAGTCCTGGAGAAAACTCGCCAAACCTTTTCACTTTGAGAAGGGATGAGGTTTGCGCTGTGTACTCGCCATATGGAACAATTACCATAGTGTCCATTATGAAGACAACCACAAAACGATCAGTGCTTGATTTATCATATATGTCTTCCTCATGCTAACCGACTATTACCTTCCATAATGGCCATTACCAGCAGTGGACTCTGTGATCCATTACCTGTCACTGTAATAATGACATGTTTATTGACATGGATGTTATCAGGTTTATGGATGAGTTGGACCCTAGACTAGCGTTGGGTGAAAAAGTCGATACACCAATACAGTATACAGTACACATTCATTTTTCAGATTTAGAATAGATGCTGTAAATCTTGATAACAATAGTCATCATCTGTTGTTTTACAGAAGAAGATTTTTAGTTTTTCACTTTAATAAAGATGCCAACCTGTAGGGGGAACGCTAGTGATCATTTCACTTCAACTTCAAGAAGTACGGCAGCCCCACTTGACCAAACTACCTCTGTCACATTTCAGATTCAAAAACAAAAAGGAGCCACATGAACTCAATAAAGTAATTTTATCTGTAAGTTTTGACATTTGGCATTATTATTATTATTATAAAGACTGTACTGTACATAAACAAGACATTAAAATGGTATCATCTCAAAAAATTAGCAGCCAGAGTGGAGGGTGATCCTTATTGAATTATCCACCAAAAACAAATATTACTGGTATTTGGTGCTTGACGGGTGTTCATTTCAGACCATGTCGTATTGTATGATATTATATTGTGACTAATACTAATCGATATTGAATAGTATTTTGATGACCTTGACAATACCCACCCTACCCTGGACGGTGTGGTGGTGACACCCGTTTATATACACCCATCAACATCAGTTCATCTTCATTGCAGCCGAGAGGGAAGCGCATTGCCTTGTCCTCTGTCTCCTTAATCTAGCTCTCACAATTTAAGAAGTAATTACTTTTACCGTCCTCCACTGTCACTCTCACCCTGCCACTGTTCCTCTTCCCTCCTCACTCCTATTAGCTCCGGCCAGCCGCCTATTAAGATAAAATCACAGAATATTCCAGACGCCCTTCAGAGACTGGATGAGCAGTGGATATTGAGGCACTGTAGGCCTAGAAGTTCAGGAGGATTAATGCCAGAGAGAAGAGAATGCGCTCAATAATTGTAGTGTGTGTGTGTGTGTCTTCTTGTACTTCAATTCTTGTGAGAACCAATTTGAGTTTTAGACCTTCAACATTTTAGCAAATTGAGGTCATTTTACCTGTCCTTACTTCTTAAAGGTGTTAGTTTAAGATTAGGGTTTGGGTTTAGGGTTAAGATTAGAATTAGGATTAGGTTAAAGTAAGGGTTAAAGCCTATTTACATCTAGAACAATAACTATAAAGAACTAGAACTATAAAATATTTAAATTGTTCTAAGTCAGTAGAATGTCTGTGTTCCATCTACAACGATAACTATAACAACATCCAAAACGATAACTATAACTATATTTTTGGCTTGATCTCAGAGTGGGTTTTTTTTATGCAGAGACAACGATACAACATTTTCAACCAATCAAATGAAAGTTCTAAGAAAGAAGGGGACAGGATAGTTCTGTAGCCCCCTGCAGTGATGCTTTATTTGCTGAGGAAATTATCACAGAAGTCCAGAAAAACCTGCCACTATTTGACAAAAGCCAATGCAAATGGGATGGGAAGAGCCTTTGGGATTAGTGGTAGCCTAAATTGTGTTTTTTTTTTGTTTAGTTATTTTTGCAAGTAAAGTAAAAGCAAGTCAGTAAAGTAATCATCCTCCATTCTGAAAACGTTATTGTAGTGTGAATGTTTGAGTAACAATGTATTGTTATAGTTTGAATGGGTCTTTACGGTCAAGGTTCCGTCTAGGGTTAGGGAATGAATGCAGTCAGTGGAAGGTCCTCACAAGTAAGTAACGGTTCAGGTGTGTTCTTCATGGCAACAAGAAGCCCATGTGATCTTACATGGTGCAACCTCATGTGGGCCGTCCAATAGCAGAATGACTTTGACCCCCCCCACACACACACACACACACACACACACACACACACACACACACACGCACACACACACACACACACACAGTACTGACGTGAATCTATGTGGAGGGCCTCCAACAGCAAGGTAGAATACCTCCTGGAGGGAAGAAAATGATGCCCCTTCAGCTTTCATTTCCTACTTGGTGCAGAATGGTTTCCCAATGCCATGTTTCAGACAAATATGCCACATGCCTCATGGCCAATCAAGGAGCCTGAGAATATATATAATCCACATCATGCTGGCGGGTCCAGGGTGGCCATTTGTCCACCATTGAACTGTAATCATCTGAAGAAAGAAGCTGGTTCTGTCAGTCAGGAAGTGAAAGCTGTATTTGAGGATGGGCTGAGTCACACAGCACTTTCAGATACACATATAGATGCACTATTATACATATAGATACAGCAGCAGACTGTGGTTGTACTGGGCAGCTCCCAATGTGAATGTGTTGAACTCTATCAATGTGAAGCAGGACGTTGCTGGAAAAGCGTATGGAGCTCTGTCAACTTTCCCTGAATAAAGGTGCGAAGAAAAAAAATGAAATTTAAAAAAATGAGTTATAATTCGATAATATAATTAGATCCAAATATTTCAGATGCTCAACATGGTTTAAAGACATTTAGGATTCAAAAAAGAGCATCTTTGTCTTGTAGCACATGAAGATCACAGATCTATCAAACAGTGTGGGCGGTACTGTGACATCTTTTTCCTTGGATTTTCCTTGGATGTTGATGAAGTTTGAGTTTCTGTAAGAGATGCGCTTTTCTTTGTCTGTTCAGCCATGGTGGCTATCGCTGCTCACGCGAACTACCCAGTTCTTCTTCTATTTATTCCAAACAAACCAAACACATAGAATGCATCACATCCTGCGCAGCAGAGGATTTTTCCCAGACCTACCAGACATCAGGCGCTTAGAACAGCAAATGTAGGGCGCTCAGGTGGTGCAGCAGAAAAACGCTAGCCCACCACCGTGGAAACCCGCGTTCGTACCCTGGTAGCAGTGCCTCCGGTTGGTCAGGGTGCCTGTTCAGCGGGAGGCGGGGTCTGTGAGAGATAGCATGATAGTGTAGAAGTGGCAGGAATACGGAGACGGACAACTTCTCTCGTTGACTACACCAACTCGTGTGTCATTTATTTTTAACCCACAGAGCAAGACAATTTCCTTCGCGCTCAAAAACACAACATTACGTCGAGCTGACATCAGACTCAGAAAACCAGACTTTCTTAAAGGGACCGTGTCCTTAACCCTGAGAAGCACACAATATAACTGCGTGTGTTAAACATACCCAAACCACAGATTATGGTGAATAATGTCTATAGAGTCCGCCACAATAGCATGGAAAAACTCCCTCACTGCCAGTTGAAAAGAAGCAGCTGGTGACTCCGCTTGTATCAGAGGACACGTGGTTGTCTGCACCCCCCTTGGCCGACAACGGGGGTCGCGCAACAACGGGGACCGTGGAGCAATCGGGAATTGGCAACGACAAAAACTGGGAGAAAAATAGGGAAAAAGACAAAAAAAAAAAAACAAGAACAGCAAATGTAAAAGCTTTTAATGAACTAGCTATAGGTTGAATCACTATTGTGTTATATCAATCTGAGATGAAGTAGCAAAACAGACATTTATTTATATGCAAATGTCACATATTATTTTAACACCTGTAATATGTGCAGCTAAGGACTGATACTTGGTTCTTTTTCTGAGAAAGGTTGTTCCATAGAAAGGTCAGATGGTCAGCCCATCTGAAGGACAAGCACTTCACCTCTCTCTCAGTCTCTCGTGCATAGACAGACACACATACACACTTGCTGACTGTAGATAACAGTGTCCTCCCTTACTGCAGTTCTGTCCTACCATCTCCTCAGCCTCTAAACCACACTGAGCTTTGACACCGGGCAAAGACTGGATGTCGTATCAGTGACAACCATGCCACTTCATGGGGTCTATAAAGTATAAGTTTGGCGATTTTGGACTATATATAATTTGTCTCTTACATACCTGTAGTACTTGGATCCACAGAGAATATTGACTCTGCTAACAATGAGTCCAAATGGGGTATGTGCCCCCCCCACGGAGAAGCCTCAGCTACCATCAAAATCATGTAGACTGATGGCTAATTTGGTAAAGAAAAAAACAAAAACAAAGCTGCGGGTCAAGTTTCCGCACTCCTAATAATGTCTGCCTGCTGCAAGCCTGCCAAGCTAACCTCCTGCGCGAGCTAGAAGGTAATGCTACAGCCAAAGCCTATGTCAAGCTCTGCAAGGCAACAGGTTTTTGCCTCACGATGGCGAAGGGAGCCGCCCAAAATGCGGGACGTGTAATGGGGTTTTTCAGTCGTCACTCACCACCATTTGTGGCTGGATTTGACCCAAATGTTGAAGAAGGAGAAGAACAGGCTCCTGAATGCCCCAGTCAAGGTCTTGGGCTTATTCGGTCCTGTTGTGGATTCTATAAAGCATAAGTTTGAATGCTAGCAAAACAAATTGGTGCTCTGAGGAACCTCATGCCTCGTCGAGCCTGCTCCCCATGGCATGCGCCTTTAGTGAACAATAGAGTGTAGGTTCAATGCCCTGTGCAGTCTGACCACACTTCTGATAGTCCAACATACATAGATGTACAATGGAGACCCAGAAGTTAGACACATGTAGCGTAGCTGTAACGTCAGCTTTACGTAGACTTACAATGGAGTCACAGGAGTTAGACCAGCCTGATATCCTGATCTCCTGAAATTCACATCATGAAAGGATTATGTGAAAGAGGCATGAGCTAAACTTAACCATAACCCAAACCTTAACCAAAGTTGTTTCAGTTGCCTAACCTTAACCAAAGTTGTTTTGCTTGCCTAAACTTAACCGTTATCCAATTCATGCAATAATCCAATTCATGCTATTGTCACGTAATCCAGTTTGTGGTGGAGGGACACAATCATGACATAATTTGTGTCCACAACATGTTGTCTGCGTCTGAGTTTGTGCTGATTTCACACAATTTTATGAGATCACATTGCAGCAGACACATGTAGCGTAGCTGTAACGTTGGCTTTACATAAACTTAAAATGGAGACCCAGGCATTAGACACATGTAGCGTAGCTGTAACGGTGTTATGTCTTTCATTTAGCTGTAGTGTGCAAGTAGCATTCACATAGTTTTGGCTTAGAGTGTAAATGACAACTGTGCTACACCCAGGCTATACTAGATTTATTTTGCTCAAGTTTTTTTTTTCATGTGTTTACACGTTAGAGGCTATCTAACATCTCTTTGACAGATATTTCTTTAGAAATATCTTATGTCTGCACGTGTAAACACCTGTCTCGACAAATAGCCATGCACCAGGATTAATAACAGAATTTTCAAATACAGTCAAGCATGGTTCACCTAGCCTGCCAAGATCCTGAGGGAAGCTTCCAATGTCGAATGTCAACTCTTTTCACTAATTAGCACCTTCAACCAGAGAAGAGGAAGTAATCAGTAAAAACAGCTGCTGTAGTGTTTGGTTGGAATGAAAACCTGCAGACTCTTGGGTCACAATGGCATGATTGAGAACCACTGCTCTAGGATAACGGTGGAAATCCAACTTCATACACCGGACAGCATTTTAAATCACAGTGTTTGTATGCGTTAAGAGTGACAGGTCCCATTCTCTTTCGTCAGCCTACAGTAGAGTTATATCACGCATCGGTATGCAGCGGAGATGACGGACAGATCCCAGCACTATTCCATCAGCTCCCCTACCCTCTGCCTCCTCCACGCCACCTACCTCTGCATCTGAGAAGCTCCATGTAGATTTACAGCTCCATTATTCACCTCGGTCTCATTTGCAGAGGCCAGCCTTCACCTGGACCGCCTATTCTGACTCAGTCTGACAAGCACTTGCCGCCGTTTTGCATTCTAGTTCATGTATTTCTCATGGTAACCCTAACAAAGGCTTTTGCAACCGAAAAATTAATTTAAAGTTTTGTCAAATTGTTCCCCAAGAGTCGCTAAATTCTTTTCATTCCTTTGATTCTTTTTGATTCATGCACCTTTGAGGAGCTACAAGGTTGCGACAGATTTTTTACCCTTTGTATTTAAATTCTTTGTAGGCTATTAGTGTACTGGATTTTTACGTCAACTTTTGATGGATAGGGTCCTCTTGTGGCAAAAGCTTTTTTGCAGTGCATGGCTATCTCTAGACATGTGGCTGAATTGTGACATTATTGCAAGTCAGTGGATTGTCACAGAATGATTACATTTTGTGAGGCTGTGAAATAATGACTCAGTGCTTTAGTTTCACCTATCAGACATGGTGCATCAACAAATTTAAGGTGAGGGAAGGGAGGTGAAAGCGAGGAAGTAAAAGAAGACAGCTGTGCCTTAACCAGAGCCATCACAGAACTTTATTATCTCAACACATCCTCTTCAGTGTCATTTCCTCTCTCTCTCTTTCCCTCTCTATCTCTACTTAAGCCTCTCAGCTCTCCACATCCCCTCTAAATGAGCGACACTCTCATTTCCATGCCTAGAAGTGGAGTTATTAATGGCTAAGAAGAGCTTCTAGTATCTCTCCCTCCTCCAACTCTGCCTTTCACTGTTTCTGCCACCTCTCCCTCTCTCCTGTTTCCTATTCTGCTTTTGAGTCGCTCAAGCAGCTTTTGGAGCCGGGCTGGAGTTTTCGTTCACACGACAATGACATGGCATCAGTCCTGGAAAGATTAAGAAAATCTTCTCTCAAAAAAATGCTGAGTCACACGAGTCTTGTTTTATCACCAGTGCCGGTGGAGAGGAAAGGCGCGGCCGTCAAGGGAAGCGCGACGGCCATTAAGACGGCGTCATGCAAAACGAACGCTTTAATGATGCTCTGCAGCAGGCGTTTACTGATTGGCTGTCAGCGGCTCCACTCCATCTGCAGTCCTCTCTGAGCTTTAGAGCCCTTTAGAAAGAAAATCATACAGTATATTACTAGAGGAATATGCCATGCAGCTTGGCATAGGAAGAAAACTGCTTCCTGTGGCGCCCGTATTAGACAAAAATTATAGTTTCCTTTTTCCTCACTAGTCTTTCTCAGCAGTTTCCTCTTTCTTTCTCTCTCTCTCTCTCTCTCTCTCTCTTTGCATGATCTTCAGAAGCTTTGAGATATGAATTTATTTTGCAGTGACTGCTGATTTCATCCCTTTATCCTTTCATCTTAGGTCCTGACCTTGATTAATACTAATATATGATTACCCTACCCTTGTAGTTTTTCTCTCCCATTAATAGCTGTTTTAAATGATAGATTGAAAGCCATGGTTGGCTGTGATAATGATCATAGAATGATTCCAACCATATTCATCAGTACATCGTTGGCTGTGTTGATGTTTGTGTGTAATATCAGTACACTACTGTCCCATCCCTGTTGCTATGGAGACACTGACGGACAGCTGATAAGAGCGTGGTGTTGTAGTAACGCTCCCATATGCCAGGCATCCTGTCACGGTCTATCCTCAGTACATGCCGCCCAGAGAGAGGTGATTGACAGCTGCATGGCTCCACCCTGAGCCTGTGGCAGGACCCAGAGACCCTGGGTGTCATCCTGCCTCCCGTCGACCCAGTGTCCAGCCCCGATCAGCAGCACCCCAGGGACCGATGTGTCCAATGTTCTCCAGGAGACGTCTGTCAGTGATAACCCCCCCCTCTGTCCATCCTCCATCTACGCCTCCCTCTGTATCCGCTTGGCCGACTCCCTCAGGCCCGGGACTCAACCTGGAGGGGTGCTCACACTGCTGCTGACTGACACACCATGAAATCACCCATATGGCCCCACCCTGGAGGAAACCATGAGGCTTCGCTACGCCGCCACACAAGCCACAGGCCCCGTTGTGAGGTCTTTCTCAGCAAATAGCACATATGTTTACTAAGGACTTAGACTCTGCCCGAGCTGCTGCCAACCCATCCCCATCACACTCACTGTCTCTCTCCTTCCCGCTATCTTGCATAATTTGATTTTCCCACTCCATTGTTTTCTCCCCGGTGGCAGTTGACATGGGGTAATGGAATTAAGCTCTATTCCTCCCCCAGCGAGTTGTGGCTGCAGTCAGCCTCTATGACAGGACCGCAAGCTTACAGCAGTAAAAAGTCAGCAAATCTCAATCTCACAGAAACCTTTTCCTCCACCAACAGCCCTCACTTCTCCTAACCCATTTGCCAACCGTCATCATAAATGCTGAGTCACTCCATGAGTCCATTCATCGTGCCCACAGACTCTGGACATGAACACTGGAGTTTAGACATTGCAATCGGTTGCAGTATGGTAACCTCCTGAGAGTAACCACAGCTCTCTCTCTGACAGGTTACCACCATAAAATACTGTAACACTTAAGAAACAGCTATTGGCGACGCACCTTGCACCCTGGGTCCATTTTGTTTTTGCGTTTTTCTTATTCCTTAATGTAGATGTAGTATTTCCAGCACAGCTACAATGGAGTTTGATTGCAGAAAATGCTTCAGCTATCTAGCTTTGGTGTCAGTCCCTCAAAGAGCAAGAGCTTCTTTCTAGAGCCACCATTTTGCACCAGCGTTCAACAATCATACAGGGAGAAATCCATCGTAGAAGAGCAGAGAGACCAAATACCAGGGCGTGGCCACGATCATAGACACGTTCCAATGTTCACAAACTATTTGGCTAGCTATATTTATACGGCCATATGCTCACCTTTGATTGAAACAAGTTCACAACCCTTCTCCGACGGTTTTGAAAGGCATCCTGGGGAATGTAGGAAGTCACTAACTTAAGTAGAAGTAGATGATGCAGGTTGAGGGAAACGAGGTACCCCAAAAAGTCAGTTACCACACTGGAAAATACGGTACTGGACAGTACAGTAAGGTACAACTCTGTACCTCATTTTCTGATAGTGTGGACATAACATAAAAACATAACTGCTGACAGCATTTAACAGGTGATCTTTGACTATAAGCTGAAGCACACAGGACATTTTATTCTCTGTCTGAGAAAGTAAAATTTCCACACATGCACCAAAAGCCATTTCCCTTTTATGAAATAGCTTTTCATTGCCCCATTGGTCCTGGAGCAGGAAACGTAATTAAAAGGGAATTGTGGCACAGGGCTGAACAATAGAACCTATTAACCAAGAGAGAATGGCAGACAGAGAGCAGCCTGTCGCACGCTGATACAGTAAACAAATGAACACAGTTATTATCCACAGTTATTCACAGCACACCATCAGCAATCAGGAGGATTCAATGCAAACCTTTGTGTGTATCTTTGGGGATTGTGGTTGTTGTGATCATCTGTGCCTCTCGTTCTCAAATGATTCTTTTTTTCCATTTGTACACTTAGGAAGTTTATTGTTCTACTGAACACGTGATTATTTCAGTGATTTGTGGCCAGTTCCAGTGTTTCCCATAGAAGCACAGAACGCCTACCCTTAATTTTAATGCAAGGGTGCACATGCACTTAACCTCAACTGGTGTCTCATTTATAATAATGTGGCTGGGAGTTCATCTTAAACACAATAGTTAGATCAGGGATCTTCAGAAGGCATTTCCCACTAGAGTCGCCTCTTCAGACCAGATTTGTTTTGACACAATGAGTTGACACTAGTCCTGGGGAACACACTCGCACACCGTATGTCATGCTCCGATAACTTATCTTAACTTTGGCCCTTTAGTGGATCTGACTGCACAGACACAAACCGCATTGTATTTGCAAATCTGATTCCGAAAATATCTATCGCATATGGCCAAAACATTTTTTTCCATGTTTAAATCTAACCTTTCTTAGGTTTCAGGAAAACAACACTCTGTCACTCTGACATAAAATTATGTATTTCAATTGTCGAGTTTTGATTCATCACAAGAATTTCATTTGGGCAAACAGGGTGAATCTGCCGCATCTTAATTAGTGGGGATGGGATGCTCTTCTCTGTTGCAGCCCAACTATATGATTTAGGCTGATAAGACAGCTGGATTTTTTTTTCTTCATTAAAATCTTGCTTAGTGCAGCTTTAAGTGTTAATGAATGAATTGTATTCTGTACTGCCTGGCAAACACACAAGTAAGTCTCATTCTGGTTTACCTGCACCAAAGCAGCTAAGGTGTACATGCTAATGATATATGAGCAGGTGTACCTATCATCACCTTCAGCAGGACAAAGAGAAATTACCCATGGACCCAATTATTTCCCCTCTGCTTCCCCCAGACACACGACACCATCTTTTGACACCATTTTTCTATGCCGTAGCTTATCACACATGACACTTTACCATTTGCATATATGTGTGCATATGTGCGTGTGTTTGTATCTTTGTAAAGAGGGTATAACATGCTAACATGAGTATAACAAGCCGAACACGTCCTACCGATTGATGTTGCGGATAGTAAGCTCAGCTCAAAGGGCCTTAAGTTCAAAACAAATCTCTGCATAAATGCATGCATAATATCCTTTTTGAGTCCGCTTTGAGGACAAACCTATATTACCATCAAGACAACAGAGCTGGTAATACATTCATGCCTGTGAGTAGGGTAGCAATCCAATTGTACATAACTGTCCTGCTAAACAACATTCCCTGCAAGCCATGAAGGAGCAATTGGGTTTTGAAGCTTTAGTTTTCATACTGAAGGGGTACCTGGAAGGAGCCTTTCAGGAAAAGTTGTTTTTGAGCATGCTTTTCGGGTGATACCGCAGATTTAGACAATTCTCGCAGATAGCCAGCTACTTCAGCCTTGTGCTTTGCCAGCAGCCTTAGGGAGCTGCCATCTTGGAAATTCATTGTTAGACTGGGTGTCCAATAGAAGAATCAATTTCAGTGAGAAATGGGTGGAGGCAATTGATTGTGAATACTTGGGTTCCAAAAGCTTCCCTGGTTTTTCCAACAGCTTCTGGCAGTATTCAGTTGTGTCTTCAATAACCTAAGTGATCAGCTTGTGAACCTGTTACCGTCTCCAGTTTATCTCTAAAGTCTAAGTCGGACTACAAGGTTGTTCAAGTCTTGCCCGATGAGGGCAGTTCAGACTGAACTGGTCTGCTTGCCGCCCCATTGGGAGGCTGTTCACACTACGAGACGGGACAAAGATGGGCATGACACACGAAGACAAGGGATCCCACATTACTTGATGCTGTCATTCAAAACATTTCTCATTCATCCAGACCAGTTGGCTGTAAATACAGTTACAGAATAGCTGTTCTATCGTTTCTTGCTTCATGGTACAGAAGCTACAGTTTACATTTACATGTATTTTGAAGTGATATTATGACAAGGTTAATATTGATGAAGGATTTTGTATAAGACTTCTTTTCATTTGTAATTACATATTTTTGTGGATTGATCCAGGCACATTCCCATTTTAGACCATTTTATATGAATGTATTCCTCCAAATGAAATTGTATAGTAACTTATCAAGAGTTGAGCAAGTGGAGTGTGGAATCTTGCTGATGTAAACTATCTACTTGAATGGGCATTGTTGTTAGTCAACGTGCATCTCTTCCAGTTCATTCTGTTTTTCTTCCCCCTTTATCTAAACTCCCATTAGCTGTTGCCAGGGCCACTCAGATTTCAGTCTTGTTGTCTAATACCGCTTCACACTACATCAGCACAACCAGACTCAGCCCCAAAAAAATCAAACATGTTTGATAAAATCACGTTGGGCCAAATGACCAGAGTCGGCAGTCCTGTGCCCGTTCACACTACAGGATAATCTGTGCTGACCGATGGGCCCGAGTGCCCCCACCCCCTCCAACCAGCCTGGATTTAAATCAGGCTTAGAATCTGTGCTGTGTAGTGTGACCTAGGCTTAACTCATTGATAGGTTGAAGCCCAGAATAGTCAGAGAACTCCATGTTCTCTGACTATTCTGTGGCTGCAACAGCATTGTCTTTTGGTCCAATTCCTGACTCCATGAAGATGAACCCCTACAAGGGTTTATGTGTTGTACAATGTTTGTTGGCCAATGTTAGTCAGCTGTGTCACAGTGGTAGTCTGGTATGTTGTGGGGTTAGTGCAGGACAATGCCACAGAACATACAGTACCTTGATAGTGATGAGTAGCATAAAGGTCTCTACCTCTTTTTCTGTCTTCATTCACAAACACACACAGGTTCACACACACAGTGTAACATAGTGAATATTCATCGCTTCAAACTTCCAGGGGTGATTAAATGTAGTCAAACGCAAAGGCATGGATGGCATCTGACAGCTCCCGGCCCCAGCCAGCAAAGAGGCCTTTATCTCTCTGCCCCGTGTGAATTTGACTACAGCGAGGAGATATCTAGGATTCATAGACCCAGACAGACAGGCTGACAGCTGGAGAGACATGCATCAAACTGTGCATCAAGGTTTAAACAGAGCTTTCAGTGGAGTATCCAAATCAAAATTGACACTGCTCAGTCACCCATAAACAGAAGCTAACCTGTATGCAGCACACAAATACAACAGGTAAGCTGTTTTATTAGAATCCTTTGTAACAGGACAGCATTGCTGACAGCATAGCAGGGTGAGGACTAAGCACCAGTCTGAAGTGGCCCATTAGAACAATGATGTGGACCTACACCAAGTGTGTCTATATCTGTGTGTTTTAGTGGACGCTGTACTGGACTGACTATATTGCTGAACTTGCCATGACAACTGCTTGCTGAGTGTTCACCTGAAAATGAGTATAGACTGTTAGACTGTGCCCCATATGTTTAATTGCTCCTGGCACCTGTTGTCAAATTTGTGCTGAAATAAAGAAGCTTGGACTGAAATTACAAATGTATTTGTAATTTGAGTGTCCATTCATAGAGTGTTAATTTGCTACAGTGGTACAGAATCAGATGGACACTTACCTGGGACAATGGAATCTCTGCTGGGGTAAGTCTTTCAACATCTCGCCCACCTGCAGGAGACCCAAGTCAGTCTGCAGCAACAACATCAGCAAGCCCTGCATGAAATGGTGCACAGGCTCAGGATGGGCTCTCCTGAGGAGTCTGCCGTCATCAGCCGCCACCTCTTCCTCACTGGCCTCCATCCTACCTCATGTCAATGTACTGAAGATGACACTGGCAGATGATCTGGAGGTGTACATGAACATGTCCTGCGATGGCGTTTGGGTGGCCTGAAAGTGAGCAAGCCCTTAGGCTGATTCCCTTGCTCAACAGGGAAGTGCAGATGGTGGCCCAGAGTCTGCTGGGGTCTTCAAAGACAATTACAGTACCAGTACCATCACAGCACCATTAGGTAAAGAAGGTGATCCTCCTGACACCTGGCCCAGACTGACAACTGAAAGATACCAATGTTGGTTCTGACGGATTGCCTATGAGGGTGCCAGCCGTCAGAGGCTGCTAGGGGTTTCCACCTCCAAGCAGATAGTGGAAGATGTGGTTCTGAAGCAATTCTTTGTCAGATTAGCAAAGGTGACAGTCATGACCCTGGCAGAGAATCACCTGGCCCTACAACTGACAGCAGGAGCTCCTGCCTTTTGCCTGGTATTTATTAGGCACGGATAGGCCTGAGTTCCGAAATTTAATGAGTGATTATACAGGGGATTGTTCACAACAGGTAGTGGAGATGTGGTCTTTTCTAAGACTGACAGAGCGGATCAGGGGCAGGCTCTGGCAGCCCCACCTATCCTCCCCATGAAGGATTTCCTTCTGGAGCAGCCCATACGCTGTCTTAACCACACTTTTATTTGATTAGAGTCAGATTATATTGAGTGAGTTGTGACCCTCAAACAATTAAAGGAATCACCCAGTTTTTGGTCCCTAAAAGCCATCAAGAAATGCTTTTCCAAGCTGCTCATCATCCTCTGATGGCTGGCCATTTAGGAAAGGGCAAGACACTCAACTACTGGCCTGCTTCTATTAGCATTCACACTCACCTGTCTCAAATGTTGATTAGTCAATCCCACAGCCATCCCAAACATGGCTCTGTTCAGTTCTTCTTCTTTGGTTCAAACCATAGTGGAGAACTTAAGAACAGATGAAAAAATAGCTGAATATAAGTATCAGTCCAGACTGTGGTTTGCTTTTGCTTAATTTTGTTATGCTAGGCTTTCCAAGCATGAGGAACTGCTGGCTGTGAGATGCCAACATCCGTCTTCTTATACCCATAAAACTTTGTTGAGTCGTTTCCTGTGCGGGTGTTTGGTGCCACCCAAGTTTGAATGGCATTGTTCTCTTCAAGGCAATTATCCGTAAGCTCAGGCACAATGATATAGCAAATTATGATCCTCTGATGGTTGCAGTGGGGAAGGTACATCATGCCTTCACAAGGTTTTCCTCTTTTGCGCTACTTTGTGGCTAGAAACCCAGGACTGTATTGGAAAGGATTGGATTAAGGAAAGCTGGGAGGAGAGTCCAAGCACTAGCAAAACGTGAATTCAATACCTTTTGAACACTCAAGCAAAACTCCATTCACTAGGCCAGACAGTACAGGAGAATCTGCTCCTGTATAACAGAATAACCAAACAGAAAAAGTTTGCACCAGGAGAAAAAGTGCTTATATTATTTCCCACTCACAGCTCTAAATTACTCACCAAGTGGTAAGGGCTGTGCATGGTCCCATGGCGAGTGGGCGATGTTGATTATGAGCTGGTGCAATGGACAGAATTCCCATCTTAATCTCCTAAAAGCTTGGACTGTGCAACAAAACAATATATAGGTGATGAGTAATTTTCACTGTGTTGAGTTTGCGAGTTTGTGTACCATAAATGGTTCACTGGCTACAGTAGCATAGCTTGATTTGTACATGAATAACGTTGCAGATGTTGCAGATACTTAAATCAAATAATTTCTAATGACATGCATAGGATAGTCAGTTATCTCAGAAATATCAATGCCTTTCCTTTGTAGGGAAATTGTGTCTTAATTATTCAGACCATGCCATTATTGTGATTATACATTTAGAATAATTGGATGTAGCTTAGCATATTTATCCACAGACTTTGTGTCAGCACATAATTTGGCCAAGGAAAGTGAATTCAGTTAAAGTCCTCTGCTGGCTTGCCTCCCAGCCATTGACTGACAGCCCAGTCGGTGCGCCCGCCATTCTCTCTTTCCCCCTTGTCTGTTAGTCTGTCTGCATGTCAGAGAAGTGCTGACATCAGTCACTATGAACCTCCAGCCCTAAAATCCCTCCTTTCCATTTCTTCTGTCTATACCTGCAGCCAGTCACAGCGGATATATACTGCATTTCATGCTACAATATGCCTGCATCTATTTAATTTGAGTGATTGGAAAAGTTGAGACAGTGATCCACCTATCTCACAAGCACACATAGCCAAGCATACCTGAATTTGTTGCAGGCATTAAAGCGTTTTATGACAAATATTACACTGGCTCACCTTGAATTTATCTCTATTGCATTCTTTGAGGCTAATTTGTCTCATGTTTGTATGTGTATTACAGTTTGCTTCCATCGTTTTGCTTCCGTTTCCCTCTCTCTCTCTGTTTATATTGCTGTGACCTGCATTCAATGTGCCCACTTCTCTCTGTCAGCCTTTGCTGCTGGCAGGATAGGATGGCAAGTGCGGTGCAGCAAATGGAGAAGGGTATTTATTCACCCAGTGGGATCACGGAACAATTTACCCAGGGGGCAGTGCTTCTGCACCATGAAGGTTTTCGCTCCACATTTGTCTTCAGTGCGTAAACTTGTGGACTCCAACAGCGACCTGCTGGATCTGGCAGCCTGGCGCTCTTCACAGCAAACACACTGAGATCTGATCTGACCTGATAGAAGCGCTGCAGAAGTGCAGAAGAGAAAAGAATGTTGCACATACTAGCGCAGCTACTCACCCTGACCTATATCATTGTTAATCTAGTAGTTTAGCCTATGAAAACATATGAAATAAACACAGATTTACCTTGGACAAAAGCAAATCAAGTGTTATTTGTGCCATGTTTTTGCATACAATGAGGAGGAAAGTGGGTCATTGCAGTTGCAAATATCAATAGGCTACAGCAGGGAAAAATATAGTAGTATGGACATAAAAAAATAAATTTTCAAATTTTAACACATGTTGAGTACAATGTATGATTGGGAAAGTTCAGGAAAAGTCTGGATTACAGCATTATAACACCAGTGGGGCTTATTAACGCAAAGACAAAGTCTTTTGGATATGAAAACATACCAAAATTTGAAATATATGCTCTCTCTATATATAAATATAAGTATATATAAATGTCATACATATGCCATTTGTAACACAGAGGGGTATAGGGATCTGAAAAAAGCAGATATGTGAATTTACAGTTAAGTAGTAAAGACTCAGTAGAGAGTACATTTGGATGCTCAGATGGACGGATCATGATTTCTACATTTCTTCTTCTCCCGTTTAAATCCTCCACAGTGTCGCTGCTAGTCAGACAGCTTCCGCCGAGCTGGTGCTGATACTCCGTCGTGTAGGTCAGGGGGTTACCGCGGTTACAGCGGGTGAGTGACAGGCCTCCTGACAGGAAGTTCCACATGAGCTCCTTCCTCTTGGAGACGCGGACAAACATCAGCATCCCCATCTGTCAAAAAAAAAGCTTTGCTTGCAGGATGAGGCCGGTTAGCCTGACAAATGCTCGGGGCTGTGTTGTAAGCTACACAGTAGACCTTTAAAATACCACTTTATTTTCACGTTTTTTTATTTCAGAGAGTTTCAAGAGTTTGTTTGCATAATGGTAGGGGAAAAATGAGAAATCCAAGGTGCTCTTCTCTTTCAAAATTAAAAAGGCTTTTTTGTGTTTATATATTATGTGGCTAATATGTCGATTAAAAAAAGCGCACCAACGCGTGTGATATTCCCTGCTTTACATTTGTGTGGCTGTTGCTCATAGATTTAAAACAGTACACACTCAGAGCCTCAATTACATATAGGCCATCAAACATATATACATAACAATCAGAAAACACTAGAAAAACAAATCAGAATAATACAATACATTCAACCCTGGAAATTCCATAGCCCTAAATTTGAAAATCCAGAATGTCTCCCCCTCTTAGTCTAGTAGGCACCACCACTAACACTGTAACTCTCAGTGAGTATGTCCTGCTTGCTTGTAATGCATTGGGAAATTCTCATTAGCAGTTCTGATAGTATATTTATGTTCCGCTAGTCCGCTATTTCACGAGACCTTTGCTTGTTATACAATTACTGTCACCTGCGATTCTGGTTTTATTGATCATTGTCCTACTTGCATAGACTCCCTGAGACACAGCTGTTTTAGAAGCGGTAGCACAGTAATAAAAAAGACGGAACGACTTGCACAGCATGTACTGCGCTCGGGGATGTTTGTCTTTCGCTGTTCTCCATTTTTTTTTCGCTCTCGGGCCAAATGTTTTGACCTTTCTTCCCCCACCGCATGGTCTCCTTTACCAAGCCCTGTGCCAACCCCTGGCCTCCTCCCTCCCAGTGGAAGAGCAGCTCGCCCATGACATTAAAATCTGCATGGGGAGTGGGGATGGGTTTGCTCGGAGCACTCACCCCCCCGCTCCTCCTCCTCTTCTTCCTCCTCCTCCTCCTCCTTGCTGTAGCCAGTGGCCTCTTTGTAGCCACTGTCACTGTCATTAACCTCCTGCAGTGAAGACTCCTGTCCTTATGGCATGTAGCAGAGCCAGGCCTTTTCTATGGTTTGTGTTCCTCCTTTTTGTTTGGCCTCTCTACTTCTGATGTCCTCCCTGCAAGAGCGACCACATTTTTTATCGCCCTCTATTGGTGAACAGTAGGAATTACAACAACATGGACAAGTGTCTGGCACGGCGTACAGTGGCCTGTAATTGACGCAAAGTCATATTTTCCCAGTGTAGTGGCATTGATTTTTACATGCCATTCCTAGCTTCCCAAACACTTCTATACAAAACAACCTACCAAGCCCTTCATTACCCCTCTTTCTAGGTAGATAAAGACCTCCTAGATAGGTAAATAATGAAAATTGTAGTGTTTTATTTCTCATTTTTTTCTTATCAAGGAATCAAAATAATTATACAAGCAAGTGTCAGCTATAACCTGATAATACATTTAAATGGTAGGTAGTTAGGAATGCCTGGTTGGGGCATGTCACATTGATTTCGGAGCATGTTGTCATTTTTGGGGGGGTTAGAAATAGCTTTACATAATTATTTTCTGATTGAATATGATTTTGGTACTTGAACCCACAAACCTTTGACTTGTGTAGCAAGTGACCTCACTGCTGGTCCAGCCTCACATACAGCCACAGAGGGTAGGCGACATAGGCAGATTACTACTTACTGTTTTTCATTGTTTCCATTGTTTTCCAGAGGCCATTTTACTGAAATTAAATGTGCATATATTACAAGTACATTAATATATCATACTGTTAGAAATTGTATAAAAAATGTTGTTTGTTTGTGCATCCCAGGATGGGTGAGGAAGGGGTTATTTTACCTGGTGTTGATGATGATCTGAGATGAAGTACATTGTTTTCAATACAAGAGTGTGTTTTTCATGTTATAATAGTACAGTATATATACTTCAAAGGAAATGCACGAACACAGCGCACTTGTCTATGTGACAATATGCCCCATCATATGTGACATCATGCCCTGACGTGGGGTAAGTTGTCACAAGTGGTATTTCATCAGTAATAACTTTAAAGATGCCTAATCTAGCTAGAAAAATATATATTGAATCTCAGTAGTAAGGCACTGCTGAGAAATACACCAATGAGTAAAAAGTGTGACAACATGCCCGAGTCTCCCCTAATCTTTGAGTGATTGGTATTGATCAACAACCCTACCAACTCCCCACAGATATATTATGGCCATTTAGTGCTATGGGACTGTAAAAATCATACTTATTGCACTTTATGATCATTTTAAAGTTGTACTTACACCTGATAAAAACATCTGAGACCGATTAAAGCAACATATGCTAGTTTAAAGTAGCATACCTTTGTCTTATGCACCTAGAATTTATAAATCATAAATAATCTTCAATTTGATCACAGGTGAACGTGCTTTACAATTAGTTGGCCTTGCGAATGCAGCCAAACAGTCATTATCCTATAAATAAAACCAGTGCAGTCATGGTTGAATAGCAATTGTTTGCTTATTGTACCAGACTATTTCAGAGATATTGTGTCTTGTCTTGAATGTAAAACACCTTCGGGTTGATAATGAATCTGTCATTCCTCATGCCTCCATTTACAAGTTTCTGCACACTGCCAGTCACGGGCTTCTGAATACAAACTTGTGAAGACTTAAATCGTAAGCCTTGCAATTTTCTTTTAAGGCTATAAATTCACGTTGAAGAATGATATCAGCACCATTAATATTCTTAGGCCACTTCATATGAATTAAAGCCATTGTGGGGGTTTAGGCCAGCAATATCTTGGCATGGCTCTCTCCTTGAAACCAGAGAATCAAGACTCTAATCTGTGGAGCGGCAGACCCACTTCTCAGATATCAAATGGGTTTCTGAACCAGAAAATACACCAATACCCAAAGAAAGTCATCCTGAATGCTGTCAGTAATTTGTATATTTTTATTTTTTTTATTTTTTTTAATTTAATCTTTTTTTTTTTTCTTTTTTTTTTACCCCTCCACCACCACCCTGCTTTGGAGGACATATAGCACTTTGTTTTTACATTATTTTGATTTTACAGCAATTCCTTTTACACAATTTTGAGATGAGGTACATTTTGACATGATCTAGAGATGAGGTACATTTTGACATGATCTAGAGATGAGGTACATTTTAACATGATCTATAGATACCCATATACATCTGCACATGCACAATTACACATAATCCCATATACGTATACATATATATCTATATGCACATATACATACACATATTGCATGGCAATGCAAAACAAAAATAAATAAATCAATAAATAAATCAATAAAATAAAATAAAATAAATACATCACCACACATATCCAACTATCTACATACATAGCATAATGGTCCTCTTAATCACCAGCCCAACTCCCAGTCAAATGTATTTAGGAACATAGCTCACATCCACCCTTCCCCAATTCTCAAACTATCCCACCTTTCATGAATAATTAATCGTTCTAGACTTACTTGGGTCATACATTCTTCCATCCTGCTGTAATGTTTTACATAGTTTCTGAATCTCTCCAAACACATTTCTTCTACGCCTCTACATTTAATGATAAAGCTTTTAGCCAGGAGTATTATTATATTATTTATGGAATTATTCTGCACCTTTAAATCTCCCAGTAGCACGATTTGTAGTGAAAGATCAATAAATATATTATGATTTACTAACCATTTCTGTAGCTGTGTCCAGAAAACTGCCACCTGTTTAATTTGTATTTTTTGTTTTCTAATTTGTTAATTGATTCCCAGTAGAGCTGTATTGGTGTGACATCCTAGATTAGAGGGTGGGAGATGCTTTTTTTTTAATCTTATTTTTGGCTATGGGTGGCTGTGCATCGAACATTTACATTTACATTTTGACACAAACTAGGGCTTGATGGAAATTCATCTCCATTTAATTATTTCCTGTATCTATTCTAACCTTGATGCAACTGTGGGAGTACAAGGAATTCCTTTCCTTTCCTCATTTATTCCCACTAATACATAATTATTCAAGGGTGTGATCGCTGTAATAATGCACAGTTGGCTTGACTTTAATTCCATTATCCATTGAATTCACTGAATAAAGTTGTAGATAAAGTTGTTTGTGTGTGTGTGTGTGTGTGTGGTTACCAAACTGTAACAATGGGTAATTTCCATGCTCTCAGCAGTCTTAACTTTAAGTTAACTTTTAGTTTAAGTCCAAATCTTACAAGTAAACATTTCGGCAAACTGCAGCCAATCAATAATAAGATGCATTATTTTAATTTAATTTCTGCATCAGTTTCATCAAAATTGTTGTAGCAGTTATGGCCTTTCAAAGCTTGAAATTTGGCCTTTAATTACAGCGCCTCCAGTTTGGTCAAAATTGTACCAGTGGTGTCTGAAATATTGAAAATGTATTTATAGCGCCCCCAATAGGCCAATCAGTGTAATTTGTAAGGTTTTAAGCTTTGCTTTGTTCTCATTAATGGAGTAAGGTTGGGTTATGTAGTTTTTCATTTTTCATTTACAATATTAAATTGTGAATGTTGTGAACGAAGCCCTTTGAGACTATTATATTATTAAGGGCTGTTATTAAGGGCTATACAAATACATTTGACTTTATTTGACTTGTCATAACATACAAATCTGTCACTTATGTCATATTTCTCTCTCCTCACAGCTGATATACATGTTGGTGATCCTGTCAGGTTGTTGTGAGCCTGTTATTTTAGTGAATACTGTGATGTTTTAACTTTCCCTGTCGTGTCTCCCCAGACTTGCGGCGGATGACGGCAGGTTTCATGGGCATGGCGGTGGCCATCATCCTGTTCGGCTGGATCATCGGCGTGCTGGGCTGCTGCTGGGACCGAGGCCTCATGCAGTACGTGGCCGGCCTCCTCTTCCTCATGGGAGGTGAGTCTCCTCGAGCCTCACACATGTGCAGTACCACCAGTGTGGGTGAAGCTACTTTGAAAGTCTAGTTTTCCAAGCTACCAGTTGGCTCACATTGGAAGAAGTTGAACAGCAAAGCCACACTCAAGAGAAATATAGATTTGTGAACTGAAGTTACTTAAAGTTCAAAGTTCTTGACCTTATCTGGCTTCATCACAATGTTAACTTTCTTGGGATGTCATGTCCGTGGACTCCTAGTCTGGACCAAAACCCAAACCGAACTACAGTATTTAGGCTTCTTTACAGAAAAAAAGTTGAAGCAATGGAAACTTTGTTGGTTGTGGGGAGGAAAAACTAAAAATTATTCAAAATTTTAAAAAAGCCAAAACTATGACAGAAAAGGAATAAACTACTAACATTATCCAAATTCAGTTGCACTACCACCGAGCTGCTGTAAACTGTAGTTAATCTACTGGTATATTTACATGTGGTGAACACAGTTAGATAGAAAGCGATGTGTGTATTTGCATTTGTCTTTTTTTTCCACACATCTCTCATTAGTGAGGCTGGCGATTTGGATTGATGAATGAAAGTAGGGTACATGGGTGCACATATGTACCCCACCTACACACACACACACACACATACACACACAAACACAAACAAACCTCTTTCCTGTAATTTTCTCAGCCTCTGCTAGTGGACAGTCAGTAGCAACTTCACACACATTGCACAGTTCTGGCATGGCAGAAGGCAAGCGCAGACTCAATTAAGATGGGCCTCGGATTAGTGCTATGCCCTACGGTTGTATAATGAGCAGGCAATTAAAAAGCCAATTATGTTGCTTGGTAATAAAGGCGCAAGAAATAGGCTAGGTCAGATTACAGTGGCCAAATCGTAGCAAACCAGCCCACAGGGTCACACAGCTTAGAAAATAAGGCCAAATTTAGAGCCGCTATCTTCACTGCATCTACTAAACGAAGTCCAAAGTAAAAGGGATTTATTTAGATGGGATAAACTGGACAAATGTTAAAAATTATAAACAGAATCTATTTAAATTAGGGGGCGTCACGGTGTCTCAGTGGCAAGTACTGAATTCTCACAGCCAGAAGGTTGGGGGTTTGGTGGATTTTCTGGGTGGTTTCTGAGACTCTAAATTGTCCATAGGCATGAATGTGAATGTCTATCTGTGTTAGCCCTGTGATGGACTTTTAGGCTTACCTGCCAAGAGTAATTACAATACATTTTTCATAGAAATATGTCACCCTACCTGTTTTCAGTGCTATTTTGTGTATAGAATCAGGCACTGTTTGTTAGTTTAAAACTGGCAAGGAGCAAAGACTGTATATAACCGAGGCATTCAAATCATCTCAAAACATTACCAGGCAGTGTGGTGGGTGACTCTTATTGATTTTACCACCATAGAAAAATCAATGGTACGTTTTGCATTACATTACATTGTCTTTTAGCAGACAGCAGTTTGTCCAAAGCGACTTTTTGTCAAGGTTTCAGTCCCTCGGAATCAAAGAGCGACGGCTTCTTTCTAGAGCCGCCATTTTGCACCGCCTTCAACGACCATACAGGAAGAAATCCATTGTAGAAGAGGCCAATTTCCAATTTCCAAGGCCAATTTCTCCACCCACAGTAGCCTCAATAGACCGGAATGCAATGCAGCCACAAGGCATGTTGTGTTTTGAGCAAGGGGCGTGGCCAAAGACATAGACACGTCCCAATGTTCACAAACTAGTTGGCTAGCTATGTGCCCACCTTAAACTGAAAGCAACGAGTTTACACCCCGTTCTCTGGGCGGTGTCAAAAGGCATTCTGGGAAACGTAGGAAATCACTAATTGAAGTAGAAGTAGACGAGGCAGGTTGAGGGAAAGTGGATACACCAAAAAAGTAAATTACAGCACTTTATCACTAAATAACTCCTGGAACGCACTGAACTTCACAGATTGACGAGATCTAACAGTGAAAGAGGATCTGAAGGAGTGGGGGGTGGGGCAGGATTTCTCCTTTAATGTCTTGCTCTCTTTGTTACAGGAACCTTCTGCATCATCTCCCTCTGCACCTGTGTCGCCGGCATCAACTTTGAGCTCTCCCGCTACCCGCGCTACCTGTACGGCCTGCCCGACGACATCGGCCACGGCTACGGCTGGTCCATGTTCTGCGCCTGGGGGGGCCTCGGCCTCACCCTCATTGCCGGCTTCTTCTGCACCCTGGCGCCCTCCGTCCAGCCCATACCCCGATCCACCTGTCCCAAGTCCCGACAGGAGAACGGCACCGTCTGCTAAAGCCGGCGGCCGCGAGAAGAGTCCCGACCAACCTGAACCCAGAGATCGAGAAAACAGACAAAAACAGTTCCATGCGTTCATCTCTCCACTCATCTCCAGTCTCTCCTGGTTGCAGAAAATGTTTCTTTTTTTTTTTTTTTAAATTGTGTGTGCGTGTTTAAAAAAAAAAAAAAAAATGGGTGTCTTGATGATCTGCTATCTTGAAAAAACCTGAGAGAAATATTGTCAAAAATTTGAAGTTGTGCTTGTTTTGTTGTTGTGGAGCGGACGCTGAAATGGAGATACCATGACGAGGCTTCTGCATGGGAAACGAAGAGAAGGGTTGCACAGGAACCAAGTCGAGACGAATGACTACATCTCGGATAGTGAGGTGGTCATAGCAGAACAGTACTTGATGGGCGGTGGTCATCAACCTGGGCCACGACTACCATTGATACTGGTCTGCTGTGACTCTAGAAATCAATTAACCACCAGTGTTGAAGGAAAAACTGTTAAGAGTGTTAAGAACATGGCACATCTAGCTCTCCTCATGGAGATTTCTCATGGACAACGTGGCCTCTCGAAGCCTCCTGTGGGATTACCCAGAACTAAAGAACCGGGGAACGGACTACAGATCAATCAATGTGACTTGCCAAAATGGACAAAAGGCTGGGATCACGCTCAGTGGCCTCCGTTGACTTTCTAGCGTTTCAGCTTCTGAGGCCTCCCCCTCCAGTAACTTGGGACTTAGTGGGCAGAAAGGGACGAGTCAGCACATCCAAGGAGATCCAGTACCTCCGCCGTTGTACATTACTGTACAGAATATTCCAGAGAAGTGACAACCAGGAAACTTCACGTCGGACCATTTTCATTCTCGTGTAGAGCATTCCACTACTTTCCAAAAACGACCCCGTGTCATCTAGCATTTTATACATGCATTCCTCTTTCATTCAAAGTGTATTTTCCTTTTTACGGAAGTTGACGCCCGTCATTTTGTGAATGAACTGTCGACTGAGCGCGCGTCTGCGAGCGAATGCTGTGTTTGTTTGATTTTTCCATTCTAGTCATAGAGGTAAGTGTGTGCGTGCGCGTGCGTGTGTGTGGTTGTTTTGCAGTCTCTATAGAAAAACGTCAGTTGTAAAAATTATAATGACAAAGTCAAGCCCTGCCTCGGGGATATATAAAGGCAGGGGCTTTGATGAACAGGAACAAAAAAAATGGAGAGATGCAGTATCCTGTTTAAGCAGTGCAACCTACTTCTGCCTTGTCATCTTTTTGGGGATTCTCCCAGTAGACGGGGCTGACAAAGGCGAGCTGTTTCCGGGGGGCGGGGGGCATGTTCAACTCTGTACTGCGGCTGCCTTAAGCGAGTCTGGAAGGGTGGAGTTATTGCATCTGATGGGGGAAAAACACTCTCCGACTTTCTTCCTGGGGAATCGGTGAAGCGCCGCCGTTTCTCCGAGCGCGCGGCTTCTCCTCCGGCTCTTATTTGTATTTCAAGAACTGCCGAGACGCGGCGGGGTTTTCTGCGGGGGCCTCTTCCGTCTGAGGCGCGTGGTTTAAAAAGGTGTCACCCGCCTCAGTCTAATCTAAATACGTCTAAGATGGGAGGAGGAAAGCTCGGCGTGCGATTCCTCAAGCCACCTCTCTATCAGAAGATGGAAATCAGAATACAGAATACCGGGACAATTGAGTTTGAATATTTCTATGCATATTATAGAAAATAATCATAATGCAATCTACAGCCCCTTAACACTCACCCAGACCCACATTCAGCTGGTAGTATTGCAGGCCTTGACGGAGCAGATATGGAGGCTGTTCAAAAGCTGATGTTGATGCATGCCGTCGCTTATCATGCTCTTTTCTTATTCCTCCTGTGACACCATTCAGAGCTCTGACCTCTGCACTACATCACATTAGTAGGCATGTGGCGACTACAGTCAAAGTGACCCTACATTAAACCTGTGCATTGAAAGCCTGATGACAAATCCCCAAAAACAGCTGTTAGGAGATAGAACAGACTGGAACTTCTACATGGCAGAAACCCCCAAATCTATTCGCTGCAATGTTTTCACCGATCCACAGGATATGATGCAACTCTCCCTTGTGCTATAGAGGCTTTGCAGTTACGTCACAAATCTCCTGTCAATCACATCTGGCTTGATAGTGAAGGTACGCTGGAGACATGGCTGACAACGCAAATAATGGCGAAACATTTAACAACCAGGCTAGAAAAAGAGATAATTGAAAACAACTGTTGGGGTGTGGCTGTAAATCTAAGTAACAGTGAATAGTCTGATGAAGTAGATTTGTTTCCAAATTTAGGTTACTGTTACACAGTAAACTCTCTCTTGTAGCTTGAGAAGAGTCAGCTCAGTTAGCCTGAATAAAAAGTTGGTTTTGTTTGCTAGCTAGCCCGCCAGCAGGCTAATCTAGCAAAGCAACAATGTTAATATTAACATGTGACCACTAGCCACTACTAACGCTAGTATCTACCTGATAAGTTAGCTAGTGTGTAAATCAGATGTGTTAAGAACAAGACAGTGACGGTTAGCTGACCAGATACTATGGTTAGCTAGCTAACAAGGTGACATTAAACACAAAACTGATATGAGGTGTCAAAGATGAAATGATCAGTTCCCAATCAAAAACAGTACAGAAATTAACGTTGTTTAGTCAATTCTGTTGAGAAGTCGTACATTTAGAAATGCAACTTAGCTGGTCACAGCTGTTGTTGCCAAAAGCTGTGGACCTCCAATATGGCCGCCAGAGTGGGTGTTATGTCTCCGGAAAGCCCTCTATTAAAGAGTAACTAAACCCCAAACCCAAATCTGTTCCAGGTGATGTCAGCACCTGTTGTACTCGTACTAGAAGGTAACATCACCTGGCACCAAAGATCAGCCAATAGCAGATGGTCATTTCAGTAGCATGCCTTTTACCATTAGATGTCAGGCTTTACACTGATTTGGGTTTGGGGTTTAGTTACTCTTTCAACTAAGGTGAGTGGCTGCATAGAAACCAGGTTAGAAGAAAGGGTTTTAGGTGATAGTTGGTATGTCTTTGGGATTAACATCACCATCGTATATTTTTCATTGAATTACAGCACCCCTCAATGTAAGGGCTCAATGTAAATTATGGCATCCCAGAACCACTCACCCTTCTATACCTAGGTATACCCAAATAAGATATAGCTAGATTAGACCAAGATAATGAATTATGCTGATAAAGCTGTTAAAGTTTTGGATCTCATACAAGAGAACATGTCTACTCCCATTAACTCCACAGTTGTACTATACATCAGCATTATGTATTTATTAATACAGTCTATGAAGTGATTATTGAAAGAGCCATGGGCTGGATTAACAACTATCCTGGAGAAGTGAGGCCCAATTTTTACTTTGCAGCGAGGGTATATTTTTTTTCTTTAATAAATGTTCCTTCGGACACAAGCTGATAATGCAATTGACCATGAAATTACTTTAACTTTACTGGACACACTTCAAGAGATGTGCTGCCTAAAAAAAAAAAACGTTTAAAAATAAACCCTCCTCACGCTCATTGAGAATCTTCTTCGAGAAAGAACCGCAGAGATTTATGCCACACAATCAATAACAGTAGGCTATGTGGAGAAATCCTGGAAATGGGTGGTGATGGGGGGTATTGAGCCATGCATAGAAGCACAATCAGCCTTATGTAAGATGGTGTTCCTTGACATACTTAACACCCATAATTACCAAGATTACACAAGGAACACAATTGTTCCTCAATTCTTGGGTCTACACTATAATATGTAACTGCTCCTCCTGAATGGCCTTAGAATAAGGCCAGCTAAGAATACACGCATCACTGCACAACAATACCATGTGCTGTCAGAGGCCAAAAAAGGTACAACTTAAAGTTAAGGAGGAAATATCTGCTATGTATTTATTTAGACCAGGATAATGTTACCCCATGTAGAGTTAAATTTCAAGAGTTTCCTGTTTATCCATGTCTTCTGTCTTCAAAATAAAAGTCAGAATTGAGGAACTTGAGTTGGCAAGGAGACCTATAGGAATGAAATGCAGACTTTTGATATCAGAATAAGGACATTCCTGAAATAGCTTAGACTGGCATTGAACCAAGGTCCATGACTCACTCAAACTATAGGATTCACTTCCGACTACGTAGCAACTCAGAAATCGAAACTATCACCCCAATAGCACTGTGAGAACAAACTACAAGCCTCATAGTTATTGAACTAACCGATGAAGACAACAGGGAAGGTTTTAAAGGGTTTAACAACAAAATAAACAGAGATACTGCAACTTCCATTCTGGACGGACGTTAAAAACAAAAAGGATCTATCAACCTTTAACATCAGTAATGTGTCTGTTGAGTAAACATAAAATAAGAGAAAAAAAAAAGAAAAAAATGGAAATGTTCAACTGTGGAATGTAAAATCACAACGAAATAAATCTCATTGGTGTGTTTACTAATGCTGTTGATTGTCATACATGAAATTGTCGGTGAATTCAATTCCTTTCTCTGCTGTATGTATGTCTTGTTTTCAGGTTGTAGACCATAGGCTAGCTTACCTGGTTTGTGTCTAGCATGGCCTGAATCTCTGCTACAGACATGGACTACTTGAGGTGAGGAACAAGACTGGGGAATTAAAGGAATACACCATGTTTTTTGAAGATTGGTCAACTTATCCATTAAGTGAAAAGAACACACCAAAATCATCCATGTCGCCTGTAAATTTTTGGCTCTAGTGCTTCATGCTAACACTTAATGTTGAGTGACAGTTGGCCAAAGTAAGAAGACTGACCTTTTAGTAATAAAAAGTTCTTAGTGTATCATTAACTCTAAGCCCGTAGCTCATGTAACCAGGTTTGTTTGGAACCATTTCAGTTGAGCGACCACGTATCCATCCGCTGCGCAGTGATTTTTAGCTACACACGGTGTCCCACCCACCACATTCACCTGCTATATAAACAGAGAAAGCAATTCCTGGTAGTCCAGCACAAAACTACCATACTTAGCTGCATATCATATACTTACCATTTATCTTTAGCACTGCTGCAAGTTCTCATTTTCTCACTTTTGAGATAATACTAGTGGCCTATATCACTCAACATAGTGTATGCTAAACAGGTACCATGGAGCACTACAGCCAACGATCTATCAGGGACACTGATGATTTTGGTGTGTCCTCAATCATTTAGGGTCCATTCACCTCTAGAACAATAACTATAAAAAGATTTAAATCATTCTAAGATGTAGAACAGAATGTCTGTTCCCACTACAAGGATAACTATATTTTTGGTTCCATCTCAGAGCAATTTTTTTGCATGCAAAGACAAGGATAAAAATTTCTAAGAAAGAAAGGGGTAGGAGAATGCTGTACCTCATTGCAGTCATGGCTTTGTTTGCTGAGAAAGTTATCACAGATATGGTTGTAGTGTGAATGCTTGAGCAACATGTATCGTTTTCGTTTTTAGTTATCTTTATAGTCATCATTCTACATGTGCATTGACCTTTAACGGATAAGCTGACCAACGGGACAATCTACTAAAAACTCACTGTATTCTTTTAAGGTACTAGCTGGTCACAGTGATGGATCCATCCCTGTGCACTTCAATGCTTTCTCCAGAACATTTTATCAAGACATATCCACAATTAGCCTAATCAGAGTTGTTTTGGATTTATGTTCGTCACTATACAGGCATGATACCAAGGTCAAAGTGCACTTGGTAAACTGAGAACTGTATTAAACACACTGCATTGCCACAATTTAATTTTAGTTCCTGTGGCAATAACACATATCCACAAGGAACTTGCTGTGTTTTGTGTAAATCGCTGTCAATACCAAAATGATGGGAATATATAGCCCACCAAAATGTTAAGAAAGGGTAAAGTCATGTCAAGGGCCAGTGTGCACCACTATCAGTGCTTTCATAACATGGGGTGAATGGAAAATAAATGGAATAAAAATAAATCCAAGCCTTGAAATACTGGACAGAAGCAATCCAAGAATTATCCGAGATGTCCTCCACACATGGCAACATGACAAGTTACCCTTAATCAACATGGGCAGAGATCTACATGTCTGGCATCAGATGATCTACTGTGGGCATGAATGCAAGAGTTGCAAACAGGCTTGTCTATCCACCCATTAATATGTCAAAAACAGAGCCTGCCTAATTAATGAATTAAAATATCTTCTGAAAACATTGTTTGATGTTCTCAGCTTGCTTGGCCAATTAGCAAAGAACAGCAGTAATTTCTGTCGATGAAAGCGTGACAATGTCACTGCTGAATATAAGCATGCCTTCGCCAGGCACAGTATGAACACTTAATTCGCTCTTGACATTATCTGCAAGCTGCTGCCTCCTCGGCAAGATAAAGTTAATTGGCCCACACTGAAAGCATTTGAGGTCTGTCCTTTCAAATGCTTCTACGGGAAATGTAGTTGGCGTTCATGCAAAAACCCTTAGCAGAAACCATGAGAGCCTCTCACTAGTTGGTTTTGACAGCGAACATGGGACCACATCCTAATGAGTTCACAGACAGTTCTTACATGCATGAAGACAACCGTTTCAGACAGTGTGAAATGTTGACTAGTCCAGTTTCTGTATGAGTGCTTTGTCTACACTGAGAAGGTCTAAACGGTCACTGACTTGGTCTAACTTTGGCAGAGATGACATCATTAAGAAGCTTGCTTCGTTCGCCTGCAAAGAAGGATGAGTAATGAGTAAGAAGCAAACTCAACACGTCATGTTTTCTCTTTTATTTAAGATTTAGTTTGTTTTTTCTTCCAGACCTGTAGAGGCGTAATTCCTTCAGCTCTTCATTTTAGACTCATGTTTTTAGCATTGTGTAAAACCAACCCATGGTTAGACTGCATCAGTGTATTAATCCTCAAGAATACTGTTGAATACTGAAAGTTTTCAGGACCTTATGCAAAAAAAAAAAACAACTTAAGACCATTAAAAATAATTGGACGTTTTGGATAATGAAGGGGTACGCGTTGTACCCCTCATGTTACCGATTGTTTGAGTTGCCCTGCAGCACTACTATCCCAGCGCACATAGCCTCAAGAAATAATCTTATGAAATAAAAGACGAGGAGCTAAGTGGGAAAATGTCGCCGATCCTACTTTAGACTTAAGGAGCCATGTGAGATGAACAGATTGATTCGACAGAACTTCCAGCTGCAGCCTAATCCAATTAAAAACAAATATTCTTTTGAAATGTTCAAAATATAACTCTTTACCCTGATTTAAATCTCTAAAAGCGAAACATTCAACAAATGAACACTAAACTAAGTGCTTTCTCTGTCTGAACAAACAAATACAAACCACCTGACCGCATTAGTGTAGTACAGGCCAAAACATGAACAGGAACAATTACTGCAATCAGCCATAACCCGATCTAGGACCATTGGGAGAGGTCTCTGAGTGATGGCAACTGCCAGTGAGCGCCACACAGTGGCACCGACTGCGTTAAGCCCACTCTGTACTGAGATGCTTCACATCTAGTGCCAGTCTGTCTCCCTTCTACCCTCTGATACAGAGGTTTGGCGGACAGATTTCGTGGGGGTAGAGGGTGAATTCTCTAACTAAACCACCCCTCCCAGCGCTCCTGAAATCCAGACCTCCTGACCGTTTCTAGCAAGACTTTTAGACAATGGGACAGACCCCAAGCCTGTTTACAGCGAAACAAACATAGCAATACTCAGTGGAGTACAGACATTGCATCTCGTCCCATCAAATCAGATCAGCCTTAGATTTTGCTTTTCAATTTCTCCCCATAATTCCTTTGATCCTGTGAATTAAAAAAAGCTAAAGTTGCCTCCTGATCAAAGAATCGAGGCCCTGCATCTTAGTAAGGCTGGGTATTGGCAAGGACCTCACGATACGATACGTATCACGATACATGGGTCACGATACGATTGTATCACGATACACTGCGATACGATACATATTGCGAACATTGCAATACTTTTTTTAGGGCAAGGCCACTTTGGCCTTTGATAAATACAAATTTATTGGGACATCGCGGCCAAAATCTAGGGCACCAAGGCCAAAACCAATGGTTATTATAATCCTTTTTTCAGTCCTTTTTCCTCAACAAAATAAATATCCTAATAGAAAAATTAAGTGCTGCAGTGTGATACAGCACATATGTAAGATGGCTCAGACTGCAGTTAGTTACATGTCCAGTAACACACGATAACGTAAGTGTAACCCAGGTTATTTTCTGTAGCTACAAATTACAGATGTCCCCTAAACGCCTCATGCAGATTATCGGTAGACGCTACAATTTACCGATGTTCCCTAAACGCCTCATGCAGGCTACCGCTACTGATAGCGTTTTTGCTGCTCTCAACCCTCCCTCTCAAATTTACACTAGTTCTGCTCAAGCACTCATAGCTCTCTCCTTCTTTTAGCGACTTTCTCGCTAATCCCACAGTTGTTTACACGCTTTTCAGATCTGCTAGTTACTTAGCTTAGCAGCTAGCGATAGCTTAGCAGTTAGCGATGGCTTCTCACTCTCCCTCTCAGTTTAATTAATAATTAGCTGTTAATGTTTACGTTAACGTTACACATATATTTGCGGGAGTGGGAGAAATCTCGCGCTACTGTTGATGTCCAGCGTGATGACGGAGACTCTGGGAAACGTGAGTTTGTTTATTTGCTGCATCACATGTAGTTTTAAATGAGGAAATCTGCAACTTTCTTTCAAGGGCACAACGGCCAGTTCAAAACAGGGCATGCCAAACTGGCCATGTGGATAGTTAATTTTAGAAGGGGCATTACGGCCACACTACGGGGCATCCACGGCACTGGTCGTTTGGTCTAATATGTACATCACATTATATTGATAACTCAGCGGACAAATTGAGTCAAAACTATTTAATTCAAAGGATTTTGAGGGAAATTTAAGGACATTTTAAATCAGTTTAAAACATGAATAATTTTTTTTTTATGTATCGATACGAGGGGCTGGAAAATTGATACAGTATCGTGGAAAAAAATATTGCAATACAACTCAGCTGTATCGATTTTTTTGCACAGCCCTACATCTTAGACACAGCAGGTTTCCCGGAATCGTTTGGGAAACCTGGGAAGCAGCTTCTCTCATGTAGACAGATTGAGGATGAGCTTTCCTGGCAAATCGTTTGAAGGCAGACGCGTTCAATTGTGTTCCGAGACTTACACAACATCAGTCAATTGTTTCTATTCCAAAGCGCCTCTCAAACATTGTCTTATTTCCTCAACAAGATGAGTGTATTTTCCCTCGAGATCCAATTCTCTAATATCTGGATCACCACTACTTACACATAATTCTACAAACTCTGGAAATCCCTGACAATTCTCGGCCAATCACAGGGAATACGCCTCTCGTTTGAGCGGATGGGAAGCTCCCGGTAGTGCTGCGTAATCATGATGCTGTCGGACAGTGTTAGGAGGTGTGGCTGGGGTAGCGCGCCTAGACCAACTTCAACAACCAATCAAAAACCAAGACAAGAAACACAACAGCTCAGAAGATCAGGAGGAGGAAGAAATGAAAATAGTATATCGTCGTCTTATTATTCGTTAATAGTTTTGTACTGTATCTCTGCTGATTTGGTTGAGTGATTCTCTGTGGATGGTGGAGGGGTTAAGGTTTACATTGACGGTCCCTAGTGGCGGTCGACGGCGGCACTCTGTAGCAGGTCTGTCTGGGTCTGGCCGGGCGGTCTGAAGGCCGTCTGGAAGCCCGGCGGGGGGGAGTGGAACTGGGCGGCTGGGGACGGGTAGGGCGCCCAGCCGGGTCTGTGGGGAGGGGGCTGGCTCCCGAAGGGGCCGCTGTGTGGGGGCTGGGGGGGCGCCGCGGAGCCGGACGGGGCGTCCATCTCTGTGAGGGCCTGCAGGGACTTGAGCCAGTGGGGAGGATTGTCGTCGTGAAGAGACTCCAGACTATTGCCGCCGGAGGCCGGGATCCCTGCAGAGAGACAAGGGACATTACAGATGGAGGACAAGGCAACAATAAAGTTTATTTTTGTTTGTTTGTAAAGCTAACATGCTTCTTTTCCACATTAAAATACCAATAAATAAACAGTCTGAGTGTGTCTGTGACCTTGTGTCTTCATACCTACACTGCCTAAAATTGGCTTTTGGGATGTTTTGGAGCATATACCATTTGCTGCGGGCATATTGTATGGGCTGTTTGGCCAGTAGTGACCTGGGTTGTGGCTATCAAGGTGAGGCCACAGAGCAGGGAAGTCACAGCAACAACAACAATGGAGGAAAGCAGTAAGAAAAAGAAACAGCAAAGCTAAACCTTCAAAAACACAATGAACTTCAGCGTTGCTTTTTTTGTTATTGCAGATTGGCTGCGTTCTCCGTCTGCTTCTTCAACACCTGTGGAGGCTTTACAGTGGCGGTTACCTCAGCCTCAGGCTAGACGGCAGCTCATGTTGGAGCGGGAACTTGACCAAGTGAGGGGGAGGAGGGCGGGAGTAACAATACACTTCCTGGCTTTCTGACTTTCCTTGGATAAAGGAAGGAGGGGAGAGTGTTACTCATTCACTTTCCCCACCCACATTTTCCAGCTGGTCCAGGGATTTGAATCGACAACCTGCTGGTCACAAGCCCACTTCTCGAACCCAACGCTACCTCCATTGGCAGCATTACATCTCAATATGTCATCCCCCACCAATCACGCAGTCCCCCTCAGGGCCAATCAGTGACAAATATGTCCTTTGACCTGTAATTGTAGCACCTACTTGGGGTAATCAGTGCAAAGTTTTGTCAAAATCTAATCAGCATTGTTGGAGATATTGTGCGTCACGGCCGGATAGATGAACGAACGAATGAACAAACGGACGCTGACTGATCCACAACCCCCCCTTCGTGTCACAGACATAGAGAGCTCCCCTCCACAGACGAGTCCTGTAGAGGAAGACGAGCTGAATCTCTATGCTGTGATCTGACAGACATGGCCAGATTTGTCAGCATCACAGAGTAAGCAGCGGGCCGTCTACAGCGATCATCACCGACCAGCCTGTCTGTAGATCGATGCTCTGGGCGGGGCCGCGGGGCCGAGATAAGAGAGGCTGGTACTGAAGCCAGAGGCTCAGACAGAGGGGATCGATCGCCTTCCATTACACCGAGCAGTTGGAAGGAGCTGGCTCGTCCCCCCGTAGACCTGTCCTGCAGTACAAAGCCCGGAGCCACGACTTAGTGGTGAAACTCAATAGCATAACAGAGGAAATCCCTTAGCCAGCACAGCAGCTCTTCTCAAATCCAGGCCATTCCTCCTGGCCACCAAGACCTGGGGAGAGAGCATATTTCTGAACATCACCTGGGAGAAATACTGTCGACGCTGGGTTTTCGAAAAATGCCCATTTGACTGCTTCAACTGTTGGTGGCTGGTCTGAAATCACCACCCACCAAGCACCAATGCCGGTAAAATGTGTCTTTGGTGAGTAAATCATTAAGGGTCACACACTGGACGGTAAGTTTTTGAGATGATAACACTTGAATGTTATATACAGTCTTTGGTCTTTACCTGTTCTCAGACTTTGTCCCTGCTGACCACTGTTCACTCTCTCTGACCGTGAGCCAATCAAATCAAAGCAAAGCGGCTCCTGATAGGCTGCCTGTTAAGATGCTGTTTTAATCCCATGTGGCGAGTCACTGAATGTTTATTGAATGTTTCACACAGTACCTGATTCTATGCACAAAATACCATTGCAAACTGGTGGGGTGACATATTTCTATGAAAAATGTATATTAATTATTTGGGTGGTACAAATTAATTCTTGGCAGGTAATTGTTTCTTAGCCCAAATCCCCTACTGATGTGAGCCTGTGGCTTCAGAACAAGACCAAACACCACACATTAGAAAAGCTTCAGGGTCGGCAACGAGTCTCCTTATCACAGAAGCCAGAGGTTCTCTCCTTCATAGATGTTTCAAAGCAACAGGCATCTTGGGGTGGTTCAGGACCGCGGTCTCTCACATAAGGGTTAGACGGAAAGCAATCATCATTACATAAACACACAAACTACAGAGTGGGAAGAGATTTGCCGTTCTAAGCCCCGAGGCAGATGTTATGAGCATCATTTCTTCCCAGTGGGAAGCATGGCGCCTCAGGCCAGTCGTGGTGGGGTGGTGGGGGGGGGGGGGGGGGGGGGGGGGGGGGGGGGGGCGCTTCTCCAGCCTCTCTCTGACAGATAAATTGATGCCACACGCGAATGGATATATATTGTCATCGTAACATCCTGGCACAGGCCAACGCCACCAAAAAGTGCGCAGTGCTGCTACTTACAGTACACCATGAGCGTCCTACAGTAATACAAAGGCCAGTCACGTTTGGTAAAAGTATTTGCACTACATTCATTCACTGGTAAGAAAAATATAGGCTACGGCTCACTCAAAACAAATAGTTGAGTATTTTGGTGCCATTAGTCCAACATCGTTCTCCTTATCCCATAAACCCTTGCGTTTTGGGATCAATTCCTGTAGTTGGTTCAGGTTACGTTCTCACTCCTAACGAACCTCACTGCAGTTTTCTTGGAAGAGGACTGTGATGCGCATTTTCAGGTGTCTTGTTGCGGTCATTTAGTGCCACCTGAGTTTGAATGGCATTGTTCCCGCCTGACCAAACAAACCAAACTAAAGCCGCTTCAGAGTTCCAATAAACCACTCCAAGCACGCTTGGTGTGATCGCGTCCTTAGTTCCTGCCGGGATCACAGAGCCCTTGAGCAGGCATTGCGTCCTACCTGTGATGATGGCTGGGTCCATCCAGCTGGCTGTGCCATCCCAGCTAAGGCTGTGAGAGATGCCCCCCGAGCCCACCGGTGCCCCCGTGTGGTTGACGCTGGACGAGGATGAGGACGAGGAAGAGGAAGACAAGGTGTTGGGCAGCCCTCCAAAGTTGATGTTGATGTTGGGTAAGAGCGCTCTGAGGCCGTCTTGCCACTCTTTCACATTTATACTCTCTACACAACCGCTGTTTTCTGCATGGAAACAGAGGGAGAGATGCAGCTCTTAGAAAATCAACACTGCTAGCAAAACTCCAGCTCTCTCACACCATGACTTGTCCTCTATGAAGACACCACCAAAACAAACCGTAGATTTCATAAACCCAGCAATCTACTGCTCTAATTTCTCTCAAATGCATTGAACAGTGTCTGAAATTAACTTTTGTCCCCGCTGCCAAGGGCTGACAAACTAAAGAAAACATTACCTGCCAAGAGTAATTTTCAAGATATTTAATTTACATTTTTCATTGAAATATGTCACCCTTGCCATTTTCAATGCTATTCTGTGCACCGAGGTGGGTACTGTATGAAACAATGAATCTTCAGCCTCACACCTGCCATGTGTAACCACACTGGAATAATGTTCATGTTCAACTAATGTTAGGCTACACAATCCAGGAACTATAGTCACTACCACTTGGTGTAAAGCAGTGCAGCAGGCAGCCAATCAGGAGCCTGTTTGATACAGAGCCATTGATTTGATTGGCTCATGGTCATAGAGAGTGTACAGTGGCCAGCAGGGACAATGTTTGAGAACAGGTAAAGACCAAAGACTGAATATAACCATGGCATTCAAATGTCTAAATAATCTAAAAAAGATATTGTCCAGAGTGGAGGGTGGCCATTATTGATTTATCCACCAAAGACAAATATTACCAGCATTTGTCACTTAGTAGGTTATTAATTGTGGACCCTGTGCTTGAGGCTTGAGGATATAAAACAAAAATACTATTTAATTATATTCAATATTATACAGTGAAATGGTCTCCTGTCTTCCTCATTCTCCAGTAGGCTACTAGCAAGGGAGGCGAGGCTGTTTAAATAATACAGCAATTCATCTGTGGACTAGCGCCAAAATAAACAGATTTTTTTTCTTTTATTGAGACGGAGAGCTCCAGGATCTGGTCCACTGCCAGTCTGGGGTGGGGTGGGGTGGGGGGTGGGGGGTAGAGGTCAGGGCAGGGCCGAGGTTTACTTTGCAGAAAAGGAGGTGAAGAAAAAGGGGAAAGGAGTAACCGGGTGGATAGGGGGAGGGTTCGCTGCGCTGGCCCAGCTCATCTCATCTTTGCTTCTCCCCACGGACCAACTAGCTGCCTTCTCTGCCCAAAAAAAAAAATATATATATTTATATATATAGAAATCTCACAAAAAAAAAGTACATCAGGCTTTAGCCTCTGCCAGACAGGCATTCTCCTGAGACGCTTAGAATGGAGTGCAGCAGGCAGCATCCTGTATCCAGAAACAGGGGAGAGCTGCGAAGGTAATTGTACCCTCTGCGGCAGGCGGGCAGAACACAGCAAACCTGCCCCCCGTAAACATGTGCCACCTACAACTTAATAATACTGCCATGGCCGCACAGAGACCTGGGGGACTGGAGAGCGTGTCTTCTTTTAACCAGCTTCCACACACACACACACACACCTTGTCACCCGGCCTCAAGAGCCATGTCTTTATGCTTCTGAGGAAAGCATGACTGGAATGTTCTACAGTCATCTGTCACAGCCGGAACCGTCGTGACCGCTGACACCGAGGTGACCGAGACTGTTCATCAACGGGAAACACACTGCTGCTGCATCACATGAACACACTAGGATTCGACAGATACGGGTTATTGAGGGCTGATACCAATATTTTTGTGAAGCTGCCGATATTCCGATATTCAGTGTCTTTCAACTGAATAATTTTCATGCCAAAAAAGACAAGTATTCAGTATTTCCCCCAGATTTATTTTCTTGTCAGGGTGGAAAAGCCTCTGAAACAGCATTTAGACCATCATGGGACACTAAAACTCTCCACGGTTAGCAGCTCTTTAAGGCAGGGTGACCCCCCGCCTATTCAATGGTAGGGCACCGCTGGGATACATTACTGCCTTTAATAAAGAATTTAAGTCCAAAAAATATTGAAAAATTGCATAAAAAACTAATGTGTGCAAAGAAAACCAAACATTAAAGTGAAAAGGTTAGTCAGGGCAGGTGGGTGCCAATAACATCCTGGCAATGTACTCGAGGCAGGAAGACTTGGTATCGAGTCAGGAGAGGCTGCAGAAGTGGGCTAATTATTCAGCTGCCATGTTTTCTCTTGCAGCCCAACAGCAGTATGGATGTGCTGTGGTTGGGAGCTGGGCTCATTTAGAGCACCGTCTAATGAGAGACTGTAGACACCAGGCCTCGCGAGGAAGAGCCTTTCCAGTTACCATGGCTCTATGAATAATAAATACTAATTGACAGGATGACTGTTGGTGGACTTATTCATTAACCCACACAGCTAGCTTCTCAAAAGATGGCTAAGGGATGGCAAAATCTGTCGCAATGCTATAAGCCTTTTATAACAACACATATCGTGGGCTGACTGCTACCATAGCCATCACTTAAGACATTAATTCCAACGCAAATTCCATTAATTACATTAAGCTACTGTATTAAATAATGTCAAGTCACAACTCCAAAAACATGAATTATTAAGAGGAGACAAGTGTCCCCTCAGTATTCCCCTGTGATCCTCCCTCAGCCCTCGCCAAGCCCCTTCTTTTCATTTTAATCGGCCAGTCAGGCGGGGAAGCATGGCTGGCATTAACATCATCACCTATGTTGCCATTTGCATCCGCAGATAAACAAGTGCTGCCATGTTTAATTCATGAGACAGAGAGCTGGTTTCAAAATCAATTTTAACAAAGTTATAGAATGCCACTCCTCCAGTGGGCGGAATTATTTACCATTAAATTAGTTGGATCTCTTTTATGATGGTGCTATTAGGGAAAGGTCGCCTGCCAATGTAGCCTCATCTTCTTTAATTGCTTCCATTTTACAACCAATATCTTCTGTTTGGACATTGCTAGCTTCATTACAGATAAATTGTTAATGAGATGATTGCAGCTCACACACACTGGACAATTGTGAGGGCAAATCAGCCGAACATCATGCAGTCGCTGCATTTCAGACGTCCGACCTGCGGGAGAAAAAGCTGCTCGGTTTGACTGGTCTATTTCTGTATAGCTATCTACCTCTTTCCAGCCTCATCAATAATACACCGACTACAGTCAGCCGGGTGCTGCTGAGTCGTCACAACAATCTGACACAATACATCATTTTCCATTTGCTGCTCATTTATCTGGCTCCATCTCTCCAGCAGGACAGGCAGGAGGAGAAAACATGGCTGCCTGTCTGGCCTCCCTCCTGACGACGAGCTAGAGGTCGAGAGGGAGGCTGAATAAAGATGGAGAGGCTGCTGGACCACGCTAAATTAAATTAGCATTCGGCACGGCCGCTGCTGAGGCAGACGGAAAAGTAGGAGCGGAACTGGCATTCCCTCCGCACCTCGCTGGTGTTATTAAAACCAGGTCTACCAGGGCGGGCCGTGGTGAGGGACTGACCAATGAGGACGGGCTGCGTCCGGGGCAACAGCCAAACACAGAGCTCCTGGACGAATTGGAAGAGAGCGAAGGAGGCGCTCAGCAAAACTGATGTGTGCTCTGTGGGTTCTTATCACTCACAGGGTGGATACTGAGGCTGATGGCAGACTAGGGAATGAATCCTGACATTCGCTCCAGGATTTTCAAGAAGTTTTCTTTTGTGATTGTGACCAAAATTGCTTGATTTTGCAGTGGCTTTTCTCAAAAATTGTGATGCAATCTGTGGAGTTTTAAGTGTTTTTGCAGTATAACTGAAATGGTACTAAAGTGGCACTAAAGGAAAATGGAAAATTTTAACTACCTCCCATTAAGAAAGAGTCAAATATAATCATGTGATAATAACCTCCATATCACAGAAATTACTTTAGTGCTCCTACTTTCTTTTTTTGCTCCTACTCTTTTATTTTTTGAGTACATGGTTTCTAAAAACCACAGACATAAAATTACAAAAAAGGAAAATACTGTCCTTGGATTCCAGCCTTTATGAATATACCTTCAACTCCACATCAGCACAGTAACCACCAAATAAAATCAGTCCATTTGAGTATGTTTTGTGGTTATAAAACTGTATAGTTTCATTAAACAATTATGTAATATTTATATAAGATGATCAAATTACGGATTTCAAATTTCAAAAACCTTTTTTTTTTTGCATTTTCAGGAGAACAATGGCTGGCCTGATTAAAAATTGTTGATCTCAAACACTCCTTGATTGGTAAAGGACGCATTCATATTCATATTTTGAAATCTAAACCATAATGTAATCGTTAAATCACGCTGAATGTTAAATGTTTAAATGAGGCATATATGCTAATCATTCATGCATGAATGTATCATGAAACAAGTCATACACATTATTTATGTGCTATGTTTATGTGCTAACCCTTCGGAGGACTTGTTTTCAAAGCTCCTGTCTCAAGGGATTTTAGTAGTTGACAGACTAGGCTTACTACTTTGCTCTTACTCATAACTACAAGGATTTTCCAGATGCCACTGTCCTTAAGGTTTTCAATCAAAACTTGATATGAAGCAGGCATTGCTTGGCATTTCCCAGATGACATGTGCAGTAACTACAGCTATGTTTGGCTCACTATCACTAAAAGCCTCCAACTTTTAAATATTGCATTTCCAACCATGAGTTCATAGGTTGTTCCTAAATAATGTATGTTTGCATGCATTGGTTATAATGTCAACATACATGGTGTTTTCTTCTTTGCGATATGTTTGATTTGAATGAACAAAATCATCATGTGTACATTCTCCTACTAGCCAATCGTCAACACATTATATCGCCAATCCCTGATGTATTGGTCAAATCGCCTAACCTTACAAGGCAGTAGTACACTTGTCAGTCCGATGGTCTCACATAGGGATGGCAATATCAAACTAACCCACACAGCCACTGAAAATAGCTAGACACTAGTGTAAGAGCTTCTATAATCCATGGTTTGTTTAAAAAACACCCAAGAAAAACATTTCTATTCATCGCTTGGCCTTGCTCATAAAGCAGCACTTCACATTTCCTTCAAGAGCGTCTGGTCTGTCTGCTGTCTGGAAAGACGAGGGATGATTTCTTTAAATCAGCGCGCCTCACAAAGGGGATTTCAGGTAAGTCTACACCCTGTGGCCACTGTCAAGCTTTACCAAGCCTCCAGGAAATTTCACTTTTTCCATCTCTCTTCTTATCACAGATAAACAGCTCCCGACTTGGTAAACACTTGCTTGGAGCAACTTCATTAGCTCAATACATTTAACGTGTAATGAAGATCACAGCCGGATCCTGTCAGTGGCTCTCCTACGTCTTCACCTTAAGTGATCTGGAAGGTGATTTGCTACTAGAGTAGGCACTGGGCTAAACTGAGAGTTGAACTGGCAGAGCTGGGACTGGGCCTGTGCTTGGTGATGTGAGACGATACTAAGGTACAGTCTGCCATCGCTCCCCTCTGCTGCCAGATGCATTTCTCTTCCCTCTGATGAACGTTTTCCCAGAAGTTCTGTATGAGTTGGGGGGGGGGGGGGGGGGGGAGTGTGAAATACGTAGCTGAGACAGCCTGAACAAAGCCTAAAAATACAAGCTTAAGTATAAAAAACTGCAGCACAGCATAATTAACAGCAGTGTTACAGCATTGTCAGCATGACCCATTATCAGCTTGATATAAAGATTCAAATCATAGGCCTTCCATTCTTCCTCTCTGCTAGAAGCCATCTAATCTCTAACACACTGTACGTTGTGGTTTCAGCCAGAAACAAATGATGTGCTGCCACCCAGTGGTCAACTGAATGAGCTGTACACTTACCCACAATGTAATGGGCTAAAATGATGTCATGGATTGTTCATTTGTGGAAATCAGCTGAGCTTCCCAGCTCTTTGCCTATTCTGCAGAACTGTCCACAGAACCGCTTTACTTGGACAGAAGAAGCCTCCCTGTGTTCTGTGCTTTCCAGTCCAGATGAAGTGTACAGCTAGACTGGAAAGCTTCAGTAAAACAAGCAGGTGAACTGGGATAGAGTGTTGGATTAAAGATGCAATTTGTAGGATGTGCAGCTGTAACGCACAGTAACAGCTAGACAACAGAACATCAGCAGAGGTCAAATCTCACTGATCCTGTCTTACCTGTGATAGGGATTCCTCCTAGCCCAGTACTGTGATGCCCTGGCAGGATAGTCAAGTCCAAGAAGCTGCTGTGTGAGGTGGAGGCTGTTGGGCTGACTGTGTGGTTCAAGTGCGCAAAGTTACTGCGTGACGAGGCTGGAGCCACGCCCATCCAGGACTGGCGGGCAGCCGAGGAGGAGGTGGAAGAGCAGGACGACGAGAAAGACTGAGGGTGCCCGGGGTAGCTGAAGGAGCTGTTGAGTCCGTGGTGAGGGTGCTGGTGCTGGGAGAAGCGGTGAGGGAGGCCGGAGTTGGGCGGGAAGTGGTTGGAGGGCAGGAGACCCCCCGGGGGGCCAAGGCCTTTGGTGGGTAGGAGGCCGTGGGGGCTGTGGGGGAAAGAGCCGGGCGACAGGGAGGAGGTGAAGCTGTCCTGAACAGAAAGCTCCTTCTCTATGAGGTCGGCCAGTGCCTTGCGGGTGATGTCGAAGGGGTCGAAGCCCAGGTCGTCCTCCTGCTGCTGCTGTTTGGATGAGCCGAAGCCAAAGGCGGCCTGCCAGTCTGTGGAGGACGACACTGGGATGGTATCTGCGGACAGAGCGAGGAAGAGACAGCAGATTATCCGGGGTGTCTGCAGTTTTCAGAGAGCCAAATATTTCATGCTACAGGGAATTGGATTTTAGACCAATTTAACAACCAAAATAAAGAAACAAAAATCTGGCAAAACAGCCTATTTCTGATTGAACATAGCTAATGAAAGTTCTGAAACTCTAAATGAGCAGTCTAAGAAAAATACACCGGGAAATTAAATGTTTAGGGACATGAAGTCCAACATGTTTATCATATTGTATTCACCCTGTTCTGTATTAATCCAAGAGTGGACATGCATGTGGGTCAATTTTACTGTGACCAACTGGAAGTGCAGTAATGTAATACAACATAAGAAAATCAAACCAACACTACTGCTGGTCCCATTCACATCTTTTGGTGAAAACACAATTCATGGCATTCGTCTTATTTCATCTGTCTTACTTTCCAACTCTGTCTCACCTAAACTGAATGTAAAGAATCTGTCAATAGCATTATCCAATTTGAAATGTACCAGATGACATGGTGTAAAAAGACCTCTAATTATTGTATTCGAGACATTTTAATAGCTTTTAAGGCCTCGATCTTAGATAATTCAAGACTTTTCAAGGGCCTTTTTAAGGAAGATTAACCATCTTCAACCCTTGCTTGACAAACAAGCCTCTTTGTACACACAGTCATTTTTTTCCTCCAGAAAGCCCACCTGAGGTGAAGAGGCTTTGTGGTTCTGGTGCTGTGGGCCAGTCAGAGTTGCTGTGTGAGGAGCTGGGGAAGCCGGCCAGGCCGCTGGGGAGGGGGTTGGGGTGCCGGAAGTTGCTGTTGTCCGAGAACAGAGACTGGGACTCTGCAGCGGCCCCCTCAAACGGGGAACGAGCTGTAAGGCCTGCAACGCTGATGGGAACTACCAGGCTGGGCTTACTAAGGCCAGGAGGGGGCGATGGAGAGTCACTGCCCGGGAGCTGGGGAGAGAAGGTGGGGAGGTTGTCATTTCATTAATCCTTTATTTAATAAGGTAGTCTTATTGAGATCAGGAAATATTTTCCAAGAGACCCGAGAACAAAACGTATTAATAAAAATGACGAAGAAAATACACAATGCAATTCAGTCAAACAGTCGGCAACATACAGGGACATACATTATGAAAAGAAATATCATAGAGAATGGGATGTCATTGCTTTACAGTCATTGATGGGGACAATAAATTCTAACTTTAAAGTGCTTTGCAGTCTGTTCCATTTATAAGACGCAAAGTACCAGAAAACAAGAACAGAATTTAGTCCATGTGACTTTTGTTTACAAGCCCTGGTTCACTTGTAACTGGGCAGTGTGAACCTAAACAAACTAAACATAAAAATGCAACAAAATAAACTTTTCCACTATGGTTCAGACCAAAGAAAATAAACTGCAGGTGTTCTTGTACCCTTAATTGGCAGTCAGTAATACTGAATGGCTGGGATTTTTTTTAAGCAATAATAAAAAGAACAGTGTCTGGTACACTGGCACTGCTGCATTCCAAGTAAAAGAGAGATTTCTTACCAGTTGTGAGGTTTCACCGTTGCCTATACTGATGATGTCTGGCAGTTTGTCACTGGGGCTGCAAAATGAAATTAGGAGAATTATGGTGAACAGAATCAACCACTGAAACACTCCAGGAGGTCCAGCAGTCCAGGAAAGGAGAAACCTCATTTGAGACTGTCAGCATCAATAAGGAGGTGTTGGTTTCTTTATGATGGATTTCTGCTTGCCAGAAGGTCCAGCATCTCCATGTGCTGGTGTGTCTAAGAGCCTGTAGTATTTTCATTAGGTCCTTGTTGAACTGCCATGTTGAGGTAATAACCTTTATAGACCAGCTGATGCTCCTGCTGATGCTATTTTTGCATTTGATGCTATATTTTCACTGTAGATTCATTGGAAGATTGATTTTTCCATTTCACATTTCTTTATGATTCAACTTGCTTGTGGAAGCGTTTGGCTAGCTAGTAGAACATTCATTTAAAGTTCCCTGGTTTCCTGATAAGGTAAGTTGTATCATTTTACAACATTAGATTGTTTGATTTAGGTTTCTTCTTCGTTGGTGGGCTTCAATGGGGTGGGATTAAGTGGGCTTCATCCTTTGTTGAGGATGTAACGTTAGTATAGTAGGGTTTGCTATGTGTATTTTAGCAGTAACGTTAGTTGTCAAGTTGTAGTAGTGAGCTGTTGATTTGATTACATTATTTGCAAAGACACTTCAAGCTGGCAAGCATGTAATTTAAGAGTAAAAGGAAAAAACAAAAGACATATGACCAAGAGAAAAATAAAAGGATGGAGGTGTAAAGATGAGGGCGGTTCAAGTTTACCTGGCGGGGTCACAGTTTGAAGAGAAAGGGGAGAGGGCCGCTACAGGGCCCAGGCTGAGGTCGGGTTCGGGCCCCTCAGGGGTCATGTGTTCAGAGTCCGAGCCGTCCAATGGGGGACTCTTCCTGTGGTCTGACGACAGACCGTTGGCCGTCTTACCAGACGGCTGTAACGACGGCCAGCCATCTTTGTTGGTACTGTTGGATCTATGGAAGGACAGAGACAGGAAAGGAAAGGAGGAGATGAAACAAAAATAAAAGTTGGATTGAATAGCATGACTTGGAGGCATGCGTGCACATCTCCATTGATACAATGGATAAAATCCCCCCATGGATAAAATCTTTCTCATTATCTCAAGTCAATGATTTCTGGGTATTGAAATCCTTAAAACTGCAGTTCTAAATAGGTAAATGCAGCAGTAGACAGGCAGACATAAGAGAAGAGTACCTTTGTAAAGAGTTGAATTTGCCCTTTGGTTTCTCCCCTGCCGTAGCCGAGGTCTGTAGGAAGGTAGGGTTCATTTTGTAGAGATCTTGTAATAGTTTCTGCTCGTACTCTTGGTGCTTTCCTGCCTGTAAGCCAAAAATAAATAAATAAATAAAAAGTTTAGTAGGTTGTTAGTGAGTGTGGCCTTTTATGCATCCATAGTTCCCACATACATTTCATATATCCTCTCATTGGGCTTGCTGTTGTAGTAGCATTCCAGTATTTCCATTTGTTCCGGTGGCCTAACTATCATCAGATTGTCCTGGTTCCCTAAAATCTGACGCGGACCTTGGGCAACATCCGAGCCAATATGACTTGCTTTGTTCTTGTCTCTCTCATATCCGAGGTAGGGGAGTATAGCGTTAGGAGTCTTGCCCAAGGACTTTCAATTCCCGCAGATTTTTCGATCACACATTCATGCTGCGAACCTCCCATTCCACCTCAACCCAAAGGAGCGCTATTGGATCAACATCTGGGGACTGTGCAGGCCATTGGAGTAACTGAAGTCACTGTCATGTTCGTGGAACCAGCTTGAGATGTGTGCGCTTTGTGACGTGCTGCTGGAAGTATCCATTTGAAAAAGGATAGACTGTGGCCATAAGGGGATGCAAATGGTGAGCAACAATGCTTAGGTATATGCTGTGGCATTCAAATGATGTTCAATTGGTATTAAGGGGCCTAATGGGTGCCAAGAAAACATTCCCCACACCATTACACCACCACCACCAGCCAGCACTGTTGATACAAGGCAGGATGGATCCACGGATTCATGCTGTTTACGCCAAATTCTGACCCTACCATCTGCATGATGCAGCAGAAATTGAGATTCGTCAGACCGGGCAACGTTTTCCCATTCTTCAATCGTCCAGTTTTGGTGATCACCTGCCCACTGTAGCTTCATCTTCCTATTCTTAGGTGATAGGAGTGGAACCCGGCGTGGTCTTTTGCTGCTGTAGACCATCAGCCTCAAGGTTTGGCATGTTGTGCGTCCAGAGATGCCCTTCTGCACACCACTGTTACAAAGAGCTGTTATTTGAGCATTTGTGGCCTTTCTGTTAGCTTGAACAAGTCTGCCCATCTGACGTCACAGAACTGCCGCCCACTGGATGTTTTTTGTTTATCGCACCATTCTCTGCACACTCTAGAGAATGTAGTGCATGAAAATCCCAGGAGGGCAGCTGGAGGATTTTTATTATGTTATGGGCTTTATTACATTTGATTTTATTACATTATGGGCAGTTATTACATTATGGTCAATTATTACATTTTGGGCCTTTACAATATACGTAACGCTCAACACAGCTAAGTAAACCACAGTATAGCACGCTGCAATGTCATATCTTTGTCAGTTCAACCATTTCTCTACAAATTTAGCAGCAAGCCCAGCAGATTTCTCTTCCTCTCCAAGTACATGGGGGAGTTTTTGTTTTGGACAGAGGGCAGAGAAATCTGGTATCAAAATGTGGAATTTATTTAAATAAATTGTTCTTATGTTTGCATATTTAGGACATTCAAATAAGAAATGCTAATAAGAAAGAAATAAGAAATCTCTCTCTGTCTCTCTCCCCCTGTATCTCTCTCTCTAAATAATAACATAGGCCTAAATAAATGAAGTACCTTGAAATAGACATATGTAAACATCTAATTTTACATACTTTTGTGGCAATTCAATAACAGATCCGATTTACAAAAGGCAAGTGATGATGCAAAACAAGATAAGATTATCATCCTACAATGTGTTGCATGTAAACATGGATTGCACATGGATTAATCAACAACAGTGAAGACGCTGGTAGGTTTATCATTGAATATATATGTGCTTCTGGGGTGATATGACACAAACATGACTATCTATAGTGTATTTTCATTGTGTATTTCAGTGAAATACGCTCGCTAAGGTACCAAAACTAGGATTACAAATTAGGGTTGCCAGGCCTGGATTAAAACTATATAGATCCTGCAAACTGGGGAAAAATAAAACTGAGAAATCCCAAAATGGGAACAAATAAAACTGAATTTGGGAGATTTCACTGTAGTTTCATCAGGGCCCTTGTTTAGCAGCACACAGGTTTCTTCCAGACTGTTCCCCAGGCTCATCTTACCTGCATTTCCTCTTTCGTAAAACTAGCAGCTTCATCCCCAAGCTCGTGTAGATACATGCAGTCTGGTTTAGGGCACTGCATGCTCTTTAAAAAGTAACTGCAGTATTTTGTTGTTCCTAAAGAGGCCTGGAAAACACAAAAAAGATACTTGGAAATTTCTAGAATAACGTCAACATATAGTTAGTGGCTTAGAGTAATGCCAATGCATGTGGTAATTAGGTAATCTCATTAATGGTCACTAGAGGTCAGCACGGGCCTGGAAATTAAGCCCGAGCCCAGACCGAGCCGTTCAGGCCCGAGCCAAAACTAAGCCCGACTGTGACGCAACATTTGAAGCCCAAACCCAACCCGAAACCCGAAATCAAAACGTTCCTATTTGAAAGTCATAGCCTCGTGGTCCGTGTATTTTTTGGTCATTCTATTTTCTTTTCAGAAACGGAAATTAAAAAATCCACATCAAAATCCACAAATGAAAAACGGAAATAGAAGGCATTTTCCGTTTTGCTGGTCAGAAATGGCAGATACTACAACATTTATAAAGGACTTGATTTTCCCTTTATCATTTGTAAAACAGAAAATGAAGTAGTAAAACAAAAATGAAAAAAGCCCATTTTGGTACTGTAGCCGCTGTGCGTCTTTCAGCACCAGTGACAGAGCGGAGAGGAGAGGAGAGGAGAGAGAGAGAGAGAGAGAGAGAGCAGCGCTCAGCAGAGGGAGGGGGGCTGTGTATGCCCAGCCTGTGTGACACAGAGCTTCAGGAGAAAGCAAGGAGCATAAAACATTGTGCTTTTTTCCACGCATGAAAAAAAAACAACCGAGCCCGAATTATTTATTTAAAAACCAAGCCCGACCCAGCCAACACCCGACATACAGTCTCGGGTCCCGTCGGGTTTGGGTCAGGTTGCAGACCTCTAATGGTCACTAATCAGTAATAACATTTATAATCATTTTATAATTAAAAATGATCGACATGATGAAGATGTTGACAGTAATTACCACAAATTATTATTATATAAAAATGTTACACCACTTATGAAGTAATAAACACCAACAAATGTAATTATTTGATATAATTACATTAGCCATCAATTTATTATATTAATAGCTTTTATTTATTTTATTTATATCTAGTCTCTACAAAGTTTTGTCTAAGAATTTCTGGTGATTTTTACAAAGAGAATTGTGATACCTGATTTTCCAGGATGTCTTAAGTTTTCAATACATTTTATTCAAGTTCTTAGCGTACAGACACTAAACACATCACCTTTATCCTTCCAAGCTTACCTTAAGTGTTCTGCCATCTACTACTACATTGTTGACACACTGTATTGCTCTAAGGGCATCTTCAGACCGAATGTAAGTGACATAGGCACTGGCACTAGGCCCCTGGGAGAAGAAGAAAGACAACAGAGAAAAAGCTCAAATTAGTAGATGCATCACTACATCATTCATAATAGAAATGCAAACCTCTCCTTAGATCGATATGAATCCCGATACTAATCATATAACTCCGCAGTCAAGAGGTACGGTGGATTTTGTCGATTTCTAAGCAAATTAACTTGCGCCACCTTGTGCCACAAAGACATTACTGCTTGGTTACTGCATTACAGTTCTGTTTTGGTGGAAGCTTGAAAATTTTGCTTGTAAAAAAATAATTTTAAATCAATATTTTGTGTCAAATGATTCATGATTCATTAATGATACCCTCCAGCTTTGGTACAGGTACAGACGTCCCGTTCTCCATAATCCCCAATGGAAAATCAATATACCCTTAATCTGTAACAGGCAGGAAGTCTGTGGACTTACTTGTGAGCCGGCGTATGATGTGCTGTTGTTGATCACCACTTTGTGAATCTTCCCAAACTTCCCAAAATACTCTGGCCTCTTCAGAACCTGTTTGGTACAAAGAGACAGTAGATGCATTTATTTTATTCTTCTCACATGTGCAGTGAAATCTGACTTTATTCTTCTGCCAGTAGTTCTGAATGGCACTGCAGGGGGCATCACAATATGGAGGCCTAATGAATGCAAAGAGCCTAAGAGTACCAGGGAATTAATTATAGAACACTGAATATTTTCACTGGGATAAGAGACAAATAGGGCTATTTTCAGATGAAAACAGAAGTGGAAAGCAATGTGCAAACAGTGTACAACTACGTAGACAAAAGGCAATCATACATTATTCTTCCACAATTAATCATCATTAATCACCTACTGCATGTAGAGAAGCAGTTAGAAACAAGAGGAAGTGTTGTGTGTGTTGTGTTGGTGTCTGTAGCTCTGAGCTGCTTGGCAGGAGCCTGGATTTTGACATTCTGGTCAGTCTTGGCTGTGAGCAGAGATCGGCCATTTCTTTGTGGCCTTTGTTTGACTAAAGCTGTCTCGCCTGCCTGGCCTCCCACCCTCTTCCTCCAAAACACAAAGAGGGATGCAGATAAACACAGAGAACGAAAGACGGAGAGAGACAGAAACCAGTAATCTCTTAGCTCTCATGGCAGCTCGTTGTTTGACAGTGAGAAAATAGAGGTGTGAATACAGAGTGGACCAGTCCAGACAGGAGGGAAAATTAGCCTGTGTGGCTCGCTTAAGGCCGGGTCACACTAGACGATTTTAACACTGATTATAAGCCCAACTGGAACATCCTGACCGTCTGGGCGAGTCTGGGCTGGGAGGGGGGGCACTCAGGCCCAATGGTCGGTCAGATTATCCTGTAGTATGAATGGGCCGGCCTCCAGACCAGTCAAGAGCTCAACAATACTTTTTCCAATGTGCTTCATTTAGTCGGTCCAGAGTGGCCAAAGTGGTCCAAGAGTCACCGAGTCTGACATCTGACAGTAATCCAGGCAACAGCCAATGGGAGTTAAGCGTATGGGAGAAGAAAAAGAGAATGAACCGGAAGTTGCTTTTAACAACTTCCACTCATGTAGATAGTTTACAGTAGATATTCCAGCTCCACTTGCTTCACTCTTGATAAGTTGTTATACAATTTTATTTGGAGGAATAAATCTCATAAAATGGTATAAAATGGCAACATGCCTGGATCAATCCACATAAGTACGCAGTTACAAATTAGGTCAAAGAAGTCAAAATTCTTCATCGGTGTTATCCTGTCACTTCAAAATACATTTGTAATGTAAATGTTAACTGTAGTTTATATGCCATGAAGCAAAAACAGTAGAACATCTATTTTGTAACTGTATTTACAATTAACTGTTCTGGACAAATAGGAAAATGTTTTTGAATGACAGAATGGGGGAGTGTGTGATCCCTTGTCTTCATCTTTGCCCCATTGCCTGGTGTGAACAGCTTCCTGATGGGACAGCAAGCATTTACTTCACACCAGTCATTTAGTCTGAACTGCCCTCATTGGGCAACATTTCAACAGTCTGGTAGTGTGACCCAGGTTTTAGCTGGAGAGGGCAGGAGCCACACATGTCCCGAGAGTTGAAGCATTTCTAAGGCCTTGTACTTTATAAATGTTTCTAATAAATGTTTTGTTTGCCACTTGCCACTTTTAGACTGCCTGACACTTTCCCTCCTCGGTAGAGAGATGAATAATATGTTCAGGGATATTTATGGTATGCAACGTCATCATGGACGCCATCAGGCACGGAGGCCACTCTGCTGTCGTTGTTTTCCAGGACTGCTGTGCGTGGGAGAGATATTGGCAGACTAAACTGCTACTGTTGCATTACACACCATTCATTTCAAGAATAGAACATAGCAGCTAGTACAGACGACATAGCTTAACTGAAATTTTTACCAACATCAGACCAGGGTCAAATAGCATTTGCAAAAATACATTTATGGTTTCAGCCCAGGATGTCAAAACAATCACAGGAAAGCATTTAAAAGTGGATTTAGTGGATTTACTATTCAGTGACTGACAACTTGCCTGAAGCTATCTGAACTGTCCTGATGCAGTAAACCCTCTGGTAGTCCAAGCAGATTAAGCTAATCATTTTTGCAACTGCAATTTCACCCAGGGCTGATCAACAGAATCAACACTCTATCTACTTATAATCTCATTTCTGGGTAAATCTAATCATGTATGATTACCAGCAGGGTTCAACCGAAGGCAGATACCCATATTTTTGGATTGAAGTTGCCAATAGCCCATATCAACATTGATGCGTACTTGTGGAAACTGATCAAAATGTTGCATTAGAATCAATTCAGATTAAGGGCTAATAACTGCCGATAGTGAACTAACATTCCCCTGCAGGAACTTATTTTTATATTTCTGTCATCCACCTCTCTAGACTAGCTCTATGACGCATCTGGTCAGTCTGAACACTGATGCCCTAAAAAAGGCTGTTCTGTTGGTGATTAAAGCCAGGAGCTGAAGCAGCTTGGCTGGACATCCTTAGCTCCATCTTAATCCTACCAATATTAATTATAGTAAAAGCAAGCAATGAAAGACTGTGGAGACCTGCTCCATTATTAAGTTATGAGTGGGAGAATAAAAGGTCTTTCACGTGGGCGTCTCCAATCATTACCCAACTCCGTAATTAGTAATTCTGTATAAATCACTGAAAACCAAAACGACGAGGTTGGCTGGTGAAGAAAATAGGGCATGAGGAATGAAACGAGTCCAGATTCTGTCCAGTCCCACGGCAGGTTATGGCGATGCCATATAGATCTAGCCTAATTAATGATCGGTTTACTAATTAATGATCAGTTTACTAATTCATGATCAGTTTATTTGAAAGTTATCTCAGCTCTGTAGCTCCCTAGTTGATCAGCTCAGCTTATTTCAGTCAATTCATAGTCAAATTAGATTTTTAGGGGCAACTGACAGCCCAAAATCATGCAATGCTGAAAATGGAAAGTGTATTTTGAGGATTATAAACATGTTAAAAGTGATGGAAGGGCAGTTGCATAGCATTTTTCCTAGAAGGAAGTCAAAATTTCTGACTTTCTGACATCTCTTAAACACAGCATAGGTTCTCCTGTTGAGTGACATCATCTAAATTCATTTACATACAAGAGGAGGATTATGGAGTTTAAAATCTCTTCCAAGATGTGAAGATTTATAGTCAGTTAAATTTTGCAATAATACAACTTTTACTTCCTTTTATTTATTAGATAAATCCGACTCCGCTCTTGAAGGCTAAAGCGCCGTGGTAAAAAAACATGAGTGTGTGTGTGTGTGTGTGTGTGTGTGTGTTTTATCTCACCTCAGGGTCGGCCAACCTCTGAGACAGCCCCACTACAAACACCAAGTTCCTCTGGACCACGCGAACACTGGCCAGATGCTTGCGGTTCTCTGTGATCTTCTGCTTCTTCTCATTCTGCTTCTGCTTCTTCTCATTCTTTATCCTCTGCAGCTCCTCCTGTGACAGCGGCTTGTACACCGCAGGGTCTTCTGGGTAGGGCTGCATGTGCGATGCATGCAGGCAACACAGAGACACCATTAAAGGTAAACTCCCTCCCTCAGATACTTTTCCACTACTAAGGCTGGTTCATGCTTCATGTAGAAACACACACAACTGATGCAATTGCAGAATCAGACCCAGGACCGCTCTCTCTCTCGCCCAATCTTTCCAGTCTCTCTCTACTGTGAAATATCTAATAAAGGCGGAAATGCCTTTATTAAGTGCTCAAGCTGTGCCAGGCTAAACTGGCTATAGGGGAGAGTGTGATCTACCTTCCTGCAGGCGGGACAGAGGCCGTTCTCGTCGGTCCGGATGCGATGCCAGCAGAAGCGGCAGATCTGGTATCCGCAGGTACAAGGGAAGAAGTTGACGTCGTCGATCTCCAGCGGTTCCATACACAGCGGGCACTCCATGGGGTCGTCCTTCACCTCGGGGCTCCGGGACATCCTACGATACCACGCTACCTGATTGACAGCTTCTACAGGGCAGGGAGCGGCTGCGCACAAGGCTGGAGACACAGAAACAAGGGGGGAGGTGAGATGAAGAGTTTAAACGAGAGCTTGGCTAGAGAAATGTGACAAAACTTTGCGTCAAAATTTTTTTTTTCATACATCAACAGTGGAAAAATCAACAGCCCGCCATCTAATTTTCTATAGTGCCTTGTCCAAGAAACACCAGACAGCAAATGTGCCACCTGACAAAGTAGGGATGGGAAAATGAATGAGAACCTCCAGCTACCATCAAAATGTCCTTGAGCAAGGCACTGAACCCCCACCTGCTCCAGTGGAGTTGGTCAGCAGTCAACAGTAGAAGACTGTGGTTGTACTGGACAGCTCCCAGATTAAGCATGGAGCTCTGTCGACTGTCCCTAAAATAAACAAACAAAAAAAAAAACGGTAATGTCTGCAACTTTTAGCATTCTTTCAAAAAACAGCAGCCAAATGCCAGTGTATTTTGGTGGCGTGTCGGTTTGACTACTTCACCAGCTGCTTTGCGAGGTAACAACCATTACTTGGGTGTTACTGACTTTTATAAAAAAACAATTTGGCTGGTATAACAGTAAAAGTGTCTGATGCTGTTAGGAATCCACCAGCCACTGTGCCCAGCGGATGGAGGAGATAATTTCCTGCTGTGACACAAAGGTCTAGATTGTGAAAATGGCCTGAGCTCCAACAGTGCACTCCAGACTCACACCACCATTTCATATCACCTTAAAAAAAAAAAGGTAAAGAGCAGGCTTTTCAAATAACATTGTGCTGAGCTTGTGTGACTGCAAGGAGCAGATTTTCTGCTCAGGAGACAGAAAACTGCTTCTGGTTCATGGGGAATTGCAGTTGGGGAAACAGGCGAGTGGTCTAAGTCAGAGGGATTGGAGGTGTGATTGGAATTGACCGACGGGTTGCGGCAGCTACAGCACAAACTAATGGGCATAGTGAAGAGAGTTGGACCAGAGCGGAGGTAATATTCCCGTTCATTTTCAGAAACTTTCCTATGGGGAATTTCAAAGAATTTTGGGAAATCAGATGCAAAAAACACCTTGTATGTTAAATAAAAATGTGCTTCTCTACACTTTCACACTTGATACCAAGGTAGGTGTATCAAGCAAATACTGAGCAGTCTGCCATTACTCTCCCAAATTGCATCTTGTATTGAAGGGGATGACGCACTCTTGTCTGAACAGCCTTGGCAAGCCACCTTCATAATGATGAAGGGAAGGTTCTAGGAAGTTTGGCTGAATTCACAACAAAGGATGGCATTTAGAAGGCCGATGCCATATGGGATGCTTCCAACCACATCACAGCATCAACCTGGTGGAAGGGACTGTGCGGTTCTGAAGCCTTGTCCCCTATTGCTGCTGCTACTGTCCTTCAGATCCCACCATCATTGGCCGCATCTGAGCGCCACTGGTCTCTTTGGGAACACCCACAACAAGGTGCGCAAGGGTGGACAAATCATTGGCAATTAAACAGTTTGAGCCAGTGAAGATAAATTCAACAAAATTAAGTGATTCTAGAGGCTGTTATAAAAGAAGAAAAGATGGTAAACTGCTTTAAAACAGCATCATGTTTGTTGAGATTCTCCTTTAAAACATTTTTTGTCCTGAACACTGTTTTATCCAGTGAAATATTGGAATACAGGCAATGAATTAAAGAAAAATCTTTATAAATATCCAAGATAAAATCAACAGAATAAATTCCGAAATGTACTCATAATTCTCAAAGTTGTCCGAACTTTACAACCCTAGTGTTTAGTAAAGCAGACTGGAGGCATATTGTACTACTAACCATGTTCTGTATTAATCTAAGAGTGGACATGCAGTGCAAAGAAACTGGATTAAAGACATTTTAATGCTTTTAAAGACCTTAAATTTAGACTAATTAAGACTTTTTCAGACTTTTTAAGGACCCGTGGATGCCCTGATGCATAAAACAAAGCCCCACGTGGCCTAGGTCAGTTCACTAAACTCAGGATAGGCCTGAAGAAGACTGGACTACAGCGAAAGCTGAAGCTACTGTAATGCCAGTTCTCATTTGTTTACTGGAGGGGAATGCACGTCCGCTTCCAGGCTCTGAAATAACCCCAATCCATTTCCTCAGCCATGACCTTGGCTTGGCAGGCAGCTCAGACCCGCTGCTGGGTATAAAGAACAATGAATCCACAATGGCTGGTGTCAAAACAGTTATAACCAGGCCATAAACAAGGAGCCAACGATCTCAAAATTGTCACAAAATGGCATGGCATTACATATCGCCCGTCTGTCAAATAGTTTACCTTCAACATACTCTGACAGGACAGCCAAAATAGACATAAATCATTAAACTGATGTTCTTCCCAAGGAGGCTGCCACCTTAAGAACTCCTTACAGTGCTGGTAAGTAACTCATTACAGGGTTTTTCCTGGCTCAAAAAGAGGCTTACGTGGTGCCTCAGAACTAGCTTCCTTATCGCAGCCAATTTAACACCCAAACCTCTTCTATTCCAATTTTATGCTTTTATAGACAAGTTTTTGCTTCCTTGAAAATGTCTCCTGACTGTGTAGTGATAGCTTGCCACCAGCTAGACAGAGTCTTGCCCGTAACGTTAGAAACGTTAACGGAACACTTCCAACATTAGCCTACCTAGGCTTTTCGCCATCATTCACCTTTTCTCCGAAGGCTGAAAGAAGTTGTAAATTGTACACTTCTTGTTATCCATAACACAACTTTTTCTATACAGGGTTGACTTGGGCTCACTCCCCCAGCCACCGGTGGCTCCAACCAGCTTTCTCTCCTGTCACTAAGGTAGAACGACATGCGCCCTCTGTCGGTGGAAGTCTCAGTCGCATCACAGCACACTCTTGCATCCCGCTTAAAGGAATAGTTCACCCACATATGAAAATTGTGTCATTACCTGCTCGCCACTATGAAGGAAATTCCAGTCACTCTTTTGTGCTTTACTGATTCCACCAAACGTTTTCAGTTACATGGCCTTTTGATAATCACTAAGTGGCAGAGTCAATGTTACAAAAATGAATATCTTGGCAAAATGTCTTCATTTTTTTCAGTTCCCATTTTTATCCCCAAACGATCCTTTGTTGAACTTGACCAAACAATCCTGTCCTTTATCTGGAATGGCAAACAACCACATATTGGCAAAAGACACCTTGAGAAGCCCAAACCAGAAGGTGGCCTTGCCACTTTCAAACTTATTACTGGGCTGTTAATTTCAGGGCTCTATTATGCTGGCAACTATCAGTCCTTACGAAACCTCTGTGGGTTCGCATCTGCATACAATCTTGCACAGTAGCCTCTGAATGATGCGCTTCCCTGCCATCTCCATGGAATAAGATCAGTGACCATCCAATTGTTAACCACTCCCTGAAAATCTGGGCCCAGTTTCACCGTACATTTGATGTAAAGAGTCCATGTATTTCACGAACTCATCATTTCTTCCTTCCCTGACAGATAGTGCTTTTATGCAGTGGCATTCACTTGGGCTTTTATCAATATCACAGTTGACAATCATTTTGCATCTTTTGCTCAGCTTCACAGCTACACCATCATCCCATCTTACTACTTTTGATACTTCCAGGTGAGAAGCTTCGTCCGATCAGCCAGGCCTGCCCAAGAACTACTGTTGATAATATTATTGGTCTGACTGCTCTACCAGAAGGTATCACCTCATATATCCATTCAGAGCCAAACGCTCATTTGCTCCAAAACTAATAACTTTACTGAGTGAAGTATTTCAGCGCTCCTTTCACCTCTGCTCCCTTATTGATAAGGTATTGAGGATTTCCATGTGGGTCTATCCCAGGCAGCAGGGGGGAGAGCCAGGGGATGAAAGCTAAAAATACCCCGGCCTGTCCTAACCATGGAGGCGTGGGCCCGGCTCAGGCTTCTCTCTTTTAAGGGAAGTCCAGATGGGAAGGAGAGGGGTTTGCGGAGCCTCCCCACTCCTAACTGCTTGACATGTATGGTCATCAGTCCTTCCTCAGACAGCAGAGCAGAGGGAGGCCAAGTCGAGGCTGGCCTCTACAGCTTGCAATGAGCCAATTCACACACCGTATGAAATTAGTAACAGCATTTTTAGTAGGCCCGGCATTACTGGAGGCAATGCTGGCTGCTGGGCTCATATATCCACAGCCCTTGGATCCCTACTCTGTCTGACAGAGAGGGAAATCTCACATTAGTTGAAGACATCATTCAGCTAATGAGAGTTTGAGGCCTTCCCGCAGACCAGTATTCTAACTAACCCTTAGTTTAATCTAGAGGAAATAGTGTTCACTTTGAACAACACTTGCCCATCTGAAGCCCCCCCATGCTGCAGAAATCAAACACTCAAGCAAGACGTCAGTTGGTCTGAGATGAAAATATAGCACAAAAATTAGCCAGTAAAGCCCACTGAACTTCGAGATGTCGTGACAAGTGGTAGACTTTTGTCAAGATGGAGGAGCTACAAGCTGTAATCAGTTCCATCCCTGGTTGGGGAGAGGACACCAAAATTAAACCTAGATTGTATTAAGGGAATGGAAGTCACCACGTAGAATACAACACCTGCCAAGAGAAGGGTTTGTTTACTGGTTCAGTGATGACTCTGAAAAGTAACAAGATCAAGCTGAACTTCAGAATATTTTTCCCAGGCATTTCAGAGCAGTTAAATCGGCAAATTGCACACAAAGGCCTCCTTTCCACCTGGCAATAACATGCGTCTCATATCCAGAATGTGTCTAGATCTGATTTAGCTGGATTATATTAAACCTGCCATCAAAATGAGTCTCCTTTATATGCGATGAAATCAGATTTCTGCCAAAACACAGATTGTCATGCATGTCTCTTCCTCTGGTAATATTTGCCTCCTTTAAAAATTGACAGTAAACACCTCATCTGACTTGTTCCCCATCCACCAGTATCCTGACAATCCACTTTTGACCAGTATGCTACTATCTGAGCTTCCTGTCACCTGTTTGTTTTGTGTGCACTTCCTGGTTGGATCTGCACGCTAAAGTTCACTTCCATTTACATAGCTTCTGTATGTGGCCTACCCAAGGTTCCTCCCATTTTTTCCTAATAAGGTTTTGTTGGGAGGCTTTTGTGTCTTGTGCTTTGTTTTGCTTCCTTGTGTTTTATTTTGTTGCATACTGTACTACACCATTTTCATCTGTGATTGATTGTAGATTAGTTAGAACTAGGTAGGTTCATTCTTTGTAAAGTCTTTGAGACATGCTTGCGATGAAGGCCTAAATAAATGAAATTGACTTGTATGTGGATTGGAGACGCATTGCATTTATGTTTTGTTGTTAATGTGGCCAAATGTCTCTGGCCACCTTCAAAAGGTAGTTTAGATGATCAACACTTCAATGTGTCTTGGGTGCGTTTACACCTGCATTTGATGCAGTGTTGCGCTAACCAATTGCTATTCCATCACACCGGATGCAGGTTAATGCCATGTAGAAAGGGGGTCAGGGTAGAAAGGGCTTTATTCTTTAGAGTTCCAAAATGGGCAAAAATGACCACAAAAACACAAAAGACTAAAGGTAATTGTGTAAGTGTTGGAGAATGAGACCTGTTTCTCGGCAGACATAATAGCGGTGGCACACTTCAGTGCTGCCAAAACAAGCGCCATATCCTCCATGAGCTGCCAGTATTCATCCCTCAGCTCTACAGCCCTGGGGTTAGAGTTTGGAGTTTGGTTACCGTGCGATCAGATAGTACAGCGGTCACGGCCCACCGCTGCTCCACAAGCCTGTCAAACATCTCACAGACTGAGTTCCATCTTGTTCTGCATGACTGTATTAGTCAGTGAGTTGGTAGTCCCATTTATTGCTGCTTGGTCTCCAGCGCCTTAAGCTCCGCCTGTTCTTCGTTACAGTTTCTCCTAGCAAACACCGAAGTGATGGTTGGTTGGGAGGATTGTGATCTGTCATCGGCCTTTACCACAACGGTCGAATGCTGGCTTTTCATACGGTACAGCATTTTATTTACAATGAACATTGTTGTCAGTTTCCTAGCATATCCTGCAAACACTGCTGAATATTAGTAAAGAATTATTTTCACAAAGGCATAGACAGTGTCCAAAATTCTTTTTTTTACCTCACCTTCCAAGGGCTGGTAAACTAAAAGAAAATTACCTGCCAAAAACAATATTTTACTGGCCAAAATAATGAATATACATCTATCTTAGGAATGTGTCACCCTTCCCATTCTCAATTTCATGTCTACAGAATCATGTACTCTGTTAATTTAAAATGTGCTCTCACACTATAGATCAATTTGCTATTTTATCATGAATTGCAACAGAACTCAATATAACCAAGACATTCAAATGTTATTGTCTCATCTGGTGCCTGGTGGGAATATCAGACACTGGGCATAGAAAATTCAATTCAATTTTTGTTCCAGATGCTCCAAATATCAAGTGCTTAGTGCTGAAGTGACCTTGTGGTTACAGGGCGGTCTCTCTAAAGGCGGTGGTATACCAACAACAAAGTCAAACCTGCGTCAAATGGAAACATAGTTGAACATGTCACCACACACACATTTGTGTATAATTGCTGTGGCTTTGTATTGTTGGTTTTTTACTCCAAACCATTGGGGATGCATGAAGATTCAAGATAACCTAAGGAAAACAGAAACAGCGGTGACAAAAACTCAGAGAACAACAACAATGGCTGAGGGTGAAAGAGCAACAAAGGCAGCTATGGGAGTCTGAGGATTTAAAAGCCGTTTGATCGGTCAGAAAGATGCAGAAATCTTCTAACAAGCCGAGCCTCCTCATTTTGAAGAGTTGACCACCAGATGTTAGCATGGAGATGGAAACAAAGGCAATGAACCAGAAAAGGAAATGGAGACGCTTTCCCACAAGGCAACACAACCAATCATATGATATTTTACACCAATCACATACGGTCACAGCGAGGTCTGACGCAGGAACAATTTTCTCATCACCTCTCCTTCCCTGCTTGGTTCTGAACTGAGGACACTGAACTTCTCTCCTCTGTGTGACTGGAGAGCTCCAGGCAGAAGGGAAACATAGCCTAGTGATCCATATATTCAAACACACAACCTGCAGCACACTACTGTGGAAAGGTAGGGCCTACATGTCCAGTGAGAAAACATTAACCTGTGTGCTGTGGAGGCTCACAAGATGAACGGCCTTCTTTCCAGAAACAGGGTAGGACCTGAAACACCTCTATTTGCAGTAGGTTTCTGTTCCCTTAGAAAACATTAGCATACTTTCCCACACAGGCTCTGTTGACAAAGAATCAGCCAGGCTAAAGCCGTCATTGATCAACAGAGACAAGCAGGCAACACACGGGACATGAGTCTGGTACTGCTGTAAATACAAAAGGTATATAAGACCTGCTACTATCCTGAACCAGCCCATTCTGACTGCTGTGCATCAGTAGATTATGGCTTTTTCTCATTAATGATTTACTCAAATGCCAAATGTCTACATACTCATAAAAAAACATAACAAACACCTAGTTCCTTAGAGGAGGGCCTTCCCGGACATCTAGGCAAGATAAGGAAGCGGGAAGAGGAAAAAAAATACAGAAATACAAATTTAACATTGCCCATAGATGTAGCTGTTTGCAGAAGACACTGATGAGCTAAAACAGACCTGTATAATATAGGCCAAGGCTCTAGTCTGTTGTTACCACCACTTAAATTCCTTGCTTATCTAAACATGACCAAAATGACCAAGAACAGGAGGCAAAGTCACAAACGTGAGTAAAAGGAAGCCAATAGCAATATCATGGGTAAGTCACAGACCAACCACCAAACACACAGAAATTAAAGTGGCTATCCTCTGCTCCGACACACACTGGAGATGGAAATGAAACAAAAATCCCCAGAGAAAGTAGGCTGTGTTTCCCTGATATGCAATAGGCGGTCTGGCATCCCATAAGAACAAAGTTGTGTGGTCAGTTGTAGCATGACTGAGAGACTTTGCCTCAAGGCCTGGCTGCTCCCTGATTGATGGTTTTAATGGAGGGAACCGTTTTGTCAAAGTGAAAACAATGTTCTAAAGACGATGGATCCTGGTGCAAGAGCAGGCTAATAATATGGGCCAGATATCTCACAAAGATGACAATCACAAATGAGGAAGAGGAGTGTGGATTACTTCAACCGGTTCAGTCAAAAGTCTACATTACAATGAAACAAGGTTGCTGTTTCAACACAAAAAAGCATCAATTTTCTTTTTCTGCAAGCAACATGAGGTCCGACGTGAAGCCATGTCACCAACACTGTGACGACTGTGTGTGTTTCTGAGGCAGGCTTGTGGACAAGGAGGATGAGTCCCATGGGAACAGTGTATCAGGTATCAACACAGAGCCTTGCCAAGGGGAGAATACACTATCTCTGGCACAAAACAATGCAGATGACTGGTTTATTCCTCCTGACAACCTTTGGCACTTTCCCACCATTTAATGATGTCCAAAACCAATGATATTTACTACAAAACTTTAAAAACTCTTTCTGTAGACATCTCAAGTTGCAAAAGCTCTCTGTTCACAACAAAGAAGTGAAGATTTAAGGATTTGACCACAATCAGTTATCTGAGACTTGTGTGGCAGATTTAAGTCTTGGCGCTTCAGTCATTACGTGATATGGGTGTTTCTTTTGTTGACAAGACCAAGAGGTAAGAATAACTTTGGATGCAGGCATCCAGGATGCAAAGACATTTTGTAAACTACCAAGCATTATTGATTCTAAGTAACATGTCACTGGTCACAACCTGCAGTTTATTTTGGTTGCATGTATGAAACAGGACAGGACTACGTTTGCTTAGCCATTCATCACATAATTTGAGCTCAATCTGAAACCCCGTGTGAACCAACACAATATCTACTTATTACAAACTAGGGGAAAATGTGCACAAATCTTGTATATCATGTCTACAGTGACTGACATAGGCCTTATTAGCCCATATACAAACAGACAAATAACGCGTGTATCTAACAGACACACAATTATAATAAACAGTAAAATTCCTAATAACTAAATTATAATGTTGCACATTTCTAAAGTCGCAAGGTACTGACAAGGGGGGACAATATCAGGGGCGTTGCTTTCATTAAGCTGAGTGATGTGCCACCTTAACGGGATGCTGCTGACCGGCTCGGCTAAACAGTTAGGCTAACCGGCTAGGCTAACCAGCTAAGCTAACCAGCTCGGCTAGCTGCTAGCTGCTATCTGCCTTCTCTATGGCGTCGGCTAACGGAAGATAGCAAGCTAGCTTTTTCTTGTCCTTTGCCATGAAATAAAACGCTTACGGCGCTGTAAAATCACTATCAAATATATCATAACACAACGGCGTCTCCTTGTACACACGCAAACATGTTGTTAAGAAGTTATGCTCCTGACAAAAGGCTGTCAGACAGGGGAGTTTGTGCGGCCTGTCCTCCCCCGGCGAAGCCTGACACTGCTCTCTACCGAAACACTGACACAACCTGAGTGAAGCCACCTCGGCTTTCCTCCTAAAACATGGCCTCGCTGTAATGGACAGCCGTTTGATTAAGGTAGATAGGTGTGGCTGGAGTTACTATTAGACTTTTGTCTTCCTGGGAAAATGATGGTTCCTAATTTATGGCGATAGTTCAGTGGGATACTCACCCTGCCTATGTCTTGCTGGGGATTCCTCTCCGGGATGATCGGGGAGAAGTCTCTGTCTATGTGAACCAGTTACACCGTTAGATAAAGCTGCTGTCTGTGGGACTCACAGCAGCATTTGCTTTATCAAAACAACCGGCCTTTTCTCTCAGCTTATGGGTGCTGGCTACCTAGTTATACCAGAAACCACCATCTTACATTGAAAGGAGGAGAGAAGAGGAGCAACTACACAACTCACTGAGTCGGCGCAAATGGTTTTGATGTTACACAAGGCATTGTGGGTATAGTAGTCCAAATTACTGAGGCAGCTCTGCAACTGGAGTTCTTTTTATTGATTCCGTCAACATCCCAAACAGCGACGCTCTTATAAACAGGTTCAAACATTGTATCTATATCCATGACGCTGAATGCATCTATATCTATATACATGCTTTTTTACACAATTTTGGGTGGTAATGGTGATTTTGTCTGAATGTGTGTGTTTGTGTCTGTGTTCCCTATTAGTTGATACAGACATAGCCTACACAGGCTAATACAGTTACAGCAATACCCCACCCCCCCACCCCCCCACCCCAATTAATATAATATGAACATTACAAAAAACAAATACAATTACAACAGAAAGCTGCCCCACCCCCCGACCCCATTAAAAAACGACATATAACTAACTAAATAAAATGTGTGTGTGTGTGTGTGTGTGTGTGTGTGTGTGTGTGTGTGTGTGTGTGGAGGGGTGTATGACTACATGCATGTGTTGCTCAATTGTTACTGTACATAGAGACCATTGATCTGCATGAGACAAAGAATGAGACAAATGTGGAGTGTCATCTCTTTTTTAGGATCAGTAGGTGGAGACATTTCCTTAAAATAAAAACAACCACAGAAAACATGGCATAAGGCACACAGGGCCACTGAAATACACAAAATACAACATGTCTGTACAAATATCACACATTGGACCTTGGAATATTTCTGAAACGCTGTTGAAATCAGAATATTTACATCAATATAGTCCTTGCATTCAGTATAATTACTGTTGGAGCATTATAGATTAATGCTGCAGTGTCTCTGATGCTGATGCCTTGCTCAGGTGACTAAGCACAAGAGGCTGTTTACAGTGAGCAGACACTGAAACTCATGTCAACTGTCATGTTCATTCAAGTAGCTTTTGTGGTTGAGCTCTTAAACTTGGTTTGTGACCAGAGGCAATGTATCTGATATGGCCAAAGCCACGTCCTTTAGGACCATGCTCTTGTCTGCTGTCTTTAGCATTGATTTAAGGCTTGCCCAGAAAACCTGCTGCTTTCGTTCATCCTTGGGCCACTCAAGGTACGTCTGTTGCCTCAGTAAACTCCTCAGTTTCAAGAACTTCTTAGGCAGAGAGTCAGTTGGAATGGGCTCCAGTAAAATAAAGACTAAAGAGTCTTGCTGGATGCTGATGGCTCTATGCTGGGCAAAGAAGAGCTCATAGTTGCACCATTCACTCTGGACAAAATGGTTGGAGAGCACAAACAGTGTCTTGTAGCTGGCCTCCACACAGTTAATGATGTTATCCATGATCCAGTCACCGGGGACAAAGTCGCGCTCATGAATGCACAGGGAAAGCCCGGCGCCTTCTAGAGCGGGCACCAGCTGACTGTCAACCCAGCCAGAGTCGTGATGGCTGTAGGAGATGAACGAATGATAGTGAAATGAGACACTCTGCAACATGTTGGCCCGTTTCTGACCTCTCCTCTTCACCCTGATCCACACCCATAACATCTTTACGTACCACACTCCATCACAAAAATAGAAAACAAGACCCAGGGTTGTAGTTATGACCATCGTTACAGGCAATGCAACAGCAGCTTGAAGCCATGCTTCACATGACAGCTCAGTTGTTTTATATTCTGAGAGTGGCAGGCCAGCGGCTGACGAGGGAACACTGCATGTATAGTCCAAGGGCCAGTCAGGGAGCAAAGACTTATCGAAAGCAGTTATAAACCAATAGGAGTCGCATGAACAGGCAAATGGATTGTTTCCAGCTTTGAGGGCCTGAAGTCTGGGAAGCCCTGCCAAGACGTTCCTGGATATAGACGTGATAGCGTTCTGGTCCACATGCAGCCTGAGCAGAGCCGGGGCGTAAAGATCCACAGGGATAACCTGGATACTGTTGGAGCTCAGAAAGAGGTGTGTCAGCTTAGGAAACTGCCTTAGGACCTCTTGTGTTATGGCTGTGACGCCCGTCTTCGACAAGTCAATTCGTTCAAAGTGTGGAGACAGATATTTAAAGACAGTGTTGCCCAGGTTATTGTGTGCTAGGCTTAGCTCGGTCAGCTGAGCGGGCCAAGAGCAAGCCCGGTCCAAATCGATGGAGTTGAAGCTTAGGTCCAGGGACTCCAGGGTCTTCATCTGATGGGTCTTATTGGCGATGAAGGAAAGTATCCTGAAGCGGTTGTTGCTCAAAGACAGCCGCCTGAGTTTGGGAAAGACGGAGGTGTATGAACAAGACGGCCACCAGAAGCCCGAATCCGTCAGCAGGTTATCGGACAGGTCCAGCGTGTCCAGCGCTGGCAGGGCAGATATCAGATTGCAGGGTGAAATGTTCATTCCGCTCCCAGAGAACTTCATATAGGTCATTTTGGAGAAGGCTTCAACGCTAATGTTTATTATGGGGTATCTGTATTGATAATGGGTCACACCATCAAAGATAATTGACTGAACATTGATTGTGTGATTAAGAGTACGAAATTGAAACCCGTCTGGTGTATCTTCATTATAAATGATGTTGACGAATGCAAGTTGACGAAGAGGGGAGAGACACACATTCTTAAAAAACGTCACCAAAAAAGAGCTATTGATCCAAGTGTTTTCAATTGTGAGATTTTGTATGAATGGCATTGTTCTGAGGTTCTTAAAAGGGTCATCTGTCACAATGCAGTTATTGGGAAGTAGCTTAACAAATGTCAGTGCTGTTGTTTGTGTCTCATTCAAGTCCTTGAGTAGGTTCTCAAACATACCAAAATTCCCACAAAAAGGCACAAAGAGGGTCATTTCCTGGAGAGACTTAAGTTTTGCAAGAGCGCTTGAATCATATTTTTGCCAATTAATTCCTGCTCCCAAAATGAGATGTTGCAAAGAGATGTTTGCCAGAGGATCAAAGTCGTTGTAGTTCACTGACTGAGCCTTTTCGCTTCCTAGTGAAAGGACATCCAAATTTGTTAGGTTCTGAAATGACGCTGGCAACCGATAACTTTTGTACACGTTGCTTGCCAAGTCAAGGATTTTCAGTTGGATCAAAGGAAGATCAGGAATGGTAGGAAAGGAATTGTAAGATATATTTAGAACTTTGAGTGCTGGCGTGTGACAAAACACACTGGGAGAAATCACTTTCAGGTCACAGTGAGTTACCTTCAGGAAACAGAGCTGGGAAAGTCTGGAAAAGGGAGCTCCGTCCAGGCTTTCGATGGAGTTGTGAGAAATATCCAAATACTGTGTGTCGTTGGGCAAATTGGAGGGAACATTTGTTAGATTTTGATGGGAGAGGTCTTTCATTCGTCGTCGGGAGGTAACACACAGTTTGAACCCCTCGTCTTCCTCTACAGCTGTGCAGTCAGGTTTCAGGAGGGAGACGATGGCAACAGTCCAAAAGAGTAAAGCTAAGTTTGCACTGAAACACCAAGATGAATGAAAGGAATGAGTCAAACGATACTGGTTTGACAGGTGTTTATGATCATTTATTGCGTTTTGTATTTACATTTACAAAAATGTTAGCAAAATATTACCAAAGAACAGGACATTCTGGTTGAAATAATCAATATAACTATAATACATCACAAGCAATATCAGAAAAAAGAAAAGCATTTTACCTTTGTGCAGCCATAGCTTCAGAAACAGTAAACCTTTGAACAATATGAGTGTGAGGCTCTAAGGTCTGAATCGTCTGGTGTGGGGCTGTGGGCTTTTATCCTTTCAGTTTTAACCAGCAATAAATCAACAGCTTAAGCTCAGTTCCTCTTTTTCTTAATCTTTGCTTCCACATTTCAATTCCTCTTTTCACTTTGCAATGTGTCCTTTTTTCATATGACATAAGTAATTAATTTTTTTGTTAAAAGTTGCTTGAGAAAGGGGGATGTACGGAATGAAATATTTTTTATACATCTTTGGTGGTAATCCTAGACAATACCACCAACTGACAAAATGGATACATAGAAATATAATCATACTGTATATAATATATACAAAATCATATTCAATAAGGAGGAAAATTATGCAGCCATGTTGTTGCCCAAGAAATTTCCCACTGCCACAATAACGAGGTAGTACATAAAAAAGATTTACTTTCAGTTTGTTTGTCAACCCCAGAGAAAACCATGGGAAAAACTGCCATGGTCAAATACCATGGTCAAATATCATTTACACACATTGTTTCAATATTATCAACATACAGTGCAGTGCGTAACTCTTCTAGTCACTAATCACACATTTTTGTTGTTTAACAGATTTTGAATACCAGCGTTCACAACATTTGACATGATCTGTTTCATTTGATTCTACTGATTGATTGATTAGCCATTATTGTTGGTTATAACACATTATAAGTCATCATATGCAGAACATTAACATTACAATTACATCATAACAGCATCAGAAAAAGCATTATGAATCTGGCATGAGCAGGTTACAAGGCTGTTATAAGTAATGTATCTACCACTGGAACCTATATATATTTCTTCTGTTTATAAGCTATCAAATGCATGAGCTGTGGAATTCTTAATAGTGTACCAAGGTTATTTGAGTAAACTAAAACTAAATAATATTTGAAAACTGAAATGAAAATAAAAATAACTGAACTAAAACTACCTTGTCTAGTTCTAAAACTAAAACTAAAATAAAAATATACACAAATTGCTTTTGGTTTTCATCTTTTTGTTTACATGTAGGGTAAAAAACAATGTATTTTGGGTGGAGATTTTATTATTATTTTTTTTTTTTACCAATGATTCATGATATATTGTTTGTATTACATTATTGCCATGTTGCTAACATATAAAATACCTGTTCTGACTTTTATTTTTTAGGCATTTTTATGCTTTATTGACAGAGATAGTGTGAGAGAGAGAGAGACAGGAAGAGAGGGGAGGACATGCAACAAATGACCGCGGGCCGGTTTTGAATCCTGGTCGCTGCGGGAAGGACTCAGCCTTATTATGGTATGCGCTCTACTCAGTGAGCCACCGGGGCACCCCACTTGCTCTGACTTCTACCTTTAAAAAAAACACCCCACCAAAAAATACTAAAATTAGAGCTGAGACTAAATAAAAACTAAAATAAAACAAAACATTTGTAAAAATAATAATAATAACAATAATATTAAAAACAAATTTAAAAGATACTACATTAAAACTACTAATTTCACACTGCAACTCAACTGAACTTGAAATAAAATGAACTATATAAAAATAAACTAATGAAAATAATAATTAATTAAAATAATAATAATATAAAATAATGAAAAATCCCAAACTATAATTACATTGTGTGCCCTAATATCATAATCCATCAACAAATAGTATCTAAAGAAAAGTGACATAAAATAATCTGTTATAAAAGAGTCATGACAACTAACAATATTTACATTTACTGTACATTACATTTAACATTGTGCTGTTATTTTGACATGCTAAAAACCTCTTTATAATAATATAATGTGCTTATATGATGCATATATGATGATTTAGAACAATATAAATTATAACCAACAGGTCAATTAAACCAAATAATCTTTTGGGCCATTTTAAAGTGCAGGGTTATGATTAAAAATCCCGCAGCTTCTGGAGGAACTTATCTGCAAAGACACAACAAAAGACATTTTAAATTTGTATCACCTCACTTGTTTCACCTCATTTCCACGCTTGAGGTTACAGAGGCATCATTAAAGGGCTTATATTCTGACTTTCTGGGAGTTTGGCCCATTGGTCACCTTATCCAGTATGTGAGGAGAGGATTGATACCAAAATAATTTCTGTGTCTCTAGTTCTGTCCAGTGCACGTTAACGCTTTAGCATACAAATCGTGGGCGATTAGCATTATCTTTAAAGTGCGAAAATGAGAACTTGTACCAGCTCTAAGGCTGGGTGGTTAGTTCATTTTAATGACATGCGTCTAACCTGCCAGGCTTGTTTAGGGGATTGGTAAAATAGACATAAAATTCGACAAAAAGAACGCTCTTTCAACGGCAGAAGATCTCTCTTCCTGTGTAACTTGTTTGTTTACACAGGAAGTGAATAAAGTTAGCTAGACAGCTAAAGTTTTTGCGCTATTTTGTTTTCATGAGTTATGAATCTTCAGGCCAGAGAATAAAAACCAATACCAACTTTGCATTACTAAAAGTTTTATCTTCATACTTTGGATAATGCAAGTCGTCTACAATTACTTTAACATATTGTATATAGTGTTAGCATGCGCACCAGACAGAGCTATCTACCGGACACACTGAGATGATTTTGGTACCAATCCTCTTGTCAGACCAATGACCAATGGTCCAAACTCCCAAAAAGTCAGTGTAGTACTTTAACAGAAATACGTGTACCTGTCCGTTGCGACAGTCCCTTCAGCTGGCACTTTCCCATGGACAAGTTACAAGTGTAAAGTCCTAAGCATCCTGTGCAGTGTGACTGTGAACTGCAGGTCCTTGTTTGGATTCCATTACAGCCATGCTGAAAATAATCATTTATTTATTTATTTATTCAGTATTCAGTTCAGTTTATTTCTCAGAGACAGTGCATAAACAATACTGTAAATATGCCAGAATTAGCCAGGAGGCTAGTTTTCATCTGTAGTCCCTGGCCAGGTGTGAAGTTGGCAGCCTAAATCAAAAACAAGTTTAAAACAATAATCATGTAGTAAGTCATATCAATTACAGTAAAAGTAGTACGGCAGCGTATTGATGTCACAGTGGAAAAAAAAATTGGCTCAGTATCTCGTTATAATGAGATCTTTTTCTCGTTATAACAAGATATTGTTATATATATTATAATGACATATTTTCTTGTTATTATGACATACCAACATATCTCGTTATAACGAGAAACTTTTCTCGCTATAACGAGATACCAAGAAACTTTCAAATGTTGTTATAATGAGAAAAAGATCTATAGCCTAATGAGAAAACAGCCTATGGACATCGGAGAAATTGAGAATGACTCGTTTACACGATTTAATCAAGTTGACTCAGACTCATGGAATGAGACAACTCAGCAACAACAATCAGACTCACTCAACTCATCCTGACTCAGACACAATCAAATGATATCTCGTTATAACGAGAAAAGTTGATATCTCGTTTTAACGAGAAAAGTTTATATCTTGTTATAACGAGAAAAGTTTCTTGTTATAACGAGATATGTTGGTATGTCATTATAACGAGAAACATTTCTCGATATAATGAGATAAGTTGGTATGTCACAATAACGAGAAAAGATGTCATTATAGCATGAAAATATATTGTTATAAAGAGAAAAAGATCTCGTTATAACAAGAAAAGTTTCTCGTTATAACGAGATACTGAGCCTATATTTTTTTCCCACTGTGACATCAATACGCTGCCGTAGGCAAAGCTCATGACTAGGGTTTAGAATTATACCCATAAATGCTACTAAATGATATACAGCCCACTTTTGCAACAACTACTGCTCTTTGTCTTTGTAGGGAAGAACAGCTTTAAAAAGAATCTACCTGTGTGTTAGTTCAGCACTCACCGTGTCAGAGTTGAACCTGCCAAAACGCACCATATGGTCTCTGTTGGCTGCTTTTTTCCTGGAAAATGCTCCAAAACCTTGGTGCAAGGGGTCATTATCTATTTCCCCAGTTGCTCCAGCATTAAATGAATATTCATGTCTGTCCTCAGGTAGAATCACCTGTCTCCCTCTGCCTGACGTCAGTGGAGGAGGGCGAGTGTTGCCGGTCCAGTCAGCACCTCTTTGCCATCCCATTCTGGGTCTCATTCTTGACTCAGCAGATAAAACTTGCAGACAAGCTATGTGGAAGATGAGGAAATATTTCATCAGGGGAAAGTGGCGTTCCATTGGATTCTTTACAGGCAACCTTGAATTGAAATGACCAATCTCCAGCTTTGACAGCACATTATATATCCCTCCCTGCGATCCGCCTCTGTCACAACCTGCCCCAAAATGTCCTGCAATAACGTGTTTAAGTCTCTTGAATTAGCACTTCATCCATCACACCTTGAAAGAAAGGCCAGTGTTTCCGTCTCCATGTCCCAAAGGCATGTGTTCTTTGTTGCAGAACATAACGACAATGTTTCCTAATCGATTATTCATCCAGGAATATGGAACACATTATTATTATTTTGTTTTCTCTCTGCCTCAAAGCCAATTGGCAAATGCAAGCTGAGGCTTTAGTGGCTGGTAGTGTTGCTGATGACGTTACAGTAGAGTGGAAGACGTGTACCACATTAGTGAGCTATCAGTCAGGAGTCAGGAATGATGAAGGCCTGCAGCATTTGGGATCGGGCCCAGTACAACTTTATCACGGCATGACAATCAGTGTGTCAAAGCGATGAGTGTTGATTCAGGCACTTTGTGGTTATGGAACTGGTCATGGGCATGGCTCAGATGGTTTGTGGATTATACAAGCGATGATGTTAGTCCTATGGCTAAATTGGCCTAACTTTATAAATACATCTCCTCTCGCTCTCCTCTGTCTACCTGCTGTCTCCCCCAATGAATTCAGAGAATATGAAGACAGATCATCCCCTCCATTGAGTCAAATGAACAACTCTATACAAGCGACTGAATTTTTTTGGGCTGTCACGCTCAACTGCAATACGCTTCTTGTTATATCATCATTCCCTGACCCTAGTCCAGGGGTTCTCAAATGTTTTCATGTCTTGGTCCCCAAAACAGATGCACATTAGGGCCATGGACCCCCATTTGATCAGATTTGGTGTCAGCGACCCATATGGGAACTCCTCAAGGATCGGAGGAGTTCCCATATAGGTCGGAGGGGGTCAGAGGGGAACTGGGGCCTCCTCAAGCCACACTTCAACCCCCTCAGGAATCCTGGAACGTACTGATGGGGCCCTGGTATCCCCTCAAAAACCCTGGAGTCCCCTCAAGAACTCTGGAATCCCCTCAAGAACCCTGAAATCCCCTCAAGAACTGTGGAATCCCCTCAATAACTCTGGAATCCCCTCTAGGACCTGTGGAACGCCATCACAGACTCCTGGAACCCCTTTAAGAACCCCTGGGAATCCCTGGACCCCATTTTGAGAACCACTGCCCTAGTCTAACGGTTTTCCAGGTCTAACAATGGATTACTTTAATAAATTCATAGCTGTAATGCTCCCTATTGTGGTTGTATAAACTCTCCAGGCTCAACAGTGTGTGACGAATCTGAAACAAGAGAGTGCAACCAAACACTCTGCTGCCTTTTTATTGTCCTCACACAAATTACAAAACTCCATATACTCTGGTCTGACAGAAATGAAAGGGTTGATGATGAATAAAGTCATTGGTTACAACGACAAACATGTTTTTGTCGTCTACCTCCTTCCTGTGGTACAGACAAATGTACAAATGTCAGATATGATTTAACCAAAAGATAATCTATAAATCTATAATCTATAAAGATAATCTGACAGAAAGCAGCACTTTGCAGTGGAGTTGGTCTGTTTTGTAAAATGAGAGTTCGTTTCAATGGCTGTGTACACTTTTTTCAGAGCATGAACCTTAGTTTGGAGAAATGTGTCAAATGAATGAATCACAACACAATCTCAATGTGCAAAACTCTTCATGCAAAGAGCCGAACTGAGTTGCCAAGATCTCATGGGGATCTCAAATGGATGCCAAATGTTTTTTTTTTAATGTGTACAGATCTTACCTTAAAACTCTGTTTATATACAACTCTAAATCACAGTTCACTTCTCAGAATACACCCTCTGCATATAAGTACGTCCCAATGCTTATTACCAAGCACATCATGTTACTGTTACTATTACTGTATTTGAATATACACATTTACAGCAAATCCTGTATGTTATAGCATTACTGTGTGTGTTCATCTTCAGTGATTACAGTAAATTTCAGTATAGTAACCAAAATATCGTTGATGTCCTTACAATAAGGTTGATTTAGAACAGAAAATGTAATCTACAGTAAATTGATGCCACAAGGTACAGTCACTGAATATGTTTCCTTTTGCATATTGTTTTGTGTTTTGGACACAAACAGACTTTCTTTTTGTGTCATGATGGACTCCATTGCTTTTATTTTGCCTTGAATGCATACTGTACATCATTTCAAAAAGTTCACAGCAACTATGATTGAAAACCTTTTGCTCATTGCTATTTGGAAAATCTAAATATTAGGAAATTACCCTTGCATATTCTGTTTTGATGAGAATTTCTCTTGACAGTATTATTAGATAAGGACTGTTTTATTTTAAAATGCAACAAGGACTAAAATCCAATATTCCGATGTAAGCTTTTGCATGATGACAGTTCAATGCTAATACAGCAGTCAATTGATGGTGGCTTGGCCTTTTGAGTGTTAAAAAGTTAAAAAATTGGAATTTTGCTTTGTTAATCTAGCTTTGACTTCTGAGGACTGTAACTGACTTTCTAGTTGCTATATTTCCAAACTGTTGATGGTAAAATGTAGAAGAAACACAAGACCAATATGTTGGTTACAATGGAGAGGGAGTGATTTCATACTTCTTTCATACATGGTCATAAGCCCCTGTTTAAGCCAGCTTCTAAGAGACCTTTGATCAATGTAGCAGTATAATATTCAGTAATACACCCGGCTTTGTACATTCAAATACGTTAAGACGTTTATATCCTCCCTTTAAAATGAACCACTTCTCTCTGGCTTAGTCACCCTGGAGAAGCACCTTGTTGCCGCCTAATCCTCCAGTCTCTTGCTTAAGTTACTTCATACCAAGTTGATGACCGCTTATTGTGCATTGATTTCTGTTTCTCTTCCTCTTTCTTCTTCCTTTGTTCATCCTCTGCAAACAAGCCACTCCTGAGTTTACTCACAGTTGTGCAGAGGCAGCACTCAAATAGATTAGCCAGCTGTAGAGAGAGAGAGAGAGAGAGAGAGAGAGAGAGAGAGATACTGTTAGCTTCACTGTGTGATCACACGTGCTCGTCGTCTCCACTGTGGATAGGGATATATAGTGTTTACTACGGGCGCTTTGCACATAGGGAAAACCGATGTGTCGTCTCCATGGTGACCAATCCGGAGCACAGGATGTCTGCTCGGGTGATGAGAGTCTGAACAATATAGAGGACGGTGTTGTGGTATCAGCCACCAAAACATACACTGTGACAATATGAGCGGACTTACGAATTCAAAAAGCACCATTGAAATCATGTAAGCGGTAGAAATAAAGGGGGGAGAACACCTGCTGCCTGTCCTATTTGCTTTGCTTTGCCTATTAATCCCATACTGTACGGTGTATTGAATGTTTACTGCAAATTGACTCTTGGGATCCAAGCAACATCGTTTCATTTCCTGCATGCAAAACTTCCACTGGGAATACCAATATTTTTAGACAGACGCATACAGTGTTTCCCCCTAGAATTTTATTCTTGTCAGGTTGGAAAAGCCTCTGAAACAGCATTTAGACCATCATGGGACACTAAAACTCTCCATTAAAACCCAGACTGATGCAATTCTCTAGGATTGATTGCTGCCTTTAAATGAAGAATGAATTGACAAAAAACATTACTGAACAATTCAATCAAATGTCATGTCAGGTTTTCCAGACCTCCATCATATCAGACTGACAGCTGATATTTAATAAAGATGTATGACTATGCCTGTGGTAGATTGTGTAAATTCTAATCTGGAAGTGACACTTAGTTCTTAGAGAAAATGGTCGGCTAGAAACGTGGAAAAAAGTGAGAAATGGCACTCTTATGTGTTCTTATGCAATCAAAGGGCTTTCCAACGTACTTTCCTTAAAATAAGATTAAGACATCTCACATAACTACTCACACTCCCACAAACCTACCCACCAACTCATCACACACACACACACACACACACTCCTCTTCTGTTTTGTTTGTGGCACGCCGAGCCAGCCAATCATCACTTCATATCCTCTTACTCTCAGGCTTCGCGGTCCAATCAGCTGAGTTTCTCCGCTCTAATCTCCTAGCAACCGACCTTGTGGTTCCTCAACACACATTAACTGATCATCTGATAGCTGAAAGCTTAATGACATAACAACATCACCTCAACATACCACCAGTACAGTGACATAAGATTGTACAACAAGGTAATACATAATAAATCTCTTTCTCCCCATATTGAATCCCATATGTATTGGATTCACTTTTATTTTGAGATTGCACCTCATACACACACACACACACACACACACACACACACACACACACACACACACACACACACACACACCTGTATAATCAGAGGACAAAGGAGGAGAACAGTAAGTGACAATGAAAACCCTGTTATTTTGCATCATATAGGAAACTCCTTGCATCATGTTACCTGCATCTTCACTCTTGGGGGAAACGATTAAGACTTGCATAATATATTCATGACATGGCTATTCAAAATCCATGAAACAACTTATAGGATACGAATATATTGTCAAGATGATGAAGATGCTACCCGACTCTATCGCACCTCAGTGCCCTCTAGCGGTAAAAGACTGCAGGTGGAGTATTTTGGTAATATTTTTTGAGGGGTTTTGAGAGGGTTTTTTCAGGTTAATAATCAGCAACGGTGTAGTTTAGATCCCCAGAAACTCAAACTATCCAATGAAATAAATACAAATTACACTCTGGTCCACCCCGCCTGTTCAATGTGACAACAAACTGGTCCACTGACTGACAGGTTTTCATTAGCGTGGAGGATTCTGCTATTCCTACTCCTCAGTGAATTTTTACATTTCCAGTAATGATACCATACGAGCTGCTAAAGACAACAATGATTTTTAAGAGGCGTTTTGACATATTAAACTAGAGGTTTGGGCGTCATGACCGCCACAACAACAACTGACGGTGACACTGGTGCCTCTTAGCGGTGAGAATAGGGCGCGGAGTTTCCGATAATCCCCGAACTGGAGCGGAGTTATCCGGAACATCCCGAAGTGGAGCGGAGCTTTACGGAACATCCGGCTGTGGCCTTTCAACATAAACAGCAATGGCGGAGGCAGCAGCAGCGTCTACAGCGGCTTCAGCAGTAACAGGAGGCTGGACCAAACACGTAACCTGCAGGTAAGACAAGACGAAAGAGTATCAGAATATCGAAGACGGCGATATTGTCTATCGTTTGACATGAAAATAGCGGTGGTACGGTGATTTGCGAACGGCTGACAACAGCGTCTTCTGAGCCCATACGGCTAAGCTGTACTGTGTTGTTGTGTTGTGGTCACATAGCAGGCTGGTCTGGTAGACCAGCGGGGCTCTTAGTTTGCTACGTTATTTAGTAATTCGCTGTCCGTTTAAACCAGGCTTAGCTAGCAACATCCGCTGGTCTAAAACAAAGGGATGTTGGCTAAAACCCGGAGCTGTTCGCAGACACCCCCTAAGCTTTCTCTTCAAAAGCTAACGTTAACTAAGGTAGAACTGCTAGCTAGTTGGCAAGTTTAAATTCACAACAGTCAATTAATCACTTCCCTTCCTGGCTGAGATATTATTGACCTCCACCGAGGCGCCACACCAAGTCTGTAACATTGTTAATTGAATTGTTTGTTGTGACCGTAACGTAAGGTTCGCTAAAAGTAGCTGAATACCAGTATGAAAGTGAAAGAAAGACTAGCGTTAGGTCGTAACGAATATTCAAAGCTGCCTTCTCGGGTCTCGTACTAGTCGGCTGTTTAGCTTTTTTTAATAACAGCGCGTTCAGTTTGAAATGCGGATCTGAAAATGCACAACTGTTACAAATTACACCATCCTCTAGCTGTTACTTGACATAATTTACTAGGTCTAATTCATCTTTTTTGTATTTGCAGGTATTTCATGCATGGGCTTTGCAAAGAAGGAGACAACTGTCGATACTCTCATGATCTCGCCAGCAGCAAACCTGCAGCCATGATTTGCAAGTTCTTTCAGAAGGGAAACTGTGCGTATGGGGACCGTTGCAGGTAAATATACTACTGAAATCTGTTATGATTGAGCTTATATTGAATAGGAACGGGAATCAAACATGGATGTCATTTTGAGATGGCCCACTTGTTTTTGAGAAGTCAGCTGGCACATCCTAAAAATGTACAGTTTTCACTTCAGCTGTATTGCAACTTCTTTCTAAAATTGGCCCCGCTCTCAGCCAAATGACAGCAGCTTTGTTGGCAGGGCTTCTCAGAAGTGTTGCAGACGGCTCTTTAAGTGGATCTGACACCTGAGAATGCTGCTTCCTAATGTCAACATGTTGTTGTCGGTGCTGCTGTGTCTGTGGCAGCTCCCATACAGTCTGTTAGCTAGACTCACTCCTGTGGCAGTATAGCATTGCTGTACCGAATGAAATTGTATTTAAATTTGCATTATGTGATTTTTTTTTAAGTGTCTTAACGTGGTGGTAGTGTTTGTTTAACTTGCCTGCCAGCGTAAGCTGTCCAATGTTATTACCATAGAGTAGACTATCACTCTATTGCTGTCGTGCCTTTTGATTTCCATAGGCCTTTGTGACCATATGATTAATATGTGAACATTGTGTTCTTATTGTGTTTTGTCACAAGCTGCTGATTTGACCACAATCCTGAGATCCTATCCTGTCCTATCCTTTAGGTCTTGTCTCATCGCATCTGACATTAAGTTTCATCTTAAGAAGCGTTGGCAGGCAGATTAGGTTCCCAGTTTGTCGTAGAGCCTCAGTTTACCCAGACAGCAGCAGCCAGCCTGTACAGACAGTGTCTGCTTGATGTCTGGGTTCAGGAGCATCCCCATAGTTACCAGGGCTGCTCAGGGGCTACCCCGACGGGACCAAGAAAGCCTTTGTTATTTGGATATCTGGTAATTTCTCTTGAATGAGTTTCTATAGCTGGCCTATTGCTTGTACGGAGTCTTTGGTCTGGAGTATCCAGCGTGGGGCTGTTGTTGTTGTTGTGTTGATAAGTCGCATTCCTCCGTCCATATGATGGCGTTGCAGTGGTGTCCTCATTATTTCCATGACCCCTTGGGGCTCTACAGGCTGTATTAAGACTCCAGAGAAAGGGTCCCGCTGTGGGGGTTTATTATGGTTGAATTCCCTGGGCTCTATCTATTGTGATGGGGCTCTGTCTCGCTCCCTGACTCTGTCTCTCTCTCTCTGCATCCCCCAGGGCCAGACAGAGTGCGCTGCAGCCTGCATGGCAATTGCATAACCCTCTGTGTTTCCCTCCTGTTCCCTTTCTCTAAGTGCCCCCCCTCCCCTCCCACCCCCTTCTGCTGTTGCTGGGTTCACCCAGTTCACTCTGCCATTCTGCTGCAGCGCCCTCTTCTCTCATTTATTTATGCATAGCGCTCGCATCCCCCCCCCCCCCCCCCCCTGTTTGTCCAGCGCTCCAGTGGGTTTCTGGGAGCAGACTGGTTAGCAGTGGGTTCCGGTGGAGCTCAGCGACGTGGAGGAGGCTGGAGGAGAGATAAGGGCATTTCTTCCATTTCTATGGCTGTGTGCACCGGCTGTCAGCGAGTATTAGTCATAGTGTATTGTAGCTATGGTGGAGTTGTCTTGTTTTCCCTACTGAGGCCGCACTAACAGGCAGTCCAGGCATCTGCCATAGGACAGCTGAGGCTCTGCTATGATGGAATGAAGCTGGACTCAATCTGGATGCAATAACCAGAAAAAAGAAGTTCCTATGGTGCATAACCTAAAAACTCTCAGAACAACATCTCGATGTGCGTTATAATGGGCAACTACAGTAATGCTGTGGGTGTAGTGCATAGTCTCATTAAGGTCGCATTCAGATAACATTGTTTAGGCTACATAGTACTTCCTTTGATGCCCAGGTATAGGGCTCAGCTGTGTTTATAGGCCGATGCTGATATTTTTGTATTGCAGCCGGTGTTGTGCCGATATTCAATTTATTAAATGTGACGATTTTTATACCAAATTCCAAGTATTCAGGCAAGTTATATTCTTGCCAGAGTGGAAAATCCCCATCATGGGACACTAAAACTCTTCAGACCCAGACTCCCAGACTAATTAAATTCTTTTAGGGTTAGCGGCTCTTTAAGGCAGGGTGACCACCCACCCCCCTTATTCAATGGTAGGGAAAACTCTGGGATACATTACTGCATTTAAATGAAAATTTCATTTACAAAAACACTAGTGAGCAATTAAATGTAAATCAAATGTTATGTCAGGTTTTCCAGACTCTTTTTCTGTAGCTGTGGTCAGGAAGAAGTTCATCATATCAGAGGTGGACCACACTGACTGGTATCATCTGATATCACTTCCCCTCAGATCTTTCACTGTTAGATATCGTAGTGCATCTGGTACCACAAATGAACACAAAAGGCTTATATAATGCATGCAGCAATGCAACGGTTTCAAGCTTGCAAGCTTTCTCAGGCAGGCAGGAAGAGGCTGTGTGTTTTGTTTGTCAGATATTTTGTTCTTAAATATTTTTGAAAAGCTACGTTAAGTTTACGTCTCATTTTATAAGGTATCGATTTGGTACCAATATTGAGGTACCATAGTTGGTATCGGTATCAAAGTCAAAATTTTGGTATCGAAACCCTAATAACTAGCTAGCCAACTAGTTTGTGAACATTGGGGTGTGGCCATTCCCCTTACTCAAAACATAACCTGTATTGTGCCTGCAATGCATTCTGGTCTGTTGAGGCTGCTGTCAGTGGAGAAATTGGTATCTCTCCCTCTTCTTTGATGGGTTTCTCCCTGTATGACTGTTGAACATTGCAAAATGGCGGCTCTAGAAAGAAGCCCAAAGTCCCTCTTTGATTCTGAGGGACTGACACCAAAACCTGATGCTTACTGTTGATGTTTTAGATCACTGAAACATTTTCTGCTACCAAACTCCATTGTAGCCGTGTTGGAAATATCTGACGTGACGACGTGATGTCACGTTGTCTACGTTTGGCCAGTTATCTACTGGAATAAGAAAAATACACCAAACAACAGAATGTACCCAGGAATACAAGATACATCGCCAATAGCTGTTTTTAGTGCTTTAGGGTGTTTTTTAAAAACTCCATTCTGGTACTGTTTTGTCGCCAGTAACCATCACAGGGTAAAGACCATGGCCTAGTTTCACCCGGAGTATATGTGAGGGCTCCAGAAAACAACCTTATCTCAACTGGGTAAAACATAGAGGTCGGCCCTCTGCTTTCAGACCTAGGCATTTTTGTTTTTAGTGAGTTGGCTGGTTTGAAGCCTAAATATAGCCCACAGATTAGCACCACAGTGGTGGTCTTGCACATTATGCTTTACTCATTAAAATATTTTGCTTTGCTGAATTTAAGCCTTTATCTTTCAGGACAAGGCCATCGAAAATAAAGCATGTGATCACATCCATGTGGAATCATGTGTTTTTTTTCTTTGTTCTTTTAATGCATAACAGCTGCTGGGGAAAAGGCAATGAGGCAGCAGTTCTGAAAACAGAGGTCCTGGGCGATCTATAGAAGAAGGACATAAATATTGATGACCTTGTGGCATTAGTTTCCGTATGAATTGAGGAAGTGGCTCTCTGGGCTAATCTGTCACATATGACTGGGATAACACATTATCTGTTGTATTCTTGTCTCTACAACATGATGTAAGATGATGCAATGTATGCCTAATGTTGTGATCAAGGCTGAACAATCTCTGTGTCACATAGGGAGGTTGCGAAATCTCAAACTGTTACCTCAAACCCCCTATGAAACTAAGGAGAGCGGAGAGTCGCCTACTCCTAAAAACAATAGCATAGTCATTTAAAGGGGTGGAAAGAGAACTAAAATATTCACCTAAAAAAAGTAGCTGATTTAAAATTTATTCAGATTAGAGTTATTTTAAAAACAAAAACAGACAGTGTTATGGTCTTTCCCATGCAATGGACAACGGACGAGAGGATAGACAGTTCAAACTAGGTTCTTTTAATTGAGCAAAAAGATTGGATACTACTTTACAAAATAAAGAACATAGAGAAAACACTTTGTGGATATGCTAGGCAGGTTATGGCTGCGCATGAATCTCTCCTTCACAGCTGACTAACCAACTTTCATTACTGTTTTCTCTCTATAAATACACTGTTGATGTTGCACATTTTTATAGTCTGTGGGGAATGTTCTGAAAATAAGATTTTTAAATTCATGCAAATCTATTCAATCTGTGATTTAAAAAAAACAAAACATTCCCATTATTCAATAATGTTACTACACTAATGTTTCAATGTTTGGCTATCCATCCTAGTGAAGTAGCCAGCCAACAACCAGGCTAACACAAATCAATAATACTGTGAACTTTTCAGGAACTAAAAGAACATCCTCAGTTTTAGCTTGACCATGCATTTTTGGTTGGTTATGTAATTTTTGTTGTTTCTTGTAAAACCTTGTTTTTGTGTCTTTTATTTTAATTTTAATCTTTATTCATCCAGCAAAAGTCAAGTGACCTCCATGTTCTTTTCCAGCAACGCCCTGCTTCACATTCATACAGTTCCACACATTCACACTGGAAGCTGCCCAGTACAACCACAGTCTTCTACTGTTGGCCACTGAGCGGTTGGGGCTTCAGTGCCTTGCTCAAGGGCACCTCAACTGTATTACTTGAGGGAGAGGAGAGTGTTACTCTTCCACTTACCCCACTCACATTTTCCCAGCCGGTCTAGGGATTTGAACCGGCGACCTTCCAGTCACAAGCCTGCTTCTTTAGAACCTGTAGGCTACTACCGATGTTTGTTGTGAAGCGCTTTATTTTTAGAAAAATGAAGCTAAAAATAAAGTTTTGATCGTTAACAATCCGAGCCCTGTGTGTTTCCTCAGGTTTGAACACTGTAAACCAGCCAAGCAGGAGGAGCTGCCGACCACCCAGGCGCTGCCGCTGCCCCCCCTCCCGCTGGCCGGCCCATCAGACCCAGAGCCCAGTGGACCGACACCCGGCCCAGGGGCACGAGACTGGGTCAACGCTGCCGAGTTTGTTCCAGGACAGCCTTACTGCGGACGGGGTGAGTGACTTGCCAGGCGGAACTATTGTTCATGAAACAAAATCACATCGGTAGGGAAACAAGGAAGTGTGGAAATCTAACTGTTGATGGCCGGTGACCGTGAAAATCATTGATTTCAAAGTAAAAGGTTAACTTGGCTCTAGACAGTTATGAAAGTACCTTAAAGGGTAACTTCGGTATTTTTCAACCTGGACCCTATTTTCCCATCTTTTTGTGTCTAAGTGACTAAAGGGGACCACAATTTTTGAATTTGGTCCAGTATTGAGTGAGATCGCTTCAGCCGGCAGCCGCGAAACGGGCTGCAATGTAATCCGACGGGGCAAATCGCACCGTCAATGTACATCCACTAAAAGTGCTTGTTTTTGCCACTGACAGGCTCAGATTGTTATTATAAGTGTCTAACAACATTATGGAAAGGACCCTACAGAGAAATGAAACGTTTTTCTTTACCTTTCGCTTGATCCGGTCTGTGTGTAACCAAGTCTCGCTCAAGTCTCGCGAGAGTTGAGTTGTTGTAGGAAGTTACACACAGACCGGATCAAGCGAAAGGTAAAGAAAAACATTTCATTTCTCTGTGGGTCCGTAGGGGTCCTTTCCATAATGTTGTCAGACACTTATAATAACAATCTGAGCCTGTCAGTGGCAAAAACAAGCACTTTTAGTGGACGTACATTGACGGTGCGATTTTCCCCGTCGGATTACATTGCAGCCCGTTTCGCGGCTGCCGGCTGAAGCGATCTCACTCAATACTGGACCAATTTCAAAAATTGTTGTCCCCTTTAGTCACTTAGACACAAAAATATGGGAAAATAGGGTCCAGGTTGAAAAATACCGAAGTTACCCTTTAACATCACCGTTCCCTCCTTTTATGGTGGATTGTTTGTGGGTCCAGCTGAGCCAGTGAAGGTGGAGGGGTCTGTCCCTCTCATCGAGGAGTTGGACAAAGACCCTGCGCTGGAGGACAAAGAGTTGAGGAAGCAGCTTTGTCCGTACGCCGCCGTCGGTGAGTGCCGCTACGGACTCAACTGCGCCTATCTCCACGGCGACGTGTGCGACATGTGTGGCCTACAGGTGCTCCACCCCACCGACAACACCCAGCGCTCAGAGCACACGAAGGTAACGGTTACAAACACACCCTGCCATGGGATCCACATGAACCATAAGCACAGTACCTCTGGCTGGGGTCTACATGCATAGGCTTCCCACTGTCACAGAATTCCTGGAATATCATAGAAATTTTAGGAAGAAAGAACATTTTTAGATCATGGAAGCGCTTCGACTTAGTTATGGAAAGGCATGGAATTTTACATCAGGGGCACAGTGGGAACCGTGGCATTTCCATGGTTGTTGTCATCCTGTGAAACGGCATCTGAGGACCACAGTTGAATTGAAAACTGATTTATTGGGGAAGCGATTGTGGTTCATTGATTTTTTACCTTTGCCTGGATCTTAACTGTGCTTCCTCCTAGGCTTGCATCGAGGCCCACGAGAAAGACATGGAGATTTCGTTTGCCATCCAACGCAGCAAGGACATGATGTGCGGTGTGTGTATGGAGGTGGTGTTTGAGAAGGCCAACCCCAGCGAGCGTCGTTTTGGCATCCTCTCCAACTGCAGCCACTGTTACTGTCTGAAGTGCATTCGCAAATGGAGGAGTGCCAAGCAGTTTGAGAGCAAAATCATCAAGTGAGTCAGTCACAGGAAGGGAGGGCAGGCACTCAAGTGAGGAAACTCTTTCTTTGGAATGTCCACACTTCCACTTGCTTGTTTCTTGGAAATAGTGAAAGGAATACACCAGGTTTTGGGCCTATTGTTCAACTTCGCCCTTAAGGAGCTTGAACTTGAAATGATGAGGAAATAGACACCAAAATCATCCATGTGTCCCAGGTAGATTGTTGGTTCCAGTGCTTGATAGTAGTGAGTGAGTGATAGTAGGTGACTAGTATATCCCAAAAGTGAGAAAATGAGAGGTTGTAGCAGCTCTAAAGCTAAATGGTAAGTCATTTTAAATGATATGTGGCTAAGTCTGGTAATTTTGTGCAGGAGGTAAAATTAACACAACCAAAATGGTTACTCACCTGATATTGTTCCAAAATTAAACCTAGCTACATCGGCTATATTGAGTTAATGATATTTCGTTTTGAAAATGTGTGTCTACAGGCTATATTATAAAAGCCACATATACCAAAGTATTAGCATGGAGCCTACTATCACTCAACATAGTGTATGCTAAAGCGTTAGCATGGAGCTTACTATCACTCAACATAGTGTATGCTAAAGTGTTAGCATGGAGCCTACTATCAGTCAACATAGTGTATGCTAAAGTGTTAGCATGGAGCACTGGAGCCAGTGATCTGCCGAGGAAACATGGATGATTTTGGTGGTAACGGGTACCTCATGGCTTTCCACGGATTTTGTCTTTTTTTTTTTTTTTTTAATTCACGTCAGGTTAGAATGATTGCATGCATGTTAAAATATTTGACCTCTTTCCACCCTGTTTCTTTGCAGGTCTTGCCCAGAGTGTCGGATCACATCCAACTTCGTCATCCCAAGCGAGTACTGGGTTGAAGATAAGGACGACAAGCAGAAACTCATCCAGAAATACAAGGATGGCATGGGGTACAAATAAGTGCATTTCCTATGCTTAGCCACCACAAATTCTAAACATCAATGCACTCACTACAGACTCCTCTCTGAAACAAGCACTTAAGTAAATGAGATCTCCCTTTAATTGATGAAGAGCTCCTCTGAGAAACATCCATCACTCAACCATCCACAATCAATGTTGCTTGTTTCCTCTTGTCTGTTTTCTCGTGTCCTGAAACACTGAGAAATCTATAAAGCATCGAATGTGATCTAACTTGCTGTGTGTATTGCCCGTTTTCCATTTTGCGTCCTCCAGGAGTAAACCATGTCGATATTTTGACGAGGGCCGCGGAACCTGCCCGTTTGGCTCAAACTGCTTCTACAAGCATGCCTTTCCCGACGGACGGCTGGAGGAAGCCCAGCCCCAGAGAAGGCAGGCAGGATCCAACGGCAGGAACCGGGTAAGAGTGTTAACACTGGCTGCTATACTGCTGCCATTTTAGTAGCAGATACTCCTAAAAATAGAAAATGTGCAACTTGACATTCAGAGTAGGAATGGGCAATTGAAATTCTTCTTTTTTGTTGTTTTGTTTTTTGTAAGATTATTTTTTGGCATTTCTGCTTCATTGGACAGACGATTGACATTACATGGTAGCGATTCAACCTATAGCCAGTTAATTCTAGCTTTTCATTTCTTGTGAACACCACTAAAACAATTGGTCTTTCACCAGATGTGTGCTTCTGCTATATTTTACCATCAACACTTTGGAAATACAGCAACTGGAAAGCCAGAATGTATTTCTGCCAGCCCCTCATACAGTATTGTTTCAGAAGCTCACATTTTGTATGTAGTTTTTAAATGATGTTTCCAAGTTAAATGGGAAGGAGTAGCAGGAGAAAAGTGTTTGTTTTTCTCAATTGATTTGACAATTTTTTTTTCAAATGTTTATGCCTTCAAATTAGGTTCATGCTCTCATTAGTTTAATAATTAGAGACATTTTCATATAAAACGTGCATCTCGGTTGCCAGCTGATATAACATAATAGCACAGCAAACATGGACGCTTGCATGAACTGAGTATAGGTTTAATCACTAAACTCTGGTGTTGGGTAGGTCTTTCCCGAGTCATGTCCGGTTTGTTATGAATAAACAGAAGAAGAACTGGGTAGTTAGCATGAGCAGTGATAGCCACCATTGCTGAACAGACAAATGAAAGAGCGCCACCTACAGAAACTCAAACTTCATCAACAATAAAATCCAAAGAAAAAGATGTCTCAGTACTGGCCAGAGTAACTTTTGGATTACCACTTTTAACATTTCACCCTTTTTAAAATAAAGCTATTTCCCCTTTGTCTTCCAGAACTCGAGGCGAACGCCCCTGTGGGACATCTTCGACGAGCGGGAGAGCACCGACTCCTTCGACAATGAGGACGAGGAGATGGTGACGTTCGAGCTCAGCGAGATGCTCCTCATGCTCCTCGCTGCGGGAACCGACGACGAGGTGACGGATTCAGAGGACGAATGGGACTTGTTTCACGAAGAGCTGGACGATATCTACGAAATTTACCTATAGCACCCCTGCCCACTAACTACCCCCTCCTCCCAAAAGCCCCATTTCCCCCCCTCTATACTAGACACTAGAATGGACTGTCTTGTGTGAGTGATGGACAGTAGCTTTTTTCCCTCGTGTTGTGGCAGTGCCTTTTAATAGCAGGCCATTAATAAAAGTAATAAAAAAAAATAAAAAAAAAACCCCAAAAAACAAAATCCAAGAGGTTGGTGCGCTCGTGCTAAACATTTTCTAGAAACCTGTCCATGTGAATCTTTCCTCGTGCGGTTCATGTAAAAAGGAAAAAAAATAAAACGACAAAAAGAACATGATATAAGAATTAACAAAAAAATTATAATTTTTTCTTTGAATATCGCTAATAAACATTATCAAGTTTATTTGTGGGTGTGGGTTTGACTTATCATTTACCCAGGTGTTTGTACATATTTCTGAGACTCTGAGGATGCACCTAACTCCACTTCCTGTACTGGTGATGGTCATGGTGTAGGGTTCGGCCGATATGGGCTTTTGAAGCTGCCAATAGCTGATATTTTGTGCCGATATTAATATACTTAAATTCGAGCATTTTCATGCCAAAAAGTTAAAAATATTCAGTGTTAAGTATTCAGAATTTGACTAGTCAGACTGGAAAAGCCTCTGAAACGGCATTTAAACCATCATGGGACACTAAAACTCTCCATTAAAACCACGGCTAATGAAATTCTTCGACCTACACCACCTATTCAATAGTAGGGAAACTCTGGGATACATTACTGCCTTTTTAGATGAAGAATTAATTTAAAAAAAAATCATTTTTGAACAATTAAATGAATACATTAAATTGTCAAAACCCAAATGTCATGTCAGGTTTTCCAGACTGTTTTCCTGTAGCTGTGGTCAGGAAAGAACCTCCATCATATCAGAGGTAGACCACACTGACCTATATTCCCCAATATCGGCCAAATATATTGGCAAACTGATATATCGGTCTAACCCTAGTGTGGCGGTTTTGGATTGATCCTCTTCTCGTGCACTGAATTGACTACTGGGTAGAGGCAGCCGTCGGCTTCACTTATTCTCATGCACAATCGCACTCTTACATCCTGTTTTCCCTCCCGAAATACAGGTGAACACTTTTTATCTCTACAAAGACTCCCCCCCCCCCATGGGCCCCAATGCACATTGCTATCCGTCCTGAATCTCAGCATCCAGGAACACCTGTGGTACCTAAAGGCAAAGTCTTGACTTGACTTCCTCCGAACCAAGCTTAAGAGTTAACACTTGTGATTTGGACTCTTCACATCAGCAGACTTAAAATGCAGAAAATAAAGAGGCGGAATGTCTTTTTTTTTAATCTTTTCCTCCCAGAATACCTGTCTTTGAACTGTAGATATTTCTGTTTTGCTTCAAGTGAGTAATGCATATTAAGCCAGGCTGAAAAGACGCCCATCCACAAACTCCAGATAGCTGGTCGCAACCTGTTGAACTCCATTGGAATGCATATGTTTATACTGAAATGTGTGTTTTCTATGTTCCACAGCCATCCATCATAACTTGAAATTAAAGTTTATTATCAAAGTCTGTATTTTGTGGAGTGAAATTATTTTATGTATTATTTATTTTAATGTGTTTGTGGTCAAAGAACCTATTTTCCTCCAGTCAGGTACTTAGGCTGTGTTCTGTATTGTTTGGTATTCCAAGAGAATTCACAATAAATAGGCTGTGATTAAATAACTTTACCATTCAAAACAGAAGAAAATTTCAAGTGACATTGAGATCTTTCAGCCTATAATGAATACCTACCCTCTATGAGTAGGGTATTCCATCCAATTCGGTTATTAAAATCGCTTTATTATAATGTCAAATTATATTTTAACACCATTTACTATTGGTTTACTGTTGCCTATTTTACAGGGTTAACAATCCACTAAACCCTAAATCCCTGCAACTAATATTAACAGCCAAAACTTCCAAATATGATTACATATTTACTAAATTGACTGATGACTGACAAGATATTATTTGGTCAATCTGACAAATTATTAGACCAAGGTCACAAAGCGAACTGAGTTTTTACAGCTTCCAAATAGATCTGTGGTGGTTTTTGGTTGATCTCTGCTCTCCATTATAATGATAAAAAAACTCCAATATATCGTCACTGAAAATCAGCACTAATTAACACTGGAAAATGTGCTATGTGGTGATTTTTCTGAGTCTATTATGTATAAACGGCTCTAGTCCATTCCATCAGATGTAATCCATGCCTTGTTTTGCGCGCGTCCGTCTCCCTCCACCTTTAAAAGCATCAGGGAGGAAGAAAAGAGGAGAAAGGGAGGCGACCGCACAAATACAATGATCTCAGAAACTGGTAACGACAATCCGAAGGCCGACTATCCCCGATCCGAAGCGACCATCTGCCCAGACTCCCCCGTCTCCTCGTCTCCTGAAGCCGGGCAGCTGTTGAGCAGGAGGCGGGACACCCAGACGACCAGCGGCAGCATCAACCCGGAGGAGAGCAGCATCCAGCCCCTGGTCTCCTCAGCCGCAGCCGCCGCCTGCATCATGACATCGGGGGAGTTCATGCAGACCGCTCCCCTGCTGGTGCACAAATCCAAGAGGAACCTGCTGTACAAGGCGCTGTGCTTCCTCCTCCTCATCTTCCAGGGCGGCATACTGGACTTCTACCTCATCATCTTCACGGATCTGTACTGGTGCTCGTGGATCGCCACGGACCTGGTGGTGATCTCCGGCTGGGGGATTTTCTTCATGAAGAACGCCAGGAGCAAGCGGGAGCGGGCCTGCGGCTTCCACCAGAAGAGCTCCATCTTCGGCTGCAACCTCGGGGAATTCACCTACGCCTACTTGGCCTGGCTCATCTACGTGATAGCCTGCACGCCGAAAGTGGTGCTCATCCTGGAGACGTCCATCCTGGACCTCATCGCTCTCAAAGTCCCGTGTGGAGTGACCGGCTTCAAAATCATCGTGCTGCTCTCCGCGCCGCTGCTCTTCTGCCTCATCAACTCCATCATCGAGGATTTAAACGGGGCGACGCGCCACCACTCCCAGAGCTGCTTCATGAGCACCTGCCTGGACCTGCTGGACGGCTTCACGCTGGTGGAGATGCTCCTGAGGAACGAGATACCCACCGTCTACCTGAAGTACACCGTCATCTCGGTGTATTTCGTCGCCCTGGCCGTGCCGGTGATCTGGCTGTACGAGCTGACGGCGTCGGAGCTGCGCTGCCGGTGGCTGTGGGCGAGGTTCGTCACGGGCCTGGTGGTCAACGCTCCCTTGCTGGTGGTCAGGTGCTTCCAGGTCTACGTTTACAAGATGCCCATCTCTGTGTTCATGTTCAAAAATATGTTTTTCCTGGTGTGTAAGTTTCTGGAGCTGGTGGAGCAGTGCGTGACGGTGCGCGGGATGAGGCGGCTGACCAGCGGCAGCAACCCGGCCCAGTTCTCCCACTGCGTGTCCGAGAATGACATGTGTCCCCACGGCTATGTGAACACCTTAGCCGTCACCCAGTCCTAGACCACAGACCCGCCCACCGACCTCCGGTATATCTGGGAAACTGACGGCGGGAATCTGGAGGACTCATGCTGCGTTCAGGTCACAGTTGCAAATCGGAAATTCCCATTCTGTAGGGTCAGAATTACAACCTCCGGCCGGGTTGCATGGACGCCCGCAAGATATTCTTTGCCAACGCAAAACCTACAAGCTAATGTTATGTCAGTGATATTTAGCAACATTAGCCAGCAAGTTAGCATAGAAGGTTAGCTACTGTAAGTGCAACTTTACATTTAAAATGTATAGCCTATGTTTAAAGTGGCAAAGAGTTCCGGACACAGTGTTACGAAAGAGAGGGAGCTGTTGATATTTTATTCCATGCTGAGACAAGTGATTTGTGCTGAAAAAGTGCTGATAAAGTAATGTCTTTTTCTTTTTTCTGGGCTGTTTCTCAGTTCAGCATGAAATAAAATCTGCACCAACATTGAAACCTCAGCTCCCATTTTAATGCTGTGTGGGAACTCTTATGACTTTCTCCTACACACCAGCGACTTTCTATTTTTATGCCTGGGTGCAGACCCTCCACTTGCTCTTCTAAATTTATGTTCAACCATTTTACCACACAGGTGTTTGATGGATTTAAGTTCATGCGATGCTGAAAATCGAACTGAACTGTATTTTGAGGTGTATAATCACGTTAAAAGTCATGCTGATTGGCGTTTACAGCGTTTCCTGCTTGAAATTCCGACTTGAAGGGCCGATTCATTCCATTTTTCCCTGTTGGAAGTCGGAATTTCCAACTTCCAACCTTATGACGCTCCCTCCCTTCAGGCCAGAGTCAACAGGTGCTACAGTCAAGCCCAACACCTGCAACACAACAACTGGAGAATGAACTGCAGTGTATTGGACCCTGTTGAGTTGTGCTTGTTCAGTCTGTGAATTAAACCATTGCACTTGTAATGGAAGGCACTTTAAGAGTGACAACTGCTGGACTGTGTGTGTGGTGTTGGAAAGGCAAAGTGCAATTTCAAAGAATCCCCTTGGTTTGATTCCAAATGTCCGGGCTACGCTCGAACTCTCGATGTAAATTTGTGTTTTATATTGAAAGTATTGTCTACTGGTCTGTGCTGATTCTAAATGCTGTTTCTGGTACTGAGAGTAGAGTAGACACTTGTGCGTAATTTAGTTCATACATAATGATCCAGCATTGCAAACAGGTTTTCTACAGCCCTTTTCACATGGAGACACGGCCAACAAGGGTTTTTATTGATTTTGTTGGCTATGCTACTGTTTAACTTCTTGTGTCAGTTTTTTACATCACAAAATTTTAAAAGGTCATTGGCTACTGTTCACTTTGACATGTCATTTAAAGGGCCGCACTTCATCCAACTTCCCCTTGCTCAAAAACACTCGCCTTTATTGGCCTGTTTATTATATGCTGATTGATGACACCTTGTGTACAGGAGCTCTACACTATAAAAAAAAAAAAGGATGTGTCATTTTCAACACATCTGTCTGTCTAGTCTGGGACAATACATATTTGTCTTACTTTTCGACACAAGCTGTGTTAGTAACAAGTTATGCTACTTTAACTGTTTTGTACCGTAAAGCAATCCAGCAGATTTCCCGCCAAATCTGACCTGGTGTCACGCAATGTAAAATGCAGTGTAGAAGGTAGAGGCTGCCAATCTTCTCAGCAATAGTTTCCTTATCATTTGCTTATGGTAATAATACTATTTTCTCAAAATGAATGCACTAATGATTTATTGATGGTAAAATTTTAAATGTATGACCTTCAAAAAATGCTGTGTTACTAAGACAAATCTGTGTTGTCCCAAACTAAACACACCAATGTGTTGAAAATGACACATCCGGTTTTGCAGTGTATGTAAATATCTTATGGTTATACATTTCCGAGTGAAAATGGGAGACAATCTGCATCCAGGTGCTATAATAAGAACACAGTTGGTACCAAATCAACTTTAAGTGGGTCAGTGCAGTATTTGCTAGGCATATTAAAATGACACCAGCTTTGTTTGCATAAAAATAGTAAGTCATAGCACTATCACTGTACTCCATGATAGCGTCACTGTTTCATAAGCTTATAATAATGCTTTGTGTGGGTAAAGAACATGGCTGATACAAGTATTTTAGATTATTTATTGTGACTGAAGACTATGTGCAATATGGTCCAGAGGGGTGTGATTTTGTTTTCAGTGCCTACACCTGTTATTTTTTTCAATAGAGAGGTAAATATTGATTAATGAAGTGAATTTAACGGAACTGAGGGAATGAGGGTATTCTGTGCAATTTTCTAATTTTGTTTGCTTCTTCAAGAGTGAGCAGATTATGCAGGTCTGAGGTTAAGTTGACTTGTGCCTTGTACGCAGTGTGGCGGGAGGGTATCGACTGATGAAGACTGATGTTGATGAAAATCCACCTCGAAAAATAATTTGCGTGTTATTCCTGTGTTCTGAGTCGTGAAACAGTAACCAATCAGGACACATTTCAGTTTGTTGTGCCTGTATTGTTCATTCATTATGTGAAGACCAGCAAATTGAGCAATGGCATTCTCGATTTAATTGCCTTTAAATATAGATTTGACTTAATTTTGACTATTTGACTCAACCCCAACAATTCTGTCAAGAAGAAAGACTATTTTCCTACAGGGAGGGGGACATAGAGGATCACAAAATCCAGAGCAGCTGATGTCCAGAGCAGCGTGTTAGTATATACAGGATATTATATTAATGTTCATGGGTTCAACTGGTTCTCTTGGCTTTGTTTCATCAGATTGCACTATGCGACAGTAAAACGGCTTTTTGCATTTGTTTGTTGCTTATCATATCTTGCCAAAGTATTTAAAAGTTTTATACTATTTTATATAATTTCCTTATGCCAGTAACACAAATGTATGCATCATGTAACCTTATGCGGTTGGAAAGGGTCTGTAACGGTGTTTATTTGGATTTGCACATGAGGCTTTACCAGACAGATATATCACAACCAAGACTATTTATTTACATTTTCTTCTAAACTTAAATACAGTAGGCCTTTAACCTGTACTAACAAGCACAGTGCATCATCACACAAATACTACCAAAGGACACCGCTTTCTTGGACATGGAATATTCAAAGGACTCGATCAGGCCACACAGATTCAATCGTTTTTTCTTATTTATGTGTGATGAGAAAACACGTGTGTGCAATGTTAACACTTTCCTATGTCCTGATATTATATGGGCTATCATTTTCTCCAAAATCGTTTACAGGGAAAAGAAAAATTGCTATTGTTTACAGAAAGCAAATTCTACCTGTAAAATTGTGTGGTGTATATCTGTATTGATATAATCAAATCTATGTACTGTAGATGTACAACAGAGTATTATGTGGTTGAAAACTGAAATAAATTTGAGGAAAGTACTGTACAAAGTGATTCTTGTATAATATAAAGAGAGAGCAGAAAAATGAAAGACCTTGTAAGTACGATAAGTGCTGTTTGATCCATTATTGTATAAAACTAAAACCTCCCTTGTCATTAAATGAAAAATTTCCTGTGCATAACTGGTCAAATGTAGATGACGATGATGTCATGTCCATACCACCCTCTTTGATTGAAAGCAACAAGTTCGCGCCCTTATCTGGGGGTTGTTGAAAGTCATTCTGGGAAACAAGGTAAGTAGACAAGGCAGGATGAGGGAAAGTAGGTACGTCTAAAAGGTCATTCTGGAATGCATTGAACACCACAGATTTAAAAGTGGAAGGGGATAAGTTTCCCCCTAAGAAGCTTCGGAGCCTATCTCTGTGTATTTGTGGTTTCTCTCAAACAGCTCCTCCTGCAGCCTCGCCAGAGCCATCAGTGGATCCTCTTCAACAGGGGCTTCATGTTGGGAGGACATCTTGGACATGTAGCCTTGGTCAGATCCATTACTTGGACTCTTTCCACAAGGCTCCATAACCTCTTCCTCCTCCATCTCGACAGGCTGAGAGTGGTCGATTTCTGGTGGGGGGAGGTATTCAACCTGCGCGCCTACACATGGTGTTTCCGGAGGGTTTGAGTTGAGGGATTTCTGTAAGGCCGGGAGTCTCTGGTCTGTCTGAGGGGAGAGTTGGTTCACAGGCAGAAGGGAATCCTCTTCCTCATCCTCAACGGGAACTGGACTTATGAGTCTCTCCTCAAGGTGGAGCCAGTTCTCTGTCAGTGGTGGTGGCTTGTTCAGAGCAGGTTCAACCATGTAGAAAGGCTCTGGACCAGGGCTGTGAGGATACACGTGAGCTGTCAACACTCCAGCCGGGTTGAATGGATATAGATGCTGGGGCTCAATGTTGACCCTTGGTTTAAGTTCCATTACTGACGTCACATCGCCCTCTGGGTTCAGTTCAGGGGTTACGATGTGAACACTGTCAATGTTTTCATTGATTTCTACCTCGTGTATATAGACAGGAAGCCCTTCTCTGATTAGAGGAACACACTCTAGGACTGGAGGGATCTGCAGCTGGTCAATGAGGAGGTTGAACTCGGCTGTCACCTCCTCCTCGCTGCCCACACACTCCATCTCAAACCAATCAGGATTCTCCAACTGGTAGGCCTGGAAAGTTTCAATGGCATTCCTCAGGGCTCTACCCGAGGGACAGTTGAAATATTCATCCCCACCAATGCCCTCGATGTGGTTTACCTGACCTGGCTGATACTTCTCAATGTCCAGAATGCGGAAGTACAGCTCTTCAAAATGCTTCATCAGCTTGTATTTGACTGCGATGTCAAAAACTGACGGCACATCTTGTTCGCTGCTTACATCGTTGAAGTACGCCACCATGTACTTGCCCAGCATGCCTGCCTGGTGCATGTCCGGTAGAAACAGGTTGAGGAAGGGGATGAGCATGTCGTCGGTATGGGAGAGCACATCTTCTCTCAGTGTCACCTGGCCTTGGCCACACATGGCTCTCCACTTGGCCTGAACGCCTCGCGAGCACAGCACCAGGATTTTGTCTGAAGGATTTTTGAGCTGCCGCCGTTGCCACTCCAGCCAGCGGAGGCGACCCACGGTGCCGACTGAGGTGGAGTCCAGCAGGTCCACCAGCACCTCGGTGCCACACTTGGCCCGGAGGAAGGCGCAGAGCTTCAGCACTATGTCCCTGTAGAGGCGGTGGTCTTGGGAGTAGATGACCAGCACTTTGGGAGGTTGTTCAGGTAGATGCTGTTTTTCACCTCCGGCTTGCACGACAGCGACACCAGGTTGGTCTGAAAGTCAAAGTGTAAGAGAAAATGACACGTAAATACAGATAAGATGCCATTATAACATTTTAAATGCGAAGCAACTCGTGGACCTGTAAAGTAACTCACTCACAGTTAACCTATCTGACCCCTAGTGGCTGTTAGAAGGCATGGCAATGAACCAGAATAATTCACTCTCTGCAATACTGCTGAACTATGTAGGCTAAATAAATCGATTAAATGAATGCTTTTTCATAAAATTAGGATTATAGGATTATATATAATATATTTAGATTATAAAAGTAGAATTCAATAGTGAGATAAATCAAAATGTACTGTATATTCTACTTACCCGGCTTGCGCCTACAGAGAACACACTTAATAAATCCCATCACCACACACAGCAAGACCACTCCCAGGGCAATAAATGCGTAGCCAGGGACATTGGGTCCCTCTGTTGGATTTTCTGTGGGAATCAGAGCGGAGGTCCATGATCAACAATGCTGCTGCTTTTACAGAGTGAACTGGTTACAAAAGAGGCAAAAGTCCCGAAAAGTGTCACAAATCAACTACGCTAGTCTCCATCATGGAGGTCCATTGGAGAATTGGCTGTGTGCAAATAATGTCTAAATGTATAACAACCAGAGGAAAAGAGATATCTGAAAATGATTGTTTATGGCTTTGTTAGCTAGCTAACTAGCCAGCAGGCTAATTTAGCAAAACAGCCAATGTTAATGTTAATATGTGACCACTAGCCACTACTAACTCTAGCTTCTACCAGATATACTAGCAGTGATGGGTATACAAAATACAAAAACTGATATATCAGTGGTGAAATGATCAGTTCTCGGTCAATCACAGCACAGAAACCAACCATGTCTATTGAATTCTGCTGAGATGGTCCATTCATATGTTTAGAAAAGCAATAAGCTGTTCTCAGCTGTTGTTGCCCAAGAGCTGTGGACCTCCAATATGGCTGCCAGAAGGGGGTGTTATATCACCCGAAAGCCCTCTATAGCAACTCAACCAAAGTCACTGTTGTTTTTGTCATTTTCAGGCAACACACCCAGTATCCAGTCACTTACCCACCTGGACATAATATTTGATATCTGATACCTGTGGGTTTACTGCCACATATATTGAAAGTTCCTCTTCGCCGGGTACAGTCTGTATGGCACTGTGGGAAGTGGGGCTTGATCTGCAAGGAAGTGACAACATGAGCATCAAATATGATGTTGTGAATTCTTAGAGGAGCACTGACACCAAGCCACAGAATGATCAAAGAACGGATTTTAACAGACTTACCTCAACATCAAACTGGCAGCAGGTTCTTGGCCAGTCTTCAAGGTTGAATGTTACATTCAGTGATGTCTGATTGTTCTGGAGTAAAAGCATCAAGATTGTATGATGCATTATTACCAGTTAAGAACACATGAAGAAATGAATATGAGCATCAGTCCAAACTTTATTTTGTTATGCTAGGCTTTCCAAGCATGAGGAACTGCTGGCTATCACATGTCAACAGCCATCTCCTTATACCCATAAACCCTTGCATTCTGGGGTCATTTCCTGTAGTTGGTTTGGATTATGTTCTCATTCCTAATGAAGTGAGACTCTCATTTTCAGGCGTCTCGATGCCATTATTTGGTGCCACCCGAATTCGAATGGCATTGTTCTCACCTGGCCAAACGGACCAAACTAATGAGGAAACGCTCCAGAGTTCAAATAAACTGCTCAGAACATGCTTGCTGTGCACTCTAATACACCAGTGACTTGTCTACAGCTTTTACTGAATGGCAGTGGTAACTGACTGAACATGGTTGAGAGTAAATAGAAAGGTGAACATTAAGAGCTGCAGTATCGAACCCTTGGTATTGAGTGACATGAGTCGCCATTAAGACATGTCTCTGACTTCAGAGTTACATTGAGTGGTTTAGAAATATAATGAGCAGCATTTTGCCAGATCAACAGAAAAACATAATGCATCGAGAGGCAGGATGCCGAGTTTCCTGTACTGAAGAAGTAACTGGGGTAAAACAACTAGGGTAAAGTACAAAATGTGGGCTGTTGTTATGAGTACCTACAGTAATGTTCTGGGTCAAATCACTGAAAAGGAAAACGCATTTGTCTTCCATGTGACATAGCCTACTGCATAACAATTCTTCAGATACAGAAACACTTGAATGTCCAACATGGTGTGAATTTACCTTGTATGTGCCATTTGAATGTTGGATAGTGGAGCAGGACACAAGAACTGTGTATTTCTTACAGAGTTCATCGGCATTGAAGCTGACAGCCAGCATGGGTCTTCCCTGGACTCCAGTGATCTGAGCCAGGCTTATATTGGGCTGCCAGAGACTTCCTACAGTAGATCAACAGACCAATGCGTCACAACATGGCATGTATGATTTAGCGGCTATCACCGGACTTCAGAACATCGTTACTCACCTCTCTCTATACAAAACTTGCTCCACTTCATTTTGGGATCTTGACAGCCTGAGCAGATTAGAATCAGATAAAGCATTAATAAAATTAAATAAATTATTCTCTTGACTTAGGGTATTCACAGGTTTCAGAAAGCCAAATTTAAGACTTTTTAAGACCTTTTTAATGCTACCTGGAATTGGATTTTAGACCAATTTAAAAAACAAAAGAAAAAAGCAAAAGAAAAAGAAGACTACTTTTGATTGAACATAGCTAATGAGAGTTCTGAAACTACAAATCAGCAGTATAAAAAATGAGACCAGGAAATTAAATGCTTAGGGACATGAAGTCCGCCATATTTGTCATATTGTATTGACCCTGTTCTGTGTTAATCTAACAGTGGATATGCAACTTACTGTCACCAACTTTAACTGCTGGTCCTACTCACATCTTTTGTTGGAACTACACAATTCATGGCATTTGCATTATTTCATTTGCGTTACTTTCCAACTTTGCCTCTAAATATCACAGAATGTAAACACTCTGTCAATACCATTATCTAGTTTTATGGTTGCATCAAAATGAAACTTCGCAAAACATGGTGAAAAATGTAGACCTATAGAACTGTATTAAATTTTTATGTTTTTAAATGTTTTGACTCGACTCACCAGGAACAGTGGCGTCTTCTCCGATGTTGTAGCCGGTGTAGCCCAGTTCTGGTTTGGGGAGGTTGAAGACAGACACCCGATATTCATGCCCAGGTTCAACCACCACCATGTCTGCTGAGAAAGACCACTGAAACAACAAAATAATGGGATTTGTAAGATGAGACGAGATTAGAGGAAACCTTATTGGTCCCTGTGGTGGAATTGAGTCATTGCAGCAGCAAATGGTAAACTGATACAGCAAAGAAAAATGAGGGTTGGGGTTTGATATGAAAAATATACCAAAATATGAAATATATGCTATATATAAATATATATTACTATGGCCATTAAATTTGAACATACTGCATGTTCAATAACTGGATATATCACATCTTATTGTGAGCCACCCACCTTTTCCCCTGATGGATTTCGCATCGGTAATTCATCTTGGAAAGAATATCGAACACACAGGTTCTGGTTGGTGCGTATCACCAGAACATGGAACTCAGTGGCTTTCAGGTAACTGATACTGCCTGAGGAGGAAAACACCATCAGTCACTTCACCTTGAGATGCTTCTGTCTGATTGGATTAGATCAGTTGAAGCTTTAAAGAAAGAGTCTACATGATGGTATTGTTGGTTGGAATTGTTATGCACACCTACTGGTATGCCATTAAGGGACCACTAAAAATATGCCCTATTCCCAGAAGTAAAAGTAAGGGGATGTTAATATAAAAATACAAGAATATGCTCTTTTGGCATGTATAAATGTATAAAGCCACAATATGACTTTTTGTCTTGAGGCAGGAAGTGTATTGGTAGTCCCGCCCCTCAGTCGGTCAAGTTCCCTGAGGTATTATTCTGTAATATATAATGTAATATATATGTAATATGTCCTATTTATTTATTGGTATTCTAATGTGAAAAAAATGTGCATATGTAGCTTTAAATAGGTGTATTGTATGATATGGAGAATTCACTAACAAGGTCAAAAAGTAATTCAAAATACTGACAATTCAAACACATATTAAGTAGAAATTTATGAATGAAAATGTGTAAAAAAAAGTCCAGCATTCCCACCATAGCCCTGATGTAAAATTCCATGACTTTTTCCATGACTTTCCATAACTAAATCAAAGCACTTCCATGACCTAAAAATGTTCTTCCTTCCTAGTTTGTTAACATTGTTTTTCAGTCTGGTTTCCCGAGAATTCATCAAATCCCCTGACTTTCCCTATCAACAATACACCTCTCCCAATCCCATGATATTCCAGGAGGAGTTCCATGACCAGTGGGAAGAATGGAACATCATGTCTCCAGATCCTCCTGATCTCCCCAGACAGCCAACCCACCGTCGTCCTTTATCTTCCAGTGGGCGACCAACACGGGCAGCAGGTCTCCCCTCTCATCCCGCCTGGTGTCCACCGTCACCTCCAGATCCTCCGGACCGCTGGGCGTGTAGTTATTCTGAACCAGCCATCCGCTGTCCATGCAGTTGCCTACACAACGACAGAGACACTGAGGGTCTACAGCAGGGTTACAAGACTTTTATTAAATAGGCCTATTGGATATCGTCCAGTCAGTGTCGTCCCTCACTGATATGATGGAGGTTCCTCCTAATAATTCAAAAACCTTTGTCAGTCGAACCCTAGTCTACAGAATGCTAAACAGATACCTGCTTTCATAACCTTATGCCCTCAAAATGAGAGTATATGGAAACAGAAATGATTTAAAATAAAAATTAAGGCAGAATAAAGTGTGCACTCACTTATGTCGACTGTACACCTCAAACCCTATGGAAAGAAAAAAGATTAGACAAGAGTGAAAAACTATATTCATGTAGAACATAATTATAATATACATTTTAGCCTATTTGTATAGCATCTTTCCACAAAGTGCTTTACAGAGCATGAAGAGTTATGGCATCAAAACAAAAGATTACCTAAAAATGAATATAGAATAAATTAGTCAATATTACATAAAGAGAGAACTAAGAAGAATCTAAGAACTGTTACAGAGAGCAATGTAGCTCATGAATATTAAAAATTGTTTTTCAGAAGTGATTTAAAAGACTGAAGATTTAGTTAGCTCCTAAACTAGACTACATTACATTAACTAGCTGGGAAGATTAGAGCAGTTATTGCAGTTATAGCTGTTATATAGCAGTTATAACTTGATTAGTCTCTTTTGAATGTAGACTGTTTACACTAATATATTCACCCACAAGATCAATAATGAGTGAAAGGTACTAAGCCAAGAACAAAATCTATTTCTTCTATTCTTGTCGTTCTACCCAACCAATTCTGAAATGCTTAGCTTACCTGTTGAGAGCAGGTCAGAGGAGGCCATTTTAAAATCCCCACACCGTATGACAGAGACACAAACAGTAAGAACAACAAACCCGCTGGATAAAGGATCATTTCTAATGTGAATACTCTCAAAGTATCAGTCCCAGCCTACAAATTCTCCGCGTTCTCGCCCATTTTAAACCGTTTCAGGTGAGTTATAAGATCGCAGGAGTCTAAACGGGACACAACATAAAAGTCTACAACTGAAAGTGCTGTCGCTGATTAACGTCAAACTTCCTTCCTGCTGTTCATGCAAATATCGACCCGTTTACGATAAGTAACCTGATGCTGCGTTCGGATCGCATGGGAATACAGAGCATTACATTCAAACTTTTTTGAAGCAGTCAAGGCACCACAGTTGAATTTTTCTGTTGACTTTGGTTCAATAAAAAAAGTTTGTTTGTTCATTTTATCTGAAATGAATATACCATTCCCAACACTTGACAACAGGTAGGGTATTTAGATACATTTTCTAGTAGTATTTACCATCTGAAAGCTGAAGTAAATAGTTTTTTTCTAGTAGGAAGTAGGTCTCTAGCGTCTTTCCCATATTCCGTGAATGCAGCAGGTGGTTTCCTTGTGTGGGCGGCTGGCACTTGGCCGAAAACACAGCTCCATTTTATCTTCTGAAAATTTGGAACAAATGACACCCATGAGCAAAGCAGATCCCTTTAGCTCTTTAAGAAATCTGTTACTTAGTCTCCTATAGTTCAAAATTAATAGACAGTAAGCAACACTGTATCAACTGAGAAATGGCTGGAGGAGAGGGGGAATACACAAGGAAGTGGTGATATTCCACATTAGTGATTTTTGTATGGTGGCAAAACATGCCCAAGTCAAAAGAAAGTATCATTAGTGGGCACATTATGGGTATTAAGGCTCATTTTATCTGCTCACACACTCTTGTACTGTTATTTCTACATTTTTATTACTGTAGTCAGATGCATTTTGGCAAATGCACCACCAGATGGCAAAATAAGACCATACTCATAAATGCATTAGTTGAATCTTGTTGTTGACTATAGTTAATCAGTGCATTAGAGTCACTGACAGGTAGGTGTTCTGATTCTCTAATTCTGCCATATTGAATGTAAATTAATAAGATGAATTCTGAATGCTGTACAAGTTTAATTCCCGCAGATCCCCAGATAAGAATGTTCGATCTTTACCTTTCTTGTCTGGCACTGTGCCTGAAGTTAACACCCTGCTCTGTGTCGCTTAAGTCCTATTCATAATCACCCATCGCTACATCAAACAAAAGCCAATCCCTTATATCCCATCCCACATCGTCCTGGCTGGCACCAGGGCCTGTCAGCTTAATCTGCAAACACCTGAACTGGAACACCCACAGGCTGCAGAGACAGTGAAATATGATGGTGGGTGCAGTCGGGAAACAAAGCAGAGATGACAGCCGAAGTGTGAAACCTCAGTAACAGTCATGGATCGCTGTGCTGACACCCACAGAGCATGGCTTGGGGGCCCCCGGGCTGCAGATAGCTTAATGCTGATATCAAATGTGGAAATTGTGCATGCTGCGTTTCATGAGGGCTACCCTCAGTGGATCCAGGTGTCCATGCTGATGTTATGGCAGCGCGGCTAGAGACGAGGCCTGCCCAAGATAAGACGAAGCTTCTTTTCAAGGGAAAGTGAGATTGTGGACCGGGAGTGAGAACATGTGTGGGTAGGAGGTGTGAGACACTATCTGATTCTCACTGAGATGTCTGACAGGAATCCTTTACTGTGGTTAACTACAGACTGAAGATGCTAGATGATGAATTGTCTATAGAGTCCAGCTGGGATCAAAACACGTGGAAAGAGCGGCAGAGTGTATGTGTGTGTGTGTGTGTGTGTGTGTGTGTGTGTGAGAGAGAGAGATGTTTTAAAACTGTCTCTACAATTTGCTGCCCTTGATAAAAAGGTAAATGTGACATTATGAATCTAAGAAAAATGCTATCAAGGAACAGGAAAAGGCAGCTGAATTTGAAACGTATATATATATATAGTATATAAAGTATAGTATGTGAATATGAGATCGTCTTGTATTTTTTATTGCTTACCACATGGCTACTTACCAAAGACGTTAATCATTTGACATGAAATAGTGATTTTAAATGATTTTGTTACAAGCTGGGCTACCTTCTAGCTAGCAGAACCGTAACTACAGCAACATCTAGGATCCATGCTACACTGTAGCAGAACTGTAACAATAGCAACGTCTATAGGTAGCATTCGTGCTACACTGTAACAGAATTGTAATCATAGAAACGCCTGTAGTTAGCATCCATGGCTACATTGTAGCGGAATTGTAATCATCGAAATGTCTGTAGTTAGCATCAGTGGCTACACTGTAGCAGAACTGTAGCCTAGAAACGTCTGTTGCTAGTATCTGTGGCTTCACTTAAGCAGATCTGTAACCATTGGCCATATAAACAGATTGGTGTTCAGCCTCTAACCAGCAATCCAGAAATGAATAAAATAAAATAAATTAATAATTGGAAAAATTAACCTCAGTTAGCCAGGTGCTGTCTGCAGTAACCAAGCAGTAACATCTTTTTGCCACAAAGGTGGACCTATTGATTACAAATCAGCAAAATTGACAAGACCTCTTGACTACGGAGTGACATGATTAGATGTGAAACAGTTGTTATTCAGAAATTACAGACCTCAGAATGTGTTCATGGGCCAATCAGAAGTATTCAACAAAGCCATGTAATAAAACCTAATATACATTTGCATCAAAGAAACCAAAAAGAAAATGACAGTAATCAGTCAAACTTTATGCGCTCTATAAACCTCCACTAAGGTGCCTCAAGTGGCAGAATTATGTTTGTCAGTCATGACATCATTTCTGAGGGGTCATGCAAAGAGAGAAAACAGTAAGCTCATTGTAGCTCAGACTTCGGGAAATTATAAAGTGCTCAATGAGTTTTGACAGGCTAATACCCAGACCGAGAGGCCCTACACAATATGTCGCACACTACGTATGTGATGTTGGATTGGTCGGGCTTAGGTTCTCCAGGAAAAGTCAAAGCATTGGAAAATTGGAAAATAAGGGAGAAGTTGATTTCTCTTCCTGCAATCACAGATAATTTTAGCCATTTGCTGTTCAATGCTAGAGAGAGTTGACATGCAATGGTGGCTCTTTATGCTCTTTTCATCTCCACACATCAGACACACGCCTTTGAGACTAATGAAAACAGGTTAGCACTGGAACTTCAGAGGGAGAACCAGTTCATTTTTACAATCTCATTATGCCTAATTAATGGGGTGGAATTGATGAAGCTATATTTCCTGACTTCAAAGGTAGGCTTTAGACAAGGAAATGTTTGAGTAAAGCTGGCTTGTGGGTCTATTAGTTAAAGGCATTCTAATGCACTGATGGTTATTTTCCAGTTTACTGTTGGGCACATTATCTGTGCTTCAGGATTAATGCAATAAGATACGGAGCACCTGGAAACTCTGAACATCAACAACCCAGTGGCACCATTTCCACACAGCACAGTACATTCACAGTCATAACTCTTTAATTTACATCACTCATCAGAATAGATTAACATGAATTATGAACCACCATTACCTGGCCTATACACATTGTAAGCTCACTAATGAAGACAAATTATCAATGGAGCACAAGATGTAATGTATTTTCATATTCACAGACAGTAATTACCTAGACTCAGAGGCTTAAATAAACTCACCTACTGTAATAAAACAACATGACAAAGTTCTGACTCCCTTAGTTTAACCATCTCCATAGCGATGCAATATTAAAGTAAATGGATAGGCTGGAAAGTTAAGTGCAATTTGTCACTCTTTGTCAGCCTGTCTCTAACCCGTGCCAGCAGTGCACTTTAGCGGTAAGGTTTACCCACAACCAAAGACCTCTGTATCTCCTTGCTCTACTCATCCCACATATACATTGCAATAGATTCTACAAAAATGTTATTATATGCCAACATCTGTTGAGCTATGGCCAAGAGATCTAACATACTGTTTGACTTTGACACTTTTTATGCCATTACTAACAGGGAATAGAGGGCAATTATTCATAACCACACTATCAGACCCATCCAGCTGAAAATTCAGCAGAGAAATACAATGGCAGAAGCCCTCAAGCTCTCTCAAGTTATATCTCCAGCCATTTTTACCATCATGCCTAATATATTCCTTAACATGATGAATTGAGAACTTTTCAGAAAATCTTTGAAAAGAAAGCAGATGCTGATGCATTCAAATGTTATGTATGCACTCAGTTCTTCATTAGACCTTTTAAGGTGGTAAATATAACATCTTACTTTCCAAGCACAAGTTAAAGAGGTACAGATAATAATCTCATAATCTCATTGGTTGAGTTAAAACATAATAAGCGGAGCCAAACAACTCCCCATTTTCACCAGTTAGCTAATTGGTAAACAAGGCAAACAAGAAGCTAGTCAAAATATAAAAAAATATATGAATGGCAATGGCTTCTTTTTATTCATTCATGGCATTCATGATCTTGGAAGGTCGGCAGGCTAGCTAACTATCTTGCCTAGACAGCTAAAGGCTAGAGTTTGTACTTAGAAGGTCAGCTAGGCTAACTGGCTAACCTATATAACTTAGTATGAATAGATTGCATTTTTTTTCAGTTAGTAGCAAGAGCGCTAGGCTTCACTTTCATAATATTAGCTCCTCTCTTACCCCTTGCCTGGCTTCAAATGTTACCTAGCCAGAGAAACTGTGATTCTGTCAAGTTTGACAGTTAGCTAACTTGGGCTCCAAAAAACAATTGGTTGTTTGGCTCCAGAATAAGTTTATTTCTGGCAGCTCTACCTCCAATAAATGTTTGTTTAACTAAAACTCCAATTTGCTCTTAAACTACCCTTCTTTGTGCTTGGAAAGTAAGACATATTTACCACCTTTAAAGGTCTAATAAAGGACTGAGTGCTTACAGTAACAAGTTGTTTGGGTGCATAATATATCAGCATCTGCCATCTTTTCAAAGACTTCCTGAAATGTTCTCAATTCATCATGTTAAGGAACTTACACAAAAGCCTGAGACCAAATTGAAACCAAACACAGTGGAGTGTGGGCTGAAGATTAGAGCATTCTTTAATGAGTCCAATGCAATAATCTCGTGAGAACTGACATTTCAGATCGAAGTCCTGATAAATGAGAAGACCTTTTTGTTTACTTTGCCATTTGACCATTATCCTAGCATTTGTGGTCCATTTCAAAGGTTTTGTTTTCCTTTGGTGGCTAAACTGTTTTAATTTAGCCAAAAAAGAAACGGGAGGAGAGAATGAGATAAATGGTGTTTCGCTGGGAACATGGTTGAAGTCCATATGGAAAGAAAGAGGACACAGAGGAAGACTTATGTAATACTTCTCTCCTCAAAACAAATCACCAATATCCTGGTTTACAAAGGCCCCATTTGAAGCCTGCTATATTGACAGCTTTCACACTGATGTACAATTCAATAGAAAATTAAAGGTTACAGGTAGAGGCAGAATTATCGACCTCAGACCAAAGCCTTGTGGATTTCAAAGACTGGCTAGACTCCAGTGACACTCAGTCCAATCATTCGTAGGAGTTATACGATGAGTATAATGTGTGTTTAGTAATGCTGAGAAACAATATTTGCTTAAGAGAATCTCATCTTACACCTACAGAGCTTAGTGATAAGTCGAGGCACCACAGGTGAATAGGAAAAAAAAATCCTTTAATCCTATTAGAATGAAATTTTATATGTTCTGCATGGACACAAATGCAAACACATTTGAATTATGACTTTTACTTATTTTGCTATTAACATATTCAAATTAGCTAATATTTCATAAAACAGAACACATTTTTCTCAGTGGATAAAGTCAGAGTGCATTTTCCTGTTTCATTCTAATGAATAACTAAATAGCTGGTAATTTACAGAGGGCTTTATATTTATTCATTATATATTTTTTATTACAAAATACTATGTGTATGGTGAAAATCCTAGAGTTATTTATTTATTATTTTTATATTATGTTATGTTTATGTCAAATACCCCTTAAAACAGATATGACAAAAGATCAATAAGCCTCAAAAAGCAGTCAAATTCGGTGGCTATATCAGCAAGTTAAGTAGAAAAAAAGTGTTGTGCATACAGGGAATGTCATTTTAAGAAAATGACCATTAAAGTTTTCTTTTTTTTTAAAGATAATTTTGTACTTGATGTGCTTGAACCAGCTGGTACCACCGGAACTGGACAAATCAGACAAGACAGCAAAATTCACTCACAATCAAACCCTTTACTGTGTTTTTTCTACACTTTTATAATGCGGATAAGATTACGGTCCGTCCTCACATCAACATAAGGTTACCTGATCTGAGTCAGGCCTGATGTAGCTGCAGAATAAACCACTGTGGAAAGTTTCCTCATTCACGGTAAAAAAGGTTCGCTGATGTAAGTGTTTTGGCTAAAGAGGGGTCTGTTTGATTACTTGTTTGGGCTGTGGAGTGACCTGACCAGTGATCTTCAACCATGTAACATTGAGGCCCAAGAGTCTGCAGGTTTTTGTTCCAACCAAACACTACAGCAGCTCATTTCACTGATTAACACACCTTCAAGAGGAACTGATTAGTGGAGCCTAGGTTAGAGAAGTGGACAGTTGATGATTCAACTTAGGAAAATGTGGGTGGGCAAAGTGAATGAGTAACTCTCTCCTTTCCCTCAACATCTACCGCCAAGGTGCCTTTGAGCAAGAAACTGAACCCCCAACTGCTCCAGTGGAGCTGCTTAAGTGGCCACCAGTAGAAGACTGTGGTTGTACTGGGCAGCTCCCAGTGGCCGATGGTTGAAGATGGTGGTCATACCCAGCGTGGAACTGTATGAATGTGAAGCAGGGTGTTGCTGGAAAACAGCATGGAGCTCAGTGGACTTTCCCTGGATAAATAGAGGCTATAAACTAATCATCTGCCGTAGTGTTTTATTGGAATGAAAACCTACAGACCAGTAGTTCTCATCCATGACACATGGTTGAAAACTAATGGTCTAGACATCAGGATTTTCCACTGTAGTCGCTTTCATTAGATTCTGGGGGGGTCATACCACACATGGCCTTCAGCTACCAGGCTAACTCCATATGTGGGATCAATGCTGAGTAGCTCAGGGATCAACACAGTCTCACAAAACTTTGTGAAATGAGTGCGAACTCTGATTACGTGTTGTGGACATGAACGTTCCTCCGTTACAAAATGAGTATGTGACAGCAGCATGAAATGGACACAGCATTTTCATGTGTTCGTCACGTGAAAAAGTTAGCTAACAGTTAACTTTAGGCAAGTAAACAACTTTGGTTAAGGTTAGGGTAAGTTTTACTTACACTTACTTTTCTCACTTACTTTCTTTTCTTACTTCTCACTTACTTACCCGGTAAAAAACTTGTTGTCATGAGTTGGGAATTAAATCCAGGTTGTCATCCTTACTATTGGTCCATGAGTGTTACTATAATGCTCATTTCACAAAATTTCTTGAGACTAGGCTGCAAGAATTGTGGTCAGCTAAGTCAGATGGCTTGGGTTAGTTCTTCACCTCTGCCACCTGAGGTAACCTCTACTACTTTGACCTAGTTAATACCCACTGCTGGATAGAGTCCCACTGGGCAATTATTACCCAATGCCCAGGTCTGAGCCCTTTATTCTCCCCCACACCTTCATTTTGGCATCCTCTTGCAGGTCTCTCTCCATTATATTACCCTCCAATACATTCCTGGCATGCTTGCCCTGCACAGGGTTATCCATGCCGTAATGCAGGGCAATGAGACGGCAAGTGGCGGACGACAAACAGGCCATATCTCAGCGCTGACTTTCTCCTTATCACCGGTGGAGAAATACCTGAGGTCCACGTAGATGGCAAGGAGGAATGCTGGCGGTGTGCCGCTCGCCACAGCTTTGAATGGTCCGGGTTATCTTTGCCATCAGTGAGCTGGTTTTCTGGAGGTGGGAGTTCTTTGTGGGACCTGGGCAAATGCTGAGACCATGTGGTTCAGGGTTTGAACAAGAAATACTGAAGTAGATGATGAGGTATTTGGTTGTCTGATGTTGTTTACATGTGTAGGTTCACAAAAAGGAGATTTGCGAACACCCGAGCAAACATTTGGACCTTGAACAGATGCACCAACATTGAAAATAAATATAGTGCCGCAATCGTCCATAGATGCTACTTGCATTGTTTTGTGAAAGTAGGACCTAAATATCAGTTCCAAACTGTTTCATAAGCAGTTTTAATGTGACATTTTACCTTATGATAATATCATAGCGAAACTTTTGTGCTTGTTTGGGTTGACGTTGGCCACCTACTGCATGTCACCATCCCTGAAATGCTTGCTGGGACTCTTCTCCAGGCCTGCAGGGATGCTGTTGTGCCGCTTTGCCGTGATAAATGTATTAGGCCTACTGTTCAAAAAATAGAAACAAACACAGCGCATATTTTAACTGTATTCTCTGTAATGATTAATGCTGCCCTTTATGTTTTCCCTGTTCAGGAAATCCTTCGGGGACTCCCTGTGGATGAAATGGACTGTGAAATTGAAAACAGTATCTTGAAAATGTCATACTACAGGAATGTCAGATCATCCTGCCTCTTCTAAAGAAAGGTGGCATTCATCGGGGTCCAGATCAGTTTTAGTGTGGGTGGGTTAAGACTTGTGTTCGCGTGAGAGACATGTGAAGTGGTGGCAGTTCGTGAAGTTTCTGAGAGGCATTTGTGAAGGCGTCAAAAAGGTTCAAGTGAAATCTAACTCCATCATGCCCGAAACCTTGGAGCAGTAACAGGTATGGAGCTTTTTTCCTATCTTTATTCAAGAGCCTGGTCTTTCAATTTGAGAGCATGATTTATTGATTTCACGTTCAGATTTTGTAATGCTTTCCCTCAAACCCTGCCCTCGCACTCAAATAGCTGCTGCTTGCGCTTAGATTTGCTCTGCTTCTGCTCAAACTGTATGCTTGCACTCAGATATAATGTTGCTTGCACACATATTTCCTGCGCTCCAGCTTCAGCCCTTCTCCTTGCACCGCTGCTTCTGTGCGCTCGTGAAACATCTGCTCTCAGATTTCTGCTCTGCTCTCGGATTTTTTGTGCAACGCCCCTGTCAAAATTCCCCAACCAATAGAATGCCAGGTGGAGTGTTGACCAATGAAATAATCCCTGCCTCGTTGCAGGCGTGTTCGCTTTACTTCTTAGAGCGTCCCGTACGGGCGGTTACTGTTTAACCGGGTTCATCCACTCCCGCCCTCCGGGGCTTTATTAAATATGACTTTTGGAATAAAAGAATAGTTAATGTATATACCAGCACCCGTACTTTTTCTTTTACTATAATAGCTACATAAAATAGTAGCCGTATAGCACACCGGCCTCCCATCGGTGTGCTAGAGGGGAAAACGACGTCACCTTCATGACTCAGGAGCAGGAGTCTCGCGGATCGCTGGCCAACATGGACCGCCAAAGTCAAGGACCTCAAGTAAGTTTTTTATTTTAATGGTGCTATTACTTCCTTCAAATTGAATTGGTTAAGTCATATTTGCGGCACAAGAATACATCCATGATAATATGCTTGGCTTTCAAGTGTTGTACGTTATGGGAACACTGTTGCTAGGCAACTAACAACAAAATTGACGTCGCCGTGTTTCTTTTTTTCCTGTATTTTAGTGTTTAGGAATGGGAAAAGTACCAACAGCAAAAGTAACCAGCTAACACATTAAGACAGTAGAAAACAAAAGTAAATTCAATGAGCTACTACATTTTAAAAACGCAATTGGTGTGTTGTGTAGATATCCTTCTCTTCAAATGATGTTTACCGTTGCTGTGTCAAAGTCTGCTGTATCAGAAAGGTTTCACATATTGGAAATACGGTAAACACGTCCCCACTTGCAGGTATTATATCTGTAACATATCTACAATTAAATCAGTTACATTGCCTATTAATGACTTCTAAATGATTTTCAAAGCATTAGTAAATGATTTATTAACAATTAATGAAGCCATTAATCAATGCTTATAAACCCAGTCAAACCCAGAGAAATTATGAGTAGCTAAATGTGTATCTCAATCTCCAATAATCACGCTGTAGCATTAACTGAGATTGGAATAAATTGGAATATCTGTGACACAACTTAAGGATTTCCTCAGCTTTAACAGTAACAGACCCCTCGTTGTTCAACTGGAAAGCTAGTGCTTAATGTCTGCAATGTAACTGATTTAATTGTAGATATGTTACAGATATGAATATGATACCTGCAAGTGGGGACGTTTACTGTATTTACAATATGTGAAACCTTTCTGATAGAGCAGAGTTTGACACAGCAACGGTAAACATCATTTGAAGAGAAGGATATATACACAACACACCAATTGCATTTTTAAAATGTAGTAGCTCATTGAATTTACTTTTGTTTTCTACTGTCTTAATGTGTTAGCTGGTTACTTTTGCTGTTGGTACTTTTCCCATTCCTAAACACTAAAATACAGGAAAAAAAGAAACACGGCGGCGTCCATTTTGTTGTTAGTTGCCTAGCAACAATGTTCCCATAACGTACAACACTTGAAAGCCAAGCATATTATCATGGATGTATTCTTGTGCCGCAAATATGACTTAACCAATTCAATTTGAAGGAAGTAATAGCACCATTAAAATAAAAAACTTACTTGAGGTCCTTGACTTTGGCGGTCCATGTTGGCCAGCGATCCGCGAGACTCCTGCTCCTGAGTCATGAAGGTGACGTTGTTTTCTCCTCTAGCACACCGACGGGAGGCCGGTGTGCTATACGGCTACTATTTTATGTAGCTGTTATAGTAAAAGAAAAAGTACGGGTGCTGGTATATACATTAACTGTCCTTTTATTCCAAAAGTCGTATTTAATAAAGCCCCGGAGGGCGGGAGTGGATGAACCCGGTTAAACAGTAACCGCCCGTACGGGACACTGTAAGAGTAAAGCGAACACGCCCGCAATGAGGCAGGGATCATTTCATTGGTCAACACTACACCTGGCATTCTATTGGTTGGGGAATTTTGACAGGGTTGTTGCACAAAAAATCCGAGAGCAGAGCAGAAATCTAAGAGCAGATATTTCACGAGCGCACAGAAGCAGCGGTGCCAGGAGAAGGGCTGAAGCTGGAGCGCAGGAAATATGTGTGTAAGCAACATTATATCTGAGTGCAAGCATACAGTTTGAGCAGAAGCAGAGCAAATCTAAGCGCAAGCAGCAGCTATTTGAGTGCGAGGGCAGGGTTTGAGGGAAAGCATTACAAAATCTGAACGTGAAATCAATAAATCATGCTCTCAAACTGAAAGACCAGGCTCTTGAATAAAGATAGGAAAAAAGCTCCATATAACAGAGGGGTCAATGAGATGAAATCATCAGGCATCCAGAGATCTGAGCCCCAGTAGGGTAATTACATCCCATACTAGGTCATGTACTTCAACAAAGTTTCTGTCAGGTTTCCAAATCCATATGACTTGTTTTCAAAGATTAGTATTCGCACACAAATGTCCAATATAGACGATGGAATTTAAATTTCTCCCTCCCATGATAATTATTTACAGACAGAACATGAATCCTCTTAGTGACCCCTTTTCATTTTTAGAAACTCTCTGATTCTTAACTCACAAATCTTTCTCACAGCACATACAGCTTTCTATTGTTGGACACTTTACAGGGTGTTTATGCGCCTTTTAAAGACCTTTTTTAATGCAAAATGGAATTAAATGTAAGACTAATTTCAAAAACCAAATAAAGAAACAAAGAAACATAGTGAAACTATAAATGAGGAATATAAGAGAAAGGACAGCAGGAAATTAAATGTTTAGGGTCATGACATCCAATATGTTTGTCATATTGTTCTGCATTGATCTAAGAGTGGACATGTATGTGGGTCAAACTTAATGTGACCAACTGGAAGTGCGTAATGAACTGTGAAACTACACAAGTTTCATTGCCTTACTTTCCAAGTCTGCCTCAACTACATATCACTGAATGCAAAGAATCTGTCAATAAACTAATTTCATAGTTGCATCAAAGCAAACCTTAAAGCTGCATACCCTAGTTGGGTATCTGCAGATCTAGTTGGGTCACACTGAAGATTTAATGTATCGAGAACAATGGATCTATCTGCAATAGGATAAAGATGTTTTTTATTCACCTTTCAATCAGCCATGATCGTTTGAGTAATGTGAGAGAAAGTTAGAGTGATTTATAATGGATGGAACGTATTAGGCGCCACCATACCCTGTACCGACGACAACTTCGCTGTCATAACACGCAGGGTTCAGGCCGCTGTACCTGCCCCCCACCCCCCACCCCCACCCCACCCTTCCCCAAGCCTTAACCAGGCCCACATGTTGGCCGTCATGCCGCTATAGCTACATCAAACAGATTCCAGGCCCTCTGACCTTATTATGGATCCAGCCAGGCTTTGCTGTGGTCTGTTGCATGTACAGCCCCCCCCCCCCCACCATGTCCCCCCACACTAACAGCGGTGCGAGCCATGGAAAACACTGCAGAGATTAGCTGATGCTCAAAGTGCTGAAATATGTAGGATCTTTGGTGTCTAATTGATGGAGTCACTATAACAATTGCGGCTTGATTCTGAGCAGTTGATGTGGTGCTGAAAGAAGGAGTGATGAAGCTCCTTCATATCTCACATAGAGATGACTCAGTATCTGGTTAACTGAAATGGTGTTTGAATGCATTTCCGTGCTTAGCTATTAGATAGCACACTTTAAGGAAAAATCTACCCGAGGATCACTGTCGTATATCATCAACCTGTGATGTTCAGTGCATTCTCCAGGAGTTATTATGTGATGAATTCACTTTTCTGGTGTACCCACTTTCCCCTTAACCTGCCTCGTCTACTTCTACTTCAGTAAGTGATTTCCTACGTTTCCCAGAATGCCTTTCAACAACCCCCAGAGAAGAGGGTTCTCTGTGCTGTATACATGTAGGTGGAGAGAGTGATGGCGATATCAATAGTATCAACAAAAATGGTAAGTCTACAGACAAGCTCTTACACTTTGATTCTGAGGGACTGACACCAAAACCTGATTTGTTTAACGTTGATATTTTAGATCGCTGAAACAATTTCTGCTATCAAACTCCATTGTAGCTGTGCTGAACATATCTCAACATGATGTCACATTGTCTAGGTTTGGCCAGTTATCCACTGGAAAAAGAAAATACACCACCAAACAACAAAATGGACCCAGGAATGCAAGGTACATTGCTAATAGTTGTGTTTGAAGGTGGATTTTTCCCTTTAAAAAACTACAAGTAGCATTTAGCCCTTTTTTGGACGATGTTTTTCATGTCCACCATGTCCATTACATTCAGGCAGCCTGACAAACAACAATAAACTTACCAGGCATGGAGATGAAAGCTCTGCTAAGGCGCTGAAAATGACCAGCCGAGAAAATAACACCTTTAATTCTTGTGGTTTCTCATTTAAAGTAATAATCCGTGACATTTTCATATAAATAAATGTCCGTTTTGCTACTCTCTATCAATGATTACAATAGCACAATAGTGATTCAACCTACAGCCAGCTCATGAAAGCTTTTACATTTGCTGTTCTAAACAGCCGGTGGCTGGTAGCTCTTTCCCGGGAAAAATCCTCTGGTTATTGGTTAGGATTCAACTTGGCAATCAGCCTTTTTTTTTTACAGGTTGCAGTTATCATGTGGTCCATATATTCTCTGATGGGTGGGAGGTTTGAATCTGAACATTGTAAACTGGAACCACCAGAAACTTAAGCCTCAATCAGAAATCCTACTCTAATACGATCAGTTGTGTGGTGTTAAATAAAAAGGAGGATAAACTATTACCTCCAGTCAGTGATCATCATAAGGCAAACAGCCACCAGTAGAAACAAAAATCAAAAAATCTGTTTTATTTAACCTTAATAAAACTTGGTATTGATGAATAACCCTATCAACCCCCCACAGATATATCATGGTCATTTTGTGCTGTGGGGCAGTAAAAATATTAGTAATGTAGTAATGCCCCTTTAAAAGACCCAGATGGCATGTATGTCACAGTGACATATACTATGAATTTATGTGATAAAGATTTATGTCAGGCGAAAACGGTGGTCAACTCTATTCTACAAATAAAAAGGTGGCTATACTGTGTTTAGGTGGGTTTACCCTTCATTATACCCATGGACATGATAATATACAGTGTGCTGTGCATGTCATCATCTTACCTTGTAGCACTGAGGAGTTTGCTTACTTTGGATTTGCATGACACAAAGCAAACTGATGTGGATTTTCAAAATTTGAAAAGGAGCAAATGTTCAGCTGAAATTATGGGATATTTCCACATTTTTGGATTTAAAGTATCATTATATCTGGTTCTTCCACTCTCATCTGCCACCACCCCCAATCCCCCTCCTCCCCACCTCTCTCTCTCTCTCTGTGTGAACTATGTACGGGCCAGTGGAGACTGCTGGGATTAGATTTCGTTGGTCAGGTTGCTGTTGTTCGGAGGGAGCCAGGGAGATTTATTACAGGGACCTGGACTAATTTCAACTCATTTGGCATTTTATGTAATCACTGAAATTTATAGCGTTAGGTAATTCTTTCAGCATGTTACATACTATTATATCAACAAGTGAGAACAGTGGCTGTCAGGTTTATTAACTCAGGTTCACGAACTTGAACTGGAATCCACACTTTCCCTGCCAAATGAAAGAACAACAAACAAACTGTATGGATAAAATTATTTTTTTAATTAAAATGAATCGTTACCATGGTAATGGGGGTAAATTAACTTGCAGCATTGAAACGTTTTGTTATCATATCTTTCCTTTGGCACAGTGGAAAGAATTTCTCCTAAGGCATGATGGTGTTAACCCACGCATGTATGTACATATGAAGTCAGAATGCAATTATTTAATGTACAGTGCACAGAGCAAATTGAAGTGCTGTTTGCCCAGTGCATCACTCATAATGAGTAATCATGAACAAAGGTGATATTGGTAGCAGGTTGATGCATAATTCCATAAACTGTATTGTATTACATATGGCATGGACCTGCCCCATATCCAAGCACTTTACTATTCATCTGACCCAACCGCCTGTCAGCAGATTTCAAACAGTTACACAACACATTTTCTCTCAATCCTCCTTCAATATAGCCTCTCTCTCTAAGAGACCAGCAACTGGAAAAGATATGAATTTCCTCATACTGTAATAGAGGCTATACTGTATGACTAATTTTAATTCTATAAGCCATTTTCTTTCGTCCTACAGTCCTCGCATTTGTCCTGAAGTTGAAATGCGACTGAATGTCATGTGACACAATCCAAGTGCAAGTACAGTACAAAGCAAAAGATTAATCTCTCTTGAGCCATATGAGACAGAGGTGAAAGTTTGTGTCGAGCGACTTAGACTACACTTTTTTGTCTAGATGTAAATGTCACCAGGTTTTAAAACAGTTTCCTCAAGCTGGTAGCAGCATGTCTCTCTCATCAATGGCATCCAGAGATCTTGAGGGGCAATAAGCATAAAAGGCAGTAAGCAGCAAGCAGACCCAGCAAGTAAGCGCTGTGCACAATCGTATTACCATAATACCTCGTCACACATAGAGACGTCACTTAAATGCTAATCAATAGCAACAGCAAACGCAATAAAAACAAAGAAGCCAAGCCAAGGTCTGTCTCAGTCCAACGCCTTTGGTCCAGCTTGGATTGACAGCAGCCGAGGGCATCGAGCTTATAGGGCTTCACACCGATTTCCTCCTCTTGCCGAAGACGTTGTTGATGAGCTTGGCCATGGACTTGGAGCCACTGGGGCGCCGCCTGCGCTCCTTGGCTTTGCTGCCCAGGCTGGCGTTCTGCGCCATCTTGGAGAACATCAGCGCCACCTCCTGGCAGTGCTCGGCCGCCGACAGCTCGTAGAACTGGCAGCGGAACTCGGCGGCCAGGCGCTGGCCTTCCTCGCGGCGAACCTCCCTCATGTGGCACAGGTCCTGCTTGTTGCCAACCAGGAACACCAGCGAGTCTACATCTCTGCAGGTCATAGAGTAGGGGCACAGTGAACGGATGACTCTTATTTTATATGTAACACATTGGTTCTCAACAAAGGAGGTCAAGAGTCTGCAGGCTTTTGTTCCAACCAAAGACACACTAGGTGATTTCATTCATTAACAGACTTTCAACTACAGAGGAAGAACTCATTAGAGAAATCTGCTGCTGTAGTGTTTGGTTGGAATGGAAACCTCTATGGCACATGGTTGAGAACTACTGCTGCTTGCTATAGTTCCAATAGGTTAGCCACCATTTATGGCTATAAGAGCAAAAACAACTATCAAACACAAAATGTACTGATTCTGGGTCTCGTTTTCAGTTTAGCAAAACAAGAGATGATATAAATTCAGTGTTTCCACAAACCACAGCACACTGACAACAGATGTAACAAATACTCTGGTGTTTTTGAATATTCATGTTTAATAGAGAAGTGATAGGTAGAGAAGAGACAGACAGAAAATGATTTTGATTAGCTCATTTGAGTGATCGCTCACTGTTGAGGGGGTTGCTTACGAAAATAATCCAATTAAAGTGTTACCAACAACAAGAGTCGGATTAATATTACTCCATGAAACTTCTTCAAATGCATGTGATCATATGTGACACACCTCAGTGTTTTGGTTTGCATTGAAATGCGGCTGAATGGAACTGAAGGCCATGCTCAACATCAGATAATAGATCTTTGTTGGAATAAAAAGAGGATGATCTTCTATTCACTGGCAGGATGCATAACCCTTCAGTAAAACTACACACCATCAAAAGGGAAAGGGAGCCCACACACCAGCCAGTTAGGGCTTCAAGCCTAAAACAGGAGTGTGGGCTGCTTTTCCCTTTTTCTGGTCCCAGTGTCCTGTATATTTCTTTCTACGGAAGACTTCAGCTTTTTTCATTCCAATACCATGCATAAATATTAATCTCTGCCACTATCTTTTAATGGGCAGGTAGAGAGAGTAGGTTATCTCAGACTTTTATTCCCCTCTATTGGCAACCAGTGGAATTACAATAACATGGACAGATCTCTGGCAGAATTTACGGTGGCCTGTAATTGACATAAATACTGAAGTTACAGTTTCACAATAGAGAGGATTAAGCTAGTTAATCAGAAAAGAGAACCAACAGAAACGTCTAGTGAAGAGATAATCCATCACCATGCTAAATACTGAATACTGGAATAATAATAATGATGCTTAGTAATTTGCTTTTTTGGCTTAAGAGATTACTTGGCAAGGTACTGAAATATAAATGAGTATTTGGTATTGATCAACCCGCAGATATATTACAGTCATTTTCTGCTATGGGACAGTGAAAATCTTACTTATTGCCCCTTTAAATGAGTGCAATATGGTGATACAAGTCCATACCTTTTGGCTACTCCTAGGTGCAGCTCTCTGATCAAGTGGACTATGGCTTTAGCAGTGAGGAAAGAGGAGCGGTCGCTGATATCGTAGACCACGACGAAGCCATCGGCCCAATGGACCTGGTCATTTAAAGTAGACTTGCCCTCACAGGCCTGAGGAACAAACAACAGTTTCATTACAAATACACCTAAATGTAACATAGTATACAATAATAGAATAACAATCATTCACTATGTGCATACATGCAGAATGGTAAACAGTAAGGTTGCACCTGTAAAGGAGGTATAGCAACTGATAATGTAATAACTGCTGTATAATGCAATAACTTGTCAAAATCTTATAAAATGTATAAATATGTAAGAAAACCTGTTAATGTAATAATTTCCTGGATAATGTAGTAAGATCATATTATTACATTACCTGCTGCTTGATGATGATGATGTAATAATAATGACTAATGTAATATCTTGTAATAATAAGAAAAATTTGCAACTCAAGTAATTACATTATTAGTCAATATTATTATTAAATCATCAGTTATATATGTTACAGCCCTTATAAGTAACAATTGCCGGTTAACACTATAAATGCCAGCTGTGGTCAATTGGCATCTGTTTTGAATTTTAGATGTAAAATATCCATGACTTTTTCCTTGACCCACTTTCTGCAGAAAACAACTTTCGACTTTCAAAATTACGCAAGGAAATGGTAGTTATAATTATATACTTCAATTTATTCCCTAACTACATTATTAGAGCTTCAGTCCTGCTCACTGACTGAATCGGATGAAATGCATGAAATAAGGTATACAAGCTTTACAGAGAGGTTTATAGTTTGTGCTGCATTAGTGGTAGAGGTGATGGTGGAACGGCCCTGTTCTCCTCTGCGCTCAGACAGATGAGTGGCTGGCATAGTGATTTATAGACTGCAGGCTGGAGGCTCCGGTTCAGCTGAGGGGAGCCAGATGCTCCGCCGGCCCTGCTAACTGAGATGGATGATACTGACTGGCCTGCTTTACACGCTCTCATTGTTTTTCAGCTTTTCCCATAGCGGCAAATATAAAGCATGGCAAAGGTAGGTGCAGATCATCAACGGTACTGAGCATGTCTGATATTATGCATTTAGACACAAATTAAAGCTGCTCTAGGCAAGATACTTGTGATGAAGTGTTGGAATTTACTTTGTTGGTGTACCCACTTTCCCTCAACTTGCCTCGTCTACTTCTACTTCAGTTAGTGATTTCCTACATTTCCCAGAATGCCTTTTGACAACTGCTGGAATATCTGAACGTGACATCATGGCATCTAGGCTAGTTATCCACGGGAATAAGAAAAATACCACCAAACAATGAAACTGGCCCAGCTGTTTTTAAGTGGTAATGTGTTTCAGGGTGGACTTTTCCTTTAGGCATACTAAAAACGCAATGCACATCATGATAGAATTGTGTCACCATTGCATTCTCTATCGCTAAACTCACCTGGGAGCAAGGATCATACAGCTCAAGATTCAGCTGCCTCCCATCAATAGACAGACGCTTTCTGTAGATACACTCTATGGAGGAAGGAGGGAAGAAGGGGAGGAGGGAGAGAATGAGCAAAATGTTGATTATAAAACAGTTGATCTCAGCAGCTGAAGGGACTGAACAGCAGTGCGGGGAAAGATCTGTGCTGGTCAGATGCCAAACGGTGCCATGCTGAGAGTGAGCGAGCTCAGATGAAACTAGATTATACTCAGGGAAACAATGGCCTATTCAGCCACTATCAGTGACTAATGTGAGTCATTCTCCTTGCAAGGCAGGTAGCCTTTGTAGGCAGGGAGGTTGGAGATACAGTCTGTGGCTATTCAGACTAGTCAGCTAGATCCAGGTTAAGTAAATTATTATATACACAAAATATTAGGGACATTTTCCTTGCAATTGCAGCCCTTTTTGCACAATCCACATCCCAAGTGTCTCCAATCTTAAAAACCCTCCTCTAACTTGTCTGCTTGTCTTCATCTACATCTCCTGCTTTGTGATTGGAGTAGATTTAATACGGGAAATCAATAAGGGATAATGGCTTTTATCTGGATTCACTTCATGAAAAGAGTAAGAGTCCCTAATGTTTTGTATATTCAGTGTAAAATACAATTCAATACAATAAGCTACACAGGCGCGATCAAATTCAGCCTCTGACAAAGCAGCGCCAAGGAAAGTGCGCGGTTACATAATTAGTCTGAATTTGAACTTCGGGCAAAACGCCCAACAGAAATCACAATAATGAAGTCCAGAGCTGCGCTGACGCGTCCAGTACGCACGGTGTGTAAAGGCGCCTAATAACAGTAATAAAAATAGTCTCTGCCTCATCTACTGGCTACAAATGTTGCAACGTAATTGCTGTTGTGTATATTTCTATAATAAAAAGAGGCAGACTTTTCTAGATCTTTCTTGGAAGAAACAGGCGAGACATGATGTTTACCTGAAGATGAAGCATACTCGCCAATAAAGCGCCTGGTGAGGAAGCGGACGATCAGAGCTGCAGACAGGAGGACAAACACATCAGACGCCTATAGATGAGAAACGACATGTTGATCTACCAAGTTCAGCCACACGTCTTTCCTACCTGATTTCCCGACTCCCTCGCTTCCCAGCACCGCGATCTTGATCTCATTCATATTTGCTGTAGAATTAATAAATAGAGAAGAGAAGAGCAGAATAGGAACCGCGTCCCTCAAATATCATCATGTGAAGGATTTTAAAAAGAAGGAGCTGGGTCACGATGCGGCGTACAGAGAGGTGATGATGATGAGACGTCGGGGTCCGCATCCCTCTGCAGCCTGGCTGGTCAGTAGGCGGCCCTTCAGGACCAGCAAACCCAAAAGAGGGAGGGAGGGGTGTGTGTGCGTGTTTACCATCTCTCCCTCCCTCCACCCCTCCATCCATCCATCTATTTAAACATCCATCCATCCATCCATCCATCCAAGAGAAACTATATCATTGTCAAATTACAATGTACAAATTACTGTATACAAAACTAATGACTAATGACTAAACTAATAAATTAAAATAATTGCGATTTTTTAAAAATATGATTTTCTCTATCCCTCCTCTCTCTCAATCACTCACACACATGCTTGCCTCTCTCTCTCTCTCTCTCTCTCTCTCTCTCTCTTTCTCTCTCTCTTACCAAACTTCTTACTTTTGGACTATTACTCACTCATGCAGTCTGTCACTCACACACACACACACACACACACACACGTGGGAAAAATAAAAATAAAACATAAATACAAAAACAGAATAAATAAGCAATAAAAACAGTAAAACCATGACGATAAATGCATGGATTTACTTACAGTTGTTACTAACCGTATTGATTTCTTACTAAATTATGGATTTCTAAATATTAAACATGTGCTATATAGGTATGTAAAAAACTTTTCTATAAAAATAGATATGACTAAATATATCTCACATCTCGATATTGATAATATATTTTATTCTCCTACTCCTATTACCTAGTGTTCCCATCATGCAACTGGCATCAAGCTTCACAGTATTTCAGATTGATGCCAGTTTTCATTCTATTTTCAAAGAAAGGGAACAGGAACGATTAAGTTAAGTGTTTCTGGATGAAATATGTGCAGGTCGATCAGCCAAATAAATGCATATCTCTGAAGTTTATTGTCCTCCTTTTAAAAAGCTATAAATCCTGATGTTACGTAACTCGCAGGTAGGCTACATGTTTCCATCAGCTGTCAACACTGGCTCACCAGGAACAGTTGAGCTGCTAGGATCCATATTGAACTGGATCAACATCATTTTTTGCAAGTGTGCTAGATCCAGGAGAGGATTTCCTAAAGGATTTTGGTGCCTTCTGTTCGAGCCGCCGCAGAGAAGAGGCTTTACCGAGCACATACACATACATACAGTGTGAACAAAGCATTTTCTCTTCTTCTGTTACCCGAGGCTAACTAGAAGCTTGATGAAGCTCCGTGTCAAAGTCTGAGCTCCAGCTAGTGTCAGACCGACTGGATTACAGCAATACAGAACACTTTATTCCCTTAACATGTGAATATGAAAGCTCTGTGCATAGAAAGAAAGAGTATTACTTGCTTGGAATAAACATAATATGATTTAAGAATAGCCTACTATTTAAAGTTGAAGTAGGAGACTCATTTACTGTTAGTGTAAACATGTTATCTGAAGGAAATGTAGTACAAAATGACACAGAGAGTGATGATTGGAACCAGGATTGTCTGCAGGAGTGTTTACAAGGTCTCCTATTCATGGGTCATAAGGTCAAAGGTCATCAGCCTCAATAAACTGAGACACAGCATCTGCATCTTGGCCTTGAGAAATATTTTTACCGGGTGGGTTATGTAACAAGAAAGCTTTCTGGATGATTAAAATGAACTTTGTCATCTCATGATTGTCCATTTTAATGTGAGCAAGTTATCTGCAGGTTTCAGAAAGCCAAATTTAAAACTTTTTACGACCTTTTCAATGCTCCCCGGGATTGAGTTTAAGACCAATTAAAAACCAAAGTAAAGAAATTAGCAAAACAAGCCTATTTCTGACTGAACACAGATAATGAACATTCTGAAGAAAAAAGGACACCACATGAAGTCCAACTGTGTGTAGTAAAGCAGATAAGATGCATATTGTAGTGTAACCCTGTTCTATATTGATCTAAGAGTGGACATGCAGCGTAAGGAAACCTGTTGTGTGGTGAAAAAAACAAAACTTTTAATACTTGTTACCTTACCTTGTTACCTTAAATATGGCTAATTTATTACTTTTCCAGACATTTTCGGGACCTGCAGATGCCCTGTTGAGGTATTCCATCAGCCCATCAGGGTCAGGTTTTGGGACTTAGCGGTGTGCTTAGAGGTGAATCGTAGTTCATGTGGGTTGTATAACCAGGCTGGATTGGATTTTCTTTTCCCATTGGTTGCCTTTTGGATGAAGCCCATTGTTTAGGCCTCAGGGTAGACCCAAGTGAGAATGACACATATTCAAGAGGTTACTCACACCGATCATGAAACCAAGTTCGGTGTGACCAGAGTAAACACAATCACACTGTCTAGTCTTCTGATTGCATAGGACTGTATAGGACAGCCATGTATCAGAACTAACCAATGACTTAGTTAAGGTTACTGAAGCAAAAAGAAGATCCAACACAGCAGAAGATTCAGAAAAAAAATATAAACAACACAGATGAAAATCAAAATTAGGATACGCTTTTATCCAATAATATAATATATAATTTAGATTTTTTAAAATTATTTACAATTCTATAAGCCTTAGTTATTTTGGCTATATTAGTCTATATTAAAAGTAGGCATTGCTATCAGTTTCTGATTAAATATTTTTCTTCTTTTCTATACTCTGTTACACATTTTCCCCCACCTTTATTAATTTGCCGTCAAAATCAGCTAACTCACCACCACAGATAAATCCTCTTGCTTTTAGCCTTGTTGCTTATTACTTAAAGGTTGTTGAAACATGGGTTGTTCAATAGGAAGACAGAAGAAAATTCAGAAAAAAAGATGGTAAAGCTGCTCCATTCAAAGTCGGGTATCATAAATTTCCTGCTGGTAGGTTGTAATTACAAACCATTGTTTCCCGTAACAGCTAATGTTATGTCAATGATATTCAGCAACGTTAGCTAGCTAGTTAGCATAGAACGTTAGCAACTGTAAGAAGATTTACATTTCAAATTTAGATGTTTAACCATTTATCACACAGGTGTAATGATAGATTTATGGTCATGTGATACTTAAAATCAAACTTAAGTGTATTTTGAGGATTCTAAACATGTTAGAAGTAATGCTGTGTCGTGTTTACAGTGTATGCCGCCATGTTGACGCTGACGTCAGATAATTCCATCTTGGAAAACCTGGGGTTGAGAAATCTTGTTTCCTACTTTGAATTCCTACTCAAAAGCCTGTTCCATTTCATTTTTCTTAATAGGAAGATGGAATTTACGACTTTCCAACATCTCTTGAACGTTGCATAAGAGACAAGGCCTGGGTTTCATTTGAGCATCATTATTGTTTATTGGCATTACATATGACCTTATCATGACGATACCTGTAGGTAAACAAGTTCAGTGTAGGTTAGTTGTTCTGTATCATAGATTTTAGTCCTTTATTTAGCTCTTTTGTGTGGGCTTTATTGAGGATGGCGATAGACTTAAGGTCAGTGCAGATAAGAAAGTTTCCATTTTGAGCATAAACATGATATTGCCCTTTTCTAAACCAAATAACATTATCTTTATGAGGGAGCAGAGAACTGTCATGTGTCTCCCCATCTCAACACAGCTCACCAAATCCTCAACTCCAGGTGCTTGTTCCTTTGCTGGATCCCATTTGAGTTAAATTACATTTCATGATGTTTGGCCTGAACATAAAAGCACTCAGAATGAAAAGGCCAGGTAGAAAAATGTGGACAGTATCGGCACGGATAACCTTGTTGGGTATTGCTCAGCCTAATCCATATGGGTTTGCCATGCTCTTCATACCGAGGGAGATTTAGAAAATGCCTGCTGATGATGATACTGTACTGTGAAAGACAACATTTGTGGATTAAAGAGAAGAGAAAGAAAAATACAGATGAATGGTAGATGGAGAGAGGCAATAAAAGCCTGTTTTTCTTGTTATGCCACTTGGTGGGTGATTCAGGAAGGATTTAAAGCAATAGGCAGCCAAGTTGGATGTTCAAGAATGCCTACTGGTTTACTAGAGGTTAGGTAGCTAGCACGATTTGACATAAACACAGGGGAGGACACAACTTAGATCAACTAAACAAAGCAGTAGATTGTGTTGGAAATCATCTTGCTGCACCCACAGTTACATAAGAAGTTGAAACACATTTGGAACATTTTGGAACAATTGGAACACATTCTTGTAATTTTTGAGTGAAAAGGCTTAAGTTCAGTTACAGAACTACGTTTCCCATGAAATGGCTTCTCTTCACTGTAAGGAGCATACCAGAATCATTGCGCTTTTTTTTCTGGTAGGTGACTCATTAGCCAAAGACCATAACTGTTACTACCTATAAAATCTTCATGGTGCAGTGTTAGGTAGTAGGTTTACCAGCAAGCTAAGTGATGTGCATGGAAAGTTCCCCCACTACGTATTTGGAACATTCCAAACTAGAAAGTTGTGGATTGTTTGTATCGAACAGATGCTGGGTAGTATAATGTGGTAATCATCCGTTCTACTGACTGAATTCCACCAAAATCAGTATCAGTATCTCCCATAAGGCCCTGACACACCAAACCGACGTCAAAGAACCAGCGGCGACGAAGGCCGACTGTTGCGTCGCCTCACGTCGCCTGTGTCTGGTCCAAAAAGTTGCACTTGAACACACCGCAAAGACTACAGCCGACGGCCAACTAGCACGTACGTTCTGTGCCTGCGTGAAGGGAAATAACTCTCCATACCTTATGTCTGATAAGAAGTTGCAAATGGCACTGGCGTTGTCAGCCCTTGGTCTTTTGGTTGTGGAAGAAGAAAGGAAGAGGCGGAGGCGAAAAATAAATAATACCGCACTAAATGGGTGAAATCATGAATAACGTTACTCCAGCGACAGGCTCAAGGGGCTTTCCCGAACCTGTGTCGAGAGCTGGAGATAAATGAAACCTCCGATTTTAAAAATTTCGCTCGGCTCTTTCCTGTTCAGTTCCACATGTTGAAGGAATTTATCAGTCCAATCATCCAGAGGCAAAACAACGAACTATCAATCAGAGTGATCTCTCTCACCGACGGGCTCCGCCGCCGATTCAACATGCTCAATCGGCCGAAAAGCTGCCGACAGGGTCCGACTAGTGCCGACGGTGCAGGACACACCGCAAAAACTAGGGACACCGACGCTTACCGACGGCCCGACATTGGCCGACGGCCGACTGTCGGTTTGGTGTGTCAGGGGCTTTAAACTCACTGTATACCTTTAACCGCCTGTATACCTTTAATCACTCTGTTTGCTGAGCCACATTTGACTTAAGGCTACGTTCACACTACAGGTAGAAGTGGCCCAAATCCATTTTGCCAACATGTGACACAGATCAGATTTTTTCAGAGCAGTGTGGACATAAAAAAATATTCCGATTTGGGCCACATTCGTATGTGGTCCTAGATCCGGTACATATCTGATACGTGGCAATGAGTCTGACCGGTCAAATGAGAATTCATGTGGTATTTACTTCACACTCTTTGGCGCAGATCACTGCTGTTGTCAATCTGTGTTGGCTCACTTCAGAAAGAGATGGAGGACAGCAACAACGATGGAAGTCATCTTCATTAGCAAAGTCTCATCCAACCTCCACTGCAAATATTCCTTACAATTAACAGTCAGAAGCCAATTTCAACAGCTTCCATGATGTAGCCTACTGTCTCGGAATTATGACATCATTTGTTGTTGTGAATTTGCGCATGCAGGTCACTTCACAGTAGAGGCCCGTTCATATTGATGTTGGTTATAGGTCACTATTCAAACATGAATGGTTAAGACAAAAAAATCAGATGTGAACACAGCCTTAGACTTGATTACTCTCTGACCAGTGTGATTACTAAATAACCGCAATAACTTCATCACTAAGCTGATGAAGACAGTGTTTAGTCTTCCCTTCCAATGCCATATCACGTAATGCCAATAAACACTGAATGTGTCTATTATTACTGCAGCTCTGGTACACAGCAGAGGGGGTTGAGGGTGTTAAAATAATACATCATCCACCCCCACAGAAGCATGTTCGCAGTGATCATTTATAATCTGAGAGAAGAAGATAAACCGGTGTCCTGGGAAATAGGGTGGAGAGATAAATAGTAAAACGGCAGATCCTCAGTAGGTTTGAAATATAATCATACATCTCAATCCATTCAATGACACTGGAGGGAAGTTAAGGTGCCAAAAACGGCCAGTAATCACTCTAAAATGTTAAAACGTATCACATATAGAGCCATGTTCTTGAGGAAAGGATGCACTAAAGCACTAAACTCCAAGTTCCCGCTTGAAATCGTACATTGAATTATACAAAGGGCAGTGTAATTCTTGGCTGGGATTTTGCCCCATAAATGGTATTACTGGTCCTCTAGGTCTTACATTAACCAGAACACATTACTTTGACTTTGAGGATAAGCCGGCAAAGTGCATCTCCTATCAGTGTTGGCCCGGTTTAAAACTAGGCTTATTTATGGAAAAGTAGGATACCAATGTTGTTGCGGCTGTACATTCTATGATATGACGTATCATAATCTGTACACATGGCAGTGATACTGTAATCATTTGTCCTCCCCATCAGCCCTGCTCAGAGTTACAGGAAGAATAACAATTGCTTTTATTCAAGTTCAGTGGGTGCAGAAGGAGTTTGACCTAGTAAATGTGGCCCTGTGAGTTGTTATTGAAGTCAGTCTTCATCTTTACCATTGTTTATCCAGGGCACCATGCATTCTCTAGCAACGCCCTACTTCACATTCATTACATTCTACACATTCACACTGGGAGCTGCCCAGTACAACCACAGTCTTCTGCTGTTGGCCAGTGGGAGCTGCCCAGTACAGTGGAAAACCTGATGTCTAGATCAGTAGTTCTCAATCGTTGGTCATCAGGTAAACTGCAGGAGGTCAAGTAGCGGATCAGTGCCAGATTTAAAGTCACACTGAAATGAAAAATGACTTTTTTGCCTTTGTATGATCAAAAGCTATTATGTTGTATTGTTATATGAACATCTCATTCGTGGAAAATCTTTAGTGGTGAATTCATCTCGTACATAAAAAATCCAACCAATTTAACCATTGCCCCCCCTCCCCGCCACCATCAAATAAAACTGCCTTTCTCTCCCTAACTGAACTGCTAACCTAACCTAACATTTTTGAATGATCCCTCCCTGCATTATATCCTGCCCCAATATATCAGGAATTATATCAGGAAATACATCACATTAAGGAAGCAAAATGCTCCCTATGTGGTTTCATTGTGACTTTAAAGCTGCACTAGGCAAGATTTTAATGAAATGTAAATCCAGCCGTTCATCCAGGAGTTTTAGGCCTTCAAAAATTTCTCAGAAGCAGAGAGTATCTGGATGCAAAAATAATCTCCTTGGTTGTGTTAAACCTCAGTGGAGCCAAACAGCCAAGTTAGCTAACAGGCAAATCTGAATGGCAAAGAAGGAACTCTGTTCAAAATCGAAATAAAAAAATATATAAATGGCAATGACGTGTTTTTTTCATTCATTCATGTTTTTTGTCATCATTACCACTCTGCTTCTGTTTTATCACTGCACATACAGTGAGAAGGCTTCATTTGCTGTGAATAGGGGACGTTTTAGAGCTAAGTGAAGGAACGAGGCCAACCATTGGTGTCTGTGGTTTCTGTGGAACAAATGTAAGGAAACCCAGCAACAAAGGACACAAACAAGAAGTAGTGGTGATGACAGTTTATGTGGGTGTCTTTCACCTGTAGCCCCCACTTTGTGCTGAGTGCCACTTGAAAATGCGGAGATCCATTAAGGGAAAATGTCAGACCACTATTTTCATCCAGACACTCTATAACCGGGCTTTTCATCTCCAGGAAAGAGAGCTCTCTACGCAGTCACCTGTAGCAGGAGAGGAGGCCGCTATGTATGGAAAACAATTATCTCACCTTCATTCAGAGAGAAAGAATAGGTCAGAGAGAGAGAGAGAGAGAGGGAGAAAGGTGTATGAAGCAAGCGGAAGCAGCTGACATAATGATCAACTTGGGGAGTCCATTGTGTTTTTTCCTCTGAAAGACGTCAACACCCTGCTTCTATTCTGAGAACCATCACTCTTTGCTTTCAAATCCAGAATAAAAACTGTAATCTAACAAGACCTTTGCAAACGCAGTGATTCAATGTTTAAGGAAATATAATGAAATTGCAATTTTAAGAGAACTGAGAACATCGCCATTTTCCCATATGACTGATTTTCATAGATAGTAAACTGGCAGCGTTCTCAATTAAAACTGTAATTTCATTGTATTTCTTTACACAATATCATTGAATTCACTATTACATAATGATCTCAAATAAGCTATTTGAGTCGGTTTAGGGTTAGCGTTAGGGTGTATAGATTCAATGTAGCGCGTTAAAAACATATGTTATTTTATTTTAATAGCATCAGTTTATCATGGGCTATAATTCTGCACATTCAAGGCTGGTTAAAATTTCATATCCACTGATGCATCACTCGCAATTTATAACAAAACAATTATTCTTGCTCAGCTGGAGCTTGTGCCATCATCTCAGATGACCAATTACGTTGTGTTTTAAAAGATGGCATAAGATCTGGATGTAGATGGAGAGATGACATCCTGGATAAAGTCAGTCACAAAAATTATTCCATTTTGATCAAGTCGCATCTTTTAATAAGCTCCATGTTGTCAATTTCCTACTCTGAAATGCTTGAGAACTACAGGCCCTGAACAGTTTATGATGTTTTCCTCAGCACTATTGTATTTCTTATCCATCTTAACATAGGTGTTGACATAATTTTTTCAACCCTATCACGGTCAGTTCAGCAGATTTGGAGGAAAACTCATTTTGACAGATGCCAAATCAGATGTTTGTTTTCAGTACAGTAACTGTGGAACACCTTCAGTACATAAATACATGACTTAGACACATCTAAACATTGAGAAAGATCCAGAACTTTCATTTCACAAATGATACATTTGCTCTGGCACTAAAAGTAGCTCAAAGGCTTTTCTGTAAGAATGAGCATACATCAAAATGTGAATCACCACTTGAAGAATTAACACTGTTTTAACTCCTCCGCTGAAGCACTTGCCCCAGATAAAGGTATACAAGGTTACTCCATGCTATTTCTGTTCCCTCTTTCAACTGTTCTAGATGTAAACACAGGCTAAATGTGTGGCTCTAATACTTAATTTAAGACTAGGTACTTCACTTAGGGATTTGAAAATGTTTAAAGGGGCATTAAGTAATAAATGATCTTTATCGACCTCTATAGGCGACATGTAGGAATTGCAACATCAATAAAACTTGTCTTGAAATTCCAATGTGTGGGGAGTCTTTGTTCCAAAACTAAGTACGGGTCGGAAAGTGAGTTTTGAATGCCAGAAATCTCAGCACCTGGCCAAGTAACCGTTGAGTTACTGGTATTGATCAAAAACCCTATCAACCCCCCGCAGATATATTATGGTCTGTTTGGAAAGACCTCACTTACTTCACCTTTAATGTCTTTGGTATGCAATAACACAAATGCAACACAGCTGAATTGTTGATTGCTAAATACTGGAACAGTATGTGACCTGTTTTTCATACAAAGATTACATAAAAACAATTACGCAATAATTGCGATGGGTATCATCAGTATTGCCGTTTCGGCAAGAAGCTGAATAGAGATGGAGATGCTGTCCCTATAATAAGGTGAACCTACTTTTGACTCTTAGCACTACTACTACTACTGCTAATTCTACTACTGCTACTAATAATAATAAACATATTCATGCATACTTGTGTGGAATCTGATCAAAATGTGAAGGTCTTCTCATAAACAACCAGTGTAGTGTTGATCAATTCTACAATAAATATGTAATCAATCAAACTGCATCATATCCATCATATCAGAGGTGGACCACACTGACTGGATCTCATTTTTAATAAAAGAGCAATATCGGCCACATATATCGGTCCAACTCTTTTTGAACAAGAGGGTCTTTATCATTTCTCTGTCTTGATTCCTGAGCTTCTATTTTAAGGCGCACAAGCCTTTCACAGAACGATGATTTTGTTGCGAAATGTACCACCACACACACTTGGAGACGAGGCGAGTCTAATCCATCCACTCAGTGTATAAACAGTGTTTCATCACCAGTTGGACGGTGGGTTCACACTGTGGGTTGTGGCTGGCCGGCGTCACCAAAGCCTTCAACTCAAAAGGTCATCTGGCGTCCAGCAGCAGAGGGGAGACTCACTATAACCAGCCACATGCTGTAGAGATACCACACCAATACACAGGTGAAGCAAAATATAAACTGTGGTCAAGTAGAAAAAAGTGTTTTGTCTACAGGGAATATGCAATTTTGAGAAAAAGACTGTTGAAAGTTTGTTAATTTTGTGCTTGGTATACTTGAACCAGCTGGTATAAAAACACATAAATTAACTATTTATCCTCGTTTTGGATCATTGTTTTGTATATTTTATGAAAATGGCGGTGCCTTGACATAAATACTCATTGTGAATGCATTCATAAGGTGATTTATTACAAAACATGTCTACATACATATACAGTATATATGGCCTTCTGAAGAACCATTAAGGTGAATACTGGCACATTTTGCACATTTTGAGATATTGTTTTTTCTTCACATTCTAATATTCCTGTCATTTTTATATATTGCATATATATGTTTTGTATTTTTTACTTATTTGATATTCTTTGTCTCAGTAAGTTCTACTGGTGTTACTCTGGCTACCTTTTCATACTTTCTTTTATTCATTTATTGTGCTGAAAGTGTCAGTATGTTGATAGAAACCCCATTTGCTCTATTCTTATTTATATCCTATTCTTCTTTGCTGTATCCTATTACTATTTGCTGTTGCAATGGCCCAATTTCCCCACAGGGATCAATAAAGTTTCATCTAATCTTATCTTAGACGCCATTAATGCAAAGTGTTCATCTTCATTCCATCTCGCGTTTAGTGTTTCTACACTTTGGATGGAGTGGAGGCTCTGAGACTGGCGGCTCATTTCTCTCTATTAGGTGACTCCACATTCAGCTGTGCAGCGGTGAAGATGGATGGAGGCTGAGACCCGCAGATATGGGTCAACTCTGATGGATGACAGGCCGACTCCCCTACTATTAATGGAAAGGTCTGGAAGCCATGCAGCTGTTCTGAAAACAAAAAGTCACATATTTCAATAGGGGATGTGGTGAGCTCCTGTACAAACTGGTTATGCAACAGGGCCCAGAATAACTTTGGGTATCAAACATCTGAATACACAGTTACTGGAGTGAAATCATCCCTCTGTTAGACAGGAACAAAAGGGCAAGCAGAGGGTAATGAAGTCTGATCGAATGCTCTGAGAGAAACACGAAGCAAGCTGCATTCAATAAAACAGAGTTGAAAAGTAACTCAAGCGGTAATCCTTGAGTTCCTCATTTTTTACATTTTCTGTTGATGCAGTTTGAGTGTCTGTAGGTGGCGCTCTTTTCTTCTTCTGGTCAGCCATGGTGGCTATCACTGCTCATGCTAACTAGCCAGTTCTTCTTCTGTTTATTCCAAACAAACTGGAAATATGAAACGCATCACTTCCTGTGCGCCAGAGGAGTTTTCCCAGGAAAGACCTACCAGACACCGGCTGTTTAGAACAGCAAATATAAAAGCTTTCATTAACTGGCTATAGAGAGTAGCAAAACGGACATTTATTTATATTAAAATGGCAGATTACTACTTTATTATTACTACACAAGTTTCTGTATTAGATTTGGAGTGTGTTTAGAAGTATTTAATCCCTCTTTCACAGTCATGAATAGTGAGTACATTGTCTTGGACTTATAGTGACCCTTCAATTTATTTACGGACCACACAAAAACAGGTAGGCTGATAATTTTTGGGAGACCGTTTAAGAACATGCACAAAATCTTAATATTTTTACTATTTTCAGTGAGCTACTTGTTTACTTTTCCGTAAGCACTCTTACTCCAGCTTATGTTAAAGTTAAAGTTGCATTAGACAACTTCATACTTTGGAGGCCCCAAATGGCAGCAAGAGGCAACGGTTTGAATTTTGAGTTTCAATACCCAGAAATCCAGTAAGGTGACATCAGTGAAGGATACCAAGGGGACGAGAACGGAAAAGATCTAACGTTGGTGAGTCCAGCTTTCTCTGGACGGAGCGCTCACTCACTGCTGTTTAGGAGACGCTTTAGGATTTAACTCTTAAGTTTTGATTCATCACCTCCTCTCTATTGCAGCCACACTTTGTGATTTAGGCTGATAAGATGGGTGGATTTCTACATAAGAATCTTGCCAGGTGCAGCTTTATACAAAGTAACAGTACTTTTACTTCACGTCTCTATTTCAGTACTCTTTCCACCTCTACAGTATATCTCAGTTCTATGAATAATGGTATGAACGTCTTAAGGCTCATTTATGCTCCCTTTACGTACGAAAATAAATACGTCCATTTCAAACGATGTAACCGTCACTGCCCACATACTTCCATGCGTCCTTTACGTTGGCATCATGTTAAGCAATACATCCACTAGAGGGCAGTAGAGAGTCAAAAGTGTGTGTGTGTGTGTGGTACTGCTCCGTTTCGTCCGTATCCGTAAGCTTTCAGAAAACGTGCACAAATACGGACAAAATGAATGCAGAGTACAGACAGAAGTCCGTATACGTATTTAACGTTGAGCATAATTGAGCCTTTACAGGAACTATATCTACTCTTAGTCCTGGACTTCACCAGACTTTATTTGCTATACAGTTAATGAATAACAAATGCAGATTCACTGCAACTTAACAAAATTGGTGCTGACAATCTTTTAAGACAGGTTTCATGTCAAAGGAATAGCAACTATGTCATGAATCATTGCCTCTCGCTGTGTAGATTCGCTGTGACAGCATTTTGTGTTCCATTGTAGAGTTCCACCTTCTGCTAAACGATAAATGGGCCAGGATATCTGTTTCAAAGGCGGACATTTTTTGGGGGGGTTGCTGACTGTACTTGGGCTCCTCCAAAAGCCTGTCTTGACTCATAGCTGTAATCCCCTTGGCCTTAAGTGACCACAGACACACAGTACTGAGGCAGCAGTGCCTGGCTGCTGGATGCAGACTCACAAGGCCATTGATGTTGCATTAGTGGACTGTTGCTTCAGCAAACACCCAGCTCAGTATGAGGATAAAGTGTTAACTATGTACGTCTGCCAGGATAAACCCCCATGAAAATACTGCACTCTTTAATGTTGAGTCTGGCAGAAATGTGGAAATTGGATGTATATATAATAGGGATGGGACGATATGCTTATATCAAAATATGATTCGACATGCAATATGGGGTTCACGATTCAATACGATCACAATACGATGTAATAAATAAAGTTCAATGACAACAAAGTCTGACTGTGCAGAATTATGTTTATTTCTGAGACACAAATCTTTCTAGCGATGCCATTGGCTGCTAGAATGTAAACAACAATTAAAAATGTAATTACAAAGTGCAAAGTGAAGAGCTTGTGAAATTGTGATGGTGAAGCCGTCTCATTTGTCTCATTTGATTACTACAGCAGAATAAAATGAAGCTAATATCGCGATTTATTTTTCTGCCCCACGATACGTATTGTCACATTGTTGTATCGCGATATATTGAATTTCGATATATCGTCCCATCCCAAATATATAAGTATATAAACACTAATCATAATCTTAATCTTTTGCATTCTTACTTTGTGTACAGGGTTCCTTTTTGGTTTGAGTTTTGTATTGCCTTCCTGTGAAAAATTCTGTTGTCTTTCTGTGTAAATGATTTTTTTCGTTGTAAAATTTAATTTTTGCTTTTCTTTATTATATGAAATTCCTTTGATGTCATAGTCTCATTTTGTGTACATGGTCGTCATTGTGTGGTTTTAATTCTTGTTTTGTCTTTCAATGTGAATTTATTTTTTGTCATAACAGGGTATTTAGATTATTCCCATGTTTTAACTATTTCTCTAGTTTAGTTTTATGTGTATCCCAGGAAGACAAGCCTGTTGCCTGTGTGTCGACTAATGGGGATCCTTAATAAATGAATAACTAATAAATTATCCCAGTTCACAAACCCAGTTTTCAAGGTATATGGAGTTACTTCTGTATCTTTATTTTGAAAATTTAAAAAAAGTTTTCAGATTTGGATTCTTCTCTTTTCACAAAATGTCACATTTCATTAATTCAAAAGTTTTTCATTTATTCAAATCTTTTGTTTTTTCTCATTCAATCAAATCTTAAATAGACAGTGGCTGAGTAACTGCAGGCATTCAATCTAACACCAGACAGAGAGGGAGATAACTCAGTCACTGCCTGTTGTTTTCCACACATAGGAAACAACCTCTCTGCCACTTGTTAGTTTACAGGACTTTATATGTTATGTAATGGCCTCCAAGAGCTTCCAAGAGAATTTCAGCCTCGACATAAACACAGACCAGAGCTGCTGACATGCTAATGGTTCAGACTGGGCCAAACCTTTCAGGCCCAGGATAGGCTAACCTAGATTTTAAAGGTCGGAACTAATCAGTCATTGATCCAGTTGTATACAGAGATCTACACTGATGCCAAACTGTTTCTCTGGGTTGCCTGATTTTAGTTTGTGAGGGATTTATAGATGGAACAAGTGAAACCTAAACTAGTTTTAAGCTTGCCACACTGGTTTCAATAGCCACCTGTGCAGTACAGGCAAAGCAAATTGTTTATTGCAACCTACAGAATACTGTATAATGTGTACATCTTCCAGGTGCCAGATGATGTCACAATAGAGTACAACAGGTGTTTTTGTAGTAGCATGCATCTACCATTAGATGTCAGGCTTTACATAGATTTTGATTTGGGGTTTTGTTACTCTTTAAGCTGCCATTTTAAACTTGTAAATTTGTATCTACACACATTTTTCTCTCAAATGGCACTGGATCACTTGATTTTTTTTTTAATTTTTTTTTTTACCATGGTTACATCCATCCACAAGCGAAAACTGCCAAAGCATCAGAGGAAATAAATCAACTATCCAAGAAACTTTGAGGCCATCTCTCCAGATGAAGAAAATTTATTTTTAGGGGATTTGCGTAACTGCTTGAACACAAATTATCAGGATATAAGCTGCTACACCAGGGAAAATAAGAGGCTGGACTTGTGCTGTAGCACTGTTAAAGGTGCTTCTCCATCTATTGCCAGGTCTGACAAGATCTGGAATGAGGATAGCATCATCTGTCTGCAGGGGTGTTTTGATTATACCTTTGAAAGTCCAGACTTAAATGAGCAAATCAATATGATTTAAGACTATATAAATGTCTGTGCAGATACAGAAGACAGATAAAACATATAAAATAGCAGGCCACCCATACCCACTATCCCAGTGTTTTTATTTATTTTTTATCCCATTCTACTACCATGGTGTAGCTCTCTAACATATATTTGAGGCCTTTTTAATATCGCCTGAGTTGGATTTAAGAAACCATTTAACAACCAACATAAAGGATCAAAACTGGCAAAATCAGCCTATTTCTGATTGAACATAATTAATGAAAGTTGTGAAACTATAAATGGGCAGAATAAGAGAAAGGACACCAGAAAATTAAATGTTTAGGGGCATGATTTCCAACATCTTACAACCGTAATATGACCAACTGGAAGCTGAAGTAATAGAACAGCAAACCAACACTACTGTAGTTCCCACTCACATCTTTTGGTGAAATGACACAATTCATGGTATTTGTCTTATTTCATTTCTGTTACTTTCCAACTCTGCCTTTATCACTGAATGTAAAGAATCTGTCAATAACACTATCTAATTTTATAGCTGCATCAAAAACAAAAGAAGAAATTTTAAATGAACCTGCATAACATGGTGAAAAACTATAATTCAAGACACTTTAATGCTTTTAAGGCTTTACATGTAGATAATTTAAGACTTTTTAAGGAGCCAGAGATTAAGATAACAGCTGATTTACACAGACGATAAGTGGGAGCTACTTCACCTAAGATATGAAAAAGTATTCTTCCTCCCTCTCCCCTCTTTCCTGGTTATGAAACTGCTTATTAATGGGCAGATATAACACAGACAGGGGGGTTATTGGTGAGATTTAGAAGGCAAATGCTGACTTCTGTATATCAGTGTCTACAGTACATGTAAAGAAAAGTAGAAAAAAAGTGAGGGTGAATACATGACAGATAGCGGGATGAGCCAGGACATATTTTAACATGTTTCTAGAGCGGCCTTGTCGAGCGATCCCCATAACCAAGTACAGAAGGTCAGTCACATTAATCACATGAACTACAGTGACAGGCAAGAACACAGCCAGGAACAGAGAGTACAGTACGCTCCTATGGGACTTTGCATTGGATCAGACCGCTTTGGAAACCATTAAAGGTGCAATAACTGATTTTTCTGCTCCACGTAGCACAAAATGACCGTAATACATCTGCGTGGGGGTTGATGGGGTTTTCGATCGATACCAGTGACCCAACGATTACTTGGCCAGGTGCTGAGATTTCTGGCTTTCAAAACTCACTTTCACACACACACACACACACACACACCTACCTACTGGCATTTTCAACTGCTCAATGGAGGACACATTTCAGTGACGAAAGGCTAAAAAGCCTCCTTCTCAATCGCATAAACGAACGCGAACAAAACAGATTCTGACAATATATAAAAAAAACTAGTCCTGTTGCTCAATTGTGGTTAAGTGAATCTCTTCCTTTATGTTATTAAACCTTTCAGTTTGACCAAGTGAAAAAGGTGGGAGACAGGACTTTGACAAAGCAGATACTGCCAATTTTTAAAAAATGAGTCCGCCTTTTTACAATTATTGATAAACATACTGTTTTCTTCGTTCAACATATTGAACATATTCCGTGGCTCATTCAAATGAATGGGAAGTAAAAATCCAAATGCTATGTATTTTTAATGACACAACCTTGTAGAAATACACTCATGCTATATATCACCATCATTGACCTTATAAAAAAAAAACAGACTTACTATTTTTTGTTATTATGGGATTTAACTGTAAAATGACGGAAGAAAAATGTAATAATTGTCAATAACCGTAAATTTAAGGCTACTGGACACTGGAAATGCATGTTAAGTGACGTGAAATTTTACGGTACATTGCATGTAAATACACATCTTTTTTTTTACGGTGTACAAACTCGTCCAGCTGCATCTGATCGTGGTGAGTAGTTTATATTCTGGTTTTCATGGCGGTCAAGTGCCAAATAACCCCCATGTTAAAACTAAGTGGAATATTGCTTTAAAGGGAGAAAAATCTTCTTACTCTTTATCAAAGTCATCAAATACCAGTTTAAATCAGGAAGACTCACTTTAATCATGCTGCATGGAGAAAATCCATACAGCAACTGGATAATATAGCGGTTTCAGTATTTCATAATCATATCTAAATCTGATTCTGCCAGCCAGAGGGAACCGAGGCACGATCCAGAGAAAACAGAGGAGAGGGAACGCTCCTTGTGAATCAATGAACCCAAATGCTGAACAGTATTCTCCTCACAGACAGAAAACAATATATTCCAGACATGCCTCATCTCTCTGTAGGGGTCAGAGGCTAAACATTACGCAGTGACAAAGAATAGCGGTCGCTGTATTAACATAGAGATGAACAATGCCACTCCACAGATAGGGCCTTATCTGGGCAAGGGAAGACAAATTACCATGGGGCAGGCCATAGGAGAGAGGTGTGTGTGTGTGTGTGATGGTGTGAGAGCTAAGGAAGAGATTCGGTTCAATTCTCTTCACCTTTGTGATGCAAATCGAGAGTTTCAGGGGAAGACGGTGCCTTTTCTTCATGTTGGTCAAATCACAGAGGCATTATCCGTCACACTGCAGGGTTTTTATTTTGGCGAAGCTCAATGCGCCATCCTGTGGAGAAGGCTGGGATTGCTTTCAGAGAGAGTTGAAGCAAAGATGGGATTTTTTTTTTTAGGGATTTCAGAGCTGAGAATTTCCTGGATAGGAATTGCTCTCACCAAAAATGACAAGTATTCAGTGTTTTCCCCCAGTATTTTATTCCGGTCAGGGTGGAAAAGCCTCTGAAAGAGCGGTTAAATCATCATGGGACACTAAAACTCTCCATTAAAACTCAGACTAACAGCTCTCTCTCTGTACTCTGGGATACATTACTGCCTTTAAATGAAGCATTTAAAAAAAAATCATGTCATGTCAGAGGTGAACCACACTGACTGGCTGATATCTGATACTTAAAGATTAAAGGAGCTCCTTGAATGACGTGAGGGATTTGAGGAAGAAAAGGAGGTGAAGAAGAAGAAGCAGACTCAACCTGCCTGTTATGTAAGCATCTCCAAGACGTTGGCATGGTGAGGATATGACTCAGATTATGATGGATATTAACACCAGGGCTGGAAAGACGAGCAAAATATCTCAATGAAGTAGAAGTGCTGCTACTTTGCTGACATTTTACTTAATTAGAGGTAAAGTTATGGGAATAAAAAGCAACTTAAAGTAAGATACTACATACTTAAAGTAAAATTACTGACTTAAAGTAAAAATAAAGTGATGCTTTTCTTAGCTTGATGAGCCACATCAGCTTCATCTAGTTGTGTGTTAGTGATGCTATATAGTTCTATGATGTCTCTGTATTTCTGCTTTTTACCACAATTTGAACCACCTTTGGTCTGTCTGTTGCTATTTGTTTTCATCTCACACTCAATAAAATGAATATTGACCTTCCAAAGAACCAAAGAAATCTTTGAAAAAATTATAATAAAATAGACAGAAATTTGTTTGGTTTAATATGAAGTAATAATATTAAGTGAACTCAAATTGTTTGAAGGGTCCGTCATTGGATCAATGGAACCAAACTATTTTTCCTATTGTCCATATACAAAACAATCCACATATTATTAACAAAAAATGGGTTATATTATGTTGAAAATGAATGTATGGTTAATGTATAAGCTGTATCTTTACCTCCATCCTGTGGCTATAAGACAGTACTGCAGTTCCATAAAAAACTCTAGCTGAACTCCACATTTCTTCTGCTGTAAATCTGACAATCCTGAAGTATCTGAAACAACATCAGATTACAAAGCGATGGAGCTTCACAGCATGTGGTCCAGACAAAGTGACCACCCATCATCTGCCTGTTTAAAATAGAAACCTCATCCGTCTCTCTGCCCCAGCGCTCCACATATAGAGCCATTGAATATTTAAAATGTCTTCATCAACTGGCCCTGCTGCTGTAGAAAGACAAGTACCGCCACACATTATCACACATCCACATCTTCTTTCCCATTTGATTCTCCAGGATGAAAAACCCTTATAGCTTTTAATGAAATACCTTGCCACCATATGTTTAAAACAGAGTCTCCATCTAGTGGTTACGGTTTGAATGGTAAGTCCCAGAGATGAAAAATAGAAGCCGTAGCTCAATATTTTCCAATCTGTTAGAGTTTTATTGACACATTTCCATAAAGTAGCAGATATGATTTATGACCAGTGTGGCAGCTTTCCATAGCAGCTTAGGTATAGGAAGTAAAACAGGTATAAAATGACAGAATATTAAAAAGATAAACAGTAAAATACCCCAAGATTAAAAATGCAAAGCAGTGTTAATAAAACATGTTCATGATAATTAGAAGAGGGATACATTCTGATTTCACAAATGATTTGTGGATACAGGATATGATAGAAAATAATCATCAGTCAGTCAGCACACAAAGGCATATCTGGAAACCAGGTTTTCTTGCCTGGATGCTGATAATTCATAGAAAAATCAACAGATTAATGTCATTTTCTAGAATAGAGTGCAGCTGGTTCACATGCACTTATCCAGTTATGACACAACATACAACATAACTCACCACAGTATATATAAAATCCAATGTAAACACTACGGGTAACTATAATATCTGGCATTCAAACAATCAATTTAATCATCCATTAAACATATAAACATAATCAATAAAATATGGATAATATGGTTCAGCGAGTAACAAATGTTTGTGTGCAGAAAATCACAAAAACAACATATTGAATGGGATTAGACTGATATTTGGGGTTGATATTGTCCTTTTATTAAAATGGGATCTGGTCCAGTTTGATATGATGGATATAATTCCATTTGATTGATTACATATTTACTGTAGAATTGATCAGCACTACACTGGTTGTCTAAGGCAGTGATTCTCAACCTTTTCATATCAAGGACCCCTAACTTAGTCCACATTAGGGCCACAGACCCCCATTTGATGAGATTTTGTCTCTCGGACCCAAATTTGAGAATATTTTTACTGTTAGATATGATTTTGTCCAGAATTCCATGACTATCTTTATTGTAGGTAGAGAGATAACAGTGAAGCTATGACCAAAACAGTCATTCTTCTACATTCTCTAATTGTGTTGACTTCTTGTGAATTAAATAATGGTGAAGTTTAACAATTCATCCATTTGCTGGGGACCCCCTGGAACCCCCTCAAGGACCCCTGGTGGTCTCTGGACCCCACGTTGAGAACCACTGATCTAAGGGAATCATGTTCATCAACATGAACTGATTCTAATGAGACATTTTGACATTTTCTAAATGCTGTTTCAGAGGCTTTTCCAGCCTGACAAGAAGAACATTCTGGGGGAAACACTGAATACTTGGACTTTCTTTTAATTTTATCAGCTATCGATAACTGCAATCCAAAAAAAATGGTGTCAGTATCGGCCTTTAACAATCCATATCGGTCGACCCCTAATGCTGAACTGTCCAAACACATTAGTTAAAGTTTGGTGATGGGTGTTGGATGGTGATACAACATTGTAAGTTGGCTGATATGAGTTGGAGACTTTGGCAATAGCAACATACTGCTCACAGTTAAACATTCATCAGATATTTGGCTTCCTTTACACAGCATATTAGCTTTGTTTCATATTGCACAGTGTAACAGGCGAAAGCTGTTGTTAGTAATAATCCAAATCTCCCTGATGATCCGAACCGCCATCATCATGTTAACATTTAAAAGTACAGGGAAAAAAATAACTTGTTAACAACCGAGAGACACGAAGGCATCTGTGTCCCGTTTGTTTAAATGGAGTAGAAATAAAAAGCGATGTGAACTAAAAGCCTGGCAGGACACGTTTCCTCAGGTTTGATCCCTTGCTGGGTGTTAGAAGAAGAAATCCATCAGAGGATCACGCAGCTGGAACCGGCGGCCTCTGGACTGCTGGACACACAAACACATCGTTACTGAATGGAAACTAACTTTGACAAACTTTCTTCTGAAACATTTCCAGTCAAATCAATGCATCAAATGAGCATGCAAGTCTGATCAAATCATATTGAATAAAAGAGACAAGACACGCACATATTGTAGCCCTTGACCCGCCTAGCTTCGGGTTCCATAATTACAATAACATCTATCAGAGATGATCCCACCCGTCGTTCTGAAATATATTCCAGGTCAGGGCATCTGCAGGTTTTAGAGAGCCAAATTTAAGACTTTAAGAGCTTTCTAATCCTACCTGGAATTGAATTGAAGACCAATTTCACAACCAAAATAAAGAAACAAAGCTGACAAAGATGGGCTACTTCTGAATGAACATAGGAAATGAAAGGTCTGAAACTACAGATGAGCAGTATAAGAAAAAGGACCTCAGGAAATTAAATGTTTAAGGACATGATGTCCAACATGTTTGGCATACTGTATTAACCCTGTTGTGTATTAATCAAAGAGTGGAAACCTGCAATTACACCTCTAAAATCTTTACCTAAGACATTTTAATACTTTTAAGGCCTTAAATTTAGATTATTTAAGGCTTTTCAAGTTTTTGAGGACCTATGGATATACTCATTCATACTCAGTGGTGAGTAGGCTTGGGCCAAATATCGCGATATTTTGTGAATATCGCAATATTTTCCACAGTATCGAATATCGCACCCACCCACCCCAATGTCCCACACCTGGCCACGGCACCATGTGTTGCTTAGATCACAATTGTGCAAATTTTAAACTTATAAACCTATAATCTTCTAGTGATAGGATAGTAAAAAACAAAAATAATCATAGTGGTAGTGAAAAATTTTCAATTTTATTTCAAGTGGGTTGAAGCCCGTTGTCCCGGAAATGGCAGGAATGAGCAAATCACACCAAATGGCCATTGTTTTTGCTTGAATAGTAAGATCAAATTTCTAGGCTATAAAAAAAAAAATTAATAACCTGGAAATCTGATGTAATTTAGAAGAAATAAAATTAAATACCCCCCGCGATAATATTGTATATCGCGATATTTTCGCGGGACTGCATTGCAATATTACATTTTGGATATCGCCCAAGCCTAGCGGTGAGTATCCCACCTCTGCACTGGAGCATCAGACAGCTTCATCCTCTTGGGGGCGCTGTCCTCCTGCTCGGCTGGAGCTGTCTGAGCGCGCTCACTGGGCTCGGCACTCACCTGAGGGGAAGAGCGGCGACATGTTTCACCATGATCGAAAATGGATGGAAGTTTTCTTTCACGTTGCTTTTCCAAGACTTTCCATAACTAAGTCGGAGCACTTCCATGACATAAAAATGTTCTTCCTTCCTGCTTTGTTGTTTTTCAGTCTGGTTTCCACTAGTTGGAAAATACATTCTGCTACATTCCTAGAAAGTGATCCATTTGTAAAATTTCCTGACCTTCCCAATCTCTCAAAATCCTATGATATTCCAGGAATTCTATGACCAGTGGGAAACTTGTTGTATGTGTTACCACTGTGCATGTGTGTGTATGTATGTTAGTCCTAGCTAATTCAGCATCATCTTCATCTTGCCCACTTTTAACCTTTTCTTTAAATTTGTCTTGTTTATTTATTCTTATTTAAAAGTATTTCCTTCTTATTTTATATCCTCGTCATGTATTTTACAATTTCTGTCTATGCCTTTATGTAAAGCATTTTGTAAACTCTGCTTTAAGATAAGAATAGCGATTTATGACATTAACAGGTTTTATCATGATCATCTGGATTATTATTTGTGTGCAAGAGTGTAAATGTGCATTTGACAGAGATACTGACTGATTCATAGTGAGTGTGGCAGAAGTGTGTGCATATGTGAGCATTTGAGGATACAGTTTGACAGAGCGTGTGCAGCTCACCATGTTCCTCTTGCTGCCGGGCTTGGTGCTGGTGGTTGGAGTGTTGTGGCTGTCGGTGGCTGAGTGGAGGGGTTTCCTGCACAGATCGTCTCTCTTGTGGACCACTGTGTTGTTAGATTGCAGCTTCCTGGACACAGAACATAGACAGAACTTAGAATTGTGTAGAGTAGCAAAATGTGTAGGCCAAAATTTGTAACGCAACGCTAACACCTGCTGCATTGTCACACGTTTCAGGTAGGGACACTAAATTAAAATTACTGCTAAATGAACATCTAGCTAATCAGCCAATAGGGATTGCCACAAATGCAAAAACTTGATATCTCAGACCAAATGTTCTGAAATTTGGTGCATGTTGTAAGAAATAAAATGGATATTGTGCGTTTTATATGAATAACACACTCTGTTCTTTGTCCTGCAAAGTGGAGTGTCTTTTGTCTTACTTACTACAATGATGTAATCAGTGCTTGAATGCATGCATAATCACTATATATGGTTATGTGTGGTTTTGAGTGATTCTATAGGTGGACATGCAGTTAAAAGTCCGAACTGGTGGGTTGGTTTTGAGCCAAGTAGGTTTGGCTATGGGCCAAGATTTATAGTTTTGTTTACTTCAACCTATATAAGTGGATCGTAAACTCCTGTCTTGGTCACTTCTTTGTTGCTTGTCTGGAACACTGAACTGAACCATGCATGTCTGAATAAAGAATCCACAGAAGACTCTTGAACCTTGCTTATTCATTTTGACCCACAACGGGTGAAGTAAAACTTTGCATTTACAATGTGTTCAAGGACCAAGTCTTAGTCTGTATATGAAATTTGGTTGTGATTGGTCAATGTGGACATGGCTTATCGGAGAGTATTTTATAACCCAATTTCCTGTGAGATTCTATATACTACACACCTGAAGCTATACTCAAGAATCCCTTTGATACGAATTGGTGTCCCAGCAATTATGAATGTAATTGGACACATGGTGGCACTGTAACGAGCGATCAAAAGTAAAATTTCAGAAGGTCATTGTCTTCAATGTCACTTAATCATTCATTTCTTGTTAATTTGTGTTTTCAGTGAATTGGTGTGTATTTGTTTACATATCTGTGTGTATGTGTGTGTGTAATTTTAGGTGTATGTCAGTTTGTATGGATGTAGGTATGTAATTAGGTGATCGTGTGTAGATTTGGACTTACATATACTGTATGTATGTCTGTATTTACCGATGCAACACTTCATGCACTTTCAGCTAGCCCACACAGGTTCATGTGAAACTATATTGTCTAGTTTGTAGTTAGTGCTTTTGTGTGTTTTCATACAAATAAATGACTGTCAACAATGTTATAGCAATATAGCAGTGTTATGAAGTTCATGAAATTTTTTACATTGTCTGGTGTCTGGTAGCTCTTTCCTGGGAAAAATCCTCTGGCGCACAGGAAGTGATGCGTTTTATGTTTCCGGCTTGTTTGTAATAAGAAGAAACACTGGGTAGTCAGTAGTCAGTTTGATACTCCTTACAATGATGTATATTAGTATTAATATAGGTTAATGTCAGCCTAAAGGTGGTATTTCTTCTTCTTCTTCTTCTTCACTTTCTGTCACTGAGCATTGATCCATGCACTGATAAGTCCCTCGGTTAGGAGCTGTGTGTGTGTGTGTCTCTGTGTGTGTGTGTGTCTCTGTGTGTGTGTGTGTGTGTGTGTGTGTAGGTGTTTATAAGCTGTAAATAAGGGTTTGTTTCACCAAAGGAAAACCACTATGCACCGAAAAATAATTGCAAACAAGTTTTTCCAGTGCTTTGATCTTTAATGTGGCAAATATTAAAAGCTTTCCCCTTGGGTTCGCTAATATTGTAGTTGCTGACAATAAGATAACTGGTACTGTATGTGATGCACAGATGGAATGGGAGGGGGGAGAGTGGGGGGGTATATTTCTCATCTAAAAACAATGAAAGCACAATGGGGAGCAATCTGATATGACTTGGCAACGGAAAACGATAAGGTTTGAATTTCTGATGATCATTGGTGGCAAAATCCAATAGATTCAGAGACGACGGTCCAGGCAGCACATAGCCACCTTTAAATCAATAATTCACTTCAGTTGTACACACACACACACACACACACACACACACACACACACACACACACATCCTTCCACTCATCCCCAGTGATCTCAGAGCTGATGACCCCTGGTCCTCTCAGCCTGTCCTCTCTTCGGTCCTCCACCACCGCTAATTACGCTCCCTGGAGTTTAGAGCCGTCAGCCTGCAGCCTCCATGCAGGATCAGCTGTGTGGTCTGAGGGCTCTGACAGCCTCTCCTCTCTCCTCTCTGACAGGGTGATAAACTAATTAGCCCGGTCGGGCGCGCCGGGGTCGGGGCCCCTCAGCCCGGCCGGCCCCGCTGCTTAGAGAGGCTGACCCGGACTCTCCTTCAGGGAGCCCGGGCCAGGCGGGCTGGGAGTCCTGTTACTGAGGCCTGGCTGCACAGAGCCGGGCTGATCGATGCTGAGAGGCTGTCTGCGAGACTGGCAGTGTCGAGGCACAATATCAGGCTATGTGCAAGTTTCAGAGAGACCAACTCAAGACTTTTTAAGACCTTTTTAATGCTACCTGGAATTTAATTTAAGACCATTTTAAAAACCAAATTAAAAAAGCAAAAATTGGCAAAAACACAATTTCTCATTGGACATAGCTGATGAATAAGCTGAAACTATAAATTGGTAGCATCAGAAAATGTGAATGTCTATTTACAGGGTCTCTGCAGGTTTCAAAAAGCCAAATTTGAGCCTTCTTCAGACCTTTTTAATGCTACCTTTAATTGGACTGAAGACCAATTTAACAAGCAAAATAAAGAAACAAAAAGTTGTTGATGATAATGAAAGTTCAACCCTGCTCTTTATTAATCTAAGCGTGGACATGTAAGTGGGTCAAATTTAACATGACCTGCTGGAAGTGCAGTAATGTAATATAACATAAGGAAATATAAGAAAATACAATACCTTTTTTAAGACCTTTATAATGCTGTTCAGAATTGAATTTAAGACCGATTTAAAAACCAAAATAAAGAATCAAAGCTGGCAAAACCAGCCTATTTCTGATTGAACATAGCTAACAAAGTTCTGAAACTATAAATGGGCAGGATAAGAAAAAGGACAGCAGGAAATTAGTAGTTAAGGGACATGAAGTCCAATATAGCAGTGGTTGTCGATCCTGGTGCTCAGGACCCAGAGTACTGCTGGTTTTCTATCCTACCAGCTAGTTAATTGCAGTCACCTGGCTCCCAGGTGTAAATCAGTCCATGATTAGATGGCTAGAATGAAACCCAGCAGAGACCCGGTTTCTGATGACCAGGATTGACAACCACTGCAATAGAGGCTTTGCAGTTGCGTCACAAAATTTGTGTCAACTACGGCTGGCACCATCATGGGGTTCCATTGGAGAACTGGCTCTACGCAAAGAATGTCTAAATATGTAACAACTGGACAAGAAAAAGAGAAATAAACTAGAGTAAACTCTTGTCTTTAGCCCTAGTCTCTACTCCAAAACACTCTGAATTGTAGCTTGAGAAGAGTCAGCTCAGTTAACCTGAACAAACTTTTTTGGCTAGCTAACTAGCCAGCAGGCTCATTTAGTAAAGCAACCAATGTTGATGTTAACAAGCAACTTCTAGCTATTAGAATGTTAGCTAGTTACTGGGCAAATCAGATGTGTTTACAACAACGACAGTGATGGTTAGCTGACCAGATACTATGGTTAGCTAGCTAACATTATCTATATACAAAATAAACCAGATGTATCGGTGATGTAATCATCAGTTCCCAGTCAAACCAGCACAGACATTAACCATGTCTATTGTTATGACTCTGGTCATTTGTGTTTGTGTGGGTTAACAGCTCTCTTCTCTCCTCCTCAATGTGTGCATTCAGTGTGTGTGTGATGAGATTCAGGTTCACCTTCCTCCCCCTCTCGCTCAATCCCATTTCCAACAATGGAGGCCGCCCTGCTGAATCATTGAGTTGTGTGTGTGTCTTTAGCTGGTAGCATTGTGAGTAGGCCTAAATTGTGGGTTCCTATGTAGACACCTCTAGGATGTGTTAGACACTTATAGATCTGTTTTACTATGCTGTAAATATTCTTCACCAAAATTAGCAGTAAGTAGGAGTGAGAAGCCCTTTCTTTTGTAATCATTTTTCTCCTGTTTTTTTTGATTAGGAGTTAGGTTAGAGCTTTGTCTTTTGTTTTAACTTTAATTCTTTTGTTAGGGAAGTTAAGGGTTTTTTGAATTGAATTGTTTTGTTTGTTATTTTGGGCATGGCTCAGCTCCGAAGCCAAAACAAATAAAACTGCTACATTGTGAACGTTGGTTGTGGTGCGGCTGACCATTCTTGGGAGTGGGAAAAGGGGGGGGGGGGCACCGAACGTGTTGGGTCCTGGTTTCCCTTAGACCAGGGGCGTAACACTATTGAATTCTGTTGAGACGACCAAGTCGTACATTTAGAAACACAATCAGCTGTTGTTTCCCAAGAGCTGTGGACCTCCAATATGGCTGCCAGAGAGTGCGTTAAAAAGCCCTCTATTGTAAAGCAGAGCCGATGGAAAAAAAACAAGTTTTGTATATTGTATTAACACAAGTCTGTATTAATCTAAGAGTGAAGATGCAGCACAAAGAAATGTGTCATTGTATGGTGAAAAAATACCTAATGACTGTTTTTAAGATATTTTAATACTTTTAAATTTAGATAATTTATGTTAACTTTTTAAGGACCCGCGTGTGTGTGTGTGTGATAAGGGCATACCGGATAGCAGAGCTGAGGCTTTGGTACCAGTCATTGAGATCCTCCTGGTTGCTGGACATCAGTAGGAGTTTGGCTTGGGGGAAGGTCAGCTGGAGGAAGAAGAGGAAGAGGTGGAGTGTTAGGTGTGTTAGGTGTTTGGATGGGAGTTAGGATGGATACAGATGGAACTGGTCAAATTTAAAGATATTGAATATTGCCAAAAACATTGAAAAGATATCAACCTTCAAAAACCTATATCTGTCAAACCCTAATCAAGACTAAATCAAACCTTTCCATGGTATATTCTGCTTTCGACTCTGGCTATAAAGGATAATGTTTCAGAGAGTTATTGCTTTATAGGGTCAAATAAACTGCTTCCAGATATAGCGGACTTTGTTAATCCCAAACTATGGAATTATCAAGCTTTTAGTTTATATTTTAGTGGCACAGCCATCTGTTAGTCATTAGCAGCCTGGGTACAGCAGGCCTGATATGGCAGTAACATGATCAGAACAGTAGAGGGCAGGCCAAATCCAGTCAGAAACCTTCCTGGTCAGCTTGTCACACAGCAAAAGCTCCTACTACTACTTCATAGCCATTCATCCGCCTCGAAAAAAACTCAAGTTGAAATCAGAGGATGTTCTTTACAAGAACGCGGAGAATGCATACCTTAATAAAGTTAGAGAAATCAAAGAAGGCTGCACAAAAGACCACCTGCTGCTAAATCTGTTCAGATAAGGAGGAAAAAAACACTAATATTAAACTGTTAAACAGGCAACCGGACCAAAATGTGTCGTGAAATTTCCCTACATGTCCCTGCTCCTCGCGAGTCTACAGTGTGGCGGGGTTCATGCGAGAGGCCTCTCCCTCTGAGTCAACAGTAATTACCAACTCTCTCATCCACATTACCAAGACCGGCCTCAGATTGCGCTTGTCAAACAAACCAATGGGAGCTGTCCGAGCCCAAACAAAAGGGGCTTTTAGAGCAGAATAATTACAACGGGAAAGCTATTACAGAGGATCAAAATTAGGCCTTCACCATATTAAATGACCTTTCACATTTACCTGAGGCTGCAGCCCCAACACGGGAAACCACCTTGGCCAGCGGTGACATATCGATAATTTCCATCTGTTTGGACAGAACTTTATGACGGTAAAGACGAGCATATACCTATTAAAAAAATATAATGACGTTTTTTAAGGAAGGGGGAGGGGGGAGTGTCTCATTATACATTAAATGGATTAAGATTTCAAATGTACCATCATCAAAAGTATTATCTAATTACAGAGTTCAGTGAGCGGGGCCGAATGGAGCGGTGCGTGATATTAGGCACTCGCCACTTGGGGGACGGCGGGTTGATTTATGCACAAATAGATTCCACTTCTATTGCAATGCGGTAATTAGGGATTTGTCAGGATATCTGACCCTCTTAGGTAGAAATTACTTTGTATAATAAGAACGGCGGAGCACGAAGCCTCCTCGCCGCACATAATTTAGCTTGATTATTTATACATCAAAGGGAATCTGTCAGGGATGTGGAAAAATATTCAAGTAGTGAGGGGATATTAGGGGGGGGGGGGGGGGGGGACCGCAGACAGCGAGAGAGAGAGGGGAGAGAGAATAAGGAAGACTGAGGAAGTAGGAGAGAGGAAGAGACAGAGAGAGGGAGAGTGAAAGACAAGAGGATGAAGAGAGAAACGGGGGGCTGCCCAAAAAATAAAAGCCCGCTTTCTCCGCCAAACATGCGTGCGGAAGGGAAAAAAAAAAACACCGGAAATTTTAATAAAAGCTTCTTTTTTTTTTCAAACTTTGCATATAGATTGCCATGGCATTTACAGCTGTCAAATTTAATTTGGCTTTAATTCTTCATGGCCCTGGATGAGGAGGGCTCTGGAGTGCTGACAGCCCTTTTCCTTGAGCTCAGGTAGGGGCCCGGGATCAATAATGTGTCCTTATGAGAAATTACGCGTAATGCTATTGAGTATGCATTTGGGCCTCAGCGGGATAAGAGGCTAATGAAATGCCATTTCTGCCATTAGATAACGTGGAGCGGGGCTGGCGGAGAGGGGCGACAGGCTTGAGGAAGATGTATTTACTGGAGGGCCGGAAAAGATGGATCTCCAGCCTAATCTGATCCAACAACTCGGAGATTCTGTTACAGCAGGCAGCCGTCACTACACTCCCCGGCTATTCACACACACACACACACACGCACACACACACACACACGGTCCAAATAATACAGACTAGCCTCCCTGTCAGCAGGCTTTTCATTAGTCACTTGAGGGATGCTTTTAATTCACACTCCTTTGAACTTTGAACCAATTAAGTCACATGGGCTTGGTCGCGCCAATACGTCAATGGGCCTGTCAATAAAACCATACTGCAAATGCTGGACAGGCCGTGTAGTCTTAATGCCACAGAAAAGGCGTGAAATCATGCCAACATTTCGGGGGGTGATAGACACCGGTTTGAGCAGCCGGTGGAGTAATCAAACCTCAACATAGCAGGTCTGCATCACAGGGAAGCACATTACCAGCAGAACATGAAGAGCTCTTTGAGCAAGCGCAACATCAGCCCAAATGAATATTGATACCGTGCAGCATCAGCGCTAAACACTCGCTGCATAAACGGTTTGGTTACTTGCTCAATGACGCGCGACTCGTTCCTTTGAATGTTTCATGACAGCGACTACATCATTTAGACACAATTTGTCAGCCGGCAGCTGTACTGAGACCTGGGAGACGGATCAGACGGAGAGGAGAGGCGCATTAAAAGTTCAAGTTTTTTGGGGCTACTTCGACGAGGGTTTTTTTGAAGTAATTAGGGAGAATAAGGGGGCGAGGGAACAGAGGTCTCAACTGACAAGCAGAACAGAATGACATTTCCATTCGGCGCGAGCCCAGTGGGGTTGTCACCGCGGTGTACGGGATGCGTTTAGGAAAGCCGTGTTTTGGCAGAGCACGCAACAGCAACCATCAAGGACATAAGTGAGACAAATCAAACCAACGCACATCAAAAGTGGAAATTAAATAATGTCTCTTCTAAGGATTCACTCATGTGTATATTCAAATCAATGAACAGATGTCTCCCCACCTGGTTCCCACCAAATACTGTGCACGCACTTTTTTTTTTTTTTTCCTCTTTTCAGATATTCAACTTTTCCTCATTTTTCACCATGACTGACCTAGGAAAGAAATAAACTGACATGTCAAAGAAAAAACAGGGTGGGATATCACCTCGTTTTGGAAATACTTGAAGAGTTTTGTTCCAAATTGAGATATCCATCATTTGATCATACAAAATGATTGATAGCAAAAAGCTAAAAAGAGTTATGACACTTTTTTCATGACAGTGAATGACGTCAGGCCTTGACTAACAAAAACATCTCTCCATCATTTGTTGTGAAACCTGACTGTATATTTATGTATGTACTCGATATACAGGTTCCTGCCGTGGCCCTTATGTAAAGTCCCATAACTTTTCCATAACTAAGTTGGAGCGCCATGACCTAACAATGTTCTTCCTTCCTGGTTTGTTAATATTGTTTTTCATTTTGGTTTCTATTACAGTTGAGCTGAAAACCATCGAATGCAATGAATGTGTGAAACAAGTTGGAAAATACATTCTGCTACATTGATCCACTTGTAAAATTCCCTGATATTCCCTGATTTCCCCAGAGACTTTATCAAATTCTCTGACTGTCCCGTCTGGAATACACCCCTCATAATTCCATGATATTCCAGAAACTACTGAAACTCTGCCTGGCCAGCTGACACTCACGCTGAGCAGGCCTCCCTGGCTCTTGGTGTGGCCAAACACCTTCTCCACGGTGCAGTCCTGCAGGGGATAGGCGTGCTGGCCGGAAAACTTGTCCCCGTTGGTGGGATGCAGCGCGCTGCAGCGCTTGGCCTGCAGCAGCATGTCGGAGAACAGGAAGAACATCTTGGGCTTGGCCTCGGCGCCTTTAGGGGCCACCGTCTTCAGCCAGCCCTCGCGGATATACCACCTCCCTGAGAGAGGAGAGGAGGGAGAAACACAGGAGGGTTATTCGTTCAATCATTTTCTCCCAGCGTGCACTGAGACACCCAGGACAGATCTCCAGTCCATCACAGGGTTGACACAGATAGACAGTAGGGATGGGATGATATATTGAAATTCAATATATCGCAATACAACAATGTGACAATATGTATCGTGGGACAGAAAAAAGAATCACTATATTACATTTTATTCTGCTGTAGTAATCACAAATGAGACAACTTGCCCATCACAATTTCACAAGTTCTCAAATTGTGAACCCCATTGCGTATCGTATCGTATCGTATCGTATCATATCGTATCGTATCGTATCGCATCCTGAGAAAAGCATATTGTCCCATCCCTAATAGACAGACACTCACATTCATACCAATGGGCAATTTGGAGTTTCCAAACCACCAGACTGTGGGAGGAAACAGAGAACATAGGGAGAACATGCAAACCCTATACAGAAAGGACTGGGGCCACTGAGACACTGTGGTGCCCTGGGTTATGGTCACTCTACAAAGAGATGCACTGAAGGAAGACAGGGTGAAAAAAGAAAAAAATGACACAAAAGATTGAGGGTTCATATTATCGCAATCGGTCCATTTTTCGTCACGACTGCTTTTTGTAGAGCGCTAACTGCATTGCGATACTAGTCATCACAGTCATCATCCACGCAGCATCAAACTGCAGGAATTGCTAACGGAAAATGAGATAAACTAAGACACGCTGAACTGAAAAGAGAAATGAAGGCTGTTTGAGGGGGAGTAAAGAAGAAGAGAAAGAATGCATGAGACAGACTCAGTGGGAGGTAGACATGGGAGGGTGGGAGGGGGGTGGGGGGGTGTGGCTGCTGAGGGAAACTCTCATCTCTTTCACCGTGATTGGCAGCAGCATGATGATGGCTAATAAGCGAGAGGCTGACATTTGGATAGATAAGATGAAAATTCAGCCTGGGTCCAGGGTTTTTTTGTAATTGCCCCAGCCAGTAGCCTGTGATTGCAGCTAGCCTGAGTGGCCATAGCTGTGCCTTTGGGGCTCAGGGAGGACATTTTCAGCTACAGACAAGCCCACTGTGATTAAGTGAAGGGGCCAGGCAGGGGTCAAATTGCTTTTAAAATGCCATGGGTCTCAAATGGAAAAACAGTCGAGCGACACGCCATGACTGTCTCAGGTGTTGTGTGGAGATTGGAGCAGTGGTCGTGATCATTCCAGTAAGAATGATGTAAATGTACGAAGTATCTCCTGTTTGGGGCTCATGCACTCCCTTTAAAGTAAACTTACTTGAAGAGCAAGCAGTCACAGTTTTAATATGGGAGCATGTGTTGTTACAATAACTGCTGAAGGGTTGTCATTTCAAAGCGCAGTTCAGGAAAGGTTAAATGAGAGACATTTGACATTTGATCAACATCAGTTGTGAGCGATTTCCCCATGAAAACACAAACCTCCAACCCTTAGGTTTTGGACAACTGACAGACCTGTGGCCTTCATCTTTCTGGAAGCTGCCATATGTGGCAACTGGCTTCTCCACCAGGGTATTGCCTGCAGAGGAGAGATCTCTGGCCTCATAACTGCATAGAAAGGCAGTTTCATCAAGTTACAGCTAAGACTTTTCAAGACTTTTTTAATGCCAAATATAGTAAGACCAATTTTGCTACTGAAATGAAGGTGAAAATGGAAAACAAAATGCTATCCTATCACAGTATGGGTCTACATCACTGGGCTGATTTCTCACTAGAAAAACAGTGCAAGCAACCACGACAAGAGCTCTAAAACTGAATTTGAAATTTGATGGCTGCGTTTAAAGTGGTAACCCTCCTCAGATGTTTTTATTTCTGTAGATGCAGTTTGAGGTTCTGTAAGGTGGCGTTTGTCTGTTCAGCCACAGTGGTTATTGCTGCTAATGCTAACTATACTTCTTCTATTTATTCCAGATAAACCGTAAACATAAAACGCATCACTTCCTGTGCACCAGAGGATTTTCCCGGGAACAACCTACCCGACACCAGGTGTTTAGAACAGCAAATGTAGAAGCTTTCATGAACTGACTACAGGTTGAATCACTATTGTGTTGTATCAATCGGCACTAGAGAGTAGCAAAATTGTCATTTATTGATATAAAAATGTCATGGATTATTACTTTAAGAGTATTCCAGGTCTTTTGAGACCTTGAATGTAGGTAATCAAGACATTTAAAGGCTTTTTAAGGCCTGCAGACTCCCTGATAGACAGGGTTGAGACAGAGGTTTGATATGTTTTGTGTGAGCAGGAGGAGGCAGCTCTTGGTGGACCAGGTACTCTTCAGACCCCCCGTCTGCAACTGACCGTCCAGAGTGCTTTGAGGCAGCACCGGGTTCAAAGAGCAGGAAGTGCCAAGCGCTCCTTTCCATGTCCAAGCCTTTCAGCTTCCCCTGTCAAAGAGCACCTCTGCTCTGCTACAAAGGCTTTTGGGTTGGACCAGGTGGGGGGGGCAGGGAGGGTGGGGCAGGCAATAAAGGTTGATCTACAAAGGTTCCTGTTCCTCCTGATGTGTCCAAGGCCAGAGGAATAAAAAAGGCAGAGGGCAGCCAGTGTGGCTGGACCAGGACAAACCAGCGCTGGCGTTGTTGATTTTGGAGAGACCTTTGTAAGCCGACTTCTTTTATATCGTTTGTGAATATACAATATCAAGAGTCGTTTGAGGTCAGGGACAAGGTCCGGTGGTAGTTCAAATGCTCTAGCACTGGGTGTTAATGCTAACAGAGTGAACCCAGGGGTGCGGAAGAATAAAAAGGAGAAAAATGTCTGATGAAGCTGTGTAGCAGGAGCATTTTAAAAGGAAAGAGACATTTGATCAATGTCACTCTCCATCTAAATCTATATCTCTTTTCCTCTTCCCCTCAGTCTTTTTCTCTCAGAGTTTTTTTCCCCATTTATCCTATATTTAATCAGGTAGTCACATTGAGACCGAGATCTCTTTTTCAAGAGAACGACAAAGAAAATACACAATACGATTCGGTCAGTCAGTCGGCGGCACGCGGGGAGATACATTATAAAAAGAAATCGCAAACATCACAGAAAATGTGAGACGTTGCTTTAAAATCATTGAGGGGACAGGCATGCAGACAGACAGACAGGCAGACACACCTCTCCAGCCTCCCAGGGAAACAGGCCGACTGTCTGCTGTATCGATGTCCCATTGATTCAGGCTTCGCGTCTCACAATCGCCCCCCTCATCTCCTACAGAGCTACTTAATATGTTTGAGGGGCTCTGGCGCTTCTCATCTGTAAAAGGCAGGGCTTTTCTTTTACCCACATTAGAAGTGGTGTTGGTGGGGAGAAAGGAGAGTAGGTTGGCATGGGGTTGGGGAGGGGGTGGTGGTGGTGGTGCTCTGAAGTCTGCCTGGTGGGACTGGAGCTTTATTGGCTGGAAAGGAAGCCGGCGGAGTTGCGAGGGCCTGAGAACTTGGATGAGAGGAAGCTTTTGAAACTTCCCACATCGGCATTAGAGAGATGAGCTGCTATTCAGCGCTCACTCCCGACCTACACCAACACACACCCCGCAAATACACACATAAAACGGGCCTGCATACACAAGTGTGCCTAGAAACAAACACACACTCGTGGCTGTGTGCGCACATATATAGCATGAGCGCACACACACACACACACACACAGATGCACGCACACTTTGGCTTCCTTTTTATCTGCCGGCCCACAAGATGAGGCTGGGCTCTAATTGGTCCTGGGGGAGATTGGCAGGCCGAGCAGAGCAACGAGGATGCCCGACTCTCTGGAGACAAACAACAGGAGGAGGAGTGGCAGGAAGAAAAGGGCCACCGCTCCACAAGTAGAGAGCGAACGAAAAAAGGAAGAGGAGGAATAAATGAGCGGGAGGGAAGGCAGGAAAAAGGGGGAAGGCGCGTTCACTCCCTGCCAATTAGTGGTAACGTTCTATTGATACGCCGGGCCCAGTTTGATGTGCAAAATTCCTGCGGAAAGTCCAACGCGCTCCATCGATTAAAAGCAATCCAGACGGGCATCTCCAGAATATAACACCTCTCTGTACTTAACTAATTTCCCTTCAGTTTATCTAGCCTCCTCTTGCCTCTGCCTCCTCCCCACCGTGTCCCAAAAGACGAGAGCGAGAGCGATAGATGCAGAGAGAGAGAGAGAGGGAAGAGATGGAGGTGGTTCTTCAGAAGAGATGAAAGGAATATCTGATCAGAGGCTCTAACCTGCAGCCAGCACCTTGGTCTTTCGCCCTTTCAGCAGTTTCTGCACCCGGCGAAGCTGCAGGTGGTTCTCATGGCTGCGGGCGTTGTCCTGGATACGCTGGGACACCTCGGAGACCACCGTCACTGCCCCTGCAGCACACACACACACACACACACACATTTGTATTACTATAACTGTGAGGACCATCATTGATGAAATCCATTCCCTGACCCGTAACCCTAACCTAATCCTAATTTTAAATTTAAAGGGGCATTAAGTAATCTATGACCTTTATCGGCCCCTAGTGGCGACTAGTAGGAATTGCAACAACATTGATAGAACTTATCTTCTTCTACACAAACTCCAATGTGTGGGAAGTTTTTGTTCCACAAACAGAGTACGGGCCGGAAAGAGAGTCATTGGTATTGATCAACCCTACCAACCCAGATATATTATGGTCTGTTTGTGCTATGGGGCAGGAAAAAATCTCACATATTGCCCTTTTAACCTTGAACCCAAGTCCTGATCCTAAACTAACCTGAACCCTCACTCTAACTAAAACCTAGGTATGGGACGATATATCGAAATTCAATATATCGCAATACAAAAATACATTACGACAATACGTATCACGAGGCAAAAAAATGAATCGCAATATTAGCTCCATTTTATTCTGCTGTAGTAAGCACAAATGGGATAGTTTGCCCATCACAATTTCACAAGCTGTCCATTGAAATCATATTATTTGCACTTTGTAATGACATTTTTAAATTAAATTAAAGTTTACATTCTAGCAAGACAATGTCATTGCTAGAAAGATTTGTGGCTCAAAAATAAACATAATTCTGCACAGTCACTTTGTTAGAGTAGAGTAGAGTAGAGTAAACTTTATTGTCCCCGAGGGGAAATTTGTCTTGGGCACAGTGCTACGGTCCGTTGCTTCACATAAAACATCACAAAAACATCACAAAACTTGAGAAGCGTTTGACACGATGCTAGACAGTTGCTTCACATAAAAACATCTTAAAGACATAAAAAAGACATTTGACTATACATTTGACATTGACAACACGACGGCTTAAAAATAAACTGTGGGAATTAAAGTGCAAAAGTGCTAAGTGCTAAAGTGCTTGTGTATTTATTGCACATTGCTCCATTGCACTAAGATTTAGCATTAGAGTTCAGCAGCTTGATGGAGGCTGGAACAAACGATAGCTTCAAGCGGTTTGATTTGCACTTTGGCACACAGAGTCTTCTTCCTGATGGCAGAGGTTTGTATTCAGAGAAGAGGGGATGTTGAGAGTCCGCAATGATTTTTGTTGCTTGTTTCATGACTGCCTGCTTGTACAGGCTCTGTATGAGCTCATATTCTTTCTTCCCTATTACCTTCATAGCCGTTTTGTGCATGCTGGCAAGCCTGCTTTTCAGTTGCACTGTTAGGTTGCCAAACCATGCCGTAATTCCATATCTAATGATGCTCTCTAGGGTTGCCCGGTAGAACATCAGCATGATCTGGCTGCTCACTCCATACAGCCTCAATTGCCTTAGAAAGTAAAGTCTCTGCTGCAGTCTACTGCACAGGTTATCAATGTGTATTTTCCAGCAAAGAAGGTTGTCATTTTTGTTGTCATTGAACTTGTATTTATTACATCGTATTTGGTTGGTGGTTGGTTGTATTGAATTGTGAACCCCATATCGCATATTGAATCATATCGTGCATAGCATATCGTCCCATCCCTACCTAAACCTAATTAGGGGTCCTAGCACGTAGTGCTGGGAACCCTATTGTTTTTGTTCTGATTATTATTATTATTCTTCCCATGCCCTAAAAGTATCTGGATCTCAGAAACCATAAGCCCCACAGCAGCCAAACTTTCCACATAGGTTGGAAATCTCACCCACTACTCAGGAAAAAAAAATTACACCAATCTACCTGATGGTGGTGCTATAACAGCCTACTTCACGTTTTGGTCCATAACTTCTGAACCGTCAGTCATAGAATCAAAATTTTTTCTCTACTCCTGGATTCCTTGGATCATTACGCATCTACCCATATAGGCCACGCCCATTTCCGTCTGACTAGATTTTCCGCCATTTTGAATTTTCTCAAAAACCTACTTTTGCGAACTCCTCCTAGACCGTTGAAGCAATCATCTCCAAATTTGCTATGCATCATCTCTGGACTCCCCTGATTAAAAAACATTAAAAGAAATTTGATATTCCATACCGTTCTGATATAATTAGCTTCCAAAGTTTAGTCAAAGGTTGCGGGCGGGGTCTATTTTACAAAAATTTCCATAACTCATGAGTGCATTGTGCTACCTGCAACAAATTTGGTACACTTGTGCAGATGTCGACTCTGAGATACCAACCAGAATTTCCTGTCATTATGCCCATAGGGGGCGCTACAGCAACATTTTAGATTTTAAATGCTCATAATTCAGTCACTATAAATCATAGAAACAAAATTCTTTTTTTCCTGTATTCCTTAGGTGAAGCCACATCATATTCATAGGCCCTGCCCATTGCCGCCATATTACACTTTCTGCCATTTTGAATTTTCTCAAAAACCTATTTTTGCGAACTCCTCCTACACCGTTGAACCTATCTACTCCAAATTTGGTATGCATCATCTCTGGACTCCCATGATTAAAAAACATTAAAAGATATTTGGTACTCCATATCGTTTGGCTGCAATATGCCAATGAACTTGATGGCGTGGCACATATTTGACAAAATGAGCCATAACCCATGATTGCTTTGTGCTATCTTCACTGAATCTGGTACACTTGTGCACATATCTACTCTGAGGAAATGTGCAATATTTGGTGTCTATATCTCACATTTAACCCAGAGGTCACCAGGTGCTAGGACCCCGTCATTGCCGCCTGCGGCTATATTTAGGGGTCCTAGCACGTAGTGCTGGGAACCCTATTGTAATTGTTACGATTATTATTATTTTTCTTCTTCTTCTCGTGCCCTAAAAGTATCTGGACCTCAGAAACCATAAGCCCCACAGCACCCAAACTTTCCACATAGGTTGGAAATCTCACCCACTACTCAGGAAACAAAAATTACCCCAATCTACCTGATGGTGGCGCTATAACAGCCTGCTTCATGTTTTGGTCCATAACTCCTGAACCGTCAGTCATAGAATCAAAATTCCTCTACTCCTGGATTCCTTGGATCATTACGCATCTACCCAGATAGGCCACGCCCATTTCCGTCTGACTAGATTTTCCGCCATTTTGGATTTTCTCAAAAACCTACTTTTGCGAACTCCTCCTAGACCGTTGAAGCAATCATCTCCAACTTTGCTATGCATCATCTCTGGACTCCCCTGATTAAAAAACATTAAAAGATATTTGATATTCCATACCGTTGTGATATAATTAGCTTCCAAAGTTTAGTCACAGGTTGTGGGCGGGGTCCATTTTACAAAAATTGCCATAACTCATGAGTGCATTGTGCTACCTTCACCAAATGTTGTACACTTGTGCAGATATCGACTCTGAGATACCAACCAGAATTTCCTGTCATTCTGCCCATAGGGGGCGCTACAGCAACATTTTACATTTTAAATGCCCATAATTCAGTCACTATAAGTCATAGAAACAAAATTCTTTTTTTCCTGTATTCCTTGGGTGAAGCCACATCATATTCATAGGCCCCGCCCATTGCCGCCATATTAGACTTTCCGCCATTTTGGATTTTCTCAAAAACCCATTTTGGCGAACTCCTCCTACACCGTTGAACCTATCTACTCCAAATTTGGTATGCATCATCTCTGGACTCCCATGATTAAAAAACATTAAAAGATATTTGGTACTCCATATCGTTTGGCCGCAATATGCCAATCAATTTCATGCCGTGGCACATATTTGACAAAATGAGCCATAACCCGTGATGGCTTTGTGCTATCTTCACTGAATCTAGTACACTTGTGCACACATCGACTCTGAGGAAATGTGCAATATTTGGTGTCTATATCTCACATTTAACCCAGAGGTCGCCAGCTGCTAGGACCCCGTCATTGCCGCTTGCGGCTATATTTCTAATTGTAATCCTGAACCCTTATGTCTTAATTCTAAAGTAGCCCCTTCCTCGTCTGGTGAAGTATGATAATATAAGAACACACACAGAGATACGCACACACACACACACACACACACACACACACACACACACACACACACACCGAGGCTGCCAGAATGCATTAGTCAGAGCAGAGCCGTCCTCCCCTCGCTCAGTGGCATCATGTTATTTGAAGTGCTCCATGGAAGGGAAATGAACAGCGATCTCCGGGGGATTCACACGCCTCTCTGTACCTCCTCCACCTGTGGCCATATTCTCACACTGTGCATGCGTGTTTGCATTTACCGATCCATCCGCTGAGACAGATACGCCCAAGGGTGTATGGTGTAGGGTTAGACCATAACATCGGTTTAACGATATCTGGGTCTGATACTGTCCTTTTATTAAAAATGGGATATGGTCCAGTCAGTGTCATCCACCTCTGATATGATGCCGTTTAATTGATTACATATTTATTGTAGAATTGCTCAATACTACACTGGTTGTCTATGGGAAGACCTTAACCTGAACCTATTCTAGCGCATTTCTTATTATTATCCTGGGTTTTAGAATGAGAATAAGTTTCATTGGACAACTAAGTTTACATATACAGGGAATTGGACTTGGACTCACATAGATCACATTAAACAGACAACAACACAAAATTACAAAAAGTTGTATATAAAAAATGTAATAGTAGTAATTTAGGGAATAGGTGTCTTTTTGAGGTAGTATATAAAGAAAATGGTGTATAAGTAGTATATAATAATGTATAGTAAGTAAGTAGAATAAAAAAGCTATGGATGTTTTTTGGAGTTTTAGTGTCAAAACAAAACACTGGTGAAAACACTGAATACTTGTCATTTTGAGGATTTCTTTTTTACATGAAAATGGTCAAATTTAAAGATATTGAATGTTGGCGCAAAATACCAGCTATCAGCAGCTTCAATCAAAAAAATAGTGGTATCGGTCTTCAAAAAACCCATGTTGGTTGAATCCTAGTATGGTGATGCACTAAGGCCTTTTGCATCCAAACATCCAACCAAAGCCAGGGAAGGCAGACACACACACACACACGCATGAAGCAGATGCTGGCCTTGTTTTGCAGGCTCACTCAGCATCCATGCCTGATTTTGCTTGATTTCATCATCAGCCCCTCGCAGAGAACTTAACCCTGGTGTGCGAATTAAAATATCAAAACAGTCCTGATTGGGCTAGATGGGCTGCTGAGTGGGTTCGGGCTGGGTGTGTGCTGAGCACGAATGTGTGTGTGGGGAGGCCTTACGCGCAGCAATATTAATTAGAGTGATGCTAGTCTTCACCGCGGGGGCCCCTGCAGCCCATAATGCATTGCCCCCCTGCAAAACAGCTGAGCCGTCATCAGGTAATTGTATGCAAACAACAGCATCCCCTAATAAGCATGGCTCATTTGGTTAAATAAACCTATTTCCTCCAATGTGTTTACCATAACATAAAACCAATTCCCAAATCAGCTCTTTTACAAGATGCTGGTGTGAGCTTGTGTATTGATAATCTACTAGGGTTCCTCTATTCCGGCCAAACCGCATCGCTCCACGTGGATCTGGAAAGAAAAATCTTTCACAAGCTACCTTGCCTTTCTGCGCCAAGCCTTTCCGAAACTTTGCCCTAGAACAAATAGGCAAATCATTAATGCTAGACAGAACCATCTAATTATTGTGCGCCAGCTATAATTGCTGTAGACATTTAGGCCTACATCATTAACACATCCAAAATAACAACAAACAGATGGATTCTAATTTCAAGCTCAACTTTTCTGCTTTTGTTCTGAGCACTGGAACTCGGCGTCTGAACTTGATCCTCAGGGCGGCTCCTCCACACTAAAATAATCACGGCCTAATTGGCTCACTTAACTTCACAACAATTACAATGTAAACCAAACAAGGCATCCGTGTAGACTTTTTTTTTTTCTCTTATTGTACGCGTTTGAAATATTTTCCATTGCCTGCTTTATAAAAACAACAACTCCTAATTACAGTATTCTTGGTCTCAGCGCTGGCCAAGGCATTAATAATACATCTAGCCCATTAGACATTCTGAAGACATCTTCCACTTCTTCCAGCTCTTTATTCCATTTATCCGGAGTATTTAGACAGTATTTGACCATGGGACTACGACTGTGTTAACTTTTGCTATTAAATCTCTCACAGAGTTGGAGAGTTGTTTCGGAGCGGGTCGCGGCTGGTTATGGGTGCTGCGGAAGAGTCGGGGCGAGAGGGTGCCGTATTAACACAGGCTGATGAAAACTCCTGAAGCACCGCAATTACAACAATTAAATTCATGCCGTTCCACCCCGAACGCGCTGCGAGGGGGGGGGGAGGCTGGGGAGAAAAAAAAAGAAAACAGACAAAGAAAAAGAAAAAGCAAACCGACACAGAGCAACACAACAAGAGGAACGTGAAAAACAACAACAACAAAGCCTCTTGTGATTCTCCCCGCTAGTTTGCTTAATCAGATACAATGTGATTTGTCTGGAATTTCTTTTTTAAATAATTCCCCTTACAATACAACCGGGCTGACTACGGGAAGTCCCCCCCCACCCCCCACCCCACCCTAACCCGCCGCCGCCCCCTCCGTAAAAAGCTGAGGAGTTTAAAAAAAGGATCTCTAATGAGAGGAGGAAGAGGCGATGGAGGAGCACATTTAGATATGTACCTTCATCTTAGAGTCAGAGGCTGTTTTAATTTGTAAGCAAAGGCAGCACACAACCAATGAGATTTTAATTGATACACATAAATAATTCCTTGTGTACATTTGCACTTGAGTCAGATTCGCTGTTTATTTGACGATTGAAATTAGTCATTATCGGGATTCGTGTTGATGTTGAAGATTTTATTTATTAATATAGCTCCCGCTTAATATCCTCTGATCCGGTCCCAATTAATTATGTCAAAATCCACATCAAACTAGAACTTAGACTCACATTGAGCTCTGCCTTGCTTTCATTCCTCTAGTAGCCAAGCACTGCTGTGACAATAACAACAAATGAGTGATAAAAGGGAAGGAGAGCATTTTCCTTTGTTCCTCAAATGAAGATAATGAGGCCTGTCTTTCACACTGACAATGCTTGGTTGGCGCGGTGCGAGCGCTCTCGGTTGATTTTCTTTTGTTTTCCTCCTGTTGGAGGACTAGCCTTACAGGCTATAACTGTACAACTGTTTTGAGTCTCATGCGCTTGAAACTGCCTGTCACAGGTAGGAAGAGCTCCACTCTGAACGAGCCAAAAGTCTTTGTGACTGGCGATGCAAAGCAGATCATCATCACATGCATTTCACTTGTTGTTAGGCTGGTGCTGCTGACAAACTCCAACAATCCTGACAAACTGGAAAAGGAAGAGGTGCAAATCAAACTGGGTGACAACAACATCAACCTCAGCTTCACACGTGTGCAAATGCGAGTCTGCAGCTCCAGACAGATCTCTTGACAATAAAAGCACCCGGAAATGTAGCTGGGTTAATCCATAAATATTTTTCCTTGAAAGGCAACACAATGATTATTGAGCTAGCCGCACGATGGGGAAGACACTTACTTGAAAGTTGCTGAAACTCTTGGTTGTCTGGACTTGTGTTCTCTGTCAAGTCCTGTAGGAAATGCTTATACCTGAGAGAAAAGTGAAAATAAACAAGGTCAACATGTGCTCGATGTCTAAAAATATCATTGACGGAAGTGTAAAAAGTAAACTGGAACAACAAACAGTTGGTATAAGCGAGCGAGACGGGCCTTGTCATTTCAATCTAACATTATTCATGTCGCCCAGCCACTATCAGAGCCATGGCGTTCATTGATCAGCGCACTCTTTGTCAACTCGTACCAAACGAGGCTCGTCCTGTCAGTGCATACTAGACACAAAAACAGCAGCGGTGTCTTGAAGGCTTGGCAAAATGCACCTCCGAGGCGTCCCAAATGGGAAGCACAGCAACAAGACCAGAAAACGTACAAAGTGGTCTTTCATGCAGTTTGATTTAAGCTCCTGACTGATGCAGATGGAGAAACCAGGTTTTGCTTTGAAGTTGTGATGATGGTGACAACCTCTGACAGATACAGCTGTAAAATGACAGAATGGAGATCTGCAGTGGTTTTACTCCAGTCCTCCTCAGATAGATTGCTTGGCAGGGAACAAATTAAATATTGACTTACTGTATCCAAATACAGGGGTTATAAATGACGGGGTAAATCAAGAGCCAGACCATTAAGGAAATGGCCCTTGTCATAGAACAGGAAAAAAAAAAGAAAATTTGGGGCTATTTATCTTCACTCAAGCAATTGAGGATGAGCTCAGCTAACTATAATTCACACTCTCCTTAATCATATCTGATGTGGCTTATTCAGCGCTGATCACTAGCACTCATCTTTGCAAATATCACATCTCATTCAGAGGGGCAGAGAGAACTTTTCATAATGCACTCTCAGGAAGTAAGAAGAAAAAAGATGGAGAAAAGCCTCCGTCACCTCCTGCAAGGTTCATAATCTAGACATTGAACTGCGCTATTTAAACTCGCTCATAATATCCAAACAATACAGGAATAATCATCAGTGAAGTACCATTGGTCTTGTTCATCGTGTTTATGGCGAGTCACCACAGGTGAGTAAGAAAAAAAAATGGTTTCATCTTCGCAGAATTTTTTATGTTAAGTATGGACACAAATGAAAACATTTTTTTTATTATGACTTATTTATTTTGTTATTAACATATTCAAATTAACAATTTTATTTAAAAAATGTGTGAATTTACTTATCAGTTGGAACACCTTTTCCTCAATGTATAAAGTCAGAGTGCATTTTACCATTTCATTATAATGAATAACTAAATAGCTGGTAATTTACAGAGGGGTTTGAAAAAAAACCCAATGTTTTTGGACAAATTGCTTAAAAAATGGTTATTGTGAATATCTCAATTTTTTTGCTATAATAATAGCAATGGCAAAATATATCAACACCAGCTACTTTTGTTCTGAAATTTGGTGTGCATATCTACAAATTGGAGAAAAAAAAAAGTGTTTTTGCATAGGAAATATGTAATTTTGAGAAAATCACTATTAAAGTTTTTTTTAGCTAATTTTGTGCTTGGTGTACTTGATGCAGCTGGCACAAAAATGCATAAACTATTTATGGTGTCAGGCTTCTCCACAAATTTGGATTTGGGGTTTAGTTACTCGTTATGATTGTTTTTGGTGCTTATTTTGTATATTTTACGAAACTTCTGTAGTGACAGAAGCCAAACATCTCAAAACTGACCATTCCACCCAAAATCGCCATTTTCACCTCGACTTAAGATTCTGACACCTTCCCAGCGTGTTTACAGGCCTGCTGACGCTTCCCGTCTCCCTGCTTCCGAACCTTTCTCGCTCACACTGCTCTATTTCCATTTTATATGTCAGGGTTTTAATCCCCGAGGGCGAGGAGGAGCTGAGGATGAAGTACACCCATTCCCAGGCAGCAGGGCTTCCTAATTGGAGGAGTGCCAGGAGGGAACAATGCCACCGCCTCGGGTCTGGAAATTTCTGCAGCGGTCGACACTGTCAGTCGCCACTCGCCATAGAAGTGTGTATATGTGTGTGTATGTGTGTATACAGGGGGTGGTAAGTGTTACAGAATCACCAATGGTCCAATTGACTTCCCACTTGGCTTCTAAGGACTTTTAAGCGAGCTGAGACAACAAGGGTGACCTAGAGAGGGTTCGAGCTTTAAGGACGAGATAGAAGCTCCAATTTATTCTGCTCTCACATGCTCTCTTTCCCTCCTACCTTCTCTGAAATCAAAAAACAAGAGATGAGTTGCTATTCCAAGCTGAAGAGGAAAAAAGGGAGTGAATCTTTATTCAGGGCAGCAAACCGAGGATCAGCTAAAGCGATCAAGTTAAGTGCTTGGACTAGGGGAAGTTTCCAGATGGAGCGTGTTCATTATGCGACTTTAGCTTTGCGTTTCTTCCCCTCCATTCGGAGGGGAACAGAAAACAATGAAAACAATGAAAACAATGAACACCTTGTCTCATCTGCTCCAGACTGCTTCAAATTAGGCTGCATGGTGTACTAAACAGACAAAACAGTGACAGTATCCAGAGCTAAAAGAGCCCAGATTAAATCATAAAATGTAAAAAATATATTGTTGGTGTGTGTTTTGTTTTTTTTTACTTGTATTTATCTAGGGAACGTCGAGAGAGCTTCATGCTTTTTTCCAGCAACACACACACATTCATACTGGGAGCTGCCCAGTAGAGCTGAACAATTAATAAAAAAAAAAAAATTGAAATCACAATTTGAACTTCTGCAATTTCCAAATCACAGAGGCTGCAATTGATTGCTTCCAAGAGAAGGGCGTCCGAAATGGATTTCTAAACAAGGTATTCTAGTGCTGCAGGTAATCTCTGGTCCATGAATCAAGTACAATATTGCTGAAAAGCTTTCATCATACTCAAACTCAGTAAATCCTGCACACACCTTTTTTTTTTACAAAATCACTTTTCTTTAAACTATTTTAAAGTTCTAAAATATTTATGACAAGGAAAACTTGTGATGATATGAATCGCAGTTTAAATCGCAATTGTGTCAAATAATGGCAATTCGATTTTTTGTCGATATCTTTCAGCCCTACTGCCCAGTACAACCAGTCTTCTAGTGTTGGCAGTGTCCGAAATTAACTTTTTGACTCACCGGCCAAGGTGGCTGGTAGATGAAAAAATCCACCGGCCAAGCATATTTTTTACCGGCCAAAATAATAAATTGCCTTTTTGTGTCACATATACATATATATATATATACACACATTTGTTTCAGTACATCTCATTGAGATAATAAGGTATTATGTTGAATACAAACTTAGAGAAGAGGCCAGAGCAAAATTTGAAGCAAAATTATTTTAATATAATGATCAACGGTTAATCAATTGAATACAACTCAAGAAGTCTTGATCTCAAAATTCTAATGAAGTATTTGCTATTAAATGTACTTAAGGATCAAACATAAAAGTAAATTTGAAGGTTTTGTAAACCTATCGGATGCTTAATCATTTTAATCAACATCAAACCTCCTCATCAGACTCCTCACTCTCTACCCTCTTTGCACGGTCCATGAAGTCTGGCCTCCTGCTCCTGACAGAGTCCTGGTGCCACAGCATCACAGCTTTTGTGGGATCATACTCCCTGATCTCTGGAGAGGACAGCTGGACCATAAGGAGATCTGACAGTGTATCAGACCTTAGGTTGGACCGCCAATCGGTTTTCACCTGTTTCATGGTATTAAAACCTCTTTCACATTCAGCTGTGGAGGCAGGGAAGGACTTACTCCTTGTAAATATTGCCACATAATAGCTATTTAGTTAGCCTAACGGTAGCTAGCAGCAGACCGGCGGCAAGTGACAGTGGAGTAGCTGATGTCCCGTACGGTAAACAGTGCTGCTAAAATTTGAGAGCTTGAGACGGTCTGTGGCTGGCACTCCTGTGTGTGTGTGTGTGTGTGTGGGTGTGGGTGTAGGAGCTCAGCCCCGCCCTTGTGAAACTCTGACACAGATGTGATCTCTCTCTCTCTCGCACTCTCTCTTTCTCTGTCTCTCGCTCTCTCTCTCTTGCTTGCTCTCGCGGGAGAGACTCTCAGCATAGTTTGTTATTACATGACTATTTTGGTACAAATATTTACCCGCCATGTGGGGGATAGCCTTCCGAGATTTACTCGCCAAACGGAAAATCTACCCGCATTTGGCGCTTGCCAGCTGTTAATTTCAGACCCTGAGTGTTGGCCACTGGGAGATGCCCAATACAACTGCAGTCTTGTACTTGTTGCCCAGTATAATGACAGTCTTCTGGTGAAACCGAGAAGCTCAATTGGGGGTTCAGTGCCTTGCTCAAGTGCACCTCGGCATGAGTTGTTGAGGGAAAGGAGTGTTAAGGCCAAAACACACCGGCAGCGCAGCGCCGCGGCGCGTCATATGACGCGTCATATGACGCGTGTCATGTGCCGCCCCTAGCACCAATAGGAAGCGTCGTGCTGCAGCGTGTCAACAGGAAGACAACCGACAACACACAGCGCGGGACAACGAGACGAAATGCGTTTTTTTCAGGGGCGGCGACGCTGGAAATAGGACAGTGGCGTGTTGCGGGGTGGCGTGTCGACGCGCGCCTAGCCGCCGGTGTGGGGGTTGTACATAGAAAATAATAGGGGCAGCTGTTTTGATGCGCGCCGTACGGCGGCAGTGTGTTTTGGCCTTCACTCATTCACTTTCCCCATCAACATCTTCCCAGCCCGTCTGGGGATTCGAACCGGCGACCTTCTTTGTCATAAGTCCACCGCTTTACGCCTCTCGGCTACCGCCACTCCCAGTTTGCAGCTAATTTCTATTTCAAATCAGTCTTACACTGTACACTTTGGACAGCGCAATCTATTTGCAGTGCAAGTTAAGTAACTTATCCCCCCCAATTTCAGTCTCCATCTAAAGTAGTAGTTGTGGAGAGCGTCAGCTTCCTCAGAAATCTTTATCCTGTTTGGTGGGACGATGTGACCTTGAAGTGCATTGACAATTGACATTGATTTCCACTGTGTCTGTCTCTGCCTTGCCTCCCTTCTCTTTGTGCAGTCTGGGCTTGTTTTAGAGACACAGCGGTGCCAGAGAGAGGCCATTAGTGATGCTAGCAGACTGGCTGCCATACACCAGTTCTACTGGCCCATTTGGTGGCATGAGTGGGATGAGCGATGTGTGGCGTGGGAGATTGATAACAGTGCAAGACGGTTTGTATGCATGAATGCGTGCAGAATATAAAATAAAAACAAGAGCGGTTATTCTTAAAACTGCACCGGGCAACTTTGCACATTGGCAGCCCCCATTGGCAGTGAGTGGTAGCTAATTGAATTTAGAGGACTTCATCACCCAGAAATCCTGTAAGGTGACATCAGAAAACCAAACGCGGAGGTGGCGGAGGTTCAGCCCTCGTCCAGCTTTCTCTGGATGAAGTGCTCATTCGCTGCTGTTTAGGAGACACTTATGGATTTGGCTCTTAAGTTTGGATTCGTCACTTCCTGTGTGGAGACGATTTCCCACCAGTGACCAAACCGACACCAGAATTTAATTTGGACAAATGGGGTGAATCTACAGCGTCTCAATTAGTGAGGATGGGAGGCTCTTCTCTGTTGCAGCCCCATTTTGTGCCCCACTTAGGCTGATAAGATGGGTGGATTTTTACATAAAAATCTTCCAGGTGCAGCTTTAAGCTTGCTCACTAATACACTACCTTCTAGCTTTCTAGGCCAAGGTGTTTATAGAGAAAAGCTGTTGCTGTTTCCTTCAACAGCGCTCGAACAACATGCATCCTGAGAGATTCCTGCGATGACAGGTGGCCAGAAACTTGGTTGGCCAGTTGTGTGGATACTACTGTTAACTACCATGAAGTTATGGGAGCTGAACTGCAGAACAGGACGTTCCCGCACCACTGAGCCTCCGCAGCGAGGGGGAAAAGGAGGAGAACGGCAACGTTGTTGTAGTCCATTACTCATTAGAAATGAAACGGAAGCCAAACAAGCTCCAATTAAGCCTCCTTCAATTAAGAGACACTTAAAAAGAGAAATAATTTCACTTCTTTCTCTTCTTGTCTCGTCTTGTAATAACAAATACATTACAGGCATTATCAGCAACGGATGCCCTCGTCCTTATTAGGGAGGGGAGAGGAAAATCTAATTAAAGCGACTGCGTAACAAAAAGGGAGCACTCTAATGAGCATTATTACAGCACATTCCAAATAATGTAAACGGAACTTGCTCGTTTAGCCGCCCTGTCCCGCTCATTAGCGGCAAAGCAAAGAGAAGATAATGAGACAATAACGTAATCTGAACCATATTTATAACAGTTCAGATATTCTAATGAAGAATGCAGCTTTAGAAAGCATGCGCTGGCCTAGTTAGGGGATGTGCCTGCCGCCGTCGCCGCTAATTCCTTTGTAATATGCAGATGATATGCAGCCTTTTTTCTCACTCTCTCCCGGCAGACATGTTGGGTCATTTGGGCACTTACACACACGTCAGTAAAGAAGAAGAGATGGAGGAAATATCTGTCTAATTATTTTGCTTTAAATACGTGCATTACGGATTCAAATTTCTAATTAAGAGACAACAGGCGCTGTCAGGCTTCTGCATGGGTTAGTGAACATGGCATAGGCTTGTGGGTAATTACTCAACTTTAATAGCTTCAAAAGAAAGGAATGCACATCCATAGTAAAGCCAGGATGAGTGGAGATACTCCACTCTCCAAACTTCAGCAATTAAAATGTAATATGAAGTGATTGTGAAGAGTGTCTTATCTTCCTCTAAAAGGGTGACTAACTGGGATTTTGCTGAAAAAGAATGTAACTTGCTGCAAATGTGGATATTAGGAGACATTGTTCAGTCAAACTGCAGAATTACTGGAGCTTTCATTATTGTGCGCCATGAGTCAACTTCAAATCAGTGTGCGAATTTGAATTGGACACATTTCAGTGAATATATTGCAGGGAAATAATAGTCATTCAAGCCTGTATGGGCCAATTGTCTGTGAATAGCTCATATTTAATAATCAGATTCTTGAACCTCTCTATTGAGCTGTGAAGTATGTTCTCTACAGTCGGTGTCAACAGAATCAACTAATGATTAACAACAACACAATGTCTTAGAGCGTCGACAATTGAGGCACATTGATTCATTGCAAGCCTCGCTTCACTAGATGGGTATAGTGAATTGGCAATGAACTACTGGGTCAAGACAGACAACGTAACACCAATTATTAATTGAAATACAACTTGATAACTGCAGACCACAGAGGAGGGAAGGCACTTAAGACACTTCATTCAGGATTCTTTCATAAGACTACAAAGGAAAATTCACAAAAATGATGACCTTGTGTTGGAGAAGCCAGCCGCGTTAAGCTGCTGGAGATGATGAAGCTATCCAAGTGCTACCTCAGCGCATAAGCAGTCACTTTTTAAATCAAATGAGAGACAAATAAAAGGCAAAATCAAGCGCGGCCAGTACAACGCACATCTAAGCTCCTCTCGATGCTTAGGAAGCACGGCAATGACCCAAAGACCTCCTGAGTCTACGTCGGAGCGCGCACACTCGCCACAATGAGCCGACCACTGGGCCGCTCCCCCGTTACACTAAATGGTGCTCGGCTTAGAGCAGCTGCATCCCAAGGTCTCCAATTGCTGCCATCTCTATGAGAGCTACATCTCTATTATCGACACAAACACGGCCAATACAGACAGAGAGGGCTGCTATTCACCGCCACAATCAACTCGAGACCCCATCACTGTCATAATGGTAAGCTCAGTGGGGAGGACGGCGACAACTGCTCCAGCCAGCTCTAGTGAAAGCCACTTAATAAAGGCAATGATTTTATTTCTCCCCCAGCAGCACCATAAGTATCCACACTCCAGGCCCTGCTTGCCATCCATCATCCTTGAACGGCGATAAGTGACAACAATTTCCTGCTATTCCCAGCCGTGGAGACGGAGCAAGGTAAGGCGCCAGCCACGGATGATTATCTGGCCGCGCCACTTAAAATCATCATACAATTAGACACATCCCTCGAGTCTCCTGAGTTTCGCCGAGAACGACAGACGAATCAATGACGACGATGGGGAAGTGCACGGGAAAAAAGGAGCGAGGAAGAGAGAGGTACGAACTGGAGCAAATGAGGCCGACTGCGTATCTGTCGGAATCAAATACGACTGTGGTCAGCATCTTCAGATGAGAGAAGGAGGGTGCGCTCGTGCCCCCTCAGAATGTCAAGAGCAGTAAATAAAAGGGAAGATAAGCCTACGTTGGAGAGGAGAAACGGAACATAAGTTAGATATGCAGTAAAAGTCGGTATCACAGATGTTAAGGTGAAGGGTCCGCTCATCTCGGAGACAACTTCTCTTTCACATGATGGATGGACGTAACATATCGAGTGCTCTACTGTACGCCTGCAGAGATGAGAAGACGAGGAAGAGGGCCTAATTAAGATACAAGCAAGCAGCTTGATAAACCAGTGTCATGATATCTGCTGCATTGGAAAGCGCGCTTCGGCCCATTTCTCCTCTTGTTCCACTAATTAACGAATGAGATCAAGACCGCGTGAAATTACAAACAACAAAAACGGTTGGTTAACAAAGGAGATTTTGACAGTTTCTGGACAGTCTGAGTACTTACATGGGGGCTACATCAAATAATAATAATTACATCTGTCACCAGGACTCTACATTGTGCAATGCAGCGGATGACTGGTGAAAAGAAAACAAGAAAACAGCAAAACATAGCTCAAGCATGAAATCTGTGACCCGTCTACAACAGTGTTCTCCACAGTGGAACAGCGATACCGCAACACCTCCACAAACTCACAGGAGTTTCCTGCACACCATAGGCAAAAAGCAGAAATGTAATATGTAACTTACACGCGCATCAATTAAACACAGACAACTGAGGATGCACTGAAAATGTTTCCTGGTAGCTAAAGGAAAAATCCCCTCACACTCCTGGAATGTATTGAACATCACAGATTGATGATATCTAACAGTTATTTGGTGATGATGTAATTTACTTTTTGGTGTATCCACTTTCCCTAAAACAACATCATCTACTTCTACTTCAGTTAGAGATTCCCTACATTTGCCTGAGTGTCAGAGAAGGAGGTTCTCTGTGCTGTATATGTGTAGGTGGAGAGAACGATAGCGAAAGTGTAGTGAGTTTTACCGGTCGAGAAACAATGCTATAACCGGTTGTTCAAATTACAAAAAAGCAGTTGAAGAAGGCATTGCATTTCACAAACTATCGTTGCATTATGGTCTATCGAGGCTACTGTCTGTGGAGAAATTTGTATCTCTTCCTTTTCTACGATTTCCCTGTATGATTGTTGAACATCGGTGCAAAATGGCGGCTCTAGAAAGAAGCCCTCGTTCTTTGATTCTGAGAGACTGACACCAAAACCTGACGTTTACTGTTGATGTTTTAGATCTTCTGCAACATTTTTTTTTCCATTTTAGCTGTGCTGGAAATATTTTGATGTGACGTGATGTGACGTCACACTGTCTTAAAGGAAAAACACACACAACAACAACAATACAAACAAAATGTGCCTAGAAATGCAAGGTACATCGCTAATAGCTGTTTTGTTAACAGTGTTGAAGTGTTTCGGGGTGGATTTTCCTGTAATTAGGGGGGTGTGAATCTTACTGCTGAATCCGCTGGATGGGAAGTTGAAGTAAGTCCTCCAGTTTATGATTGTTGAACTCGGGTCTGTCTTCCTGCAGTTTCTTAAAGCGTCTGAAGGCCTTGTTTTTCTTCAGCTGGATCTAAGACAACAGACAAGAGAGACGCTCCGTTACAAGACGCTCTGACCGGCGGCTAATCACCAGGCACGCTTAACATGCCGACGCACTGAGCTAGTGTGTCTTAATCACCGCAGTTGGCTTCCCCGCGCGTATCCGTATCTTTTATGCTAATATCATTTGCATCCGGCTTGCGGAACTGATGGCGGACATGACACAACCCTCGACAACCCCTGAATCTCATGTCACTTTCTGGGTGCGTTCTCCCCCTGACAAACCCACAAATCACCTTGTTGTCACTCATTATTCCAGGTTGCCAGCTGAAGTACGGGGGGGGGGGGGGGGGGGGGGGAGCTGCAGCTGTCATTAAATATGCATTTGCAAACCATGTCAGCATGAGTATGTGTCAACATTTGGATGACAAAAAAAGCCTTATCTTGTCATCTGCGTCAGTCATCAAAATAAACATGGCTCCTGTATTTAAATAGACCTGCCTGAGTAAAGCTCTATCCTATTTTATAGCATTAAAAACGGCAGTGTATGCCACTTGACATTAGAGGCCAGCTATGGTGTGTGTTTGTGTCTGTGTGTGTGTGTGTGTGTTGCTCACACACAGCTGCTTAGCTGGTCATTATGCCTGTGGCAGCTGGAGTTGGACATAGTGAAGCAGACAGGTGGTGAGTTAGTGGAATGATGGGTACAATGTGAGAGGAATCAGTTATTAAGGTGTACTGTTGCGAAAGTGAACTGAGGGCAGAAGTTAGACACCTTAAAGAGCTGACAGCTTGGATTTAGCCTCAAAGTTTGCCGACTTAATGTAAAAAAAACAAAACTTAAAGCTGCACTAGGCACTTTTTGCACATTAGCAGCCCCATATGGCGGTGAAAGGTAACTGTTTTAATTTTGATGACTTCAATACCCAGAAGCACTCGGCCAGTCTGTGATGCTTTATACCAAAGTTGGTTTCAAATAGTAAAAATGTACTACTAACAACAAGACTGAAGAGCTTTTATCTTTATGAAACGTGAGCAGTAAAATGTAAATAGATGTAGATGGAAATTTACACGTTTGGGTATTCATCAACTAGTAGCTCCGATTTGTTCCGAACGACATTTACACCTGACCAGAGCAGGTGAGATTCCCCGCCAGTGACCATACCCCGACACCAGAATTTAGTTTGGGAAAATCTACAGCATCTCAATTATTGGGGATGGGACACTCTTCTCTATCAGAGCCCCATTTTGTGTTTTGTTTTCACATAGAAATCTGGACTAGTGCAGCTTTAAATCACCTATCATCTACAGTATGTTACTCACTCATTGCTCCCACATTTGTAGATTATCTACATTTGTAGATAATTTCAAAAATGGACAGATTTGGTTCAGAATTGAACCTGTTAAAGTGAACTGAGTCTCTGTTGCTTTATTAGGGGACAGACTGATCACTGTGGTCACCGGAGTAAACTAGCATGCCTGTCGCTAACACAGCGTCCCCTGTTCAGCCAATTACAGGCGTGTTGACCTGGAGGAGAGATCATGCAAACTTGCATGGCTCAGTCCATAATCAATGCAATCAGTCAATATTCTGCAGACACATCCTTCCTCTTAATTAAGACAATATTATCTTTGCAGCTTTGATGAATAAGAGCAGATGTTAGCTAGCAGTAGGACATCAGTGCTGGTCCATCAAAGGACACCTGGAGGTAAAGCATCACTGACACAAAGGATATATGATTCTACCATGTAGCACTTATAGCCCTACCTGCCTCCAGTCCGATATTTACTTAGATGAGGCAATATTTCACTTTGGGTTGGACATTTTTAACAAGCAGACCAGTCTTCATGAACAGTCAAACTACATCATTGTCTGCACTGGAAAATCTGTAGATGCCACCAATGTTTATATTTTGGACTTGGAGTTGCCATGGTTCGTTATATTAGAGAATTTTTAACAATGTTTTCAAATGTTTGCTGGCCAGTGTTGGTGCTTGGCTGAAACCTTATGGTGGTACTGTATGTGTGGTGCAAACTGAAAATGTTCCGATACAGTGAAATATCACCTCATCAAATCTAACCCAGTTAGAGTTGTTCAGACAGAATGTGAAAAAAAAAGAAAATTGTGACAGCACTAATGCATGCAAAGTCAATGGAAGGAGGCACATGGAGCGAGATGGATGCAACTTTGCTCTAGGTGGCGCATATTGAGGCGAAGAGGCGTTCACTCGAGGTGAAATGTTTCAACTTGAGCCAGAATTTGGCGTGATGCAGGAAAGCAGAGGCGAGTCAGCTTCCAGCAGGACTCTATTCACGTGTCTGTAAATGTCTCCCCCCAAAACCACTACTCATAATGGCTGGGTCTATCTTCTGTGGTTTCGTCACATGACAAAATTTCACCTCACAGTCTGAACGTATGGTAATGTACTCTAATAAAGTCCATATTACATTGTAACAACCGTGGTGCCTTCATGCTGCTTTTAAAATAAATTCCCTCACTATTTCATTCCTAGTGCTGCTTTCAGCATAACAATGAGCGAGTGTTGCAGCTCTTCATCCATGCAGTGAGTTCCAGGTCCCTCATAAGTCGAGGTGTTGATTAGCGGACGGATCCCCAGTGCACTCTTTAGGCCAGATGATGGAGGAAAGGCGGCTCTAATAAGATGAAGGCTGCACGATGGGCCGGGTGTCGTCCTTCCAGTCAAGAGCGTGACTCAAATTGGTCAACTGGACTGTTGAAGTTGTGTTAAATATACATGGCCATGCCTTTAGCTGGGCGTCAGCTGTGACAACGCCTTTGGGACTCAATCAGGGCTTTCTGTAGGGTTCAGAAAGCCAAATACAAGACTTTTAAAGAATTTGTAATGCTACTGGGTAGGGATGGGACGATATATCGAAATTCAATATATCTCAGTACAAAAATGTGACAATATGTATTGTGGGGCAGAAAATTTTATTGTAATATTAGCTCCATTTTATTATTTTCACTTTGTAATGACATTTTCAAATTGTTGTTTACAATTGCTAGAAAGATTTGTGGCTCAGAAATAAGCCATATCGTCACATCCCTAATACCAGGAATTGGATTTAAGACCAATTTAAAGTGGTAATCCGAGAGATTCCTGTTTTTTGTTCTTGTTTTTTTTGTCTCCATCTTTGGTGCTTATGGTCATTGCTGTGATGTTTTGGGTTTTTTTTTGTTTAGGGACATCCTCATTTTATAGTTGCATCAAAATGAAAATTAATTCAAAATAAATAATAATAATACCTAATAACTGTATTTATGACATTTTAATACTTGGTAAGGTAAATTCATTTAGTGTCATGAATTCATGCCAGTGCCACGAATGTCACAGAATATGAATATTTATGACTGATACTGATACTATCATACTATCTGTATGTTCAAAGATACAGTCCAAAAAAAAAAAAAAAGACAGTGTTGTCAGCCTCTGATATGATGGATATGGTGCAGTTTGATTATATTGTATATTTATTGTAGAATTTATCTATTCTACACTGGTTGTCTATGAGAATCTCTTAACATGAACTGATTCAGACATTTTGATCAGATTCCACACAAGTACGCATGAATATGAACGGGAATATTATTATTACTATTATTATCATGGGTTCCAGTGGAGACTTTTAGTGTCCCATGATGGTCTAAATGCTGTTTCAGAGGCTTTTCCGCACTGACAAGAATAAAATTACGGAGGAAAGGCTGAAGACTTTCCCCCATAATTAATACTGAAGGCTTTCACCCATATTGGTTGAATCCTAGTTTATATAACCCCAATTTGCTCTATTCTTATTTATATCCTATTCTTCTTTGCTGTATCCTTTTACTATCTGCTGCTGCAACGGCCCAATTTCCCCACATGAATTGTTAAAATCTAATCTAATCAAATTTTATCTAATTTAATCTAATGTGTTTCTGATTTTGAACATCTTGTAAGATGTACATCAGTGCACCAGGCTGACATGTAGGAGTGTGACTACTATCTAGCACTACCACACTACCACACTAAAAGAAGTGTGTCCACGTACCCCGAGCACCTTGCTGGCATTGTGGATGTTGTCCACATAGGTGTTGTAGTGCTGTAGCTGTGGACAGAACTGCTCAAAGCCCCGGCCAAAGTATCCATTCTCCAAATGGACCAGCAGAGATCTGCAAGGAAGGACACAAGTAATCAACCAGGGAGTCTACAAACAAATATAACATACATTTGCAATATAACACAAGCATTGCCATTATAATCCCATTGGGTTGCTGTCACATTTTTTTGTGGCAGGCAGGCAAGCAGGCAGACATCATTATCTAGTCACAGCAACATCCTTAACTCTAATAGAGGACATGGCGGAAGTAACCACTTCACTATCTGCTGCATATTTTTTGTGCATCACAGACCCTTGACACATTCATTTCAAAGTGCCCCCCAGTGAGCATTTAGCCTCCAGTCAAACCGCATCGGACTTTGAGTTAGTGCACATTACCGCCTAAGAATGCACTGCTGCTCTGCATCAGTGGAAAAAAGGAGCTCAAATAAAGCAAGATCAGATCTGAAGCATCATTTTGAGCTAAGGCACACATGTTTGGAGAGAGTGCGGAGGTTGAGCAAAGTTCAGAGGATTGCTTCCCAGCTAATGGGAAGTTTAGCAGGCAAGACTCCGTCGCGTTATTTGAAGGCCTCTCCCTGTGGGTGACATATTTACTGGGACCCAGACGGTAGGTCTACCTTCAGGGCACCGAGGGCCACTTTGTAGTGTGAACGCGCCCGCTGAACCCGGGAACAAAACAACTGGATCAAGGCGGCAGCAAAGCAGTCGCTCAGCCTGTCAGGCACATTACAGTAACACGGACGCAATTGGTTGGGGGTGTTGACACTTGTGAAGGAGCTTGTTATCCAAACTTAGAGGAAGTACCACACACACAGACACACACACACACACACGAATCCTACTCTCTAATGATGTTCCCAGAGACTTTACGTTCGTACATGCTGGAAGAAGGAGCACTTTGCCGTTGAAGTTGATTTAAATAGATTTTAATGAAGTTGCGCGCCAAGGTAGCCTCTGTTCATAATCAGGAGATGCCGGAGCAGCCAAGAGAGTTCTAACGAGGGCAAAGGGCGGGAAAAACAGTGTTTCCGTTTTTTTTCACCCCTCACAGCCAGAGGCTATTATGATAAATATGAAATTATGGATTACATTTTTTTATACATTTTTCACAGCAATTAAATTGTCTGGCCATCAGGAGCGGGATGAAGACAACATTAGCATTCCTCCTGTGTCACGTTAATCCACATTAATTCTGAGCAGTTGCGACATCTGGGTTGGATGCAACCTCGACCAAACAATCCAGGCCTATGTGGCTTCATTTGCGTGAGGCTTGAACAGAGGAATACTAATTGTTGCTGCGCGGTCCGAGCATTCACAAAAAAGCATAAAAAAATAAATAAAGACCCCAAATAAACACACACCGACACTGAAGCAAATAAAGCCGGCGCTGTGTTGATCTCAATGAAGGAGTGTACATTTTGGTTTATGCTGCGTTTCTTCCCTTCGCTGTCGACAAGGAGTGACTTCTGTCATGTGGGATGTTATTTGATCTATTTCCACACCACATTTATTCTCATTAAGACCCCCCACCTACCCCTCCCCGACACCTGCTTTGGAATATTCAACTTTCAAACACGGCTGTTGATATTGTGCCACTCACTGGATAAAGTGACAGCTCTTTCAAGTTCGTTATTTCCAGTTTGTTATGTAGCAGTCGGGGATAATTGGGTTGCTCCTTCCATTGCCTGGTCTCTACTCCCCATAAACAGTCATAACCAGGATAAATGGCATGGCATATCAATATATTCAAATGTCGCCTTCTCTTATGTAACCCAGCGATGTTTAATGAAAGCGGAATTCATTAACTGCGCTCCCCACTCTGGAGTAAAGTAAATAAAACCAGGAGATGTCAATAGAATACACCTTCACCCTGCGCACACAAACAAACACACTTGTATTACTATCAGAGGACCATTAGCCTGTGCATAGTTGACAAGCGAGCCTCTTACAGAATGTTTCTGGGATTGAAGTCGTTTCTTACCTGCTTTAAAAACGCTGTTTAAAAATCTGCCCTTTTATTTAGCAGCATTTGTGCGTACCATCGTTATCATCCACCAAGATTTGAGCATTCTAAAAATTCAATAACTGTAATAAAATGAAGCCTGTTTTGGGGCATTTTGTACAGTGATGAAATTCAGAGGGGCTGTGTGGGTGTTCTCCTTGCCTGTAGGGTTTGGGGCGTGGCCCAAGTTGACTGGCATGCCGATTCAACATTTGGCAACTAGTATCTGAAAACGAGGTTGTGTTTTGATAGAATCTCTCTCCTTGTTACGTATTAAAGTCATTTTTTTAATCCCGCCCCACAAATGCCGGTTGCTGGGATATGGGAAATGTATCGGACAGGCTTCTCTGAGCATAGAAATAACTTCAGATTCTAAGAGTTTAGTGATGTTTGTCACACCCCAGGATGATGAAAATAGCCAATTTAATGAGAAATTGCATATTTCAGTTGGCTATCCCTTTAAAGAATACATCTCTCTGTGTTGAAAAGCACGTTAATGGGAGGATGAAAGGCCACGGATCAAAGTTAAAAGTTATCTTGAGGCTGGGCGAGACTACCAGGCTGTTGACTGACTAAACGATTGGTCTGGAGTAAACACTTGCTGTCCCATCAGGAAGCTGTTCAGACCAGGCAAAGGGGCAAAGATGAAGACGAGGGACCACACACACCTCATTATGTCATTCAAAAACATTTTCCCATTCGTCCAGAACAGTTCATTGTAAATAGTTACAAAATAGATGCTCTATAATTTCTGGCTTCATGGTACAGAAGCTACAGTTTACATTTATTGTAACTATTAAATGTTATTAAATGTATTTTTGAAGTGACATTATTACAAGGATAATATGGATGAAGAATTTTGTATGAGACTTCTTTGACTTAATTTATAATTGCATACTTATGTGGATTGCTCCAGGCATGTTGCTATTTTCTACCATTTTATATGAGATTTATTTCTCCAAATAAAATTGATTGAATTGACTGATATAAACTAATCAATTGAGTGAGTGGGAGTTGTTGTTAAAAGAAAATTCAACCCTCGGATACTCTTAAACGGTTAGATATCAACAATTTGTGATGATTTTTTGTGATGAAGTGTTGTAGTTTACTTTTTTAGTGTACCCACTTTCCCTCAACCTGCCTTGTCTTCTACTACTGATTTCATATGTTTCCCTGAATGCCTTTCAACAACCAACAGAGGAGTGTGAAATTGTTGTTTTCAGGGTTATAGGTGGCAAGAGCACTAGCAAAAGAGAGAAAGCGTTGCGTCCCTCATGAAAAGTCTTGTGGCTGCATGGTATTATGGTCTAATGAGGCTACTGTGGGTGGAGAAATTGGTCTCTCTGCCTCTTTTACAATGGATTTGTCCCTGTATAATTGTTGAACGAAATTTTGGCTCACGAAGCCATTGCCAGGATCATTTTCTAGGGATATATCGAAAATATATTGCGATACAAAAATGCGACAATATGTATCGTGGGCCAGAAAAATGAATCGCGATATTAGCTCCATTTTATTCTGCTGTAGTAATCACAAAAGAGATGGCTTGCCAATCACAATTTTACAAGCTGTCCATTGAAATTATATCATCTGCACTTTGTAATGACATTTTTAAATTGTTGTTTACATTCTAGCAAGCTAATGCCATTGCTAGAAAGATTTGTGTCTCAGAAATAAACATAATTCTGCACAGTCACTTTGTTGTCATTGAACTTCTATTTATTACATCGTATCGTGGCTATATTGAATCGTGAACCACATATCGCGTATCGAATCGTATCGTGAGATAAGCATATCGTCCCATCTTGACCATGTCACTTGGTAGGGATAGGACACTTGGTGAGTCATGGACCGCTTCGCCCACACTGGACCAACCAAATCAGGACCGCCGGGCCCTGACCCAGACGAGAGATTCACCCACAGAACCATCTATGAGAGCCAATTATCGCTGCCGTTATTATCAATTACTCTTTGTATTATCACAGAAAATCTAGTGTATACCAAATAACACAGTGGAAGAAACTGAGGAGAACATGGGAAAATCTATAATCAATCACTTAGCAGTGGTAAATCAGTCTACCACTAACACACTGTCTCTCTATGGACCATTTTTTAAATTGAGTACTTGCCATTATGTTTCAACCATTGATTCAATAAGGGTCTCATAATGAAGATGTATGGTAACTGCGGAACCATTTATCCAATACATCAGACTGTGTAATTCATACCTCAATCTTCATTCTAGCACTCTCAACAAGAAAGCCTGCCACTCTGGAGAGGATGAGGACCTGAGGGAGGCCCCAGGACTCATTATTTAGTCTGGAAATGGAATTCCCAATCAAAGATATCCCAGCCATTCGCTCTGTTGTATGACACTGAACCTTGCGCATCTAGACTTACAGACTTATGTACTAACACAGTAGTCATTTCCATAAAAACCATTTAATTCTCCAAATTGATTTAAAAAACTGGTTCATGGATAAAGCAAGCTAGTTGAGTTAAGCAGGTTGGATGATTATCGAAGTGGAATTCTACAAGAGGACTTTTTCTACAGCCATTTTGAGAATTAACAAAGCAATTATAAACCGGTCCCCAAATTACATTCTGATGACTTATTACTTGAAGGAGAGTGTAGCACGGATATTAATTAAAAACATGGACGGCGAAAACCAGCTTGTGCGTACTGGGTTCAGGCATCTTGCAGTAAGGGTTTAGGAGAGGTCTTGGGTTACACTGATTTCAGATATCAGTTTGCTGATATAATCAGGCCGATATTAGCATTTTATTAAATATCGGATGCAAGCCAGTCATGTCGTCCACCCTGATATGCTCCTCCCTGAAAACAGCTACATGAAACAGACTAAATTTTATTTCCTTCCTTCCTGTGTTTTTTGTAACTTTATTCTGCATTTAAAGGCAGTAATGTATCCCAGAGTTTCCCCACCATTGCAGGGTTTCCATTGTTAACATTCAAAATAAGACGGAAAAAATATCGGACCACTGTTATTCATTTGTTGTGTAATTAATAACGGTACAAGAACTTTTGGCATGATGTCTCCTTTTTATAGCTTTTTGAGATGTACATTTTGCAGCTGTCTTTAGAGTGAAAGTCTATGATTCTCCATGGAAACCACACTTTGTTTGGAGTATTGACAGAGAGATTTAGACAACGCTAATGGACGCTAGATGGCGTTGATTTGGTCATCCCAAAGACTTCTATATAAATGACTTACAAAGCCCTTCATTTTGTGTGCGGTTTCCAAACGGCTGCTCTGTGGTGGCTCAAACTTTCACCCTTCCTCCTTAGTATCCTGTTAACAGTTCCATCAAAGTTCCAATAAAGCAGCTTTCGGGAGCTGGGAGCTACAGCTAATACTAGCTCACTGTTGACGTGGATTCCATGCTCCCGCACACACAACACATGCAACCTGTCACAATAAAAATGCCTCTGCAATCAACAAAAACATGAGGGGGAAGGTTTACTTTGCGGGTTAAGAAGTGAGTTTGGGATGACACAAATTTAAATTCTGTCAAATTTAAACATACTGAATACTGACGTAAGCTTCAATGCAAAATATCAGTTTTGGTATCGGCTTTCATATCAGTCTCTAGTTTAAACTGTAAGACACCCAAGTGTCTCAGCATGTCAACATGTTCAATTTTGAGCCTTCCATTGACATAATGAAACTTTTAGAAGTGTATATTTTAGTTTTGCAACACCTTGAGTCAGATCAATCTCAAGTCTACACTTGGCAAGATCAGTTTTTATCAGCTCTGATCTCCTGTTGGGTTAGAGGCCGCGGACCCCCCACTCCCCCCACCCCATCCAGCCGGAGATCTTAAGTCTCTTGGTTGAACAGGCAACAAGTATTCATAAATTAATTATGATAATGCCCTGCCAAAGCCAAACTAAACCCAGTGATAAATATGGATGTTGTCCTCAAACTACCAGGATTGATGACCGCTGTACACAAAATCTTTTGTTTGCATGATAAGTATGAAGTAAGTCTAACTGATATGCAACAATTTATCATGAGGGGAAGAAAACACCTAAACCACAAGATAAGATCCACCTCATTGATTCCTGCTAATGGTGAAGATAAGGACTATGCTTGGTAAACTAAGAGTTCATCTTTACTTAATTCTTATGCAACAGACAAATTACTAACCCCGCACCCACCACCCACACCCCTTTATAAAGCCTCTCCCCACCCTCCCTCCAAAGTTTGGATATGCGTTTAATTATTCAGAAGATACTTACTGGTTTACTGAATGAATGGATTTAATTGAACTGAAGATGCTTCCTCTAATGTCCTGCCTTAGGGTTCCTTTGGCCTTCAAAATCTCCACAAAGTACTGTGAGGAACAAGAGAGCAGAAGGAGACAGAATGAAGTGTTTTCTCACCATTTGTATTAATAAGCTTCTCCCCATCTAGAACTGGGCTGTCATCTCTGATTGGATACCCCTGAGACGGAGGAAAACATCATTTGATAAGGAAGTGCTTACACTACTGACATCTCAATTACTCTCCCAACATGGAGAGCAAATGTAATACCAGATCACCAAAGGGGAACACGCCAGGCTGCATAAAACATACAAGTTCATTCATCACTAAAACAAAACAACAGGGATTTACTAGTTGATAGTTTAGCCCTACAGCCCATGCTAACTATAAACGTTACATGGCATATCTGGTTGGCTGGCGTGATGCACAAATAAATACAGAGGGATGCTGTTGCACCACAACACTGACAATAAAGCGACAGCTGTGCTGGTCTCAAGTCATTTGAAGTGAAAATGGGATTAGCAAATTGAATGTGCATTAGGCCTAAAATGGCTCTTAATTGGACTGAACGGGTGTAGGGTGAGTAATTGTGTATAAATGAGGCTGCATTGGTGGATGCAAAAGTCTGTTCTCTCTGCAAGGATGAATAGTACAGGCGGAATACAACTGTGAATTTTACCTTGAGTCTGTCGCTATGCATTGTACAGTATGAGTGCACTCCTTATCTTTGAATGCAGCATATTTATGGAGAAATCATCTGCTTCTGAGTGTGTTTTGCATTTTGGTTTTTGCACTATTGCTAGTTTGTTTGTTTATTCAAACCATGCTATTCAATAGCGTTTTAAGGATCTGAATCATTTCTATACTGGTCCTGACTGAAGCAAACTACTACTCATATTCAGTAGTAGTTAATAATTATAATAATAATAATAATAATAATAATAATAATAGACAATATACGGTAGCAGCAAATAATTCTTGGCATTTGTTAACAAGACAATTAAACAAGTGCCAGGAAGTTTAGACACACAGGAAATATCAGAGTATCTGTATGTTTCAGAAAACCAAATTTTAAGACTTTTTAAGACCATTTTAATGCTACATGGAATTAGATTTAAGTCAAATTTCTCTACTACCAACTACCAAACTACTAAAGACTATTTCTAATTGAACATAATGAAAGTTCTAAAACTGTAAATGAGCAGTATAAGAAGACAGACCTCAGGAAATTAAATGTTTAGGGTCATGAATGTCCAACATATTCATATTCAGTCAAATTGTATTAAGAGTGGACATAACATAAGGAAATAAAACACTGCTGCTGGTCCCAGTCACATCTTTTGGTGAAACTACACAATTCAAGGTATTTCTCTCATTTCATTTTCATTTGTGAATAGAGTTACTGACTCCTACATACAGTGGTGACCAGCTCCAGCTGTTGGCAGTAGCGCTGCTCCGTCTGGACCAGCTCTCTGGCCGTCCGGCTGCGTTTCCTCTCCCAGCGGTCCCTCTGCTCCTGGATATTGGTGCACCCAAAGGGGCCGGACGGGCCAGGGGAGAAGCTCATGGCCACGGAGGAGGAAGAGGAGGAAGAGGAGGAGGAAGCTGCACAAACACAAGCAAACAGATAAAAACTTGCCCGAAACAGAAAGTCAAACACTTCACTTCACCACATATGAATGAGTGTATACTTGCTGTGGCTTCGTATTGTTTGTTTATTTATACTCCACAGCAGTGGGGGTGCATGAAAATTAAAGAGGCAACCTTAACCTAGGGAAACTGGAAATAACGGTGACAAAAACTCAGAGAACAACAACAGCTGTGGTGAAAGAGCGACAGAGGCGGCTGAGGGAATTACAACCTTGATCCTTTGAATAAGAGAGTGAGCAAGTTTTACACAGTACTTCATTCTATATATGAAATACCAGCGAAAAAAGCATATTCTGTAACCAACTGGCTTAGACTAACGAAGAGTTCTCCCCTTCCTTATTGATTTTTTTGAATGTATTTATTTAATTTCCCCTTTGTTTTGGTTGATATAGCCTATGTAGGGCAGTGAAGATGAGGGATTTAAAAGAAAAGTGGTGATAACATTGTCAGCAACTGTGAATTGAATTGTATTAGTACTGTTTTACACAATAAAGAGAACAGAAATACCAGTGAAAACAGGCAAGGTGACATATTCCTATGAAAAATGTATATTTTGGCTGCAAAAAAATATATAATTTTTTAGTTTACAGGTGAGCCAAAAAGTTAATTTCAGACACTGGTAGAGAATGACAGTATTTTAATTATGAGGTGAACTGTTCTTATAACTCAGTAAAGGAAATATTCCTGCATTTATGTCGGTCACTGGTCAGCAACTACTAATGGCACGATAAATAATGACCGTCTCTCACCGATTGATCTCTCCCAAGACCAACTCTGGCTGTCATCAACAACCCCCCCCCCCCCCCCCCCCCAGCCACGGATAAGAGGTGTCCTCCCTGCACTCCCTCATTAGTGTCATCTCCTATGTATTAGCGGGGCCGAGGAGTGGGCAGGGAGCAGCACTTTAGCAGCAATTAACCCCTGTACCGTCCCTAGGGAGCCTTGCACTGTAAACAAGAGGGCCTGATCAATGCTAACCAGGGTACACTTCTCCCACAGAGAGCCAGGTAGACGACGGGCTTCCGTGTGACGGGTCGATGAGTCAAACTCCAGTACATTACCGAGTGGGCTTCACAGTCCAACAAACAAAACAATTCTGCAACAAACTCGCTGTTGGAAAATATCCAGTTGACAGTCTCACTGGCTGTGTGTCCATGCACGGAGACTTTGCCTCAACTAACCTGGTTTTGGTTGACACGTAAATATCATAACTGAGTTAGAATAACCTGGGTAAGCTCATAAAACGTGTTTATTGTGGTTAAGATGCATGGTGTACTCCTATATGAAACTGGTTACTGTGGTATGTAAACTAGGTATGTAAAAATTATCCGGCCAATTTAAATCTCTGATAATGCAAATGAATAGCGAATGGATCATTTCCATAAAAGTATTATTCAAATGTAGGGATGCAACTAACAATTGTTTTCATTATCGATTAATCTAGTGATTATTTTTTTTGATTAATCGATTAATCATTTAGGCTATAAAATGTCAAAAATAATGACAAATTACCAGAGCCCAAAGTGATGTCTTAAAAGTCCTTACTTTGTCTGATTAGCAGCCAAAAAAAAAACAAGTATTCATTATATAATGATGTAAAACGGTGAAAAGCAAGCAAATCTTAGCATTTGTGAAGCCAGCAAATCTTTGGTATTTTTACTTTTGGTATTTCTTTTTTACTCAGACTAACCTGAATAAGACCGTAACCAGTATGACTAGAAATTTAACAGATTACATTTCCTGTATCTCAGTAGCAGGTTAAAACTGACCAAATTAGTTACTGAATCCTGGTACACTGCCAGCCTAAAATACTCTTAAAACCTAAAGAGGAATACTGCTGAATTTAAAGATTATCATGGTATTCCTGTCTGGTAAATTCAGTATTCACTCTTTGTGAAAACACAACACAATATGGGAGAGCCACACCTACTTGTATTTGTGGAAATAAAGGTCAGTGTAGGTTCATTTATACAAAGTAGGATTAGAGTGATACTGGTTTCTGAAGGCTGATACCAATATTTTTCAATTGAAGCTGCCAATAGCCCATATTTTGTGTATATTCAAACTCTCAGTTGAAGCCCAGAATAACAAAAACAACAGCAATAATAATCATCATCATATCCATATCAGAGGTGGACGACACTGACTGGACCAGGTCCCATAAAAGGACAATATCTACCCAATATACTGAAGGTCTAACCCTAGTCCAAACACCACTTCCCTAAGGCAATGAAAACATACAGTATGTAACACTGCAAATGGAAACTATCTAACGCTACATAACAAGTCAAGGATACAAACTGCAACCTTTTGTCATTATTGAAGAAAATGAATTAGCTTATAAAATGTCAATACTAAATCTTTAGCAGTTTTAAGTTTATTACAATCTTTGTCGCTTGGTCCCCACCCTAAACAATTCTCTGGATAAATAGCTCTTCTAAAGTTGTTAAACTACGTCTTATAGATACCAATGCTACTTCATGTTAGAAATACAATGCTGTATCAAGGTACAATGGTATTATATCGCGTATACATATACATATTTACATACTGTATATCGAGCTAGTTACAAGTGACTAACCTTCAGGCAACGTCTCCGGTTGAAAGTTTTAATCAAGGCGCTCTTTTCGGTTAGGCTTCCTTCTTCCGGGTTGTGACATCACCGCGCGTGCTGATTGGCTGCTCCAAAACCAAGACAGACACTGAGAAAGACGTCCCACTCCGTGCGTACTGCAGAACTGAAATGTCCATATGATGATACTAACAACATGACACTTCGCTAGCACCCCTTCGTTTTAAGCGGTCAAAGTAAAAGTTTAGCTTACTTAACCAGCAACAAGTGCTGGGAATTCATACACTTGGTGCTACCGTACCTCCTTGAAAAGAAAACGCAGCTCAGCAGTTTGAAGCTCATTATGAATCTTTGTGGGGAAGATGAAAGTGATGCCCTCAGTAATCAGGCCCTGACGCAGTAGGCTATAGCCTGAAATCCATGAGGAGTGTGGACTTAAAAGTTAAAAAAAAAAATAGGATGCATTTTTCTGGAACATATCCCAGTAGTCAATAACAGTGGTTGCAGTGGTTGATGGTGCCTGCAGCCGAGAGAGCGGCGAGAACACTGACATCTAGTGCTGATAGAGACCAAATCCTCCAAAAAACAACACACATATGTCAGGATTTCTCTCACATAACTGGCAACAAATCAGTCTATAATCACTACTGTAAAGACAGGTGTGGGGGATTTTTTGGATTCTGTATTTAAATGTATAGTATATTCTTGATACATACATCATTACCAGTTTTGGGGATTAAACTAGTAGTTTCATTACATGGAATTGGTGGTTCAACTGAATTCACATTTGGGATAATGTTTTTAACAGTTTATTACTATTTTATCATTTTGAGGCATAGTTAACTACTGCAACTGCCAAGTGTTTTTTGGCTCTAAAAGAAAAAAAAAGGGAATTGTATTTTTCATCTTCATCATCATCTTTCATCAAAAAAAATGTTTTAAATTATTTTTATTCCCTCATTTATTGTCAAGGCTGTACCAGTCAGATGTTACAAAGAGCCTTTTATTTTTTTATTTATTTCAAGTTTCCATTGCTCCCAGAAAAAGCCCAAATAGTGTAGTTGGGTTTGGGTTTAGATCCAAATGTAGGAGTGATGTATATCCAACCGAAAGTTATCATTGTGATGAAGCCAGATAAGGTTATTTGGTTTGTTTTATTTAAAATAAAATAAAATTTTAGTTAACATCCTAATCAGTCATGTGATTTTGTATCATATGACATAGCAGATGTAGATATGATTATTTTTTACAAAGTAGTTGTAGAACAAATTTTTCTACCTAACTTTAAACTAGGCTATATTTGTCTTCCAATGTGAAGTAACTGGTAGCTAGGAAAACTACTTAAACTACTCAAGTCGCTTCTTGGCTGTAATTGATTGTAATTGAAAAAATGAAATATGCTACACATTATGATAAGGAACTATAGCAATCCTGTAAGAACTTTTAGAAGGATACAATAGAAATACCACAGCAAAACTATAAATTACATATAATTTCCTTAAAGAAATATAAGAGGAATATTGAAGTGATATCATAGAAGATAAAAAGATTAGTATGATAAGGGATTTCCTGCTTTGTGTATAGCAGCCACATTCCCTGAGTTACTATGAAACAGCAAACTCCTGCCAATATTAAAAAAACGCCTGACTCAAAAGATGCTTGAACAGAGTTTAAATAAGGCAAAAACCAGCGTCTCACATCAGCTCTCTGTGCAGGACGGCCATGTAATCCAGGTAATGTGAAAGAGTCTGAAGAAAGTGAGCCAAAACACTGCAAATTGCTGAACAGATAAAATGCATCTTTAATGAGAAGTTCATTAAAATGTATGATGATATTGGTCCACTCTTTATTGTTTTCAATTTTATTGTGTTTCCAGTACATTTGGTATTATAATAATTGGCCCCAAAACAGACCTGTGCAAATTAGGCCTATTTTGCCTTCAGGCTATCTAGGCATGAACAGTGCAAGAGACCACAGACAAAGGGTCCATTTTTTTTTTTTTTTACCTGAGGATAGAAAAAAAAACGTATAAGCGTCAATAATCTACACAAGTACAGCAACTCTCCCAAGGTTTTGTAGTCCTTCAGTGCATTATTCATACCAGCTATTGCCAGAGGACTCATAATTGACCCCTGCACTTTGCAAAAAACTTCATGAGATGAAAGAATGTGATGTTTTGTAATTCAACTTTTGAGTCCCCCTCTCTCCAATCCAATAGTATTGGATTTCAGGTCATGCATTATTCAACACATAGGAGGCGAGGCTACCTTAGCTTGAAGATGTCATATGAAACGAGGTTGCAAGACCAAGAGATATCAAATGAGTTTGCTATAAAAGAAAGGGGAAAAAAACAAAAAAAAACAAATAAAAGTCACATCAAAATAAATAGGAGCGCTGTTGGACAGAAATCTCTTGAGTGAGTACAGCGGGAAATGTTACTGTCAAATAGTACTTTTTTTTTCGCAGGATGCTGGCACTTGATGTGAAAAAATCTGTAAGTGTTTATTGATGTGGAATACCATTATCTACCCTTTGCTGAAGGAGGGGCAAAGGCTTAATTTACGTTTTAAATGCTTCTGTGCTGCCTCTTCAGTTAACTTCTGAGTTGTAATTGACAATGTTTTTGTCAAATGGTAATCATAGCGTCAAGTGTTGACACTTGAGTAAGGCTTCTGCGGTGCTTAGAAGTACATAATTGTATCAGTTAGTCTTAATTAGTCAAAATTGTAATGCGTTTGGGGCATTTCAGCAATTGTTTTCAAACTCTCCTGGGTAAAGTCTCTGCTGTCATGAGAAGGCCAAACTCTTACTCCCTAATTGTGGATAATCATTCAAAGTGTGCCTCACTCTTATCTTACAACGACCTTTTAAGCAACTGTTTTCCAACTTTCCAGACAGTAAATAATTTTTAAATCCCGGGTTTGGGGAGGCGAAACCGTAGATTATGGCTTCGGATGGAAAATAAATCCCGCGCATTCCGAACAAACAAATAAACCAAAAAAGATGGGAGGAAAACAATACAAATGAAGATAGACTGTTTTTAGGATTTTCAAAAGCAATTTGCTGTAATTGCCTATTGTCTACTTTTAGTGGCCTTGATTAAAACTCTCAATCAGCCTTCGCAACCTGGCACTCCACTCTCCTTGCTGTTTTGTGTTTTGGAGAACGGTGAGCTCATTAAAGTGAAATGACCATTTGGCCTTGGGAGGAGAAAAAAAATAATCACATGGAAACAAACAGACACACAAAATTGAGTGACACTCAAGTGGTGGAGGACCATCAAAACAGTGATGTGTTTGCAAAACCCGATGGTTTTCATGGATAATGATAAACTGTCATGCCCGCAATTACTGAAAGCACTGGATGGCAGGATTTTTTATGCGTGTCAATGAGGTCTGCTCCTAATTGACGGTCAGGGACACCAACTCACTCAAAAGCTGTCGCTCAACCGTCAAACTGCAAAATGGGCCTGTATTGAATTTGTGTTGGATAGACAAGGTCTGGGGACTGTAGAATGGCTTCAGCATAGCCTACTATACCATAGCCACAGCCAATGAGAAGGCCCACCTTATGATTGTCTTGATTAGAAAATGATTGTAAATGAGAAAAGACATTACTTCTGCTTGGAAAGCCTAGCATAACAAAAATGAAGTCTGAACTGATGCTCATATTCAGCTATTTCTTCATGTGTTCTACTTGGTATGAACACCAGAGAAGTTATGGCAAAGATCACAGACAAGTCCATCACGCAGTTCAAATTGCAGGGACTTGAAGATTTGACTCCAATTTTGTCTTTGTGCCCCTCCACTTTTCACACCTTTTAAAAGTCAAAATTTAGGGGAAAAAACAAATATTTAATCTAATATTTTCAATCTAATATTTAATAAAAACGAAGTAAAATATCTGCTCTATCTGTCTGCATTTAGTTGCATTTGGATTGCTACACCCCCTTTCCAACCCAAGTGGTATATTGATGCCATCGTGAATGGAGTGATGGCAGCATAATTGTTTGAACCATGAAACGCCAGCTAACATTGTACATTTTATGGACAAAGAAAAGAAAGAAAAAAAGTGCAGGTATGTTTCTCTGAAGACCGTAACTGTGTAACCACCAGAGGTGAAAGGCAAAATGTTATGTGACCTAACGTTTAGCTAGCAAGCTAACTACTTTGTTTTTTTGAGAGTAGGCTTTAGGTTGGCTAACGTTCCATTCATACACTGTAAAAAATTATAAATTTTCGTCCGATCTCCGCGTTTGTGTGATGTGCATCTTGGCACACAGCAGGACATAGTTGGGCTGTACAAGTATAAAAAACTGTACGTGTGATTGCATCCTATACAAATAAAGTTTATTTATTATTATGATTATTATTAAAAAAGACTTGTATGAATGTCTCTACAACACTGTATCATAGCCTGCCCTGTGCCTTACCACCATTTAGAGATATGCCTGGATTGTCAAGGTTCATATTTAACCGGTGCATGGACCTTTGGAAACCTACTTGAAGTCAAAGCCAACAATAGTATTTCAACAATAGTAGTGAGGATGAACAAACAAGTGCAGCAACCCTTTTCATAGCTACCTTATTTTTATCTCTCTTTTATCTCATTATAATTGGTTTATTCTCCAGAGGTATTTTGTCTTTTATTTTCAAAGCAAATCCCTTTTTATTCTTTGCAAAGGGAGTCTGAGTGTGCTCTTGTTGCTTATTTCCTCCCAATGCATTATTAGTGCCGGGCTGCTCCTGATGTGTCTATTGTAATTACCATGATTCACCCACCTTCAAATGAATTCAACAATGGCCAATTACATTATTTCAAATGTGATGCTCAAGAAAAAAAACCTCAAATTTGTATAAGTCTGCTTCTGTTTTTTTTTTTTTAGAGTATCGGTTTTAATTTTCTCACCAGATGGATGCCAAACTCTCATCAGAGGCTTATTATTCAATTATCAAGTAATAGGAAATGAAGTTATGATGCAAAGAAAAGTCAGAGAGAATATAAAATAACCTATAACCAGGATCACCCTGCTCTTTACATAGTTCCTTTTCAGGATAATGCTATAGGTGTCTGTCTACCTAATATATCTCAGTGTTCCTTTATTCATTCTATGATATTTTGATACTCGGTGGCAATGACATTTAAATGAGGTTAAATAGGTTATTTCTCATCATCCCCCTCCCCTAGAGATTTACACAACATCCCCATAGACTTAAACCTCTGAGCCCTAGGTCATTTGACCACGTCTTTCTCACTTTGTTTTAGTAATTACATATGAGACAAATGCAAATTAATATTACAAGAGCCTGTTCATATTTAATGGGTGGAGGGTTAGTATGCTTCAGGCTGGGTAGTGATAAAAATGTACTTGTGAAGTGGTACATGGCATGATTATGTTAGATAGCGAATTAACAGTAAACATGTTGTATATAGGTGATGTAGACCCTCCCATGGCCAGTCAATAACAAATATGTCACCTTGTTGTGACCATAGACTGTATAAAACAATGGACAAAGTGGCTGTGACATAACACCTTGACTTTCTGTTGGCCTGTTTGAAGTCCAGGAAGTGTGGTTTCTGGGCGTCGCCATTGGAGCCATTGGATTTATGGAGCCAGAGTTTGGCAGCGGTAAGTCCTATCAGATTTACTGTAAATATGACCTGCTGACTGGGAAAAAACCTCCAATAATTACAAGTAAGATTTTTGTGGGCTCCAATTTCTCCCTCTTGGCATCACGAATTGCAGAAGTGTGTCTAGAAAAGCAGTAAACACTGCAGGGAATACACTAGGGATGCCCCGATAAAGTTTTTTGCCGCCGATCGCCAATCGCCGATCGTCTATGAGCCACATCTGCTGATACCGATCGGCCATACCGATAGTTTTTTTGTTTTGTTATAGCAGCTGGTATAGCAGTATTATAGGTCTAACAGTTTCCATTTTACATACATTTCATCCATCAAATTGAGTCCTGGTTAAAAAGTATCCACATTTTCTTTTTTTCTACCTCAATATTTACTTGATCATTATGTAAACAAAACCATGTGCGTTCTAGGTAGCGCGGCATGATTTAGTGAGATAACCAAAGCACAAGACTCTGACTGTTGCCACTTGCCTGTGTTGTTGAGTCGAGTTAAATAAATGGAGACACCCTCCGAAGATATATATCCGTTTCAGTCTTTGTTTTTGTATAGCCTAAGTGAATGTTCTTAAGAGAGAGAGAAATGAGACTTTTCAGTTGCCTCTCCGCTGTTAGGGTCTTGACCAGACCTTAGATCGGGCCCAAAAAAACAAGCCCGACCCGAGCCCGTGCACGTTCTGTCTGAGCCCGGCATGGGCCCGTCCCATTGGCTGCATTTATGGGCCCGAGCCCGGTTTAAAACCGTAATTTTCTTAGTAAGTTGGCTGTTTATAAGTAGCTAAACTAATTCTGAGTTGGTTGAATGACAAAAATCTGTTCAGAATTACGTGTGGGATCTTACTGAATAGCCTACTTCCTCTCGCAAAGGACTCACAAAGCGAGTGTGGTGCCGCAGCGAAAACCCGACACTTACATTTCAAATTGTAACCTTTGATTGACTGGTGATAAAAACATAATTGACACAAGGAATTAACAATCAGACTTTGAGGATTACAGAGAAATTTGAATGACAGAAATCTGTTCAGAATTACGCATGGGATCCATGGTTATCAACCTGCCTGCGTGCGCACGGCGCCAGAGGAGAGGAGGAGACGCTGTACCGCTGCTGACTGAGATGTGAATATGTACCGATCACAGTGATTGATACATAAGGTTTAAGGTTACAATGTTATAATACATATAACATTCTGATTATCACACCAAATAGCTTACTCCCCACCCCAATTATATTAAAAAAAAAAGACGTTAGGCTATATCTCTGACCACGAGAGGAGGAGTGCAGACCATTATGTAAACAAACGCACATGGCTCACGTGTTTTGCGTCATCGATCGGTTTTTGCAATCGGTGACTATAAAGCATTATCGGAATTCTCCGATCTTATATTTATACTGAATATCGGCCGATTGCTGGCCGATCGATCGCAGCATCCCTAGAATACACCCATGTCAGCAAATCAAAATGATCCATTACTGTCACTAATACAATCAAGTTTACTTACGAAAGGTGAGTAATGACTGCTGGCTTCGTTTATGATTGATTTTAAATTCAGAAATAAAAATTATTTTGAATGTGGGCATTCCAATGAGTGAACGCTTGAAACAGGCAAGCGCTTCAAAGGAGCAGTCCTCCACTTTCTATGCCCCATGCACATTTTATATTATGTTATGGTACAGTAAAAATTGAAAAACGATGCAAGTAGCAGCTATGGACGACTAGAGACGTCATCTCAACTTTCATTTCGGCGCTATATTTACCTGGGATTTCAAACGTTGGTGTAGCCTTCCTATCAACATGTATTCACCGTCTAAATGTTTGCCGAGAAGCATGCCCACGTATAGCCCATGTTGCCTTAAATATGATCATATAGAATGTCTTTGTGTAGGTACTAGCCCATATTGCCGTATATGGTCATAACGTGTGCTTACATTTGGCTGGAACCATTGTCATTGGAAAGAATTTCACAGTTATTTAAAAAAAAAATCACCATTAGGGGAGACATCAAATTAACTATTGCAACTATAATTTAATGTAAATAGGGCCTTGGTCCCATTGACATATATTGAGGTGGGTTGAGGTTCAGCCAGTAGAGGGAAGTAGAGGGACCGTCTCCCCCAGGACTTCTGTTTCAGAAGCCAAGACCAGTTGTTGCCCCGTAATTTTGGCCCGTGATTGTAGCGCACTTTGTCATTTTGAAAATGCTGGAACACAGAGATATCGCATAAGAAGGGCAAATAAACAGATGAACAAATGAACGGAAGGAGATTGATTTCCTGTTGGGGGACAATGACTTTCCTTTTATGGTCTAGACTGAGCAAAAAATAGTTTTTCCACGAGGCTTGTCTGTTTTGGGGATGGCAAATCAATCTCAGAACAAATGATTGAGGAAATAATCGCAGAACGATGCCATTAGTGATCTGCGATTTATTGTGAAATTGTCTAATTAAGACCTTTTCTGAGCTGACAACCTGAGGGTCCCGGGCCCGAGCTGAAATCTCCCATTATTTCTGGCTGATGAGGAAGGAAGTTGAAACAATGTAATGACTTTCTGTGCATTTGTCACCATGTGCTAATAATTACATACTTCTGAGAGCCATAGCAGTAGCTCAAGACACATTAATGGTACCAAAGGGGCAAGGATGAGAGGAACGGAGGCATTTCTTTAAATCGAAGAATTTCTTCACTTTTCAAGTAGGGGTTGTCAAATGAAACCTGGTAATTTAAAAGGCAATTACTGTCATGTGATTGCCTCACAGCTGTGCTGCATGTGGTCGTCTTAGAGGACGACCCTTGCTAATGAAGGGATTACAGAGATGAGGGGAACTGGTAAACATATCTGGATGAAAATGCAGCTCTCGGCTGGCTGCCTGGCTGCCATGTGGTCGGCTCATCTCGTCTGCTCTGGAAGGTACAGGATGTTAGGAGAGAGATGGAAATACAGGAGATGTCGGAAAAGCAAGCATGTTTCGGATGGTTTAACACCAGAAAGGCCAAACTGCCGTCAACACACCGCTGTTATGGATTTTAGCACTGAAATATTTCAAAATATCCCTACGTGTCTTTTCCAAGACCCACTTTCTGTACAAACCAGTGTTGTTAGATTTTCAAAATCACACAAGGAAATAATTGTTATAATTATTTTTAGCACGTTCAAGTGACAGCTCTGTTGGCCTTCCCAAAATCCATTGGCCTTAGTGTTATATTAGACAGAGACAGGTTTTTTTTTTTAATAAGATAGATAGCCCTTTGGCCTGACAGTCTACGACCTAGATGAAATTGGTGAAATTGGAATGCATAGTTAAGACCTTTGGCAAATGACCATATGAACGGAAGCAAAACATTTAGCTTAATGAGTGTTTAGAGGCTTAGGCACCTTGGACAACCTTCCAGTGTTATTCAAGGTCATCCTTATCTAGTATAAATATCTGTTGTTGATTTGAAATGATTTCTCATGAATGTTTGCTCCATGACTCCCATCCATTTAGCATTAGCACTGGCTAAAGTCGGTATTTGTGTGGAGTTTGCAGCCCAGAGTCTAAATTATTAGCATTGTGTAGTCGAAATTCCAGTAAGACATTCATATTCACATAAACTTGACCTTTAACCACAGTTTGTACAGTCACTGAAAGGCTTGCTTGCCACATTGAGTGAACAGAAATACAAAGTGTGCGAGTCCTTGTTAGGGAAGCATGTCAGGTCAGCGCTGACTGCTTGTTTGCATCATGAAGCTTGTCCACAATATAACTGTTTTGCTGCGGCTCCCAGGCTTCCGACATTCACAGAGAGAAGAACACCCCCCCCCCCCTCTTCCCCTCCTTGCCTAATGATTTCTCCCAGCCTCAGAGTATCTCCCCAAAGCTGAATCCCCCAACGGGCACGGCGCCTTTAAACTCAGCAGAAAGCCTATTTACCCGCAAATTAAAGCACCGCATCGGTGTGGCACAGGATCCCGTGCTTGCTGAAAAACAGGGCAATTACTTGGAAAGAGTGAGCCCAGGGAATAGGCCTCATCCAGAGAGTGGGTGCAGCGCTCTCAAACTTTGGATTTATACGAGGGGGGGGGGACATGTTACAAGGAGAGGGGTGGGGCGCACTCCAAAAAACTTTCCCCCAAAAGTGAATCCAAAGTGCAGCTGAAGAAAACGATTGTAGAGTGTGAGGAGAAAAAGGGGAAGCCTTGCAGGTTCATTACATCATGGAGTTGGATGGTGTGTGTGTGTGTGTGTGTGTGTGTGTGTGTGTGTGTGTGAGAGAGAGGAAGCAGGAGATAGTGTGTACATACGCAGGCAGTCAGAAATGGCCGGACTCCAGTGGGGATTGCTTTGTTGTCTTTGTTTAGGGTGTAGATCGGCAGACTCGAGGGAAGAAGACGGGAGATGGATTTGTGTGGGTGTCTGTGTGTGTGTGTGTGTGTGTGTGTGTAAGTGAGAAAGAGGAAGGGCTCAGTAGGATCTTTTACATTACAGACCCCCCACCCCACCCCGCCCCGCCCCCTCCGTTCCGACGTTGCACTTCTTCAAGGAAGCTTCCTAGAAACGGGATGTACAAAAAAAAAAAAAAACTGCTTCCGATGTGCATTCCCTTTGGAAGCGTTTTGCCTTTGGGGGAAGTCTCCGTTCCAAACGGAGGGATACCAGCCGCTGAGGGAATGGTAGAACCTGCTGTGCCGGGTGGTTGAAAGAGGAAGCCGCGCCATTTGATAAAGTTACTTTGGGGCATGTTGCTGTGGATGCATCTCATTTTGACATCCTCCATAGCTCGTAGGCTATAATAGCCGCTGAGCTACACACGTTGGAGCCCGGCTGTGATAAGCCAGAGCTATCTGTAACTACAGGTATACCTACCGCTACATGTAATTAAAGGAATCAGCTCGGAGAAAGGGCCTGTTTGACCTCTCACTGGCTCTGTTTCTCCATCTGGACTATATTGGGATCATGTTGTAGAGCTGATAAGGGACCAACTATTTCCTCTCATATCGTAACCCTGCTGTATGTGGTCTTCTATAGCAGCGCATCTGCTTTCAGTGAGTGCTCCATAAAAAGTCTTTTTTTTTAAAATCAAAATAATTAAAAGCTTTACTTTGTGGTGGCTCCAAATGTCAGCAGAAATTTGACCTTCAGTACCCAGAAATCCTGTAAGGTGACGTCAGTAAACTGTACACAGCACATTCATGTTTACCAAGCCAGCTGGTCTGATGCTTTATACCAATGGACACCAAAGAGAGGCAAAAGACCTAATGTCAGTAAGTTCAGCATTCTTGCTCACTGCTGTTTAGGAGACAAATAGGGTAAATCTATGGTGTCTATGTCATTTCGGCTGATAAGACGGGTGTGTTTTTACATAAAAATCTTACCTAGTGCCGCTTTAACATGCATCGTCCTAATGTACAACAAGCAAATACTCCCAGAGACAATGATAAACACCAACGGAGGACTTTGCAGTCGCTCGCGTCAAAGTTATGTCCTCGTTCTCTCCACTGTTGTATCCAGTGACCATAAAAAAAGGAAGAGGGAGACAGAGTAAATGCCTTTGCGCTTGCATCACTGGCCTTTCCTTCCCATCCATTGCTTTTGCGTTGACTGAAATTACATATCTGCTAACCTAACTGCCCCCCATTCAGATAGCTTTTGACTGTAATAAATTGCCTCCTGAATTGCCGCTTCATAAATGGCTCTTAAATCGAGATCAGGCGTTGGTCTGATGATGTTTTAATTGTAACTCGCAGAATGTATTAGCCGTGACCTACAGGCTTTTTGTGGCAGCTTCCATTCAATATGTATGTGCGTTCAGACACCTTGGGTTTAGAAAGGTTAATTAACCTCTGGTGGTAGACCTTTCCTTTGCACTTAACTTGGTCTATGTCCTGATAGTGCCATTAACCCGCGCCCTAGCCTCTTAACCTCCTCTATCATTACCCACGTAAAACCCATTAAAACTTCCTATTGATTTTTTCACACCCAACTTCTACATTTTTTTTTTTACAGCTTTTTAGCATTTTTCATATTCCGGAGATGTAACATTGACAAAGATGAGAAATTATATACATTTTATATCCGTATAGCAAGTTGCTTTTTGTTGACTCTTGTTGGTAACTGCGACAAGACATGCATAAAGCCTTTTAAATACATTTAAATAAGATTATAAACTGAGGTGTGTGAAAAATTACAATGGAGTATAGGAGAGATGCCACTAGAAATCAACTAGAAACACATCTACCATCACATTGAAAATACAGTATAATCAAAAGCAAGTCTCAAATAAAATTGAGGATTTCCTTTCTAACACTGAACCATAAACTAAATTCTGTTCAGCAAATAAAACAAAAATTGAAACAAAAGATTAAAAACAAATAAAAAATACAAAAAATTATAAATAGAAATTAAACTTTGCTAGTATGAGAAAACTAAACTTAAGTGAAAATCAACTCTAAACCGAAAATAAAATAAAATTTAAAATGAATGCCATTCACACAACCATTACAAACCTGCTATGCAGCATTATTTAAATCCACCACCTTTTCATAGAAACATGTCTGTTTTGCCACTCTATCACAGATTGATACCCTACATTAGTGATTCAACCTATAGTCATGAAAGTTTTTACATTTGCTGTACATTTGCAGTAATTTGTTTGGAATAAATATAAGAAGGTAGAAGAAATATAAGAAGCCACAGTCTTATATTACAGTATGTTGGGCCAGTGCCTATATTCAGTGCAAAACATCAAAGCAATGACTGCTTATCACCAAAGGTGTCGCCAAAATCAATAAAAACAAAAATCTTGCGGATTAGTCACAATGAAATTAAAAATGAATTTTTTACCATGTCAGGTAATTTTCCATGCCATATGACATGCCTTTCTCTCCCTAACTGATATCCTATTGGTTTACACTTTTGAATGATCAGTCTCCATGTTATGTCCCGCCCCAACATCCTGTTAAGGAAGCGAGATGCACTCAAAATGCCATTTCATTGTGAGTGTAAAACTTCATGACTGACAAGCCCACGCATGAAAGTTTGTAAGTGCTATTTACATTTTAACACATTTCATTCATCAGACTTGTCATCCTTGTTTGCCTGATAGAATTTTCTGTGCGATGTGAAAATGTTCCTCGCCACTCTTGCTTGAACTTTAAACTCCATAACAGGTATTTAGTGAGCTGGGAGACAAACACCCCAACAAATACTGAAACCAGGCCACAACACACACTCTCTCCCTCTCGCTTTGCATGTGTCAGAAACAATGGAGCACAATTAACTGGGGACTCTGCTTCACTGTTTGTTCGGTTGCCACGGCAACAGCATTGATTAACACTTCAGCAGTCGCCAAATTAACGAAGTAAAAGCTCCTATAAACAGCTACTTAGAGCAGCAGCGCATCAGTTGTGATGTGCAGGTGTTAAAGTAGGAATATTATCCTGAAAACAGCCACCACATGGACCGAGCGGGGCTGAGAGTGGGCGGTGTTGACTACCCCCCCGATATTAAAGATGTTAATACCTCCAAAGCAAACCTTGAATTTGACAGCATTTCTGAGTCAATTAATTTAATTAATCTGACTGAATCTACAGGAGAGATTTGCCGCGCCAATTAATATTTGGCTTCCCTCATTCAGGCTTCACATGGCCTTGTTTCCTCTTGTCAAACAGCGATAGATTTGTCTTTGTCTACGATGATAGGTCAATCACCATTTCCAAAGTCCAATGCTGTGCCTCCTTTAAAGACACAGAGACACTTAACAAGTTATTTTAACCACTGATTTGTAATTTTTCACTTTAGAAATGACCATGTCACCTGGAATGGGAATAATAACCTGCCAAGGACACAGGCATAGGCCAATGCCACACGATAAATGCAACAGGTTTGGGTCTTGGTTGAAAAGGCAATGTGAAGCAGTGGTAAGAACATGACGGATCAGGTCCAAACATTTCATTTTCCAAAGGCCTGAAGAGGTTTAAAAGTGAAACAAAAGGAAATTCGTGCAATAGCACAATTCAAAACCCAAATAAAAAGCACAAAAATATCTGTTGAAATCTCAGTTATGGTCTCTTCACATGAAACAGTGGCAGTAAAAATAGAGCCCCATGTGCATACTGGTAATGGCCATTGATGTGAGCTTAGCATAGAGCACTGCAGGCAACACCTAGGAGAGAAACATTACCTCCCATTAGCCAGCGCCTCACGCCGAGACCTGTGCAGCTGATCAAATGTGGAACGCAGGGTAATCAGAAATTGTGGGATTTTTGCTGAAATCCAAAAAGTAGCAGGGATTTAATTATGGCAGGGATTAGCAACAGGGAAAATAAAGGTGGCCTCAAAAGATCCTCAGAAGGGAGAGGCTGGAGCTCCATTGAAGTGGACACGCTTGTTAAAACGAGTCCCATCAGCCACCTGTCGAGACTTACTGCTGGTCCGCCTGGTCACTCTGAGTTCCCGATGGAAATAAAAGGAGAAAACGAGTGGGACAATAGACTCACCATCTCTACCAGTTAGAGCTCAACTGTTTGTCCTTTAGAATAACTCTTAAGACAAACCACTCTCTTTCATGCCATGGAAATGTATTATAATGTTGTGACCCCATTCCTATTTGGATCCCATGCTACTATATAAGCAATGGCCCCTGAAGAGGCCTCTCCCCTCTCCTTTTTAGCAGCTCATTTAGCAGAGTTAAGTAAAGGCATATGCAGCCTGTAACAACATGACAGATAGGTCGCGCTGCAAGACAGCAAGGCTGCAAAGGTTGACTCTCATTAGGCCTACAAAGTCCCCACTGTCAGCCTTAACAACGCTCATCTGCACCTGTAGCCGCTACCTGGGAGTAGATGCCGGGCTGTGGTGATGTGTACTAAAATATCCTACTCATGTAAAAGTACTGTTACTTTGCTGAAGTTTTACTTACATAGAAGTCACATTACTGGTGGAAAAATCTTCTTAAAGGATAAGTGTGACGATTTTGGACCTATATATAATTTGTATCTTGCATACCTGTAATACTTGGACCTGCAGAGAATATTGACTTCCGAGTCAGCTGTCGGTTGAAACATTGAGTCCAAATGGGGTATGTCAAAATATATACAAATTATATATAGGTTCAAAATTACCAAACTTATCCTTTAAAAGGGAATCAAGTAATCTCTGCTCTCTATAGGCAACCAGTCAGAATTGCAACAACACTGACAGAACTTATCTCCTCCTACACAAATCTCTAAGTTATAGAGTTACTTAAAAAAACAGAATGTCATTACATTTGATCTTTACCATGCAATCCAAAACGGAAGAGAGGACCAAGAGTTAAAAGTAGATTATTGACAGAATAAAGGGCATAAAGAAAGTAAAGCGTGAATCAACAACAATGTAGGGAGGTGTTGGTGGTGGTTTCTCTACAGAACATCCCTCTTATCCTCACCAACATACTAAAACAGTGTTTAAAACAGACCATGGCCATGGGTTTGAATTTGATGACATTCACTGACTTTCCCATAACTTATTTCATAAATTGGCCTGGTTCTTGTGCGATGCTTATAGAGAAAAGAGTCTGTAATGGAAGTGATTTAAAATGTAGCAAAGTACAATACTTAAGTCAAACCATACTTGAGGCAAAGTAAAAATTACTGACTTCAAAAAATATTCAATAAATTACAAATACACAAAAAAGCGGTGCGGTGCGGTGCGGTGCGGTGCGGTGCGGTGCGGTGCGGTGGGGTGGGGTGGGGGGATGCTACTGTAAGTCAGCCTTACACTGCAGCTTGCCCAAAAACTCAGCAGAGAAAATCTCAACCAGCTAGCAGGCCACATTTCACATTTTCTATTCTCTAATCCCAATTAAAGTCCTGGAGGAGATGGGAGGAAGAATCAAAAGAAAAGCTGTCCCAGAGATGGGTGTGGGTTGGTGTGATGATGGGGCGGTGGGAAGGTTACTTGTGAGGGGGGGGGGGAGGGTAATTATTTTGAAGGGTATTAAGTCATCAGATTTACTTTTATCTTGATTGCATTGTGGAAGTCGTGCATAATTAATGGAGGGAGCTTATTAGGAAAAGATGATTAGGCAAATTACACAGGTGTCGGATGCATTTTTCATGATGAATTTTGCCGGGACAATCCTGTATTTCCATCTGTTCTGCTCCTATCAGAATGTCACTTCAGGGGAAATTAATACGACGGCACAATAAAAAGCAAATTGCAGGCCAGCAGAAAGAGAAAATAAAAGTATAAATAAGACTTAAGGGTTTATGCTGAAATAAACATAAACAGGGAATTGCCATTTTTAGAGGCATTATAATCATCAGCAAGCTTATGGCAATTGGGACATAATAAGCTGGTTCAGTTTAATGGACACTGGGAATTTCATTTTATGATTACACCATGCAAAAAAACTACTTTGTCCTTCACAGTTATGTGTGGTCTGAGCTCATTCAGTCTTCACTATATGTGGGCCATTACTGCAGGTATAATTAAGACTCACCTTTCATTTGGTCTTTTATAGTGGAAGGTTGAAAAAGCCCAGTATTATTCCCTTGCACTGTTTATCACCCCCTAAGCATACCCTTCTATCCTCAATGCTTTTCATGGCAAGCATTTCTATTAAATGGTGATATTGATGCTTAGACCTTCACTCCAACCGTTTGGTCTTTCAAATACCTTCCTTAAAAGCAGCAATAAATTGAATGGCTATGACCTAGGTTTTAGCTTTTAATTACACTTTGACACATTTTGAATAGTTTTTCACATTTCATAAACATAGTTTTGATGTAATGAGACAAATTAGACATTTAGCAAAGCACTTACACTTGAAGCATTTGCTCTAATTTAATCACTGCAATCATTCTACTAATCAAACTAAATGTTGTATGTCGTGATCATAGCAACTAAAGAAAAGTGGAAAAGACACTATCAAACTTAAGTTTTATAAGACTGTGCTTGTTACTCCAGGCTTATACCATTCTTGGCTTCCTTTTTGAATGATCAAACCTCATCAGCTCTTGCATTATTGAAGGGAAAACTCTCTTCTTGGCACAGTGTGACCACCATGTCTTTTCTTGGTGTGGTCCTCTCCCTCCTGCCTTTATTGGGGCTCTCCAAGGACTACTTCAAGGCCCCCTCAGATCATTAGGCTCTCAGGCGGTTGGGTTTTCACCTCTCACACCTGTGAACCTCCTTCATAAATTTCATCCTCCCCCCTCCCACAAGCCAATCAGCAATGCTCTTTGTGCTGCTTTCCTCTCTGTTTTACTCTTGCCTTCGGTTGTTGAGCTGTTCATTAGTTTGAAGACTTAACGGAATACAGTGAGTTTTTGGTAAATTGTCCCATTGGTCAACTTAGCTGCCATCAAAATGGCATTTCAATGGTGTCTTGCTTCCGTAATTCAACGCATGTCCAGTTGAAACAGGTTGGTACAGGTGTTGGGGCGGGACATGCTGGGAAGGACTGTTCAAAAGTTCAGAAATGCATTGCACATCATCTTGAGCTTCACTAATTATGGATTCTTCAAAATGAATAAATTACAGCCACCGGGATACAACCATGGTGTCTTAGGAAAAGGAAACAAACTTCCATGTTTCCATGTTTACCATGTTGCTACTATAGCACTTGTGAAGTTGCAGGCTCCATATGATGGGAGGGGCGGAGGTATGTATGTTATGTGCGCCTACTGGTACGCCATAAACTGATCAATAATAATATTTAAGCAAATTAAAGAAATGGTATTTTGATTAAAAATATGAAAATAAATATTTTATAAATTTTCTGGCATTTATTGTTAAATAGGTGTACGTTATGATATGGAGAATTAGCTGACAAGGTAAGTGTCATTTTTCAAGTCAAGCCAAGTTTATTTATATAGCCCTTCATCACAAGCATGTCTAAAAGGACTTTACTGAGAACAAGCCTACCTAGATCTAACTGATTAACAATCACAAAACAAAATTATCTAATACAGTATGCAACCAAATAAAACACAAGGAAACTAGATGGCACTCAGTAGAGTCCATATCTGCCAACACTATTGTCAAGATATGCCAGTTCCACAGCATATTTCATCATTGCGATGCACCGGGCCGGCCGACTTTTTCCTCAAACAACTTAATAAGCTGACCGTAAACATGTTTTCCATCTCAGGAAAGTAGTTCCATAGCACTGAAAATATTCCCCGTCATAATGAAGAATTTGTTCCCATTTGAATTTGATTTGGTAATAACTACAATAGCCTGACTTTTCATGGTAACAGTGCTTTTTAAAATTGAAACTATGTCTTTGTGAGCTGCATTTAAAGGTTTTTAGCTTACAATTGGAGCCAATGACTTCTGGGTTGAAGGCTAAAAACGGTATGTGGGAAGTCCGAAAGTAATGGGAGTAGAGCAAACGCATTGTTGATTTTGTTATTTTCATAGGATTTGTTCACGATAAATGTATTTAAAAACACCAGCCGTATCCTTTAAGCATTTTAGCCGATTATTGCAACACCACATGGCTAATCAGCACTATATCTGTTCAGTGGCCTTTAGGACTGCCCTTCTACCACTGTACCATATTTTGAAAAACATTTGCAGAGCTGATATGTCTAAACTGGAAATGAGCTCTCCAGTGCCCCCATGTTGTTTGATCGGGCCAATAATGGATGGTTTGCCTCTTTTTATGTCTGCTGATAGGCACACAAAGTTTGATTACATTAATCTGTTCGTATGTTACATTCCTTTTTGAAGCCACACCCACCACCACTCCCCACTTTGGCCAATTGGTATGACAAGTTAATCAGTTCTTCCTTGCCCCATGACCAATCTTACCACAACGTTTCATGAAATCCATTGATAACTTTTTGAGATACCCTGCTAACAGACAAACAAACAAACAAATGAGGCAAAACCATACCCGCAATCCAACTCCGTTGGCGAAGGTAACAAAACAAAGCACAAGACACAAAATAGCATGTTGAAAAGACATAATAGGCCTATTTATCCTACCTAGCCAAACCTTGGGCGGGCCAAGTCAAAGAGGGATCCCCCACCAGGACAGCTGAGCATGCAATAGGTGGAATTCATTTAATTTCATTGTGATTTTAAAGGATCATTTGTTGGTTTTGGGCATATGTATATATAATTTGTCTCTTACTTAGCCTCACAGAGAATACTGGCTCAGTTGAAATGGTGAGTTCCCATTGCTAGCCTCTTGTTGCCCCCAAATGGGGCATGTGAAAATATGTATCTCCAAAAACGCCATTTGTAGGCTCCACAACGAAGTTGAGAGTAAACGGAAAAGTTGCAAAGTACATAAATTAAAATTAGCTCTGAGTTCATGATGCAGTTCTGCCATTCCGCTCACTTCAGGAAATCACAGAACTATACTAGAGCAGCGTGCTCTAGTTTTGCGTACAGTCAGGTCAGATTAAACAATTGCACATGGAGCCGGGTAGAGTTTGGTAGAAGACTATCCACTAGGTGAAAATGGTGTGGTGCTACTGCTTTCCAGGCTATGAAAATAAAGACGTTGGTTGGTCACCATATCGTTTTCACAGACTGGCTTTTTTGGAGATATTTTGACAAACCCGGTTTCCCTCTTGCTGCTAACTCATTGTTAGTAGCAAGAGGCCTAGCAACGGGAGCTCGCTGTTTCAACCGACAGCTGACTTGGACCCGCTGACAATATCAATATCGCTAACAAGTGTTACAGGTATGTAAGAGACAAATTATAGATAGGTCCAAAATTGACAAACCTATCCTTGATGACAACATAGACACCAAATCATCCATTGGTCCCAGGTAGATCATTGGCTCCGGTGCTCCATACACTTCAGCATACACTATGTTGAGTAGTAGGCTCCATGCTAACACTTTAGCATAATTTCTGCTGAATAATAATAAGCTCTGCTAATGCATTGCATACACTATGTTGAGTGATAGTAGGCTCCATGCTAACACTTTAGTATACACTATGTTTAGTGATAGTAGGCCTCTAGTATTATCCAAAGTAAGAAGACTGACCTTTTAGTAATGAAACATGATAGTAGTTTTAATATATGGCCTGTAGATTCACACATTTTAAAAAGGAGACATCATTAACTCAATAGACTGTAGCTGATGTTGCCAGGTTTCTCTCTGGAACTATTTCCACGTATTCAACCACGTATTTATCCATTGCGCAGTGATTTTTATCTGTACACAGATACAAAGTCTCCCATCTTGCACCACATTAATTTCCTATGGAAACAGGGAATGTGGTTCCTGCTACTTCAGAACAGTACATTATTTTGTATCATGTAAATTTTTACCAGTCTCCTACAAAAAACAGACTTAGCCACATATTATTATTACTCACCATTTAGCTTTAGAGCAGTTTATCATTTTCTCTTTTGAGATAATGATAGTGGCCTACTATCATTCAACATAGTCTATACTAAAGTGTTAGCATGGAGCCTACCTTCACTCAATAAAGTGTATGCTAATGTGTTAGCATGGAGCTTACTATCACTCAACATAGTGTATGCTAAAGTGTTAGCATGAAGCACTGGAACCAATGATCTACCAGGGAGCCATGGATGATTTTGGTGTCTGTTTTCATCACTTACTAAATTCAATCTCGCAAAAACTCACTTTATTCCTCTAAGTCGTAACTGTGGGTTTAGTTTCCATTTGTAATCTCAATTAGCATGTCTCAGTGTGCAAGTGTGTATGTGGGATTAATCAAGAATCTGGAAGGGAAGGTGACAAACTGTCAGGACTCTTTGACTGGGCAGGTGGCTTCCTGGTGGCCCTGCGTCCCCTCCGAGTCACATTGGATAAAGTTGCAGTGAGGATGATGATGATGAGGGTGACAGATAGAGAGAGGTTTGAAGGATGGCTGAATGGACAGACGTGTGACCTGAGAGGAGAAATTGGATTTGGCTCCTGTCTCTTGGCGCTGGCAGAGGGTGGCGACAAGCTCGGTAAACTACCCCCTCACATACACACACACACACACACACACACTCGTGCACCTCCCCTCCCCTCCACGCCATTTCCATTTCATTTTCCGCAAAGCATGAAATTAAAGCTATTTATAACCTGGCTGATAATTACATTATACTTATTCCATCGCGATTAGGTTTCTGGTTTTTATGATACAATGTCACAGTTTTAATTAAACCGTCTCTCTGGCAGCCTGCTTGGCCATCAGCGCTGTTTATTCACTTCTCACGTTCTCCAAGAGCAACTCAAGACCAAGATGACCACCTGATGACACCCTTTACAACAGCCTGCTGATTGACAGCCCCAGCAACATCATACAGACTGTTATTACACTGGTAATCTGTATAATTTGAGCAGGACATATCCACACTTGATTGTCAGCCTTAAGGGTGGATGTGATGAAGTTTGACACAGACAGATCATGTCACCTTTAAAACGTCTCAGTGTCTGTTTAATGGCTAATTACATTACCAAAGCAAAACCCAGACTAGTGGAAGTCCTCTGTCACCTTGAAGGAATTAATGATTGAATTATGAATCAGAAACCCCCCTAGGGTAGTAAAAGAAAGTTGAGATCTAATGTTAGGAGTGATACTTTTGAAAAAAAAACAAAAAAAAGAATGTGAAAATGTACCCACTAGGTATTGTGCACTGAGACCTAACTTACGGGTAAGAATGAAGGAGTTGCTGAATTATTTAAAGGCAATATATACTCAATAATAAATAGGCGATAAATAAAATATACAAGCTTGTCTTGATTAAGGTGTGTGTATTCCCCTCCCCTGATGCCGACAGGCCTTTGATTCATGTATCTGTGTGTGTGCAGTCCTCCTTCCTCTCTGTATTCAACATTTCCACTTTGTGTAACACACTTGAAAAGGCATTGGTTCTTGGCTGGAGGGATGTTGTATAGAAACGAGCCAAAGGAACGCCTTGCCTATGGCATTGGCTTAGGGCATTGTTAGAAGCAGGGACCACCCTGGATGCTCATTCATGTTTCATTGTGGAGAGAGAGACTATGAGTCTAAATGTGTCCCACTTGAGTGAATTGTGGATATGGCAACGGAAAATTGTGGAGAGCAGTAATTAATACCTTGTGGATATTACTCCTTTTTTTTTTCCTGTTGATCGATTAAATCATGCAAAACACTCCTAATTATAAGGCTCCCCACTGGATGATTTGTGTCTCAGAGCTGACTGCAAATGTCATGGATGAGTGTTTGTGGCACTGGCATTGACTCTTAACTCCACTGGAGACAGATGGGATTGAACTTTGTATGCAGCTCTTCTTCCAAATTAGCTGAAAGCCTGGCCATCTAAGCAAGGCTTAGACCGATATATTGGTTTGTTGATATTGGTCTTTTATAATAAAAGTCAGGTATCAGCCAGTCACTGCTGTCTACCACTGATATGATGGAGGTGAGAATATAATTTTCTTCAACAGCTTCAAGAGTGAGTCTGTAAAACCTGCAATGAAGCTTGTCTCACTTTCAGTGGAGAGTTTTAGTGTCCCATGGTCTAAAGTCTGGGGGAGAAACTGAATACTTGTATTTTTTAGGATTTTTTTTGTCATGAAAGTGTTCAAAATTACATATACAGAATATTGGCACAAAATATCAGCAGCTTCAATCCAAAAATATCAGCATCAGCCCTCAAAAGCCCATACTGGAACCCTAATCTAATCATTTGCATAGGTGACAAATGGTCATCAATGCATGAGCACAAGAGCATGAATGGGTTCCTCAGTAAATCCCACTGGGGCAAATGCAACTGCTGTTAATGGGGTCCCTCTCGTCTTGCTCACAATAGACAAGTAGAAACGATGTGCTTTCAGGGAAATGATTGACAAGTTGTCATACTTTATATTGATGTTTTTTTACTTTCATCTGACAGCTGCTCAGATGACCAGAGCTGTGCTTTTCAGATGCCCCAAAGTTTTTCTTTCTCTTCACCACAGAGGTTCATCAGTATGTGTTTTAATAAAAAGTAGTGGAAGGGGATGAATAGTTTGTGGTCAGTTGAGCTTCTCTCTGTGGGCTTTATTTCTATTTTTAGTCACAGGACAAATGGATGTTGAACTTTTTAAAAATCTTAGTATGGACATTAAAGGAGAAATGTGCTACGTTTGGCCAGTTATCCACTGGAATATGAAAAATACACCAAACAACAAAATGGGCCCAGAAATGTAAGGTACATCACCAATAGCTGTTTTTTGAACAGTGAATTTTTGTTTTAATTAGAGATTACCTTTGGCAATAACCCATGGTCACTATAAGGTCATAGTCCATCCATGGACAGTATGTCAAAGATAATGCTAGTCATAATGCTTATCCTTGCATGATTGATTGATTACTTGATTAATTGATTTGTTTATTTATTTATTTGGCCCCATTCTACTATTGTAGTTACTACTAACATAACAATTCTTACATTCTTTGTATGATGGTTTATTCTTGCCTTCCAGTATCCACAGGGCAGAAGTGGTCACCCATTTGGTTGCGCAGCAGCAGTCATGAGTCACATACCAATGTCTTTTCTATCAGCAGAAATGTTCCCACTTGAGCTTTTATTGAAGACTCTCAAATGGTGTCTGGATGGTGTTTTCCACCTCTAACATAAAGTTGTGGGGTGACTGATCATAACTAATGCTAGTAGTGATCAATGCAAACCTTGACCTTTCAGAGATGAGTGGATGGCAATAGCATGGCAGAAGAACAGCCCTTTATACCATGATACTCACTATCACAGAGGTAAGTCTTAATGATTGTGTTTCTTTCACATAGACTGTACCCTGTAGATCTGGTGCTGGCTTGCCAACTGAGGTTAACTTAGCTTAACTTAATTTATGCAGTAAAAAAACCACATTAAAGGCAGGGCAAATGCATGCAAAGTCAATGGAAGTAGGCGAAAGGAGCGAGATGGACACAGCTTCAATCTAGATGGCGCCAACTGAGATGAAAAGGTGTTCAGAAATTTGTTTGATGTAGTAAAGCAAAAACATTGCAAGCAAAAGCCAGTCAGCTCTGTAGGTTCCTATACAATTCTAAGTGTTTACAGCACGGAAAATGTCCATTAGGTGTTTGTGACCAGTAACATTGACCACTGACAAAAAAGTTTATAAAAGTTGAATTCCCCAAAGAAGGCACTGATGGTGTTGCTGCCAAACCTCGGTGCAAAAGGATTAAAGTGCAGCATGATAGAATAAAATCTAAATCTAATCTATGCTGTCTCATTTCATTTCTATGGCAAGATAATACCATGCCTTGATGGCCATGCCTTCTCTTAGCTGTTATGTATGGACACCCTGGCTGGTCATAGATATGCTGGTCACACCCCCAGCTGAAGAGACAGCGGACTAAAGGGTAAATGTAAAGCGTAAACAGTACACGTGGCCTTTAAAACAATGTTAAGGTGAAAGCAGCGGTGCTCCTCAAGGCCAGGACACTAAAGGTTGCACACCTCTCTGTTGGCAGAGCCCCTCATCGTTCTGACAGTCCCTCAATGCTCCGCTTTCCCAATGGCAATGCAATACACCACAATAGGTTTGGGGAAGTGGTGCGTCTGACCTTTTCCCATCCACTCAGATGTGCGCGCTGTGTGTGTGTGTGTGGCGCGGAGGTTGATTGTTGGCTGTGGGTCATAAGTGTAGGTTTAAGGGTGAATGGTCCTCTGAGGTGAGGCCTCGCTGGCATGTTTTCTTTTGTCGACACTGGGGGTTAATTACCAACAATAGGCGCCTGACCTTCTCACAAGTCTACCTGTGAAACGCTGGAGATGTTTGCAAAGCACCTAGCAGGCCGAGCAGGGCGGCGGATGTGTTGTTTCTCCGGCTGCCCTTTGTTTGTGCAGGTGTGAAAGAATGCATGAATAAGATAATTATTGTATATTGTTGGATACAAGGTTGGTATGCACTGTACCTAGGATGATAGCATACTGGCTGGTATGTGTGAGTCACAATGAAATGAAAAACGACTTTTTCACCTCCATATCGTTGTACATCCTTTTAACAAGGAATGCCAAAAAAATTTACAAAATTTTCTCACATTTTTGTATCTTTTCACTTTTACCAACCACTAATACCATCACAGATTTTGGAACCAAAATGCTGCTTCCTTATGACTTTAAAGTAAAAGAACCACCAGGCAGAGTGTGTTGTGTCAAATTTCCAGCACAAACTACATTTGTCTCAAACACTGCTTGTTAGAAATATACAATCTGCGGCTCCATGGCATGGGTTATCAGCTTTTTTCATGATTTTTCTCTCTTACCTGCTGGTAAATAAAGTAGCACATCCAATCACTAGGGCCTAATAGCTCAATCTGAGAGCTGCCAGCGTTCCTATTTTTAAAGGCTGTACCCATACCTTCATTAATGAACATGCAGCCACCTCTCGCCACAGTGGCCCTTTCTATTGTACCGTCTGCCACTCGCCTTTCATTTGGAGCCCACGCTCCAGAGGAGACAATAGAGCAATTCTGCAGCAAGAGCAGGTAATCTTTATGGAAAGCCTGGAAACAATGGGAACCGGGGGGAGTTCACATGGTAATAAGTGGACAAACCCAGGAGCGATTAACTCTGTTGTAATCCCATTGAGTTCAATCAAAGCGAGCAAGTAGGACTTTCAGAATAAAGGCAGGAATGAGGAGCCAAAGGAAATGAATGACTTTGAGTGTGGCACCTGTAGAAATGGATGCAGGGGCCCGCCTCACCAAATGAACCATTTCAGGCACTCGGGAGGCATTTGAACCCGGGTGAAACGCTCACAGAGAAGAGGGAATTTAATCAGCCTGCCTCACTTTTAGGGCTCCAGTCAAGGAACAGTTTGGCTCAAGTTTAATACTAGATTTTGCATCAAGAAAGCGGAAGCAGACTTGAAAGCAGACTTATCAGGGTTTTGTGGGGCTTTTTTTAAAAGTCTTTTTAGGTCCTTTAAAAATGACTTATTAAATCATCTACTGAAAATGATATGATTTATTTGCTGGCCAAAACCAAAAAGTGCGGAAATGTTTAATCAATGAAAAGGCTTTCATATTTCCAGAAAATTGCTCAGCACTGCTGACATACAATAAGAGCATTTACCAACTCCATTCAGTATAAGCCTACTACTACAGCATTATAGTGTCATATGAGACAGTCATATTCTGATGTCCTCAGTTTTCCCAGAGCTGTAGAAATCTAAATCCAGTTATGGATTTAGTGTTTACTGAAATGGGATGCTTACAGGATATTTGAATATGTGACCAGACCCTCTGTCATATAAAGCATTCCCATAAGAGGAGGGGTCAATAGCTAATCATTGTCCATGGCAATACATTGAGAACATAAGATATCGACTGGAGGGTCTGTTGGAAGAACTGTGGAGACATGAATATAATGAAAAATCAAAGTGCTCAACAGCATTTGTTTTGTCTTTGATATGGAAGACAGTATGATCCCAAAATCAATAGAAATCCAAAAGATTGATTATAGCATCTTTGTCTGTCATAACTTAGAACAGTAATGTTAGTTAGTCTTCCTTATGGTTTTAATCATTATCTGTGTCTAATGTCAAACAGTGTTTGCTGCCTTTCATTAATTACATTGTTATTGATTTCAGCCTAGTCAGGTATGTAAATTATTTCTCAGCATATTTCTTTCTATACTAATTAGCTATAATACACTAACTAATACACTAATGTATAAATAAAATGCCATGAAGTATCTGAACTGGAATGACACCAAAAGAACACATGAAGATTTCAGCAACACAGATTCAAAAGCACATTGTGAGTGGATGATAATTATTATAATCAAAGCATCATATAATAAAAAAAAACTATGTGCAAAAAATGGGATTGAATATTTTATGGGGCAAGTATATAGTTAAGGACATGATATTACATTTAATATAATTTTCTGATGTTTGTCTGATGATTTTATTGTAAGAAAAGTTTATCTATACTCCTGATGGGATTATAGTGTGCTTATAATTCATCATATATATAATATAATATCATATAATTCATTTAGTAAAAGCGTTAGCACTGTTTCCAGTAGGAACAATGAACTAGTTGAGGAGGACGGGGACTGTAGAGCAAGGTTACAAAGGCGACTGGAATGCACCGGGGCCAGAGAACAGATAGTATTGATAGTATGGGAAATCTGATCACCTTTAGTCTGCGCTTTTTCATTTGGGGCAGAGAGGGCGAGGGAGATAGAGAAATCAGAGGGACAGAGAGAGTGAGGTTAAGAGGAAAGACAGAGAGAGAGAGAGAGTCCGTAAGGGATCCTGCCAGTCTCTTAGTGTCTCTGCGTATCCTCGCGCAGTCTGCTGTTCTAATCTCTGTAGCAGCAACAGCCATCCTGTCTTACTGCTGCTTGGCTGCCACTCCGCAGTCTATTGATGGGAGTTCTGGGCGGCCCACCCCAGCACTTTCTCATCTGCCGCTGGAGTCAGGCCGTCTGTCCGTTTCATATCCAAAACAAGACAGCCAGACTTTAATCAGAGAAGGGGGGGGGGGGGCTGCTTAGAACCAGCCCTGGTCGGCGTATCATATCAACCACTTGATAACACCTCCCTTACTTCGAGTGAGGGATTGGAAAGTGGCACCAGGTTTTAAGCCAGACTGATCAATGACGCTTATGTGTTGGGCTGAGTGGTATTGGGGCAGATGTATGGTTCCACTTGTCTGCTCGCAATTAAAGAGAGAAATAGATTGCCAAAGCATCGCACGGTAAGACGAACCCACGTGTATTTTGGCTCCCACTGGAACCATTTGTCTAATATGTTTGAGTGTGAAAAGACAGCTTTTGCTCCAAGGATGGAAGAGAGAAAAGTAGCGCACGAGCATAAGCTGTAATAGCAATTGATATTTTTGCTAAATTAGATTTTCCCTTTTTTCTTCTTTGACTGAGGCTTTACCTCATTTATTGCAGATCTCTGAAACACATCTTTTTTTTTTTTACACCCCCACGGCTCCACAGCAATCCTGGAAACTAGAATACTCTGGCATTCCTGGGTAGGCTACACACACACACTTAGCTTCACTTTCAACATGGCTGCACTAAAGCTTAAGTAATGAGGCCCAATTTGACTCAATTAGGTAGTGTTTGTGTTGATGGTTATTGAGTGTGTGTCGTTGGGCTTGCTGGCCATCCCTATGGGACTCCCCGAGGCCACAGTGTGGATAATTAGAGTTCATGTGAGAGGGTTAACCCACCTCAGTAGGCGCAGGAGAGCAAGACAGCTCACTGCTGCACCTCCCTTTTGATGTCTGGCCAGCTCTCTCTCCCCACTATCTACCTGAATGTCAACCAATTGGGACAGTGCAAGGGCTTGACATTATGTCTGCGGGTTATCATTATATGTATTTTTTTTCACCTGATCGATTGGCTCTGGTCTGCAGTGGTGCTTCTGGGGGTAACTGTCACTGCTAGTTAGGGATTGACCAGTGGGTATCATTAAGAGAGAGAGCGCCTGCTTGGGGGAGGCTTTGTTGTGGGGAGGGGTTGTGAAGAAGCCAAGCCTTTCTCTTTTAGCCTCCTGGACTTAGTTGACCTTTCACTTAGGGAGCAGCTGGAGCCGAGAGATATTTAATTGAATGGAGTCTTCAGATGTATTTTGGAGAGAGCCAGGCGAGAGAGCAGAGGAGATACCGCCGGCTCAAGACCAGGCAGAGTGGGGAGACAGAGAGAGACGGAGAGAGAGGGGAGAGAGCGTTTGCTTGACCTTCAAAGCCTAATTGATAGGCTTTTCATAGACCTTGTTTGAGATGTGCGTGGTCCCTGTTGTTCAGCAGACCCTTACAACTCCTGCAGAAGTACAAAGTCAACCGCAGGTAGGGAGCCCCCAGTGGCCCACTGCAATCAATAGCAGCCGGCTCGGCTAACGAGAGCTGCAGTCACTCTCCAGCTTTCACAGGCCCCATTAACAGGCAGCGCCCAGCCTAATTCCAAAGCCTGCACTCATTAATGTGGAGAAATACGGGGCAACAGCAACATTATGAAACAGCCTGGAGAATAACTGATGCTTGAATTTGGCAAAAGGAATCAAAATAGAGCAGCAAAATGATGTGTATGGTGCTTGATTGATTAGGAGAAAGCAGAGTTAACAAACGAGGGGATACATCAAAACAAAACTAGCCTTGCAGTGCTCACCACTTCACTCTCCACCCAGTATTTCTCCCTCCATCTCTCTCTCTCTCTCTCTCTTACCTTCTCTATCTGCCTCTCTCTCTCTCTGTGATGTGTACACACCTCTCGCCCTGTTTATTTTAGCTTGCTGAATTTTGATAAAATGGGGCGATGGGCAATACAGGGCGGCTAAAACAGATTAATGACAATTCAATTTCCTTCGCCCCGTAGAGCGGCTATAAAGGCTGCGGCTTAGCATCTGCCGGTGACAGGGGAGGTTCAGTAAGAGGAGGAAGCTCTGGCCTTATTGTCTTTGAAAGCGATTTAATTAGAGCCCCCCCACCCCACCCCCCACCCTCTGTGGGGGCCAACAGGGACGCGCGGCCGGCTCCTCCGACTCCAGCGAAGGCAAGCGGTCTTGGACGCGCAGAAAGGATTTCTGAAGGATCATGTACGGAGATCAACCGATAAGCAGCTAATTTTGTGTACTTATGGGAGCAAACGATTCAGCCCCCTCCCCCCACCCCGCCCCGCCCCCCTCCCCGGAATTCCTCCAGCCGAGAGGATGAAAGGAGGGGAGCAGAGCCCAGATCTGAGGCTGTTTCGGCCATTAATGCTGATCTCCAAAATTAAAGATTTATACCACTTGATAGAGCTCACTAGCAGCAGCACACACCGGATAAAGAAGGACGGGGGTGGGAGGGGGCTTTCTCCTTTAAGGCTTTCTTTAAAGTATTTGAATGGGGTGGGGGGGGGGCAACACAATCATGAGGAACCACTTTTCAGCTAATTGGAATCTCTTGAATAAGTTACCACTGAATGATGTTTAATTTGGGAAGCGAGTGATCTTCCCGACACTTTGATGGGAAATTAAAGGAGATAGGGCTCATCAACACAGCCAGGATCTAAAGCGGACTAGGTTTTTTTCTCAGTGTAAACACTGATTGATTTCACATACTGATGCAGTGCGATGCAGAGAGCCGGCCCACTAAATAAAGCACAATAGTCTCTATTTATTTATATGATGCATCAGACTTGAAATCACAGAATGGGAAAATGTTTAATCTTACTAAGAAAAGGAGTTTGGCTGCATCTTTCATTTACTGCTCTGTAGTTCTAACTAAATCCGCTTCCTACTCCATGCTATTTTTCACCAACCTGGATCTTCAGTCTAAATGTAGCAGATTCCTCCATACCCACAATGTGTGCCTGTCAAATTCACTGTGATATCCGCAACCTAATTTTCAATCTATTTATTTCTTTTTTCGCCAAGTCTGTCAATCGTTTCTTCCTCAAGGGTTAGCCAATCAGGGTGACATGATTATGCATATCAAACAAATAAGACATGGAAAAAAAATCTCTAAATTACCCATGAAGCGATGCTTTGTGCCTAACACTCATTGTTTTATTCATATCCCTTTTTTTATCCCGTTTTCTTCAAAATAGGAGCACACACTACCATGGGACATCATCTCTGTAGACCCAATGGATCCATGACAAACATGAATCAACATCGTCTTATTAGAAACGACCTTGATACTCCATATTTGGTTTAGCCTGCCAATCAAAAGCCAGTCCCCACCCACGTTCGCTCATTAGTCATCGTCGCTTCTTACTTTAACATGAGAGCATGACTGAAGAGCGACTGAATATTGCACATCCACTACTTTACCACGTGCTGTCGGCACCGGGGAGCGATCAAAGGTTGGTTTGGCCAATGGTGTTGAGGCTGACCCGGGCGGAGGGCGTGGCCAAGGTGCGGGCTGGACAATGGCGAGAGGCCAAGGCTCACGGGAGTCCATGGAAACGGAGCAGAGAGACAACACTGCTCTTTGTGAGAGGCGATCCTTCAATGTTTAATCAAAGCGCAGATCTGGCACGTCGTTAGTTTTCGCCGAGCTCGCCTCTCTCTCCCTTTCTTTACACTTACGTACTTCAAAAAGATCAAAATGGCAGGATAATATGATCTGTTGCCAAGTTTGATAATGAGCGTCTAAATGAGTTTGGCCCATTAAATGTACCTCTGGATAATGAATAAACCATTCACCTAACAACCCTGATGTGATCTCTAATTGGGTTATGAGAAGGGAAAATTCCAGTAGTGTTTAAATAAACTTGAAACATCCTGCAATTAACATGCTCAGTATGTATTTATTAGTGTGAAAACCATATTGCATACAAACCAGTACATCATAACCGCAAGGTAAAAGAGCTAATTGTATGAGTTACATGTGAACAGCTATAGCCTGTTTTCATTACTCTTGTAAGGAAAGGCCTTACAGTACATGGTGGAGCAACCTCTGTCCAGTCAAACAATGATTGTGCCTTAGAACTGGTAATTACAGTTTTGTGTGTGTGTATATGTGTGTGTCAGTGTGCTTGCGCACAAATTTGTATGGACCTGTAAGACTGCTAGTGGCAGATTAATTAACAAATGCAGTTATTACAGTGAAACCCTCACAGGTGAGAGCAGAAGCCTCAGAGCATGGAGAGTGTACAAGTAGAGGAGTTCACCTCCAGTGTGTGTGTGTGTGGGGGGGGGCGGGGGGAGGGGGGTGGGTGTTGGAGAGAGGGAACCAGACCAGGTAGACGGAGTGAATGGTTATTGCCATCTTAATTGTTGGAGTTATTTTAGAGCCGTGTAATTCATTTCAATTGCTTTTTGACATTTGGAGAACCGCTTTTGCAATCACTGTGCCTTGGCACTCTGGCCAGTAATTATTCAATTACACACGCTAATTGACACCCTGTGTTGTTTTTTATTGGTTGATTTATTGTGTAATTGTGCCGCCTCTAAAAAAGCCACTTCACCCTTGGTACTGAAGCGCAGACTCGCGTTGGTCGCAAGGCACTTGTTAGGCGCACAAAAATGGATAGAACAAAGATTTCATCTTGTTTTTTCGACTGCAGTTGTTGATTGTTGTAAGTGTTTTGCATGGACAACAATGACAGCACTTTGGTGTGCTCTACCAGCTCTTCACTTGTTGTTTCATGATTCCTGACTCCTATGAAGCACCACTGAAAAGACAGTGTCTAAAAACGCAGATTGTGAAGATTAAATTCCTCTGCTATGAACTGGACACGCCATTTTCACCTGTTCGTCACGTGAATAAGTTAGCTAAAGGTTACATTTAGGCAAGAAAAACAATTTGGTTAAGGTTAGGGTTAGGTTTAGGTCATAGTTAAATAAGGAAAGGGTTAGGGTTTAGGGTTAGGTTAGGGTTAGGGTTAGGTGGGTTAGGGTTAGGGTTAGGTTTTTGTACATGGAGCATCTTATTTGCATGTTAAGTAGGGATGGGACGATATATCGAAATTCAATATATTGCGATACAAAACAATGACAGTACGTATCGTGGGGCAGAAAAATGAATCGCAACATTAGCTTGTTTTCATCGTAGCGAGCCAATGCCATTGCTAGAAAGATTTGTGGTTCAGAAATAATAATTCTGCGCAGTCAGAGTTCAATGACAACAAAGCAGAGGTGGGGACTCGAGTCACATGACTTGGACTCGAGTCACAATTTTAATTGCTTGACACTCGACTTGACTTGGGTTCTGGTGACTTGGGACTTGACTCTGACTTGTACTTTGATGACTTGAAAAGGTTTCTAAAGTCTTTACTTGAGATCTTGTGTTTGTGTAAATGACTTGGATTGAAAGTTATGAGATTTGTTCCAGCAGACGACTGAATTTAAATTCTGTTTTCTGAATTTGTATGGAATGATTGAATTTATTGAAGTTGAAACTGATTATAGAAATCAAATTCATGATGCTCTTATCAAGTTTTTATCCTATTAAAACCATATTGCATTGAAAAGTCCTAGATATTTAGTTTTCTTTAAGATATTAAATTGATACTGGACTCTTGATTTGTTCTGACTTGACTTGCTGTTCTACATTTAGACTTGAGACTTGACAGTAATGACATGGACTTGACTTGGACTTGACTTGCTAATCTACATTTAGACTTGGGACTTGACTTGAGACTTGTGCCTCAAGACTTGAGACTGACTCGGGACTTGAGCAAAGTTGACTTGGTCACACCTCTGCAACAAAGTCATTCAACTTTTATTTATTACATTGTATCGTGGTTGTATCGTGAAACCCATATTGCGTATCGTATCGTGAGATAAGCATATCGTCCCATCCTTAATTTTAAGACATTGTGCTCATTTCACAAAATTCCGTGACACCGGGCTCGATATTGCTATGGCATTTGCAACATCCTTCTAGTCACTTATGTAGCAGTTGAACAGCAGGACTGTCTTTACTGTGCAGGTAAACGTTAGTTAGCTGCTCCTCTCTCCTCACTGCCACCTTTGTCTCCCACACAGTTTTAATGACTTGGGAGAAGAAAGTTTCCCGTTGCAAAGAACTCAAAATAATAAATCACAGGATTTCTGCTCATGTTAATTGACATTTGACAACATCATTTGCATAATGATTCAAAACAGCCTCAAGGGAGATGCTTAAGAGGAGGGAAACATTATGGATTTGCTAATTAGTCATCGTCAATTCTTCTGTGTTGTTGCAGTCATTAGTCTTGGCGAACTAACTTGATCAGACAACCATAGCTTTATGACAGTCGTCATCACTATTAAATCATGATTATTGCTGCTTTTCCTGGGCTGTTTGAAATTACCGTGTTGAAATGTGCCGTAAAAAACTTCCCGGCGAAGTTTGAAATCGGAATCTGTCATAATGCTTTCCTCAAAAAAGGACACACTCACATCATTTTGAATCCAACTCATACTGAACCTTTATTTAGCTGGCCAAATTGACTAAACAGATTCTTATATACAGCCGTGGCCTGGGGATTTGCAGGGTGAAGGAGGTTACAAACACACAGTCGTGACATTTGTAGCCAGCCATTCCCTCGCTTTCCTGCCATTCTCCACTGTGCACCTTCTAGTAACGCAGAAATGCCATAAAAATAGTGGAAAAACATAAATTGCTGCTGTGATGGCTCTTGCCCGTCACACTGCAGTACCTGTACATAACTTCATTGGAGTGAGTGTGTGTCTATGAGGACTTAAAGGAATAGTTCACCCAAAAATGAAAATTCTGTCATCATCTACTCACCCTCATGCCAAATGAAACACAGGTGAAATTTGTTAGTCCATATAACACACAGGGAGGTTGCCAGCACAACTTCGTAGCAGCCTTCTCCAAAACAACTGAAGTCAATGGGGACCTGTTCTTTAGAGTTTTCAGACATTTTCAACTAGCCAGTCACTAAATTAAGAACCTATCCTCACAGTGGCGTTGTTTCAGTTGCTAGTTTGTCGATAGTTTGAGCGACTGCAGATCACAGGGCTTTATCCAAACAAAGTGAGGCACCCTTGTATCTCTGCATGGCATTTAGCTACAGGCACCTCTTTGTCGGAGATGAGTGCCGCGTTGAAAACATTCAGCTTAATTGGCCCTGACATCTCTGTTTTACCATCATATTTGTGTTTGTTTTTATTCCTCTTCTAGCAGAAGCACTAGTTGGGGCTGAAAGAGGTTTGCAGTCTTGAAGCTCTCCGGTTCGAGAGCCGCCATTATGTATTTGTTTGGCTGCATGTTTGACTGGAGAGGTGCTCCAAAAGCTCACCGTCCTTATTCCAACCAAAATAAAAGCCGTGACAAAAGATTCCAGCAACGGCTTCACTGTTAAAGCCACCGTGAAATGAAAAATGACTTTTTCACCTTGTTAGCTAATTCTCCATATCAGAACAGACACCTATTTAACAATAAATGCCAAAAAATGTTGCTAAATTTTTATTTTTGACTATTTTTATATAAAAATCCCATTACTTTTACTTCTTGGAAAATGGTATATTTTTGGTGGTTACTTCATGGTGTACCAGTAAGTGTACATAAAAATTCAAACCAATAATACCATCACAGATCTTTGAACTATCACCCCTCTGCCCCTCCCATCATATAAAACCTTTACAACTTTTAAAGTGACAGAGTGTCAACATGGTGGTGAAAACTCTGTTTCCTTTCCGTACGACGCCATGGCTGAGTCCCAATGGCTAGAATTTATTCATTTTGAAAGATCTGGAGTTTGTGAAGCTTAACATTATGAGACATTATTAACATGACATTATTTTTGAACAGTCTCTCCCTGCATTCTGTCCTGCCCCACCAACCTGTTCCAACCAGAAATGTGTTGAATTATGGAGGCAAGACACCATCGAAATGCTGTTTCAAGCTTTTGACTTTATTTCACTTTTTTTTTTTTTTATCTTTTCCTGAATCAGTTCTGACAAAGTGAGCCAGTATCAGTCCAACCATAACCTTACCACCCAAGCTGTCGCCTTATAGCTGACAGGCCGTGGACACTGGCCATCAGGGCTTGAGTGAGTTGATACAGGCTAGCCTTGTGTCCCACGGCTGGCTTTGACCCAGGACCACATAACCCAGGGGCTGATGGGATTGCATTGATAAGAGGCCCGGTGTCAATGTCACTAGTGACCAAGGGCAAGAGATACATAGCTTTGCAGGCATTTCCAAGCATTTATCCAAACACCTCGTTACTTGCAGCGAGATATTGGGTCTTGGTTCAACGGATTTTGAAGATTTTGAATGTTTTTGACGGTTGATACCAATGCTGATATTTTTAGACTGAAGTTGCCAATAGCCCATATTTTGCACCTATATTTTATACCGATATTTTGTCCTGTTAATCAATATGTTTAAAGTTTCATGCCAAAAATTACAAGTATTCAGTGTTTCCCCCAGGATACCTCCAGGAAAAGCCTCTGAAACTGCATTTAGACCATCCATGGGACACTAAAACTTTTTTTTAGGATTGGCCCCATCTATTCAATGGTAGTGAAACTCTGGGACCCATTTGGCCTTTCCACAAATAATTAATTTACTAAAAAAACATAGTTGAAAAATTAAATGAATAAATGAAATGTAAAAACTGTTTACATTTCATACATTTCCCGGACTGTTTTTATACAGCTGTGAACAGGGAGGAATGTTTATCATATTGGAGGTGGGCCACTCCGACTGGCTGATATCTGATATTTAATAAAAAAAACAAATATTGGCCCCATATATGTCTAACCCTAATTGGTTCATCTACTTTTTGTCCAGAAACTGACACATTGTATGGTTTTATGTCTAGTAACCCAGCAGGGAGGTTGTAATAGAAGAAAACATGGTTATTTGGTCTGTAAACAATATGACAACAACAGTGGGGACAATGAACAAGATGTATTTTGCTCACATTTCTGTGTCACAGTTATAGAAAGACGGCTTTGGGTTTCCATTTGCTGTAAAACTGATGTTGTCTCAAGGCCACTTGCCGTGTTATTACATATCTGATCTTCTCATTGTTTTCCTGCAAATTCACTCCAGTGAAGGTTAGATATCGGAGCTATTGGAACACCAGCGTGCCATTTCCCCTCTATTCTGTTTCTCCGGCTGCTCCACAGAGGGAAGAAATTAGTTGAGGAACCTATTGAGAAAGGCCTCCAAACGTGGAAGAAGTAGGCTATTTATACTCGAGCTGAATGTGGAGGCCAAGTTATTTGGTGGGGTTAAGGAAACACAACCATTGGAAAGAGCAACTGCTAGAGAAGCTGTGAAATAATTTCCTGTCAAGGGCATAAAACGGTTCTCAATTGAGGTAAACATTTCTACTTTCAAAAGCAATTTATTTTCTAACAACCACTGAAAGCAGACAACATATCTTATGTTCCCTTTCCTTGAATTTTCATTTTATGCCCCCCCCCCCCCCCCCCGTTTCACAAGTGAGTGTTTACCGCCCGCTCACAGCCACATCTAGAGCTGGGGGTCTGGAGACTGGCAGTGAGAAATTGCCTGGTTTGTGAGTGGATTTGGATTAGGGTCAATGCAATGTATTATTTTGGGGGAAGAAATACCTTCATGGCTTTTCATTGATTTTCTTCCCTCTTTTCTCATATCAATTAAGACTACAGAGCCTGGAATGTAGTCTTTGTATAAACCTGACGGCCTGCATGCTGCGAGTGTTAGGCAACTTACACACCTGTATGTTCCCTTGTGGGTTTTGACTGCGAATGTGTTGTTGTATGTTGATGTGCATAACAGACGCGTGAATGATATTTCAATGTGCCTTGCTCATTTTCAAGCATTCCCCGACTGACACATAAAAGCTCCACCTCTCTCCTTTTAGGTGCCACTCATTAAGCACCTCAGGGCCTTGCGGGATTTGCAGTATCCAGGCGCTCCCAGGTCTTCCAGGTCTTCCAGGTCTTCCAGGTCTTCCAGGTTCTTCCAGGCCAGTCATCTCACTGATACGTTTGTGGCTGTATCTATTTATTTATCCGTTTTGTTAGTAGGAGGTGCTGCAGCCTCACCGGCGGCACAATCCTGCCATGCCGCCTCCACTTTCCACCACCTCGCAGCGGCTTAAAAAAAAATCCCACTTTAACACATTAGACTTCCCATTTCACCCAGATAATTACACAATTATCCTGCTTCACTCAAAAAAATCCATCCAGGGGTAATTGGTGTGTAGGGGGGGGGGGGGGGGGGGAGTTACCCAGAATCCACCGCGGCAAGGGTCTGGGGGAACGAATCCAGATAAGTCAAGCAGAAAAGGGAGGGAAAGAGCTGCACTTATTCGATTTTAATCTCGCCACTTTGCAAGCATTTAAATAGCCTTCATCAGACTCCTGGCTTGCAGCCCTGCCAGTAACCTGTTATCAATGCCGAAAATGTCCATTTTAAATGTCAGTGTGAGCTCAGAATGGAGGAGCGGTAACAGGTGCTCGGCCCATGGTGAACTGCAGTAATGTCCCCATTATTGGTTTCTCATAGAGCTGTTACATGTTGCATTGTTGCCGCTCAGGACAGCGCCATTCTGCCGGAAAAAGCCGTGCTCAATTATTGGTACAGAAACACTGCGCAGGCACACAATGGCCACCAGAATGGGGTCTGTCCAGGCTACATCTGTAGCCTATGAAATAACCTTGATAAAAGTAATTGAATTTTGCTCTGATAAGATTAACTTGTGGTAATTGTGAGCAGTGGGAGCCTTGAGTCTATACAAAAGAAACATACTGTATGACAGTTGGGAATAAATCCCGCCCCCCCTCCCATCCCCGTTTCCTCCTCCTCCCAAGAATATATGAAGAAAAAAAAACAACAACTGTGAAGGAATCAAGTCTGAAATCTGGCCAGTGCTCCTACCCAAACGGCTATGGATGTCCTGATTACCATGCACCACTCTCGCAGTCCTTTTAAATGTGCTGAGATTGGCTTTAAACAAGATTCAACACTTTAAACCCCAGCAGACTTAATTAAGGGTGGGACCCAGCACATGCAGAGCAAGGCGGAGGAGGGAGAGAGAGGGAGGAGGAGAGAGAGAGGGGATCGGATATGTGGAGGAGGGAGGTGGGAGTGGTGGGAGTGGTGGGGGGGGGGGATTTATGTGTACACAGAAAGAGATTGAGAGTGAGGAAAGGGGGGGGGGGGGGGGGGGTTGGTGCTTTCGTTTTCCCCACCAGCTAATGCCCACAGTGAGCAACCTGCCTCCCCCCCACGGTTATACATAGACACAGTTTCATGAACAAACATACACCAAAAAAATAAAAAATCTTGTCTTAAACTCCCCATTACTTTGCCAAAACTGCCTAAAATATCAAACAATGCGCAGCCGTGGGGGGCGCTGCGTGCGGCGTTAAAGCAGCCCAGTCTCATTTCCATACAGCTTTTACATGTTTCCAAAAGATATGCATAATTATGGGGTTTGTACATAATTGCTCCAACACATTGCCGGGAAAAAGCCAGGTTTGTTCTTTTTTTAACATTGGCTCGGAGAAAACAGACTCGGCTCCTCTCTCCCTCCGTTCGCCGGTCTGAACAATTAAAACAATGCGGCTGTCTTGGAAGGGAGTTCTGCTCTCATTATCGCCTTCTCTTCTCCCCCGTCAGAACATTTACCGCTTAAAAGAGGCCCAGGCACCTTGGCATTGAAACGCACTCTTTCTTTTTCTTGTCTGTTTCTCCCCTCCTTCCCTCCTTCCTCCGCTGCCTTCCCCCTTTCGCTCTTTGCTGGAACAGAACGGGATATGAAAAGGGAAATGTAAATAAGATGGAGTCTGCAGCTCATTCTGTTCCACTGCAACGCGAAGCATGCAAGCGTCTTAAGCAATCAAAGGAACTTTTCATAAAGCAGGAGTTTTACTCGTCGCATTCAGAGTCAGGAAACAGATGCGCGCATTGTTCAACCTGATACCAGCAGAAATATGCAATTTTTTGAATCTGAAGAAAAAAACGAATATTAGGAATTGTCAAAGGTTTCAGGAGGAGACCTCCCTTTGTGAAACATAAGTAAGGCTTTTAGTTTGTGGCAGCCTGAGTTGCACTAGCAGTCTGCCTTCCCCTGCGTAGACTGGCTTTCAAGCTGTGACACAACATATGATGGTAGGATGTATGTTTGTCTCTGAGTGAAATGTCTTGTCTCACTGTCATGTTGGTGAGTGCTTTTTTCTGAGTGCTCAACCCCACTAATAACCCAAGATAGTGTATCTCTGAGTGCTAGCTACTGCCTTAATGGGCAAAAAGCCTTCATCCTTTCAGTCTCTATCACGCGGGAGACATGGCTATTATCCAAATGCTTTGGCTCTAGATGAATCGCATTGATGGAAGAGACTTGTTCCTTACCGGATTGATGAAAGCCTCCCATTGCCGCCGCAACGCTCTGTTTGAGTGGAGCACCTTCAATACCTTTGCAGGCCGCACGATTGGCTGCTGCCTCAGTCACACTTTATCAACGCGGCAAAAAACAGCAACGTCTGCGGCGTGATTGACGGCTCCCTAAGTGGTTACTCAGAGCTTCTCACTCAACGCTCAGTCTGTCATCGAATTCAAATGTTGGGCATATCTGCATCAGGGAGAGAGCCGCTTCTGCTGGCGTCATCCAGATGTACAACAAAAGAATCAGCCGACTTGCACAAAAGCTGTCAAATGGTTTCACTTCTGAAATGGCACTATTGATCAACACAAGAGAATTGCAGAATTATAGACCCCCCGCACCACCACCCCGCTGTAGAGGTTTGATGATAGTCTTTTTTTTTTGCAGGGGAGTTAATTCTGTTCGAAGGCTTAGAGTGGGATTAATTTTTCTTAAATGTCATGGTCAGAGTGTGTGTAGCCCAAATTGGTCTCTGCTGACAGTCCACAGACAGTGATTGTGGTTGGCTGCGATGATGTATCAATGCAGCAGAGAGACTTCTTCATCCCAGAACAATACACACTACTCCGGGGACAGGACAGGGAGAAAAAAATACATCCTTTACAAGATAAAATTACTTTTTTCCTCCAGAAAGTCAGAAAAATGATAGGAATAATACACCATTCATGGTATCGGACAGCAGAGAGGGGAAAAAATGGAGGCAGAAGCCGGTTGTGTTTTATATGCTTTTCTCATACTCATATACCCCACTGCTGACCAGTGCAGAAAACCCAGGTATCCTAATGTTTAAAAAATAACACCATTATTGGTAGCTATTGAATCCAATTGCAAGCAATGCAGCTTGTAACAGATAAGGACCTGATGGAATCTGTCTTTGCTCTATCTGAGCCAAAATGGTCTCTGTATGAGTCAAATGGAGGAGCCACATTGACAATTCAAATCGAACAGCGCTTTGCAGGCAATTCACCCTGTAATCTACATGCATCCCTCACCAGCTGGCCCCAGCTAGATTGCATTTTATATACAAAAGGCCTTCCTTTTGGAGGGCCATCGTATTCACTCACAATCTAATAAGGTCCAGAGATTTACAAGTGCATCCACAATAACACACAAGGAAGATTGTGAAAGCCTTCTGAAAACTATTTTAAAAGGAAATGTGTTTGACAATAATTAAGTTCATTTCCAGGTAGGCCGTTTCGAGGCCAAGGAAACTTTTTTAATCCCCAGCAGAAACTCAGCATGTCTTGTGCAGTAAGAGAATTACAGCATGGATGCAGCAGAGATATGCCTTTACATTCAGAGGTATCACTTTGTGCCAGGGATTAGCATGATGCAAATCCATGTAGTAATGTTTTTCTGTGCAACACTGATACATTTATCCTGGTTACTTTATACTGCTAAGATTAATATTATATTACTAATGCAACAAGTTTTATTGATGAACGTCAAGTAATTAGAACCAACACCAAATCATTTCCACACATCTCCACCTGACTAGATGTTTCAAACATGCCTTCCCGCAGATATAAATCTGATATACCCACAGTACAGTACATTAAACATATAAGTGTACAAGCAGTCCACCCTTAACACATGTAATTTGTTTTTCTGCAGTTGCCGTAGGGATAACGCCAACCTCTAACCTCACCAGTCTCAAGGAGGTCCCCCGATAGCCTCTGCTTCATGAATCTTTTAGGCCAGGAGAGTCTGGAGTTCAAAGTTCCTGTGAACCCAAGAAATAATAAGCTCCCTGATTAGTGTGGCTAAAAATACCCCTGGCCGAAAGGCGCCAGGTTCGCCGCGTTCACTCCCGGACCATTTGCATGCTGGGAGGCTGTTTATGAGCGTGTTCTCTATTCCTGAGGGAAGGAATGATGCGTATCTCACCTGATAGATAATCAGCTGATGCCTGATCTAGCAACGTGCATCCAATCAGCCCCCTCCCCTCCCTGGTTGGCTCTATAGGGGCTATGACCTCCTGTTGGATGTCCTCAAGACCATCATGCAGAAGGTCCAGCGGGTTTGTACCTAGGTTGAACAGCCTCAAGGTGGCACTGCAATTAATTTGCATTTACTTGTGTCTCGAATCTGACGCATGCCTTCCTCCTTGAGGTTATACAAAACAGACAGATGTGAAAAAGACACTTAAAGAGTAACCAAACCCCACCTAAATCTTTGGTGAAGCCCGACACCTAATGGTGAAAATTAGGGTACTGAACTGGCCATCTGCTATTGGCTGGTGTTTGTACCAGGTGATGTCACCTTCCATAGAGTACAACAGGTGGTGACATCCCCTGGCACAAAGACCAGCCAATAGCAGATGACCAGTGTAGTACCCTACTTTTCACCATTAGGTGTCAGGCTTCACCAAAGATTTGGGTTTGGGGTTTAGTTACTCTTTAAAGTTTGATTTTGATGTTAAAATCCTCTTTGAATATCTCAGAAACAGAAACCTCCATGACCAATTACACTGTTTGTCGTAGTGTCAAGCGCTGATCTCCATGACACCTGGGGTCTCTAGCATGCCAAGACCAGATTTCAAAATAAGAGTGATGCGTGGACCAAATGTGCAAAATCCTAAAGCACAAGATCATACTGCTGCATCATACAAGACTAATAATTGGGGTTTGTTAGGCTTGTCTGATCTACATATCACTCTTATTTTGAAATTTGGTCTCGCCATGCTAAAGGCGGTGCTTGTGCAGTAGGGTGAATGTTGGACTTGGACATTATGCTTTCTGTTTTGGAGATTTTCAAAGTTGATTTGAACATCAAAATCTGTTTTGTATAAACTCAAGGATTGGATTCAGCTTCTTGCTGCTCAGTATGTGGTCCAGACTTCCTCCAAGGATTTTAATGTAATGGGTTGTCTTCAGATTCAAGCTGCAAGTCAATACAAATGAATTGCAGTGCCATCTTCAGGATGTTCGGGCTAATAGTACCCCGCCTGTTTGAATCTGACTGGTGTCTCTCTGGACGTCTCAATTGCAAGATGGCTGCTGAGACAAGGTGGGATGAGTGATATTGAAATTAGCCTCGTCCTATTTTGGTGGAGAACTCTGGCATATAAATGCCAGGCTTATAAATGAAGTTTGTTGGTATGTTTTTTGGATGCATAATGTGCAGCCTGGATAACCACTGTATGCTATCTGTATTCTAGTTTTATGCAATCACAAATAGCAATATTATTCATGGTGAAAGAATATACTTTATCCCAGTCTGTGGTTTGCAGTAATCCACATACTTTATGATAGATTTTTCCCCGCGCTACATGTTATGATTGTGATGAATTTTGGTTGGAGGGTTTGGTTTCAGTGGGATATTCTGTCAAGTTATAAATGGCTCTGACATTGTTCCAGTTTGTAGCCTTGGGCAGACACTGCCGTAATGTTTTAGCAACGGTGGACTTAAATAAGATATGCTAAATCCTATATATTTGCGTAAAATGCTAGCGGTGTAGTTCTCCAGCGCGGCCTCTGGGACGCTGTGACAGACAGAGATCTAACGCTACCAATTTGACGCGCGTTCATTTACCCATGCAGCCACGGCGGATTTTTCCATTTGATTTGAAAGTAAATGGTTCAAAGAGAGACTTTCTAGGGATGGGGAGGCCTGCTGTTAGCTTTGACCCCTCGTTTGTCAGCCACCAGGCGGAAGAGGAGAGGATGAACCCCCCCCCACACACACACACACACACACACACACACACACACCCCACCCCCTAGTCGCCGATGCCAAGGACAGATTAATGGGAGGAAAATTTGGACTGGCTCACCAAAGGGACGAGAGTCATTTATTTTGCTGTTAGTATTCTGCCACAGGAGGAGATATTCAGCATGAGCTGTTTGTGTTCTCCCGCTTCCCTCCTCACACACATGCATAGACAAAAGCATGCACACGCACACACACGTGTACACGCCTGCACACACACACACATACATGCAAACACATACACTCTCTCTCTTCTCTCTTTCCTCCTATTTTATATTTAACTTCAACCTGTCAATTAAAGAGTGAGAGGGCAACTAAGAAAAAAGAAAGAGGGGGAGAAGGAGACAGCAAGAAGCACAGAACTAATTAGGCAACTGTGTAATTTTAATTAGCTGTTTTGATAATTAAACTAATTAGTTCCCCTGTGTTTCCACAACGTGCAGCCGACTGGAGGTTTTTTTTTATTTATATCAAGGCTTCAGAGCTCCACTCCGTTGGTTAATTAGTCACTTTTGCATCAGAAAGCTTTATTGATAGCCTTAATTTGCAGTTGAAATGAGAAATCTGCTGTCAATAATTCGGATAATTGCCCGCTGTTTGATTGCAGAGAACAAAAGTAGCGGCCCCGACTCGACACATCCGCAAATCCCAGGGGTCGTTTCCTGGATGCTTAGGCTTCGTGATCTACATATCAGCAAATAAGCCTCCCTCCTGCCTCCTTCTCCGTCTTGACCTCACTAACTAGAGGAGAATCCGGCTAAATAAGGCAAAGATTGACCCACCCCACCCCTCTCCCATCCCCGTTCCCAAAACGCCTCCTTCAAACACCACCCACAGCCGTCCGCCGATGCCTGCCTCCTCTTGCTAGCTAACTTTAAGTGTCCTGCATGTGCAGTAATTGGAAAAGAAGGCAGGGGGAGGGGAAAAAAAAAAAAAAAAGAGGAGGAAAGTTACTGCTTGCTTTGTAGCTAATTAGTGTCCTTGGAATTAAATGAGCAGCTCGTTGTGCACCTCCAGCTCCTGCGGCCCATGTTTGTGAATTGAATAATTGATTCTCCTCCACTAATCAGAGAGCGACATAATGAGCCAGTTTAATTAAATGGGGATCTAACCTGGCGAACACTGGGAAAATATTTGCTCGTTTACGGTTAATCAGGAATAACACAGTGAGTGGGGGAAGGGTATGTAGGATGGGAAGAAATATTGGTTTGTGTGTGTGTGGGTGTTGGATAAACTTTAGCGGCGATAAAACAGGGGAAAACAAGAAATCTGCTGCGGTGGGTTTGGTCAGTGTCTGCTTTACCCCAGCAAACATATAGACACATTGAATAGATGTTGACGCGACACTGCACCAACACTGAAAACCTGTGTAAATATGAAAGTTGAGATGACGTCTCTAGCTGTCCATAGCTGCCATCTGCATCATTTTGTGAAATCAGGCCCTAAATATCTTTCTGATATCAGTTTCCGAAGCCGTTTTAATATGAATTTTTACCGTGCCATAACATGATATTGTGCTTGTTTGGGTTCCTGCATGCCACTGTCTGTCAAACGCTTGCTGGGACCGCAAGCTTATAGCCGTCTTAAAATGGAGGAGTATCGCCGCATTCTGCTGCCTCTGTCAGATATCTTTGCCAAGCCTCTGGCATGAGGATGACTTGAGCACACTGACCTTTCCTTATCAGTGCGGTGTGGAGAGCAGAGGACCCTTGGCCGGGGTCCCCCGTTAGTCCAACCGTGGGAGAGTGGAGGCCTGATAACAAAGCTGGCCCGGAGCTCTGACCCCCGCGGTCCATCCCACCTCTGGGCGGACTGAACAGACACGACCTGGAGGTAAGACGCCATGGAATGCATGTTGAAGTTGCTTTAAATTGGACAGCAAAGTGTTATGGTAACATAGATGTTAGACGGGATCAGGGTTAGGGTGAGACAGATCACGTAGCTTCTTGCTTCTGATCACAGCTCACATTTTTGGTGTTGGATAGATTTAAAGGTGCTATATGTATAATTCTAACAACAATAAATCATCACCATGCGCTAATTTTGGGACATTAGTATAACTACTGTAAACAAACAAGACTAAACACTAAATAAAACGGTGTGTACTGTGAAGTGTTTTTCCTTGGATTTTCTGTGGATGAAGTTTGAGTTTCTGTAGGTGGCGCTCTTTTCTCTGTCTGTTCAGCCTTGGTGGCTATCACTGCTCATGCTAACTATCCAGTTCTTCTATATATTCCAATATATTACAATTTGTATAGTCTTTGGTATACATATCTTCTGTATTCATTATGGTAAGAACTAATATTTCTTTCTGTAAAATAAGTGGCCAAAAATGACTTTGACAGACACTGTCCACCTTTGCATATAGTATCATGGGCTTGAATTATTATTCCCCAAAGAGGAGACATTTTTTACTGTCCCGTCATGTTTTAACCATGTTAGGAGTGTCGCCCTTACCGGGACAGCTTACAAGGGCTGTGGTTGTATTCACTGGGGGGTCATTTATAAGGCAGTGTCATTTCTATTCCTACAGGCCTAACTCCACTCTGATGCACAGCCTGCAGACATTGTCCTTGACTGGCAAAGTAAGCCATTCTAATGAGGGAAGATGTGTTGCATTCTACTTGCATTGCATTGTTAAGTACATTGGTGACATCATGTTATCTGTCCTGGTAATTCAAATCTACGCTAACCCCACGCTGACTGCTATGTATCACATTTTGGCTATTATTTATTTAACTTAAAAGAAATGATCGGAAGCAATCCCTTTGTTTTGCAAAGAAGGCATAATTCCCTTGTGTGCAGCAAATACATAAAGATAATTTGCATGTGTTTTCTAAGGACAGAACAAAGGAAATGTGGTTGTGTTTGCAATGCAATTCTTAGGGTGCAGTCTTGCCATAGTTTTGATGTTTACCTTAATTCATCAATGAGCAGGGGGAAGCGCCGAGGGACTGACAGAGAATCATTGAAAGAATAGCCTTTGTGGAAAAAAAACTAAAAGAAAAAAAAAAAAACCGAAAATGGAGCATTGAAATTCTACACCAGAGGAAAGGGAGAGAGGAGAGGGAGCTTTGAACCAGCTGCCTGTCAGTCTTTTTCTGTGTTTTTGTGTGAGGAGATGAGTGAGAGTTCCCTGTTCCTCCTCCCTGCTACCTCTCCCCAGAGTCTGGGCAAACCCACTGCACAGGTTTGAAAAAAGTTGAGTTTGTGGACTTTGAAAGGGGAAAGGGAAAACCTAACTCGCTTTTGAACTTTCAAAACAGCAAAACATACACAACACCCATATCTCAGCAGAGTCTGGGAATACGAAAATATAAAGTCAAATAACGTAGGAGTGTACCACACGGTCAGGAAGGACAGCAATGTTCCCCCCACTCGTCATTTAAAATTTACAGCTGTGTTTACTCGAGGGTTTTACAGTACATTCTTTACTTTTTTTCATTTACTGTTGGAAACTTTCTGTTATTCTGTATTCCAGTGTTTCTCAATCATGTGCCATTGACCTCATTCACAATACGGCCATTTTTGAACACTCTGTGGTGGGAAACTCTACCCAGAAGATTGACATATAAACTTGCATTACTTCAAGTGAGGACTTCAGATAGACATAACAGTTATAAAGCTAGCTAGCAATCTCGGGAACAACAACCACAATGACTGCTTGAATTTAGCAGGGAAGTTAGCTAGCTTATTACTGAGAAAGCTACTAGCTAGCTACCTACGCTAGACTCTGGTAGCTAGCCATAACGGGACAAATATATTAAAATGTGAACCTATATCCCTCCAGATTCTTGACATCCATTTGTCTTAAATATGTTTTTCTGTGGGGAATCTGTGAAATGATAAATGTTTGTATGACATGCATCTACACAGCAGTAGGACATAGCTCAGTACTTCTCTGCTCTTCCAGGTCCTAGTTTCCGCGCCAAAATGGCCGCCGTGTGAATAAGGTCAATGGAGGCCCAAGAGTCTGCCGGTTTTCATTCCAACCAAACACTACACTACACTAATTTCATCAAGTATTTCTTCCTCACTGGTTGAAGGTGTGAAACCATTTGAAACCAGTGAAACCGTTTGCTGTAGTGTTTTGGTTGGAATGAAAACCTTCAGACTCTTGGGCCTCCATGACTTATGGTTGAGATCTACTGCTATAGGCTATGCTATCCTCCAACAAGTATAAGGCCAGTGTGTGAGTGATCGTCACTGTTAGAGTCCTAATGACCCACTAGACCAGCCTTATTGTTATCGTCACCATCTAAGCACTACCGCTGTCCAAACCGCATATGTTCACCAGCAGCCCTGACTGCCTTCATTTGTCTCCTGAACTTCTGCAGGCCAGATCCCTTCTAAATCACTCCCCTCTGAAACATCTATAAAGCTGTAACGGTTTGAAACAGAAGAGAGGGACCCAAAATGGGTTGCCCAATTGGTTCCACACTGCAGTCGCTCCTACAGCCAGTGAAAAAGAAAACGAGGCAGAGAGTGAGAAAGCCGCGGCCTGAGAATAACAGGCAGCAGCACATAACGAGCCTCATCCTCCAGCTTCATTAGAGTGGAGGACTCCCTAACCCCCGGGGGGAGAGGGTCTATTCCCACAGTGCCCATTGCACTTTTTAACAAGCCCCTGTTCCAGACGCGGCCCACCAGAGATTTGCCGAGTCCACCTGATTTGTCGAGTCCAGCCCACTAGCACATTTTAGTTTAAACAGGAATCCGCCCTAGATTATGGAGGTCCTGCGGGAGCTGGTGGATCCTCCTCTGACACCGCCTGCTTGTGTTTGCAAACAAGGCCAGAGTCTCCGCAGTAAACAAGGTATTAGGAGCTAAAGAGCCACTGCCTCATACACATATTACCACGGCACAAGTGAGGAAAAGCTTGGTTAAATTGCCACTTCTGCACCTTTATAACTGGAAGATAATGTGTTTGAAGATGTTATCCTGCAAAATGTCACCCTTTAATGACTGGTTCCAGAGAATACAAACACATTTCCTTTCTTTGCCACGCGTCGCCGTGATAAATGCATATGTTCACTGCCGAATTCACCTCATCATTTCATTAAGATGTTTACCTATACCTGTTAATGTCACTTCCCTCATTTCTTCCCGATCTATCCACAGGCTTCCCTTCATTGCTGAAACAACATTATCATAGTGACAGCACACCGCAATCCATTTACTAGAGGGGCCTCCATAACAGCTCTCCAGGTACATTTTGCTCATATTCACAACTGCTTCTCCTAACTGGAGGAGGAGACACAGACAGTAATCACTCTGTTGTCTCAGAGAAAATGCTGTTATTATTCAAACTTCACTGTGAATAATTGAGCCAGTGAATGTGCTGGGAAGGGCCCAGAAATGAGACTGTAAGTGTGTGTGTGCCTTCTTAGCATTCGCCCGCTGCCTTCCCTTTGAGGAGCAGCCATTACTAATCGCTAAGAAATTTCCTCCCTTTCCTACCTGCGGGCCTGTCAGGTCGTAAATGAAAAGGAATTAAGCAGAAATCCATACGTTTCTAACCCTCCTCCCATCCCTGCCTGCCTGCACCACAACGCCGTATATCATTAGAGGAGCAAATTAAACATTAGCGCTTCGGCTGCCGCTAGTTTGGGCTAATTGCTAATCAGCAGTAAAAGTTGCCTGGCACGGAATATTGCTTACCATAAGCTAAAGGTAATTTGCTTCTCAAGACGAGCTAGGCCGGCTCGTCTGTTGTTGTCCAGAGTCCATACCTAATTACTGCCGGAGGGTGATGACAGTCACTCAATGGAGATTAAGACCGAGGCGAAAAATGGAAATGTGCCATAATGCTGGAATGAGCTAGAAGTGCTTCTGTCTGCTTTTCTTTAATTCCCTCTCTTTTTCCCTGCTTAGTTTGCTGCTGAAAGAGATGGATTCTAGGTGGCGGAGTCGCCGGCAGGGCTGCAACGCGGCTGTGAACACAACATTGCTGAACGTTTTTTTTATATGATCTTCATTAATAACCATTTATTACCTACACCTGGATGTCCATAGAGGCTTGCTACAATCCCACCCAAATTATTTCAGAGGGGTTCGCTGTGTCTTTTAGTGTCAGCAGCTGTAATCTCGGCCTACATAGCATTATCATGGCCGCTATCATATTCATAATGTATGGAGCATAATGTTGTGCATCTGACTGCAACTCAAACACCCCTCTCCTTATCTTCTCTCGACAGGGTATTGATGCGATTCATCAATACCTTCCTGTTAGAGCTTGTTGATCATCGCCCAGCTGGTCCTACCTGCGGTACCAACAGATAGGCTAGCGACGGTAAATAACTGTTTTCCTAGCGCCGTGCGACTGAATGGTGTTTGCACAGCGCTCTGTAGTGAACAGATCCACAGTAGCCTCATGGTTCCCCCTCCCTGTCAACTGTCCTTCATGTCTCCAAACCCCAGGGCTGTAGAGCAGGTGATAGAGATCAGAGAGCATGGCTATCACAGCCGAGTCCACACTTATCATAATTAACAATCTCCCATCGGTTCTCTACTCCTTCACAGGCCCACATTCAAAACCTAAAAAACACCCTCGTCTTTCAGTTTGTGTGTGGGAAGAACGGGGTTAGACTGATATGGTTTTTTGAAGGCCGATACTGAAATAGATATTTTTGCTGATAGTTTATATTTTGTGCTGATATTCAATATATTTAAATTTGACCATTCTCATGCCAAAAAAATAAAATAAAATAAATACAAGTACTCAGTGTTTCCCCTTGAATTGGATTCTTGTCAGGGTGGAAAAGCCTCTGAAACAGCATTTAGACCATCATGAGACACTAAAACTCCCCATTGAAACCCAGGTTAATGAAATTCTATCAAGGTTAATACCTCTTTAAGGCAGGGTGACCCACCACACCTACTCAATGGTAGGAGAAACTCTGGGATACATTACTGCCTTTAAATTAAGAATTCATTTCCAAAAAATACATTATTGAACATTTAACTGACTGGCTGATATCTGATATTTAATAAAAGACCAATATCAGCCCCAACATATCGGTTCCTAGTCAGGAATATAACTTTTGGTAGGTGTGCTTGCATGCGTGTGCCTTTGTGTGTGTGTGTGGGGGGGTGTATTATATTTCTCACACAGTATCAGTGCCTGTCTTCCTTATTTCAAAGTCCAAAATAGCTCCAAACCAAAATGTTAAGCAGCTCGGTCCTGGACGATGGAGAGGAGGTGTAGGTGTCTCCCGCGTGAAAAGCAGCCCCCGTTGAATCCCAGTACAGTCCAATCAATACATCGTTATAGATCTTAATCACGTGAAGCGTATAATCGCCTAAAACCTATCAATTATAGAGAGAGAGATAGCCGGGCCTCAAAATCCTGGCCTGCAGCCCTCTTCCTCCTTGGATTAGGATCTGAGATTGGGTCAGGATCATAGGGGCCGCGCCCAGGCCGGCCAGATATCAGATTAATGACCACTCCAGGGGCAGACATCTCAGCCAGCAGTTAGAGGGGAGAGGGAGCAGTGAGTTACTGCAAAATAAATAATACATCATTTGGTCTGGGAGCTGACATAATTATCACCTAAGACACAAGCTCTCTGGCCAGTGCATGAAATAACAATAACAGCAGAGCCAGATCTCACAGACAGAATGTTATTACTCTGTTTGGAAAGCGCATTTCAGAGCAATGTGACGTAGAACGGGGAGTCTTCATTTGTGAAGCTTTTAGTCAAACATTTTATATTTTATGAGATATTTACACATTATGTTGCAATCAACTATGAAGGGGTTGTATTCATATCTAGAAGGATTGGTTATCTTTGCTGCTCGCATCAGCTGGTGTGGTTATTTTGGATCATCAGGACTTAAGCATAAAATTCCTCCGCCGCTGAAAGTGGGCATTTCTGCAGAACCTCCGCACAAGTTGGCCTGGAAGAGTGTTAATTGCTTGTTGAAAGCCGCCTAATTATTTCCTCACTGCGTCTCCCTTTCAGCAAATAGAGCGAAGACGTCGAGGTTGCAGCGCACCCGCAGATCTGAGAGCCGCGTATTGACCCACCCTCCGTGGCCAAGCTGGTAAGCAATTGGCATTCTCCTGCTGAAACACCTTGTTGCCAATGGCGAGGCAATTAAAGGCACGGGAACTCATTTTACATGCGTGTCTCTGCAGCTGAAATCTCCAATCAGGAGACTGCCTTTGAGGTAAGTTCAGCGGAGGCTCCCTCATTTCCGACAACTGCCATATGTGGATGGGGAGGCCTGCTCTGCCTGGTGCTTCCAACTTCCCTCCACCCACCGCTTTCACTAAAAAATGAAAAACAGTCTGATGGTTATGGGAAATCCAACTACAAAAACAAATATGTATATTTTCAATTTATCTCACCTCCCATACCTGTCTGTGCTCCCCACAAGCCTTGGCATCTCTCCTAGCTGCCCCTCCAACTCACTATTTAAATTCAGAATTCCTAAGCGGATTTTCTCAATTTAGCCATACTTTTAATCTTTGGCGAAATGAGTGATGACTTCTTTCAATAAAAAAAAAAAAACCTGACAGGCTTACAGCGCACACCGGCGGATTAGTTTCCCGTGGAGATGAGGTTTTCCTTTGTGCCGCCGTGTGTCTGTTTGATGGGGTTTAACAGGAAGCGTTCGCGCTGAAATTGGATGCAGCGGGGATCGTGGGTAGATGGCCCAGGTTCGATACAGACCCCACGCCGCAACTTTGCCCTATGCCTTTTCCTTCATTTTCCTCTCCCTCGGGTCCAGTGACTGAGCCTTTAAACACACATAGACTGATACACACACATATATATGTATACGCACACAAAACACACAAACACATAGCGCCGTGCACATCGCCACATATGCTGTTACAAATATGCACACCCCTCCAAAACACCTGCTTTGAACAGTCCAGTCCAGTTAAATCCCACCTGCTCCATAATCTATCGGATATTCCACACTTTGTTGTGCCGGCTGCTTGCTACCTTTCATTACAGAACAGTGGAGCAGCACAGTCTGTTGGACATCCTTCCTTGTAAAACAATGTACACACTGGGTATGTCAGCCGCCGCCGTCGCACAACAGCAGCGAACGTTACATGAATGTTTCATAGTAACGGCGATGGCAGTGTGTTAAAGGAAGCGGGAGCCAGCATTTCATCTTGCAAATGAAGGAAATAAAAACAGGGCCTTGATTGCACCTCAGCTGGGCTACCATCAGGCTGGCTGGTGGCTCGGTGAGGATTGCGTGTGTTTGCCAGGAACTGATTGACTGGAGATTGGATGAGGAGGATAGCGGCGGGGTGGGGTGGAGGGATGAAGGAGGGCGGCAGTTTGCTGTGATGAGGTGCGTGGCTGGCGCTGGCGGAGGAGGAAAAAAGACGCCCCTCCCCGCGCCGGAGGTCACGCTTCCTGCCGCAAGAGGAAGTGTCCGCCGCGCGTTGCTGAAGGTGCAGGCCAGGGTCACGACAGATGGGCTCAGCTAGACTGGGCTCAGACTGTCTGAGACACTTGGCTAGGTCTGACTGGGCACCTGGGGTTAGCCAACAGCAGCCACGCTCACTCACTGGGTATCTATAGCCCACCATTATTCCTATACCTCCTTAATCCAGTATAGAGGACTTAAGCCTCTTTGTTTGCTCATTTGACTGTGTGGGTGCCATATCCCAAAGCTGGGCATAGGATTAGTAAGGCATTGTGTCAGTAGCATGTGATGATGCTGGGTAGGGGGGGGGATGGGGATGCTTGATTAAACAGAGGCAGCAGAAACACAGGCTTTCATTTCAGAAGGGACTTCTCTGAGACGCTCGCTAGGTAGGAGGGATCCTTCAAGGAGATGGAGGCCAACTCTATAAAAATCCATGGGATACTTTGGCATTTCTATAAGATCTGTTGACTCATTTCAGCTTGCTCACCAGCAGGCTTCCCATCAAGAGAGGCATTTAAGTAATCTAACAATGCAGGGAGCGCTTGTGAAATAGCCATTCTCATCATTTCCTTTGATGTGTACATACATTTAACGTGAGCCAGAGCTGACGAAGAAGCATGACAAATCACTGGATAGAGTTGCCTCTCTGCACGGTTTTCACGGGGTCGGGCCGGTGGGTAGGGGTAGCACAGGGGTGGGAGATTTTGGCATTCCTTTTTGGAGCGCTGCACTTGACCTACTTTTCATTAATGGGGATTCTCGGTGAAAAAGGGAGCCGTTTAGCCCGCCATGAAAAGCATAATGACATAGTTTATTTAGTTAAAGGCAGTGGGCAGAGCGGATGCAGCCTCATCCACTGACCCCGACGGGTGTCTTGCCTATTATGATTGGGTGAGGCTGTCGGAGGGGCCGGCTGGAGAGCTAGATGAGCTTGGTGACACAAACACCTTTTGAAAAATGTTTGGTAAAAGCACTGCTGGGAGGCTTTCAATGCTTTCGCTCATGAATCCACAAAAAGGCAATTTCCGAGATGCTAGGAACTTAAAGTCTAAAGGGGATATACTGTATGAGGAGCGTTCACATCCATCACGCCGAGTAGAGATGAGCTACCCCAAGGAGGAGAGATCTCCGAAGTTTGGCTGAGGCTTAGTACAGTGACAGTAGGTGAGGCGAGAGCGAGGTGAACGCTGTCCAGAAAGAGTGGAGAGAGCGCGAGAGAGAGAGAGAGAGAGAGAGAAATGATATGGAGCCATGGCAATTAGAGAGAGTCCCACTTCCGAGGTACACCTGACATCAAAGAGAATAATTCAAGTCCCTCCCTTATTCCTTTATTTGATTATGGCCATTCTGACCTCTCATAGCTGCAACCACAATGCATTTCACCAATTAGCCTCGCTATATGGATACAACTGATATGTTGTCAGAGCATGGGAGGTGGCGCAGCATACCTAATGTTTGTGTCTCAATCTGCAAATTATTCACTCCAGTGCATAAATATTTGATGACTGTACCTTACAGCCACGTATTGGATTTCTTAGACCCCCAAGGTCAGTATATAGAATTTTCAAAATGAAAATATAGATGTTTTATATTAATATTTTGACCGTCCTAACCATCTGCTCCTCTCCCTCTTTCTCCTTTTCTCTCTCTTATTCTCTCTCATGCTCTTATTCCCTCTCTCTCATTTACTATTTGAAGCAACTATTAGTGTTTTAACACCACAGGAAAGCGGCTTCATTGAAATGCAATGAAAACTGCACAGAAAAGGCAAAGTTAACTAATGGGCTCAAATTTTCAAACGAATGCAAGATTAAAGTCAATTGAATCTCCCATTGGGTTTTGACTGAAACCCTTTGAAAAGAAGCCCCACAGTGGGTTTCAGAAATGAAAAATAGGGCTTGTTCTAAAATATTAATAACATTTTATACCCTCATTACGGCAAGCAATAACATTTGTTCAGAAACTTACTTCTATCTTTACCTTGAGGTGGTTCACGTGTCTGCTGGAGCCATGAGAGGAAGGTGGTGTGACTGTTCACCTCGACATCCTCCAACATGGCTCTGCAGATGTAGCTCATTGACACATCAGAGGGAGGGATATCATTTCAAATAGACTATATTCATATTTGATCTCCGGCTCTAAAAACGAGCAGCCTTTTCTGATGCTTATTTCATTGTGAGCGTTTTTGAGCCATGATCCAGTTAAAATGAATGAGAGGGAAGACATTCCCTGACAATATTATGGTGTCTGGGAAAAAAAAAAAAAAAAAAGTCAGGGAGCAGAATTTCAGAATAACCAAACAGAAGAAAGAGAGCTCAAGCAAAGGGGAGGGAAGAAAGGGAAAAGAAGGTGTTGTCTGACTCAAAACCTTAGAGAGAGAACTACACTGATTCCTTGGAGGACGTTTTTTTTTTCCCCTTCCTTTGCACTATTATTTAAGGAGCACACACAGCAGATCCTGCATCAACTACGATGGCCTAGTTTTTCAACTTTATATACCATGAATTAAATATATTTCACAATATGTGCCCACATTCACATAAATGAAGTGCATGATAAACGAACAACATAGAAGACATTAGGGAAAGTTGCTCTCATTCTTCGACGACAGCCTCGACAACTCTTTCTCTTTGTCTCTCGCTCTCTCTCCCTTGCATTTTTGCGTGCGCGCGCACACACACACACACAAAAGTGCACGTTCTCTCTCTCCCTGGCTGTCTTTGGAGGATTTAAGTGTGTCAAAACTCACATTCAAGTCTTAGACAAAGAGCAGCAGGCCCACAGGAGTGACAGGAGGAAGATCTGAAAACTCTTCCGTCGCCTGTAATGGGCTAGAAGTCATTAAAAACATCACTGCCGGCCTAATTAAGACGGGACATCTGGTCTTTCCTCACAGAATGGATCGCAGCAGAGTACAAATAACTCCTCTATGACAAGTTGAGAGGTGTCATACATCTCAGTGATCGTCAATCAACATGGGAGTTATGGAACCCTTTCATCATTAACGAGCAAATGCTTTGTTTTTGCAGTATAAAAGAAAACAGTTAGACAAATTTAAAAAAAAAAAAAAGAGAGAGATTTGTGGGGGGGGGGATTGCAGTGTGTCTTCCAATGCTGCTCAATCTCCCTTTTATGTTGCTGCCAATTAGCCGGGATAAACTTTACTCTGTCTTTGATGGTACGAGTCTTTGCGCGGCGCAAAAGTTGGCTTGGAGTCTTCTGCGTCGCGTCAGGTCATTTTGCGTGAAATGGGTCAATCGGTTTGGCGATATATGATAGGTTTGATGATATTGGCCTTTTATTAAATTTCAGATTGGCCAGTCAGTGTTGTCCACCTCTGATGTAACGATGGTTCCTCGCTGACCACAGCTGCAGAAAAACAGCCTGGAAAATGTCACATGACATTTGATTTTCTTTGCACTTTGCATCTGAGATTTATTAATTTAAATGTGTTTTTTGGTAAATTAATTATTCATTTAAAGACAGTAATGTAACCCAGAGTTTCCCCTGCCATTGAATAGGTGGTGGGGGTGGGTAAGGACCTTAAAGAGCTGCTAAAAGAATTTTATTAGTCAGGGTTTCAGTGGAGTTTAAGTGTCCTGTGAGAGTCGTAATGCTGTTTCAGAAGCTTTTCCAGCCTGACAAGAATAAAATTCTGAGGGAAACGCTGAATGCTTGACATTTTTTTGGGTGAAATTTAACGTCAAAATATCAGCTACTGCATCGGCGAATTGTAAAAATATCAGTATTGGCTTTCAAAAACCCGTACCAGTGGAACCCTGTGTTACCACTCCATGTTTGCAGTGCTTAGTCAGATAGTGTAAGAAACTTCTCGCATGCATAAATAGGCGGACTTCGAACAAAGTTGACGTCCAAATGACATTTGACCCACTGCAGTAACAAACCTTACATCGTGTCCATGACCTAGCTTCATTATGCATCACGTGGCAGCTCAATTTTGGAGCTCTAACACAGAGGGTGGGAGCAAAACACCTTTTTTTTTTTTTTGCCATGAAAAAAAGAATCTAGTCAGACATTGAAGGAGCTAATGCATGAAAATAATTGGAGCCCAAGGGGTAATATTTGTTCTCCTGAAATAATAATTATTCTTATGGTCTTTGTGTGCTAACGCTGAGCCACAGAGGGAGAGCAGAATCCACCATTATGTTTCCATCAATAACCGTTTGTGGGGGTTTGTGGAGGCAGCTGTATTTCATGCGTGTCGCCAGCCTCGCTGTTTAGGGGGCTAACATATTTCCAGCCATGGAGTATTACAGTCATTTACCCCACTGGTTTATGATGGACCACATTTAGAGGGCTGTGCTTGCTGTAGCCTTCATTTTGACTGGACATGATTGAGCAAAAAATATGTTCAATCTCTTCTCAGCCATATTTCTTCTTAGAACGATGAGTGAGAAGACATGAGGAATGGAAAATGGCTGTAAAAAAAGTGTTGCCGCTCTGCTCGTCACTGTCATTGATTGAGGAAACATCGAAAATCCTGCACATTTTTTTCAGTCAGTCAAAATCAAATCAATGGCTGCTATGATCCATCTGTCTCTGAGAGCACAGTCGCCATGTTTCTGTGTTAAAACTCAGGAATAAAATCTCAGCAAAAAAGACTCAAGCCCAAAAGTCTGCACCAATGTTTTGTCCAAGCCGGAGTTCAATATATCACCAACAATAGGATGGAAAGGCCATTCTTAAGTGTTGAAAATTGCTCCATCAGTGGAGTGCAGTAGCATAGAAACATTCTCAATCAATACCATATCCTATTCCAGACCTTGGATAAAGAGATATAATAAGTGAATGAAAGAAGTCCTTATTTAGTCTAAAATAAGGCAATTTCTATGTAAATCGGCAATAAAGCAGAACTTTTACAAATGCATAAGCTTTCCCATTATTGACATGTGGTAGTCTAAAATCGTTTAGCTGCTTGATAGCAGTCATCTTATCTCCACAAGTATTTGCTTATCCTCCTCTTATATTAATGTTTCCTGCGATATTAAGCCATCCTCCCAGGAGATAAATATCTGCTGTGTAGCAGCCACTCACACTATAGCATTTGATTATTTAGCCAGGTAATTCCTTCATAGACACAGAGCCGTAGCCGAGCAGCCACATGATATTAACTGCAAGCGGAATATCAATTTCAAATTGAACCTTGGATGCATTATTGATTGACCGCTGATATTGTTCTCTGAAAATAAGTGCCATTGGGTTATTGTTTAATATGAATGATAATGCCATGCCTCTATCTGGAAATAAGGTCCTGGTGTCCTACCCTAGCCTGTGGAATAAGCTCTGATTGACTCAATTGATACTGTGGGATTGTGAGTGAGGCAATACCGGCGGTGGCTAAGGTTCCTTCATTATTAGATCCACATAGACAGCGCAGAGGCACATATATGTTTAGGAAATTTTACTTTGCTCTCTCTTTTATATGACTTTGATTGTATTTTGCTTTTTTTTTTTACATTGTTGTTTGTTGTTTGTCTGCAACTTTTTCCGTTTGACTTTGCGCTGCCTTCTTGGCCAGGTCTCCCTTCAAAAAGAGACACCTCATGCAAACTAAATAAAGGGTAAAGGTGCTGTGTGTATCATTTTACCATCAATGAAACATTACCACATTTTCGTTTTTTTTTATTTGGATAAGCACTAGCGCTAACAATACCACTGGTGTGAGATAGAGGCTCTCCACTATGGTCTCACCAAAGTATATCATTCAATTTGACAATGATGGATCAAAGTTATACACATAGCACCTTTAACAACAAAACCACATTATCTATGTTTTTTTGTCTGAGGTCAGATTTTCAGTTTAGAAGCTTCATACGCATTTTCCTACAGAATTAGGGCCGCTCTCTGCACACATGAGGACCACATAATATCCACGTGATACCCATGACAGTGCATCGGTGGCTCCTAGGATATGTGCCAGCCCAACAGATGAATGGATTTGGTTGGATCATCATTTGTTGCTGATTGTGAGGCTGGATGGCTTTTCTCATAGTGAATCCATGGCGAATCTGAGTCTGTGGCACACATGTCACCGCACACTGTTTGCTCATTAGCACTTGTCACTTAATTCTGCTTCCTGTACTCTCTGTTCCCGCTGCTGATTGGCTGATTGGCTCTCGTATAAGTCTGTTTTCTGTGGGATTCTCTGTGATTGGGCTTGATGCTGTCATAAATAAGTGGTAAGAGGACTGATGTCGAGCAGAGGAATGACTGAGCGTGATTCTATTTATGTGTGTGTGGTGATTGGACTGATTCTGGAGTAAAATCTGGATCTGAATCGCTCCTGCCTCTGTGTTTGAGGTGCAGCTCAGGTTTTTACAGCTGGGGGTGGAGACGCAGTCAGATGATCACACACTTTGTAGCCAGTTAGAATACAGGCTCAAATCCCACATGGTGAGGGCAAAAAATGTAGTTAACACTCATCTGAGAAATGCTGACAGTGAGGGTGAAAATTAAAACCGATTTTGGAGCCATTATGGAGGCCTGAATTCAAGTGCAGTGCCGTTGGTTTTTACTGTAACTACATTTTGACAACTAGGCAACTCTATATCTGCAACTACTGTAGCATATTTGTGATGTTTTCATTACAAAAAAAAAGGCCAGACTCAGCATATAAGTATACCAGCCAAGATTGAATTTCCCTAATAAAAACAGCTTATAAAAAGTAGAAATTAATATCACTGTTTGCCAACGACCATAATGCAGGTGCTCGTTGCCAACAGTTCTGCGGGACAGATTTGAATCCAAATCAAGTGTTGCACATCTGAACCAGAAGATCTTTGGGTTTCATCCAGTTGTCTGTCACAAGCTCTGGCTGCTGATATGTACATCCAGTTGTGGGGCATTGATTTATTCATGGTGTTTTCTTTAAATATTCACATTGTGGCAATCCGTTGAGACATGCTTTCTGTCTCCAGAGCAATAGACGAGGCAAAGCAAAGCCAAAGGAAAAGGACTAAGGGCAGTTAATTATTAAATAAGTCAAAAAATAATCAGCAATGTGCCATGGTCCTCTGAGGAGGCTGAGCCTTGAGCTTTAAAAGTCTGTGTATGGCAGGTCACTGATATGTTGTGCGCACATCAACACCACAATAACTGAGGAGACAATAAAACAGTGCTAGGGGTCAACAGCTATTCAGGTTGGTGTTTGGGAGTGGCAACATGACCTCCATTTAACTGATGTGTTGCCTGACTGAAAGAAGGCTTTCACCTCTCTTTCCCCCCACTGTTGTGTCAAATACATTTTCAGCTGGGCCTTATTTAAATCTCAAGGCTGTGTGGTTGAATAGAATAGGAAGTATGGAATCATTATAAAGCCCATCCGCCTCCCCAGCCCATCTGCTCTAATAAAAAAAGCTTGTCTAGATGGGAAAATGACTTGTGTACACGTGATGGGCTGATCTGCTATCTTGTGTATTTTTCACACCCGCTAACATTGAGTTGTATTGTGGAATATTGTTTTGGTCTGCATCAATTACACAGCTGATGGTGACAAAGTTCACAGGTATGGCGTAAAATTTTGGACAATTAAGAATATATTGAATAACAATAACATGTTGATTGTCAGTTCTTTAGCATGTGAATATTTAAATCATACATACTGTAGGTGAAATACAGTAGATAGATCCTTGGTTTAAGAGCATCCATTTACATTTTAGCATTTTAGCTTTTATCCAGAATTCTTTACAATGAACAGTAAAGTAAGCTCAAATATGGAAAGAAATAATATTGAGCTGTTGAAAAATAATAATAATAATAATAATTTCTTTCTTTGAATTTGCAAGGCACAATTTCAAATTGAATGCAATGCCTTGAGGTTGAATGTGATTATTATTGATTATTATTGGTTAACATGCAACCACTAGCCACTACTAACACTAGCTTCTACTAGATAAGTTAGCTGTACCTTAACTAATCAGATGTGTTAACAACAACACAGTGATGGTTACTGTTGATTTAAAAAAAAAAAAAATCTTAAATAAATGAATTCAAAAATTTAATTTGTAAGGCACAACTTCAAATTTAACGCAATGGTTTGAAATTAAATGTGACAATTACTGAATTTAAGTTGTAACTATATTTTCAAATTCAGTTTTCCCAATTCAAATAAAATCTTCTAATTCAAGGGAGTTTCCCTGAGTTTCGACTGGAAGGCAGCTGTCTGATTGAGCCTTATACTCCCCACTTGATGAAAAAGTCTCAGTTAAAAACTGATTCTGAAATGGGAAAACTGAATTTGAAAATATAGTTACAACTTAAATTCAGTAATTGTCACATGTAATTTCAAACCATTGCGTTAAATTTGAAGTTGTGCCTTACAAATTAAATTTTTGAATTCATTTATTTAAGAATTTTTTTTTTTTTTAAATCAACAGTAACCATCACTGTGTTGTTGTTAACACATCTGATTAGTTAAGGTACAGCTAACTTATCTAGTAGAAGCTAGTGTTAGTAGTGGCTAGTGGTTGCATGTTAACATTAACATCAGTTGCTTTGCTAAATTAGCCTGCTGGTTAGTTAGCTAGCTAACAATTTGTTCAGGTTAAAGTCCTAATGAAACATTTTGAGAGCATCTTGCTTCCTTAATGTGATGCATTTCCTGTTGAAACAGGATATTGGGGCAGGACATAACACAGGGAGAAATCATTCAAAACTGTAAACCAATAGGATATCAGTTAGAGAGAGAAAGACAGTTTTATTTGATGGGAGAGGGGTGGGATTGTTCAACAATCTGCAATGGTTGTTGGAATTTTATGTATGCCTCCTGGTACATGATAAAGTCATCACTAATGATTTTCCATTTTCCAGTCCATTTTAAGTCAAAGTAATGAGATTTTGATATAAAAGTACAATAAAATATTTTTTTTGGCATAAATTGTCAAATAGGTTTATGGTATGATAGAATGAGCTACAAAGGTGTAAAGTCAGTTTTCATTTCACTTCAACTGAGTTGTAGCTAGTCAGTTCAGAGTGTTTTGAGGTAGAGACTAGGGTCATCTACCTTATCAGACTATTCACTTTTAATTCTAACGTAAATTAATCAATCTACAGCCACATCACAGCAATCTTTTTCAGGTATCTCTCTCTAACCTGGTTGTTACATATTGGGCCATTATTCGTTTTCCATTTGTGATGCAACTGCAAAGACTCTATAGTATGGAGGTCAAAGCCACAGCACACTAGCGACAGAAGTCAATTGGGACATTGGAAAGCAGAAACTCCACAGAAAGTAAATACCCTATGTATTTTCACATTTAAAAATGGGAGGATGATATTTTTTGCCATAATCAATTGAACCACACATTCTTTGCTATGCTCCTACACCCTAAAATCCTGTCAAGCTATACTATGATACCAGGAGTCAGATGTATAAAGATGCATGCATACAAAAGTATGCACGCCACTTTCCACGCAAAAATTGGAATTTATAAAACCCAAATGTGAAAATGTGCGTATCTCTGCGCATATTTAGTATGTGTACACATGTACTACTAGAGTAAGCTGAGCTAAGTGTGATATAGCAATGTGGCAAAGAGAAGGACAACGTCCAAGAGGGAATTTGGGTAGTATGTATGGTTTTTAGTCTATCGCGAGTAAATAGGTTTACAAATTGTCATGTGGGAATAAGAGTAACACACATCAGATCATAAATAAGACCAACTCGTGATCAATCAATAGGCTAATTTGGCTCACAATATATAGTGATGCGTAATTTCTGTGCATAACGATAAAATGGCTCCACTGGCTGTTAGAGGATGTTGCCAATGCAAGATTAAGGAATCCACACAGACTTTTATGTATCTGGCCCTAGTTTTGTCGGCAACAAACAAATCAGTAGGAACAATTTTGAATGGAATACATTGTCCAAAGCCCAAAACTACAACCTAAACATGAAGTCTAGATATGAAATCATGAACAATATTTGCTAGCGACACAGTTTAATAGAAAATGAAACAAGGAGTGTGCATCATTTTGCACACAAGATTTTCCCTTTATTGAATTTAAGAATTTAAGATCTTTTCACATTGATAAAATGGAGTATTTTGGGTAGATCTCGTATAAAAATCCGAAATAGTTGCACAACCAAATATGTAAATGTTCAGGGGATATGTAAACACTTGACATTGAGTTGGGGAATATCCTTCAAAGGCCAGAATAAAACGGGGAGACAGTCATCACATTGTTGTTTCTCACTCGATATCTTGTTTTAGCGCATCAATTTGAAAGCAAAACTAATGGAATTCTGTGGAGCGGACTGTCTGGCGTATTCTGATCACTAGAAGATTGCACTATTGACCAAATGTCAGCTATAGAGCAATGCAATGATTGAATAAAAGAGTATACATAATCGAAGCTGAGAACTCTGCCAGGGCTGCCTTCTGTTGCCTTCCTAACAACACCCTGGGAAATTCTGAAAATCATTAACCTTCCACACACACACACACACACACACACGCATATCACTGTCCTTTTTTTCTTACTTGTGCATGTGTAACCAAGCTCTTTTTGAAATCCTATTTGTTTTCCCCCCATTCATCCCCCCTCCTACTCATGAATCTCCCCTCGTATCGTATCTGAAGCAGCTCCCCGTTGTTGGTCAATGGATGCGATTTGATGAAATATTTGGGGTGGAGATTAATCTGCGACCGGATCCAGAGGTGGGGAGAGACGCGCTGAAGATGACAGAGATGCTGCCCTTCCTCACCGAAGCAATTTGGGCTGCGGGATATTTAGATGATGGGCGGACGGCGGTTGGTCGGCGGCGTCGGGAGGGAGGGCCCCCCCCAGGGAACGCCTCCTCAACACATAACTCAACACCTGAGGGCCACAGCCAGGGAGCAGGAGTAATGAATGAAATTTTCATGGGGCCCAGAAATCCTCAGGATTCTTACTCTTGTAATAAAGTGGAGCTCCCTCGTGTGAATTATGTTTTACCGGTGCGCCAGGCCGGCTAACACCAAAACGCCTGATTGATTCTCAAATCTGACCTCATTTCAATTAGGAGCTCTCCTCAATCGTTGAAATAATTCCACTATTCAAATCCAGAGCATCTTCTGTTATCGTGTTGAAGTCGATGCTGAATTGATGGCACCGTTTTACTTAAACTGCATTGTGATGAATTACAAGCAGATTATAATGCTAATAAAAGCAGAGATAAACTTGTCTTACAATATAATCAACAGACAAACATCAGAAAGCTACATTCAATGTATCATCATATCATTAACTATACTGTTGCCTCATAAAGTATTCAAATTTTTTGCATATATATCATTTTCTGATTATAATTATCATTCACTCACAATGTGCTTCTAATGCGCTTATGACGCCTTATAATTCCTAATGAGCCCCACTTGATCTAACGTGTCACCAAATTAATTTACCATTTGCAGTCTTTTATTTTCCAACTTAGCATGTGCGTTTTTCTTTTTTTACCAATGCAAATAAGAGATTCTGTCTGCGCAAACCATTCTGACCTCTAAGAGGATTTAGTGAATGATGTTACACTATGAATAATGTTTTTTTTTTCTGTAATTACAGCAGAATGTTATAGGTCTCTTGACAATACAGCAGATCAATTCAGGATTTGCCCCTGTGACATAAGCAGAGATCCAGACTCTCTCGATCACTAAGCTCAGGTAATCATACAGGCCTAGGATAGTGTTTGAATTCTCATTTGAAATCTGGGCAGTGTGGCCTCATCTGTTTCATGCAGGCCCTCTGAGCAACCCTCAATATCACACACTATTTGATGGGGACAATACTTGGCTAATGGACCTTCAAGAGCTCATTTGTTTGAAGCAATTATTCAGAGGCGGCTGTTTCCCTGAAGTTGCCATGTTTTCCCCTCAAATGGGGGAAGATTATTTGCTCTTTGCTTTGGAGAATGCGTTTGACTGAAGGGCATCTGAAAACATCCCATTTCTTTGCGGTACCAATAAAGCAAGGAGGCAAGACTTTGGGGGAAGCCATCTGCCCAGACTCTCAGTATGCAGAGCTGGAGGATCAAACCAATCAGTTTTCAATGTAACAGTGGTGGGAAAAGAAAAACAATCTCAAAAATGAAAGGAAAGCAATAGAGTAGGTCTGAGTCAGCAGTAGCCTTCCTTTTGGTGGCCTAAGCCTTCACATCAAAATGGAGATTGAAAAGCTCCCAAAACTCAAACACAATGATCATATGTCTTTCTCCTTGCAACAGGGGCATAATTACAGACGACCTGGCTCCATTTAATACATCCCGACACAGGGCTCATCGCTCAGATTTGCCAAGTCCTGCAGTTTTCCCCATCCATAGGAGTCCAATTATATTGCTTTCTCCGAGTCTTTTAAACTACACAGTCTCATTCAGTTTTGAGAATTTGTCAATTCTGCTAACATTTCAACTTATACATCAGCGGCAGCACATGCAACACAAGGCAACAATGATAGCTAAATGCCTATTAGATGTGTCACTGACAGTATCACTAAAATAAATTCTTATTCAAAGAAAGCTACAGTGTGTTGACAACTGACACTTGACATGTAAGGACATTAAATATCAAATTCGGCTTTCAGCAGTCAACTATTTTGGATTTTCCAAACCTGCCGGATTCCCTCGCTCATCCTCCCCCAGACTGATCAGTGGAGTGCATTTGAAAACAGCCCTTAGCCAAGCTAAAAGGAGACTAAGACGGGGGAAAATATCAAAATGGCTCCAGAAGATGACAGGCCCAATGTGTTGCGAAGCCTGGATCTCTCAGCCTTATCCTTTGTGATTCCCTTCCTTTTTTCCAGCATATCAATCCCCCCAATGGATAAGAGTGAGAAGAGACAGCTCTTCCTGTTTCTCCTGTCTATATTAGCTCCCTGGTGGATCTGCCTGATGTGAAGTGACTCCAGCTAATCTCTCGCTAAGTTTGTATGTTGTACAACTTGGCATGATTTAACTCAACTTTTCATACTCTTTTCTTAGACTTTTTTTTTTTTTTTTCCAGTTGAGCTGTGGTGCAGTGGCACTCCCGCATCAGACAATGAAGGAGCGATGTAATATTGCGGCCTCACACAGACTCCGTAATGCAGTCAACAGTATAAGGCCAGCTGCAGTTTAAAACTGCTTATCCAGGCTGAATCCAGATGGGAAATCATTCCCAAACACTTTCCTTTCATAAGCACTCGTCAGGGCTTAGCTCCGCTGTGTTTATCCTGGTGCAGCCTGTGCACAAATCACTTTTCAAAATGGTCAAAAGAGCAAATAAATGATCGGAGTGATGCTGAGGCCACAGCCAAGCCCTCCATCCAATGGGGGTTGCCTTTCCAAATGGACTTCCTTGTTATCAATATCACTTTGAAAAAAAAAAGAAAAGCTCACAGTTACACTGGCTTATATGGAGGAATAATGGGACCAAGAGGTGATCTTGTGCCTGCCATGCATAAATACATCATCCTCACTGGCTTTATGGTTGAGCAATGTTTAGCTTCCTTTTCCCCAGCACTAAGCATCAGAATAAGTCCATTTGACATAAAGAGCAGCATCCAATACCTCACGGAGAGTGATTTTGAAAAGGACCGAGGTGAGTGGCCCACCGAGCTCGCTTCCTCCCGGATTCACACTGTACAGCGGCGCAAACGCCGGAGCAACGCCTGGCTCCGTCTTGCAGTGTATTTCAGAGTGGTTGCCACGGAGATGGCGTCATAACCGACACGCAGCTATAATGGAGCATGATCTAAGAGATGCTCGCCAAGTTTGCCAGTCCCTCGGAGGATGGGTTGGGGTGCGATCATCACAGGGGGATTAGCAGACTATTCCGCAGGGTCCCCCGACACTCAGAGAGAGCAGCCAATTAAAACATGAAGGAGGAGGACGGGTGCTCTCTACAAAACTAAAAAAAAAAAAAAAAAGAAAAGAAGAAGACGAGGTGAGATGTAAAGACTTTCAGTTTTCTTGTACATCAACCGTGTCGTCGTCTGCTGTGTGGTGTGTCTGAAACAGGGAGTTAAAACCCTCTCCATCCTGAGGGGCTTTGAACCCAAAAGCGGTATGAACTACATGCCTAATTTGCGGTTTGACGCCACAATGGATTCCCATCAAGCCCGCATAGGTCTCTACATGAGAGGCCGCGAAATGACAAATGTATCATGTTTACCCATGCCCCTTCCAGCAGCCTTTGTGTGTATTTGTCTATATGTCTGTCTGTCTGTGTAACTGTGTGTGAGTGAGCGTGTATTTCCATGGTATCATCCTTACTAAGGTTAGACCAATATATTGGGCCGATATTTTCCTTTTATTAAAATGGGATCTGGTCCAGTCTTACGGAAGAGGATTAGGGCCACATGTGAAAAATGTATTTGAGTTCTGAGATTAAAGTCAGAATTCTGATATTAAATTCAGAATTCTGAGATTAATCTCAGAACTATTTATGTAGAATTGATCAATACTACAATGATTGCCTATGGGAAGATCCTAACCTGAATTGATACTAATGAGGCATTTTTATTGGATTCCTCACAACTATGCATTATTATGATTATGATTGTATTTATGGTTATGATTATGGTTATGATTGTTGTTGTTATACTGGGTTTCAAATTTAAAGATATTGAATATTGGCAGAAAATATGAGCAACAAATCAACAAATTAAATCCAAAAATATCAGTAGTGATATCGGACTTCAAAAACTCATATTGGTCCAACCCAAATGTTTACCCATGCTACATCCACCTATTGTTGTGTGTGTGTGTGTTGGAGGTGGGTAACTGGGTTTAACATGTCTGCAGCACCCACCTTGCTTCACCCTGGCACAACTTAGCACCCATGTCACCTTTTAGGGCGAAGCTGTCAGAGGGCATTAGATAACAAGCAAGCCCCATTAGCGTGGCTTAACCGCTCATTAGAGGCAAGGCCTGCACAATTCAAAGGCCTGTCTTCAGCCCCATACCTCCCCCCCTATCCCTCATTCCTCTACATCCACGCAGATCAGAAATGTTAGAAATGGACCCAATTTCCTAAAAACCATCGAGGCCCGGCCCATTTCCGAATGAACATAAGAGACCGGGAGGCAGTTTTTTCAAGAGCGTCTTCTTCTCTCAGCGTGTTTTTTTAAACCATGTCACTGATATCAAACACCAGGTGCCGCGGAGAAGAGTGACAGTGCCTGCAGCCGCTGTGAAATGAAGTGATTAGCCATCTTAATTAGCTGTCGTCTTTGGCCCTGGCCTTCTCTGCATGATGGAAAGTTGTGCTCCAAGGATCGATCGGGAGAAAAACAATAGCCACCCACAAGCCTCCTCTCAATCGACGGTTCCTCGGCGCGGAGGCTGAAAAACAGGAAGACTGCGAGGGTGGGCCGGCTTTTTAGGGTAGAGGACATCTTGCCCTCTCTATTGGCATCTGCTTCGTTCATTTAATCATCCGACGGATAGGTGTTAAGGTTCTTGCTTTTTAGATCAGCCATTGTTGAAGTCAACACCTTTGATGTCCGCCACAAACCAATACTAATGGAGAGCATACTGCAATATTTAATTGGATAATAGAGGGCTGACCACCGCAGTCCTTCAGTTTCTCCTAGCCACACGCGAGCATTGGTGGAGAGGTCCAGTCCAGAGCCTTTGACTGACTCAATTCTGAATGAATTTCATTTCAACACATTTAAACCTTTTACACCAAAACTCACCCTATGACAAGTCTTAATAGAGGTTTTTCAAAGATGTTCCCTACCAGTGAATATCAAAATACTTGACTCTGCGTTGACAATTTGTGCTAACAGGAGACTATATATCCCCTCAGTAATAGGGTCAATTAGAAGTACAGTGAGTCTTCTGATTTCTGTGGATTTCCCATCTGGCTGATTCATTGATTTTTATATACATATATTTATTATATGTGTGTATATATATATTGTTGTTGTTTTTTCATTTTAACTTTAATGCTAATTGTTATGTTTCTATTATAATTTTTTCTTAGAGTTGAACTGAGTTGAAGTAATTTGTAAAGGGAGTGAAGGGAGGATGGGGGGGGGGTGTTGAGCTGCTGTGATTATGATGACTGACATGAGTGGGAGTAAAGGCATTAGAAGCACAACACAAAGAATGGCAGGGACATCAAAGTGTCACCCACTTATATTAGACTAATTAGGATGACAGACAGGTGCAGGTAAAGTGTAGTCGCTTGGTTTTTTATCATTAAAAGTTCATTGTTATCTTCTTAGTTTTTAAGTTGCACTACTTAGTAAGATCACTTTTACATAGACTATGCAAGTATTTGGATGGGCGTGTGGATGGGTTTATGCTAGCAGAGGGTTGCTTCACTTCGATCCCCGTTAAAAGCAGAGTTTGACCAATGGCCAAGGGCCTTTGTCACATGCCATCCCAAACTCTCTTGTATCCCTCTACTGTTACTATCTAATAAACGCAAAAATGCAAAAAAAAACAAAAAAACAAAGATTGCCCAGTCTTGAAATGGGCTTTACAGTCTAGTGAAAATCAATGCAGTTGTTGTGGTGTTTTGGTTTGGGCTCTGAGCTTTGATTTTTATTAGGCTAAAGTGGTGATCTGCAAGATTTTTTTTTTAAATTTTGTCTCCATCTTTGGTGCTAAGCACTCATTGCTGCGGTGTTTCTGCACTGCTCTTCCCAGAGATCACCTGTCAATCAAACAGTGTGTCCAGTACTGTGACGTCTTTTCTGTTTGAGTGTCTGTAGGTGGCACTCTTTTCTTTGTCTGTTCAGACTTGGTGGCTATCGCTGCTCATGCTAACTACCCAGTTCTTCTATTCATTCCAAACAAACCGGAAATGTAAAATGCATCACTTCCTGTGAACCAGAGGATTTTTCCCAGGAAAGACCTACCAGACAGCAAATGTAAAAGCTTTCATGAACTGGCTATAAGTTGAATCACTATTGTGTTATATCAATCAGTGATAGAGTAGCAAAATGGACATTTGTTTATGAAAATGTCACACTTTAATGTTCGATTTTTTTGTTGGATTGTGTTACTTTAATTCTTAACATAATCACAGTATAAAAATGAATTGTAACACATTGGCTGCTTTACAGTAGTAACGTTAAGTGTGAGACAGGATGTTGGGGCGGGACATAAGGGAGGGAGGGATCATTCAGGATATCCCATTGGTTTACACCAATAGTGTAAACCAATGGGATATCCTTAAAGGCATACTGAATAGGATTTTGCTACTTGTGGCTTGTAAACACAACTTTCAAAGATGACCCCTCCTCCCTGCAGTTGCCAGAATGGTAAAAACCAGTAAAAAAGTACAGAGCGGCAAAACGCCAAGCAGACGAGACTCCTTCCAAAACGAGAGTGAATCTGGGGTTGGCTTTTACCCGTGGGAGAGTATTGAAGGAGAGGATGGGGATGAAGAGCGATGCAGAGTTGGCCTGTTTTCTGTTGGACCGGTAGGTGGCAGTTAGCTTAGCTATCAGCTTTTCTACTACAACGAAGCTACGCTAACGGTAGCTAGCTGCCAGGTCACGATACACACTAGCTCTGACCAGTTGCTCTGTTTTAGAGTTCGAGACCACTAGCCAGCGTGGCTTTTAGATAAAAGGATTCAGCAGTGGTTTTGGTTGCAGGACACACCTCCTGCCAAAAGGTTGACGCCCATAAATGTTCCGAACATTCAGAAATTAGAAAATCCAGGCAGAAGGCAGCAGGCTCTCTGCAGACACACACTGTTACACACTACCAATGGGCCATAAGTAATGACTGAGTAGGATCATTTTTGGATGAGTTTATGCTATTTCAAGGGGGAAAAGCATGTTCAGTATGCCTTTAAGGTTGAGAAAGGCATATTATTGTTGGTATTATTAGTTGGATTTTTTTATATACGCCCACTGGTGCGCCATGAAGTAACCACTAAAAATACACCATAAATTGTTTGGCATGTATTGTTAAATAGGTCATTTTTCATTTCATTGCGACTTTAACAGCTTGCATCGCTCGCATTATTAGCAAAGTCTGCTAATGATTAACACCGCCCAGCGAATTTGGGCGGTGTTAATCGAACCCTGCTCCAAAGCAAAGTGTCATCTTACTGTTCCTATGTCTGCGATCCTTTCCCCATCTAATAACCAGCCATTACTGCTGTGTACTGCAGTTATCCCAGCACTCGTTCTGGTGGTATTACACATGCCAAACACACAGCTCAGTTTCAGCTGCTGAAACCGCTGGGTGAGCTGTCCCCGGCTTGCTCAGTCTTGTTGTACGTGGTGTTGTTCTGCTTGACCGTGGCTCAGCTGTGCTTCCCTCCAGGGGGGCTCATTTGTAAGACTCCCTCCCTGCGCGACTCTAAAGCAAGGACTACTTGCTTACATATGGCCCTCAATTAGTTTGGTTACCGTGGGGCTCGGAAAGACTGCGGTGGAAAATGTACTACAGCAAATGACTGACACGTTATTGTTTGTAGCCAGAGGAGATTGTGACTGTTGTTATTGTCCTCTCATTAGCGCTGTGTATATAGAGAAAATCACTGCATGATGATGATGTAGTGTGTCGCCGTGCTGGAACTGCTGGAGCTGATGTTGAACTCGGTGTTGAAGAACGACTGCAGTTGGTTGAAAACACTTTAAAGTAATAATCCATGACATTTCATATGTCTGTTCTGCTGCTCTCTATGGCTGACTGCTGTAACACAGTAGTGATCCAACGTATATCCAGTTCATGAAAGCTTCTACATTTGCATTCTAATCATCCAGTATCTGTGATGCGTTTTACGGTTTGTTTGGAATAAACAGAAGAACTGCGTAGTTAGCATGAGCAGTGATAGCCACCATGGTTGATCAGACAAAGAAAAGAGCGCCACCTACAGACACTCAACAGAAAATCCAAGCTCCGCCCACACTGTTTGATTGACAGGTGATCTCTGGGAAGTGCAGTGCAGAAACACCACAGCAATGAGCGCTTAGCACCAAAAATGGAGACAAAATATATATATTTTTTTTAAAAACAAGGAACTCGCGGATTACCGCTTTAACTCTTCAGTCCTTTTGATGAGAATCTAACCATTCTACTCATTTCCTTATAACTCTCTCCTATAAAGGAATAGTGATTGGCATGAAGCTACTGTTTGTTTGGGTGGGGAAGAACTCTTGGTTTCCTTAAATTGAATAATGGTTTCAGTGTTCTCTGCTCTACAGAGAGGTGATCACCTCTTCTTTGCAGGACGGAGTCCAATACAAACAATCCCTCTGTACAATAGATGGCTTAATGTCAAAAGTACAATGAATATTTAAGAGATTTCTGTTTCATATTGAGAGCTTTAAAGCAGAGTGAGATTTGATAAAAGGGGGGAAAGATGCTGTCTTGGCACACTTTGGCATTTTTCTCTTCAATTTGTACACAGGTAATTCAGCCCCTTTTTTCTTTATGCGAGAAAAGGCCTGTGTGATGACCTTTTTTGTCTTTTTTGTTACAGCGTCTTGGAGGATAGAACAGGAAACGATTATGGAAAAGATCTCGTGGAAAGGAATATCCCATCATGAGCGAGGGAAAATTGTACTCATAGGTATTAAATTGCCTATTCATGCATGTATATGTAAAAATGGCAACCGCAAATCCAATATAAAGGTCCCATTCTAAGCGGCACAGTTTGACTGTCAACCGATGCTAGGCACCGCAATCAGGGATTGTCGGCAAGAGATTAAAAGATATTTTCCTCTTCAGGCGGAGTAAATTGGTTTTGGATTAAGGCTGATTGATTGCTGCTGAGGTATACAGCAGTCTGTTTGAAATGCTCAGTTCTGAACACACAAGTAATTTCAGCCCAAGCTACTCAAGGAAATCGCACCGGATGGAATCGATAGATATTATGTAGCAGTTACCAGCATTGCATTGCTCAAGGTTATCATTAAAGGCTTGGAGAAATATTATTCAAAGGCTCATCTTATGGTTCTGAGCGAGTGTTTGTGCGTGTGTGTGTGTGTGTGTGTTAGTGTGAGATAGAGACTGAGACAGAGAGAGCGAGTTTGTGTGAATCTGTTCTCATGCTTTCCTGTGTATTTGTGTGTGTGTGTGTGTGTGCAGGCATAGCTGTGTAGGAGTATCATACATGTGTATTCATCGCAGATGTCATTTTAATATGTATATCAGTGCTTGTGGATGAATGTTGCATGGCTCCAGGAATAGCAAGAACGTGAAGTGAGGCAGGCCTTCAGCCCGGTTCCTCTACCTTCTCCATTTCATACTTATTCTCTGTTGCTTCTTGAGCTAATTTTATACCCGGGCCTTGCTTTATTTTGTTACAACTCTAGTAAAAGGGGGATGTCTTGACCTTGTTAGGCCTGTTTGTCCGTAACATATTCACTAGATTCACCCTATTTGACAGTGGTGTTTGGATGTCCACCCTGTCTAATTCAATAGTACGCACATAATTTTAGATTGCATTCATTACTCACCGGGGCGAAGGCAAAACTTGTTATTGTGTTGTTCAGATCAATAAAATGAAATTTAAATTTTAAATGCAAAAGAAATTCATTTGAGCACATGGGTATTTGTCAGACGATATGGAAGAAGAATTGCTATTCCTTTTGAGAACCGTGAATACTTGAGATTTGCCACAATATAACAGAAAATTGTCTTTAAAAAGAACAAAAGGGTCCATAATGTACAATAAACCATCTCTTTTCAAAGGCGATATCAGCAATCATCTTGTACCTGTAATACTGTCTGAATAAGTTGATTTGCAAGATATTCTATCATTGTTCATTTACAAGGCTGAGATAGTGGATTACAAATGATTATGGGACATGAGCTAATTACCATGGATTGAGATCATTCCTGGAGAATATAGGTAGTTTTGATAAGAATGGAACCTTCCCTCCCCTTCAAATCAAAAGATATGAATAGTATGAGCTCAAAGAAGCTGAAAGAAGAAACAGACAAGGGCCATTTGTGGCTCATTTGGAAGGTTTAGCTCCGTTCACACTGGAAGAACAGTACCCTCTTCGTCTTTTGTGCCACAGAGCTGGCTAGTCATGCGGTAATCCTGATGTCATCAAGGTTCTGGAAGTGAAGTGTTTTGGCCTTTCATTTAAAGTACCCAGATTTCAAAATAGCTGGTTCCATATGGTTCCACTCATTCAATTAATCTGAGAATTTACGCTGTAAGAGTAATGGATAACTAAACTGGATTTGCATTTTGAAATTTGAGAAAAACAAGTAAAGGTTTCAAGCCTTTACTGACTGGTAATAATATGGAAAAGATTTGCAGTGCCAATGGGCTTAAACCCCTAATTACAATGTAAACTGCAGAAATAGGTTTGGTTCGCTATCAATGTAGCCCTGAGTTTCTTAAATTTAATTTAAAATGTGTTGCTCATAGTTTGTAATGTGGAAAATATACAAATTAAATTCTTTCAACAGAAATTTTTGATAAAGTAAAAGTACAAATAAGTAAAAAACAAAAAAGCCTATCAAAAAAACTTTAAAATTTTTTAAATAAATATATCCAAATGGACTTTAGTGGTTCTGAGGCAAATTTGTAGAATAAAGATAGCTGATATGTGTAGCAAGTTTTGTGTAAATCGGCCTTCCAAAGTTAGACATTTTGACCATTAATTATAGCGTGTGCTAAAGCGCCACCATCTGGCCAATATGCATGGGCTGCCTTGCCTGAGTAGTGGGGTGCCATAGGAGCCCACCTGCCAAATATGGTTACCCTAACCCTAACCTTATGCTGTAGGACTTACGGTTTCTGAGCTGCAGACACTTATTTGCGGAGAAAAAGAAGAAAGAAAGACAGAATTGCAGCACATACAACAGGGTTCCAGCACTACATATTGGACCCCAAATATAGCACACTTTGAAAAGACAGACAGATAGACAAAACATTACAGAAGTAGACAGACAAGTTTTGTGATGATGGAACACGCAGTCGATTAGTTATGGCTAATTTTGTGTTAGCCTGTGACTTTTGTTTATTATTTAATTGGAACCATATTGTTCATTGCACATTGTTCAAGTTATTCACAATGGCCAAAACTTTCTACTGGAAAATATGACCCTTCTTCTTGGCAGTTTATGACTTTGGAAAAGAACCCACAATCTTCCGTATGAGAGGCTGATGCTTTACCTAATGAGCCAAACTCCTGCTATGGTTTTGCTGAGGAGAAACTAACTAAAGGGAGAAGTACTGTGATACTGTAGTCTATGATTGACGGTGCTAACCCCTTAACTACATAAAACTTTACAGTGCTCTCCATTAACAAATAAATCAATACTAAATCACATCGGGCAGAAAATTGCTGCTGCACTGCTCTCTATGGGTTGAAACTTAAAAGCATGTTGAATTTTTGACAAAAAATTCGGTAAAGGACTACAATTTCCATTTCCAACAGTTTTCACACTACAGAGAACATAAGATACTATGTTAAGTATTGAACGTATATATTAGTTTGAACAGTACATGGCCAATAAAATATGCATTGACCCTTCAACAGTGCTTCATGTGAGTAAATAATTTCTTTAATTAACTTAGAACAAGATGAACCCGTGTTGTTGATCTACAATGACACTCTTCAACAGAGACCACTGGCCCTGTGTCTGGATGACATTATATTCAATTCGATTTGAATCAGATTCATTGTCAGTGAAATAATAAAAATAATTTATAAATGTTACCAAAAGGTGAAATGGAAGTTGTACCTTCTTTTTGATCGCTGTTTCCATCATCCACTTGCCACTGGCCAATGTCTGCTATTTCCTGTTCAGAGTCAGAGGGAATGAGACAGGCTAATGGGGAGAAGAAGACCTGGATATTACCATAGTCCCAGGTCTTTGACTGCTGCTGTACCCGTTTTATATTCTGACTAAATGAATAGGCAGTTGAATTAAGTAATCTCCATTAACTCTCAGTGGAGTAATAAGAAGGGTCAATACTCTTTGGCCCAGCTATTCTTTAGATTTGGAGGGCTCCCTTCTGACCTATTACCAAAGGTGATTCTCAAGACTTTCTGTGGAAAGATGGCTGTGGAACTTAGTTCTGCCACTTCTCTTTCTGCCAAAAGACAAAATTGGCCTGCGGGGGAGAGGAAAAGTTGTCATTAAAAATACGTATCCCTTGACCCCACTTGAAGGTCGTATACCGGCAGCAATTACTGAGTGTGTCTTTAAGGAGAGGCTCTGCTGGTCGTTAGTGCAGACTGTCCCCTGGCTTATTCCCCTGGGGGTGGGGGGGGCGGCTAGAGGACCGGAGTGGAGTATCCAGTCCTTAAGCTCCTGGATGGCCTGTGAGAACTCCGCTATAGGAGGAGAATGATAGCAGTGAGGGACTGGAGGGCCCTCTGGTAAATGTCAGAGCGCTCAGAGGAGAGATTCACTCAGAGGAGCAAGAGATCTGAAATGTTACTGATGGTCCAAACCGACCGCACCTCCATAAACTGGTGCTAAAAGGAATTTTCATATAAATAAATGTCCGATTTCGTTATTCTCTATTGCTGATTGATATAGCACAATAATAATTACACTATCAAGTTATGTCTATTGGTTGGATTTCGCCATTTCCCATGGTAACGTGTAGTATTTCAAGCAATTCTCATATAGCCTTCATGTAAAAATAGCGGGATTTCTATAGCGTCCACTGAGTCAGCAACAAAGAACTCAAGGGCAATGTCCACCATTGCTAGAATGAGCACAGATCTGTCGAGGCGAGGAGAAACTCATCTCAAACAAGCCAAATGTTACGTAGTTTAGCTATATAATATAATATCATTCTTCCATGGGCTTAGCACTTGAGAGTAATATTCACCATTTGTATGTGACTTGACTTCATCCACAGTGATCCCATTCAGATTTTCTTGGTACAATGTAGTTGTAGAGCGCATGTTCCGCCATTTATCATTCCGCAATCAAGATTCCAGGCTACTGAAAAAATATGTCCATGGATGATATCTCAGGCATTATTAACACCAAGCTGTATGGTAATGATACCCAGTTTTGCACAGTTGCGGTTCTGATCCTCCATGGGTGCAACCAACTGAGATACAGGGATGACAACGTATTCTCCTCCGATAAAGAGGTATGCCTTCAGCGTAGCTATTTGGTCTACCTTCAATGCATTTACACCCTTGAATTCTGAAATAACAGAGGATGTTGCTTCATCGACACAGCCAACGCTGCCATACTCCATCGCCACCATTGTTGTTTACGTTTCTGCTGCGTCGCGTCTTGCTTACGTCGCCCCACTTGGATCAGTGTCCAAAACTGTGATTGGACCATCTGGCTGGAACCTGTGTCACTGACACTGTGACATAGGTTCCTTGTTCTTGGTTTACTGAAGTGTTGGATGACTGACTGACTAACTGACTGACTGACCTGACTTTGCCATCCCTAGCCCAAAAAAACAACAAAAAAACAAGATTGCCATTTTAAAGAACAAAGATTTACTGTTGATTTATAGGGGAAATAATCACTTGCACACACAAGCTTACACACACACACATGCGTGTTTGTGAGGACCTTCCATTGACTACATTCATTCCATAACCCCTAACATTAACGTAATCTTAATTTTAATTCTATTCTTAACCCTAAACCCAAATCCTAATCCTAAACTAGCCTTAACCTTAACTCTTATCCTAGCCTAAACCTAATTCTAATCTTAAACCCAAAACCCAAGGAACTCCTAAACCCCCAAATCCTAAACTCACTCCTTGAAGAAGTGAGGACCATCCTCATTCTGAAGGTCTAAAATTCAAACTAGTTCTCGCAAGGACGGAAGTAAAACAACACAGACGGAGACACACACACACATCTTGGCCGGCTCATAGAAATGATGCACGCTGATATATTGTCAGCACCCTTCCATTGCAGTGCAGATATCTCACTTCCAGTCATGTACAGCAAGGGCAGAGTGGCAGGCCTCATACAAGTAGCTGCTGTCTCACATCATGCCACGTGCTCCTGTGGAGGTTGAAACACACATATGAAGAAACACTTCAATCTGGGTCACGTATCCAGACAGCCAGAAACATTGTGTGTGGCATGTCTGCGACAACATATAGATATAAGCACATTTTACCCGACATAGCTTGCTCAGAAAGGACGTGATCGTGCCCCATCACAGATAGTTTTTTCAACGTCAGTATGAAATTGCCTTCTCTTTAAAGTGCAAAAGCGTGACATTACCATTTCCCCAAGTGCTTTCTGTTTTAGCATGCTGGCTAATTAGATGGGTGATAGGAGTGGCACTGATTGGCATTATAAAAGCTGCACTATCACTCCTCACCGGTTCCCAGCACCAACTTCTCCCCCTTCTCTGTTCAAAGTTGCCATCAGAGGAATTATTTGAGATAAAAAGAAAAAAGATCCTCCCCTGACAGATATTATCATTACAACCTTTTATGGAAAGTGCTAACTTACTTTTTCCCCTCTTCCCTCTTTCTCTCTCTCCATCTGTGCCTCACTCTATCTCTCTCTCTCCCAGGGTATTTCAACAAGGGGGAGAAAAAGGCAAGGGGAAAGAGAGAGAGGGTGGAGGGGGTGGTGGAAGAGTGAGCTCTGTCAATTGGAGTGAGTGCACTACTAAGTCTGGCTTCACTACAAAGGTTAGCAGATCTGACTGTCAATAGTGTCTTGTGGGTGGGAGGGGGGGGAGGAGGGAGGAGACATAGAGGTGAGGTGGTGGTGGTGGTGGCGGGGGGGGGGGAGTGGGGGGGCAGGAGGGTTTCGCTTTGAGAGAAAGAGATACTTTGATATTTCGGAATGTTAGAAGGGTGAATGTGGAGAACTGGAGGTTGGGGATCTAATTACCGGGCCATAATTGGGGGCTGGGGAATAGGTTGCCGTCCTCTCAACTCGCTGCAGATCAATTATGTTAAGAGAACATCTGTAAGTAGAGCTTAATGAGGTCCATTAGAGCAACATGCGCTGCCTTCCCTAACGGTGCTTGTCAGCTTCTTGGATGAGCTGGAGTGTGCTGCTGACTGGGGACCTGGTGGAGGGGCTTAAATAGGAGAGGCGGCTCGGCTCTCTGCCGCTTTCCTTTCCAGAGAACCAGAGAGACAGACAGGGAGGGAAGAGAAGTTGAGGAAGCAGCGGGGAGAGAGAAGCCCTGGGAGCCGGTCTGAGGCGTACAGAGCCGGGGGGGGAGTCGAGCTGAGGCTGCCGCTGATTTTTTTTCTCATCCCAGCAACTTGAAGCGAGACGCGACCGCGACTGTTCCTCCAACTCCCAACTCCTTCCAAACAACTTTACCCAGATTTTATTTTTTTATTTTTTTTGAAAGGCGCGCACATAATATACTAAGGAGTTGAAAGAGCTGTGAGAAAGTGCAAGTAGCCTCTTGGACACTTTGATTCCCAGTCAAGGGAATACAGAACATAAAACGACGCTCAGCGACTTTGATCATTTGTTCTGGCCATCCCTGGCTCTACTTAAAGGTACGTGTTAATTCCTCTGTTGTGTTTCTGGGTTGTGAGTTTCAAGCTTTCCGCGCCGTTTAATGGACACAGAGCTGTGGATTATAGGGGCTGTGCGTAAAGTAGCGGGACAGGCTATGGAGGAATATATTAAACCAGCTTAGGCTGCGGTGGACGCGCCACAAAAAAATATGTTTGGCTTCTCCCCGAAAAAGGGGCTTTTCTCTCCCGAGTGCGTTAATTAAGGCTGCCATTCAGACTCGGTGGGTAAATGAAGCTGCCGTCCGTGTTGTCGCCTATTACGCATCCTGCCTTAGGATGAACTGTGTGGTTTTTGGGGGTCCTTTTGTCTTGTGTCTTTTATTTCTTCATTAGAGAGAGCGAGAGAGAGAGAGGGGAGCGAGAGGAGAGAGAGAGAAGGGAGGGGGGGTCAGGTGCAAAGAAATAACAAGCTGCTTCTCTGTCCGTTTGTAAATACTGTACTGTATATGAGAGGGGTTCACGTTTTCCGTTGGATGGAGACACTTGATCCCGCCGTGTGATGCCGCGCTGCTCCCCTCTCCATCCCTCCACCTCCGCCGCCACCTTCTCCCTCCATCCTCCCTTCATATCCAGGATGAATAATTGCCGGAACGCAGTGAGTGAAAGGAGGGTGTAAGGGCATCGGGAGAGAGGTGGCAGCCTCACACACACTACACACACTCTGCCGCAAATTGCATGATTACCAAGATAGGCCGCCTTGAAATAATTCAATCCATGACAAAACCTAATTACTGGCAGGTAATACCCTGTCAGCTTTAATGCATCTCATCACTCATAATGGCGCGGAGAGCATTTTATGACCCATCTCATTATCGCTGCATTTTAGGCTGGAGCCGCATGCCAACTATTGACTTGTGTCTCCTCCTCCTTCCACAGGCTCCCCTCCTCTTCCTACCAGAATATTTAGGAGAATAACTTCCACTTGTCAGGCTATGTGTTGGAACAGTGTGTGGTGTGTGTGACTGGGAGGAGGGGGGCGGGGAGGAGGGGGGGCTGGTGGTCACCGTGCCCTGGCAACTTGGGCCTCATCCAATCCAAACTGGACGCTAATTGATGCAGACTGGCGCAATAACAGGGCGAGGAATAATTCCATCCTTTAATTACAGGAATGATTTAAATAAAGATTTGCGGAGAAGCGCTAATCAGTCCAGGCGCCCAACTCCACCGTGGAGCCCAGGACCTCACTTGACGCCTGCGTGTGCGTGCGTGTGTGTGTGTGTGTGTGTGTGTGTGAGGGAGAGAGAGAGAGAGAGAGAGAGAAAGAGTGTGGAAAAAAAAGAGAGGAATCAATCGCCTCGGACAAGATTGATTTAATTGTCCATATTAGATCTGGTTCCCTTTGAAGCTCTTTTATTCTCTTATTTATTTTGTCGTTAAGCTGCTCAGACTTCACATCGCTCATCAACAGCATGTACTGAGTTTGAGGAAAATACCACATAGTAACAATAATACACACGTGTACAAAATGGCAAAATGACTCTGGCTCTTGTGGGAACGCTTGACTGTTTTATACTCTTAACCTAATTGTTTCATTCGTTCATTCATCTATTGATAGGCTTCAAAGTCAAAGTTAGTATGTACTGATTTAGTGTAATAAACAATCAGTCTGAAAGCCATAGTATGACTTAAATCAGCCTGTGATGGGACTGACTGGTTTTCTATCTCATAGCCTGGTAGTTTTGCTTGTAGCCTATTTGACCTGGTGTCACCTCTCTCCATAGAACTATGCTCCTATCCAAATGGAGACGACTTCATCCCCATTGAATATAGCTTGGATTCTTAAGAGGTTATAGCTCTTAAGAACCTCTATCATAATCCGCTGTTTATGAACTAGCAGGAGAGATGTGTATAAATCGGCGGTGTTCGTGCGTAATAACAGGCCGTGGAGAGCAGCGTTTGGCCCACGGTAGCTTAGATCGTTAAACTAAAGAAAAGGTGCTGGTAAAGACTTGTCATGACGCTCTAAGCTCCTATCTGTGCATCTCTAAACAAAACCTACCTGTGCCTCGCTCTCTCTCTCTCTCTCTCTCTCTCTCTCTCTCTCTCTCTCTCTCCTGATGCACCGAGCCGCCGTGCGTCTGCGCGCACCCGACTCCGCGATTGAAGGACATTGGGAAAGAGTCGGTGCTCCGGGGGCGCGCACGCGTGCACGCACCCCGTTAGTGGAGCCGCTGGTAATAAGTGAATGACCTTATCGTGGCGGTGTAATGTCTCAGTGGTGAGGGATTGGGTTTGGAGATAATAAAGCTGGGCTTCGCCGGTCCTCGCCTCTCAGTTGCTGATGGGGACGCTGGCCTGAGCCCCGCAGAGTCCCTGGTCCACGGCGGGCGGAGGAACACCTGTAGCTGGGCAGCCAACAACCGGTCGCTCTGATCCATGTGGAGCTCATTATTTCCATCCTGAAGATCACTCCGGTCCGACGCGCAATGTCAGTTTGGTGAACTTTTGCTCAGAGGGGATCTGTAGCTGGAATCCGCTCCCGGAGTTTCGGCTTCTGCTTTAACTTGTTCTAGAAAGGTGAGTGAGCTGGAGAAAACATCACACCACTATTTGGCATTTTTGGTGTTTTTGGTGACATTGAAAAGGCAGCACATTCCTGCTCCTACTTTATTTTTACAACAGTTATGATATAAATCAGTCACCAAACTGCAGAGGCTATTACATCTTTATTCGACTTTTATTTATGCGGGGATATGCACGATATGGCATTTCAACTCCTGTCCATGTTTGAAAATATGTGGGCGTGCAAACTGGCAGTTTCGGTAGAAAATGGTCAAAATGGGATTGCAGGTTCTTATTGGGGAGCGGTGGTGCTGTGGTCACTAACTGGGGGAAACGGGGGTGAGGGACCGTCCCTCCAGTCGTTGTGTGAACGGTGTCCGGTGGCACGTCAAAGCGCTGATTAGCAGGCTGCGTGGTGAGGGAGCCGCTAGGATTAGATGGTCGCTGCGCCGCGGAGGGGAAGCATCTCTTTGTCATCCTGTCATTTGTTCCCTGCGTCTCTCCACACAACTCCGGTCGGCGATAAACGTGCTTTTAACGCCGTGTGACGCCTCGACGGCAGCGAACCGCCGCCTCTGCTCCTCCGCCTGCGTTTTGTTGCCCGGTGTTTTTTCCTTCTTTTCATTCCTCTCTGGTCGCCGAGGTGGATTGTTCCTGCTAACAAAGCCTCCCAGCCAGCCTGCAGACAGCTGCTCTCTGGACCAGGCGGCTCTGGTTTGCATGGTGGTGCTTCGGCTGCTGAAGCGGCTCAACAAATGCAGAAAAGGGAGAAAAGTTTCGGTAAGAGGCTTTCTACGCGCTTTGCTTTATATGAACCGCACGTTACATGTCTGCTGTAATTTCGGTTGTTATGCGCCGAGAAGTTACAGCATCTCAGTTTTGCGTCGAGGGCGACGTCTCCAGATCTGAACTGCGTAACGCCGCTGTAACCTGACCGATTATTTCTGTTATGCTGTTATTTCGGCGATAGCCTTTTACTAAAAACGCGAAAGACACATGATCTACCGCTGCGTTAGTTATCATATAGCCGAGCTGTTCCCCACATACATCGGGAATAACGGCTTCAGCCTCTGTTGTGTGTGTGCTTGTGAAAGCTGCATGGTAAATTGAGTCTCTGTGTTAAATCCCTTATTGGCCTTTACCAGCACTCTGCTGCCATGGCAACAGTAATTAAACTGATAGGGTGAAATGTCAGCATCTTGTTGCCGCACAGCTGGGACTCAAATAGCATGAGGCTATTCTGCCCGCTTCCCTCCATCATCCTCCATCCGTTTCGGGCTGAGATGATGATACATGTGGCCGAGGACGCGCAGCAGCCTGGGAGCCCACAATGAGCGAGCGGAGGAAAGGGAGGATACAAGCCAGCGAGCAAATAAAACAGATATCATTAGGGCCCGGAGCAGCTGTAATTTCCCCTTCCTTTATGGAAAATGAATCTTTTGTTCAGCCCCCCCATCGCCCCCCCTCCCTTCCCCCGGCAATCGGAAGAGCGAAGTGGCCAAATTCCTGCCATGCTTCTCCCCGTCGGCTCCGAGTTGATTGCAGACTGAGGGGAGTGAGTCGAAACTCTTCCTTCTTTGGCTTGGTAATGAGTAGCGGGGACTTTGTAGTGTTAACCAGGCTGGACGGATCAGTGCTGCTGAACAGGGCGGCGGAGAGCAGCCAAGCAGCCGCGCGCCCCGTTCCCACTCCTATCCAGCCAATTAACAGATCAACAGCTCCAACGCAACGGAACAAATGGGCTTCGCTCATTACGGCGCTGCAACCTGTTTGATGTGTGTCCCTGCCATTTCCCCCCCGACTTAAAAAGCATTAGTTTGAAGTAGAAGTATTTTTTTGTATGAATTTTAGATAAAGAACTTCTCCTTTTTTTTTGATGGAATGCTCCCACAAAATGACATAGAACAAGCGTGTGGTAGGTCTTGCAGAAGCAAAAGGTCTTTATGTGTATAGTGCCATAATGTTCATTCATGTGTAACCTATGCAGTTAAACTGGGAGGTCACAGACTAGTGTATCACAATGGAGTTTGGCACAGGGAATTGATACAATCTGAGAAATAAGAAGGACAAAATGCCAAGAAATGAATTTACTTACATTTAAATGGCTTGGATTTACAGTTAAAATGGTAAAAGTTGATACAGTATGGTTGCAATTAAAAGGCAGTATTTCAAAATGAGTATGAACCCTCCACTGCTGCCCTAACCCTAAGGAGCATGGAGCAGCGGCACAAATTCCAAACTTTTATCTCGCAAAACGCTGTCACCGCCGCAGAACAGTAGCCTACAATCGAATAACATTTGTAAATGTGAACACTTTTCAAAAGGTGTTAGTGTGTGTGTGAGTGTGTGTGTGTGTGTGTGTGTGTGTGGTGAACAGGGGGACAAAGGGGAGTGGGGGGTGTCCCTCTCCTCAGGGAATGGAAGGAGAATACTAATTCCAGCCTGGTGCGAAGCCACATTGTCGTCCCGTCCCCCCCCCCCCCAATGGGCCAACAAAGCCTTTCCACAGCCAGCCCAGGCCAAACAATACAGGCTGCTACAAAGCTCCTCCACTGTAGCCACGCCCCTTTAAACAGAGAGGAGGTCAGCGCAAAAGTGGCCAGGAAGAAATCTGAAACTATGGCTTTGTGTCTGTGTGGGCCTGTAGTTGGGAGTAGTGTGTGTCTTCACTTGTTTTTGTGTCCATTATCCTACTGTCAGCCACTGGGAGCTGACCAGTACGAATATTCTTCCCCTCAACAAGTCTTACTACTGTTATTTTGTACTTATAATGCTGTAATCCACACTTTCCCCTCGTAAAATCCCATTCATACATTCTACTGAACATGTTGAATTTGTCAGCTGCCTATGTGTGTATTACTTAATTTGCTATATTCATGTTTACGTTCTATTTTTCTCTTTCTATTCGGTTTTTCTTTGCTGTATCCTGTTACGACTTGCTGCTGCAACGACCCAGTTTTCCCCATCGCGAACGTTTCACCTTCAATTTTTGCTTTTCCTTCCGTATGAGGAGTTGGAAATCATTGCTACTGAGCCATTCCTCCCCGGTGGTAAATATACCTGCGTTACACCGGTGTTCTAACCCTCTTCCCTCTCCTCCTCCTCCCTCTCCACCCAGGTATACAAATGCTCTCCGTCCAGCCGGACACCAAGCCAAAGGGCTGTGCCGGCTGCAACCGGAAGATCAAGGACCGCTACCTGCTGAAGGCCCTCGATAAGTACTGGCACGAGGACTGCCTCAAGTGCGCCTGCTGCGACTGCCGGCTGGGCGAGGTGGGCTCCACGCTCTACACCAAAGCCAACCTCATCCTGTGCCGGAGAGACTACCTACGGTAAGAGAGCCGCAACCAGCTTCAGAGCGTCCGCACGGGTGTTCAAAAAAGCCGGGTAGCATCCGGTTAGCTGGGTCACGGTGTATCCAGGGGTGAACCCACCGAAATCCCAGTTTACCCACCTTTTTATTTACGGGAATAGAGTGGACCCTCCTTTTTATTTACAGGAAATAGACTCAACCACCTTGTTATTTGCAGGAATTGAGTTTACCCTCCCTTTTTATTTACGGGAATAGTTTACTCTCCTGTTTTATTGACAGGAGTAGAGTTGAAACTCCTCTTTTATTTGCAGGAATTGAGTTTCCCCACCTTTTTATTTACGGGAATAGAGTTTAAGCTTTTTTTATTTTTATTTGCGGGAATAGAGTTTTCCCTCCTTTTTTTAGGCTGGCATAAAAGTTTAGCGCCTAAAGTTGTAGTAAGTAGGGTCAAACTGTTCTATGAGGACAGGGTCTGTTAAGAAAAAAAAAAGCAGCTTGTTATATTTCTGAAAATATAATTGGTCTTTGGTCACATTAGTGGTTGTTTACCTTCCTTTCTATTTAGCACTACATCACTAAGTGCATCTTAATTATGCCTTTATTCTGTAGGATACTCAGTTACTTAGATGCTTCTTGTCATTTTTGCGTTGGTACAGAATGGGAAGCTGCTATGGAAAACCCAGTTCCACCTCGACTCACACCTCACTCGTTCAAACCTGGCTTCAGCCACTCACACTTTGGCTTTTGCGGGCACTAGATGAGTCGGCCACAATGTTTTTTTGGGTTTTTTTTCAGCCCCCCCAGTATTGTGGCCGTCCTGCTGTCCCAGTGCTCCCCAGGGTGACAGAGGCCTGCTGGGAGCCAAACAGCTGCTGGCTTTGAAGCTGTTTAAATAGATCTGAATTCTAAACAGTAGCCATGTAGTTTAGGGAGGCTTGACAGGTCTAAAGCTCTCTGTGGAGGAGATGCATTTCCTCCTATTGACGGGTGCTCACACATTTCTATTTCTGCTCTTCGGGTCACAATTTGATGCTATCGGGATTCTTGGGTATATTGCAGTTTTCGCTACGTTTCGATATACCGCAGTTACTTAAATTTGCCAACATTCGGCTGCTGTGAAAGCTCTAAAAAACACGATTACACGATTGATACCCGCAGGATCTGACTGTCTTCTGACAGTTGGATATTTTTGCCCTTGATGTTGTTAAATGTTACAGTAAGCTGTGAAATGTAGATCAGTTGAGAGTGGGTGAATACATGGGAGAAGGGTTAATTTCAGTGAGTTCATCTGGCAAGTGTCAGCAGGCTCAAAATCACAACTGAATGTTAATTTTTTCAGTAATTCCAAATGCGTGCTTGTTAAGCTGATTTTAGGACTTCAAAAATCAGTTCAGTTTTGGAAATAACTAATCATAATTTGAGCATGAATAAACCTTTTGCTTCCCAAGTACGCTGATCACCTTAGTGCTCTATTTCAGTAGTCTACAGCTGCACGTGTACAGTTGAATTTCACACTCAGGACTTGTAGTTTTAGTGGTCTGTTCAGCACTCAGAGCTCCTCTGGACTGTCTTGCTGGATGGGTGCAGCACGGCGCATTGGGAATATGTATAGCTAATGTATGGCAGGCTTCAGGGATGCGCGGGCCCCCGTATGGCCCCTGTAGGCACTGGCGCTTTTCAAAGTGGCACAGTTCATTTAATTTCCACATTAGGGATGAGAGAGTCGCTATTAGGTGCAGTAGACAAACAGGCTTTGGGGAGCCGCTGCTGTGAAGTACTGCCAGAGGGTAACGAAAAGGCAAAGATTACCATCCCGCAGTAAGGCTCATTGACTGGGCCTGACAAGCCTTCAATACGTCCCGCACGCTGCCTGGGCCCTTGGAGGCGGCGGCGACGCTACAGCTGTGTGTGTTGGCTTGGAGCTGAGGGGTTTGTCGCTGTTGTTGCTGCAGCAGCTTTTGTTACCATTGTTTTCTCACCGTACAATACGATACATCATGATGCAACACTACACGATACGGGACGATACAATATGACACGATATGATATGATATAGTACGATATGATAGAGTGGTTCTCAATGTGGGGTCTGGGGACCACCAGGGGTCCTTGAGGGGGTTCCAGGGGGTCCCCAGCAAATTGATGAATTGTTAGATTTCACCATTATTTTATTTACAAGAAGTTAACACAATTAGAGAATGTAGAAGAATGACTATCTCTCTACCTACAATACAGATAGTCATGGAATTCTGGACAAAATCATATGTAACAATAAAAATATTCTCAGATTTGGGTCCGAGAGACAAAATCTCATCAAATGGGGGTCCGTGGCCCTGAAGTGGACTAAACTAGGGGTCCTTGATGTGAAAAAGGTTGAGAATCACTGCGATATGATACAATACGATACGATACGATACGATAATACTTTACTATTTCTCAGAAACTTGCATCCTACGCAATACAGTTTCACATAGTTGCACACATATACACACATACACAATGATTACACACCATACATACTTCATAAGCATCTGTACCTAGCCACATGACGTGCACAACCCTAATCCATATAATAAATAACAAAGCTCAGCCTGAGTGTGACTCAACACACACACACACACACACACTTGTCCCCCCTCACCATCAGAGATGATTCTTGTTACGGTGGCTGCTAGTAGCCTGTGTAGCAGGGAATCAGAACAAAAACTGTAAATGTCATCGCTGAATCAGTTGATGTGGACATTGTTTGCCCAACACCAATGCATACAGTTGCAGTCGGGCCCGGGCGAGCATTTCTGAATAGGCGTGCAGGGTAAGAGGGAGACCAATTCCAACATGTTATTCTTTCATCTTCAAAGTTCAAGGTGACTGAATTGATTTGATGCTTGCTATCACGCGAGTGGCCTGCCCGCGAATGCGCCCTGACATCTCCTCACTGCCGGCTAATGAATGGCAAATATAGCAAACCGCAGCACTCCACATCTGATCTGCAGAGCAACAAAGAAGGCCAGGCTCCATCAGAGAAGCAATCAATGGCTGCAACATCACAGAGCAATACCATTTTACACACACACACATACACGCACACACTACACGCACACACACGCACACACACACACTCACTCAAAAAAAAAAAACTATTAAAAAAATATTATTTCTACTTCTGTTTATCTCATTCTGTCAGCCCAGGTTAGGGACAAGTGAGGGAAAAATAAGGATGACTTAAGATTAGTCCATTTTTATATTCCGTTGGTTTTAAAAGTAAATTATTTGAGGCTTCATTATACCCCCCCCCCCCCCCCCCCCCCTTTCCGAATCAATCTGCTTAGCAGGGTGGCATGTTATTAGGCCTGACATAACCAGGGTTAATAGAATTCTTCAGGGGTCTACAACCATGAGCGATGTGATCCCACCAGCAGAGAAATAATAATCCCCTATCGCAACACGTGCGAAAAAAGAAAGAGAGAGGGGAGTGGAAAAAAAAAACAAATTAAATAAGGGGAGAAAAAAAAAAATGTAAGCTTCACCAGTCGCTGCCTCTCCTTTGTGATCAAATATGATGTTCTGAGGAAGAGGAGAGAGGAATTTGTTTATGTCTGTGTTTTCCTCCCTAACCAACCCGGTCCCTTCATATACCTGCAACTGCAAACATAATTATAGGTATTATCTCCTCGCGCTTGATTTGTGTCTTGCTCTCTCTCTCTCCTCCGAATATGGAGAAATGCAGCGGGAACATTTTATCAACAAATGATCCTTTTGATACCCAAAGCCTTTATTGATGATACTGGTAATAGCGGCAATGCTACTGTTTATGCTGATGTGTGATTTTCACAGTACAGAGCGATAAGGTTTTAAGCCCAGAGCGGGGAGGAGAGCAGACAGACTGACACATTTAAGTTAGAAACGCGGAGAAAATGAAGACTGCGACAGCCTACCGAGTGCGACCACAGACAACAAAACTGGTGGCTCCAAGGCCGGGTTGCAAGCGTGAAAAAGCTGTTGGGCATCAGTTAATGGAAAACTGTAAATTCCAGGCATCCATTTTAAAGACAGCACCAGGAGAACACTTATTTATTTATCTATCTATTCATTCATTTTTTAATCCAACTTCAATTTTCCTCTACAGTGGTTTTACTAAGATTGTAAATGCAAGCAAACTCACAGAGCCGTCAACATGGCTGGATTTATTACCGTTTTGGAAAGCTGGCTATCAGTGAAAGATAACCAACATGTAGAGCATGGTTCAGTGTAATAACTTATATTTTTTTCCCCTCGTTCAGAAGCAACTTTGTGGTCCGCAGCCACCTTGTATAAACACGTATGTAAATGTAAATGAAATATGTATCTCTCTTTCTTCATCTCGCGTCTGGGCTTATGACACATTGTCAGTTTGGCATGACTGTGACATGAAGTCAAGCTTTATCTCCAAGGAACGGGGAGGAGTGAAGAGAAAGGGCTCCGGCTATGTGAAGCTCATCTATTCTTTTTAGAAATCTAATTTAGATACATTCTTTCCTTATGAGCGCGTGTCATATCTTGCATAAATAATAAAACAGGCGTATCGTGGCGCGTGACCGCTCGCCGAATCGTAGTTTTCCGAGGCGCGGATCCAAATGAAGCGGGGAAGGCAGAAGCTCTACCCAAATTACACATGACCTCGATTCACAATAAAGGCCGGACGTCCGGCTAGATCGCTTGTTATTAAGCCAGCAGTGGATGGTAATCGGCTACACACACACAGCTCGAACCCTGTGATTTCGGAGTAGCCGCAACACAACATCCCGCTCGCTTCAGGATCGCCGTGCTCCTGGGAGATTTGCAGGGAGGCTCGGTGTAGTTTGTCATCAGCTCTCTCCTCCCTGATTCTCTCCAGGCTGAAAGATTCAGGCCAGCTCCTCTTTCTCTAATGACCAGCGCAGATGTTCAGCTGTTCTCCCCGCTAACACTGAAGGGCATCAGGACATCCTCAGCCAGGCCGCTGGTCACTCTGACACAACTGCTTACTCTACTGGACTGTACTGCCACTGCAGTGTAGGGCGTACTTAGAGAACAGCAAATGTGATGCTTAAAGTCGCGTAGAATCGGCGTTTTGATTGTGTCTCGCTTCCGAATTTTGATGTGTTTGTGGTTGAAACGGGATGCTGGGACGGGACATAATGCAGGGAGGGACTGTTCAAAAGTGGGTGACTCAGAACTCAGTGCTTTGCTTATATTATCTTGAGCTACACAAACTCCAGATTCTTCAAAATGAATAAATTCCAGCCACTAGGACACAACAGGGTTTTTACCTCCATGCCGTTTTGCCACTCTGTCACTTTGAAAGTTGCTAAATTGTAGGTTTTATATAATGAGAGGGGAGTTTTTATTTACGCCTGCTGGTACACCATGAAGTAAACACTAAAAACTACACCATTTTCCAGTAAGTAGTGGGATTTTGATATAAAAATACAAGAAAATAAAATATTTTTTTGGCATTCGCTGTTAAATAGGTGAACGTTATGATATGAAGAATTAGTTAACAAGGTAAAAACTAATTTTTCATGTCACTGTGAAGGCCAGCCACTTATTGGTTTCAAGATTCCATTAGTGTTGACACATGGTTTTGCAAGATGTGTTTCATTGTCAGTGCCACAAGCGAAGGAAGAAAGCAGTAGACGTGTCCAAAATTTTGATTTGTAAATATAAGAGAATTGATTCATTCCGTTGGATCAAGTATGTAAGTAGCTTGATGCGGCCTCTTTTGTCCGCTGTTTATCAATCCAGGGTTTGACTGGAGGAACGGCTGCAAGGTCAACTTTAGAAAGTGTGTGACGCCAAAGATAATGTTGTTTCCTTCCTCTCCCATGACTGCACCTGTGCTGTAATTGTTTTTTTGGAGGAGAAAGGGGAGGGCTTTCTTTTTTGAAGGATGTGGTTCTCTGAAAGGTTACAATGCCTACTGTGCCGGTGAATGCCACCATCATTACTTACTCTGTCCTTGTGCTTCACAACACTTTTGTTTTTTCTTCTGGCGTGACAATGTTTTAGCAGCTCGCACTATTCTCTCGGCAGAAAGAGCGCGCCATCAAAGGCTGCGGTTTAGATCCGGAGCTCCAAGTCAATCACATGGAGGAAAACTTTGCAGACCAAAGGGCTTTAGCTCATCCACTCATTTGATTTCCCAAACTAATTGCTTCCCCTGGATTTTTGAGTCCATATCATCCATCAGGATAAATTAAATTGCGCCAAAATTACCCCAAGGTTAAGGTAGAAGATGGCATGTGGAGGTCTTCATTTTCAATTGGAAGGTTCTTTATTTTCAGGGAGAAATAATTTTTTTTTTTTTTTTGCGGCGTCAAAGAAGCAGCCTTCAATTTTCGAATCCTTTGAGCACTCGAGGGGGAGAATTTGCCTGGCATGCCTTGGTTCATTCAGGGCCCAGATTGCATCCTGTCTCTGCTGCTTGTTATTACAATAGACCACTCACCACGCACAAAAGGGGCTCTCCTGCTGAAGCTTTTAATGGGACTCTAGGTGGAGAATGTACCACTCAGTCTGTCAGTCCGCGCCACTTTACCTTCTTATTCCTTCATCTCCTCCCCTCGCCCCACCACCACACACCCTACCTCTCCATCTCCCTCTCAAGTCTCAGCCCTCTTGCCCTTCTTTGATGCCGCTAATCAGGCTCTCCATCACATAGAGGGGGCCGTAGATGATTACCTGATTCTAATTACATACAAGGGGAAACTTTGTTTGATGTCTTTTGTGTGTGTTTCTCCTTCTGGCTCCTATAGCTTTCACACACACACACACCCTCCACACCCGCCCCCTCCTCCCCCTCCTTCCCCCCCTTCCCCCCCTGGAGACTCCTCCATGAGGCTAGACACACACAGCAGCGAGTGCCCGGCCGCTGCGGCTACAAGGTGAACTATTCCCCGGCACGTGTTATTATTAATAACTGTCAGAGAGAGGGGTCACCCAAGACAACTCCTTGAAAAGAACCCTCGGCGAGGCAAGTAGGCCGCAGCTGGGTGCGTTGTAAAACAATACCACCCTTCCCCCGGAGGAGACACGCTGCTTAAAGCAAGAATAATGCATGGGAGAGAAGGGGAGAGCCGCGCGAGCCACATTTTTCGGCCGTGAAAAATTAAGATGTCACCACCTGGCGCTTTTAAGCATACCTTTACCACTGAGCTGGAGGTATTAGAATATGAATAGGTTGGGGCTATAACTTTCAACATCCTTTTTTTTTTTTCCCCTCTCTCTCTCCCTCTCTCTCTCTCTCCTGCACCCCTGCATTGTCATTAAAGTTTAGCACTCTGATGGCGGTGTTAAATTCAAATGGCTGGTGAGCGCAGAGCCACCGGGATTGGAGATAAAAATGGGAGAAATGCTAATCACCACATCAAATTATGGGACATCTCTAGTTAGCGGAATTCATGGGGATTTTATTGCCATTTTAGCTGTGCAGCGCAACAATGCAGCCTCAGTGAAAATGCAGTGGATGTAATTAAGGTTTGAAAGCACAGTCTAAATGTCTCCAGTTAGGAGTAAATAGACGCCGATGTTTATTTTGATCAGGTGATTGTTTTGATCCAGTACAAATCGAGAGCAGAGAGTCTTCCTCTCACCTTGAAATCGCTTTTACAGTATTTTCTCACTCCTACACATATTTGAATCCCAGATGTTCCCGTTTCTAGAAGTTTTTTTGTGAGGAGGGGAAAAAAACATGTGACAGCAATTTATTTCTTCTAACCTTTTCATTAGGTTTTTTTTTTTCGGCTCTGCTCAGTTTGAATGCATCACAAATCCAGCTTTAATGTCCTCGACTCCACCACATAGACATCCCCGATACATCACTCCAATCTCTCCAAATGAAATTGGTTTTGGTGGGGTCAAGGTTCAGAGAGTGGTCTATGTTATGATTTTATCTAATCTGAGCGGGGGAATAGAATGGGGTAATCCCCTCCCTCCGTGTAGCTATCAGAACTATAGCTTCGCATTTTCATGCCGGAGTGTAAGGGCCTAAAATTGCGGCATGACTTTCCCCCCTGTTTGTTTTTAGGATTTCGAAGGGAACAGAGACGTGTCCCGCTGCAGCGATTCCTCCCACGCAGCCAGTGAGTGGCGGCGGCGGTTTAGGCGGTTACAGTGAGAGGGATAATCTCACAGATCGTCCGAGGGAAAACTCCGAGCTTATTATTTACCGTGCGGCGCTTACGTTCTTGAAAAACGGCAGTGAATGGCGTCTGATCCTCTCTAAGAAAGCCATTTGGGTTTGTGTTCTCTACCAGTGATGATACAGCTTGGCACACGCCCATAGCGTAGCATAGTTAGGTAATGAGTGCACAGCTCTGATGTCCTCCAGTAAGCAGAGATACTCCACTCTGTCCAGCAGCATTGTGTTTTTCTCTGAGGCGATCTGCTCTCCCCTCTACTTGATTAATGAACAGCTACATAACTAAATAAGGAATTGATGTGCTATTGTTCAAAAATATTTCACTCATTAAGTGTTATATCACCCTCACCATTTCGAATATTCGCTTATGCGCACAACACTATTGTTTAAGCTTAAATCACGTTGCTCTTAGCCTCAAGAGCAGAGACTGAGCAGCTGTTATAAGAATCTGATATTCTTGCCGGTTTAACAGCTCATGTTAAAAACATTCAGCGGGGCAAACAACATGCACTATAATATAACGCATGCACTGGCACAAGTCAAGACATGCCCTTTAGCCGTTATACATTGTAGAGTAGCCTGGAAATTTGTCAGCCACGAATCTGCCTGAGGATAAAAGGCAACGCCATCTCGCTTTTGTTTTCAATCATTTAATCAGACGGACATTATTGTAGTTGTTGGAAAGGCATTACGCTGACCCGGTAATTGTCTTTTTTTTTTTCTCTCCCTGTGATTTTCAGATGTGTTTCAGCCTCAGTGTGTTTTTTTTTCGAAGAACCAGGAAATACACACAACCTACGCATAGTTTGATTCTCTTGTAATACAATCTAATAATTATAGTCACCCCTAATTTTAACTAGAGGGAAATCGGTAACAGGAAAATATGTTGATCCTCATTTAGTATACAACAAATAATTGTTATTGATTTAGGGTGATTTTACAAGAATTCTGAAGCATTAGTGCTGGATACATTTTGCTGATGTTTGTGTAGCAGTTACCAGAATTTTCCAAAATCACTTATTTCAAAATGACCAAATCATACACTCTGCTTTCACATGGTTTTAGACAACTCTCTGGCCAAAAATACACGTGACTCACATAAAACAGGGAACTATCCCTTGATGAAAGTGATGCTGTGCTTATTCTCCTGTTCCTCAGTCTGAACAGAAGGTGAGGTGATGAAGATTACTCATAGGTGAGCAGACAGCTCATGCTAGCTGAGTGCGATGTTTGCTGTAATGGTTCAGCATTAGAAGCGGCTGTATTTCTCCAGCCTTCAGTTTGTGCCTGTTGTTGTTGTAGTATCGATTCCTCCCAGCCGCCTATTCCTCGTAGAGTTATGTAATTCTCCAAGGTTTGAGATCACACAGCTTCACCGGTGGTGTCATCAAGCTCAGATCTCCTCACCTACCAACTGACAGCAGCAATTAGATGAAACTGTATATTGAGAACTGTATATGTATGCTATGAGGGTGAGGAAGCGTGTTTATAATGTATCATTGACTTACAAGAATACAGGAATAACACTTTAGCATACACTATGTTGAGTGATAGTAGGCTCCATGCTAACACTTAAGCATACACAATGTTGAGTGATAGTAGGCTCCATGCTAACACTTCACCATACACTATGTTGAGTTATAGGCTCCATGCTAACACTTTAGCATACACAATGTTGAGTGATAGTAGGCTCCATGCTAACACTTCACCATACACTATGTTGAGTTATAGGCTCCATGTTAACACTATAGTAGCCTATAAACTATGTTGAGGTGATAGTGGGCCAATAGTATTATTATTAAATAAGAAGACTGACCTTTTAGTAATAAAATTGTGTGTTTTTATCATTATTTCATTGCTAGATTCATACATTAAAACAATTAAATGTCATTAACTCAATATAGCTGATGTAGCCAGATTTATTTTTGGAACTATTTCAAGTATTTTCACGTATTTTCACGTATTCATCTCTATCCACACTGCCCACCACTTTCACTTCCTATGGAAACAGGAAAGTAGTTCTTGGTAGTTTGAAACATCATGTAATTTTTATATCCTATTTCATGCAAAATGTACTAATCCCCTGAACAAAACGTATTCATTTGACGTATTTGAGCTTCTGGCTGCTGTGAGGTCTCTTTTTCTCACTTTTGCGATAATGCTAGTGGCCTACTATCACTTAACATAGTGTACAGTATGTTAATAGTTAGCATGGAGCCTATTATCGCTTAACATAGTGTATGGTATAGTGTTAGCATGGAGCCTACTATCAGTCAACATAGTGTATGTTAAAGTGTTAGCATGGAGCCTACTATCAGTCAACATAGTGTACAGTATGTTAATAGTTAGCATGGAGCCTATTATCGCTTAACATAGTGTATGGTATAGTGTTAGCATGGAGCCTACTATCAGTCAACATAGTGTATGTTAAAGTGTTAGCATGGAGCCTACTATCAGTCAACATAGTGTACAGTATGTTAATAGTTAGCATGGAGCCTATTATCGCTTAACATAGTGTATGGTATAGTGTTAGCATGGAGCCTACTATCAGTCAACATAGTGTATGTTAAAGTGTTAGCATGGAGCCTACTATCAGTCAACACAGTGTATGCTAAAGTGTTAGCATGGAGCCTACTATCAGTCAACACAGTGTATGTTAAAGTGTTAGCATGGAGCCTACTATCAGTCAACACAGTGTATGCTAAAGTGTTAGCATGGAGCCTACTATCAGTCAACACAGTGTATGCTAAATTGTTAGCATGGAGGCTACTGTCACTCAACATAGTGCACAATCTACAAAAACTCACTGTATTCCTTTAACCATTGAGATGCTATGAGTCTATTCCATGCTATATTGCCCCGAGGGCTAACTAATACACAGGCTCAGCTCTGTGTTTCGTCGGTTGGCTTATCTAATTCTGTGTCCCAAACATATCAACCAGGGTAATGAAAAATTCATTGAATCAGTTACTTTGTGCAATTGAACACATCCATCATCTCCCGATACTTTGTAATAGTGGAAATCATGTGACCGTCCCAGTCGTGAACCCCCTCTGACCAAGCAGACCTCTTTGTAATGAATATTGACTCGCATTGCGTTAAATTCATTCAAGCAAATCAAGCCTTTGAAATTCCTGAAACCTACCATGCCCCATTTCGGTCACAGGCGGCAAGTGTCAGCATTTCATTTTTTTCAAGGTTTCGTTTAATTTTCAGCCACTGTATAACTTGATGATGAAATTAAATCCATTACCTGCTGACTGGACTCAAAAAAAAGCACAGATGATTTTTTTCAACACTCAGGCTAAATTTAACTTTCTACCACAGTGGAAGCTCATGTGGATTTCTCCCCTCTTCCCAACTATTTGATATCCTCTCTCCTTCGAGATTAACCTTTATGGCCCTAATAAATGGTCTATATTGACATCAAAGGAATGGGAAGATGGCGCTGTGCCGTATGGGAAGTGGTACAGGGGCCTGGTGAAAGAGCCTGGGCCAAGCTCCCCGTCTCAGCGAACAGTAATCGTGCCCGTCCGTTCAGAAATTATGCTCTTCTTTGTCTTTTTAATTAAACTCAAGCGCAGTTTGGAGGCTATTTGACCTTTGCTGCCCCCTCTTTGTGAGGAGTGCCGCAGGTCATTTCCATGCATATATTACTGGCTCGCCCCCTCCTTCCTCTCTGGCAATGATCCACAAGGCTTTACAGATTAAGGAGAGGTTTGGTTCAAGAATATTGCTCGTTTTTTTTTAATCTGCTATGCGCGAAATTCTCTCGCAGAGAACAAGCAAAATGTTTTAGGCTGCCCAACTTTCCCCGTCGTCGAAATGGTTAAGGGACAGCCGAAATTAAGTTCTGGTCTGTTCCTCGAGATGCGCCGAGCACTGCACTGTTTGATTTTCACCATGATTTGATAGCTGAGGTTATGTGGTTAAACATTTAGACAAGCTTCTTCTTGCATGATCTTGTAGTTTCGTGTCAAAATGTGCAGCATCGCTCCCCAAGATGAAAAAGGACAAAAGTGACATTAGCGTCTTCAGAATCCTTTCCCTTTTGTCATGAAAGAAAATGAAGGAATTCTTTTTTTTTTTGAGCTTCATCACCGCTGAACTTTGTGGCTTGCAGCAGCGATCCCCCACGTGTTGTGATTCCTTTGTCATGTTTAATGTTGTGTGTTAGTGAAGGGACCTCTCTGGTCACTGCATCTGTAGCCCAATTCCCAGCCTCGCCTGGAACTCACCGCTGGCTGCACCACCACTGCATATTTGGCTGCCACCTCTCCTCTGCAGGCATGTGAGAGCATGATAACCAGCCCTGCTGTTTGACACACAGTGATATGCAATACCCCCTCCCCTCTTCGCCCCAGAGGCTTTGGCAGACATCAGTTTTGTTTTGTTTCAGGGCTATGTGTTTGGGAACCGTCCACAGTTTTTCGCCCTGTATGCAATCACACTCGCATAGTCTGTCCAAAAACAACCCTCCCCATCTCCCGTTCAGCCCCCACACCTCTGCAAAGTGGTCCAGACTCCAGCCGCCCGCCTACCTGTGATAAAGCGGTCGGCGGCGGCGCAGCCTGGCCGAGGGCAAGGCAGGAACCTGCCTCATGCCCGAGAGGAAGACAACATTCCCCCCTGTGAATCTCCACTTCTCTCGCCCTGTGCGCTTTTAACTATTAATGCTAAATAGCTCCAAGTGACAAAAGCAGATGTGTTGTGGCGGGTGGGATCAAATGCAGCCATGCATGATTAATGGGGCCCGCCGGAGCAGATGAAGACAGACGAGGGTCTGGCTTTGTGCCCGTCAAGAAGAGGTTGGAGCGAGGGAATGAGGGGAGAGGAGAAAGCTGGAGACAGGAGGAGAGAGAGAGACAGAGGGTGAGATTGGAGGACACAAAGAAAGAGAGAGAGCACCTGTTAGTCAAACAACTCCCCCTCCGGTATGACCTTTACCCTCTGTGTGAGTGTGTGTGTGTGTGTATAGGTGTCTGTGCAAACAGAGTACTTAACAGCTCAGTAAACCTCCAGCCAGATGTAGCTGTAGGGCCGAGTGCAGCCCAGAGACCAGCGCTCTGGTCTGGGATCAGCTGAGGCCGATGAGGCCCGGGGCGCCACCGGGCCGACGCTGGATGTTCAAGGGAAACAGAGAGCGAAGGAGGAGGGAAAGAGTGAGGGATTCTGGCTTCAGAGCTCCATCGCTCTCTCTCGCCATCCATTCTTGCTCAGGGCTTAGACTCCATAGACTCACCGGGGATGTTGCAATAACTGCTGTGGGGTGAAGCCTCGACAGGAGCTGGATTAGTTTGAGCATCGCACTTGTCCGGAGACAAAGAAAAAGAGTGCACGGCAGTTTCCAGCGATGCCGGTAATGTAGCAGCCATCCTGCAGCCCGCTCATGTCAGAGGTGCGGCGTCTCACCATAAGGAGGTCACCTCAGCCCAAACCGTCCAATTGTTAACGGAGGGCTGCGAGATAGAGTCAAGCTCTATTATGGAAGCAGGGAAGCAGCACCTGTGCAGACGTTATGCTGAACCTGAGCTGCAGTCAGTCAGCTCAGCTCGCCAGCAATTAGTGTGGTAGTGTGTGTGGAGTCGGTGGGCTTCAGCCAGGCCTTCTGTGCCACCCCTGGTTAATGAGGCCTTTATGGAGATGAAGTGGGGGTGTAGGAGAGGAGGACCTGGAGACGAGTGCGAGCCGGGGAGACTGGAGCTGGCTGCGGCTGTTAGAGCAGCGAGGGGAAAAGGGGGTGGGGGCAGGACTATGGAGGACAGGATTTCAAAATGCTGATTGGTCGGTGTCAGCCCCACTTACAGGCGTTATTTGGATGGGATAGGCAGAGCTCTGAGGCCCCCGCTGAACCCCTGAGCGACTTCTCAATTAGTGCGCGGCCTAGCGGAACTGCCAGACACTATTGTATGCTCCCCCCACCCAGCCCTGATCCAGCCGCTGCCTCCCAGGCCACATGGCAGCCAGATCTCTCCAGTGATCAGGCGCTGGTCAAGTTATTCTATCCCGGCTTGGTAAGGAGATGGGGTGATAGAAGCCTCTCGCTTCATGGTCAGTCAGCTAAACCGGAACGCACTGTGAACCAGCTTCAGGGAAAGCACTGAAAATGCCTTATCGGGCTTTCGTTGTTTTCTCGGTGCAAAAGCTTCGCTAAGAGAATACGCTGTTTTTGATGTCGCGCTAGCCTTCATGATAACGACAGCGCTTGGGTATGTTCAGAATCGAAGTGTCTGATGCTTCGTGACTAGTTGAACCTGAATCTCTGTGATAACACATGATACAGTGAGGAAGGAAAAAGCACGGCTTGCGTAACCAAGCCAAGCCAGTCGCAGACACTGTGCTACGCTTGTGTAAAATGAGATGTAAATGCGGCAATTTTAACAGCCTGATTTATTCATGAGGAAGCCAAAAGAAAGAGAGGAATGCTAATGCTACACACTGCTTTGCCCTTGGCCAGGGCACATCGACAAACAAGTCACTCAGCAAAGGAATTAACAACTTCATTAAGTTACCTGACAGCGTTGGCACATCCACCGCTGCATCACTTTGTCTGTGCTGGCTGATGCTAGAGCTATCTAACGCTACAGAAGGAGCCAACACTAATTTTGAGACTTTCATCATCATGAGCTCTAAACATTTTAACTTTCACTGCTATTTCATAGCATCGTCTCAGGACGTTTGTCCAAGCCAAGGCCGTCTGAAGATTGAAAGACATCTGTAAGAAGGAACCACTCAGGCGAAATCCATACAAAGTCCCATTATTGAGAAGACATCCAATCTATAATTGGTTTTGGGGGGTATAAGGGAATCAATGTGTTCCTGAGGTCATGCCTGTCCCTTCATTAAATGTATATCTGAACACACAGCAATGAGAGGCTGGGATTACACCAGCAGCGGTAGGAGGGGGGCTGTTGGTGCATTGATTGCACTCTCCACCAGTTTTCCATACACTTTTAATCTCTCTGAAATGCTAAAGAGGCAATCAAAGGGATCTGCGGCTGTGCTGTCAAAGCGCCGTCCGTGTGTCAGTCTGGTGATTTCTCAGCCACCTCCGCTGCATTAAGAAGGCCTGATCAATCGGTGGGAGGGCCAGGCCTTATATTGCATCACAGAGGTGTTGTGCACAACAGAGGTTGTGCTGTGCTGCACTGCTTAGCATGCAGAAATCCTCCTGCTGGCTGACTTCACCCATGATACAGGGCCAAAATAAAAAGTACCTTTTCATTTCTCGTATGGTTGTTTTGATCTGGCACTGTTGAGGTTGTGATGCATTTTCCTTTTTAGATTAGGTTTAGATTCAGGTTAGTTTATTTATGTATTATTATATTTAGACTTAAATAATCAATAGATCATTCACATTTTGTATGCAAACCTGCAGAGTTCATGAACAGGTAACTTCCAGCATTTAAAGTAACATTTAAATAACATTTAATATATTTAATTTAATATAAACGAATGTCATTTTTCTACTATCGCCCATTGCTATAACATAATAGTGATTCAACCTACACCCATTTGCTGTTTTCAACACCCAATGTCTGGTAGGTCTTACCTTGGAACAACCGTCTTGCGCACAGGAAGTGATGCGTTTTACGTTCCCGGTTTGTTCGGAATAAACAGAAGAAGAACTGGGTAATTATCATGAGCAGTGATAGCCACCATGGCTGAACAGACAAAGAAAAGAGCGCCACCTACAGAAACTCAGACATCATCAACAAAAAATCCCCAAAAAGTAAAGCTTTAGTGACTGTAGTGTGAACTGAGTGACTGTAGATGCCCCGGCAGCCAGTAGTGGTGCTCGACCGCTTGTAAACTCATTTAGAGGGATGCATGCTAAAGAAGTTCTACCAAAATGAACTGCTTTAGGATTGGGAAAAGCTTTCTGAAGTGGTGACAATTAGCCTACATTCCTCTCCTAAACACTGGCTGATATTGGCCTTTTATTACATCAGATATCAGCCAGTCAGTGTTGTCCATCTCTGATATGATGGAGGTTCCTCCCTGACCACAGCTACAGAAAAACAGACTGACATGACATTTTATTATCTTTGCAAATTCTATTGATTCATTTAATTCTTCAGCTGTGTTTTTTTATGACTTAATCCTTCATATAAAGGCAGTAATCCCCTAATATCCCCTAATATATCTCCTGTTTCCCCTATCTCTACCTTATGGAGAGTGTCCCATGATGGTCTAAATGTTGTTTCAGAGGCTTTTCCACCCTGGCAAGAATACAAGGAAACACTGAATACTTGGAATGTTTTGAACGTGAAAATAATCAAATTTAAAGTCGGCACAAAATATCAGCTATCGCCAGCTTCAGTCCAAAAACACTGGTATCGGTATCGGCCTTCAAAATCCCATATCAGTCAAACCCTAATTTTAACTACATTGAGACTTTGCCAATTTTCAGTAGTCTAAAAGGAATAGTCTCCTGATATAAATGGCTCTCCTCAGTCGTCACACAAATAGTTAAAAGTTAGCATACATCAGAGGTATAGAAAGCTTCTCATGCTTTAATGGTTTCAGATATTTGGGTTTCACCAGACCTGAGGCTTTTGTAGGCTCTCATTAAATTAATTGGCTGCACTTGGTCCATTCATTAGCGAGACCTCCTTTGTTGGGCCTGGGTAGCGAGTTCATTTTCACAGATTTTTGCCTCAGCACCACCCGTCAGAACAATAAAGAGTCATTATACCCCGGGAAATGTAGGTGTTCCTATCCATAATGCCTCGCTGTGATACCCATATGTAGCCGTCACAAAGCAGCACCGCTTTTGATACCGAGAGATGTGAATAATTAATTTGATTTTCTAATACGTAGGGGGAAAAAAATATATTGATTGAGAGTTCATCTGCCTTCATCTTTATTCCACTAATTACTCTGAGTAATATCAAGGTGGAGTTTTTTTTTTTTAAATCCAGCACCATTGGGAATTATAAAAAAAAAAAAATCCCAATCTGTACTTTATCAGTGACTAAAATATTTCAATCATTATATTCTACAAAAAAACCCTCCAGCATGAATACAGGGTGCCATTTGGAATTCGAGTCTAATTAAAATTCTACATTAAGTATCTCTTAATTCACTTACTTGTGGGGAGAAAAAAAAGGAAATAAATCAGGTTTGAAGTCCTCTTAACAGCGGGAATGTGGAAATGGGAGCGCTGCTGAGAATAAGATGCGTAAGAGTTCTACTTTCCAGCGGTTTCCTTGAAGGAAAGAATAATCAAACATATTTGTCAAAGAATGACTGTCTGGAGAAGTTTTTTTTTTGATGGTGGATTGTTGTTAAGATATTTCCTCTGATACTTAGCTGACAGGATAATAAGAAAAGGGAAAGTATATGAATAGATGTCGCTGCTGACAGCTTGTGACAGTTGGCTTGAAGGCAGCAGTGGGAATATTTATAATATCCCTACCCATGTGAGTGTTTCAACAACTTGTCAGTCAGCCATATTTCACCTGATGGTGTGCGTGTCATGCCCCCCCCCCTCCCAAATGCAGATTTCCACATATAATAACATGCTTCTACTCTGCTTAGTTTTGACAGAATGGAATTGTTCAACTGTACCACATGTTGTTTAGATATTATTGGGAGAAAACGACTTTTTATTGTGTAATGTGAAACAGAACGTTGACATTCTAAGACCTGAACATATCAGCTTTGAGTTTAAGCAGCAAGATCTGACATTTTCAAGCCATAAATCAGTATTTCGATGCATGTTCTACCACTTGAGTCAAGCTACCACACTATATATAAAAGCTTTTTTTATTCTTTTTTTTCATTCCCGTGTACGTGTTTTATTTATCTCTGCCTCTGAAAGACCCAAGTAGCACAAAAATACGAGACAAAGAAACGTGACGTCCGCACCTCTCCAGCCTCCACCTCTGTTTTCAGTTTAATGAGATGGCACATGGGTGTTAAAAGCTCTGAAGGCACCCTATAATTGTTATGTTGTGCTTAGGAAAGCTTGGCTGCCATTAACCTCCCAACAATACAATTCACTTCACACGTCTAGCAATTACCTCGCCAATAATGCCCAATCTTGCAAATGCGTGTGTTCTTGATTTCCTGTAATTAAATTGGGCTTTTCACATGTAATCTGAAAATGCTGCGGGGTCAAACTGGGCACCGGTAATCATCAGCGATTGAATCTGAAGTAGGGTCACACATACTGGAGTGTCTGTTTCCACCCGGCGCTTAATTGTCCTGATGAGAGGGGTCACATTTCCTTGGGAAGAGGTCAAGAGTAGGGTGGCTTTGCTTTGTTTTCCAAAAGCACAAAAGGAATGTGATGCGATGGAAAAAAATGACAGCCCTCCAGTGACAATGCCATTTAGCCTTTATTTGAAGTATAGCCTTTGCGATTTGCGATGAAAGCTATTAACCAGAGCTCTTAGTGGTCTTTTGTCATTTCTAATATCCAGTGTACCAGAATGAAGCAGCTGTCCCATTACTAAATAGTCGAATGCCACTTTAGATAATGAAAGGCACTGCCAAGTAATCCCAAAACCTAAAGAGGTGAATTTCTGCTGAAAGTATATTGAGATAAAAACCGGGAGCGGGTTTCCCCTTGAGAAGCCAAAGCATTACCTTTTATGAAGGCTGAATGAGGCAGCAGTCGCACGGAAAGATGCCTCTTGGCCCCCCTCTCCAGAAACTTGCTTTTCTCTCGCTCTCTCCCAGCGACGTGGCTGCCATTTTGTTGCCATGTGCAACGCGACGCCGGTATTTCCATTTGAACTAAATGGTTTTGAGTTCAGTCGCCTGGACACATTATTTTTTTGGACAGTCCCCTCCAGTTGAGATTAGCTAAATTAGCTGTGAAGAGCAATGACTCGTGGGACTGTGCATGTTTGGTGCAGATAATTGCAGGGCTAGTGTGCCATAGCCTGGCACCCAGCTTGGGATTGCAGGTGGGTTGGCACGGGGAAGTGCCTATCGAACTGCACATCTGGCCCCCGCGGGGGTCGAAAACTTTCATTACACCCTCTTCAAAATGGCCCCAAAATCCTCACACACCACTGCCAAAAATTTGTGCTGAAAGCCTTTTCCAGGCTACTTTGTTTGAGTATTCATTTATTTATTTATTTTTTGAGAGAGAGTTTTTTCTCATTTGAGAACCGAGGTGCCATTTTGTGTAACTTTTTTTTACTGCGAAGTATGAAATCTTATGTGCGTTAATCTCTAAATGCATTTAAATCGGGGTACGTTTGGTTTTGAAATGACTTACACGTTGCAAATGGTTTTGTAGATGCACTTTTAGGTGAAAATAATGGATCATAGAGAGCATTGTAGGACATGACAGCCACCAATACTCAACTTTTATCTCTTCTCCGCTGCGCTATCGCGGTTTCAAAGAGGATAGTAGCCACGAGTGTCAGTGTATCTTTAACGTGGGATGCCCGGTGTTTTTTGAGAGTTTCTATAGGAGCTAATTAGGGAGCGCGCTGCGGCTGCTCTCCAGGCTGACAGTTCAGGGGAATGTTCCTCTGTATGGTCGGCAGTCTCTCAGAGAGCAGGCCATAATTCATCATTAGGATATCAGAGTCCAGGTGCAGATGAGAACTGATAGAGCCGGCAGCCAGGCAAGTCGGGGCACTCAAGGAGGAAAATCTTATCCCAGGGACAATTCCCAGGTCACGCCCGCGGTAATTGAAATAATTTTGCCCCTAGAGTTGTTTAATCACTGACAATCACACATGCAGGGGGGACTAAATTGAAGAACGCACAAGTCTGATTACATCTGCCACCCTTAACTGCCTCCCCCCCCTGCCTCCCCTGTTTCCCATCAGTGCCCCGCGTCGACGCTTCGGTTTTCCAAAGCCTCTCCTTTCTGCTCACTCATGTCGAGATCGTGTCATGACATAAAGCCAGATACAGGCAAACCATATGCCTATCAACTCCAGACCGAATTATATTTTGAATAATTTGGGTCTCTTGTCCCTTTCATGGACAGAGTCTCGGTTAGCGGACCACAGGCAAACTTTAGCCGCTCTTCACTCTGATTAAATTTAAAGTCGGACACTGCTGTGGCTCCAGCCGGGGTGGAGCAGCAAATGGACAAAGCGGCAGTACTGTTTAAAAAAAAAAAGCCTATGTTGAGATGCAACAAATCATTTGTCTGATATTAACCCTGAGCCTGTAATTATGCAGATTGCCATAGATTTTCCCTGGGTGCCTGGAAGTGAGATCCAGGGGTTGCTCTCGGCATGGCAGGCGGACGAGGGAACGGCCGTGCATTACTGAACTTGCCACATTCATCATGTTGACTGATGGCACAGGGAGCCGGTCCCCGGGTCCCGGTGGTTAATGTAGTGGGTAATTAACTGTCATTTGCCTAGTAATAGGCCGATGATCAATGGTTTGTGAGGAAACAAATTCTAATCCGGCAGCTGATGAATGCACGCTGAGGCTGGAGCAATTGAAGTGGTGGGAGGGATGGGGGGGGGGGGGGGGGGGGGGGGGAAGCGAAGCCACCGCCAGAATTCCAAATGGCTCTGGAGGTGCCGGTGTTATCATTCCCCCCCACACACCCCCACACACACACCCCCACCCACCCCCATCCCTTCCCAAAAAAATGGATTCACCAAAAAACAAAGTAGCGCTTAATTTGTCGCCCTTGATGTCGGTGGAATACCCAATCAAGTGGATGACGGAGGAGACGGCCGATCCTATTGGTCAGAGTTTGGTCCGTAAGCAACGCTCAGCATTCGCACGCTAATTCAGCCTTTAATGCTGCTGTTGCTACAGCTTTTCAGGAGAAGATATTAGATAGGCTTACACCAGCAAACACTCGATGAAATATTTACATAATAACATAAAAACTAGGGATGGGACGATGTGCTGATCTCACGATATGATTCAATACGCAATATGGGGTTCGCGATTCGATACAACCACGATACGATATAATGAATAAAAGTTCAATGACAACAAAGCATGACTGTGCAGAATTATATTTATTTCTGAGACACAAATCTTTCTAGCGATGCCATTGGCTTGCTAGAATGTAAACAACAATTTAAAAATGTCACTCCAAAGAACTTGTGGAATTGTGATGGGCAAGCTGTCTCATTTGGGATTAGTACAGCAGAATAAAATGGAGGTAATATTTTTCAGCGTATTGCGTATCGCGATATATTGAATTTCGATATATCGTCCCATCGCTAACAAAAACACATCTATTTCTTTCAAGAAGGACTTTGGAGAGCCACTCCACCATCAGATCCTTTTTTATTTTGCGGTTACATGTATATATATTCCAGGCTAATGTATTTCATTCCCTACACTCCAGTAATCACCAAGAGGTCGCTGGATTTTGGATTTAGGTTGACAAAGCTGAGAGAAAAGCACTGGCATGACTCCACTCACTGCGTTCTCCAAAGGGGGCGGGCGCTCAGAGGCTGAGATTGGGTTTTGGGGTCCACTGGGCTAAAGCCTTGTGGAATAATTTAATTGGTGTCTGTTTTTCTCTCATCAAATAGGTACCACTGAGCCGTACCCAGCTGTAATGCACAGTGAATGCCTTTTGACTGAAACAAGGTATCGGGCGCCGACCGTCTCCGTTCTCTTTCAAATTCAGATTTGAGCAAAGCATGAATTTTAATTTCATGTTGTATCTTCAACCTCTTTAAATATACATGGTATTTTGTCAGCCATGGATATGAAGTGTATGTCAACCCCTCTATTCTACATATGTTATTCTGCGTTCTGTGTTTTTTTTTTCGACTAGACCCACAGTTAGCGCAGCCCTCCAGATGTGGCGAGACATTCGTCCCAGCGTCAAGCTTGAGAGAGATGCATTAGAAATTGATGTATTTATTACCAATTATAATCTGGCGCGGGAAAGCCGAGAGTCCCGGGCCCCAGGTCCCGCGCGCGCAAGGCCTCTAAACCCCGAGACCGTGTTGGAGCTTGCGCCTTTGAATTCATTACAAGCAAACCATGCTTAATTTGCCGCCTCCCTCGAGAGCCATTAGCGTCTGTGGCATCAAACTGGCGGAGCGGCGAAAGACGAGTGGCAGGTACGCTCCATCCATCTTCCCTCCCCGCAGGGCGCGCCGGGGCTCTCCGTGCGCTGGGAGGTTTGAAGCGTTTGCCCACACAACCGCCGAGCGAGCCTGCCTGGCTGGCTGGATGCTGGCACTGCCACAGATGCAGTCTGGGTAAAATCTCTGAAGACTATTGTTAGCCCCCCAACTTCTCCCTCTCTAAGCCCGGCGTCGGAGGCGCTAAAAAGATTGTTTGATTTGAGGCGCCGACGTACGTATTGTTCCCATAAGTCGGCGCAGGTTGGGAGATTCTTTTAATCATTTAAACCAGTGGTTAAAGTAGCTCAGGACTGCGTGTTATGAATTATGCAGCAAACAAGTGGATGAGAAGCAGGCAGGAGTTTGGATGTTCTGTTTTGGAACCCAGGGGTCTCCGGGATTTTTTCATATTCCGTGAGCAAAGCAACTTTTCTCGGCTTTATCGTATTGAAGGTGTCTTTTACATGGAATCCATCTCCTTAGTAGGAAAAATCAATGCATGTTTTGGCTGAAAAATATTCTAAAAAGATAGAATTTCTCACTTTCAGAGTCCAATAATTCAGCTTTTAACGGTAGACTGTTGGTGTCTACGAAAGCGTATTTTTCTGGAGGCCATAACATTGCCTGATATAGCTATCCTGTATGTGAAATGCCACGAAATAGTTGGTAGATGGTAATTACAGTAATAGCTGTTTTAATATGAATTTCTACCGTGCCATAATATATTGGGTTGACGTTGAACTCCTGAATCAAACGCTTGCTGGGAACTTTCTTCTGCTCTGACCTAACCACTGAGGTTTTGTCAGTGGCCTTATTCTGGCTTTTTACTTTTGTCACTTCGCCATATAATGGCTTACAATAATCGACCTCAAAGGAAAGTAGCGGGCTTAATCATCGTTTCAAGCACCAGGCGGTAGACTCACACATCCACACACACACACACACACTGTATATTCACAAATACAAGGACTTGTGCCCCAATCTTGAATTGTTCAGAGCAAACCAGCGTGACAGTCCTGTTCAGAGGTGCAGGCCACCTTAAATTTGCAAGAGATGAGAAAAGAGCACGGACAGATACAGTGAACAGTGAAACAGAACACCGTTTTGATTCGACGTGACAGGCGAAAAGCTTAAAACATCGCTTTTTTTTTTTTTTTTTTTACACGAATATCTTCCATCATTTATAATCCAAAGCCTTGAGTGCATGCTATTTGAAAATGATTCAGGTTACGTGGAAGACGAGGATATTCGCCCCTGTGCACTGAGAGCAGTCTGTGTGTTGTGACTCTTTGTCAAGTTGCCATACAAAGTGCTGCTGTTCCGCTCAGAAAGCTCATGCTTGTTATTTCATGCTAAGATCTATCTTTTTTTTTTAAGGATTTTTTTTTTTTTAGATCAATTACTTGGCTTTGTAAGGAGAGAAATCATCATTTCATCTATTTCATGCGAAGGCCTTCAGGCAATGCACATTTGCGCAAGAAAAGAGCAAGGACAAGAGATAACACAAATGTATCTAAATTTAGATGGCTCAAAGGGAAAGGCATAATTCTTTTAATTAAGTCGGCGCTGATCCATCGGATCGGCCGTCTTTGTTTTCACCCACCTACCATGTTACGGGAGATATCCTTCATTGTCTCAAGGTGTGTTGACAGTGGCCCTTAATTCTGTAGGTATTCATGAGGGCACAATCTATCTGCTTCCTTTGCCTCTGGGAAACATACTTTCTGAAGGTTAATAAACAACCCTGCATATCCCAAGCCCTGAGATCATTTATCAGATTGCGATCTCTTACAGACTCTGAGAGTGGCATGCCGTTTTATCATTTTAACAACGATGGCTAAAAGTGCCTCAAGAAGTCGGCCTAATAGGTTATTTTGTTATATGATTTCGTTATCAGATTTTTTTTTTTTTTTTTTTTTTCTTTTCCTTGCTAGCCCGGTCTAGGTCGCTGTGTAGTAACAGCCCTGAATCCCTAATGAATACTCACACTAATGTCCCCGGAGCAGGCGTAGAAATAATAGGGTCCTCCCTGGGCAGTGGCGCTAGCCGCGTCCCATCTATTTCTACGGCACAAGCTGCGGCCTCGCTATTTTTACTGTGCTACAGTAGCCCCGGCCCCCGTCCAACCTATTTCTGTGACTGATTCGAAGACACTATCTGTCTCAGTGGCTCACGTTAGTTTGTTTGCCGCGGCCCTTTGGCGGCCGTCAGTCGCGCTCTTAAAGCGGCAAGGAAGCGGCGTTTCAGTGGTTTTGCTTCCGTAATTCAACGTATGTCCAGGATGTTGGGGCCGGACATAACGGAAGGAAGGACTGCGTGACTGTTCAAAAGTTCCAAAATGCTTTGCTCGTAATCTTCAGCTTCATAAATTCTGGACTCTTCAAAATGAATAAATTCAGTGGGTAAGCATATAAACAAGCAGTAAGCAATAAACTGTTTTCCAGGAAGTAAAAGCAATGGAATTTTGAAAATACAATTAAAAATGTGCCTTGCTGCTGTAATCACAACTCTGGATTCTGTGGTTTGGGGGTACTATTGACTTACATTGTGTGTCTCCTCTCCTGTGTGTGTGTGTGTGTGTGTGTGTGTGTGTGTGTGTGTCTGTGTTCAGGTTGTTTGGCGTAACAGGGAACTGCGCGGCCTGCAGCAAGCTAATCCCAGCCTTCGAGATGGTCATGAGGGCCAAGGAGAACGTCTACCACCTGGACTGCTTCGCCTGCCAGCTCTGCAATCAGAGGTGAGTGATTGGACCAAACTCCTGCCCCTCTGCCACACCCTCCGTCCAATCAGACGGCTCGTCGGGGGAAGCGGGGCGGCGGCAGCGGCAGGCGTGAATCCCAAGTCTCCGTTAGTGTTGCCGATAGTGAAAGACAGATCCCGTGTCAGAGATTTATCACTGGAACCGGCGACCGAGCGGATGGACTCGGGGGGCCTTAGGGACGCCCGCTGAGCCCAGAACAGTGATTATGTTCCTGGACCGCTACTGTACAGTGTCAGCCTGGAGAGCCACAGGTTACAGTCACATCTCCACACACACGCTTCCCATCAGTCTTCATTACCGGGCCTCCACCTGCATTCTGTAGACGAGATGTGGTCGGAGATTTCGAGCACGCCGCATGGTACCACTATGCTAGAGGAGATACAGCAGTTTGGTGGCATCAAACTCATTGGGAGAAAAGTCTTAATTTACTCTAATAAACTCTTATTCACAGTGTCACCCTCACTGAACCTCTACAGTACACATATAGTATGAATCTCCTCCTCTCTCTTTCTCTTTCTCTCTGTCTCTGACTCTCTCTCATTTTGTCACACACATGCAGACACAAACAGCCGCGCACACACACACACACACCAGACACATTGCGCATACTAAAGGCGAAGGGCCTGGTTACGCACAATTAGCACTCGGTTATTGTCTTGCCACTTCAGCCGGCTGCGCCAGACAGCCTCTCCTAATGCAAGAAGTCAGCTAATCTTCATCAGCCAGGCCCAGGCAGGCCAACTCTGCTCTCCCACATTAAAACCCATTTAAGCGCAAGCAAATCTTTCTTTTTACATTAGGCCAGCTGATGAACTGTTGAATAAAATCGACGTTAGTGCGTTTCGCGCGGTCCGCCATGGCCCCGCGGCACCGTTCGGTTGCCCATCACAATTTCGCCGGGGCCCGGGCCAAGATTTATGGCGTGGCGCCAGCTTTAATTGAAGCTGTTCCTCAGCTTTGACTTTTTTGTTTTCCGTTTTGTTTCTTGACACCGGCGGAGCTCTTGGAGGAGAGATGCCTGCGCCGCGATATAAGTCAGAAGACGCCTCTGTCTGCCCTAACTCACAACCGTGAGTAGCTCCACCGCCCAAAAAGTGGCTGAAATAATGGATGTCTCACGTTTGAAGGGGGATCTATGGCAGGAAAAACTCGTGATATGCAAATCAACAGTTCCACCTGTTCCAAATCCCCTCTGTTATTAGACAGAATGACAATTCATTCGTCAAGTGACAAATGCATTCGAGTGATCAGGCTTTATCGCTGTACGTACACATGCCTCCTGAATTGTCGGGAGCATGTTGTTGTTTTCAAGCTTGTTTTTTGAGAAGTTCAATTATAAAGGATAAAGTCTTTGACATAAAGCTTGCACAATGGAAGAGAGAATTGTGCATAGCAGCCTCACTGTGGTACTTTCCTGATACTTTTCCACAGCTACAGTCAAGTCAGACTACAGTCAGACTGCTGCCCTGAGAGGAGCTGTTTGGCAAATTCAGATTTTATCTTTTTCGGCAGTTGTTTGAGAGAGTTTTCGTGTTACAGTATGACTGTTCAGTTCTACTCCGCAACATTTATGACAGCACAGGCCGACATAGCTGCTGCCATTTGCCAGATTTGGGATTCAGAACGAGATTAACTGTTTAGTAAAACCTAAGTGACAACCAGAACATTACTAAATCTGAAGTCTAGTCTAAGTGGGTTTCTCAACATTTATATCCTGATTAATAGAATGACCTTTCACAATTTTTCTCAGCCTCAGCCTGAGATCTATCAGGAGATCTCACTTAAGATTCCCTGAATAGTTTCTCAGCGTCTCATTGTGGCCCGGGCCTGGAAATGGGCTCCTGTTCTTTGTCTGGCATACCGATCTGGCCCGCCTTGTTCATCCACGACCGGCTCTGTCCCCTCTCATTTCCCAGCCTCAAACAAACATGAAAGCCCCCCCCCCTCCCCCAGCCTTCAATAAAGCAATCTAATCCATCTCGCAAATGGCCCAGAGATTTCTCAGCGGAACATCGTCAGAAAATGTGAAATCTGATAAACAGAGCAGGCGATCGCGAGGTCGGCAGGGGTCACGCGGTGTAATTATCCGTCGCTCCTGCGGGTCAGCCGCAGCCCATGTTGCCGTTTGAAGGTTGAATTGCTACAATCAAGTATGAATGTACAGCAACCCCCCCACCCCCCACCCCCAACAACCACACACACACTCACACACCCTCCCCTGCGTCTATCCAGCCACCCATGCCATCAGCACTCCTCTGGTTGCTTTGTGGCTAAATCCACCCCACTGTATCCCACAGACCAGGGACAGGGAACTTGAAGCCAGTGATTATTCTGATTTCATCAGGGACTCACTGCAGGACTCTAATGGTCCTCCCCATGCTCAGCCATTAAGGGCCTTGTTTAAGTGATAGGCCAATTAGTGCGGGGCAGAGACGGAAAGACCGGCCCGTTAGCCCGAGAGTGGACATGTCATCGCGATCATGACCTGCGACCGCTTCTTTTTTCTCCCTTTGTCATCATCACCGTCAAATTGGCAGCAATCTCTCGCTTGCCACGAAAGAAGCATTGAGCGCTGAACCTGCTTCAGGAATAAGATAAATGGAAAAAGCCTCACCAGTTATCTTACTTGTGTATCTGCCAGAGAGCAAAAGGGTTTTTTTTTTGTTTTTTTTCCTCCCTCTTCTTTCTTCGCTCCGTGCCTGACTTGTAATGGTATCAAGCTGAGGCGAGTGAATAGCTCCTGTCCCCGGTCCATCAGTGAAAATATAGGATCCTACATTGGCTCTGATTGCTCATGTCTGCACCCAGTGTGGCCTTACTCTGTTAAACTGGACATAAATCCACTGTCATGACCTTCTCATCAGCCAGACCTGTTATTTTCCCCTCCTGAGCCGGCGGTGAGGAAGCGCCGCCGTGGACTTAGGGCCAAAGGGACGGGGGGCCGGGTTCTGAGGAGAGAGGGGTTGTTGGTGGAGGTGGAGGCGGGGGCGGGGGTGGGGGTGGTGGAAGGAGAGGGGGAAGGGGGTGGGAATAGGGAAGGAGAGATGAGACTCCATCCAGCAAGCAGTTAGCCACAGATCAGCCCTGGGGGACAGCTAATCGATGGGGCTGTCGTCCGGCCTCATCATCTAGCCAGCGCTGGCCCAATTTCCCCCTGATGAGCTGGAGGCCACAGTCTAGGGAGGCTGGAGGGAGGCCGGAGTAGCGGGGAGCATAGGAGAGCAGGGTGGGGTGACAGTGCCAGGGGAAGGTCAGCGCTGATAAGGGGTGGGGGGGTGGTGGGGGGGGGAGTCTCCACACTGGAGCCTTGGAAGGAGAGACTGACACCAATTGGGTTCAGCACAGCTAAGCTCAGCCACTGGTGCCTTGTATGTCATGAGTTAGGCTTGTTAGACAGGGGCCTAATAGGCAATAAGGGACACAGTTGTCACTTTGTGTATGATTGGTGTTGAGAACTTGGAGCCTGTGCAGCCAGGCTAGTAGAGAACACAATCCAACTACCTAAGCCTTGCACTGTTGGAAGCAAAAAGAAATCACAATTTAAAGTAATAATCTTTGACATTTTCATATAAATAAATGTCCGTTTTGCTACTCTCTATCTCTTATTGATATAACACAATAGTGACCTACACCCAGTTCATGAAATATTTTACATTTGCTGTTCTAGCAGGGCAGGGCTTTCATGGGAAAAATCCTCTGGTGCACAGGCAGTGATGCGTTTTATGTAGCTGGGTAGTTAGCATGAGCAGTTTAGCCACCATGGCTGAACAGACAAAGAAAAGAGTGCCACCTACAGAAACTCAAACTGCATCAACAGAAAATCCAAGAAAAGATGCCATAGTATTGGACACACTGTTTGATTGACAGGTGATCTCTGGGAAATGCAGTGCAGAAACACCACAGCGATGAGCGCTTAGCACCAAAGATGGAGACAAGATTTAAAAACACTTGAGGATCTTACGCTTCTAGATGTGAAATCATACACTCCCCATACCTAAACACCCCCCCCCTTTTTTTTTTTTTACATGTCCTTGTGTTGCTGCTTTGCGTCTGATTGCCCAACAGCAATCCGCCAGAGAAGATTTACAACATGCTGTTACAATTAAGCATCGGCATCACAGGGCCAAGTGTTTCTGAACCTGCCTGCATCCTAACAGTAATTAGATTTGGTGCAATGGAGACTATTTTCTCTCTTTGACAATCTCCCTGTTTCTTCATTTGAGTGGAAAGTGACTACTCTAGTTAACACAGGCCTCCGAGGCAAATAGCTGGCATCGCAATACATCTTTTAAGTGTGTGCCTGTGGAAGCCATTTTTTTTTCTCCTCCTCCTACAACAAGAGGTCTCTAAAGACTCATTATTCATAGTCACCTCTAAGTAAAGGAAGGAAGATGGAAGGGAGAAAGAAAGTGAAGACAGTGCAGGGAGAGAGGAGCACAGCACAAGCAGAAGCCATCTGAGTTTATAGTTAGAATCCCTGATATGATTGCAAACCATGATATAAATAGAATTGGTAATTACCTCTGATCATAGATGGTATGTTAAAGGACAGCTTTTATTAAGGTTGAGCTACAGCTTCTGTGACGACTATTGAGCCCCGCAAGATGCATTATGAATTCATTATGCGTTAGGGATGGGACAAAATGCTCGTCTCACGGTACAATTCGATACGCGATATGGGGTTCACAATTCAATACAACCACAATACGATGTAATAAATAAAAGTTCAATGACAACAAAGTGACTGTGCAGAATTATGTTTATTTCTGAGCCACAAATCTTTCTAGCAATGGCATTAGCTCGCTAGAACGTAAACAACAATTTAAAAATGTCATTGCAAAGTGCAGATAATATAATTTGGATGGAAATTGTGATGGGCAAGCCGTCTCATTTGTGATTACTACAGCAGAATAAAATGGAGCTAATATCGCGATTCATTTTTCTGCCCCACGATACGTATTGTCCCATTTTTGTATCGCGATATATTGAATATCGATATATCCCATCCCTATTATGCATATAAATAGTAGGTTTAGACTGCCGTGGGGTTTTTATGGATACCAATATTTTTGGATTGAAGCTGCCAATAGCTGATAGTTTGTGCTGATATATATATATATATATAGGGTTATATATATGTATAACCCTCTGACAATATATATAACCCTATAACTCTGACAATTTTCATGTAAAAAAAAATGACAAAAATGTGTTTTTCCCAGATTTTTATTTCTGTCAAGGCAGAAAAGCCTCATGAAAAACCATCATGGGACACTAAAACTCTCCACTGAAAGCCATACTAATAAAATTGCTTGAGGTGGGTTAGCAGACCTGAAGCTGTTGAGAAAAATCCCATCCAGCACCTCCATCATATCAGCGACAGGCAACACAGACTGTCCGATATTAGATTTTTACTGAAAGGCCAATATCAGCAAACCGATATCTCAGTCTAACCCTAATAGAGAGCAATATATACAGTATGTGCCCTGCAATCGTTTAAGGAAGTGGAAATGCTAGGGCAACACAAGGTCCTTTATTAGACACGCCTGTGACGGTCCCAGTGTAATATCCTCATCATAATTGGTGCACAGATGTCACATATGCTGTTGACATTTCACCGAGCAGAAACAATTTGGCTGTGTGAAATAAGTGGAGGACAAGGCTAAGAGCCGTGAGAAGAGAGCGAAGAGGAGGAGGAGGACGACGACGAAGAGGGAGAGAGAGAGCAACACGGGCTGTAAATAAACAGAGAAGAATCCTATTAGCGGAGAGAGGGTAAAAAACGAGGGATGAGATAGAGCGAAAGTGGGAGTGGGCGCGGTGTCAGTAAAGACAGACACTAATGGATTCTGGGAAAGAATGTGTCATTTAAACAGGACATTTTTATTAGAGTGGATGACACCATTACATAAAGCGCACCTCTGCCTCTGCTTAATCACCATGTCAACAGCCTAGATGAATGGATATTAGTCGTCTGCATTTGATTCGGTAATAGAGGTGCGCCGGCATCCTAGCATTAGCCAAAACAAAAAAGTTTTAGAGAAATCGTATAATGCCCGCTAAAAGGTTTACCGGCTAACTTTCTCTTCCTTTCAAAAGAAGTGCTACCTCCTCGAAACATTCTGCTTTATTTCCCGGCGTGAATCAGATTCGCCGCTTTCGCCACATACCTGCCGTGTATTTGAATCCCGCTAATTGGTCCCAAACGGAGCCGACAAATTCTGCCCGTGAACTCGGAATAAAAGCCGCGAATGCCCGCCGTTTTGTCAAGTCACCCAAGCTCCGCGCCGCCTGTGTGCAGCTCACAGGCACCGGACTCTCGACATCCGAGGGGAAGTCGAAACGGAGGCGAGGCTCGCTTGTCCGCCCCCCCTCGCCCCTCCTCCTCCCTTCCCCCGGTAAACACTGTCCGACCTTGTCCAACCCGCGCGGTGCGGGAGATAAGCGGCCCTCAGGACAATACAGCAAGTTAGCGCTCTCTCTTACCCCCCCGCCCAACCCCCATTCAACATAATCTCCACTTCGCCGCTGTGCAAAAAGGTCAAGCGTGACTGCCCACCCCCCGCCCCCCCCCCCCCCCACACACACACACACACACACACACACACACACCCACCCCCACCCCACCTGTGGCTGGAGCAAGGAAGGGCCCCGCTGAGGTCGGTGGGGGTTTCTGTAACAGCTGCAGGTGCGAAAAAAAGGAACCCCAGCAGTCTGGAATGGAGATAACTGTATACACCAGACCCCCCCCCCCTGTAAATGAGTTGACTGTTTTCTTGAGGTGTGCACACAGTAGCGTTGCAGCTGAAGGGGGGGTTATGTTCGCGCGAAGGTAGAGTTTACACTACACAAGCTAGCTACGCGGCCAAGCTAGGACTTAGCCTACAGCTCAGTACTAATGATGAGATTCTTGCTTTGATGGTTATATAAACCCCCCCCATCTCTTTCTTTGTGCCGTGCAGGTTTTGTGTGGGAGACAAGTTTTTCCTGAAGAACAACATGATCCTGTGCCAGACAGACTACGAGGAGGGGCTGATGAAGGAGGGCTACGCTCCCCAGGTCCGCTGACCTCTGCAGGCCAACGCAGACGAGGAGGAGGAGGTGGAGGAGGAGGAGGAGGTGAAGGGGGAGGAGGAGGAGGATGTGGCGGCGGTGGGAGTGGGAGACGGAGAGAAACTGAAGGAGGAGAGCTTGCAATCACACAACAAAAAGCACTATTGCCTCCTGTCCAGCTTCTGTCCCCCCACATGTACATAACCAAGCAAGCTTCCCTCGGAGGGGAGACACTCTGCTGTACAGAATAGCCATAGAGACTGCAGTGTGGCAGGGGAAGGCCCCGGAAGCCGACAACGGACTACATGTATAAAATTCCGCAAAAGCAAAGAAAAAAAAAAAAAAAAGTTTGTTCATTTGTTTGTTTGTGACTGAAGGATGCTGCCTCTTCCCTGCCGGGCCGCCAAACACCGGCCTTTTACAGCGATTTCTAACCAACGGCTGCTACCGATTGTGTGGGGGGAAAATATTTTAAAAAAAAGGAAAATCCATAACTTAACAAAAACAAGTCCTGTCTCATCTTCAGCCCACGAGGCCAGACGGGGTTCCCACCCGACCGCACAGTCCAGCGACTGGTACTTGAATCTAAAACGCACCGAAGATGCGGAAGGTGTTGTTGTCAATCAATGTAATTTTGAGATAATGACCATTTTGCTGTGTGTTCTCAAAGTAAATACACAACGAATGTAAGCTGGAGAGCGGCAAAAAAAAAATAATGCTATGGGATGATCAGTATATGGCTGCGGGGGCGGTACTAATATTTGTGGGCGTCACTCTTCAGGTGGGTGACCAGGGTCAGTTCTATTACTAAAATGCATTCCTTCAAGCCTACTTGTAAGTGTATTGGGTGCAGCCCTTGTTTGGACTGGGTTTCCGGTCAAGGAGGGCTGTGTATTTTTTTTGCTGGAGACAGTCTTTCTATTTATTAAAAAAAGCTTGCTTTTCACACCGGTCAAGCCGACATATGGGGAAGCGCTCCCGGAGGCAGGGTCGTCATAGAGGCGTTAAGGGGGGTTGGTTGGGGGGTTGGTTACACTTTTTTGTACACTGTATTTATTTGATAAAAGCATTCAGTTGCGTCACCTGTTGTCCAAAAAAATTGGCATCGTTTGACATGCTGATACTTGAATTCAGTCACTGTTTTTTTCTCAACCGCCATCCGGCTTCTGTTGCGGGACGGCTGCCTGTTTTTTTTTCAACGTGGCTTTCGGTTCGGTTCACGTGAACTCCCGCGGCAGGTCACCCGCCTCAAGACCCGGTCATCTCGGTCGCGGCAGCTCCCTGCCGCGGAGGGGTTGTGTCCTTTTCTTGTGAGACGAAAAATCTTTTGATCTTTCAGTATTAAGCATCTGAGCATGTGCAACAGGGCTCAGCATCATTTGTCGGCTGGGAAAACAGCTGACGGAAAAAAGTAAAGAAAACCCTTCATTGATTTGTAAATCGTGGGTGTACATAAAAGAAATATTCATTTTTTTGCTTGCTATTGTACAATGATTTCTTTCTATGTGTCATCCAGCATGAGATGTTTATTTTTAGGACAACGCTTGTAAATATTGTAATTGTAATAATTTTAAGCACAAATGTAATACAGTTTTATTGTGTTACCGTTGCGTGTGGTGTCGTTCCTTTCCCTTTGTCCTCTCCCTCGTCAGTTTGACCGTTATTTCGGCTATTTGTCAGGCACAGACTTATATCTGAAGAAAGTTTACACTCTCATACTTTACATATCCATTTATAAGGCGCTGTGTTTGCTGAAGCAACTAAGGTTAAGTGTCTAGCTCAAGGGCACAGCATTAGATGCAAACCAGCCACCAGAAAGCCTGTTCCCTGTCCATTACCCTAACCAGCAGACCATGTTGCAGCCTATGATATATGATTGATCTAAAGTGCAATCATTTCCTCAGTTTGTTGTCTCTCTACTCCTTGTAAAAATGCCCTTTTCGGTTTGGTTCTGATAAAGGAGAGCTCAACAAGGCCTCAAGGAGAGCGAGGAGGCTCGGTTTGCGGGGGTTTCACGGCATCTGAAATTCCTCATTTAAACGAGATATTGACTTATTTTTTAAATCCTCCTTTTGTTCAGCTCTAAAAACACAATGGGCTTTTCATCTTGTCAGAAGAAACTGGATTTTCTATTTTAGTACTGTCATGTGTCAAACATCTAACAAGAGAAAAACCAACGCTTCATTTATACATTGCCGTCAGCAGCCTTCAAGACGAGGCAGCAGCTATCTCTTTGTGGGTTGTTTCAACTAATTACCTGGATTTCGATTTAGTATCATCTGGAATGTCGAGGTAAAACATTTGGATTAAAGTTATTGCTCTAATTAGCGAGGTGGTTCTAAAGTGCCCTGTGAAGTTTGTCGACAGCAATGCTCACATCACATTACAGAGCATAATATCCAGGCCAATTAAGCTAATTGAATTTCCTTATCCAGAGACACAAAGAAGGGAGAGAAACTCTTTGATTAGACTCAAGCTGTTGAAAGTCCTTTAGTAGATGAAAACACTCAAAGTAGATGGAGATTACAGCCTAGTCAAATTAAAAGAAAGCGTGGCAACCATAGGGAGAAATCGCAGTAATGGCAGACGTGTCATGTGTTATTATGGTTCGGCTGCTCTGGAGTCAGATGTTAACCCCCGATTCTTACTGTAGGAGGCTCGCACTGATAAACTGGCTTCATTACCGCCACGTTGGCTGTTGTCACTGGAATGATGCAACACACTGCGTCTGTCCCATTAGGATGCGAGCAGATGAATAAAGGTAGCGTTTAAATAAAGTTGCACAAGCCTAAGCGTGCATGTCATCATGTGTATTGCTGGCCCAGGAGAAGCATAGAAGCAGTTTACCCACCTCTTTAGGCTGACATAAAAATACGCTGTATATATGACATACATCTGAGCAAGTAGGGTTTGACCTATATGGGTTCTTGGAAGCCGATACTGATATTTTTACCCTGAAGTTGTTGATTTTCAGTGTCAAATTTGATCAATTTCACGCCAAAACTTCAAGTATTCAGGATTTCCCTCAGAATTTTGTTCTTGCCAGGCTGAAAAAGCCTCTGAAACAGCATTTAGACCATCATGGGACACTAAAACTCTCCAGTGAAATCCAGACTAATGAAATACTTTTAGGGTTAGCAGCTCTTTAAGGCCGATTCAATGGTAGGGAAAACTCTAGGATACATTGCTTTAAAATGAAGGATTCATTTACAAAAAAAACATTATTGAGCAATTAAATGAGTTGATATCAGAATCTCCATCATGTCAGAGGTGGAAGACACTGACTGGCTGATATCTGACATTTAATAAAAGGTCAATATCAGCCCCATATATCAGTCTAACTAGTCTCAAACTGATGTAAGTTACAGCACAAATGAATCCTTTTCTGAAGATATAAATTATTTTTGTTTCTACTGTTTCTACGGTGCTTGTTTCCCTTATGATGATCGCTGACTGGAGGTTATAGTTTCCCCCCGCTTTTTATTTACCACTCCATTGCTGGTTATCAGACTTCAATAGACAGCAGTGCAGTGAACCACGCTGAAGATTTCCTCTATCTCCAGCGAGCGGACTTGAAAAAGTTACTTGTGTCTGAGCTTGAGTCAGCCTCCTCCGGCTCCCTTGTGCCTGTCTGAAAGTTGGAGTATCCCCTTCACATAAACACTCAAGCCTTACCAAAGGGATGCTGAACTGGGAGGCACAACACTGCGAAAAACTGTGTTTTATTTAAGAGTCTTTATTACAATATCGAGGCGAGCTCACGGCTCACGGGGGCCTTCGGTGAGATGTGCCGCTCTTCCCCTCCCTCTTCCCTCTCCCCCCCACCCCCGAAAAAATCAAAGTGGAAGAAAAACCCTGAGAAAAGTAAAGAAAATGAAAAAAGCAACATCTCCCTGGCAGCAACGGCGAGCTGACGAAGCACAAAGAAAAACAGAAAAGCCCGAGCTCTTCCCACAATAGGCTCCGCAGTCATTAGGAGCATTTAGAAAAAGCATTAGCTGCCAGGCTGCGTATCGTTAGCGTCTTCATCCCCGCGCTACAGCTGACCCTGGAGTTAGCGCTGGGTGTGCAGTTAGCCCCGCTCTCCTTCGCCAAACGGCTCCAGGGGCAAAAATAATGATCTTTACAGACATGCCAATGCTATCTGGACCAGATAACACTGCTTTAATGACTCCTTATCCTTTGGCCCTTTCAAGGAGATGGGCGCTCTGGCAAATATATTCCCGTTGTTGGGTCATTAGCTCTTTATTGCAGGGATAATGGACTTTTGTATTTTTGGTCTGATTTGAGTGTACGACCCAACGGAGAACACCCCTCCAAAAGATTAGTCAGCCCTAAGTAATGATGCTGTAATGCCCGTTTCGCCGCCGCCGATCAGCCAATCACGGGCTGGTAGCGCCGATAAACTGTGACATGTTTTGCTTCGTGAAAAGAAAAGAAAAAAGTGAAATGAATATATAATTGGATGGATAATGATTGCTGTGCACCAAGCTGATGTCCCTCTGAAGTTGCTGTTGAGCTCCGATTGGTTGGAGGCGATCAACAGTTTCGAGCTGCTTCTTTTTTTACAGCTGCAAAATTTGTTTGCAGTGGTCATAGTGTTTCACGATGTATTTGCTTGAAATACCTACAAGTCTCACCAACAGCTTTTTTCAAATTGCTTACCTGCAGCATCACTCATCAAAACTCTGCTCAAGTTTAAATGTATTCTCTGCAGATTTTAGCAGCACCACAAACATATTATTTTGTCTAATTACCCGGGAAATCCTCAAACAATAACTTCATAGCGCCGTGCAGCCTCCGCAGTGAAATAAAGACATTTGATGCAGCGTGACAAGCTAACCCAGTGACTATTGACATTCTAGATAGCAGAAGATGCAAATTTCCCCGAGACGCACAATTAGCACACCATTGATTGTGTAGCTGCATCTCAAACACGTGTTCCAGCACTAATCTGACCCAGTCAACTGATCTTCTATTCAGAGAATGCATTAGCCGTGTTATCGCCAGTGAGGAATCTGCCTGTCATTAGCCTCAGTGTACTCGGGATGCATAGCGAGTGGCAAATGGCTCGGGGAGATGCAGGATTCTGGAGGCATTCGCAGTTTCCCGGGTCTCTGAAGTCTCTCTTTTGATGTAGCAGGGTAACCTCTACCAGATGCAGACGTAAGGCCTCGGTCAACCAGCCCAACCATGCGAGGAGAAATTACTGGACCTGCAATCCACCTCCCACACACACACACAGCTGACCAACAAAGACCACGCGCTAAAATCTTAGCTTAAGTGTTGTTTTTTAGCGTCTCCGGGCCTAAATCTACTGATAAAAGCGGGGGCTTCTGGTAGCACTAAGAGAAATGTTAATGTTCCTCTCAGATGCCAGTACTGATGTCAATGCCGTCAGATATCTCAAACGCCGAGAACTTGTTTGTTTGTTCAGATATGATTTATGTTGAATCAAAAGAAACAGCCGAAGCCGTAGTGTGTTTACTGATCCAGCCGCAAATCAAACATCCAATCTGGTCATGCTGCTTCGGGAGGAGGGTGGGGGGTCGGCTTCTCTCTCTCTCCCAGTTAGTAACAGAGATCTGTGGATTTCTGTTTGTTTGTGCCCTGGCTTCTCCCACCGCCAGTGTCATGGCAATCAAGGCTGGATGCGCCCAGAGCAGAGGGAACAGTGCCACCCTCCCCATCCTCCGTCGCCGGCGTGCCGACCCTGTGTGTTTACGATGCGCCGTTTCCATATGACCTAATCTCAAACAAATTGGAAAGATGATTGTCATCTGCAGGGGGGCAGGAGCTGCATTATTCTCAACAATAACCTTCAGAAAACCTTTCAGGAGGAAAAAAGGAAAAAATCAAGAAGCGGATTATTCAAAAGGCAATTTTCTCTCAGTTTCCGACCCACCCAGCTCGTTTGGCGGGGAAGCGTCACGCGATGAAACGTCTTATTTTGTTGGGTGAAATGGCGGAGGAGACTCAAAGGCACAGCTCTCTCTCTCTCCCTCTCTCTCTCTCTCTCTGGAGGATGAGAATAATCAAACAGGGCAGATGGGCGATCTAAGGAGAATTGTGTGTATCAGCGATAAACAGAGGCGCAGTTTGAGAAATTACAGAAAGCAGTAGGCCTCCTACCTATGTACACACCCTCGCAAACTTTCAATTAAATGTATTCGCATGGTATATGTGCAACATACATACATAAAACCACATAATCGGCATGGAAGAATGTCAGTATCAAACAATAAAAAGAACAGTAGAAAATTGTCCTATCTTTAATTCCGTAGCAACTTGTGTCCTGAAGATACATTTTTTTCAATGCTTCCAGATTGTGCATTGAAGAGAATGACAACCCAAACTATGAGCTCAAACTCAAGCAATTACAAAGCTTGCAGTATGTTTTCTTTTTTTTTTTTCAAATAATAGTTCCAGTGCACAACAACACCACAAGGTCAGGATACCTCTAACCAATCAGAACTCGTGTAACATCACACGAAAGCCGTAACCCCCCCATCATTAACTCGCCCCACGACGCCTCGCCCTCCTGACTGCCGGTCCGCGAGCTCTCGCTACTGAGCGCGTTATTAAGAAGGCTGTGGACTGGAGGTGACGCTAACAACAACAGTGAGCTCCACAAATGAGCGGGGGGCCTATAGCGGTAATTGCGCGGTGGAAGGCGCGGGGGTTGGCATGATCAGGCCGCTTGGCGCTCCGTCCTAATGGGTCCTCTGGAGACTCCAGGGCGCTGCCGCTCCTCCTGCCAATCCCGCCGCTGTCCTCCTGACACAGGGGAGGGGGGTGGGGGGTGGGGATCTTGACGGGGCCGGGGCGTCGCTGTAATTACCGCTCACCGTCCCGTCACGGACCTGACACCCCTAATACCCCGGCAAGCCCCAGCCTGAAAGGCCGAGGTGGCCCCGCAGAGGCCCTGCAGAGGCTGAGGGAACTTCATTTCTGATCCGTCAAAAGCGGGGAGTGGCGGGAGAGGCGGTGGGATCGCGTGGCTGTCAGAGAAATCACCCCAACGCCGCACAACCGCACCGTTAGCTCGCGTTAGCATCGGATTCGATTGTCATTCGGGAGTTATTGTTGTGACACTTTGTGATTGTTTTGCCGTGTTGATTTAGTCCCACAGGGAGGGAGGATGTCTGCGCTATTGTAAAATCACAAAGCTATGTTTGGATTAGCTATTACAATCTGCTTCTTTTGATAGCGCTACACAGCTGCTATCTGTCTTCAGCAGCTTCGGCACGACTCCTATTGTGTTCCTCCTCTCTGTAGTACCGGCAGAGTGTGTGTTGTTGTTTGGTGAGATGTGTTTACATCCGTGAAGTCGTGAAAAGGCGTCTTTGGGCCGCCTCCGCCGTTGACCCCCGACCCTGCTCGCGCAATTTGGAAAAGCACGCCCACATGCAGCACTTCCTGGGTGTAAATCAACTTTGGGTCGGATACGTGGGCAGAGCGAGAGAGAGAGAGAGAGGAAGTGAGAGAAAGCGAAAGAGAAAGAGAGAGGCAGAGAGTGGCTGGTGATGAAGGAGGCTGGAGTGTTTGTGTTTGTCTCTCTAAAGAGGGACCGGCCCGGTTGAACAGGACCGTCCCCGGAGAGCGGCCCGGGCCAAAGTCGCTGCCGGAGGCTGCACCCCGGGGCTCCCAGCCCCATACAGCACTACTGAGGCAGGATGACTTACCTGGGACTGCCTGCAGGGACAACAAAGAAACCCCAAAACTGTGCTTATGAATTATAGATATATGTGGAGCGAACAGGGGGCTACTTAACAATACAGCACAGATTGTGCTAGAACTGTAATCAAAATGTTACACAAATTACGGGCAAAGCGCTGAATGCCGATCAGTGCTTGACCAAAAAATGTGTGTATGTGCTGTGTATAAAATTCATAAATCATTGCATACAACAGCATGTGTTACAGCTTTTTTCTTTTTTTTTCCCCTTGCAGCGTGCAGTATTCTCTAGATCTGTACATACTTATGTATGTATCCTTTTTTTTTCTACTATTGACTACTTGATCTTCTATTGACATCCATAGCTTCTCATCAGTGCAATCAGTCAGGTTCCAACAGAGAACCATGTGCTTCTATAGAGAATGAGACCTATTTCTTACATTTCTATTTTGAATTTTCTCTATTCTTATGCTTTTATATACCAAATTCCCCAAAATCTCTACACAAAATCATACACTGTGTTTAATGTGACCTATGGAAGCACCAAGGTCAACTCCTTGTATGCGTAGACTTCCTTGGCCAATAAAACTGATTCGGATTCAGTACATGATGGAGAGTCAGTTCTCCAGATCCAACAGAACACAGAGAACAATAGTCACTTTCAGTTACTTCCTCCTCTCACCAGTCCTCGCTCATAAACCTTCTAGTGGTGTTCAGCTGTAACAAACATCTTCCGCCTAGTCAGCAGCCTGCTAAATTCATTACCATTGCTAATAAAGGTTGAACTGGAACATCTGCTGCACTTCGTCTCCACCAATAACCGGGAGTTTTGCATGGCTCTCCTTGGAAACATTGGCTTTTTTTTTTTCTTATTTTAACGTTTGACGGAAAGGGAGCCGTCCCATAAGACGGCGTACACACCGGCGCCCTTAAAGTACCCCAATCAAAGCAACTCCATGAAGACCTCTTTATTGGGGCCGACGTTAAAAGGTATTCTTTTTCCCCCCTTTTTTTTCCCTCCCCTCCCTAAACTTAATCAAGCGATAGAGTGAGGAAACAAGGGGTAGTAGATAAAAGTGTTGGGAATGGTAATGATGCCAAGTAATGATTTCCCTGGAGGAAATCTGATCTATTGCCACGGGGAAGAGATGGAGAAGAAAGACCTGAGGGAGGGAGAGGGGTGGAGGTAGAGGGAGGGAGGGAGGGAGGGGGGGATCCACATCAGCATTTCATGCAGGAGCACCTAAGCCATAGGAGAGGGAGGAGAGACCAAAATAATGGAGAGAAAAGATTTTTTAGCACCCTGTGGGTGGCTTCATCTCTCCCTCTCTCTCTCTCTCTCTCTCTCTCTCTCTCCACTCTCTTTACCTTTGTCTCTTCTGTACTCGGTGCAGATACCGTATAAAAAAAGACAGTATGCTCATGGGGTATGTGGGCCGGGCGCGAGGTGAAATTAAACAGCTGAAAGGTATGATTTAACAATGTTCAAAACTCAATAAGAACAAGATAAACAACAAATTAGATGTGTCTGTGTCAGGGAGACGGGAAAGAGGGGGCAAAAATCTCTTTATCGATCCCATTGTCAAAAATTAATCTGCCTCCTTGCTCACTGGAATACACTGCCAAGGTTGGTGAAAAGTAAAGAAATAAGAGCGGCGAGAGCAGCCCTCTTCTGCTCTCTGCTTCCCACCTTCCCTTAGTCTTCCTCTCTTCTTTCAGGTTCTTCCTCCACGAAGCCGAACCTTGATTTCTTGATGAATCTCTACAGGGGCGTTTTAATTCGATTAAAACGCCAGTACAGTCGAGGGAGTAAATTGGTGTTGCCCTTTCAACTTTACAGCGCGGCGTTGGGGGGGGAGACTCCTGATCAAGTTGTGTGTAGACTTACACCCAGATGCCATATAAGCCTTAGGTGCAACCGCATTTACTGTAAGTTGCTTTGAGCCTGCGACCAAATCCCAGCCGGTCATCCCCCAACAGCTCAGCATCTCCTTTCCAGTGCCATCTTTATCCGCACATATAGCTCAAGAATCTACCTGCCTCCGAAAAAAAATAAAAAACTCCATAGCCGAGTGCGTTGCCAAGGAGTTATGCCCCAGTATTTCACAATCTCATTATGGGATGGCCACAGTAAAGCGGGCCTCACCATGGGGACGTCGCCGGGATGCCGGACCGGGTCGCTTTTTTTAATCTGCGAGGATGAGGGATCGGGTCAAAGCTTCGAGAGTTATTGTGACAAGAAGTGGGAGGAGGAAGCAGATGAGCGGTTTATGCGCTGGAGGATATGTAAAGCACTGACAGAGGCCTGCCATGCACGCTAATGTGTGCGCAACCAACACCGCTCTCCATCCATCCCTCAGAAAGGAGACAGGTAAGCAACCTTTTGGAATACGGGGCGGCAATTTATTTTGCCTCCAAATGAGTTTTTCTCGCCATGCTCAGAAAGTGTGTGGTGTGTGTAGTAGCTATTATCCTCGGTCTGTTCAATTATTGATTGGCGAGCGCCACAGGGTGAAAGCCAGAGCACACCACGCACAGGCCAAATAAATCTCTGTTTGCACTTTTTTTTTTTTTTTTTTTAGCCTTCGCCTCCATCTTTCCCTTTTCCAGATCCCGGTTTTGCCACTGGGCTGAAACCGTCGGCGGCTCCGGGCTCCGGGCTCCCCCCCCCCTCCCCCGGCCGCAGAATCCCGGTCCCAGCCTCTCACCGGCAGCAGACGTGACATTTCCACAATGTATGAGGAATGTTTCCCTGACAGATTTCTCCCTCATCCCCGCAATCTGATCTGTCAGTGGGCTGGCAACACAACTTGCGCGCTGACATCATTCTGTACCGAGTCCCTGCCTACCAGGAAGAGATTTGTCTAAGCCTCCTAGGCCTGGTGTAATGTTGAAATGATGACACACAAGCTGCTATTGTAGTCCGTTACATCACTGCAGCGCAGACACTGAGCAACCTCCTGTGATGACATCATCCATTACTTACATCTAAGCAAAGCCTTCGATCTCACAGAAAGTACCTGTGTGGATGATATATGCTTCTACATCTGGTAATACCTTAAGTTGCCCAGAAGATATCACAAGCTATCCATACCTAATCAGTTTTTTTAATGCAATCTTGGCATAATATGGACATCATTTCTGAGGCTAAACACCGATTCCCTGCAGCAACCTCTGACCTAGCTGATAAGCAAGCTTTTAATTTCTTTAATAAAAATGGGCAGATTTATCTATTATTAACTTGGCTACTCATAACAGCGACATTTATGTCTTGCTGAAACGGCGCTGAATGATTAGCAGTTAATTAGCTTGCCTCCAGGTTATTGATTTTCCTTCCATAGAACTCACTAACTCCAAACAGGCTGCCTGAATGGCGTGACTGCAGCTCGCTTCACAACGCTGTATGGGAGGCTCACTTTGAGTTTCTCTACACTTTACTGTGTTATTAATGACATGCGTTGCTTTGAATGTGTTGCCATATCCTGTGCGGCTGTCGGGTCTTCCGCATGGAGATCAGGTGTCTTTACTGCGGCCGGGTTAGGAGGTAATTTCGCTTCACTGCAGGCGATGCTGCTCGCTGTTTTGTTACTCTCTCTAGGGTGTGCTTGTAATTATTGCCAGAGCAAGATGATATGATTCTGAATCGCTGTCACTTTCACACAATGACAAAACGCACATGCGCGCACGTGGGCGCACACACTTGCGTACAATGCGACATACATTCGCATAAACAAACAAGTGCTTACCACACTGCAAGAGACAAGCATTCAGGAGCCAGAGGATTTAAATCATTTTCCACCGTATCCCAAGTTAACAGCACAAGGCCCCATATTGGAGATATGCTGCACAGGTATACCCAACGGTGCCATGAAACATGTTGATGCTACGATCCTGCAAATTGGTTATTGGTTTGCTGCACTGTGGGCACAGCAGGATACAAACTTGCGTGAAGACAGACAAGCATTCGTCGATACGATGAGATTTCTGCACCAACATTATGAATGTTTCAGGTCAGCTAAAACACTTCTTCCACAGCGGGATGCGATGGGAAGCTTTCTTTTGTTCCATATGCGAGTCACCGATTTGCTCATGATAACAAATGCTATTAGTCTATATCCACTCTATAGACAGACAGTATGATCTATGATGGAGCAGGGCAAAGAGAATATTTGCCGTTGGATAGTGCAGTCCCCCGTCTCTCTCATTTCCCCTTCAAATTATTCAAAACCCAAAGGTTAAAGTGGGTCAATTGCATTTGTCCATAGCTAACCACTCCTATGTTGAGATATTGAAAGACCAGGAGAATCCCCCCAACTCTTCAGCTATAGAGGACCTAAAGGGGGACATAGTGGACTGGGGATTCACATAACCTTCTTATACTAATATTATATACTAATACTCCAACCATTATATACTAATACTCCAACCAAGTAAAAATACCTAACTATATTTTGCCTCAGGAATAAAAGTAACATTTTCTTACAATATTTCTTCCTACAAAGAACTTTAAGATTATCTCACACTTTCACATAGGAATTAATTGAAAGTTTTTATATTTTGGTTGGCACTTCTTAGATACAAAGGTGTAATTTGCATTTTATAGTCACTCTTTTAACTTCAGGAGACATTACTTACTTATCCCACTGCTACTGTAAGCATAATATGTGTAGGCCAAGACCAAATGAAACAGACTGATGATTTAACTGTTGAAAATTGCAGGTGGTGACATAAGTAGCTAAAAGGTTTATCTTCAAGAAACTTTTTGGGGTGTGCCGTTGGTCAACTTAGCCGTTAAGTGATGAGAACATAGACACCAAAATCATCCCCGGTGGGGATGGTTGCCCGGTAGCTCATTGGCTTAGGTGCTCCATGCTAACACTTTAACATACACTATGCTGAAGGATAGTAGGCTCCATGCTAACGTGATTTATATATAATTTCAAATATGGATCAAGTACTGACCATGCGTTTGCAGTTGTTTTTTTAAAAAAAATTTTTATTGTCTGCTCCTTGGGGAAGTATGATTCCTAAGTATTATGCTGAGTAAGGGGAACTATTATTATGACATATAGTCCCTTTTTCTATTACTGTTTCGCAATCAGCTTTCATTTACATTTAATTTATTATATTTTATTTATTATTATTTATTTTATTTTATTATCATTATTTTTTTTTATTATTGATATCGGATTTATATATGACGCTTACATTATGTTATGTTTTTTTTGTCTTTGTTTTATTTATATTATATGCATGGTAAACCAGCCTGACTTGATCAAAGTACAGGCATGGATGAAATGTATTAAATAAAAAGTAATAAAAAAAAAAGGCTCCATGCTAACACTTTAGCATACACTATGTTGAGTGATAGTAGGCTCCATGCTAAAGCTTAGTTTATACCTGACACAGTCGGTAGGTCGCGAGGTTCGCGCGCCACAAATGATGTAATTGCGAACCCAGCGACAGACCTGCGCTTGGTCGCTTCGCTTGGTTGCTTTGGCTTGGTCGCGCACCTCCCAGATTTTGTAACTTGACGCAAGCCGCGCGAGTGTCGCTCAGTTCAAAATGGATTAATCTGAGGGAAGACTTGCTGAGCTGGTACACTCATGCCAGCATTTGTACAACCCATTATTGAAAGATTACAAAGAGCATCAAATGGCCCAAAACTTCCTGCTTTACAGGGTATTTTCTCTCTACCGACCCCTGTCTTTGTGGAGAATACTGCAACGGAGAATGCGGCAAGTATAAATGCCTTCGTGCTCTGTTGAAGTGCGCACGCCATCCGCGAAAGCACCCGGGCGAAAGTATAACCAAGCCTTAACGTTTTAGCATGGAGCTAAGGTACTGTAATACGCACCATGCTAAATCTTTTTGATACTATGTTGAGTATTACCCAATATAAGTATTTAGAGACTTTTCAAGCAACTAGCGACAAATCTAGCTACTTATTCAGACTGATTCTAACAACTTGTCAGGCTTTGGCCTAACTGGCACCCAGATAACCCAGTCAAACCGCTACAAGCTGTACTGTTTTATCGCCAAATGCTTTGGGAGTCAACATTTTATCGTTGTTCCCAATGGTCCGAAAATAAAGTGAAACCCTACAAGTGGTACATGTACGAAAATCAACAAAATAACCTGTACCCTGATAGATAACTGTAATATTAACACTAACACCTCACTTCACTTAATAATTCATTCAACTCCCTGTAATACACCAACTCATATAACCAAACCAAGATCAATAAAACACAGTACAAATGACTTCAGTTTCACTCAATGAAATATATTTTGTATAATGTGCAATTATTTCAATTTAGTTCAGTTCAGACTTTTTGAGCCACCAATAGCTACTTTCCTTGGAAGATATTTGGTAACACTGATCCAAAGTAAGAAGACTGACCTTATAGTAATAAAAAGTTGTTAGAGGTTGTTATTATATGGCCTGTATATTCATACATTTTAAAACTGAAACAAACATCATTAACTCAGTATAGCTGATGCAGCCAGGTTTATTCTGGAACTATTTCAGATGAGCAACCATGTATTCATCCGCTGCGCAGTGATTTTTTGCTGTGAACAGTCTCCCATCACCTGCCAAATTCAATTCATATGTAAACAAAAAATACAAAAAAAGTATAGTCCCAGTTAGTAACATATGCTAAAAAAAATTACAGTATTCTATTTTTATATAATATTTTATGTAAATTTTACCAGTGTCCTACACAAAACTGCCACACTTAGTGGCTTAGATAATGCTAGTGACCTACTATCACTTAAGTGTCAAGTGAAGACTTTACACTTTGCAACTGACATGTAAAGGCCCTGACACACTAAATCGACATCAAAGAACCAGCGGCGACGAAGGCCGACTGTTCCGTCACCTCACGTCGCCTGCGTCTGGTCCAAAAAGTTGCACTTGAACACACCGCAAAGACTACAGCCGACAGCCAACTAGCACGTACGTTCTGCGCCTGCGTGAGGGGAAATAACTCTCCATACCAGCAGGTGGCGGTAGTCTGTATTCGTCATTCAAAAAGGGAAACCGGAAGACCTAGGACTGCGGATATACAAACCGTAAACAAAGCAGCGTTTGCTTACCATTTTCACACCACTCTCGCTCATCACAGACGGTTTCGCTACTTCTAATCGAGAATATGTCTGATAAGAAGTTGCAAATGGCACTGGTGTTGTCAGCCCTTGGTCTTTTGGTTGTGGAAGAAGAAAGGAAGAGGCGGAGGCGAAAATCAGAGCCAATCAGAGTGATCTCTCTCACTGCCGATTCAACATGCTCAATCGGCCAAAAAGCCGCCGACAGGGGTCCGACTAGTGCCAACGGTGCGGGACACACCGCAAAAACTAGGGACACAGACGCTTACCGACGGCCCGACATTGGCCGACGGCTGACCGTCGGCCTGGTGTGTCAGGGCCTGAAACATCAAGACATGAGTAAGAGTCAAGGTCAATGACACCCATTCTACTTACTGAACATCAACAGTGGTCACTAGTATACCAAAAACTTGAGGACTGTATTATGATCTACTGTAAACTCTACATGTTTGACTGATTGAACAGACTTTCTTTGTTTAGAACAGCTGATAGCTAAATGAAGAGCTCCATATTAATCCTATTCAGACACTCCCTGTGGTTTATGCCAGGCTGAAACAGTAAGTGAATGATGACACTGAGTGCTGGGCAGTTTGTCTCCTGTACTAATCATCACCACTGTGTCACATGTGTCTTACCGGCCCAGTCTTCTATCTGAGGGACCACAAGATGAAATATGGTGGTTCAGCCTCTCTACAGCCCCATCTCAGCTGCCACTGAGGTGGGGCGCCTGACAAGCATAAATTATGTTAATAGAATTTAATAAAAAACACTTTATTCCAAAGGTTTCAGTACTTTGAAATGTCAAGATGATCTAGTGTGCTACCTGGAGAGAACTCTGAAGCTTAAGTTAGAGCACTAAAATATTAAAACAAGAAATTGCGATCCCTCGTGAGGAATGGCAGAGTGTGATGAAAAATGGAGAATGCACGAGTGTGTCTCCCAGGTGGAGTTTTCTCCATTTATTAATTGATCTGAGCGCTGAATCTAGTCCTCCATTATGGCTCAGTATAATGAAGGAGATATGAAACAGATTTGGGAATATTTTAATGAAAGAATTGCCAGTATCATTTTTTTGTCAATTCCACGCTGTAATTTACAACCACACTGTCCTTGTTATCTAAAAACACCAAATTGTAATTAAGTAAGAAATTGGGCTTTTGTGTTAAGGTTGGTGATTAGTAATAACAGTCTATTGAAGAGCGGAATTATCAGAAAATGATTCTTACGAATACAAAAAAAAAACCCTGTTTTTTGTCCCACCTCCCTCTCCCCAGCCCTCCCTAACACACACACACACACACACACACACACACACACACACACACACAGTGGAAAAGTAATGATGGTGAGACTGTAAATTATCCACTGCCGGTTGTTAATTGAACAGTTCCATTGTTACCATGACAAACTGTCTATTGATTGGCTACTGGTGCTTCCACCACTTCCCTTTGCCTGGGGATACAGTCTGACAGAGAGGCCCGTAGTTCAGCATGGAGAGCGACGGGAGTAGAGGAAGAGAAGAAGAACGGGAGAGAGGTTAAAATAATAGAACAGTGAGCTGAGAAAGGCTGGGAAAGAGAGTGAGAGAAATCTAAGAAGCTGAATGAGAAGGAAAGAGACAGTTGGGGGGAGTGTGGGGGAGTAAAGGTGGGCGCTTGGCCTAGGTGTTCAATTACAGTGTGCAGGAGGTTAAATCAATAACATTTAAATTGCTTATGGTAATCACCTGCACTCCAATCACTGGGATCAGCATAAGCAATCTGCTGACCCTAGCCGCGCTCAGCCACAGATTGAAACATATGAAGAGGAGTCAGTTGGCTATTGGGGTCAGCCTGGATTTTTAGTGTGCGTGTGTGTGTGTGTGTGTGTGTGTGTGTGTGTGTGTGTGTGTGTGTGTGTGTGTGAAATAAGCTCGATGTCTTAAAATGCAAATAAAGTGCTCCGTGCGCAAGAAGTGAGACAGCCGTTTCCCCAACAGGAAAGGATTAGGTGGAGACACGGCTAGAAACAGGCAGTAGTTTGGAAAGTAAGGGTGGAGGTGGGGGGTGGGGTTGAGTGGCTACATTTACCTTCAACTCATGACAAGAAGTTTTCTACTGTGAGTGAAGGTTTCCTCTTCCGTGAGAGTTTTCTTTTGGTTGCCTAAACCTAGCCCTAATCTTAAAGGATTACACTGAGTTTTTGGGAGTTTGGCCCATTGGTCACTTTACCAAATATCTGACTAGAGGATTGGTACAAAAATCATCTCTGTGCCTCCGGTAGATAGTTCTGTCCAGTGCGCATGCTAACACTTTAGCATATAGCGTTAGCATACGGTTGTTGTACTTGCCTAAAGTCAACTGTTAGCTAACCTCTTCACGTGACAACCCGTGTCCAATTCATGCTATTGTCACATAATCCTTTCATGGTGGAGAACACAGAATCTGTGTTCCAGAGTTTGTGTTCATTTCACAAAATTTTGTAAGACTGTTGGCTTACGCATATATTACCTACATGCCCAAGTCAACGTGATCTCATAAAATTTTGTGAAATGAGCACAAAGTCTGAAACGCTAGACTACATGTTGTGGACGCGAATTATGTGAAGATTACGTTCGTCCACCACATGTGACAATAGCACGAATTGTATTATGTGACAATAGCACAAATTGGACATGCCATTTTCACCAGTTCGTCACGTGAAAAGGTTAGCTAACAGTTAAGTTTAGGCAAGTAAAACAACTTTGGTTAAGGTTAGGCAGCTAAATCTATATGGTTAAGGTTAGGGAAAGGCTTTGGTCTTGGTTAACTGCTTGTACCCTGACTTTAGCTGACTTTACCTTTAAATTTCCCCTTAAGTAGCTTCAAAGTTAGACTTTTTTTTTTCCTAACTGTACAACAACGTCACATCCATATTCTGTATCTGCTGTTCCAACGTTTTCTTGAAGCTCTAGCTGCTTATATTGAATGAAATATTCAACTACAAAACGCCATGTTGTTATGGCTGCACCATTACATCAAATGGAAAAAATCTAGATGTTTGTGCATCATTATATACACATTTCCCTGAATGTAGCATGACATATTTGGTGCCTTTGGAAAACTTGTTATCTTGACTAGAATTTAAAATAAAGTTCTGTGGGTTTGAAAAGCTTGGCCGTGCAACCTGCGTTTGTAATGATGGACCCAGTGGCGGGGGCGGCAGGGAAGAACAGGTTAAAGAACTCAGTAGAAATCTTCTAAGTAAGAGTTGGGAATCAAACCCAGGTTGTTGGAGTTAAAGGCATCCATCCACCACCCCAACCTCAACACCCTTGCTATCCACCACACTATTTCAATGTCAGACTACTGACTGTTTCTAGTCATGCCTCCTTCATGTAACCTTTTCATGGTGGGGAAACATATTTCTCGTATTTGCATTGTAAGACATCGTGCTCATTTCACAAAATTTCAGGCGATCCGGCAGGCCCAAGTGTGTGCATCTGCATGTGTAGCACTAGTGAGGGGATAAGCAGAGTTGTAGCCTAGTGTGTTGTAGCTGTGTTATACTGTAGGCTTATCACGGTTACAGAGATGGCTAGTAAAAGGTAGGATGAAAGCAAGCTTGGGTCTTTATTGTTGGAAATGCTCAAGAGGATAGCACACATTTGTACATATCTGCTACCATTGCAGAATGTCTTTCCACGGTGAGAAGAAAGGGAGTAAAGAAAATGTGGCCTCAAAATGTCCACCTGGTGGTACCCAATTGATTCATAATTCTCTTCGCCAGCCATGAGTCGGATTCCTTCTAACCGTTCATTAATTTTTCAGGACCTAGGGTACCGTTGTACGATATAAATATCTGCCTCACCTCAGCGCCGGTGTGGAGTGTGACTTTGAAGTTGTGCCTAATTAAGCGGCTGTACAGTTAACCAGCCTAACAATAAGGCATGGGGCAGATCTGAGGGATGTGGATGACAGCTAATGAAACGCAGACACAAAGCAGACCGAACAGACGGAGAGAGGTAACATCTTCAACTGGAGACACTACTGTATCTAATCAGATCATATATTAAACTGTACAATACAGTAGGCAGATAATGAGTAGGATAGAGAGAAAGAGAGGGACACGGTATAAGCTGCTGACATACACACATACATACACGCATTCGGTAAGCTGCATGCTTGAATGTACATTTTTGCATACATACACACAGACAAAATCCACCCATACACTCTGCATGCATTGTGAAAGAGCAGGGTGTGTCTGAGGTTGTTAGTTATAGAAGGTGGTTGGGGTGTTCAGAGTCGGGGTTCCTCCCCCTTCAACCCAGCTGTGAAATGCCTGGCTTGTCTGAGGAATGAGAGACCCTGGAGGGCCAAGGGTCCTGAACAAATGAGCTCCCATAAAACTCCTCTACTTATACAGGGACAGGACACAATGCAGACAAGCAGCCGCCCAAAGCAGCCTTCATGGTAATTTCACTCCGCTATTTACAGTGCCCACCCATGGGTTTCACTAGTCTGTGTTGACGCCAGTCACCTTCATGTGTGGCGCAAGGCATTCATCATATCAGCAGCTGACAGGTCTAAACAAGTCAGTTCACTTTGTTTCCTAACAGCCAACACCAAACAAAAGTGGGAATCTAATGATCTTTTCTAAGAATGTTAACAAAATGGGTCAAATAATATCTAAGCTGTGGTTTTCCCACGCATTTGTGTAACAGAAAGTCTTTGCATAAATATGTTGCATCCTGCACAGTGTTTCTGCACTCAGCTGGGTTGGAAATGAAATAAAAGCTGTATTGTGGGATATGCAGGGGAATGTTTTCAACAAAGCTAATGAAGTTAATTGCTGGAGCTGAAGCACTTTTATGAGCTGCACCTGGTCCATAAATGACTCCTAATGAGGAGCAACTCAGTTGACTTTTAAAATGCCTCCCTCTAGTGGAAGAAAGAAAACCCTTCAAAGCACCAGAGTCACGTCTTGTACTTATCTTCCACAAGCAGAACATGAATCTATTTTCAAGACTCCTACCACTCTAAACTGACAGGGAAAATGAAGCAAAAAACATTCTGTGCAGTAATTAACAAATACATTGTATGTCAATTCAACTGTCACTTTCAGAAACAGGCCACCTCTTTAATATCACAAAAAATATGTAATTTTTTCCATGCCTTTATTCATTTTATTTGTTTTATCAGTTGGCAGCACATTATTACACATTATTACATTCTGAAATTAGCTGGTGGTGTAATCAAAATATGATTCAATTTCATCTCATTTTCAGTCAATACAGGAAATGAATAATGATCCAACATATGTATTAGAATATCATAAAAAAGATAAATAAAATAAAACGCATGCTCAGAATTTCAATTCATTTTCTGAACTAATTTTAGAGTCTAAATCAAATGTAGACTATTACTCTTAATGGAAACAGAAAGCTATTACTAGAGGTTCAGACTGGGGATATATTAATACAGCAAGGCACCTTCATCAAGTTCAAATTATTCCTGAGTGTGCTCCAATTCAGCACAGGCATAGGCTGCTACTTAGGCAATAGAACATAATAACATAAATGACATTGCAGATGTGTTTCACAATCTTCAAGGGAGCAGGCTGCAATACTGTGTTATTTTGAAAGAATGGTAGCAATAGCTTCTTAAAGGTGCTATGTGTATTATTATTATTAACATCAATAACTCATTCCCACATTAATTTTGAGACATTAGTATAATTACCGTAAACATATGAGACCATTGCTAAGAAGATTTGCAGCCTCTACGCTGTGTTTTACATTGTGTGCCGCCGGTTCCGATTTGCGCCTGTGGATTGCTTTACAGCACAAAACAGGAAGAGGGCGCTGTTCTTCCAGAGCAAAAACAGATAAAGTTTTCAGAGTTTCTGGCAATGGCAGATGGTGCAAGCAGTGAAAAAGCCAATGGAAAAATCACATCCAACATGTTTATCCTCTTCAGTAAAGTCAAAGATGCAAGGGGGGGAAGGGTGACACAAATAGTGGGTCTGTGTCAACACAAGCAGCAAACATGGCAGCGAACCCACCAATATTGGCAGTTCGGGGTAATAAAAATCTAAATTATCAGTTACATTCAGACTAATAAAATCAACCCTACTTAAATGTCAATGGCATGACAATACCACTGGTGTGAGATAGAGGCTACCAATCGTCTCCACCATGGTCTCGTTTGTTTATAGTAATTACACCAAGGTATGACAATTAATTTGACAATGATATATTGATGGTTAAAAATGCCACATATGGTACCTTTAAACAACCTCCAACTTGAATTACTGCAGAATTAAGTGAAATCAAAAAAGAAATGAATTTACTGCTAAATATATAAAAGTAGAGCAGTTATACAGTCATGTAGGTATGTGTGTGTGTATACAGACATTTCTCCTTGCTAAATGGAAATGGTGTACAGACATTTGTACTTGGTAGAGGTACAGTATCTCCTCTACAGGTAGAGCGCTGTGCTGATCACCCTGTAAGCCATGGAGAAAGTGATCCCCATGCCCACCATCCAGGACAGACCCCTGCTGGGCTGGGGCAGAGGGGTCACATAGGCGATGGTGTGGCAGATCCGAGAGCCGGCGAACACCCGGAAGTGAAGCAAGGCGGTTGAAAGATCCGGTCCGGTCAGAGCATAGAGCAGACCGACCACAACGAAGGGAATGATGTTCTCCAGGTCATTCTGGTGGCATCTGGAGAAAAAATATCAGTTTAGGGACAACAACTGGTTACATTCAGGTGCCAAAAAAGCAAAAATTATTCTGGACAAAGATGGACTAGTTCCAGAGCACTTTATGTTGTGTTAGTTTAATGTCTCTGTTTTCGTCGTTGGTTGTACCTGCGGACTCGTTCCACATCAGGATCTACACGGATCATTTTCTTGTCTTCTGTGGAGGAAACTAATCTGGTGTCTTCTAAGTTCGCAAACACCTGAAGGGATATGAGAGGGGGGGGGGTCAGGTTTGAAACTATATGGAACTACTCCTCTTTATGAATAAAGTTACAGTGTACCGTGCTTTATGGTGATGTAAAGGCACCTTTCTCGTCAAGCGGAAGTAAGCGGTCATAGGTGCCATGAGCATCATCTTCAGGATGACAATAGTGGTGTAGGTCGAGAAGGCCAGAAAGACCTCGCTGTCGATCATGTGGGTCAGCGCTGCCATTCTGCCTCAGAGAAATCACACTGGAGAACAACAGAAAATGAATATTTAATGCCGCTACAGTCTACATGTCAGAACATCATTGTATCAGAGTAAACATTACAACGTGGCAGTTACAACTTACAACATAAATATTTCAATGGCAAACCTAGCAGCTATGGAAAGAAAACTGACCTATGATCTGTAAAGCAACAACAACCTACAGCATATTGCACACTTTCATCATTTTCTACCTTTAATACTTGTGCTGTCTCATCCAATCTTACTGTTAACATTATTATTGCAGTCGACATACAATGTGCATGCACAGAGTAAGTCGGGCTCTGCGGGCGTTTTCATGTAAAGGAATCCACCAGATTTTGCAGATAGAAAAACTTATCAAGCATCAGTGGAGTGGATGCCTCCTTTCCACATAAACATTGTGCTACACACATTACCTAAAAAGGAGGGAAAACAAGGCCGTGCACAAATGTAAATGGCGTATCCGTATTTTAGCAAACACAACAACGTGATGTGTGCAGTTCAGAGCTTAGCATGCAGTAACTGGGTCTTACCTTGTCTTTGAGACTTTTGCTCCGTCACGGTGAACAGCAAAAAAAGCGAGTGCTTCTGGTGGGCGTTTCTGTCCAAAGTGCAGATAGACATGAATGCTTGGAATTCAACCAAGTTACGTAATGTGCGGTAGGAGCCTTGCCCTGGAACACTAACAGTTTTCACTAGACCTACTATTGTTAATGTCAAGGGTGGAAGGAACACATTACATTTACTCCTGGTGCTGGAATTGAGTAGCTTTTTGTGTCCTTGCACTTTTGGAGCATATTGTTTAGAGTCAGTAATTTTACTTTTACTCAAGTATGCTTTGACTGCAGTGTTGTACTTTGCAACATGTTAAATCACATCCATTAGAGAGTACACATTTTGTTAGCTCTCTATACGCATTGCATCATAAACTGGTGTAATTGTGAAATACATCTACATCAAACCTGTTCAAGCATGTGAAAACATGAAATTAATTTGATTGATGATTTGCTGAAGTAGCCCTTTGTGAAGCATAAAGAGCTGTCCCTTTTTTGGATTCAGGTCTTATTCACTGTAGTAAACCATTAGTATTATACTTAATGAAGACCAACTGGATGCTTCATTGTCGAGGAACCCTTAAGTAATGTTTCACATGGACTTGTAAGCCATTGGTAATAGACATTAATTCATGTCTCTGTAAGTCTGGGGCATGCTTTGTTAATGTTACTAAATGGTTTATTAATGGAAGAGGAAGTTCCAAAACTGAGACAGATCGGTCGTAAATAGGTCATGAACAGAATTTAATTACAGCATTTACAATTGCATTTGTTAATTACTTAGTTAACATGAAGTAACTTATTCATGCCTTAGTTAAGCATTTGTTCACCATTAATTAATGTATTAACACATATAGTTAAACATTAAACATCCATCCAGCTACAGTATTATTGGTTTGTGTTAGCCTGGTTGTTGGCTAGCTAGTTTGCTAGCCTTGCTAGCTACATGGATAAATAGGACAAGAAGCAAAATAAACATTAGTGTAGTAAGGTTATTGAATAAAAGAGATGGGGAATTTACTTTAATCACAGATTGAATAATGACCTGAGTTTCAAAATCTTATTTTTAAGATTATTTTTTTGAACTCTCTCCTTCTACATTGCAAGGTATGTAAAAATGTCTGCTTTATTAAGATGTAACTCAGTTTTTACAAAAGTAATTTTACTTACATTTAAGTAAAATTTCCACCAAGCAATAGTAGTTCTACTTGAGTAGGATATTTTAATATTTTATTTTGTTAATTATAAAGACAATACACAAAGTTGATAGAAACATTTATTAGAAAGACATTTTCCTAGCATGACAATATTTCCAGCAAGTCAGTGTGTATGCAAGGAACTTTTAACACTGAAGTTCACTTAGTTAGATTGCTGCGACATTAAGAGAAATCAAAAAAGGAATGAATTTACTGCAAAATGTATAAAAGTAGAGCGGTTTCACATCGGAATGTGCATGTGTGTACACAGATATTTGTACCTGGTAGAGGCACAGTATCTCCTCTACAGGTAGAGCGCTGTGCTGATCACCCTGTAAGCCATGGAGAAAGTGATCCCCATGCCCACCATCCAGGACAGACCCCTGCTGGGCTGGGGCAGAGGGGTCACATAGGCAATGGTGTGGCAGATCCGAGAGCCGGCGAACACCCGGAAGTTAAGCAAGGCGGTTGAAAGATCCGGTCCGGTCAGAGCGTAGAGCAGACCGACCACAATGAAGGGAATGATGTTCTCCAGGTCATTCTGGTGGCATCTGGCGAACAAAAGCACAAGATATAGTTCATAACAGACTAAAGTTTAAAGTCAAAAGTTGAAATCTCAAGTCAGTGTAATGTCTATATTTCAAAGCTGTGTCGATCGTACCTTCGAACTCGCTCCACATCCGAATTGCTTCGCAGCATCTTCTTCTTCTCCTCTTCAGGTTTTCCAACCACATCTTCCTCGTTTGCGAAGGCCTTTATGGGACAGAATGGATTCTTTTTACTAGGTTTTACTTTTGCCGGTGTATTGAGGGCATTGCAGTTTTGTTTAACTAACTTTAAGATACTAGGTGTAGCCTACCCCTCGTGTGAAGCGGAAGTACCCGGTCATGGGCCCCATCAGCATCATCTTCAGGATGACAATAGTGGCATAGGTAGAGAAGGCCAGGAACACCTCGTCTTCCATCAACTGTGCCATCTCTGCTGGTTTTAACCTGGATGACAAACAGGAAGCGCATGAAGGTTTGAAGGGCATGTAGACATGTATACACCTTAATCCAACTGACTCTATCAGAGGATTCGCGGCTTTTTGCCAACTGCTTGACGATGTACGCTCTGCCTTCCAGCGCTCGCAAACTTGTTTACAGAGGAAAAAGATGACAAGTCAGACCAGCAGAACAAGCCCCAACATTTATCATGATCAGGATTTTGAGGGAAATGGATATCATGAGGTTTTCAATAAAGGCTTAAACTGTCCATGTGCTCCAGTGATTCTCCTTTGTCCTGTTAATCGGACTTTGCTCCGCAGCATGTAAACAGGAATATGAATGGAATAGTTCTACAAGCGAACCATGTAAACTTAAGCTTACTTGTCTTATTTAGAATAAGGCCAATAGTCGGATTATTGTTGTTCATGTAAATTTAGTCAATATCTAACTCTAATTTTAAAATGTAATAACAAAGGTGTACAAAAAAAATTGAGCAAAAGGTTCTTCTTTTATACACAATTAAAAAAAAAATTTCAGACAGTATTAGTATCAGCCTTTAGAAACTGTCTATCCTACTAGAAATGTGACCGCAGTGTGGGCGGTGCCTCTGCTCTGTTTCTTCATGATAGTGAATGGAAAATACATGATAAATGTGTAACATGATAAATGCATTGAATGTGCACACCGATCAAGGCAAACAGAAACAGCCTTTCCCTCTTGCTGCAACAAAACTACTGACAAAACAGGTTTCAGCTTGTACTTCTTTGCATAGGAGTTTCACAACAAACTGCCCCCCTGGAAGAAGTAAATTCATGTGCAAAACCTGACATTCTTAGAGGTATAGCCAAACTAAACATAGCTAGACTATCCATTGTAATAAATAAGGTAGAATTTAGACTGTAAAAGCTTGTCTTACCACCTGTGGTGACTGTTTAGAAGTGGAGCAGGCTGGGATCTGTTACATAAAGGGAAGCCGACCTGTCACCCAGTAACTGAGGAGGCGGGCCAACTATATCTGCAAAACAAACTGGAGGAGCATTAGAAACCTGTGTGTGTGTGTCTGCGTGTGTGTGTGCTTATATTTATATGCTTATGCAAATCAAATGGCCTCACAAAGACAGAAAGATAAATAAATCCTCTAATGAATGTACCATAGTCAATGAAGGTCCTCATAAGTATAGTAATACACACTGCAAAAAATGTCCATTTTAACAAATTATTTACTCTGGTTTTTCGGCTTAAAAATGAAAAAATGACCAGCATAAAATTATTGAAACAAGTTGATATGCATTAGAAACAAGTCAATCTGTCTCACATCATTGGCAGATTTTTAACATGTGTTTTTTTTAAAAAGAAATAGACTATTTAATTAAATGACTTGGTAAGATTTATATTTTTGCAGTGTGTGTGTGTCCATGGACTAAAACAGGAAAATATAAAGAGCAAAACATGAACTCACAGCATGATGTGACATTATTGATTCACATATCTGATGACAGGTAGGTATGGAGGGCTAACAGTCTGCCACCCATGATGCTGTATGGCGACCCACAGAAACATGCTGTGGTTTAATGTTACGGGACAAATAGATACAAGAGAACAGCCATTCCAACAGCCTGCATTATAAATGTTCAGTAAGAGTCAGAATTGGTCCTGAGACTGGATAGGAGGATATTCTTTGTGATTGGTATAGATTTAATAGGGCAAATCAACAAGGGATAATGGCTTTTACCTGGATTCAGCTCATCAGTGTACTTCATGAAAAGACTAAGTTCAAGGTGAAATTGAAGTAGGCTCTGTTATTATGAATGAGGCACTAGTTAATATTCAGTATGCATGTGAGCTGTTTCAACATGCTTCAGTTTGACCTGTGCCACATATAGAGTGAAGACCCTCGACATACTAGCAGGTCTGATTAGAAGGTCAGATTGTATTACTTGGCCTGCAGTGTAAATACAACCACAGTAATACAGTACTGTACATATTGAAGGCTGGAAGTAATAAATTATAATTATTCTCATTACTGTGATTACCTAGCCTACAGTATTCTCAGTAGGTCAAAAGATATGGTGGAGGGATGAATTTATAATCTTTTCATTCCCCAGTTGGTTTGTTGTTGTCCCCTGCATTCAGCCCCATGTTTAATGTTCTTAAAAAAGCACCACACCTTATAAACGTTGAGGTTAGTTTGTTATCTGGAATATTATTATCTTTGGAAACTAGTGTAGCCAGATTAACTAGATCTATTACCACATTTCCATTAGTCAGAACCTGCTGAACTGCCCAGTTTCCATTAGATACAGAGCTAATCGGGCTAACGCTAGTATGCTTGTTGCTATGTTGAGCCGCTGTAGTGGCAGGATGCTAACTGTGGCTAATTTAGCCGCTGAGAAATTATCACTTGGATTATCACTTAGATTTGGTGTAGTTTTATGGTGTTTTCTGGATTCTATTCTGAATATACAGTATATGTACAGAGAGCAGATTTAAGCTAGCTGACACAGAGAGAGAGAGATTCAGCCTTGTTTCTAGTAGGCTAGCGCTATGATAGTCATGCCACATGGCCATGAGTAATTTCTGCAGGTCCTGTCACACTACTCCTGACTTGTGTTGTTCGAAGTTATTACAGTGTTGAACTGTTTGAGACATAGACTGTGGAAAAAGATGGATGTAGTGAGTGTGACGTCACCCACAGGATTCTGTAGGGCCGTTTTGAATGCATTGTTTAGGCTGTGCACATTCCCAAGAACCCTGCATACAACAGTAGGCAGTACAGTAGAAGTCAAACAAGCATCAATCAACTGGAGGATGCGCTTCACAACCACAAACCAGGAAGTAGCTCGGTGATTTTCTAACTGTAGTGGCTAAGTCAACGCTCTAGGCGATTCTCTTTGTGGACTTTGGTGTTGACAGGTTTAGAAAGTCAATGTAATTTCACTCATTCCAATAATTTCAGCATAGTAACAGTAATTCTACTTGAGTAACATACTTTGATACTGCTTCCATCCCTGTACACATGTCTGTCTATGTGTGCTTTCTGTGTCACTTTTAATGGGTTATATTTCATATTTCAGGCTCCAAAGGTCACATGTTGTGTTTGTGCTGAGTCACACTGTGTAGTCAGAATTGTTGAACTGTTATTTTCATGATGCCCATCTTTTGTTGTTGGTTGGCCTATTTTGGTCTTATCCAAGCCAAAACTATTCTCTAAATTAATTTAGCAGCTGATGAACAAACTGGCTGTCGGAATTACAGTTACCATTAGGGACTATACTGATATTCAAGGTGTACTCTCAGGTTATACTAGCATTTTTGCACACCCTATATACAGTATATATATGATGTAATTTTTCATCAATCTCGCATTGTCTTTGTCTCTACTGCCACTGTTTTTTGTTTTTTTTTACATCCTATTAATGCTGGAATCCAGACTTTTTACACATTTTCATTCACACATTTCTACTTAATCTGTCTGAGCATTGGAATTGTTGGTCAAGTATGTTTATATAATCCTCATTTGCCCTACTCTTTATATTTAAATCCAATTTTTCTTTGCTGTATCCTATTATTTGCTGCTGTAACGACCCCATTTCCCCATGAGGATCATATAAATGAAATCAAATTTAATTGAATCTATATTGTTTTAATGACAACGCCTCTGTGGATTACACCGCTGCTTTCAATGCAATCAATGTCTCTCTTCTGTTTATTCATCCTTCCATCAAATCTCACCGAACACACCATCTCCAGAGTTTGGCTAGACTTCAGCTGGGTAAAGTCAGAATCACTTTTGTCTCAAAATCCCTGTCATTTTCCTTTAATCAAGCGTGTGTCACGTCTGTATTTTTTGTCAGCCAGGTGTTGGAAACGCTCAGCCTCAGCTCCAACAAAGAGTGATGTCTTGCCAGCGTGAGACGCTTTGAAAAGTACGCGCAAAACACCCTATAAAGAGACCGATCTCGTTATTTCTCCCCCTTCAACCAGCCCCACTCCCTCTGACGTCCCAATAAGCCCAGTATAGTCTTTGCTGGGAGGGTATTTACCAGTTTGGGAAGGGGGGGGTGGGGGGAGGAGGAGCGCTGCCTTGTTACGGGGAATTGTGACTGAGCGGCGTCTGCCTAAGAGGAACAGGATGTTGGGAATGTCTCTATTTGGCCCGAGGCGTGTTCTCCATGATTTGACATGCTGATACATCTGCAAGCATGATGTTAATGACAGGTGACAAGCTCAGAGACGATGTTAGTTTTTCTCAACTACTCTCATTCTCACTGTGCCCTACATAGTGATGGTTGGTTGATTATTGCAGTGATTGCGATAATGATCGTTTATGGTAGGACTTTGTAATGCTGCACAAGCTGCCCTTTAGTTCCTCCCTGTAGACCGTTTCATGACTCCTCACTGGAGATCTTAGAAGTCATATGAATGACAAATACAGCGCTTTTTTCTATTCTGCCTAAAAGTTGAGTGAATTGCTAGTTTCTCTTCTTTTCTCATGGCCTGTTTTCAATCTCTGGTTATCATTCGTCAATGTTTTCACACCATTTAAAAAGGCAAATCAATCACAATTACAGTAAGAACAAATTAAGACATTTTTCTGGTCAGTTGGTTATTTGTTGAGTCAGAAAATATAATATTATTTGTGGCATAAGTGCCTGTGCAATTTCCACAGACTTATGTAAAACAGCTCAAAGCACAAAATAACTTTGGCAAGACTTCATGTTCTTAATCAGGCTGAGCTGTCATCTGACTCAAAAACACAAAAAACAGAATACTCTTTAGTTTAGTAATAATAATAATATTTATAATTTATATAGCAGCTATCTAAAAGCAGAGTTTACAAAGTTCTTTATAGGAAGGCATAAAAACAAGAATAATAAAATATAGGAGGAGGAGATAAAAATGGGAAAAACATTGGTTTGAATAAAAATAAGGTTTTGCAAGTTTTTTTGGCAGTAAAATTTAATTTTCAAACGCATCAGCCAGTTTACTATTTGTGTTGATTTGTCTTGTTGGGAGCTATCAGAGGTCAATGCACAGTGATCATACATCATGTAAACCTATTGGCAGCGGAATCTGATTGTTTCACTCCCTGCACTGATCACATTCACTCCACTGTCTATGCTTTCCAATCCGAAGCACACCCAAATGAAATATAAGCGAAATGTCACAGATGGATCTTAGATAGCCGCATCATAGTCGTCATCCTTTGTGTAGCAGATTCCCCAGGAAAAATAATGTCCTGTGATTTCCCACAAAGAGCAGTAATGGCAAACAGTTGCATTGATTCCTCACCAGCCTGGCCAGTAATTGGGATGCTGGCTGCGATATGCTGCCATTGATTTCTTATGGTAGCCAGGTTATGCTGGTGGTGTAGGACAACAATGACTAAATAACAGCCCGGCCAATGATCTTAATGCCAGAAGCCAAGCACAGGTATTGATTTTATTACGGAATGCCTCCTAGGTTCTAGGCACATACATTTTTTTATTGATCAGCGGCGGTGTCCACATTACTTTCAGCACTGTCACATGCAGCCAATCAATGGCAGCAGAATGCTGAGTGCATGGGATTGCATAGGTACAGTGGGGTGCAATAAATTTGGCGGCATATAATCAGGGTTTGGAAGGTGACCCCGATTGACAGAATTGATAAGTGTGAGTGTTTTCACTGCAACCTGTGGGATAAAGCGTAGATATTGAGTGATTAACTTGTCTGATTGGGTTTCATTTGACCCTATTCATATCTTTGTGGCCCGAGGGCAGCGAGCGAATAAGGAATCAGACCAGCACCCAGGCAGTAGAAACTCCTAAGATAAGACTCTATTAATGATAGGTTGGTAGTAATTTGTTCAGCCTAAACCACAGAGCAGAGGAATCATTCCCAGTATAGTCACATAATGACACTAAAATAATGGTTAAATCCGCAATGCTAATAATGGTTTTGTTTTGCTGAACGAGCAAATACATAGTTGTTGTACGTTGTTATCATAAAAGTGTAACTTTCATGTAAGTTCAAAGTTTGAGAATTAGATATTTGGTCGGGTAAAAATACAAATCAAAGAATCGGATTTGTCCGAAATGCCTGCCACTACATTCACCACCACAGATTTACTTCTCTGACTCTTTAACTGTTCAGCGCTTTAATATTTTATGTCATCGGATGTTTGTTTATTTTGATTTGTACATCTGATAGGAGTAATGCCTCTTCTGCTGACTGTGTCTCCACACTCTGTATGAGCGGTCCACAGTGGGGGTAGGCCAATACCTATATTTTGGGATTTAAGCTGTTAATCGCCGATATTCTGTGCAGATATTTAATATTTATGTATTTTTTTCCATTTTCATGCCTAAAATAAGTATTCCGTGTTGCCTCCAGAGTTATATTCTTGTCAGAGTGGAAAAGCCTCTGAAACAGCATTTAGACCATCATGGGACACAAAAACTCTCCATTGAAACTCTTTAAGGCAGGATGACCCACCACACCTATTCAATGCTAGGGAAACTCTAGGATACATTACTGCCTTTAAATGTACAATGAATTTACAGAAAACATTATTGAACTATGAAATGAATAAATTAAATGTGTGAAGAAAATCAATGTCATGTCAGGTTTTTCTGTAGCTGTGGAACCTCTATCATATCAGAGGTAGATGACACTGAAGTAGCTGATCTGATATATAATAAAAGGCCAATATCGGCAAACTAATATATCAGTGTAACCCTAATAGATGAGTGATGTTTTTATGTAGTAACACTTAAATAAGACACAAATCTATCTAATCTAACACACACACACATTCTTACACAAAGACATAGTGTGTTTGTAATGGTCTTCCCTAATGGGGGTGGCCTGCCCCGGTGCTTGGGGTGCTGCGACTGGCTGCCCGCGGACCTTTCCCTTCCAAATGGCTCTTAATGAAGAAGCTCATTAAGGATCAGCGGTTGCTCTGCACTCTTAATGAGGGCCACACAGCTGCTCATTAGGCTCAGGCCTTTAGGCTTTGTCTTTTCACCAACCACTGATAATACATCAGCGCAGCACCTAAAAACATTACATCCGCCTATTTAGCGACCTATTCTGTTGAGGTGGTCGGACGTGTCGCTGGTTCGGCTGGCTGCGGGAGGCCGTTTAGCAAGTAAAACAGACATTCGGGCAAGTTTAGCACATCTGACGGCATTCAATAAAAGCAATGTCATTGGCTGTTTGAAGGGCAGATGTGTTTGAAACTGAAAAACTGTAAAAGGACCAGGGGCCAAGATCTCAGAAGTTCTTCTTCTTCGTTGGAATCTTTCTGCTCTGTTTACCGGTACCGAGACGATCACTGACAATCTATTAGTGATAAAGGTGAGTTGCTGCCTGCAGGACGCAGCAGCAGAGATAGGTCTAACGATGAAGACAAGCATGGTTTTTGCTATAAGACGTCAACATGGCGAAGACATAACAGCTCAATCATCCCTGCTGCCTACAATCTCATTGTTATTAAATGCTGGGATAATTGAACTGCTTCCAACCCATGTAATATACATTGTGAGGGATGCACATTGATAAGAGTGAACTTCCTTCACTTGCCGGGGCAGCCTTTTAGAGAAGGTTGATGGGCGGACGTGGATAGAAAATCTAAATGAGTCATGCCTGCATCGCACTCTAAGTGATTAGGGATGTGTCATCAAACCCTCCGTATCTCTCTTTCACTTTGGGCCTTCATCTGCCCAGCCGGCTGAGTTTAGTGAATAATAAGGAAGTCTCAAACAGCATTACTGGCTATTCTACATGCTGAGAGAATGTGCCCTGCTTCGCCAGTGACCAGAAGGACATGCCTATGGATGATTTCTCCCAAGTGATCTTGTTTCAGACCTTATTAGCAGAGGCGTCTGGCCCTACTGTGAGTGTGGTCACACGCATAATGTACTGCGCTAGGCTTCTGTTAACGTATGGCAGACGGCATTCACGTTGGGCGTCCCTTTCATCTGAAGACCTCCTTATTTATCACATCGTGCATTGATGACCTTGGCACTTGGCATTAGCGCAGTGAGCTTTTACAAGTCTTCATCATAGTCATGTTCCCGCACTCTTTTGCAGAGATTCCTTCTCTGGGCACATTCACACCAAGCATGTTTGGAGCAGTTTATTGGAACTTGGGAGCATTTCCTCCTTCAGTTCAGTTTGTTTGGTCAGGTGAGAACAATACTAGTCTGATATTCAGACTGAATGGCCATTTCATTACCACTCCATTATTCAGCCTGAGATTGCCTCCTCGATAGTGTGTGCAGGGGGTTGATTTTCCCCTAACCAATCACTAGTGACTGACGCATCTGACTTATGTTCAGTTGACAGGGGGCAGCCAGTTAGCCACTACATCACCATCATGAACTTTACCAAGAATGTTGGTCGAATTTGACAAAAACATCATCTTTGCAAAGACAATATGTTGGTAAGGGGGTGATTCCAACAAATCTATTTTGCCAAAACGGCAATGGAAAACCGTTGCGCGAATGGTTCATACTTTAGTCCCGCCCGCAAAGGTGCTGATTGGCTCAATCGTTTCTCTCTGAGAACAAGCCGTTGACTAGAGCAACACCAGACTCTCTGAATCGCTCAACAAGATCTGAAAAGTGGGCGGGACGTGGTTCAGGAGTCTGGAACCAGGCTAGAACAATGCTATTCGAACTCCGATGGCACCAGATGCTTGGCACCAAATTTGGACTCAAGATGAGTCGAATACTTAAATGCAACAAAGTCAACTTTTCCGCTATGGTTCGGACCAAAGAAAGCCGAATGCGGGTGTGATCGCACCCTTAGACTAATGCCTAACAACGTTGTCAGTGACACATTAGCTACAGTTGAACGTTGTCAACGGCCTCAAAGGATCCTCATATAAAAGCTCAACATATCAAAGTACTTTTCTAAGTTTTTCCCAGTGAGCGAGCAGGCAGCGTGGAACCATGGGGTAATCTGGAGGAGCTGATATCGATGCAACCAAGTCTCCTGCACAAATTGAGATAATTGCGGACGGCGGGCTATACTGAGTGGTCAGGGTGTTTTCGTCGGTCGCGGCTCTCCTTTCCTCGCCGGTGTTCAGCAGAACAAAAGCAATGCACTCTGGGTGATCAGGCCGGCGAGGCCCCCGCGCGGCAGGGGGGCTGCGCCTCATTAGGGCGCTATTTTAACAAAGCGCTTTCCTTCCACGCTGCAGAGCAGCATGTAACCGCGGCTCACACATCCTCCTGCTTTCTCTCTCACCCCTCACAAAGGGATATAAATCTCCTTTGGGCAGGATAATTACAGAGATAATTTTATCCGTAATGATGCTTGTCAGTCAGGAGTGCTGATGAAATTAAAGAACTTGTTCTCTGTGAAATTTCTCCCCCAGATTTATCCCCAGATTTATGTGTCAGGGAAAAAGAAGAAAAGGAACAGAGAAACTAAGACTCTGAGAAACTTTTTCCTTCTACAGCGCGGTGACTCCATAAATTCCCATGGGAGGAACCGTGTATACATTCCTCACCTGGCCTCAAGCCCCAAGTCAAGCTTATATCAATTTAAGGAAAGGTTACAGGCGGACAAATGGTCATTGTTAACATAATATTAACATTATTCACCATGACAAAAGTGCTCTAGTGCTGTGGCAGAACATAATGTGCTCATTGTGTGGCTTTGTCATCACAGTACATCATTCAACTTGACACTTAATTTGCTGTTCACACATACATACGGCAGTAAATATGCAGACATTTCTGTTGTGGGCAAATCTTGGGAATCCAGGACAGGCCTTTTAACAAAAGAGTGTACTTGATCATGTACTGTAGGAGAGGAAGCTAGAGGAAGTCAGCCCCTCGTCCTAGCAGCAGTGAAACGGCACACTTTGATCTTGAATCCGAATTCTCCTGACTTGTCTTAGTTTTTTAAAAAGGGCTACTTAAATTATTTCCGAGATACTGTTATGAGGCTCAGTGGCAAAGGTAAAGGCCTCCCGTGGATAAGAGGAGATAAAAGCAAAAAAACAAAAGACATCACTGCCTGAACGTTATAATATTTAGCATAAGCAGCGCCAAACATTCCTTTAAGGAATACATGTCTTGTGCTTTCTTTTAAAAAATTAACGTGGAGGAATTGGGACCCTGTTACCCGTTGTATCACTCAACAAAGGCGACTGAACAATCGCTTATGTCAAACTTTGACAATGACAGAATTAGAGCAGGGTTTCTCAGCTCCCTGTCCCCCACAGGGAACCTGGCACACACAACTCCGAAAAGAAAGTTTACTTTCGTTGTCATTTGAAATTACACTCATTTGCATTTGCCGGGAGAACGGGGCCACATGAAAAACAATGATGCCACCAAGAGGGGCGAGAAGAGACGCGGCGCATCTTTTGAAATGGAACCACGGAGCGCTTCAATGGGATGTGCAGTGTTGTCTGGTGATCACCCCTACAGTGTTTTAAAGAATCAGTAATGCAGGAGACGGAGAGACGTATCCAGATGGCTTCCAGAGATCTGCCTTCATCTTCTGCTTCAGGATTCGGGTGCGACCATCGGATACTCCGCGTCCCACTTCCAGTTGTTTTGTCATTAGCTTGAACAGACTATTTCGGGGGGCCGTGCGCGGGTCTCTGCAAACTGCATTGTTAAGTCATCAACGTCACACACGAGTGGTTGAACTGCGCAACTTTGTCTCAAAATGAATAACCTTTGAATGGAGGAACATTAAAAGAAAAAAGGCGAAGAAAGGAAATGAAAGGAAAATCAATGAGGGTGGATTTTAGTCTGAGCGGCGCAGTGTGAAAAATACAGCAGAGCATTTCACATGCCGCTGAGCCCAACACTGACCTCCATACAGCGATCTCTCCGCCAGCAGATCAATTGACAGGACGGAGGCCACCGGGGCATTGATTGATTAATCAAAGCTAATGTTCTTTTGATCAGCGGGGCTGCCCTGTTAACCGGCAAAGGCAAAGTAAAGCAGCATGTTTTATTTACTTGTTCGCAGTCCCTTGTTGACTCCCGCTGCACACTTCAAAGAGCCTGTGACAATTCTGTCATAGCCTTGATTGATAGAAAAAAAGTTTTCTTTAAATTCCCAACAGATGCATTCACCAGCATGGATTTGTTTAATCGTTAGCAGTTTGCTCTTTCCTAATATATCTCTGGAATAAGAAAGACTCATGTTTTCTTCATGACAGATTTTTTTCAGCGTCGTCTTGTGTATTGTCCTCTTTTTACTGTGTGCTGTGTTGTGCTCTCCGCACAGCTACAGAAGCATCACATTTGCACACAATCTCTTTCTTTGTTTCCAGTAGTTCTAGTATTATTTGGTGATTTTAGTGTTGCTTTTCAATGGAATTCGTACCACTTTGTAATAGCGCGGTCTTTGTAGTGCATGAGCCATTTCTGAAAGGAGCATGTTGATTTTGCTGTAAGATAAATGAGAGATTGGTTTGTCACTGCATCAAGGCTTTATTGAATCCTGGGCCACGGCTACACAATGGAACCAATTTAAGAGAGAAGAAGCCAACAGGAAAGGAGAATAGGTCTAAGTGAAGCTTAAGGGCAATCCAGTCCTAATCAGCCTCCCTACCGTTTTCCCCAGCATGCACGGGGAGCTGGAGCTGGTTCCTGACCACAACAAGGCAATCAGCATCACACATTATGTGTTGCGTGCTGTGGGGGGGACTGCCGGCATCAAAGCATTTGATAACAAATTCAAGGTTGTTAATGTGCTCCAGAGTGAACCAAGTCCTTTTTTTTTTTCTTTTTATCAAGGTTTATAATAGAAAAAAATGTTTCTCTCTTTGACTCCCCAACTCTGTTTTGCTTTGCCACTGTGCTGTATTGAAGGGAATGACAAGGTCTTCTGCTGAATCCTCGCAGTTCAGACCATCTCACTCTCCCAGTTTGCAAACAGAAGTTGTTTCATTTTTAATGATCTCCTCAAGTGCAGATATTCAGGTCTTCCTTCGCTTAAGGACACCCCCCCTCCCCCTTCCCGCACCTCCGTTTATTCTCACAAACTTGAGGCCGTCTTGAAAGCGCTGCTTATAATTTCTGAGGAGAATGCAGCTCCATCTTTCTTCATTTGAGAGGCCCTCCACTCCCTCCCCGCCCTTGAGTTTCTCCAATGTCAGCGCTCACTTCAAAAGCCTCGGAATGAGCTCTGAGGACTCCATTGAGATTTCCCATTGCAAACAATTATTCCGTCCATGGTTCTTTGACAGAGATTTCTCTAGATTTATATTACTAGGCCATGAATCAAATTTCTCTCTGTCCCAGCGGTGCCTTGTGCTTCACAGTGGTTATGCTATTGACCCAAACCTTGAGCTGAATGTAGATGATTCTCTGTAGAGGGATCTAGGATCTGTTTTAACTCCAAACAGGCCGGCCAGGATTGAGATTTGGGGAGCTGATTTCCGAGTTTAGATACAGGAGATTTCTCATCGCGCCGATTTCTGCATTTGGTCTCTTTGCTTTGCATCCTCACATTCTGAGTTTGTGGGCTCCCCTTGGGTTGAGGTAGCCTGAGCAGTTCAAAGTTCACAACTACTATGCAACTTTTAACTCTCTGTCTCTGCCCCCCCCCCCCAACCCTCCTTCTTCCCTCTCTCCCTGATATCCACCACCCTATCTGCCCTCTGTACCTGGGACATCCACCTGGGCCGGGGGGTCTTTCATGGTGTGCGGCTGCATCATCCAAAATAGATAAGAAAGCCTCTCTCTTGCTATAGGAAAGTGTTGTGAAGTCTCCCCAGCAGTGGTCCCACACAACCTGCCAATGAGAACAAGGGATGGTGCTTTAAAGAAGCCCCGACTGAAACGCAGCGCACCTCCCTCAGGTAACCACCCACACTGAAGAGAGAGGCGCTTCAGCCATGTCCTGAAGGAAATATGAGGCTGAGTAAACATGGCTGAATAAATAAATGCATAAACTTTCTTTATTCTGAATTTGAGATTATGGCTGGAGGATTCACAGGTGAAGTTTTAAACCGAAACCAGGCCCACTCGAGATGTGTTGCATCAGAGGCAGAATCTGCTACCGGGCTAACTGTTTGTCAGGCAAGCAAGCCTGTAAATCCAACAGATTTCACTACTATTTGTTATATTGTTGAGGGAGAGAGAGAGCTTTACTGTCTCTAAAAGCATTTCATCATATTTCCACGATCTTACGCAATTTAAAGCATTTCTAATCAATTTCAATTAAATCAAGTCATAGTCAAATATAGCTCAGGCAAATAAATCATTACCATGAAGTCATTGTCAGTCTAGAGGTCTGATAGTAAACGGTCTGTCATTTCACTACCTTTCACATTGCACTTCTGCGGGTTGGACCCTTGGCTGAATCAATGGTGATCAACTTCTATAATGAATAAGAGTTGTGAAACTCTGTGTGCCAGTGTCTGTGGAGACAGGTGAGCCCCGGTCTGTTTTGATCTTTCAAACATGTATTCCATCTCTTCTCCACCACAAGGGAGCCTCCAACCAAGGTCAGCGCTCAAAGGCAGGGTACACCATGGGAAATGAGCCTGTGTGAGTGTGCGCTCGCCTCCCGCTTTTGTGGGATCAGCAAGGCATCAGAAGGATCGGACTGACACTAGTGAAGTCCCCCGGTATCACCTATCACTACCTGTTTCTGCCGCAGAGGAAACCAAAGGCCCGCTCTAATTGTATCATTAATATCATTGCAGTCTGAGGGCCAATTATTCTCTCTCTGAGTTTCACCTGCCCCAACCTTGAATTAGGCTCTGCTAGGATATCTAAGTACAGACTTGCTGTGTTAATGACAGTAGAGGATTTGAGCCATCTGTGATCAAAGCTGTATGGATATTGGATATTTGCCTAAAGATGCAGCCAATTCTACCACATGGATGTGCAACAAGCCTCAAATGTCTCCTAATAAGGAAGCCATGCTGTATAATGTATTTAAAGGGGCATTAAGTAAATTATTACTTTTATCAACCTCTATCAGCGACCAGTAGGAATTGCAACAACATGGACAGGTTTCTGTCAGAAAGGTGGCCTGTAATGGACATAAATAATACAATTTCCCAATAGAGAGGAGTAAGCTAGCTAATTAGAGCAGAGATCCAATATCTAGTGAAGAGGTAATACATCACCATGTTAAAAACTGGAATAATAATACTTTGTCATTTGCTTTTTCTAATAAGGAAGTCATGCAGTATAGGGGAGAGCAGGGTAAGATGAGCCAGTTGTTACTCAAAGTGTTATCTTGGCAAGGAAAAATGAGACAGAACTAAAACAAATGCTTCCACCCATATTTCAGGATGTCGACTTTCAAATGAACTGGTAAGAATGCAGCTAAACGTAAGAAGAATGAAAATACAACTTCTTAAAATCCCTTACCCCTTGGCTTTTGGCTCAACTTACCCCATAGCCACCTCTTTGAAAAAAGTCTACACACTAGTTCACTGTTAACCTTTTGCCAATTTATTTGTGTGGTTTTAGTCATTGGTAATAGACCAACATTTATTGTATATATGTTTGACGAACAAAAACGAAACAGGATGGACAAACCCCATCTTTATTCGTCACATGCAACCATCAACGTATGCACACACACACACGCTTAATGGTGCCATGAAATTTGTCATCCGCGTTTCTCCCATCCTGGCTCGTCCTTCCTCCACGGGGCAGGCCAGGAGCGGTGGGCAGCTTACAGCGCCCAGGCGGGAATCGAACCCAGGACCTTCATGCTGTGAGGCGACAGCACTACCACTGCACCACCATCCCACAACTGTAGATAAATTGCTATTGAGACAACAGCCATTAAACAATGAATGTAAAAAATGTACTTGGGCTGCATCGCAGCCATGTTGAAATGGAAGTCTCTTCCTAAATGCCTGGTCACATGACATATATTGTATATTATTGTTAGGATACAGGGGGCTCAACTTACCCACCAACTCATCTTACCCCGCTCTCCCCTAATGTATTTAAGATATGGTCTTTTACATATAATGCCACTCATTAAATATGGAAATAGGCAGCCATGCACATATTGTCATTTATTTTAGTTAGGATGCAGTAATGGGTTTCATTACATTGTGCCAACAGGGTCCATTGTCTATTAATTATGCTTAATGTAATTGGTGCAAGAGGTGTGTTCCTCTGTACATTGTACCAGACAAATTAATGTGCTGGCACTGGAAACAGGCCCAATCAATACTGGCCTGCACTGGTCCATCACAGCTGACAGGTGTAGACATATTCGCTGGTCATCAGTGTGGCACATTACCATGTCTTTATTTCGCCCCATGCATTTCCCATTACAGCATGCTAGCCACTCTTGCGCCATATGCTGCTGTCTTGGAGATAGCTAAAGAATTTATTAGCCCAAAGGAAAATTCATCAGAAGTTTTGTTAAAGCCTTTAATACTTGTGAAGATTATTTATGTATAGTGGCTGTTTCACACATTTCATATTAGAGGAATATTTGAATGTGGAATGACATGAATCCAAGATTTATTTACATATCTTCTGATGCAATATGAATTTGTTAAGACCACTAAGATTTATTGATGCTCTGGGAAAGATGAAAAAAGATACAAATATGGATATGTGAAGTCCTTGTTTAAAACGTCCTCTGTACATTTCAAGTGTTTACTTTTTAACAGGCCATTTTATTCAATATTATTTTTTCCAAAATCAATTATTTTTTTGCTAATGTTTTTTTTTATTATTATTATTCATTCAATTTGACTAAGTCTAAAATTATGCCTCACCCATTGGACATGTGAAATATCAATCACACACAGTGGCATCATTCTTCAGCCCTGCTGTGTGAAGGGGAATAGAGAAGCTGGATCCTGGGATATTTATAAAACCATGTACAATGTGTTTCTTCTGAAGCCACAAACAGCATGACAAATCCCAGTTCTGGCTGATAATGGATAGTCAAGCCATTACTGACGCTGTCCCATGCCCGGCCATTTCTTCTTCATCATAAACTATGTGTGGGGCGTTTGCGGTTCAGAAAGTGTCGTTTTTCACACCTGCTTCAGGCTAAAGAAACACTGATGAATTAAACAACAGAAAACCAATCAATCTGAGTGAGCCGATTTGTCAGGTGTGAGCGACTGGCTCACCGGCCTGATGACAAATTCAGCCCCGGCTGCTGGTGGCTGTTCGTCCAAACCAATGTGAACTTCTGGGAGGCTGGAGGTGCAACCTAACCCGCACACTGTCAAATAACAGACTATCCAATTCACTTCAAACCGCTCGCCTCATGTTCTGCAGCTACACAGCAGCTCCTAACTTTTTTTTTGCCATTGAAATCCACAGTGAGGTTAGAAAAGTCCTGCTTGGTCAAAATTTGAAAAATTTAATTGTGAATTTTCCCATAAATGTACCATGTGACAGAATGTAAAATTATTATTATTCCACTGTGAGGCAGAAATTAAGCTATACTTGTTAGGTAATTACGTATTTCCAGACTGCATTTGTAGTTCTAACTTTCAAAATTAAAATTTTAAAGGTTCACATTTTTTAATTTAAGAGGTCCCATATTATTCAGTTCTCATGACAGTGTTTTCAGATTCATGATGGTGTCTTCAAACTATGGCTCAGGATCAGAATGATCTTCATGATGTTTTGCAAATAAATGTAGTTAAATGCAGTTTAATGAAAAGTTTAATTGAATTAGTTAACTGAACAAATGTGAAGAAGTCCTCACAATACTGGACCCTGATTGGCCAACAGCAGCAGCTGTCAGCCAATGATTCTGAATTCTGAATGAGGTAAACTGGAGGCTTTCCAGTTTCCAAATGCTACAAACTTGCCTGATTGGACAGATTTCAGTGATTCATTTGTGAGGGGAGCCAATCAGGACCAAATCCAGTTGTGATGCATTTTACTGGATTTAGTCTGAAACTGCCTAGAAACAAGCGTGAATTCGCAATAGCTGCGACCACGTACACGCATGCGTACACGTGTGGGGAAATTTTTGTGGACCAACCAACCAACCAACCGACCGACCGACCGACCGACAGACAGAGCGAGCTATAGAGCTGCTGGTCGCAGCTAAAAATAAGGGGTGGACTTTTGAAAATGCAATAACTTTAAATTTAACAACTCAAACAAAATTTCATTATAGCAGTGTCTTCATTAAGCACCTTTGATCATATAGGAAAATTCCAATTGCTATAATAGGGCTCTTAAAAAAAAATAATAATAATAAACACACACTTGCCTCTCAGTCAAATGAAACCAGACTGGACCAAAGAGCATCATCTAAACCTGAGCTGCAACACAGACTGTGAGCATCTCTGATAGAGTTTTAATGGTCCTGTAGCAGTCTACCCCTCTACTCTGTGCGTGTGTGTGTGTGTGTGTGTGTGTGTGTGTGTGTGTGTATGTGTGTGTGATAGGGATCTTTATGGATGGCCAGGAGAATCAATCCAGTTCCAGCCTCCATGCCTCTGTCTTATCAAGTGGCAGAGTGCTGACCGATGGTCCAGATTTGAGATGATCTACATGCCTTTATGTAAGTGGGACTAATCCATCAAGACTCAGACAACAGATGCTCACTCCATCACTCCAGCGCACACACCTCACACAGAGGTGTTTTTTTTTTAATCCAGCCTAAAAAAAACTATTTTCCTGTAATGTTGTGGAAGTTTGCATAATTTTTTACACCAGAAGAGGCATCATAAACGGTTTGACTCTCCTCAATATAAACACAGAACTCAGCGGGTCAGAGCAAGAAGGTTGTGGGTTCAAATCTCTGCCTCTAAATTGCCCATGAGTTTGTATATATGCAGTATGGTATATAGAGATGTATGTATATTTGAGACATGCTTGTGATAAAGGGCTATACAAATAAAATTAAAAAAAGATATAATTATAAAGATATAAATTAGACCCCACAATTGCACCAAAAAAGTTGGGAACAGTTGCATTGGTGCAAATTCAGCCTATAAGAAAACTATACCGTGCAGTAGACCTAAATAGGGAAGAGGATTAGGGCCACATGTGAAAAATGTATTTGAGTTCTGAGATTAATCTCAGACTTCTAAGAATAAAGTCAGAAATTTGAGATTAAAGTCAGAATTCTGACAAAGTCAGAAATTTGAGATTAAAGTCAGAATTCTGACAAAGTCAGAATTGTAAGAATAAAGTCATAATCTCACAACACAAAGAGTTTAAATTCAGAATTCTGAGTTCTGACTTTATTCTTACATCTCAGAATTCTGAGAACAAAGTCAGAATTTTGTGAATAAAGTCAGAATTCTGAATTTAAACTCAGAATTTAGAATCTGAATTTTTTAGTGACTTTAATCTCAAATTCTGACTCTGTTCTCAGAATTCTGAGATGAATCTCAGAACTCAAATGCATTTTTCACGTGGCCCTAATCCTCTTCTGTTGCTATATATAATGTTCTCTTCAAAAGAATTCACTTGAAATCTTTAAGATATCATTTGTCCTCTTATCAGTATGGATAACTGACATAGGCCTATTCCTATACACAAATCCAAACTATGTTGTTCAAAGTCCATTAAATCATTGTCTTTAAAATTATTCTATTCCTTTATTGAGAGTCCTTTTGACCTTGCCAAACCACCACCTACCCATTAGAAAATGAGCATGGCCTCATTCCCATCCCATCCACCGGTGTCCTGAAGTCTACCCCTCTCCCGTGAGTTTTCAACCCAACTCCTTCCTCCACTCTCTCCTGAAAGCTCACATCCCCCTTTCCTCCGCAATTAATTCACTCATTTATCCTCTGTTCCAGTCAAGGTCAAGGCCTGTGATATCTTAATTAAAGAAGAAAAGGAAGAAGAAGAAAGTTTTCTGTCTTCAAATGAAGCCTCAAATTTGTGAGCTGTTCAATCAGATCATTTAAACTCACTTAACCCCTGATTAATCCCCAACACTCTCCGAGTTGCTGGAGCTTCCCGCTAATGAAATTAAGACCAAAGGAAGCCTCCATAACATATTCTGCACGCATCGCTGGGACAGGTGGGAGACTTGAAACGTATCCGCAGGAATCACACGGGCAATGTGAGCCAAAGACATCCAGGATGCGATGGGAAGCTCTCCGGCTCTCTGGAGGCCTCCGTGTGCTACCTGCTCCACTTCTACCATCTACAACTAAAATGGAACGGGGAAGTTGTAGCCGTGCATTAAGTTAATCACAACCTACTAAAGACAGATCAGCACAGATGTCGCATTGTGTTCGGAAATTTATTCATTTCGGCCGAGTATAGCATCTTTTTTGATGAGAGATCCAGAAGTAGTACATTTGAATTAGAACAATTTCAGTGTCTAAATGAGAAAACACAGCTGGCAAATTGATATATTATTTTCTTAACAACTCCTCATTCTCTCTAATCTCAGTCATTACAGTTGTTGCCGCTTCACTTAAAACGAAGCGTGTCCTTCATATTGATTGACAGACGAGATATATTCACTTATATCAACGCGCAAAATACTAACAAATACGCAGCAGCTGTCTGCACAGTTCTTAATATGTGTTTGTATGTGAGTACATTAGTGTACTATATGGCTAGGTCACGTAAATTGGCCCCCAGTCTTCAATCAAAACCGCTGGATGCGAGCCTGGTAGCAGGGTACTTATAGTTGAGGTGCTTCTTAAGGCTTCGTGAGCAGCGATAGGCTTGTTTGGTAGGCTTGAGGTTCTGATTGGTTCGTTGTGAAACGGGATCGCCGCCGCTTCACGCCATAGGGAGCTCATGATAGGCTGCATACTGTCCAGTCACATAATGGTATATCTGTAGGAACAAGAAAAAAAAAAACAAAGGTGTTATGTATATCTTTTTTAATCATCAATATATCCATTTCAAATTATTTTGGTATAATTACTGTAAACAAATGAGACCATGATGGAGATTGGGAGCCTGTAGTGTTTCTGTTGCTTCCTGCTCCCCCCTCCCCGAAGAGGATAAACATGTTGGAAGTGATTTTTCATAGGCCTTTCACTCCTTACACCATCTGCCAAATTTTGCTGCTTTATCTCTGTATCCCTGTTTTGTACCATAAAGCAATCCAGCAGATTTCCCGCCAAATCCGACCCGGCGACGCACAACGTAAAATGCAGCGTAGAGGCCGTCAATCTTCTCGCTTATGGTCTCATTTGTTTACGGTAATTATACTGTCTCGTTAATGTGGGAGTGATTTATTGATGGTGAAATGATACATGTAACACCTTTAACTTTTTGTGCATAATTCACTGGTTTAGAAAGTGCTAAAAAACTAGTCTAATTCAAACTAAGAGCAACGAAGATCAGAGCAAATAAATGAGACAAGACTGCGACTAATGGTTGCCTCAAACACCTGTGTTTAGTGAGGTCTTGTCACATTTAAACATCGCCAATGTCAAAAAGTGCTGCTTTTAGTCATAATTGCCTAAATTATGAGACCTATGCTAAAAGGGCCTCTTTGCACTGTTGCACTCTGCAAATGTGTGTGTGTGTGTGTGCGTGTCTGCGTGTTTTCAACCATTATTTATTCAGGGAAAGTCAACAGAGCTCCATGCTCTTCTCTAGCAACGTCCTGCTTCACATTGATACAGTTCTACACATTACCATAGTCTTCTGCTGCTGGCCAATGGGAGCTGCCCAGTGCAACCACGGTCTTGTTGGCAATTCCACTGCCTTGCTCAATGGCACCTCAACAGTAGATGTTAAGCGAGGGGAGAGAGTTCACTTTCTTTCACTTTCCCCATCCATGTTTTCCTAGGGATTTGAACTGGCGACCTTTTTCACTAACCTTTCGGCTACTACTACTACTACTGTGTGTGTGTGTGTGTGTGTGTGTGTGTGTGTGTGTGTGTGTGTGTGGATACCCCACCTGCCTCTCGATGTCGGCCAGCAGGCTGCTGGCTCCCAGGCGGAAGAGGTGCGGGCAGAGCCAGTCGTCGCCCAGCTCCTCCTTCATCAGGCTGAGCCACACCAGCGCCTCCTTGGCCGTCCGGATCCCCCCCGCCGGCTTAAAGCCCACCTGAGGGGGGGGACACACACCTCTGTCAGCGGGACAAAGGCTTCTCACACACGCACACACACTCCCCTCATTATATCGTTACTGTCACGCCACTTCGAGGGACTAAGCGTCATCTAATTGCCCTGTAAGAAACCATTGGGTAACCGTGTTATTTAGCTGTCATAATTGACATTTGTCCCATCCTGGAATTGAGCGGAATTCAAATTTGGTGGCCTTTAAAATCCTATGGCTGGGTACTTGAATGGAGCCAATGAATCAGAAAAATCAAAGCTGGAAGAAAAGAGAACAAGAACAAAGCGACGGTTCCATACAGTTTGATCTACAGTGTATGGAACCATCACACTGTCTCTCCTCATTAACCAGGAAATATTCAGTTCCTACAGAAAAGCATGAGTCAGTACCATACCTTGTGGCCTGTACACAGGAAGTAGTCGCGGATGGCCCTCACCATCACTATGGCAACGGGGTAAGTAGCGTTGACAGCCTCCTTCCCTGTGGACGTCTTGATGAAGTCCGACCCTGTCAGGTTTAAAAAGGTGACATCCAGTTCTCAACACGTCTCCACACAGAGCGGAGCGTGTAATAAGGTCCAGCAGACATTTTCATGCCGCAGTTATCGTTCTATCTGTCAATATGCTTCCTATTCAGCTTCTGCACATTCAAACCGTTGCGGGGAAGATTCGACGCGAGATGAGCTGCCAAAATAGGAAAAGCAGAGACACCGACAACTGAGAATGCTAGTCTGAGAGTGCTGGAATGAGAGTCCAGGCAGTGGACGGACAAGGCATTACTCTGCGAGTCTGGCCCGGCCAGACAAGAACATATGCTGCTGCTGATGGCTAACAGAGGGCGGCTGCCTGCTCATCAATAAAAACCTTCATTTTTCCTTCCCCTTCCTTCAGAGGCAATTATGTTTTATCAGCTTTCCTGATAAAAATAGAAGATGAAATGACGCTCTTTTAATAGATTAACCACAAACTGTGGACTGGTAGAAAAAAAAAAAAATCACCCCTTCTGCCTCCCTGGTGTATAATGACTGTTCATTACTGAACAGAACAAGATGAACATTTTCCAGTTCATTAAAGACATGTTCTATGTATTTTTCCAGTCAGGTCTTTTTTCCACTCTCGCTCCCCCTCTTCCTCAAACTGGCATAATCCTTAAGATTCGTTATGGGGAGTCTTAATTACCAGATAATGGATAACGGTTATTAAACGCGGGTGGCGGTAATGAAGCTCTATTCATTTGCGTGGGCAGGGGGATACTGCCGGGGAACAGCGGAGTAAAATAGCCTGCATCGGAGATTAATAGGTGAAATTATCATTCAATTTCAGGAATCTCATACGCAATTCATAGGAACAAGGGGAGATTAAGGAGCGAGTGTGGCGACAAAAGCAATGCATTTTAATAATGATCTCTATCAGAGCCCCTGACAATTTGGTTCTGTAATCGGCTTATTACGTGATGGCTAGTTAAGCGTACAGTGTATGTGTGTGTGTGTGTGTGTGCATGTGAGAGGGAGAGTTCCTCCTCATCAGGTTAGCCTCTTAAAACGGCAAGAGAAAAAAACTGAGCAACAGCGCCACGAGCTGGAGAACACTGGAAACTACACTGTTCAGTGTGGTAAGTAAACACTATTAGACTAACCCTAAACCCTAACCCTTTCAACCTCAATCCTGTCCTGCGTCCCAAATCTACAGGCTTTATCGAACATGTTGGATTTAACAGTGACAATTTGATCAGTAATCAGTGATACTGGATCAGTCCAAACCACAGGGAGTCGTTGGGAGACTGACCGGCCATCATGGACACCAGGCTGGCTTTGTAGACGTTGGTGAAGGTCCCCAGCTCTCCGATGGCCAGGATGGTCTTCATGTGGGCGTCCCCGCACGCCTCTCGGAACTGACGGATCTCATCATACATGGCTGCAGAGGGAGGCATGGAACACACACTTATGAAACTTTAAGAACAGTATCCCATGTAGCAGCCGTCTCTCCATCTGTTAGCTTTGAAAGCGCAAACAAATCTAAATACACACTTACAGCCAATACACCTTATTGGCCGTTTCCATCTAACTTTAAATGAATGAAATGTTGCAAAAAACAATAAATAAAAGCTAATTAAGTGTGTTTCCATCAACTGGGTTGAAGTGAATAAATAGGGTTCTTGAATTTAAAAAAAACCCCAACAACAACCAGAAAAATGGAAAGAATCTTTCAAAATTTGATTAGTGTTGATTAGTATTGGGCAAGTTGTTATTGTTCTTTAGTGTCAGCTGCACGATTATGACTAAATGATAATCTTTGTAATATTTATTGCACTTTTGCAACATTTTCACTTTTTTCTGTGTAGTATTTCTCAAAGTAGCAGCAGCTAGAAAGTCTTGTTTTCACCCTTACTGTCTTACTCTTATTTTTTTACAAAAATAATGAATAATTACTACTTTAATACTTTGGGGCGCAGCTACAATCCTATGGCAAACTTTACACTCTACAATCTGTGTTGTAATCGTTTGTTGTCATCTGGTTTAAAACCGAAGTATCTCCAAATGACAGACAATAATCCACTTTTAGGAACTAAAACAGCATTTTCGGGATTTTCCTCGCAAACATTGCACCGATACATTCTACTAAACTTTGCTGGTCGCTGAGGATTCTCTGCCTGCTGCTCCATCTTAACTTTTGTGTTGATCACATGGGTGCAGGTTGCACATTAAAAGTTGTGATTGGTCAAGCATTACTTCTCTCTACTATTAACTACCAAATAAAAAAGCAAAAATGCCCCAAAAAAACCCCAGACAAAATAAAAACATAAATAGCTATTGACCAAGCTGTTCTAAATACTACCTATGAAGATAATCATCTCATGTCTTGCCAGTCATATAAACTCAGCCTACCTTCCCACTGTCCTGTGAGGGGGAGCGTCCTGTTGATGACGATGTCGATCTCGGCGGCGCCATCAGCCACTGCCATGCGCACTTCCTCCAGCCGCGTCTTCAGCGGCGTCTGGCCTGCCGGGAAACCAGTGGCCACTGGGAGAGGAGGCAGCAAGGGATGAGAGAAAACAACATGCTGTCAACAAAGTTAAAGTACAAAGTCTGACCGATTTATTTTTTAATAAGCTTGCACATACACACTTCTGATTTCTTCCATGTAGGACTAGTGGACCATTGTAGGTTTGATTTGGTGAAAGGTGAATTTACCCGAGGCAACAGGAAGACTGGAATTGGCGGCTTTCAGTGATTTGACGGCGTCCGCCACGCGGGACGGATAGACACAGACTGCAGCGGTGGTCACTCCTGGCAGACAGGACAGACACAGCAGAGAATGAGAAACCGACCATGTGAAAAAGCGGCGTGTGTCGCCCTCTTCTGGTTGAATTCAGCACTGAATAGAAGGCCTGACACTCTATTATGCCTCAGTCTAGGCTGAAGAGCAAAGGTGATTAGGCCTGTGTTTGGCTACCAAAATCAGAATCATCACTTATATATCAATCTATATATATATCAATCTCTATATCAATCTGTCAAGTTCAAGGCATTCCAGGAGTTATTTTGTGATGAAGTGTTTTTTGGTGTATCCACTTTCCCTCAACCTGCCTTGTCTACTTCCACTTGAGTTAGTGATTTCCGTTGTTTCCCAGAATGCCTTTCAACAAGCCTGGAGTCTCGGCCCTTACTTTATCTTGTTGGCTTTTATTTATTCTTTGTTTCATTATCTGTAAATCACTTTGTAACTCCATTTTGCTCTTTGGTTTGGTGTTGTTGTTTCAATGGAAAAAAAAGGAGTTCCAAGTCACTCTTTAACCAAAAAATGTAAATCATCTCTTCTTTGAATTTCATAAATATCAGAGGTGTGACCAAGTCAGTCTCAAGTCTTGAGGCACAAGTTTCAAGTCAACTCCCAAGTCCAAATGTAGAGAAGTCAAATCAGAGTGGAGTCCAGTATCAATCTTAAAGAAAAATGTTCAATGCAATATGGTTTTAATAGGATAAAAGCTTGGTAAGAGCATCATGAGCTGGATTTCTATAATCAGTTTCAACTTAAATAACCCTAACCCACTAACCCTAACCCAGAAAACAAAATTTAAATTCAGTCGTCTGCTGGAACAAATCTCATCACTTTCAATCTAAGTCATTTATACAAACACAAGATCTCAAGTCAAGACTTTAGAAACCTTTTCAAGTCATCAAAGTACAAGTCAAAGTCAAGTCCCAAGTCACCAGAACCCCAGTCAAGTCAAGTCTCAAGTCTTCTCTTCATGCAGCGAGTGTGACTTGAGGCCAAGTCATGTGACTCGAGTTCCTGTCTCCTGTCGTCCTGTCTCTAGTTTGTTTCTGGTACCTTTGTTGTGCATATCCATGCTCTTCAGCAGGTCGCATCGGACGGGCTGGATGGCTTTCAGACACAGCCGGTGGACGTTGGACGGTGTATCGTCTCCAGCGAGAGTCGTCAGGTCGATGCATGTGACTGCCTTTAGCAGCCAAGCGGCCTGGAGAGAGAGAGAGAGAGAGAGAGAGAGAGAGAGAGAGAGAGAGAGAGAGAGATGACGTAAGGTGATGTGACTGCAAACACATCGGGGCAAGTGGTAATCCTCGAGTTCCTCATTTTCTAAATTTTGTCTCCATCTTTGTTGCTCAGCGCTCATTGCTGTGGTGTTTCTGCACTGTACTTCCCAGAGATAACCTGTCAATCAAACAGTGTGGGCGGAGCTTGGATTTTCTGTTGATGAAGTTTGAGTTTCTGTAGGTGACGCTCTTTTCTTTGTCTGTTCAGACATGGTGGCTATCGCTGCTCATGCTAACTACCCAGTTCTTCTTCTGTTTATTCCAAACAAACCAGAAACGTAAAACGCATCACTTTCTGTGCAACAGAGGATTTTTCCCAGGAAAGAGCCACAAGACACTGGGTGTTTAGAACAGCAAATGTAAAAGCTTTCATGAACCGGCTATAGTCTGAATCAATATTGTGTTATGTGTGTCATATTACATGTCGGCAATATCCATTATCATACAATACAAAGACAGTATTCAACTGTCAAATCTTTACCTCTTAAGTTATACAATAAATAGGAATTGACATGTTTTTGTATAGCACTTCTGAACAGCAGCTCTATGCATTTTTTTGAGCATCCAAAATGAAAAATAAAATATATTCCTTTTGTACGCCTCAGTGGAAAGGATGTTTTTTCTCCTATTACTCAGCAGTGTGACCTATTGTTTCACATTGAAGTTACATAATGTGTCATGTCCCAGTATATTTCTTAAGACCATATAGCCAACCCACCTGCCACTGTTTCTTGGCCAGCTTGCATCCTTGGACTTGCTGCGCTCTCTTCAGGACGGCCTGGGTGTTCACTCTCACCTTGGATATCCTCTCCAGGTCTGACAGAGACAACCAGGGAGGTTAGAGGAAGGAAAGACAGCAGCTTTCACTTTGTGTCTGCTGTGGCTCGACTTCAACAACCTTTTACATCAAAAAGACAAATGGCTCTGCTATGTTGTGTGGGCCAATATGGGTTTTTGAAGCCCGATACGGACATTTTTTAATTGAAGCAGCCAATAGCTGCTATTTTATGCCCATATTCAATATATTTGATGATTTTTTTGCCGAAATAATTCCACATTTTCAGTGGTTCGCCCAGAACTGTATTCATGTCAGGGAGAGAAAGCCATTATTGAAACAGTATTGAACAATTAAATACATAAAATGAGTAAAAAATGAATGAAAATTGGCCATGTCAGTGTCTTATGTCAAAGTGAAGTAAAGGAAGGACAACTGTGGAAGTCAAAATAGCTGCTGACTTGTCTCGACCATCTAGGTTTTCATCAAGGCACGTCAAAATGGTTTATAGGCTTTTTTCTATCCTCTTTATGCAGGAAAAGCCCAGCCTTACCACACATTCTTTCGGGTACAGTGGCTTTCTTTTCCACCTTTTTTTTAACCTTTTAAATCACTACTGTCAGTGTTCTGAAAGCAACTCAATACCTACTGCATTCCTGGTTTTTCATAAATGCGTAGTACAGTAGATTCAGACTGAAAAACCATGAAAATAGCAGTAGCAATACTACCATTGTTTACTGCTTTACACACTGCATGTCCAGCTGGTGCTACTGTAGTAAAACTAATGCTTTGCTGATGGACAGTAGGGTTACTAGCAATCACATGACCGGGGAAGGATGGGGTTGTCATGAGAACTGAATTAAAACAGTCATGAGGGGTTCTGACTGCATGCAGTCACAGCATGCTACAGCATGGTACACTACATTACAATATATTACAGTATGGTACAGTATGTTACAATATGCTACAGTATGGTCAGGGGCACCAAAATGTCCAACTCCAGTAGAAATGCTGTTACTTTCATGAAATTTAAGTGAAATTACTGGTGTAAAAAGTAGCTAGCTCATTTAAAATGTAGCTACTCAACGTACACAATGACAGCATGCTACAGTATGTTACAGCATGGTACAGTGTGTTACACTGTGTTAATATCCAACAGCTGAGGTCAGTTACCTGGCTAATGTTACTTATTAAACTGACAGGAAGAACAAGAAGCTACATTGCAGAGTAAATTTACTGTACTTTGCTCTTCCACTGGACTGTTCTGCCTTCAGTACATTTTACATGAAACACTGGAGTGCGAAGATAGGTGCAAACCCACATAACGTTACATAATTATTAGCTAATCTTGGTCAGGAGACAGTGTAAAGTAAAGCAACAAGGGAATATCCCAGAAGACCACACGTGTGTGGTTACGAACTGACATTAGTAGGCTATAACGTTACATTTTAAGGGAGGAAGAGCTCAACGTTAATCTTATTGAAGAAGAACATTTATCTTACCGAGCTTCATTCCCGGGTTCCTGGCAGACATGTTGAAGCACAGTGTATTATTGTCCAGATATTCAGATAAACTAAACTAGCCACCGCAGCTAGCTGACCTGACAGTTCACACACCTCTTCCTGACTGCAACAAAGGTCCTTGGTGTTTAGAAGGAGGAATCACTCCGCAGTAAAAACTGGCCGAGCTTCCGGTCTGCAAAGATGGGCGTTAAAGGATAACGCTAGTGTTTTTTAATGTATTTCTTACCGTCAACAAATCCTATGAAAATAACAAAATCAGCAATGAATTTGTTTTGCCAACAAGTCTCGTCCATGTAGCCGGTGCCCAATGAAGCCATGTCCCAGTAGCCATAGAACTCCATTGTAATAAAAAAAACTATTAAAAACATGTCAAAGAGCCATGCCATTGCTCTGGCAGCATATTTCATCATCGCGATGCACCGGGCCGGCCGATTTTTTCCTCAAACAACTTGATAAGCCGACTGTAAACACGTTTTCCATCTCAGGAAAGTAGTTCCGTAGCACCGAAAATAGTCCACAGCGTAATGAAAAATTTGTTCCCGTTTGAATTTGATTTGGTAATAACTACAATAGCCTGAATTTTCATGGTAACAGTTAGCGATTTTTAAAATTGAAACTATGTCTTTGTGAGCTGTATTTAAAGGTTTTTAGCTTACAATTGGAGCCAATGACTTCCGGTTTGAAGGCTAAAAAGGGAACGTGGGAAGTCGGAAAGTAATGGGAGTAGAGCAAACGCATTGTTGATTTTGTTATTTTCATAGGATTTGTTGAAGAAATGCATTAAAAAACACCAGCGTTATCCTTTAACCCTCAGCATGCATAGCCGTTAGCATAGGGACCGATCTGATTCACACATCGCAAAAGGTCACTTTTAGCTCCCGATGTTAACAATACTTTTGTCTAAATAAACCTTAGATGTTTTTAACAGACAACAGAATATCATATCTCACTAGTTTGACATTAAAATGTGCAACAGAAGACCATATCTCACTACTTTAAAGGAAAACTCCACCCTAAAACACTGGGGGATGTCAAAAGGCATTCTGGGAAATGTAGGAAATGATTAACTGAAGTAGAAGCAGACGAGGCATGTGAGGGAAAGTTGGTGCAACAGGTAAGTTACAAAACACATAACTCGTGGAATGCAATGAACATCACAGACTGATGGTAAGCATATTTTCATTTAACATTAATATCTAACAGAAGTGCATATTTCACTACTTAAATAGTAATATTTGCATCATAAAGTCATATCCCACTACTCTTCCATTACGTCAGACACTGGTCCATTTGTGGTTCCTGGAAATAGAGTCAAAGTGATACCTCTTTACTTCTCCTCTGACTTCCCTCCACTGTCACCGCCCATCTCTCTCCACCAATCACCATTCAGCTCATAGTTTCTTCAGACATTCAACTGTGATACACTGAAAAATGGAAAAGTGACATTGTAAACAGAGCTGATTAACTGATTAAATGTCAGTTAATGTGTGCAGTAATGAAATTTATAATTACAAATTTGCATGGCGATTTGACTTTTTATGCTTCCTCTTCCTCAGAGATTCAAATAAAACAGCACAACATTTTTATTTTGATGCTTTGGGCTGCACAAGCATATGACAGGCCTACATTGTTGTGATTCATATCTGAAGCATAGCTGTTGCCAAAACCATAGCACAGTGACACCAACTGTATGTAAAAAATGGCAAATATAACCAGATACAATCAGAGGGTGAGTTAGTTTTATTGTCAAAACAAAAAGTGTGTCTTAATACACTTTGTTCCCATTCTTGGAAGCAGTTGCCATTGTGATAAATGGGAAGCCAAGCTGAAATGTCTGTGTTAATTCCATACTTCCATACTAGTATGAACCTACTCTCCAGCACTAACAACTGCCTTTGTTCTACCATTACAGCTTCATTCCAATGGGGAGCAGAGAGGCTTCACATCGTAGCTCATAAGAAGGCCCAGTGTTCATGGATAGACCGTCTCCCTGCAAGTAGTTATCAAGCTTGCGAGACTTGACCCCGGCGAGGTTTTACATGCTTGAGTAATTGTTGCATACCAGAGTTATGCAGAGGCACATAGGAGCTGCGGCTGGGAGAGCCAAGGCCCGAGCCAAACCCTGCCTCGTTACCATGGAGCCTCTCCACAATATTATGGAGCCATATGTTAGGGAGACCTTGTAATGTTATATAGTCTTTGTGAAAGTCTGACGCGGCCACAATATATTCGTTTCCCTGTTTGTCTGGTTCTGATTTTGTGGTGCGGAGGAGGTTCAAGCTTGTTTGCGGGTCCGTTTTTTTCTTCGACACACATAAGACACACCTAATTGAAATACAGGCCGGTATTGTTTGTTGTCTCGCATGTGAGCCAGTTCCAGAATTACACATCTGTTTACCTTGTGACAAAGTGATAGATGCTACTCATCTGAATTGCTTCCTCTGCAGAAGTTGTGTCATTTTGTTCATAAGACAAAGCAAGGTTGATTTATTCATAATTGTCCAACTTTTTCTGAAGGGAGGTGAAGCATTTTCCATTTAAAAAAAATATATATATATTAAATCTGGTGTTCCAGATCCGACACTAGATGGCAGTATAACACTAGAATTTCGCGAATAGTGCACCTTGCACTGCTACTGCCTTTCCTCAAGAAAACACAGGAGGAACACAGATTTAATAAACAAACTCCACGGGATGAATAGTATAAGAACGATTCGATAAGTAATACATCCAGATAGCCGGCGAGTGATCACCCTGTGCAAAATTGCAAAGAATCATACTCAGCCTGCCAAGCTCCTGGGTGTGCTGCATTCTCTAATCTTTGGTGTCCCGTGTGTTTTGTCATGGGACACATGGGACGGAATTCCCCCAAAACCAGATTCAGGTTACAGCCGTCCAAAAAGGAAAAGCTCTCTCTGCCAAGTTTAAACATCTAGGACTCATAAGAGCATTGCAATCTCATTTTTCACGAAATCCACAGAGGATGTGCCTTTTTTTTCTCTTCCCTTCAGTCGAGTCCTGTTGACTCATCTTACTGTTCGGCTGCCAAAGAATTTGCAGATGCATCTCTGAATAGCAACGCATGTCTTTGATTCTCGCAGAAATGTGAATGGTGCACAGTTACTCCACTTCAGGGGCGGTTTGAAGCGGCAAGTGGAAAAAGGGAGGTTCCTCGCAGATGCGGTTCGGTCTGCCCTCTCCCGAGTCTGTGCTTCATTAAACTGAGGTCATTTGCAAAGCCAAGGAGGAGGAGAGGAAGGGGGCAAACCCAAGCCAGAATGAGTCACAGACGGAGGGAGGAAGAGGAGAGGAGAGGAGAGGAGAGGAGAGGAGAGGAGAGGAGAGGGAAATCGTTCCTTGATGACTGGGTCCCGGTCCGGGTGACGAGGCACTGAGTCACCGCAGCTTCCAGCGGGGACGGATGGAGCTGGAAGTGACTCAGTGGCCCGCTGTCACCGAGCCGCATGGCATCCGTGTGTCACACCCAATGTCCGCTCGCCGCTTCGATCCAATGAAACCAGTCCCCCTACTACTGTAAACACATACGCACACATCGCTGTTGTCACGAGATTTTCATGTTTTCATTTCATTTCTGGGGGTTCGATTCTCGGTCCTGCCTGTGTGGAGTTTGCATGTTCTCCCTGGGTTCTCCTGGGTTTCCTCCCACAGCCAGGTAGACTCTAGACTCTAACTTGCCCATAGGTATGAATGGGAGTGTCTGTCTATCTGTGTTAGCTCTGTGATGGACTGGAGACCTGTCCAGGGAGTCTCAATGCATGCTGGGATAGGCTCCAGCGGGATATCGCGATACAAAAATGCGACAATACGTATCGTGGGGCAGAAAAATGAATTGTGATATTAGCTCCATTTTATTCTGCTGCAGTAATCACAAATGAGACAGCTTGACCATCACAATTTCACAAGCTCTCCATCCAAATTGTATTATTTGCACTTTGTAATGACATTTTTAAATTGTTGTTTACATTCTAGCAGCCAATGGCATCGCTAGAAAGATTTGTGGCTCAGAAATGAACATAATTCTGCAGTCAGACTTTGTTGTCATTGAACTTTTATTACATTGTATCGTGGTTGTATCGCGTATCGCATTGAATCGTATCGTGAGATAAGCATATTGTCCCATCCCTAATATTAAAACATCTAATGGAAATCTTTCAAATTAATTTCCTCATTCTTACCATTTAGGTAAAGACTTTTAAAGATGCCAAAGGTCTGTCTTAGGACATTTAAATCTTGGATCAACAAAGACCTTCTCCATGCCTATAAAGGCAAAGGCAGACACTGGTTGCAGGATTTAACACAGGTTGGATAACCTCAAAAAATGCATGACGCCAAGCTAAAAACAACGCTGTTTTTTTGAAAATTTGACATTTTGGAGAAAAGAGGCAAACGCTATTCTTCCGTCTTCATCTTTTCACCTCTGTTTTTCTCTCTCCCTCTCTTACTCACTCTCACACAAAGACCTCTACTACTGTAAACACTCATTTTTGTACTCAAACCAACACATATTTTAGACACCACAAATCCTCCCACATACGTTGCTGCAGTACTTTTTCCACACACACACACACACACCTTGCAGCCGCCCACGCTGAGCAGAGGCAGGTTCGTATGGTCGGCTCTGACTATAGAAACCAGAGAAGTGAACATCCACCCAGTTTCAGGGTGTGTAGGAGGGAAATAGGCAGGAGAGTCTTTCATGTCACCTGACTCATACCAGGAAACAGCTACTTGAAGCAATCACACTGGATCCAGTTACTGCAGCGGACAATAGTATAGTGGCAGAAGGCATGGACATCTTATTCATTCACAGATTCTTTTCTGTGTCACTTAGGAAATGTTTTGCTGTTACACTGATCTGTACAGAAGAGGATTAGAACCACATGCGAGAAATGTATTTGAGTTCTGAGATGAATCTCCGAATTCTGAGTTTAAAGTCAGAATTCTGAGTTTAAAATCAGAATTCTGACTATGAACTCAGAATTCTGACTTTAAACTCAAAATCTCAGAATTCTGACTTTAAACTCAGAATTCTGACTTTATTCTCTGATTTCTGACATTATTCTCAGAATTCTGACTTTAATCTCAGAACTCACATATGGCCCTAATCCTCTTCTGTAGATCTGATACTCTATTGTTACTATCTCTATTGATACTATCCATGTTATTTGTCAGTCTTGATGACAAAGTGAGGACAAAGACATCGCAGGTTCACTACTCATCATAGATCATAGAAGACCACACCCTTCATCCAGGTCAATGGAAGTGTCGTTGGACACTCTAGAGATAGATGCTGATTCCACACTTACCACTTGTGTTTCGTCCGCTATGCATCAGAGGAGATTGGATTCATTTATTGTTATGTCCCATCCCTCGCCTCAGGTAACTTTTGCCTGTCAGACATCCTTTTTCCACCATCCAGGAAGGAAGGATACATAGATGGGAGGGGTGTGACTGATGAGAGGAAATGGAAAAGGAAGCAGTTATATCCTCTCACGGATATAAATGAATCAGTATCCAGCAAACATTTAAATGGTGAATGGATGTTGATAGGGCAGCCTGCACCAATATTGAAAACCTGTGTAAATATAGTGCCAAAATTTAAGTTGAGATATCTCTAGTCGTCCATAGCTGCTGCCTGCATTGCTCTTTGAAATACCTAAATATCTTTCTGATATCAGTTCAACCATAACCAGTAGCCATTTCTCACATTCTACATTGCAAAAACAGACAAACTTGTTAAGTCATTCTATCTTGCATCCAGACTTATCAAGCTTACTTTAGGAATTTTTTTTTTTTATTTTTTTTTTTGTGAAATCATCTTATTGCACTGGCAGATAATTTTACTGGTTTCAACAAATTTGACTTTTTTCAGGGTGATGTAACTTGTTTCAGGACATTTACTTGGTAAACGTACAATTGTCTTGGAGAAAGTTTCTTGTTTCAAAATTTTCAGCATTGTTTTATCTTGAAAGAAGTCATTTGGGCATGTATCAAGTGAAAAAATATCACAAAATAAGCTTGAAACGTCTGGAAACAACATAAAATCACTTGACATCATCTTTTGTAGTGTACCCCATAAGGAAACAACATAATAGACATGTGTCTTTCTTTTTCCATAATGTTGCTGATGTTTGCGTGCGCGTGTCCCTGCATGTGCACGTTTATGCGAATGTGCCTTGTGCACGTGAGTGTGCGTGGCTGCATGAGTGTGTAGACTGGTGATAAGGCAGTTAAAAGACAGACATGTAACCTTAACCCCTTCCTGATGATCCTGGGCTTCCTCACTCCCAGACATCCAGACGGCTCCATCCAAACACCAACACCCCACATTCATCCACAACGCACACTCTTCAGAGATCACTGACCTGCCATACTGGGATAACAAATGCCTGCTTTTGAAGGCAGCAGCCTGTTGCACCAGCTGAACGTATGTTGGATCCTACAGTGTGAAGTCTACACTAAATATTCCAATGAAACTGTGGCCAATAGCATGCAAACCAAAATGTATTTCTCCTGCAATTAGCTAACTTGTGAGAAGGCAGTGAGTGAAAAAGAAGATAAATCTAGCGAATTAAACATCACCAAATGTCAACAAATAGGTAGGTTATCAAGCACAAAATATGAGGATTAATTTGTAGTTTGTGTCCCATATCCACTACAACCACAGACAAAAATGTGGTACATTGTGGGAAAATGGTATGCACATTTACCAGAGTTAGTACAGTAAATACAAATATTTTCTGATGTGAAAATATGTACATTTCCTGGTTATTGTGAGTGAAAAATGCTAGTCACAGTCTCACATTGCCCTGCTGACTGCATATCTGTAACACAATGATTACGCATTCTGCATGCTGTCAAACGCTACAGTTCTGCACAATTACAGAATTTAATTGAGAGGATCCACATCTTTTTACACATGGGTGGAAATGAGTTGTGTAGGCTAGTGCATCCACTGTTGGATTACAGTAATATATAAAATCAGGACATGGTACCCACAACAAAATGTATTGACAGTACTGTGAGAGAACCTCGTGGTACTGTGACTAGTGTTTTCCAGTCATATTAACTGAGAAATGTACACATTTACCATATTTACCTTGGGAAATGTTTCCATTTACCGCCCCACTTGTAAATGTGCACATTTATTGGAAAATGTATACTGTACATTTACAATTTTACCATATTTACAGTAACATATACTAACTAGATGTAACTAATACAGACAACAAGTGACATCAAAGTGGTTTAACTATTCATTTCAACCACTGATTCCAACGTGACTTTTTTTCAGACCCCCAGGGCGACTTTATTTCTAAAAAAGCGACTAGCGACAAATCTAGCCTTTTTTCTGACGATTGGAAAACACGTGAAAAAATGTGGACTCCCAAAATATTTTGTGGCAAATCAGTACAGCTGATGCTGATTTGCACTAGGCTTGCATGTTTAATCTAAAGAGGTCTGATGATCACAGCGCTTCCCATACACAGTGTAGCCCCGCCCTCCACAACTGTAGCAAATATATTGATGTGCAAATTAGCATATGATGTCATCTAGTGACTTTTTGAACAGCCAAAAGTCACTTTCTTGCAAGAGAGTTGGGAAATTTCAATGAGATATGATATGTAGTTGGGCCTAATGCAATTCTCCCTATCAGTATAAGGTGGAAAAATGTTATTTATTTTATTGTTAGCTAGCTAAAATAGTAGTTTGGTTCTTCATCAGTTCAGTGATCTAATTTCATGTTGTCAACATAAACCATGCTGCATTTGTTGCTCCAGGTTTTCCCAAGTGTTCCCATCTGTCAAATCGATGTGCCATGCAAATGGCTATTTTACACCTAGCAGGAGTTCGGTGTAAGTTTTAAGTTGTTGCTTATGTCTTTGTTGGAGCTATTTCAGTTGGTACAACTGTAAAAATTTTAGTTGTGCGTAAACCCCGACTACAATTTATGTTGAAACTAGCCTATGTTTGAACTCAAGTTTAACCGATGCAACAGGCTGCAGGGCTGCATCAGAGGAAAGCAGTTCCTTATCATCCCAACTGTCAAGACGCTCGAGAATTCAAAGTATATCTGTCTGTCCAATGTGATGAAGTAGCCATAAAACATATAGAGGAATTTGTGAAGTGCTCCATTTCCTCTCTGTTGGTGCGATGTTACTGTCTGTTGATCACTCACATACTCAAACTATTTTTTTAAAATATTGAATCCCATATAAGATAAGATAAGATAAGATGAAGCTCTATTGATGTGGGGAAATTGGATCTATGCAAGAGCAAATAGTAATGGGATACAGCAAAGAAAAGTCGAACATAAGCACAACAAAAATTTAAATCAAGATATAAAAACAATAAAATAAAAAGCAACAAAAAATAAATATAAATAAATAAAAATAGAATATAAACAACTGCTTATGTAAAGATATGCAGCCAAAATGAACAATATAAAGAGATTGGAAGTGCCTTAAATGCAAAAGGTGAACATTTATTCCAGCTGAATAAGTGCAAAACAACAAAAGCGAACACGCACTATATATGAATGTGATATAGTATGTGACAATGAGAGGGATATGGGAATCTGAATGTGCATTTGCAGCAAATATACTGTACATGCAAATGTACATTGGATTCATATGAAATAGTCTGCAGGAGGCTATAGGGGATGAGATATAATACAACTGGACTCTTCCTCACACCACAAATGCCTACAGCGTCTCGTCAGCCTCTTATCAGGTGGGTCACCGAAAGGTCTGCTCTCATTGGAGCTCGGGATCTGGAGAGCAAATAAGTTCTTGCGGTAATAAATTACGTGAGGTCATCCACTGTGGAGCTATAGCTCAAGGTCAACAGTTTAGGAGTGGTGGATGTGGGAAACGAGAAAAAAGGAAAAAAGAGAGAGGCCAGGGAAGTCATTGTCTCATTCCCTCTTCTCCGGAGATGTCCGGAAGTAGCACTTCCTGACACAAAAGTGGGATATTTAGGTTAAATATTTACTCAAGAGGTTTAGGGAAGTGCCTGTGTGGTGTGTGTGTGTGTGTGTGTGTGTGAGAAGGGGGGGGTGGGGGGGGGTTATCCTATTTTTACAACGGGGGGCAGTGGACAGCTTTCGTTTATCATGGAGTGCCACAGTGAACCCTGCTCATTGTTACTGTCAGTATTCCTGCTGGCCTGTGAGAAACAGAAGGGAGTCCTGGTGCAGCAGGCCTGGAGGAAACCGCATTCCCTCTCCTCTGTAGCCCAGACAGCCTCAAGATGTCGCTGTCATTTGTTGGCACTGACTTGCGTCTTCACAAGCCATTCAAAACAGACCAAATTTCAAAATAAGAGTCACGCGCGGACCAAACATGCAAATCCTAATACAGGACTTTCAGGTGGCATAACACAGCCTCTGGCGGCCATATTGGAGGTCCCTAGCTCTTGGGCAACGACGACTGTCTCAATAGAATAGTTCATTTCTGTGCTGTTTTTGACTGGGAACCAAAGCTTGAAATTAATTTTTTGGCTCACTGGCCAATGTGGCCAGTGGATTTTAGAGCTACTAGCCACTCATAATTTTCACTAACCATCGATCGACCAACGATTACAGAGAATGCAACTGCATGTATTTCATCATCTTTGTTAATAATGATGAGGTTGATTACAGAGGGTCATAATGCATTTTATTTGTATCAGTGTATTACCTGCATTACTCCTAAAAACAAGCATTTTTGTATTAGCCTACACAAGTTTTCTCGTCCCAACAGCTAAGTTATTTGTTTTAGACTTACCCACAGCGTAAAACCAGCAGTCTTGACATAACATTATGTTGTTTTCTTGGTCAAACACCAGCCAGTCACGACCTGCTCGCCACTTCTCATTAAATGCATGTTGTTTTTTTCTTCATCCTGTCTTTTTCTTTCAGCTCCCCCTCACCATCACTGACAACTTCAATCATTTTAATCTCCATCCTCTTCTTATATGCTACTGTTTCAGTTTTGGGTTCCTCTTGTCTTTTTGCAGCACATTCTAGCTTCTTTACTTTTTTCAAATGTTAGTTGTAGTTTATCTAGCTTCACCTTCACTTCATTCAACCCAATGACAACAGCCAATTTTAATCTGCATTTTTATCTGTATCATTGATTTTGTGTTCAGTTAATGTCAGCTTCTTAGCTAGTTAGCCGTAATATCCGGTCAGCTAATCATCACTGTGTTGTTCTTCACACATCTGATTAGCACACTAGCTAACATATAGTTAGTGTGGTTAGTAGTGGCTAGTAGTAGCATGTTAGCATTATCATTGCTTGGATAAATTAGCCTGCTGACTAGTTAGCTAGCTAACAAAGCCAAAAACCAACACATAACTGCAATGCTGTGTCATACAAGGCTATTTATTGGGGTTATTGGGTTTGTTTTATCTGCGTATTACTCTTATTTTGAAATTTGTAATTTTTTTACACCCGCAGTTAAATGTACCCACCCACAGGTAAATGCAAATTAATTGTAGCTCCATGTTGAGGCCTTTCAGGCTATCTCCTCTATTGCTAGGGGCCATGAGGACTGTGCGTTGTAGTCTACCACTACATCTATAACACTCAACTTCAATTCAGTTTGTTGCTGTAAAAAAAAAGTGAGCTCAGCGGGTGGGCTGAGGAGTGAGTGGTCCACACACAGCGTGACTGTGTCTGCATATGCAAGCCGCTGTGGTTTGAATGAGCCATTATCACGGTTGTATGAGATCAGCTATGAGCCATTATCACGGTTGTATGAGATCAGCTATGAGCCATTATCACAGTTGTATGAGACAGAGGACGAAACGTAAAGGTGTATTAGGCTGTCCCTCACCACCAATAGACCAAGAAAGAGTCAAAGGAAAGCTCTTGGGAGGCCACCTCTAGCACCCCCCCCCCCACACACACACACACACACACACACATACACACACACACACATACCTCCTCTTCTTCGCGGGTCAATCGGGAGGAATTAGCGCGAGGCTTTATGACGAGCGCTGGCACTAGCAACGGCGGCTGGGGAAGGGTGGGGGGTGGGGGTGGTGGGGGGGACGGGGGTGTTTGGGCTGGCTGCTGCTGAGTGACAGGGCTTGTCAGGGAACGGGGGAGCTGAGTGCGGCTTTGATGTGGGGGAGGGAGAGCCCACCCCCCCCCATTCGCAGACCTTCCACCGGGGTCAGAGGTCAGGGGCTCCGAGGTGGGCCGCGTCCTCCCCGAGAGCGAGCAAGTCCCACGGAGGAAAAAAAAAAGGGAGGGAAAAGAGAAGAGAGAGATGTTACGGAGGGGAGGAGCGGTTTTGAAAGGATGGCGAGAGGACGGGGGGGTGGAGTGAGGAAGGGGGGGGCGCGGGGGGGGGGGGGGGGACACAATGCTTTAAAAAAGTCGGTTTACTCCCATCAAAACCTGTATCTGTCCCCAAACTCATTGAAGAGAATGGGAAAGGACAACAAGAGAGCCCGCTATTGTTCCTGCCCTGGGACGACCTGCACAGGCCCGCAGAGTGACATACTGTACTTACCCAGCAAGTTACCACACACACACATGCACACACACACACACACACACACACACACACACACACAGGAACTGCATGCATGCATGCTGAAAAACTGTCCTATTTTTCCACATCCATTCTGTAAATGGCAGCACATTTTTGCACATCATGCTGTGATTCAGTGTTCAGTGTTTTTCTTCATAGTCTCATATTCCTCTCTTTTCTTATATACGGCATATACTGTAAATATATTTATATTTTTCCAACTTATTTCATACAGCACGTCTTTCAAATTTTTTGTTATATTCTTATATTGTACATATTTATTTTTTTTCTTTGTCTGTAATCCATACTTCCATTCATACACTCTACGAACCAGTAATCCCTTAAAATAACCTTACATTTTCATTAATTTACATGAATTCATCCCTTAATTCATGCAACATCCCCTTAAAATTAATTAAGGGAGTTATTAATGGAGGAGATCCCATCGAAACCTCCTTAAACACCCCCTTAATCTTGACTCCTTGCTTTCTCATTTAATGTAAAATTCAGGGAGACAGGAACTTTCCATTAATAACTCAAAAGGCATGACAAATCCCTTAATTACTAGTGTCTCTGTGAACCAACCCATGAATAAATCCCTTATAAACCCATGATACGAGCCTTACTTTATTAAAGCTATGTTATTGTTAATGGATAATTAATGTTTATGTAATGGAGAAATTAAGGACATTTCAGGGATAAAATTAAGGGGTTTGGTTTCTTAACATGTTTAAGTGTACATAACCCTCATTTGCTCTATTCTTATTTACATCCTATTTGTCTTTGCTGTATCCTATGACTATTTGCTTCTGCAGCAGCCCAATTTCCCCACAGGGATCATTTCATCTTCTCTTCTTCCACTTCTTGTCTTGACATGATGTCACAGGTCCCATCAAGACACAGAGTGGGATGTAAAAATTCAGAAAAAGTCCAGTCCAATCATGTCGTCTTTGTTTTCACCAGACCGTGACACCTATCTGTTGTCTTTGTAATTGTTTCCCCCAGGATGATTAATGTGGTTTTTGTTTAACAAGTTCTGATTTCGTCAACAGAACATTCATCCGCAACGTAAGAGAATAAAAGAAATCAAAAACTCAAACACACACCGCCATCACGGATGCCATTCTTTTTTTATTGTGCTGAATACGGCAGTGAATATCTATAAAGAAAATGCTTTTGTTTAGCAAGCAAGCAATTTGTAGTGTAATTGAAGACAGTAATACTATGTGGATAGAGAAAGCGATAAAAGTTAGATACTGTAGAAGACATTGGAAATTATACAGAAGGAGAGAGGCGGAGAGAGAAGCTGGTAGGTCCCTCTGCCTCCCTCATCGCTAACACTACATAACTACATAACATTGCATAAGGTAAGAAAATTCCTTTTAAAAAGTTAAATGTCCAGTCTTACCTAATGGTGACTGAGAGGCAGAGAAAAACAGTCTTATAAAATGTATCCCCCACAAAAATAAACTATATATATATAAAATTTTAAGATGTTCTCCCTATGCTCTCGGACACCTGAATTTTAAGCAGTATTTAAGGTTGAAAATGAGGTAACAGTAGGCCCTTTTGGAGGTAGTAATGTGTATTCGATTGTACTAGAACATGATATCATGAAGATAAAAGATCAACTTCATTAAGACTCCCAGAGCTGAAAGCTCATCAACAGTGGCTTCCACACACATTTTGAGGTAAAGTCGCCTCCCAAAAAACATCAGCTGGTGTTTTATCGTCTTGCTGAACTCAAGTACAAATCTCGGAAAAGAAAAGACAAACTCCAACAAAGCGCCACACGTGGAGCTTGCTGGCCTCAGTGGCGTCAGCTGCTTGGCTGATGGATGGTGTGGTGTTGTCTACGTCGGCGACAAAGCCCGTCTGTTTCAAAGCCTTACGTTCAAAGCTGCTGTGCAGCCTGCTGTCACCAGCTCACGCAGGTATGTGGTCGTCTCAACAAGCTCAGTTTAACAGCTGCCTGCGAGTCTCTCTGTTTGGATGAGGTGGATTGTTAGAAATAGCTCTACCTGCTCGCTGTCTGGCCCTGTCAGTTATCGAAGGCGACAGACATCTTGTGGGGGGCAATAAAAAGGAGGGTAAATGATGACCCCAATATGGGTTTTTGGCCAATAACGGTAATTTTTTGATTGACGCTGCCAATAGGCGATATTTTGTGCCAATATCTTAAGATTTGGCCATTTTCATGCCCACAAAAATGACAAGGATTCAGTTTTTCTCCCAGAATTTCATTCTTGTCAGGGTGGAAAAGCCTCTGAAACATCATTTAGCCTATCATGGGACACTAAAACTCTCCACTGAAAGCCTAATGAAAGTCTTTTAGGTGGGTTAGCAGCCTCTTAAGGCAGGGTGAGGCAGGTTTCATTGCAAGTTTTGCAGACTGAGTAAAAAAAAGGGCGGAGCTGCCGTCATATCAGAGGTGGACAACAATGTCTGACTTTTAATAAAAGGCCAATATTGGCAAATATATATATATATATATGTATATCAATCTAACCCATGATCATGAGGCAAACAACCACCAATATTAACAAAAGTCAATTATATTTTCAGAAAAACACTAATTTATACATTTTTTCCAACCCCAACTTAATATAATTAACATCAGTTTGATATTACTTACTATAATATATACTATGAATTTGGGTCATGAAGATTAATGTCAGCCCAAAAAGGTAAAAAGATGGATGAACTGAGTTAAATGGGGTTTACCCTCCACTATATTCCTGTTAAGCACAGATAGTACATTAGTTAGAGAGACTGTTAAACTGGTGGTTGGACCACTGTTCCATACTGGTAAGACTGGTGAGGGCAGGTGACAGGGTCGATCTAGCTTCCTCTGAGGCTCTACCTCTGGCCCAGTTCAGAATACCATGTTAACATTTCAAAGGTTGCCATGGTGACAGGTGGAAAATGGTATAATCCATCACTAAGTAAAAAGCATTTCCATATACATCTGGTTTAACCATATAACAAGAAAAGAAAATCACATTTGTGTAAAGTACACAAAACAGCTAATCAAGTATATCAATATCTACTAATTAAAAACAAACAAAAAAAAAACATATCCATGAATACAATATACAAAATCCAAACATATCTATTTCAAAACCTGAAAGTCTTCAACACACTTTGAAGGCGGTTTCTTCCCCAGGGTGGAAATCTAAATTTACTCAGTTCGGAAGTTTGATATCTGATACAACAATACTTTGAGTATGGATCGTTTGCAGTCCTAATATAGATTAAATCATACGTCATTGAAGCTCATACTGAAAGTAATCCGGCAAAATCATTCCTTTTCAAGACTGGAGGTAGGTATTTGTCAATTGATTATTAGTCCATTTTTATCAGTCTGTTTGAGGTACATATATAGGTAGTACATAGCTCAGGAAAAAAACTAATCTTACTATTCAGAGCCAAAAAACAAAACAAAAAAACATTTGTAATAATATCATGTAGTGTCATACAAGCACTTGATCCTTATTAAACCATTGAGTAAATCAGTACAAAATATATATTCAAGTTAACAGTTTGTCAAACAGAAATCCCAGTTTGTAGAGAATGAAAAATATGTTTCATTACAAATGTTAGATACAAACTAATGTTAAGGTGAATGAGAAAAACAGTACTTAATCCCTTAGCTGCTTTTGAGTTCTAAGTATGAAAAAACAGACCACTGAATTTGGGTTTTACCAAGGAAATCTATAAAGGAGGAAACATCAGGTAGGTCAGAGCCATGTGTGTGATCCTGCAGTACAGTTTGTATTGTAGTGGATGGGAAGTCCATACCTAGTTTCAAGCACATTCTACCTTTGCAATAACACTCAAAACATTAGCCACTAAACCACATTACAAATTGGTGTAGGTGTCATTGCCGAGGTAGAACGCATTTGAAACTCTAAAGAACCAAGGTATCGACTTCCCATCCACTACAATACAAATTGGGCTGCAGACCTAAGTGTTTGTCTCCAATGGCCTATCTGACTTTCCTTCTTTACAGATTCCTTGGGTTTTACCTGAATCGAACAAAACAGTTGCAGACAAGTTGCCATTCCACCATGAAAAGGCAACAACTGGCATGACATCGCTATAACGTACAGTATTAAGTTGCAATGACACATCATCAACATCTTAATGCACACTGCCTTCCTGTGCATTGCTGTGTGTATGTGTGTGTGTGTGTGTGTGTGTGTGTGTGTGTGTGTGTACTGAGCAGCAGCGTGCATTTCTTGAGCTGGTTTTCTGGTTGTGCTAAGTCAGAGGTAGTTTGAAATGATGAGGAGATATTGCATATCAGCGACCAAAAAGTGCTGGCATATCATCAGGTTTCGTAGAATACCTTAAATGTAAGGCTCCCTGGAGTTACAGTGCGAGGCGAGTCTTCCTATGTCACGCTGCCACTAGATTCAGGTATCAAGTGTGTCATGAGGTAATGTGTGGTTTGTTCTTGTGGTTTTTGTTCTTGAGGTTGGTTTTGTGAGGCAGACCGAGTCGGTGGATTTCTTTGCAGTGTGATATCAATGATGGAGTCCAGGTTTTAAAGCTATGTTGCACAAAGAAAAAAAAAAAAGAACATAAAATGAATGAACCTATGTACATGAGTTGGTTAATCAGATGCCATTCTGAAGAAATGATATACAGTAGTTTGATGCAGTTTGGAACTATTTGGTTGTGGAGTATCTACGGGGAAATCTATAGAGGTTATGTCCATCTCTAGATCCACAAAGTTGGGTTTTGCCACCAAAGACAGGGAGAGCAAAGCAAGTAAGTAAGTCCTGACGTCCGGATTCTTATAGCATATACATGAAACCGCCCAGGATCAGGAAATTTGGCCATAAGTGTGTCACTATTAAAGCTTTAAATACATACTTGGGACATTGCTGGACTATTTTTATTATCAACTTGTTACTTTTCTACCCTGCGCTGTTGATTCCCTGACAATGAAGTAAATACATTTAGCAGAATTGTAAAACCAATCTTGTATCACCTCTTCCCAAAGTTCTTACAATCTAGGACAAATTATCCCAAACATTAAAGCTTAGATCTAATTTTCACGGAAATGCTTCTCATTCAAGTAAATAATTTTGAGGGAAATAATACGCTTCTTTGATGAAGCTTGTGCACTAGAGGAGACGTTACTTGGAGACACCCTGATGTTTCCAACAATCTCGCAAAATTTTGTGAAATGTGCGCGAACTCTGAAATGCAGATTAAGTGTTGTGGACACGAATAATGTGAAAATTACGTTGTTCCACCACAAAAAGGATTATGTGACAAAAGCGCAAATTGGACACGCCATTTACAGGTGTTCATCACATGAAAAGGTTAACTAATTGTTAATGTTAGGGTTAGATTTAGACAACTAAACCAATTTGGTTAGGGTAAAGTTTTGGTCACTCACTGCAGAAAACGTATTGTCACGAGTTCGGAGTTGAACCCAGGTTGTCGGAGGTAATTGTATCCGCTCATTCACGATCCAAAACTTCGTGCTCATTTCACGAAATTTCATGAGAACAGGCTGGATGGTCACATTCTGTCCCACCATGTACATGCAAAGGTGCAGTCTTGCACCATAATGTGTTGGCGAACCTCTTCGTTGCACGGCTTTTCTTCACTTCATATTATCAGAAAAACCAAAGGAGGGTGGACGGGCCACTTCTGATAAATTTAAAAGACAACGTATGGGGAAACAATCTCATATTGAAAACTATATAAGAGCCAATACAAACAATTTCAGCTCTTTCAAAAACAATCGCTTAGCAAGTTTTTGAAGAAGCCTTTTTTGTACTCAAGGGCTTTCGGCCAACGTGGATAAACCACTGACCTGAGGAAAGATCTCTGTGTCTCCCTGTCTTTGGTGGTCCAACACTGGGTTTGGGGGGGAGGGAGGGGTGGACTGGGAGGGGGGGCAGTGTGTCTGTTTTAGAGCCAAAGGCTGATATATTGGAACAACAGCCATGTGTTCTACATTTTTGAATGACAAAACCAGACTGTTTCAGTTTCTTTTCTGCCGTCAATGCCTGGAGAATCAGTCAACAAAGGAGGGGTGTGTGAAAGTGTATGTGTGTGTGTGTTTATGTGTGTGTGTGTGTGTGAGAGAGAGAGAGAGAGAGAGAGAGAGGAGAAAGAGAGAGAGCGAAAGAGTAACCGCAGTCGCACTGTCTGTGCATCTGATCTGCTTACAGCAGTTAGAAACATGTTGTCCTAACATAGATGCTGCCCTGCTAATGCTGTCACTCATTTGTTGATGATGCTCTATATTCTGAGCCCCAAATCCCAAAATAAAGACCCAATAAAAGAAAAAATGGACATGATGGCAATAATTGAACTGAAATTAAACCAAGTGAAATAAAAAGTGGAAAGCCAAAAAGTCAAAAATAAGTGGTCAAGGCAGTCTTTTCCCTTCGAAAGACCTGACAGCTGAATGAGGTAGAGGTTTCACGGTGTGGGAGCTTAGTCCTCCTCTGGGGACTCCTCAGCCTCTTCTTCTTCTTCTTCTTCTTCCTGCAACGATAAACAAGGTGATCTGTGTCATTTCAGCTCTTTCAGCTCTGTTATCTAAAAGCTTAGATGCCTGTGGGAGTCCAGACTGGCTTTTAATATCAGCTGTCTCAATGGCATATAGATGAGGATAACCGCATGGATGCAAAAACCCCAAGAATACAGAACAGTTGCCTGGCCAGCATGTTGACGAGGTTAGCCAGGCTAATGCAACAGGTGTTTGAGTGGAAAAGTGCTAAATCGATTCTTTCAACATGGTCCCAGAGTAGGGATGGGACAATATATCGAAATTCAATACATCGCAATACAAAAATGTGACAATACGTATCATAGGGCAGAAAACTTAATCGCGATATTAGCTCCATTTTATTCTGCTGTAGTAATCACAAATGAGACTGCTTGACCATCACAGTTTCACAAGCTCTCCATCCAAATTATATTATTTTCACTTTGTAATGACATTTTTAACTTCTTGTTTACATTTTAGCAAGCCAATGCCATTGCTAGAAAGATTTGTGGCTCAGAAATTAATGATTTGTTGAACTTATATTTATTACATTGTGTCGTGGTTGCAATGAATCATGAACTGCATATCGCGTATCGAATCGTATCGTGACACGAGCATATTCCTGAATGGCTTATGAGTGAATGGCTTATCTTTCCTATCAGCGTATGATCAGGTACATGATGGGACGGACCTCAATGAGGCAGTCGTAGCGATGGTTCCTAAAACTCCCCTCTATTCCTACCACAACTGCAGCCAGACTTTTTCCAAAGTCCAAGATGACCACCGTGAAAAAACACAGTAGAGGAGGGGGGGTGGAGAGAAAAAACACGTCCCTCCTCGCTTTTCAGATTGAAATGGATTTCATTTTCCACATGGCTTCATTTTATTCGGGAAGGCTAACTGACACAATTTATAACCCTCTTCCTTTCCCAGGCCATGGCGGTGCACCCATTCAGCAGAGGTCCGCGCCCAAAGCTTGTCTGCATTATACGACTCAAGCTCCATTCATTAGTGCTGCAGACACTTCAGCTGTGAAGGGCCGGCTAAATGCTACCATGTGTGACATGGGCAAATGAGAGCAGAGAGAGAGAGAGAGAAAAAAAAGGGGTGAAGGGGGGAGGCAACAAAAAGAAGCTTTAATCATATTGCCCCCCTCCAATTCACACCATCATTTCCAAAGGAATGCAGAAGGTATCCATGGGTATAGCCTTCACTTTATTCCACCTAGTGACGTTGTGTACGTCCGAACTGATCCCTCAAAGCATCTAGGTGTCTTCCATCTTTTCATAATATCTACTATATAACTATTCTTTTAAAGCTAGCTGTGATAACTTGGCACGTCAGTGGCTACTCTGGTCAGACTACGCAACTGCACTTTACTGTCGTTGAACTTTTAATGATGTCTGACAACAAACAAGCGTGTGCTTAATGATCACGTAAACACTCATAACACTGTAGGATGCTTGGGATAAAACTGTTTGTACACAAACACTGACAATACTGTAAGATGCTTGGGATAAAGTGCTGTGTCTGCCGTTGTAGTAGTACTCACAAACAATAGCTAACGGCTAAAATATATAGCTACAATACTAACACGGCCGCGGTAGTTAGCATTAGCGTCTGCTAACATAGTGCCCGGATGTTATGTAAAACACATCACTTCCTGTGCGACACTACTATTTCCCACCAGGGAAGGGTTTCATGTTACGCTGATGATTTCGTTGGAGCTTAAAAAGGCCAACTGCATCACTAATAGCAATTAAAAGTGAATGTTTTACCACAAAAAAGTCATCGCATAGAGGTTTAACACAGGCTAACTAGTAAGAAGCAAATGTGAGGTAACCTCCATCGACCCCATGCGATGCTTTGCAGTATTCTCAGATCCTGTTTATATGCATTGTGTTCTCTGTGTGTCAGATCATACGTTAAGGTGTAAAGTCCACACTAAATGTTACAATGAAACTAGTTAGTCTGACACCAAAGCTGCGTCTTTGTTTAGTTGCACCATGGAGACTGAAGGTACATCGTAACAACTAGAGTGTAAAGGGACCACTAACCAAAACACAGTCAGACAGTGATGTTTTCACCTTCTGTAGCCAGTAAGTTAATGGTAGCCTAAATTAATATTAGCTAACCTATGCAATAATAATAATAATAATAATGCATTTTATTTGTACTGCACTTTTCATTCATAGTGAATCTCAAAGTGCTACAGAGTTAAAAACATAAAAATAAAAACGAAGAAAAAAGAGATCGCTAACAAAAGTTAACACGAAAAGCGAGAGAAACGCGTCAACAAACAATTATGTTATCTATAACAAAGTATGTAAGTATATAATATAGACAACAATAGCCACATCAAGTGGTGTAACCGTTCATTTCAGGGTAAACAGGGTAAACGGTACAGTTAGGCCTAATGGGGTGGAAAATGTTATTTTATTGTTAGCTAGCGAAAATAACAAATAATAAATAAAATAACCTGATGAAGGTCTGTGTACCGAAACGTTGTTCCCAATAAATCTTTTCTAATTGCAAGTGAAGTAGACAGTGTGCGGGAGTCCTTTGTTCTACTATTGTTAGCTAGCGAAAATTTTAGTTTAATTCTGGTTTTGCCCACATAAACTGTGCTGTATTTCTTCCTCTGAGTCCTCCAACAAGTTTTCCCATCCATCAAATCGATGCTCCATGCCAACAGCTAAGGACTATACCTAGTAGGCGGTAGGTGTGAGCTTGAAGTTGTAACTAAGTTGGAACATCTCCACATCTCCATAATCAGCTTCCTGCAGGTTCAGAGGGCATAACATGAGCAGCACTTGAGATTCTCCAAGAAGAACCCACTTCTGCCAGTCGTTGTGTTCACTACGCTTAGCTTGGCTGAGCCACCAATGAGGAGAGACATCCAGACTGTTAAACAACAATAGTAATTTTAAGCGCCTGCTGCAGGTTCATTGTGCATGGCTCTTTGCATGCCTCCCCCTCCCCTGCCCTTTGAAGTAAATAAGAAGGAGGCTGGGAAAAGTGTTAACTAGCGGCAGTGCAAACCTCATTAGGATCCTGTGCTATGCAGAGGGGTCAGGTTGTAGCTTCCGGGTCGGTCATGCACCCCAACCCCACCCAGCGCCCTGGAATGAAAGGGGTTTGAGGTTTTGTACAGGCTGGTGGTGGTGGGGCTGAGATAAAACAGCCTATCAAAGTGGGAGTGCTCAGTGACATTTTTATGGGTTCCAGCTCCCAGGGCCTCGAAGCGCCTCAAAGCCATCTCAGCCCTGTTTCCACATAGCAACAAATCAGAGCTGAGTTATGCATTCACACCGAAAAGTGGTCCGCACCAGCGAACAGAGAGAGGCTGGTGGATTCCTGGAGTGTGAGGGGAAAAGGGGGAGGGGAGGGGCGCGCTCCGGACTCCTGTGTCATGTTTTACTCACTCATTACCTTTCTGGTTTCATTCTTCCTCTGATCTAAGGGCTCACACCAGCAACACACAACAACACCTAATTATCTGCTAGATGTTAACAGTCATGCAGTTCCATACAGGTCTGCGCAGTTTACTTGGGAATTTCTCACCGAGAGGGCTAGAAATAACTCATGCCTTTTCTCGCCTCTTTGATGAAATGTAAAGCAAAAAGCAACTGTAAGCTTCTGTAAAAATCAAAGAGCCGCTCTCATGTTGTTGGATTTACAGTTCCCATCTGGCCCAAAACTTTATGAGCAAAAACCCCAGCATTAGTGCGAGCTTTTGCTACAGGAAGAGTTACTGTTGCAGCGGTGACACTGACCTTCACGGCCTCCGTAAAAGCAAGAAAAGTCAAACTGTCACCTCAGTTGACTGAAAGAACTGACATCCCCCTTGGGTGTTCCTGTCTAAACCAGTACCCACTAGGAACCCACTAGGAACACAAAAGACTTGTCCCATATCCCGCCTTTAGTCTCATTCTGGTGTGCCCTACTAATAAACTGGGCCAACCTTTCCACCAAAGTGAATCTCCATCTATGACATGGATTTATATGGTGCAGGAGAGGTTGGATTCCTCTCATGGCACAGTGAAATTTATTTACATAGTTCTTCTGAGTGTGTATGTGGATCCCCAGTCAGTCCAGGTCCCTAGTCCATCCAAATAGTTGTTTTTTTTTGCAAATTATGTTTAGAATTAGAAAAGCTGAATAGAAACGGCAAAATTTAAAAAATAAAATAAAATTATGTAACAAACAGCAATGGAAATGGATTTGTCAAATAAATAATGATGTAGGCTTGGCATGATCTGCCCAACAAATGGTTCAGTCTGTCATAAATGTTGTTTCTAACACGTATATCATGGTTGTATGACCATTAGTTGGTACATTAGAATATCATATGTGTTGTTTCTAATGTGTACGTCTCCGTTGTGGTTGTATGACCATTAGTTGATACAAAGAATATCACCAAGTGCATTTTTTTTTTGTTTCCATCTTCAGATGAAAGCATGAAATGTGGCCAACATTAGCTGACGCTAAAGAACAATAACAACTTACCCATTACAAATCAATACTAATCAATTCTTAAAAGATTCCATTCATTTTTCTTGTGTTTTTTGATGTTCAGTAAGCCAAAAACACACCTAAATACACCTAATAAGCATGTTAATTTTTCAACAGTTCAAAAGTGAAACACTTGACAGTTGGATGGAAACACAGCTAGTGTTTCCTCTTCTCCCCAACCCGTTCTCATTCCCAACTCATCCTATGTTGACTGTTTGTCACATCCCTTGGCGTCGCTATAACGACACTAAAGGTACCCTTCTGCGTCTGTATAGGACGCACCGGGTGTTCCATAGATTCCATGGTAAAGCCTCTCGCGGCAGTATTGGACGCCTGCAACTTTCTCTCCTGGACCATGGAACACACAGTCTGGCGTACATTTTCTGCCCAAATAAGGCATTCCGCTTTGATGAATTTCTTTGCTTGAGCTTTTTGGTGCTAATATTAATTTAAAAAAAAAAAGGTTAGTATGGTTGTAGATCAATTTCGAGGCCAAATGAAAAAAAAATATCGCTTGCATTTACCATTTGATGTCACCTGCTAGATAAATAAATACATTTGGCTCATAACCTATAACAAGTTATTTCAGTGGCATCTCAATAAACTCCATAAAATATAGCACTTTATAACGACTGTATCGTTACATCTACTTTACAATACAAAGCGAGAGGCTTTACCATGGAACCTATGGAACACCCGGTGCGTCCTATACAGACGCAGAAGGGTACCTTTAGTGTCGTTATAGCGACGCCAAGGGATGTGACAAACAGTCAACATAGGACAAGTTGGGAATGAGAACGGGTTGTTCTCCCATACAAACTGCTTCAATGACCTCTCTCTCTCTCTCTCTCTCTCTCTCACACACACACACACACACACCGCCTACTCTTCCCTGAGGTCTTTTCCTCTATCCACAGGTTGAAGGAATATCGTTTTTTGTCTTAACTCTTAGTGTGTGCAGCGCAGTGAATACATACAAAACTGTTTTGGTTCTACTAGTTTTTGGTGTACTGAAATACAGATTGATGGACCACACCGTCCATCAGTCTGTATTTCAGTACACCAAAAACTATGATGATGATTATAGAGCAACATTTGTACTGACTGTGTGTGTGTGTGTGTGTGTACGTGTGTGTGTGTGTGTGTGTGTACACGGTCTTTCAGATCTCCTACCTGAGCAGGCTTTTTCTGGACGACTTGCTGTGGCTGCAAGAGAAGAGAGGGGAAAGGTTACAATGTACGTCAAGTTGCTGTAGCTCAGATGATGAACACAGTGTACATGTGAAGCATTATCAAGAAGTATCAGCATTTCTCCTTGGCCTTGATCCATTTTAGCATGACAGACTTAAACTGCTTCATGCATCATGTGGAAAGGAACATGACAGAGTGCACACAATCAAAATGATGTAATTACAGCCAAAACATTGGCTGTAATTGCAAGTACATGCGAGTCGTGAGTGAGGTCGATGACCAGTGACCACCTTTTGAATTTTTAAGTAAAAATATCAGAAGATAACTGAAAATACCATCATCTTTGACTCTTCCTTGAGGAACTGTAAAAACATCCAAATGGCATTAAAAATCAACAACATGTAAATGATCATGACAACTTGAAAGCTACACTAGGCAAGATTTCTATATAAATATGCAGCTGCCATATTAGCCTAAATTACAAAGTCGAAATTTAAAGGCATACTGAGGAAGATTTTGCCAGTTGTGGCTTGTAAACACAACTTTCAAAGTTGACCCCTACTCCCTAGCTCAACAAGACGCAAAGCGCACGCTCCCTGAGTACAGCGAGGCGAAACACCAAGCAGACAAGGCTCGTTCCAAAACTAAAGTGAATCTGGGGTTGGCTTCTCCTGTTGGCGAGTATTGAAGGAGAAGATGGGGATGAAGAGCGACGCGGAGTTGGCCTGTTTTCTGTTGGACAGGTAGGTGCCGACACAGACACTGTCACACACTGCTAATGATTGAGTAGGACTGTTTTTGGATGATTTTATGCTATTTCAAGGGGAAAATCCTGCTCAGTATGCCTTTAAGAGTGAAATCCAAAAGTGTCTCAACAGCAGCGAGCGAGCGCTCCGTCCAGAGAAAGCTGGACTCACTAAGGATGGCTGAACCTCTTCACCACCTCCAGCCCACCACATACTAAGAAGACAGATTGTCTGCTGTCATTTGCCTTTGAAAGTTGTATTGCTGCGTATGCGTTCACACATTAATATGAGCATTCATTTCATATTCAAAGAAAGCTGCCGTTTTCAGGTACGTGGTCGGCATGAAACTCTTCATTCACACTAGCTTGAATTAAATAGCAGATATTGGCCATTTCATTAGTCTGGCTTTCAATTGAGAGTTTTAGTGTCCCATGATGGGCTAAATGCAGTTTCAGAGGCTTTTCCACCCTGACAAGAATAAAATTATTGGGGGGAAACACTGAATCCTTGTAATATTTTCATGAAAATTGTCAAATTTGAAGGTATTACGGGTTCTCGTAGCCCAGTAGCTAAGCTGCACACCATGTAGATGTGATGTCCTGGCTTTGAATCTGTCCTTTTTCACGTGTCACCCCCTTGCTCCCATCTTCGCTGTCTCTCTCCACTGCCAAATATATCCAATAAAGCAAAAATGCCCCCAAAACAATCTAAAAGATATTGAATATTGGCACAAAATATCGACTATCGTCAGCTTCAATCCAAAAATATCGGCAACGGTATCACCCATATCAGTTGAACCCTAATTCACAGTGCATGTGAGGGGATGGAGGTTGTGTGTGTGTGTGTGTGTGTGTGTGTGTGTGTGTGGGGGGGGGGGGGGGGGGGGCTTAGATTGTGCGTCTTTACATTAGATCACAACCACACAGGAAGTAGCTCCAGACCCGGAGCCGGACAGCTGAGGACTCCAAATGCTATGAGAATGAAAAAAAAAAAAGAAAATTAAGAGTCCCCGGTCTTTCGCAGCCCAGCCAGCCACTGCCCCCTAGCATAGCACACAGAGCCCCATCACCACCAACCCCCCCCACCCCCCACCCCAGATCAGTCTGAACAGCTGGTGTTTACTATGCCAGCTCCGGCTGGAATGCCAGCAGGCTGAAACACAGTAATGGAGTCCATGTCAACACCGGATGGGTCCCGGCTAAGGAATGCAAGCGGCAATAAAGGAAAAAATTGGGAAAATTATGCACACATTCTAAATGGGCTGCAACAACAAATAATATATAAATAACACATACTCTGGGAAAAGTATGGTACAACGATAAACAGAAACCTCCGGACAGTGTTAACGTTTGTTGATTTTTTTTCGGTTCGATTTTTATTGGTTTGGACGTTTCGAAACAATCACGTTTTCAGATGGCAGATTGTAAAGCGCCTCCATCTTGTTGCATCCTATTGCTTTTAAATAGGAAATAATTCAAAACTACAATCAAATTTTCATTTGATTATTTAAACTCAGTTGTCTATTTAAGTATGTTATTACAATGCTAATTACTGGGACACATGATTAATGACTAATCTGAAAGTAATGCGTCTCAGATCACATCACTGCTAGGGTTGTGTATGTATGTGTGTGTGTGTGTGTGTGTGTGTGAGTGAGGGGGGGTTGATCTGATTTGGATTTCTTTTAAGAGTTATTATTTCAGATATTTCCAAATAGAAGGAAAATAGATCAATGTATGCCAACGTATTGTAGTTTCCAATAACAACTGCAGTATCACTGTATGGTCATCCTGTTTTACCTCCGTAAAACAGGATGACCATGTCTTAAGGAGATTAGTTTTGGTTTCAATGGAGAGTTTTAGTGTCCCATGATGGTCTAAATGCTGTTTCAGAGGCTTTTCCACTTTTCCCCCGGAATGTTCACTGAATATTTTTTTTATTGAATATCGGCACAAAATATTGCCAATCTGCAGCTTCAATCTCACAATATCGGTATCAGCCTTGAAAATCCAACCCTAATCAAAACTACTCAGAACTAATTTTCTCTGAATCACTTAAATCATGTGCGCCAAAGCATCGCCAATCTATAAAACAATGTCAGAACAATTCCTTGTTCGAACATGAAATTCACACAATACATTTTATACTGTAATCCACTGTCCAAGTCATCACATGAAACACAATGTAGTTACAGTCAGGGGTCGCGTTAACCGAATATTTTCCGTCATTGACAGAATTTTTTTAACAATGACGGAAAAATCTGAAGGCCATGCGTCATTTTGACAGATTACACTGAGGGCGATCTACCCTAACGTTAAGTAATTCACATGCAACACTGTCAATAACCACATGTAGACCACCTGTAGTAGACCCCCCTGTCCAGTTGATGGCGAGTGTGCATATTAATTAGCTATTGTTTACTCGTCTTGTCTTTGATCTCACTCTCCTTGGAGCGCGTCTGTGACCACTACGGGTCACAGAGGGGTGCAGCAGCCGCGCCCCTGGTGTAGAAGGAGCGCATGCTGCGGGATTTCCTGCCGGTGAAGCGAGTGCTTGCAGGATCGGGAAATCCCACGTTCAGAGAGTCTTGCCGACTTCTGATCACTTCCCTGGGAGAAATGTTCCCCGACTTCAAAACTCTGGCTGAAGTGGCGCTAGTAATTCCAGTCTCCAGTGTGGCAGCAGAGCGCGGGTTCAGCCTTCAGAACAAAATTAAAACGGCCATGACGAGCCGTCTGTCCGAGGCAAAGACGCAAAACCTAATGACAATCGCCTCTGCAGCAATCTCCCTTGATGCGTTTGATTACGCTCAAGCGAGCACCCAGTTTAAGTCCATGCGGACCAGGAGGAAGGTTTGAGTTCAGGCTAGGCTACAGCAGGTCAATTGAGTTCAATTTAATTTCTTGTAAATGGTTTGTTCATATTTTAATTGTAATTGTCTAATTCTGTAAAACTGCATCGTTCATATTTGCCTGTTTAGGACGGTCGGTGTCTTCGCTCGTTCATCTTTTCTCTCTTACTAGTGCAGTGCCCGTTCGCGCCCCTGCTGCACAGAGCGCTGTTCGCTTGTTTATTCAAAGTTTCTTAATATTGAACATGTCGCGTGTCCAAATTGCACAAAATCCGACACTGCACGTCCTTGGGTCCCCAGTAATACACCCACCAAGTGTGAAGTAGATCGGATGAACGGTTCTCGAGATATGCGAAGGACAGACAGACAGACAGACAGAGATTCCTTGCTTTATAGTAGCCTATGATAAATGCATAATCTAAGTTTGTTCTTCTGTATATTAAATGTTATTGTGATCGCTTGTTTTTGAAAATTAAATGCTATTAAATAGGCTATGTCTCATTATCATAAAAAAAAATGAAAATTACAATGACGGGTAATAATAGATTATGACGGAATTTTTACGACCCTGTCCGTCAAAATGACGGACAACGAGAAAGTCTAACGCAACCACTGGTTACAGTACTGGATTATGAGTATGAGTATGAAGAGTCCCGTTCCTTGACATGGGCAGTCTGAAAGTAATAAAATCTACCTTTGCGATTGCAGCGCATCTGGGACAAAGCATTCCAAAATAACCATCATTGAAACCCAATCCCTTTAAGTACAGAAGCCCCTCTCGCTATGTAGAAGCCCACCCCCCATTCCCACCCCTCCCGCTCCCACCCTAACCCAAACCCCTCTCCCCTATAACACAAAAGGGAAATCACAGCATTGTCTTTCACAAGGCAGCGGCAGCTCTTTGATGTCGCCTGGGCCTGACACTATGAATCACATCTAGGCCCCAGCAGCTGCTCAGGCCTGCGAGAGAGGGGGGTGGGGGGTGGGGGGGTGTTGTTGCGTGAGGGAGCGTGGGCGGCTTCGGCTACGCTAAAGGTATGCTAGCGGAAGGTGAGTATCTCGCAGGAGCCCCCCGCGGCATGGGACCCCCCCTTCCCCGCCCCCCGTCTCCGCCGAAACCCAATCCCTCCGCTGTTCCAAGAATGCGGGCCCGCTCCGGGCCCTCGGCTCCGCAGCCACCCACCGGCCTCTTTTTTCAGAAGTCTTCCTCTGATCAAAGCGAGAAATGACTCTCCTCCGCCGAAGCGCCTCGTACAGACCGCCATTCACAAAAGTCCCGGCTATCGCGGAGAGGTCGCCCCGGGCCTCGCCGTCAGCACAGTAGCCGGCCTCATCGTCTCCGCCGCGTTTGAAAGCGATAGCCTTGACTCGATTCCCGTCACTGTTTCTCTAACTGGTCGCAGAGAGGCCGCAGTCATGCCATCATTGTCGATATGTTAGAATGAAATATGGCTTTACAGGAGCATTGTAAATTGCAGACTGCTCTTTTGCTGCTCTTGCTTGGTGTAATCAATTATCTCCCAGCCAGTACAGGTATGCTGCTTAGAAACAAGGGCTCTGAATTCACTGAATTAAGGCATTATGGCAAAAGACATTAACATTGAAATTAGTGTAACTTTGCACACCGATTACATTTTTATCTTGATTTTTAAAATATGTTAGATTTTACTTGTACCTGATTTATACCAGTACAATCACTCATCCTGAGACAAATCATCACAATTTCAAGCTATCCAAAAAAGGACAAAAGTTATTGTATTAGGTGAAGAGAAGCATCCAACCAATCATGAGTTAGTATTTCTAGGATTTTCATGGCATGAAGTCAACACTGTTAGATCTTACTGTCAGGTATCACGCCTTTTTCATTTTCATAAAAAAATGAACTTCTATCCTGTGCAGCCAATAATGATTATCTATTACAAGACTCTTACAACAAATTACTACTATGTTACAAGATCAAGTTACAAAGTCTGAACACGTGACAATGCAGGGGTTCAGGGAAAGTACTCTAACAAAAGTCAATATTAAACAATTCAGTACACACATACTTTATTTTTAGATCAATTTTCAAGGGAAAATTTTGAGCCTCTAACCTGTTACATCAAATCACAATAATGTGTTGACACAAACTAGGCAAGGTTCTGGAAAGACGCATTTTTCATGATAAACTTTAAAAATCAGGAGGCTGGATTGAAACATGGTTTGACAGATAAGATTAGGCTTTGCAAACTATTATTTGTATTTTCATGTTATTTCCCCATAGGGAGGATAAAAGTTTCATCTATGTATATACAGTATGTATGTATGTGTGTATGTATGTATGTATGTATGTATGTATGTATGTATGTACTGTATGCATGCATGCATGCATGTATCATTGTATGTATCATTGCATGCATGTATGTAGCCTATGTATCTGTCATTTGTCTGTCTATCTGTGTGTTAGTTAGTGTAAGTGGTGAGGAGTCCCTGCTGCCCTGCTCTGGTGTCCCTGCAGTCTGAGTGTTAATTATCCGATGGGAAAGGTGCTGCTGCTGTTTGCTCTGGTTAACCGTTACTGGGACCGCTAACCTTTGGACCTCCTTTGAAGCCAAATGGATAATTTGGCCAAATAAGTTCAACCTTCCCTCCACAAACACAATGGCTACATGGATGAAAAGTCTGTCATGAGAATAATATGTGCTGACTAACAACGTACACACAGTACAGCATAGAACAGCTAAGCTCCCTGCGATTGTAGCTATCTTATCACAAGCAAATTTAACTCTTTTCAAATGGGTATGTGAGCGAACATGGGGAGTGCCTCATGATATTTAACTGGAATATGCTTCAGATTAAATCCTGTGTAAAATATGGGGCTTGTTAAAACCTGGAATGCCTACCATTTACACTGTTAAATTTTAACAACTTTGCCTAATAGAGCACATTCAGTTGGTGAACATTTCACTTCAATGCAGAGTCTGTTGAGGTGAACCGTCTGTCAGGGAATCTTTCAGTGATAGGGAAGCCATGTTTGTAAACCTATTCATTAATAAATGCTTCTCTAATGAGATCAAGATTATACTCCCCATATATGTCCCCATACTCCTTTTGTCTTGTTTTGCCTTTGGGTAACAGTTACCAAGTGGGTTAGGGTGGGGCAATGGGGGATAATCTGGCACTACACTACCACTATATACCACCCAGCTAAATATGCCGGCTAGTGGCTGACTGGCCGTGCCTGTGCAAGAAGACCAGGGGAATGACTGAAGATTTATAGGAGTGAGACAGGAAGTGGCAGTTGACTGTTGAGGAATGAGGCATCGCCCAGTCAGAGACCCCCATCAGATAATCCTCCCTGGGCCCTGGCTGCATTTATATAGGCCTTTGTAGTTTAGACATGCATTCCAAAATGGGCCTTTAAAGTGGAAGATACACAGAGAAATCCATACACCATCCATGGTAAAAATCACTGACAGGCTCTTCCAGGGAGAAGATTGACTCAGTGAAGTGAAGTTCCAAGACTTCCAGGAGTTACAGTTTGCAGCATCGGTGGACCAGTATCAAACCCGACCTCAACACCAATACCTATATCCTATAATACCTATGCCATCCAAAAAATTTAGATTTTGCTTTAAAGTCACCATACCATATATGCCTAAATATATAAGTCTGACATACCTCCAGTATGCTGGTATGAAAACAAATTGTTGATCCAATTCCTGTCATAAGACTATTTCGATAGCATTGTCATGTACCAGAACAATGTTCCGGGAGAGAATTTGACAACAGAACATGCATTCCGGTTATATATTAGTGATAGCCAGGTACAATCACATTCAAACGGGGAAATGTTAGCAAAATATGAAACAAGTGAATTGTAATTTTTTAGGTAATGTCGATTCTATCAATATCATAAGAAGGTTTCCCATACATAGGCTCATCTGTGGCGAAATCTATCTCTAACGCTGCGCCTAATGTGTGCATCACGTCATGTCTGTCATTTGGCGATGTACAGACCAGTAGACCAATAGCATTATACTCAATCCAACAGAGCCTCCCATTGTGAAAGTGAAAGTGAAACTTAAAATTCCACAATTTGCTCCAAACTCGCATGTGTTAGTAACGGGATCTGTAAACAGTAAATTGAATATTAAAAAATCTTTAATCTGACATTCATAAAATTGCTCAACACTCAGAAAGTTAACATGCATTGCAGAGACTTCATTGCATATTGCCCCTGATCACCAGTTGGATTCCACTGGACACACCGCTCTCACTGTAGGTAAGGACAAGTAATTAATCCTGAACAACCACCGCCACAAGTAAATTGTCAACCTGTGGGAAACACTGCGACCAAGCCCCAAAAGCAGGGCAGGACACTGCATTACCCATGGCTTCACTAGAGCCTTTTTTGTGTTTATTGTATGTATGCAGCTGTTAGTGCTAATTGTGATGGAAGTCACAATATTTGCCATATGGCCTAATTTGTTTTTGAGGATAAATAATGATAAAAACACCATGGCAATAAAAATTACTTGGATCCCTAAAGAGATCTTCAATACTAGAGGTGCCATGAGACAGTGGAGACAGCCAAATATTAAAACGGGATTCAGGATGGGCTAATGAAAATGCAAAATATATGTTTAGATATGGTTGACTGACCAAAAATTACATGATTTACACGGACATGATTGTCTACCCTTTGAACTCTGGAGCGTTTCCTCCTTTAGTTTGGTTCATTTGGCCAGGTGAAAGCGATGCCATTCGAACTCGCAGCACTGAAACACATGAGAATGCAAGTGTCAGTCCTCTTCCAACTTCCAAGAGAACTGCGGTGTGGTTCGTTAGGAGTGAGAGCGTAATGCAAATCTGCTACAGGGTTTATGGGTGTAAGGAAAAGGATGTTGACATGTGATAGCCAGCAGTTCCTCATGCTTGGAGAGCCTAGCATAACAAAATGAAGTCTGGACTGACACTCATATTCAGCTGTTTCTTCATGTGTTCTTAACTGGTATGAACACCAGAAGGTTCATTACGGCAAAGAGAGCAGACATGTCCATCATGCTTTGCAGAAGTAACTGAATCAGTCAACTTTTCCACTATGGTTCAGACCAAAGAAAAGTGTTTAGGATCAAAACAAGAGACCAGTGAGTAAACTATAGTCAAACATTCATGTCTGCACCAGAAACGTCTAAGGTTCTCTGCTGTCAAACAACCTGTAGTCCTGAACAAAGATTTCACCCTCCACCGTATCAAACGTCTCCTTTCACAGAGGAGTACATGATAAGATAACATGATAAGCAGCAGTTTGGACAGGTGCTTCAATCTTCTTCCACCATCAACCTCTTTTTAAAGTTTTCCAGCTAATCAGTAGCCTATGTTTCCCCACACGATGAGAGGAATCAGAGAGTTTTCCAAGTGTGTGAGAGTGTTACTCCACAGACTGAGAGGAAGCACCACAGGCCGTCCTAGTCATTTCTCATCACGTTGGGTTAGGATGCTGAGTGAAGGGAGAGAGAGATCTCCCTCTCCTCATGGCCTCCCGTCCACCGAACATCAGCAGGCCACAAACCTGTGTTAATCCTTACTGTCTCAGTGCTGGTCTGTCTGGATGGGCCCACTGGGGCTCAGTACAAACTCTAGTCTAATGAGCCACACCTGAAGTTCTCTGGGCTGTTTGATCACTGTGAAATGTCCCAGCAATTGTCAAACCCAAGGCTGTAGGCAAGACCGCCTTAGTCGAGTCCAAGTCTATTCAAAGACCAGGTCCAGTCGAGTTTGAGTCCAAAGAGGGTGGAGACCAGAGCAAATCAAGTCCTACTCGAGACCAAGACAAAAAAAGACAATAAACAGTGTCTTTCCAAATGTAAAAATAATGCTGAAGGAGATGATTTTTAAAAGAAGGGTAAGGAAAGAAACACTTATCATAGTTAGCACTTAAAAAAGATTCTGCTGTAAACAATGCCTAAGATAGATGATGATGAAGAAGATGAAAGTGGATACGACTCGTTGACATCAACGCATTATGTAATTCAAACTATGAAAGTTGTCATTTTGAAATATGCAGTTGATAATGAGTATTTAGAAAGTTGAATGTAGTTTCTACTGTTGTCAGTGGCTGACTTATAAATACAATGGAAGTCTATGAGACACTTGGTTGTTATCGTTGCCATTCCGCCTTACTTTAACTGATTGGGACAAAACTAACCCTTACAAATGGTCCAAATAGGATTACTGAGGAGCTCAACAAGTTTCGCAGGTGTAAGTTATAAGATAAAATGTCATAGGAAGTAATTTGCCCCAAATTTTGTTTTTTTATTATTACCTGTCCACTCAATATGTGGAGAAAATTTCATGAGATTTGGTAAATTTGGTTGTGAGAAATAAATGATTCGAAATTGTGGCGCTCCCTATTGGACAATTTTAAAGTGTTTTTGCACACATATTTGTTGAACACGTGCTCAAACCCCTAGTAATACAAAGTGCTTCACAAAGGAGTGAACAACTAAGCTAAAATCAACAGTAAAACCAAGCAAAACAAGGAATACAACAGCAACATATAAAAAGGAGGTCAGAGTCATTACATAAAAGCAGTTCTATGAGAGTGGGTACATGGAAACCAAATAGATGATAGCATAGCTGATGTCATGGGCCCAAACCTAATTCTGACATGGCCCAGGTCACACTACCAGACTCTTCAAATGTTGCCCGACAAGAGCAGTTGAGACTAAACGACTAGTCTGACTGGTCTGGAGGCGTCGGGAATCTTCAACCCATTCACTCTAAAGGATAATCTGACCAAGCGTGCAAGGCTCACCAAGACAGAGATCCAGCCAATGGGAGTTCAGCTCAAGGGCGAAGAAAAAGAGAACGAACCAGAAGAGGAGTTACATTTAATAACATCCACTAGATAGTTTACATCAGTATGATTACCAACTCCACTTGCTCCACAGTTGTTAAGTTGTTATACAATTGTATTTGGAGGAATAAATCTCATGTATAATGGTATAAAATGGCAACATGCCTGGATCAATCCAAATAAGTATGCAATTATGAATTAAGTCAAAGAAGTCTAAAAAAAACAGTAGAACACCTATTTTGTATTTACAGTGAACTGTTCTGGACGAATGGGAAAATGAAAATGAATGAGGTAGTGTGTAATCCCCCTTGACTTCATCTTTGGTGTGAACAGCTTCCTGATTGGACAACACGCATTTACTCCACACCAATCGTTTAGTATTATGCTAATGAAGCCACACCTGAGTCCACCTAGTGTTTTTTGTCGCATCTCCACTCCCTCACACCGCCCTATCAGCACCTCCCGCCCCCTACCAACGGCAAAATTGTACACACTTTTCCCTTTTTTTCCTCCTTCTCTTTTTTAACTGTTACTTTTACAGCTCTTGGGAGACCCAATTTTGTGGAAGTAACAAGAAAATAAATCTGCTGGAGTTGCTGGGGGCCGGTGGTAACGGCTGCGACCTTGCTCCTGACCCCGCGGACCAACAAGGCTCCGCTCCCCCCTTCGTCGTTAAACTTGACCCCGCGGGCCACTTCCATACGCGAGCGGTCGACCAGGTTTGCAGCTCAAAAAAAGAAAAAAAAAAGGGAGGGATTATTAAACATGATCTGGAATCGGGCAACACCTCGGGAGTCACTGTCACGTCGTCTTCTGTGGAAGAGTCTGATTACAGCTTTTCCACGGCCTGTTGTTGTCTGGGTGTCTCCACATCAGACACTTTCCCTTGTTCCAACACGCAGGTCTTAACATTTTGCTGACAATGCCTGCTTGCATCATGTTTTTTTCTTTCCAAATCAGAGCAACTGTATGTGGAAGGTTTACAGACATTTGGATGGAGAAATTATGATCTTTAGGCACAAGCACCAACACAGGAAGAAGCTTACAGCCTATCTGAATCCAATCCATTACTTCTCTTGACTTGATTAATCACTGCTTAACCTCAGAAAACACGCAGAAGAAAACAATTCACAACAGCAAACATTCATTTGACCAATGCAAACTACCTAAAAAGGCCACATGTTGTGTTCAGCAGAGGTGGAAAGTAACAGTACATTAAGTACATTTACTCAAGTACTGTACTTTTTGTGTACAATTTTGAGTTCGTGGCACTTTACTTGAGTATTTCCATTTTGTGAGACTTTCTACTTTCCCTCCAGCAGTTAGACCGACAACATTAAAATACTTCTTACAGGTTAATGCTTCAATAATTTAACACTCTGAAAGAATGAGGACTTTTACTTTTGATACTTAAGTACATTTTACTGCTCATACTTTTATGCTTTCACTGAAATAAACTTTTGAATGCAGAACTTTTACATTTAATGCAGCATTTTTCCATTATGGTCTTGCTACTTTTACTTAAGCAAAGGATTTGAGTACCGCTTTTCCACTGCTGCAGGTAGAATTGGTGGAAATAAACCGATAGAAACGATCTTGAAGCCAGCAGCACCGGCTTTGTGATCTACCTGAAACGTCTCCACTGTTTCAGTCGATCCTGAAAAGATTCCTGGTGGAAGTCACCCCTCTCCCACCCTGTCCACTGCCCAATCCCCCACCCCACCCCCCTTTAGCCCTGGACCAACCACCCCCCCACCACCACCAAAAAGAGTTATGAATGGCACCTATCAGGGCCCAACTAAACCCTGCGATTAGGGGGAATTTGCCGAAGGGCCCTTTGTAGAGGAGAAAAATGTCTGCCGCTGCGAGGAATGTGGAAAATTCCTGGCAGGACAAGCAGCCTTTTGTTGGGAGGTTTTTGGGGGGTGCTCTGGAAGGAAAGAAAGGCGCAGACAAATTGGATCGGCTCCGTTTAGGAGCCTCCGCTGTTTGAAGTGAAATCAGTTCCCAGAGTTTCTCAAAGGGGAAAAGGAAGAAAAGTAAAAAAAAAAAAAAAAGGGGGGGGGGGCGATGCAATATTTCAGCTTTTAGTTTCTTCCATTCAGATTTTGGAGGCTTGGTTGTTCAAGTGTTGGAATTATTGTTCTTGTTTTTGCTTTATACAGCACACTGGGCCCTTTTGAGTAAGCTGGTAGCCACAACTCACAACTGGCACAACTGTTTCCTGTTCTGTTTATTAGATTTAAAACAAAAACAAAAAAAAAATCATTGGATAAATAAATAAGTTTTGCTTTTTTTGTTTTAATCGAAGCTAATTCAAGTGGAATTACTCATGTACAATGTGTGCAACTTTAGTGCCTCGCAACCATTTGTTGCAAATGCATCCGTGGCTGTTTCAGAGCATGCATGCATGGCTGCTTTGAAATAAGAAGGAATCCATGCATGGCACTCAGCTCTGCCTCGTTCTAACAGAGCGTTGCAGATGTTATGGATTAACCTGTCTTGCCTGGAACAGCTCACTTCCTGCCTCATAATAGTAGCAGCAGAAATACTCTAATGACACAAATGTCCATATCTATTTTAGGAATTTGAAAGAGCTGCATTGTGAAAAAGGAAGAGAGAGGAAAAAAAAGCCAAGCCATCAGATGCACACACAACCAGGACGCCACAGGCCAGCTTTGTAGTTTCCTGTGTAAAACAAACAGTAAGCACTGCTGAGAGTTGCTCTCTTTGATTTTACTGTCTGCACTAGAAGTCCTCTCCTACTCCAACTCTACTACAACTGCTTTACTTTTAGGTGTTTGGAGATATTTTGGTAAGAGGAACTCTGCTTCTTCGTTTCTAATTTACCCACAGAAGCCCAGACTGCATTTGTTTGCTAGTGGTCTTTATTAGTCTGGTCCTGTTTTTAGACTGATATCAATTCATGTGAATTTGATCTTTGCACAAATTCATCATGGCAGTTCACTGTGGCAAAATGACAGCGCACATGTGAATGTGTCTTCCACAGGTGAGTGTGAAATTGAAAAAAATCCTCAAAAAAAATTCCAAAGTAGTTAGGAACATATATGGGTATAATAACAAAAAACTACAAATGCATATGATCATTTGTAGTTCTGAAGTTTTAATGTCTACTTGTTTCCAATTGTTTCCATTTAAAGAAACATGCAGCACATCACACTTCACATCTTGTCTCATACTACAGGAAAGTTAATATAGTACTATTTAAACTGGTAATCCTGAAGTGGTAATCAGAGATCACCTGTCAATCAAACAGTGTGGGCGGGGCTTGGATATTCTGTTGATGAAGTCTGTGTTTCTGTAGGTGGCGCTCTTTTCTTTGTCTGTTCATCCATGGTGGCTATCACTGCTCATGCTGACTACCCAGTTCTTCTTCTATTTATTTCAAACTGGAAATGTAAAACGCATCACTTCCTGTGCGCCAGAGGATTTTTCCAGGAAGACCTACACAACACCGGGTGCTTATTACAGCGAATGTAAAAGCTTTCATGAACTGGCCATAGGTTGAATCACTATTGTTATATCAATTGGTGATAGACAGTAGAAAAACAGACATTTATTTATATGAAAATGTTGCTGATTATTATTGTAAGGCAATGTATATTTTGACTATTGAGCAAGTTTCCCTTCTAGCACCTACTAAGCGACATGTGTTGAAGAGAATGTTCTCTCCCCTCTCTGGCAGCTATGAACTCCTCCACCGCTTTCTACATCCTCATCTCCGGAGTAACGAGCGGCACCGCTGTTGTAGCTGAAGGCTCAGAGCGAAATGATTAAAGCTCTTCCAGAGGCTGCAGCAGGAAAAAAAAAGGGGGGGGGGGGGGGGCAGTGGGGGGACCACAGAGGTGACCTGTGGAAATCCGCTGTGGTCCCAGAAAACCTCCTGGTGTTTGCAGGAGTCCCTGTCTGAACGGACGCCCCTGGTTGGGGGGGGGGGGGGATTCAGCCTCGCAGCCTAAGAACTGGCTGAGGGGAGCGGGAGGCTGGGGGGTTGAGAATGTAGGGAATGAGGCAAAGCTACCCCCCACCCACCCCCCACCCCCAAACCCCTTTCAGTCTGTCTCTCTTTCTCCCTCTCTTACAGATAGCCTGGGGAAGGATCAGAAGGACGGTGTAGCACCAACCTCCAAGCACACTAAGTACACAGCAGTGCATACTTGCAAGGCTGAAACAAAAATCCAAAAAGTCACTGCAACTTATGTTAGTCATTACAGCCTCAGTGTAAGAATTACTGATCTGAGATGTCTTGCCACAAGAACATATTTACATTCTTGAGTCATGTGCATAAGAATGCATGTGTATTTTTAACAGCAAGAATTTACGCGCTCCCCAGCTAAAGGAATGAGCCATTCTAAATGGTACTGAGCTTTCAGTGCACAGCAGAACTAGAGGCCCTTTTGTAAAGTAAGCAACATTTTCACATAAATACATAAATTGCAATAGTGATTGAGCCTTTAGCCAGTTCCTGAAAGCATTTACATTATAAACTCAAACTTCATCAACAGGAAATTCAAGGAAAAATACGTCACATCAATGCCATCAGAAGGAAACAATAGAACATGTCATATTTGAATGCCCATACTACGTCAAAAACTGGAACAGAACGGGATTAAGGACTTCAACTTCGTATCAGTTTTTTATCATGACGATGAAATGTCATCGATAATCATATCTTCAAATATTTGCAACAAGCTGGTTACATCTACAGGATTTAATTTAAATCTTAAATCAACAGTTGGTGGCGATGATACCCCGGTGAGGAGGTAATTTGCCATTAAAGAAGAAGAAGAAGAAGAAGAAGTCACAGTACCGCCCACACTGTTTGATTGACAGGTGATCTCTGGAAAGTCCAGTGCAGAAACACCACAACAATGAGCGCTTAGCACCAAAGACGGAGGCAAAATTTCAAAAAGGAGTAACTCACGGATTACCACTTTAAGTTCTGTTATGTACTGAGCTCGCATTCATCTTTCTTTTTGCAAATGAGGCTTCATATGATACCAAACTGAGGTAGTGGTTGTTGCGGCACTGATTCATCCACTGACTCACACTGGAGACAAATGCTGCCAGAGGATCTCTTGCCCGGAGAACCTCGGAGGCCAAGTTCAATATTTTCTCTGCGAGGCATGCCGAGGCTATAAAAAGCTTTTTAATGTCTGACACCGAATTCCCATCACAATACCCCCATTACCCCTGCCTTACATACGCACACATTCAAAAAGGGAGAACTTTTCACACTCTGGCACTGTCGGAGGGGTTTCCAGGCCTCCCCGCTACTTTTTCAAAGCCGCTGGACGAACTCCCAATCGTGCTGCTCATCACCTCTGCCAGACTTTCCTCCCCTCTCTGTTTCCCCACTCTCTGATTCGACTCCCTGGCACCTGCCTTCGGTGTCTGACCCGGAGCCAAGAGCAGCAAAGCCTTGTATGAGATGGGAGTACTTCCTCTCCCCCTCCGCACTACATCAACCCCCACCCACCCACCACCACCACCACCACCGACACACACTCATGCCCCGGCACTTGTGCATCCTCGCCCATTCACTTAGTCATTTCCGCACATTTAAGTGCGGAGGGGCCGGGTCACGGCGGCGGGTGTTAGTTTCACAGTAGCCTCCATTTAACACCGGCGAGGGCCGGGCTGAGGTTTTTGCGTGGGCACAGAAAGGGGAGATGGGTATGAGTGTGTCCTGGGTGTGAGTTGCCTCGGATGTGGCTGCAGAGAGGCGAAAACACAAAGAGGCAGCTGTGTGGAAGGCAGCAGGACAGCTCAAGGGCAGCTGAGCAGTTTGGCTTCCAAATCTGGGAGAGCGAGAGGAGCCGGCTGACCGGTGGAAAGGGAAGCAAACCACAAACGCTGAAGGGAACGATGCTGAATAATATTTTCTCCCCCTTCGAGTCTATTCTATACAAGTCCGGACGGTGCAACTCCTGCTTGTCAGAGCAGCGCTCTACACCAACTAATCATCTTTGTCTTTGTAGTCTTACTGCGGCGTTTCCTTGCCAGAGTAACTTCAATAGGATATACAGTTGTAAATAAATCTTTTGTTTTTACCATTGTCACTATTTATTGCCATGACAACCCGTAGGCAGGCCTGTCTCATAAGCGGCCAAATGGTGAGAAAGCCAAAGCTTGACTGTAATGGGGCTGCGCACAAGGAAAAAGAGTTTCACTTGCCTGCAGAGGAATCAAACACATAAAATCCAATGGACACCAGCCAGTTGGCAGCATAAAAGGGGAACTGCTTTGCACAAGTGATTAATGCGATCTATTGGAGATCAGAGATTCCCTCCCCCCTCCACCCCCCCACCCCCTCCCGCTTTTACCAACAGGGGAAGCTGGTCGGCTTGGCAGAGGCCCGCCTGTCCATCTCACCACCTGCATAGAGAAGACAGAGGCCGCAGCCAAACGGTGCAGAGGAGCAGGCAGACATGCTGATGAGGGACTGACCCTGGATCGGTCTGGTCAGACTAACCTTGGCAGTTCCTGCCAGCTGTGTGGCCGCAAGACCGCGGGGCTAGGGGAGGAGGGGAAGCAGGGAGGATGTACATGACGTGGATGGAAACCCCAGGCAGAGCGACACTCCGCCGAATGAAAAGTGACTCAACACCTTCCGATGCAGATGCACTACATACACATAAACCGAGACTATATGGCTTTTCCTTTTACTGTTCTACTTATATTAAAGAACAGCCACTTTAGTGCATACTAGGGATCGGACCATCTGTTTATCTCCCGATACGCAATATGAGGTTCAAGATTCAATGCAACCACGATACGATGTAATAAATAAAAGTTCAATGACAACAAAGTCTGACTGTGCAGAATTATGTTTATTTCTGAGACACAAATGACCCGCTAGAATGTAAACAACAATTTAAAAATGTCATTACAAAGTGCAAATAATATAATTTGGATAGAGAGCTTGTGAAATTGTGATGGTCAAGCAGTCTCATTTGTGATTACTACAGCAGAATAAAATGGAGCTAATATCGCGTTTCATTTTTCTGCCCCACGATACATATTGTCACATTTTTGTATCGCGATATATTGAATTTGCATATATCGTCCCATCCCTAGTGCATACAAGTGTTGTGGGATGATGAGCAACATTTGGATGTTTCTTGTTTGCTCAAAGAACCAAAGTGCAAGATCAGAAGCACATCTGCTTTGAACGTGTAAATTAAACTTTATTATACCACGAGGCTGATAAAAAAAAAAAAAACAGCTATCAGCTATCGACACCCTCTCTCGTCTGGGTTTCGCCTGGGAACGTTTTCATCAGACCTTTCGGTCAGTGTAAGCGCTGCGTGCGAGACGAACCTGAACCCAACAATATTTTGCAGGAGAGGACATCGGAGGGGAAGAGCTGGCGGAGAAAGCAAATCATCTCTCCCTGTTCTGTCAACAAGCCTCTCCCTATCCACTAAGTCAAGGTCTCTGGCAGAAAATAAATCCTCCTCGCTCTTATCGGTCTGGGCTGGATTCACACAATGGAGCACAACTACCTGACTAAAGGCTGGCCTTGCCAAGTAGGTAAGGTGTCAAAAGCGGCAGGCAAAGTCAGATGAATGGCTTTCCTGAAAGACTTCGCTGGCCGTTTAGGAGGATTCGACTAGGACAAAAGTAATCACAACAAATCAGTAATTCACCATTCATGCTGTTGTAAGAGTACACTAGCACTGTAACGCTCATCACAGGATTCAGAGGGAAAGTAAAGGACAAATCTGTCTACATAAGACTTCTGAAATTTCTTTTGAGATCGCGAGGTAAAAGCAGGTAAACCAATCGAGATTCCGCTGAGCTCCATCATAGGACAGGGAGGAGAAAGTATTCCCTTGATGCTGGTTAGAAGTCTTGGTTGTACCAAGGCACCAAACATCAATGCCCTAGGGTGGCGTCCAGATTTTCCACCCAGCCTCCTGAACCTCTGGCCAGACTCCACAGACCTCCACTCTCCCAGTTCCCTGTGGGACAGATATGGTTAAACACTTCTTTCTTTCCCTCCTGGTGGCCATGGCCACCTTTTCCTATTATCCATTTAGGGGGGGTGAGGCAAAGAAAAACATTCCAGCAGCCCCTTGTAGCCATAATTAGTTCCAGGAGAGCGAGCAGTAGCTGAATGAAGAAAGCCGACTTGTTTATTCTGGATAGAAACGACGAGGCCCGTGACAAGTCCACCCTGTATGTATGGAGTGGCCATGTGGCAGAAAGACCTCTGGGCCATGCCATTTCATCTGTGACACACTAAAGCTACCAAACAGATCATAACCCCGGCTTTCACAAAGCCACACAAAGTCTCTCATACATGAGGAAGGGCTTCGGAAAGGCGTGCTCCCTGAGTCCATTCATTAAAAAAAAAAAAGCTTGGTCCTCTGCCGGTGACAGCGGCCCGTGAGTTAATGAGCAGTTCTTACTGTGTGTTATATCCTCTGGATAGCTGGTACACATCTGCACAAACAGCACTCTCTTACACTGGAATCACGTTCATCCGTAATGTATTTGTGTTGCTGCAAACTGTGTTGCAAGTTCAATGCAAGGCTTGTGGTATCGAGGTAAAACTGATCAGACGTGGTTATTGATTATCGTGCTACATCATAAACTTTCTTTGCAACTTTGACTCATCGAGGAAACGTTTTCACCATCGCCACCATGGCTTTAGTTTACGCGTGCATTATCAACACATCAACAGAATAAATCCAATGCATGCAACACCTGCATAGCAACACAATGCCACTGCAACTGCAACAGAATGCTGCAGCGGTAATGAACTCAGTGCGTTAAAAGTTCATCACACACCTGTTTGATTGCTCCCTTAAAAACACTCGTTTCATTTTCAATTAAAGTGAAGCTGAATTAGTAACAATTAGTAATACTGCTGCTCTTTAACGTTTTCAATAAATTCCTAATCCAAAACACTGCCGAATTTGAAGCACATAAGTGAATTTCCACTGCTATAGACAGAACAGACAGAACAGATTCATGTCCACACACTGCACAAATAGTTCAAACCACCTTTGATTGTCATGTGGGTGTCACCGTATGCCCTATAGCAGTCAGGAAAGGTATACAATCTACAGTACAAAACAGACTAGTTTGCTGTGCGGCTCCGTCTGTAGTCCTGCCAGTAGGATTGACATAAAGCAATCGAGGCCGCCGTGTGGGTGGATGTTGCTGTGTAGGTGTGTGTACCTGGGACTTGCAGGCACCGGCAGGCAGCACTACAAAGGAAATATTGCAATAAACCTGAACTGTTTTTATCAGCTCAGTCCAAGGGTTCAGCGGCTGCCTGGAGCTGGAGTTGAGAAACTGACTCGTTCGCCGCCGCTGCCACCGCCGCCGCTCTGACAGCTCAGCTGTCAAGCCAGATCACAATAGCTGGCTGATATACAGTATAAACGCTTCCTCTCTTCACGGCCTATCTTACTGGAATTTACAAAGGCAAATTCCAGCCAAAGTCCCGAACATGCCCACTGCATGCTACTGACTAAGAAGTATGTGAAAACGTAATACTTCAGACAATGCACGCAGTGTTGTCCTGCACGCTGGAAGCTGCGGCATGCGCGCCTGAAGGAGGCCGGAGAGGTTAGCATTTGCATGTACGACTCAAATCACACCGAGGCAAGCAGTCGGTTTTCTTCAAATAGATCTTTAAGCCACCGCGTGGAGCCGATAAGCCTCAGCGGCACTGGGGAAGAGCGCGGACGAGGTAGAACATAGGAAATATGCAAACAGCAGATTCCTGGAAAACATACCATCCTTTCCGGGGACATGAAAATGGGATATAAAATACACACTTTATGACTCTCCAAGTCTGTGCTTGTAGGCCCTCGCTTCTCTCCGCCCCCCCTCGACATAAAAATGCAGACATGATATATGCGGGAGAAAGTTCACATTCCCCGCATCTTTCCTCACCCTTCCTGGTGGCACTTCGAGCTGCCTGCCGCTTTTCCCCCGTGCCATCAATCAGCCCGTTACTTTCGGAGCCGATAAACACTGAGGGCCTTCGAGCTGTCGGAGGAATTATTTAAGTATTCCTGCAGTCAGCGCGGGGAGTAAACATTTTCTTTGACTGATAACGCAAACATTTTTGGAGATCTCCCTGAACACACACACACACACACACACAACAACAACAACCAAGCGGCGAGGACGTTTGAATGGATTCAAACCGCATAATCAAAGCGAATAACATAAGAAATGGCCGCAAAATTTGACATTTTGAGGGCCACTGGGGCAATTCTTAGTGTAACAAAATGCTTCTGGAAGTCATGAAACAAGTCGGACAATAACTTGCTGAAGTGTTTCTTTTCCACTGACAGGGTTTCCTATGCAGATTTATTTGTGACTGCCCACCACAAATAGATCCTCATGAACTGGCACAGCAGTTTATTAGCGGCCCCTTCTAGAGTTGCATGTACAAGAGTGCGTTCCACTCTTCCACTGCAGCAGAAATACACTCTCTTCTTCTTCTTCTACAGATGGTAAAGCGAAGTAAACTTACCCATTTCCTGGGTCGCCCCCTGGGTCTTTTCTCCCCGGTGGCCTCGGCTTTCTGTGGAGCAGATGTCAACGTAAATTAGGAGTCGTGCAATTAGATCATTCGTTATCCTGAAGTCAGAGTCAAAGTTTTATATCAAAAACACGGGCAGCAAAGGTTAAAAGTCCAAATGAATCAGATTGTCAGATATTTAAGCAGTAGTGGCAGGGGAAAAAAACAATACTCATGCATACATTTCTATCTCTAAGGCTATATTTTACATCGGTATTGTATCAGTAGCATGTGTGGGATTTCCCCTGTTGTCGCTACACCTCAGACTCTCCATCAACCCCCCCACTCGCAACAAATCTCCATTACAGCACAACAAAAGTTAGTCTGCTTAGCAGAGAGTAATATTTCACCCGTCGAATTTTATGCTATTCAAGTGGAAATGAGTGGAGCGCTATCGATGGAGTCACCTGACAGATAAGAAGCTTGACTGACAGTTATGGAGGCCGTATCACGTTGAGCACATTCAGCTCTCCGTGTCCGCTCAGTGACAGGCTGCAGCAATTGTTCTTGTGATTTAAAGAGGAGTGTGAGAGATTTAGGAGAAGTCTTAACCCCGCCACGATGCGCGGAGCACAATAGCATTGGCTGTTCATCTGTGTTTTGATGAGAAGTGCCAAATACCTTTCTGCTCAGTCACAAAGGGCCAGCCAGGCTGACGAAGTTAGCATTTCAAAGCTGGAAGTATATTTACCGAGCATTCCCTTCGTGTTGTGAAATGGATACCTGCAGCCGGAATGCCCCGGGCTTTTGGCTTGTCGGGGTGGGGGTGGGGGCGGGGGAAGAATTACCTCTCTTATCTGATCGCGAGACAGCAAAATAATTTGACATTTGTGGGAAGTGGGAGAGAGATTGGACGCCGCCAGAGCCAGGAGAAGGAGCCCCGGCTCTGCAGTCAGCCACAATTAACGAGACAAGACGAGCCTCAATAATTCATCGGATATTAAGCAGTATCCAGACTCCGAGGCTCTAGTCGGCAGGGAGCCAGGTGAAACCGTACCCAAATTGCTAGACTGCTATGAATTTTGCAGACGATGACCAGCAAAAAGGCAGGTATCAGAGGTAGGGGTGGGGGTGGGGGTGGGGCCAGGCAGGGGGGGTCAGTGTGGTTTGCTGGAGCTATTTGGCTCAGTAAACAACACCGGCTCCTTTGTCACCCCGACGCCGAACACAAGCCACCGAGTCACGGTCACATGGCGGCAGGTGGAGCGTGCACGCAGACGTGAGATACACTCGCCTCGGGCAGGTTTTAAGGAACATGCATCACTGCTGACTGCTCAGAAGCGTCCACACTCATTCTCTCACACACCACATGACCTGCTCTCTAAACTGTCAACTTCCAAATGCATTTCTTCACCTGTAACCCTACAGTACACCCATCCTACCAAAGCATCACTAGTGTTAATGTAATAACTTGCCAAAATGTGATAAAATGTCCCTTGTAATAAAACTTAAAGTAATGTTAATGTGATAAATTGCCAGATAATGCAACAACATTATCATTAATTGATTATTTTACTGTATTAACCGGTGATTATTACTTTATAAAGTACACATTTGTAACTGATGATGCAATAATCACATTTATAACTCCAGTTATGATTATATCATTATTCAATACTGTTATTACATCATCGATTAAAGGTAATTGCTAATTATTGCATTGCATGTTATTGCATTATCTGAGGTTTCATTACATTTTCAACCTATACATTTTATTACATTATCTGGCAGATTGCTAAATTATCAGATCAAAACAACAAAGTGATGCATCTTGAGAGGTCAGCATGTGGGGAGATGATGCACTAAAAAGCTGACGCGCATATCAGATTTGTCTGGGCTAATAGTGTGATCGGACACCTTCGGGCTGCCCCACCAAAGGAGACCAAGGCATCAGGTGCACCATGATGTCACTGCTCCTCTCTGTCCAGTCTGCATGCCCAGCTCAGTGACCTCTGACCTCTCTGTTATTGACCTCACAGCCACGGCGGAGCGCTCGGTCGACCTATCATGACCAGGGATGTAGTAGAGGGTAAACCCACCTCCACCGAAACTCACTTTACCCATCTTTTTAAATGCAGGAAAGGAGTTTACCACCTTTTTTAGGCTGGCACAAAGCGTCATTTAAAGTCACGGTGAAATGAAAAATGACTTTTTCACGTTCTTAGCTAATCCTCTATATCATAACATACACCTATTTAACAATAAATTCCCCAAAATTAACTTTTCTGTGTTTTTATATCAAAATCCCATTACTTTTACTTCCTGGAAACAGCATATTTTGAGTGATTACCTCATAGCGTACAAGTGAGTACACATAAAAATTACAACCAATAATACCATCACAGATTTTTGAACAAGCCAACAGGAAATACGTTGAATCACGGAAGCAAGACGCCATCGAAATGCCATTTCCTTGTGACTTTAAGAGGAAAAAACGCATAAATGCATTAAATTTAACTGATTTTTATTAACGTTAGTGGTTGTTTGTCATCACCTAAAGATCATAGTTTACCCACCTTTGTATTTACCACTACATCCCTGATCATGACAGTATTATACATAGATTCTATATGAATAAGTACATCTCTGCCTGATCCTAAACATCCACCATGTTCCAGATTCCCATTTCTTTGAGGTGGGAAACAAAAATGCATTGGGCTATTATACAATCGTGACATCATAAGGTCTCTATAACGACGCGCCGCATCGCCCGCCAGCCAATCTGTGTACTGTAATCCCAGTTCTCTGTTTGGGATGCTGCATTTTTAATGGGGGGATTTAATGGTCTGAAAGACAACACCCTGTTCAATTAATCATCAATGCGTTTGTATGTCTGAGCAGAGCAAAGCAGCACGTCTGCAATGGCTGTAAAATACCCAGAGATCTGAAGGGGGATTCTCGAGGCATGTATATGCTGTGTGTGTGTGTGTGTGTGTGTGTGTGTGTGTGTGGGTGTGTGTGTGTGTGTGTGTGTATGTGTGTGTGTTCTTGTCCTTCTATCCTTGTGAGAACCAGTTTGAGTTTTAGAGATTTTGACCGGTCCTCGTTTCTTCAAGTTTAGGATTAGGATTTGGGTTTAAGGTTAAGGTTAGAATTAGGATTAGGTTAAAGTAAGGGTTAATTCTAGATTCTAGGTTAGGGCTAGTGAGTGAGGCCAACACTGGTCATGCAGGGCTAGTGGAGGGAGACCGGACCACTGTATGAGTCTCCAACTTTGACACACCGGATGGAAAACATTTCAGTGTGTCATCAGTATAGCGCTATGTCAAGGATGATCACACTAATCTGGGCAGCATTGCTGTGTGATAATGGCAATGTTAATGACCGGGATGGTTGAGTTTAATACCACGGATAACTGCTGACATATTTCCATTGGCTTATTCAAGGCTGTGCCATCTGTTGCTCAAACTGGATACGGCATCCGGATTTACTCTAAACCAGCAAACCACTTTGAATCAAGGGGATTTCTGCTAACTCCTTCTATCAATTTTATCTACAACTCAACTAAGGATTTATGACCATTGATACATATCATTAGGGATGGGATGATATATCAGAACTCAATATATCGTGATACAAAAATACACGATACGTATCGCGGGGCAGAAAAATGAATCATATTAGCTCAATTTTATTCTGCTGTAGTAATCACAAATGAGACTTGACCATCACAATTTCAAATGATATTATTTGTTGTCGGGTGAAAACCACGTAGCTCTAAAATGTCAACTTTTCAAGAACTATTACAGGAACTTTTTCACTTTATTTTATGGGTTTTGAAAGGGTTTCATAAGCCCAAGGGTGGCAGAGCGTTCTCACCCCACAGTGGACCATGGGACCCTTCGATTTAAGCTCAAACATGATTGGAGTTACGAGATTTTCACCTGACAACAGCTATACGGTCTATCCCAGTGATTCACAACCTTTTTTACGTCAAGGACCCCTAATTTAGTCCACATTAGGGACACAGACCCCCATTTGATGAGATTTTGTCTCTCTGACCCAAATCTGAGAATATTTTTACTGTTAGATATGATTTTGTCCAGAATTCCATGACTATCTGTATTGTAGGTAGAGAGATAACAGTGAAGCTATGACCAAAACAGTCATTCTTCTACATTCTCTAATTGTGTTAACTTCTTGTAAATGAAACAATGCTGAAGTTTAACAATTCATCCATTTGCTGGGGACCCCCTGGAACCCCCTCGAGGACCATTGGTGGTCCCCGGACCCCAGGTTGAGAACCACTGGTCTGTGCCATCCTTATGGATTTGTAGCGCAGGATGGGGCTTGCAGAGCTGAGGACAGATGGCCGGTTAAGTATGGCAGACGCAGGAGGAGTTTCACTTTGCTACGAGATTTTTCGCGAATCGTGTAAACGTTTTGGGGGATTTTTTTTGCATTCATTTTCAGAATGGCATATCAAAATAGATGATAGTCCCATCAAGGTGTGCGAGCGCGACTGTTTCGCATTACGGGCTGCCGCGGCATCGCTCAGAGATTGCGGACATGATGGATACGGGGAGGGGGAAATGAACTTGTAAAGAGTATATGTTAAAGGTGCCTGCCGAGCCAGGCCTCCTTTCATCTCACAAGATTGATATCGCCAGTGTTTATCATAACAATGCCAGATGAGATGAGGCCGGATTATGGGGAGAGCAGAGTGGTTCACTTTTCAAAGAAGCGGCGGGATTGTTTACAGTGGTTGGTGGTGGCAGGGGAGCGCTAAGGCTGCTGTCATCACGTCCCTAACACGGCTTAATCCGGCTAATGAATGAAGACACAGGGACTTGCCCCTGCCTCTCCCAAGACGTATCATAAACCAAATATCACACGTGATATCGCACGGGAACTTCCAAAAGCTTTTCGCCCCAGATCGGGGGGCGGGGGGGAGTTTTTCTTTGCCGCTTTAATCTGTTATCATTCATCAGCTCTCTGCCTCTCTCTCTCTCTCTCTCTCTGTCTCTCTCTCTCTGTCTGAATGCGCACAAATGTATGAGAGCAATATGGACCTGAACACATGCATCAGCGTGTTGGTGTCTATTCATGTGTGTGCACGTTTGTTTGAACGCATCTTAGAGCCGTTAGTTAGTTAGAAGTTAGAGGAAATTCGTTTTAAGCTTTAAATTGAGTCAGTTCTCCGATTCCTCGTCTGTGGAACTCTGCAAATTCTGCCATATCTCCAAAAAGTCAAGGATTTCTCAAATTGAGGAAAACAACTTGATGTATTTTAAACATTTGCAGTGGATTTTCAATATATCAGTTTGGTCCAAAAGTATTAAAATACGCTCTACTTATGTGTGATAGTGTCAGTTACATTAGAAATACCGGCAAAATTGGCGATGTTAGGTTTCGACATTACAGCTCTCAACTGATAAAAGTAACAAATTTCTTTCTCCGCTGATTTGGCCCACAGTGTTTTAGCAGCGTTGAAGTAGCTTCCCGTCACTTGAAACAGTGTGACGCAGTGTGTGTGTGTGTGTGTCTGTATCACTCTACAGGTGCTGGGGGGCTCCTCACCTTCTGCGCTGCCTTGGAAGGGCCCTTGTTCTTGCTTCCTTTGGGGCGGCCCCTCGGTCGCTTGGGGACAGGCTCTCCGCTGGGCTCCTGGAAAGGCGGGAGGGTGGGGGGGGGGGGGGGTGGGGGTGAACGTGAACATGGGCGTTGAGGACAGGAAACAAAGCTTTGGACCCCCCCTCTTTGAACACCCCCCACTATACCCACCCAAGCGCCACTACTCTCTGAGAAGACTGGGTCCCTTTCAACAATGTGCTCATTTACTGGTGGTCTCCCATTTGGTCATTGCTTTATGAGTCAAGACCAAAAGAGGGACAAAGGTTGTGTGTGTGTGTGTGTGTGTGTGTGTGTGTGTGTGTGTGTGTGTGTGTGTGTGTGTGTGTGCGTGTGTGGTGTGTGGTGTGTGTGAGTGCATGTGCACCCTAGGATGAATGAGAGGGAATTAAATTCAGTATTCTGCCTGATTATGTACTTCGAAATATCACACTGAACGTTTTGGACTTTGCAATTTGCCATGCATATTTCCAGTTTCTAATGATATACACGTTTTTCGGTGTAAACTGCTAAATGCAGTAGTACATGAGTTTCTGAGATACATGAGAGGTAGCACTTCATAATGTGTTCCAATAGGTATAGTAGGTTTTTTTTTATTCATTTCTAGTTAAAAACTATACTGTTTCTCTGTTTTTGTCATGATATGAAACAGATTATCCCAATCTATTTTTCCTTTTTCTTCCCTTTTTGAGAATTCATTACATTCTGCTATAGTGTGCCGTTTCTATACGTTACTAATGGAGGCAATAGCTTCAGTAAAGCCTGTTTACATTTTTGCCAGTGAATAATTCTGGTTGTGAATGTGACTCACCCATGAATCATATCTCTAAACGCATCCACATGAACGCTTTAAAACCCTCAGATGTCACGGCATGTCTGACTCAACTGAACTGAACAAGAACTGCAAAAATTACATTCATCTCCCTACTACTTTTTTCACGTTGTCAATTAAAACTCATCGGCCGAAGCCAGCACAGTGGAAGGGCGCATTCCTCACCCAGTGCACACACACACAAGTATTTTCCAGCAAAGCGGCAGCAAACATTATCAAAGTCAGCGAGACGGTTGTAAAAAAAAAAACGATGCAAATACGTGAAATGTTTGCATTGTTGTTTTTCGATGTAGAATCGCGCTTTGTGGGAGTCTATACGCTCCGTGTGCTGCATAGATTTCAATAAGGAAGAAGTTAAAGGCGGAATGCACCGCTTCTTCCATGTAAATAGAGACTTATCAAATAGAAAAATCTAATTCTGCTGGTTTATAAAGCGGAATTATTGTCTTTCTGTGCAGTTTAGGAGCGTAAAGCAGAGCGGCAGGATCGGACTATGAGTAGTAGTAGTAGTAGTTCAGGACCTGCAGGCATTGCGCAAGTTTTCGCCTACCTCAACACTCCGACCAAAACAAAGTGGATATAACAGCTAAAAAGCAGCACATCTCAGTTTGTAAGTGACAGATTCTGCGGATAAACGCTGCATCTCGGTCTTGCCTGGTCTACTACAACATCTGCCTATGTTTCCCTCGCTCGAAGCGGATATAGTCAACGGTAGCCTCGGCTATTAGACAGAAACTCAGACTGACTTTCTGGGGCTTCCTCGGTCTCCCCGGCCTCCTCTTCTGGGGCTCCGGGGCCCCTGCGGGCTCCTGGGAGCCTGAGCTCTCCCCGGCCTCGTCCCCGCGTCCGCTCATGGTTCCCGGTGCTGCAGCTCCTCCGCTCTCCCGGGCAGAAACAGAAAAAAAAACACAGGAGAACTCAACACAGAAAAAAAAAATGGAAGAAAGAAAAGGAGGAAGAAAAAAAAAAAGCCGGAGCCGATGAGGAGATTTTTTAAATGGTACTTTTTTTCTTTTTTTTACAGGTCTATTGTCCACTTGTGTGTTGAGAAAGTTCTCCTCGGGCAGTGGGTGGGGAGGCTGAGCTGATAAAATAAGCCAATGATCAGTTGGAAGTTGCGGTCGGGCTGAATGAGCTGCAGGGCATGAAAAGGCAGAGCGGGGGGACAGCGGAGCTCCAGACGCCGAGCAGCACCGAGTCGACACCGGCTAACAGTGCACCGCAGCACCAGGCAGGACCATGCGGGGAGCAGGCGGGACAGGGGGAGCTTCTGCACCGGGATCGGCTTTAAAAAAGCGTGGGCATAATAAACTGCATCCACAGCCCACTCGAAAAAACCAGGCTCTACTCTCTGAATGAGGATGAGGTAAAAAAAAAAAAAAAAAAAAAAAAAAAATCACCTCTCCCGTGGGTGGATAACACGGGTGGAGGGGGGGCTGGAGGAGAGCCAGAGAAAACAAGAGGAGAGACGGAGCGCTGGCTGCGGGCCAGGCGTGGCAGGCCGCATTTATGAATTAAACTCACATTTTCACACGTTTCAATGGAATCGGCGGCGGCGGCGCACCCGGACACTAGACACCTATTAAAGTTCAGCTCTGTGAAATATGACGTAGGCCCGTACGCTTAATGTTCGAGGTACAACAGCCTCAGCGTTGAGAATAAAACAGCATGTCCGAAATGTTAAGTTCGAATGGTCAACCAGCATATAGGCTACTACTGCTACTACTAATACTAAGAATTGTTTTTATATATATATATATATATATATATATTGCAGATTTTTTTGTCTTTTGAATTGCATGGAAATGGGAATTACATTATTATTATTATTATTATTATTATTATTATTATGAGTAGTAGTAGTAGTAGTAGTAGTAGTAGTATGGCCATACATTTTATTTATTTGTTTAATTATTAATTTACTTTTGATTGTTTTTTGTTTTTTTGGCATTGTGTGGAAATTGTATCTTATAATAATAACATATAACAATAATAATGACAATAATAATAATAATAACATACATTTTATTTATGTAGTTATCTTATTTATGTAGGCTATATACGTATTTATTTTTATTTTATTTGTTTCTTTATTTCTGTCTAATTTTGCATTGCATGGAAAAAGGTATGGCCATTTTAAACCGTTAAGAGCAGTCGCCTCTCCTATAGGAACTTGCCGGCGGTTTGCGGCTGTGGAAGCAGCGGCAGCAGCAGCAGCAGCGTGGGTCTTTGAAGCGTCCCGCCGTGGACGTGGAGTGAGATCAATTACACAAGAACAACAGACACAAAGAATAAAGTGCTTTACGTGGAGGCCCTTTCCCACGATCCTGCAGCCTGCTCTCCACTCACCGCACTGGAAGGAAAAGTGAATATTAGGCGCATTCTAGGCTTTGTGTGCAAGTATAGCGCATGTAGGGAATTCAACAGAAATAGCGTTATCAAAATGCTTATAAAACATCTATTTAGTGCTATTGCCTGTACTTTATTCGACCCCCGACAATAAAGAGCCTTCATAACTTCCAAAGAGAAGAGATTGCTGCTTTACTGTGAGAGAGAGAGAGTGATTAATTCGTGGTTGGTATTCAGTTCATTCATAAAAAAAAAAAAACCCTCAGACCCCCAAAGAAGGGTTTTCTGTGCAGACCCCTCCCCTGCAGACAGAGCGGCGTCAGCATCAAACCAATACAATCAATGGCTGCACAGATCCATTACCTACAGGGTGGTTTAATGCACGGGCCTCTACTGGGCACGTTTAAGTTCGACGAAAGTAGGAAATAAAACGTTTTATTGCATTTTAACCTGAATGCGTTCTGTAGCTTAGAATTTAAGAATTTGCACTTTTCCAAAATAGCTTTGCCTTACAGTTGGAACAGTTTGGATATAAGCCTGTAGCTCGTTTTTTGCACACATTCTTCATTTTCAAAATGTTCAATCTCAACACATACATAGACATAGTCCTCTTTGAGAGCTAATGGTATGTGTATTTCAAAAGGCATTCTCGGTCTGAAAAGCAGATTTTTCCCCTGTTCTCTGTTGCGCTTTGGGCAAAATAGAAGGAGGAATTGTCCGCAGCGCACTAAAAGATCTGAGTTTGACCACAGACCCTTCGCTGCCCAATGTCAGTTTAACTGTTTCCCCCCCAGAGATGCTCCCTCCTGGGCTCTGTCAAAGCACCAGCACATATGTGATGCATTTATGGTGCAGGGGGGGGCGGCGAGAGGCCTGCTGCCAAACACTTCAGACTGTTTAAGAATTTCTATTTCTATCGACTCTCGGATTACATTGTATTCCAACAGATTTTTTAAGGGCATTGCGCCACGGCGGTGTCCGTAAGCCAATTAAATATAGTAGAGTCGTAGTAGTTCCCATCCCCTGCCTGCCTGCCTGCCTGCCTGCTCTCCCTCCTTCATGCCTTTTCCCCCCTTCCTGGTTGGACTTTTACCTCTGCTCCTATATGCTCATCCCACTTCTCGGCGGAGGAAATGAACAAATTAAATATAGAAAGCTGGGAGAAAAAAGAAGCCGTCCAGATGTCAGGCCCGCCTGCCACCATGTGCCGTAGGGCCGGGGTGGGGGATGTGTCCGTGACATCAGTCTGGGGGTCTGGCTGGAGCTTGCGGGGGAGGGGAGGGGAGGTGGGGACGGGAGGGGGCACCCTGGGGTTATACATGTCAGCGGTGGACCATAGGCATGGCAGACGAATGATGATCCGCGTCTGATGTCTCCTTCTCCTCCTGCGTTAGCGTTGGAGTGCGCTCATACTCCAAGAACACACACACACGCAAAGAAAGGGTGAGCACAAGTGTCCTGCGAACTCTGGTCTATTAATAGTCTCGGGGGTTTCGTATTGCGGAAGGTCCGTTTACTCCTACTGTAAACGGACCTGTTGAGCTGCTGCGGGTCATGGTGGACGATGAGTCATAGATGCAGATGAGTCCGTACTCCTCGCCTCCACACAGGAGCTGGCAGGTGAACTCTCCTCCATCTCGCGTCCAGAACCTAAAGGGTCTTCCGGGGGCCTCGCCTGCATTATTCGAGATCCTCCAACATTCGTGACCCAGGCGCATCTGATAGCCATAAAACTGTTCGCAATGGGAAAAGATAAGCTGCGGGATAACTCAATCACAAGCACCCCCCCAAGTCCTCCTCCTTCTCATCTCTCTCTCATATCACCAAGAATGCGACAGCTCTAATGTAGTGGGTGGGTTTCCAGGGAACAGGTGAAGGCAGGTCTCGTTCCCAGGACCCTGTTGACCTGCCCCCAGCCGGCCCGGCTCCATGCAGGCCTCTGTTTGTCTGTGGTCCGGCCTTGCTAGGTGGCGGGTGGAACTCTGGCCCGACCAGGTAGAGGAGATCTGATGTCAACGACACACAGAGCCATCAATCTACCTGTCCTCGCGCTGTGTGTGTGTGAGGTCAACCTGCAGGCATTTATAAAGACACCGCACCCTGAGCCTTCTCTAAAGGCGGCAGTATACTAACAAGGAAGAATTTGAAACACAGTCGAACCTGAGGGAATCTGAGGATTTAGAAGTCGTTGGATCAGTCAGAAAGGTGCAGAAATCCTCCAAACCGTTCATTTTGAAGAGTTGACCACCAGATGTTAGCATGGAAATGGAAACAAAGGGAACAAACTGGAAAAGGAAATGAGGACGATTTCCCACAAGGCAACACAACCAGTCATGTGATCACATACGATCACAGCGAGTTCTGGTGCAGTAAGAATTCAAGAAGTTCGGCCAGCAAGCCTCACACTGCGGAGTCCGAAGCCAATGGGGCACTTTTGCCGCACAGGTGTCCTTATGTCCTTACAAACCTGCCAAAATTTGTTTCCACAGCAAGTATACCGTGGCCTTAATGCTACTCAACTGCATCTTCATTACAATGTAAATCTCAGCCGAATGCCACAGAAGAAGCAAAAGAACAGGACGACATCTCGAAGCGTTCAGTGTTGGAACACCTACATCCAAGATGGCATCGTAAGGTCAATTGTTGTGGCGCTCCGTCTTGCGATCATGACGTATTCTATGGTCAATCAGTCTGATTTACTTGACTGGAACGCGCTGATTTGAGATGATGCAGTCGGCTCATTGGGGCTGCACTGGTGCATATGTTAAGTAACCCAAATCATATGGACGCACTGATTCCTTCTTCTGAATGAATGTGCCTCTCTCTTCCTATTTCCATGTCCTCTCCAATTAGGATTCATTACCTTCCCTGTCTCACACCCAAAGTCCCTTCATTGCTTCCATGTTATTCTAATTTGGCCTCATAAAACGTGGCCGCTGTCTGGTGGCAGAGAGCTGACCCTCGCTAATCGCATTATGGCCTTTGACCCCAGCTAATCGCGTTGTGACCTGTGGAGGGTCATGTATGAAGTTACCGCTTTGATGGCAGCTGCATGTGTATGCTTTCTAATTGATTTTTACGCAAAGTAAGCCTGTTTTATTTTGTAATCTGTGTCTTGTGCTGATATCAATATAAAAAAATGACAAAAGTAATTACATTTATGTAGTAGTAATCTGACCATATGCCTGCTGTCATTAACAAAACATGTCAGCCTCACACTATTGGCCCTCCTCTACCCAGCACGGCAGGTAGGAAGTGGGTTTTCTGTCATATCTTGGGTGTGTTTACTTCCTCTGGGTGAGCTATATAGGAAACCAACAGCAGAAAACCCCCCCGTGATCTTTGAACCCGTGCAGTTGAGCTCCAGCGGGGCCGCAGCGGAATCCAGCCGCCACACCCAAAGAGGTCGTAGGTCACATTACAACATGGAAGTCTCTCCCATGGGTTCTTGCTCTCAACACCCTGAAGAGGTTGCTGCTCAGAGCAAAAGCTTCACAGGAATCCCTTCTGATTCAAAGGACGTTTCATGGTTTAGATTATAATTCTCCATTCTCCTTTTTGCTCTGGGATTCATTTTGCAGCCTGGTGTTGCTTGGGATATACAACACACACAGATTATTCCCTCTTATTTTTCAGTTGTAAACATAACATGATGATTTCTCAAAAGGGTGCAGGTCTTTTTTGGGTTTTTGGTTTTGTTCAATGCAAAAGCCATCTCCCATTAGGTTTTCTATCCAGTAGTGTGGCTGCTGGCAGGGAAAAGGCTCCACCTGCTGGCCTCCAGAGCAGCTCCCAGCTCCCATGCAGCCATGGAGGAGCATGCTCAGGGTTCAGCTACAGCAAATCCTGTGTTGTTGCAGCTTTGTATCTCAACAAATTGTTAGGCTGTCAACGTTAGCTGGACAAGTAAAGATATTTTTCATTTTTGGGCCATCTTTCATCTCCCATTGCATAGTTCAACAGTTATGATTTAGGACTAGGTCCATTTAATTGAACTGCAATTCACTTGGATTGGAAACCTTAAATAGCCCATGGGTACAAATGTGATCTGTCTGTCTGTGTAAACCCAATTGATATAAACTGACATGTTAGTCTAGTAATGTTCCTTCTTGGATCTGACCACTTGTCCATGAAATTGCAGCAAGTTGTCAAATATTACCTTAAAGGAACAAGCAAGTGATTTCTCCACTTTAAAAGATTATGGCATCAATGGAATCAAAGTGACAAGGATGTCTTATTTTTATTGGAGCTTTTAATGAAGTTTCCAAATTAATGGGATTGTATGAGCAGGATTTGCTAGATGATCAAACTCCCTTTTCTCCAGACTCTTTCTTTCTTTCTTTCTTTCTTTCTTTCTCCAGGAACAGAATTTACCACCATGCAAACCAAAAACAGCTGGTATTTTCTCTCTCTCTCTCTCTCTCTCTCTCTCTCCTCCCTCTTGTTTTGTTCAAAGTCTACATCCAGAAATCTCTCGAGGAAACTTTTAAGAAGCGCCTCCCTGCTCTTGATGCCCCCCCCCAATCACCCCCACCCCACCTCCCCTCCTTTCTCCCCATATTTTGTTCTTGTGGAGGAAGAAGGCCTAAGCCGGTCAGGAGATGTTGCTTACTCTAAGGCAGGGGGGGGGGGGGGGGGGGGGGGAGTGACAGCAGCAGCTGCTGGTAGATTTGGTTGGACGCATTTCACTTCAAAGCCGACGGGCTAGGTGTCTTTCTTTTCACATGCTCCAGGCCTGTCTCCACCAGCGGATGTTTAAATTTGCACTAATCCGCATTAAGAGCGTTCAGGTCATTGGTATCACTCTGGTGTGGCCCCCACCGCACACTGCATCCACCCATGTTGGTCCATGTTGTGTGGAGCCGTGGCCGCTACGTAGGTGGCTCCATTTTCCTGGAGGAATTCCGAGGGGAGCACCGGGAACTCCATCCATCGTCTACCTGCCAGCGGAGTTACATTTTTCTGAAGGGACATATCCTGGTTTTGCTTACATACAAACACATACTGTTTTGAAGGGGCAAACGCATCAGTCATTTTGGGAAAAATTAAACTTGTCAAGACGGTCAGGTCGTGTGTGTAGGCTTTTCAACATGTGTGGAATATTGGAAAGTTTCCACGCGAATGTGAATCAATGAGCACTTCAGTGGGCGAGAGGAAGCCAGTTTATTTCCTTACAGTTGTTGTGAGGAACTCCATTTCTCCAGTCATATAGCGACAGCAATTCCATCTATTTCCTATAACACTCTTTGCCAAACACAGACACACATAAAGTTGGTGAATAGACTGAAGTATGGAGAGTACAAAATGGCTGTTCTTGTTTTGGCAAGGTCCACAGTGGCAGCATGCAAAAAAAAGCCGCAGGTTTGTGAGTTTTTCCTCGAAGGCGAATGTTTTTCCAAGAGAAGAAATATTTCCAGAAGCTGAGACGTTCCTATCATGCTCACACACAAGTGTTCTCTCTCTGTCTCTCTCACACACACTCACACACAACCTCTCACAGTTGATCATATACCAACACTCTCTCCTCTCAGACAGAGGCTTCGTTTAGCCTGCAGAGAAGTCTGCTCTGTTCTTCAATTAACCCTCCATCATTGACGAACACACGGAGCTGGAGGCTCTGCCTCTTAGACAGGAAGTGTCCAGAAGAGGCTGAAGGCTCGTTGCACATTCCTGACCACCCAAAACCATCCAGCTCAACCTGTCCGCCTGACAGAGAAAAATACACCTCCACTCAACCAGACCCTCCCCGAAAAATTTTTTTTATTTATCTGGGGCCAATTTCCTATTTTGCTTGTGCCAATTTGTGAAACGCATTGCTTACAGTTTTCACACTAGGACATGAATTGCTCCACAAATTGACAGCAAGTTTCAGCACTTTGTAACATTGTTTGGAAAAGGCTGTACAAATATAGTCCTTATGATCTAAGGATGAACAGTGATCACGTTCAAAGTGATGCATTGGTCGTACAGTTTCTAAAAGGAAAGATACTAAGAGCACTTCAGGTTTCTCCAAACAACCACAGCTGCTCTTGGAGGCCAGGAACTGTACTTGAAAGAAAGGAAATATGACCATCAGCATACTTGTGTTTTTGAATGTCTCCCTCTCCAGGTAAAGCCTTTTATCCGCCATGTGTGAAGGTCTGTGTTGTCACTATCAGCAGGAGCTTTATCAAACCTGCCAGCCACATCCGATGGGCTTTTAATCATTAGTCAGGGGGGTAAACATCATCTACTGGAACTGGCTGTCTGATAGGATGGGAAAGCAAGCCACTTGGTTCCTGTCCTCAGCCAGCGTCCATACTTACTGCCCACCTCCTCCATCACAGGTTGTCCAAACCGCAGCCTGTTCAGCTCAGAACAACACCTACAAATCAATAACGTTTGATGCTGCTGTTTGTCCAGCCTGCTGCTCTGAAGGAGGCAGCTATTCTCAGCTGGTTGTGTTGCTTATAAGCTGCCTTACGGGCAAGTTTAGGTCTGAGTTTGGGACTGATGGGGGGCGACACAGGGACAATGGATGGGACGATATATCGAAATTCAATATATCGCAATACAAAAATGTGACAATACGTATCGTGGGGCAGAAAAAAGAATTGCGATATTAGCTCCATTTTATTCCTGTAGTAATCACAAATGAGATGGCTTCACCATCACAATTTCTCTCTTTGTAATGACATTTTTAAATTGTTGTTTACATTCTAGCAAGCCAATGCCATCGCTAGAAAGATTTGCGGCTCAGAAATAAACATAATTCTGCACAGTCATACTTTGTTGTTTTTGAACTTATATTTATTACATCGTATCGTGGTCGTATTGAATCGTGAACCCCATATCACATATCGAATATTTGCTCCTGCTGTCCAGTCCGAGAAATGTTTGTAGAACTAAAACTCCAATCCGCTACTTGGTGAGAGGTTGTGTGGCGGATAGAGTTGTGGTTTCTGATTATCTGGTTGGGGTTTTGGGGGGGGGTGGGGGTTGGGGCTGGGGGGTATGGCCAGGGGGGAATGTGAGGAATGTGAGAGCAGACTCCTCAGAATCAACAGGGCCACTACCTGAACAGCAGCATCACTCACCAACCCAGACATAATCAGTAACTTCCTCAACACAGATAAGAGGGAGATCACACTGGGGAAGATATGTTGTCAAGACAAAGAGATGCTGTCTGTGTTTTGTTTTGCTATATAATAATAATAGCAGCAGTAGTAGTAGTAGCAATAGTAGTAGTAGTAGTCGTAATGTTCATAGAAATCACTATAAATCCTTATTCCACAGACCACAGAAGAAACTTGCAGCCAGTCCACCAGCCGCTATCAGCACATCTGATCCCAGCTCGCTTACTTAGGAAGTCACCCACTCACCAACAGGTTGCAGCATGGGAAACTAAACAGTGACCTGGATCAGGGATAAGGACTAACTTAACAGCCTGACCTTGCAACCCCCCACCCCCACCCAAACACACACACACACGGTCTACTAGAGTGTGTGGACTAGAGCAGCCAGGAGAAGAGGTGAAACCAGAATAAAGTTGATGTCAATTGTTACAGTCCAGACCATAGGAGATAACTTGGATAGACTGTAGTAAAATAATAACACATTGTTTCATATTTAGGAGCTCATGTTATATTAGATTACATTACATAAGATTAGATGACATTACATTAGATTCAGATTTTAATAATCCCGGTGGGGAAATTGGGCCTTTGCAGCAGCAAGTAGAAATAGGATACAGCAAAAAAGAATAGAATAGAGAAAAATAATAGAGCAAATGGGGTTATATAAACATACTCAACGTACGATTGCAACACCCAGACAAGTTAATTAGAGATGGAGATGGAGATGTATGAATGAAAATGTGCAAAAAAGTCTGGATTAACAGGATGTGTAAAACAGCAGCAGTAGGATCAGACAGAAAGACTGTGTGAGATTGAACAGTATACAGTACATACAGTAGATAGCAGCACTGAAACGCATCCATGTGGTGCTGCTGTCTAGATGATGAATATTAATCTCTGATATTTCTTTTCTTCGTTTGCTTAATCAGTAGAAACAGCTGCTTACTCTCCTCTTCCAGTCAGCCAGTTGAGAGCATTTACCAGCTGTCCATTCATCTGCAAGCACAAGTAACACAATGCCAGGCTCTCTCTCTTGCCCTCTCTCATTCTCTCCCTCTCTCTCTCTAGCACCTGCCAGCATGAGGAGGGACCCATGGAGCGTGTGTGTGTGTGTGTTGTTATCTTAACTAACCGCTGCTTACCAGGCCAGAATCCACGCCAGGGGGACGCCAACATCTCACCACTGGCCAACTGATAATTGAGAGGTGACAGAGAACACAGGACTTCAGCTTACCCACGATCCTCCTCTGGGATGGGAGACGCCGCCCGGATATGAAGGATTTATCACTAGGGGAAAATCTTTATGCGGGGAATGCTTGAGCAGGTGGAACAACGACACCGCATCTCCCCTTTAAAGCCATATCAGTGTACAGTAATCATTTCTTGGAGGTCACTGCGGTGCAAGGCTAAGTATATGCGGAGCATGCTGTAGTGTGAAGTGTACACAGTGTTACACACATCTGTTCATTTGATGATATTCTGAATCCTCTCACCACTCCTCTCACTTTAAATGCCTCACTGTAAACAACCGCAAACGTATTCATCAATTCATAAATCCAGTCTCAGTGGAGTAGTGATTTCGCTTTCATTTTGGCTTCGTCCCCTTAAAAAAAAAAAAACCTTTTCTTCCTTTGCGTGGTGGCTCCCCTTTTCTATTTAGAGTCTTGGCCGTGCGTCCAGTCGATGAATGCCGCCTCAGTGCATCTGTCCCAGCGACCTTTGGCAGTGTTGGGTTGTTGCAGCGTGGCTGGCTGAAAGAATGTGCTTTCTGCCGCTCCAAGATTTGTTTTGAACGGAGGCCAGCGGAGAGTCTCCAGGCTGAGTGGAAGCAAGTGAGCAGCAGTGACATCCAGAGAGCTGGCATTCACTCAGCACTCCGCCAGACAGAGAAACAGCAGAGTACAGCAGGGCTTCTCAAACGTTTTCATATTGCAGACTCCCAAACAGACACACATTAGACCACAGACCTCCATTTGATCAGATTTAGTCCCAGGAACACATATCGGAAGTATCTGTATCTGTATGTATCTGTATCTGGGGAGATAAATGATGAGAGTGAAACCTAGGATTACAATAGTCATTCTTATGCATTCTCTAATTGGCATAATTTTTAAGGAATATAATTATAGTGAAAGTAACTGTTCCTCATTTTGCTGGAGACCCCCTGGAACACCTTCAAGAACCCCTGGAACCCCATCAAGGACCACTGGAATCCCTTCAAGAATCCCTGGAACAGCCTCACAGACCTTTGGAATCCCCTCAAGGACCCCTGGTATCCCCTCAAGGATCCCTGGAACATCTTCTAGGACTCCTGGAACAGCCTCACAGACCTTTGGAATCCCCTAAGGACCCCTGGTATCCCCTCAAGGATCTCTGGAACATCCTCTAGGACACCTGGAACAGCCTCACGGACCTATGGAATTCCCTCAAGGACCCCTGGTATCCCCTCAAGGATCCCTGGAACATCTTCTAGGACTCCTGGAACAGCCTCACGGACCTATAGAATTCCCTCAAGGACCCCTGGTATCCCCTCAAGGATCTCTGGAACATCCTCCAGAACCCCCTGGAACAGCCTCACAGGCCTTTGGAATCCCCTCAAGGACCCCTGGTATCCCCTCAAGGATCTCTGGAACATCCTCTAGGACCCCTGGTATCCCCTCAAGGATCTCTGGAACATCCTCTAGGACCCCTGGAACAGCCTCACGGACCTTTGGAATTCAATTAAGGACCCCTGGTATCCCCTCAAGGATCCCAGGAACATCTTCTAGGACTCCTGGAACAGCCTCACAGACCTATAGAATTCTCTCAAGGACCCCTGGTATCCCCTCAAGGATCTCTGGAACATCCTCTAGGACCCCCTGGAACAGCCTCACAGGCCTTTGGAATCCCCTCAAGGACCCCTGGTATCCCCTCAAGGATCTCTGGAACATCCTCTAGGACCCCTGGAACAGCCTCACGGACCTTTGGAATTCAATTAAGGACCCCTGGTATCCCCTCAAGGATCCCAGGAACATCTTCTAGGACCCCTAGAACTGCCTCACCGACCTGTGGAATCCCCTCTAGGACACTTGGAACCCCATCAAGGACACCCAGGAACCCCCTCACAGACCCCTGGTATCCCCTCAAAGACCCCTGGAACATCCTCTAGGACTCCTGCAACAGCTTCATGGGCCACTGAATCCTCTCTACGACCTCTGGAACCCCCTCAAGGACCCCAGTTTGAGAACCACAGGAGTACAGTAAAGGAGAAAAATCAAGAAATGCAAAATGAGCAGATCGCTGTATACATTGTCTTCTATACTAACTAATGCACAGCAGCATTAGCTTTGGCTCTCTTAACTCCCGCCCTCCAGACCAAACCGCAGGGTTTTCAGTGATACATTTTCTCCCACTGTCTGTTAGCTTCTTCACAGTTTTGTTCCTTGTTTAATTGTTCTGTAAGTGTCATGAATCAATTCCAGCTCACACATGATGACTAAATCAGAAGACAAACGAATGCTTGAGATCAGTATTTACACTTGAGACTAATGCTCAATGGTTGAGATAAATCAAATTCTGATCTTTATGATGTTATGGTTGGATATTTATCTGTGCAGTGGCAAAATCTATCTCATGCAGCCAATTCCATTAGCAGGGACTGCACAGACGGTCAGCCAGCTGTCAAGAATTACTATTGTGGTTGGGGAAACCCTATAAAAATCCTCTTGAAAAAAAAAAAAAAGAATCAAATTACTATTCACCAATAGTTGGCATGTCAAAGCTGAAAACTATCTTGGGAGCCTAGAGTAAAAGCATCCAATGTGGATCTACGGGGTTATAATAAAGCATCATACATCAGGTGTATTAATGCACATCTCCTCACCATCTTTTGAACTATAAAACTGCCAGTACTTCAGAGTTTCCCACAGTCCTGATAACTGGGAGCAGAACCCAAACTGTCTGCTGACTAGCTGCTATGCAAATGGCCAGTGCCTATAGCTGCCATTTCTATAAATAACTCTTGAGTAGACTCATATCTCCTTTCCTCCCAGGGGCTGACTCATAACCTTGATCTAGTCTTTTTCCTCCAGATGTGAGTCCTGCTCAGGGTTCCACTACAAAGGCCCAAATGGCCTCTGTCAGTTTTACAGCGCTGGTCCTCGACGTGTCCTTATAAAAACTAATTGTCATTCAATCGCAGATTCTCAGAAGTCGACGGTGGGTACAAACAGGAGGCCCGGGAGCCCCCCAGGTTCATAATTGATCCCAGAGCTGCTTCTTCCGCTCGATCCCCCCGCCCCACCACCTCCATCCAACCCCCCCCCCCCCCCCGCACCCCTCACCCCCCACCCACCACCACCCACCCATTTCCTCCCCACCCTCCCACTAACCCCCTACCATTCCAAGCCTCTTAATTAATCAGGAGTAACATGACTAGGTAACGTGTTCCATACATCCTCCACTTTAAGAATAAATTGCCTCTCACTTTTCCTTCCCTAAATCTGTTTCCACTCAGACACCCCACCCCCACCCCCCCGCTTCCCCCAACCTCACCATCACCACCACCATCTCCCCTGACAGACCCCCCCTTTGTGTCCTCTGTTCCTGGTTCCTGGTTCCAGATAGGGACCAGAGAGCAGACCCCCCCTCCCCCCCCCGCCCCCCCGCCCCACAACAAGCAATACTCCCATCCCACACCATGTCCATTCTTCTAAAGGTGCTGCATGAGCGTCCATAAACCCCCGTAGCTTCCGTCCGACCATGTTTGTTGGGTGTTAAAGGCCAGGCCAGCCTCCCCTGGCCTCACACTGGGTCAGGACCAGGTCACCGCCACCAGGCTCGTCATACAACCAGACACATTCACAGCAGAGATTCTCCAGCCCAAACAGGAGGAGTGTCTGATTTACACACACACACACACACACACACACACACTTAAATGCATACACACACAAGAGAGACAATCTAAGCTTCATTCTTTGAGCTACTTCAAACCAAATACTGTCTTTTTATGCTAGCTGGAAGTTCAAATTGCTTGCGGAAGTGTCTGGCTAGTTAGTAGCAAATTAATCTCAAGTTACCTGGTTTCCTGATAAGGTCAGTCATGTCATTTTACAACGTTAGATTGTTTGATGTGAGGTTTTTTTTTTTGAGGTTTTACATATTGCTTGTTGGACTTCTTCGGTGTAAGTGGGTTTAATCCATTGTTGAGGATGCAATGTTAGTGTAGTAGTCCTTGCTAAGTGTGTGTTTGCGGTTACGTTAGTTAAGTTGTAGTAGTGAGCTATTATTGGTGATTTGATTTTTCATTGTTATCTTTTGATTGGCCAATACACTCACAGCTAGCAAGCATGTAACTAGCACTAAGCTAGTTTTCGCTTGTTTTAATTCCAAACCCTGGGAAAAGAATGTCTGGTTAAGACAACAAATGAACTGTTTGAGAAGCACAGATCCTCCTCTCCACTTCCTGATGTGAAGAATAACAGCATGGCCTGCCCTCTTGGTGTCAGAGAGGTGGCGATTGCCTGGTAGACGTCTGAAGCTGTGATGTGTCACTGGCAAACCCCCCTGACATATTCACCAAATCACAATTAAAAAGCACAACACAGCCGTAACACGAGACAGGAGAGCTAGGGGAAAAACATGGGAAAATGGGACGTTTTAGAGAAAACAGAGAGACGGGGAAGGCAGAAGGAAAGCATGCCTGCTAAATTACATGATTAAAATCATTGGAAATCAGAGCAGAGCAGCAGAGCAGAGCAGAGCGCCTGCTGTGGTCTCCACATAGCTGCAGCATTTCAGCCCTGCTGATAACCACAATGTCAGATGCCTGCGCATAAATATCTCCTATTGGTAGAAGAGTGGATGGTGATTGTTCAGATAGAAGGCTCTGTCTGTCTCGGTGAGATTAAAGACAGCGTTTTCTCTTGATGCTGTTTTTTTTCTCAGACGGTTCCCATTTGGAAGTAATCACGCAAGAGCAGCGCTGAGTGGGAGTGGAGGGCAGAGCCCGACTCTGGGTGGTGTTTGGGGGGCTGCTGGTGTGTGTGTGTCTCTCTGTGTGTGTGTGTGTGAGCTGTGGGTGAGCTGAGCCTCGGCGCTGCAAGCCTCTTGCCACGCTACGGAGCGCCGTTCACCCCCTTCATGTGGTTTCTGTCAAATTGCATCATTTGGACCGAGGCCACGGCAGCCTCCGTCCGACCCGCCAACTCCCTCGCTGCTCCCCCACCCGCCTCCTCTCTCCCCTCGCCGAAAGAAAATACTTGGCAAAAGTTTACAGACCACAATGAGATCACTGCCTTCCCTTCCAGGAGAGGAGTCCTGGCCAAGATACAGTATGGCCATTCCCCCCCGCCAAACCGAAATGTCTCTCTCTCTCTGTCTGTCTCTCTGTCTGTCTCTCAGGCTGGAATCCTGAGTATCCTAACAACGGGGGCTTGGATGTTGTGTTTAATAGTTTTCCGAGAGAGCTCCAAGGAGGTAATGCAGACGAGGTGGAGATAAGTCAGGACTGCGGTATCTGCAGAGCCAATTAACTCCTAGTGTATACGGCACAAACCCTCACTGTTTAATGGGTTGGGGAGACTGCAATAATGAGAAGCAGGACCTTTCTGTTTGTCTTCCCAACACCCCTCTGTCCACTTTCTGCTAGTTTTTAACTCATTTTGGCCAATAAGGACCGAATGGACATTTTGGCAATGTGGTGAGATGGCATTGCTGTGAATTCTTCACTAAAGTCCTATTCACACAATATTAGCTGGGGGGTGATTTATAACAACTGCGGAGATCGTCACCGATTTCAATCCCATGCAAATCTGCAATCTCCTTTGCGAACAAAAAGATTCTGGCACAAATTACCCCCCATACAATGGTGAAGACAGGGGTCACAGATAATCCCGCACAAATCAATCCCTCCATAATTTGTTTTTGCAATCTCTTTTTTTCAATCTTTTTTTTTCTTCTTCTGCATGCACAATGTATCTCTTCCTCCTGTCATGAAAAACAGAGGCAGTAATGGAATCTATAGAGGAAGGTTTTGAATAAATTTTTGCTTTGCTAATCAGAAAGCGCCGAATTGTAAAATCTCGACCTTATACAGTTGTATCTGTGCAGAACGCATTTCACAAAGCGTAGAGATTGTGGGGTAATTCATTAATTGCATGAGGTCTCCACTTATACTAGTCCTGTACAAATAGGGCTTAAGTCTCTGCACTGATTAACCAGCTAAAAGGGCTCAGCAATCAGCCAGACTCATTAAAGACACTCACGGGAGTTAATACTGAACCGAAACGTGGGTTCAAAGCAGACCTGGAGGTACATTGGCAAACACACACACACATACACACACACAGGTCCTATTCTAAGCCTGCTGGCGGGGGGGGGGGGGGGGGGTTGGGGTCTGTGTATCTGGGTGGTAGTGCTGTAGCGCTGCTGGTAGAGCTCCTTTGTTTGCATGTGGGCTTCCTCTGTTCAGAGACTAATGGAGCCACTGTCCTAACATGTCTTAACAGCAGGCCTGATACTCCAACCAGGGAAACATGAGAGAGAGAGAGAGAGAGAGAGAGAGAGAGAGACTGGAGGTGTAAAGGACGAACACTCAACATACCGGCGTAAAATGGCATCAGAGGAACGAGCCACATCAGCCCCAGTTTACTCCTGCCGCTGTGGCCTTGAATACGAGTCCGCAGGATCTGATGTGACGCTCCTCTATAAACCGGAGGGAGCGTCTATAAGCCTGGCCTGGTTTAAGGGAAAAGGTGGTGGGTAAGTAAGTATGTCTTTGGTGATAACAGACTGTAATGAGAATCTGTCTGACCCGGTCTTGAGTGGCAATTCCCTCGGAACTCTTAAAGTAATAATCCACAACTTTTTCATCTAAATAAATATTTGTTGCACGGCTCGCTATTGCAGATTGATACCATACAGTAGTGATTCTACCTATAGTCAGTTCATGAACGTTTTTACATCTCAACACTTCTTTCCCGGGAAAAATCATCTGCTGCACAGGAAGTGATGTACGGAAGAGGATTAGGGCCACGTGAAAAATGTGAGTTCTGAGTTTCAAGTGAGAATTCTGAGAAAAAAGTCAGAATTCTGAGTTTAAAGTCAGAGTTTAAAGTCAGAATGCTGAGATAAAGTCAGAATTCTGAGTTCTGACTTTATTCTCAGAATTATTATTTTTTTCTCAGAATTCTGTCTTCAATCTCAGAATTCTGACTTTAAACTCAGATTTCTGAGTTTAATCTTAGAACTCTTACTTTAAACTCAGAACTTTTTCACATGTGGCCCTAATCCTCTTCCATAGTGATGCGTTTACGGAAGCAACGTTTTTTTTAAATAAATAGGTAGGTAGGTAAGTAGAAGAAATAAAAGAAGCTACAGTCTACATTGAGTGTCTTTATTGTTACAGTATGTTGCACAAGTGAATGCTGAAATCTAAGTATGGCTGACATAACATTACTTTCTTTCCATTTTGTCTCGTCTTCTCAGTGTTCTGTAATATCATGTAACATCTGTATGTAACAACGGTAACTTAATCCATATATTTTAGAAATCCATACCCCTGTCCCATATTTCCAACCAGTACAGTCTACTTAACATGTATTTAAATTGACACCTACCCCACATTCTATTTGACTGCAGCATTATTCATTTTTACTGGATTTTTTTTTGCTTACTTTCTAATTTATTTGTGTGCTTTTATTCTATTTGTCTTCATCTTTTGTCTCAAGTTTCACCTCATCATTTCATGTATTTTCATGTTATTTGTTTTATTTTTTTGGGGGGGAAATCAATCATAAATACTACTGCAAAAGTCTGTCTGAAAACATAAGGCTCAGACTGCGGAGTGGAAGCTTAATGAACGCCTCCCCTCACTCATCTCATCTGCAAATGGATCATTTCCTCCGACCGATGCCCCCTCCGTGTTTGTTCGGGGACGGAGATGACACGTTGTAAAATGTTGGAGTTTGAGATGCTCCAGCTGCCCCCCCAACCCCCCACCCCCCCTCTTCCCCCCCCCCCCCCAGCTCTGTACTGCCGTCCTCCACAGTCTAAACACACCTGACTTGTAAATATTCCTTATTGCGTACGTTAACATAAACGCTCTCAGCGCTGAGGCCCCCGGCCACCGGCTTTTCCCACACTCGGCCCACCGACGCCACCCAACCCCCTGGCTCCAAACGGGTCCTCACAGACCCGGCCCGCCTGGGCTGACGTCACCTATCTGGATGCCACCCACACACACACTCCGCACCTTCAACTTGTAGCATAGAAGCGGGTAGAGAAGCAGCTTGTGACTGGCAGGTTGTTGGTTCCAATCCCTGGACGGGCTGGGAAAATGTGGGAAAGTGAATGAGTGACACTCTCCCTTCCCTCAGTAAATACTGTTGAGGTGCCCTTGAGCAAGGCACTGAACCCCCAACTGCTCAGTGGCCAACAGTAGAAGACTGTGGTTGTACTGGGCAGCTCCCAGTGTGAATGTGTGGAGCTGTATGAATGTGAAGTGTGACGTTCCCTAAATAAATAGGCTACAAGTTAAAAACTAGTGTGTGTAAGTGTTTGGATAATGGGTTAAACTGGGTTTAATAAACCCCCACAGTCAGCCACAGGACTGACAATATGTTGGTTGCAAAAGATACAATAGAAGGGTTTTGTTTGTTTCTCTTTGTTATAATCAAGCCTGAAATAAGGAAATGTGTTCACAATGTGTTGAGGTGTTCAGAAATAGGATTAAATCCCACCAGAGATTTCCGTCCTGTTTCTCCCTCCCTACTTTCTGTCCAAGAAAATAAAAATAATAAAAGGTGGGTGGACGATGAGTGCCCACTCTCCATTTTATAAAAATAGGCCACATTTAAGAGCCCGTATTTATTTCCTTACCTTAGAAAAACCCTTCAAAGACAAGAGGGAATCGTGACAATGTTGCTCCATAAGGAACACAACACAATTTGGAATTTTGGCTGAACTATGGAACTAACTGACTGTAGAAAGCGCTGTGGTGTAAAGTATTTATAGCAGGGAGAGGGGCTATCCCAGTGACTAACCAGTTATCTTCTCCGGGACTTAGATAACATTTGCCTGGCACATTTAAGCAACACCAAAGCAAACATTGACTTTTCATTCATGAAATGGAAACCCCTTACTCCCTTCAAAGGGACGCGAGTCAACAGATAAATATTGTCTTAGTGCTGCGCTCGGCTGCGTTTGGATGAAGGCCACATTCAACCTCCTGGTCAATCAACAGTCAAATTAGAGCACATTCCACATCAGGGATTCCTCGCCTGCTTCCTCCAGCATGAGGCCCGGCTTCATTTAACGCACTACCTGACAGTTGTTCAAGTAGACGACTGGAACTCAAATAGTCTGTTGTATATGTTTATAAAACCCCAGTTTTGTATTCTGTTATGTTTATATTCTATTCTTCTTTGCTGTACAACCCGACTTTCATTCAAGTTTAATCTTCAAATGACTATCAATCTGTATACGTATCTTGTATTATAGAACGGAATTTTGTTTTTGCTTTCCTTTTATTCTCTATGTGGTCCAAAGTCCTGGTTTAAAGGCTCTGTCAGCTTATTTTGTGCTTTGACAAAGAAAAAATATAAAAATAATAAATTGATATACAAATAATAACAGATGAAGTGGAGGATAAACCCACCTAAATCCAGTTTACCCACCTTTTTATTTGTAGAATAGAATTAACCACCTTTTTATACAAGTACGATATAAGTTAGCCTATATAAATCACAGTGTTATAAAGAAAAAAAGTATAAATTAATGTTGTATTATGAAAAATAATAACTTTTTGTTCATATATTCATATTTGCCTTATCATGGTCACTGACTAGAGGTCATAGTTTACTCTCCTTTTTATTTTAACACTACATCTCTGCAAATAATATGATTACATTACGTCATTTAAACTCACTAATGTACAAACAAGACGTTTTGTATAAAACGGCGCTGAAATGTCCCTGGTCCTGAAGTGCGCATGAGGACTAGCAAACCAAAATAAGCAGCATTCCTGCTTATTTTGGTTTGCTAGTCCCTGTGTCCTTTGCTGTGTCCCAGGAGACCGAAGACCCTTTAATGCAGGGTGACCCACCCCACCTGTAGCATTCAATGGCATGGAAACTGCTAGAAACTATTAATCTGCTAACATTAGCTCCCTGTTGATCATTTCCAGGATGAGTTGCCATAAGTACCATAAATGGTACAATAAGCCCAATCACCAATATAAATTAAAAAAATATATATATATATTTTCAGCAAAGTACTTTTTCCCTGAACAGACCATATTATCATAACACTGTATCAGTTTAATACTATTTATTCAGATGTCTATGAACTTTATTTAGTAAAGGTTTATATCAGGCAAAAAATGTGGGTAAACTGCAAATAAAACAGCATTTCAGAGAGCCACATTTTAATTTTAACACTTTTAATACCATGTTAATGCTACCTGGAGCTGACTTTAAGGCCAATTTAACAGCCAAAATAAAGAAACAAAGCTGGCAAATCCAGCTACACCACATCCTTGTCTGTAAGTCTAGACTCCTGCTAGATCTGTCCTGCAGGAATCAAGTGTTGATGGCTTTGATTTATGACGTGTATGGAAAAAGCATGCCACACCAACACCTAGTGCTGTATTGTACTAGTATTGACACATGATAGTGTAGTATTGTCCCGACCGGCAGACCAGTCTGCTGACCTCTGGGCGACCCCCTTAAAACAGCCTCTCTAAAGTTTTACTGCAGCCGACTTCTGACAGCTCAGAAAACTGTTCGGCAGTGGAAAAACATTTCCCACCAGCACACAGGGATCCTCCTGTTTGGGAATGCGGTCCAGAGATACATGCGAGGACAGCAATAGGGTGATTCCCTAGTATGACTGCTGAAGTGTTTCAATGTCACCTAAACAAAGGTGTAGAGTTCCGCAAATGTAAGGAGTCATTCAATAATGAGAAACAAACCAAGCAAAGATAGGTTGGTTTGATTAGAGATAAACAAGATATCAACCAAAAAGGGACAAGGAAGTCATAAAAAGCGACCGATCTAGACCTTTTATTCAACAACTGTTCTCAATGTAACCTGTGAATCAAAAAACTGAAAATATTCAACAAACACAAAGCACCAAAAGAGGCGAAGGAGCGAAGAAAGCGCCCTAAAAAGCCATGCTACATTTTGTGTTCAGACTAAACATTTGTCATCTGTTCCGTTTTATTTGAAAGAATGCTTTGTTCTTGGCTTGATGCTTATTTTACTGCTCGCAGGAGCACTTGCATAGGGTTTTCCTTAAATCGTCAACCTCTCAGTATCAAATGTCACTTCAAAAATAAAACATTTTTCAGAGAAAGTACACACGCTATACTCCAAGTAAAAAGCTTCCAATATACTCTAATAATAAAATACTTCAACTTATATTATCAAAACCTCTGAAAGATATATTTCTAGCAACACAATACTGCATCCATGTTTGAATCAGCAGACCAAATTCTACTACACAGACCTAGGAAATTAAGGCGAGCAGTGGATAGAGGGTGTCTGGCAGCTTTGACTGTGGCCACACGATGGGTGTTTTGGAGGCCTGCATTATTTCAGATTCGGGAGTTCCCCCGGCTGATATATTACGCTTGAGAATATTTGGTCTGTGTCTGGAGCCTGACGACCGGCCCATAAACCTTCCTTTCTCAATATGATCACCTGTCTGACATCATGAATCAAACTAGAAAAAAAAGAAAAGAAAAAACACTAACATTTCTATTTATGTCAGATCGTTGCCATCTTTAAGTAAGGAGGCTTCCCGATGTGTCCAGACACGGTTTTGAGCCTTGCTGTGGTTCCTGGAGACTTTCCAGGAATCTCATTCAGAGCTCCGTCTTCCCCTCGCTGGCTGAGTCGCCGCCGGCAGCTGCGGCCCCGGCCCCGGCCCCGGCACCTGGGGGAGCGGAGGAAGCAGCGTCTTGGGCCTGGAAAGCCAGCGAGGCTGAGTTAATACAGTAGCGTTTTCCTGTGGGTCGTGGTCCGTCATCAAATAGGTGTCCCAGATGAGCCCCGCACTGAAACACAGTGAGAGGATTGGTTACCTAATGCACCGCGTTGAACTGAGGACAGTGGACACAAGCTGCAATATGCAACTCTCTGACATTATAGTAACAATAACTAAATATATTCTGCGTTATCGGTCTGTGTCCCTGTGTGTTCATGACTAAATCCCTCATTGGACAGAAGTTGACTTTTCGATGTTTTGGGGCATACACCATTTGCTGTGGGCATATCATATGGATATGCATGTCCATCATAGAGCTAACACAAATAGACAGACACTTCCATTCATACCTATGGGCAATTTAGAGTCTCTAATCCACCTGACCTGTGGGAGGAAACCCAGGAGAACATAGGGAGAACATGCAAACTCCACACAGAAAGGACCGGGAATCAAACCCACAACCTTCTGGCTGTGAGGACACAGTGATAACCACTGAGACACCTGGGTGCCCTTCTCTGATACTATCTCAAAGGAAAAAAACTGAAGGAAAAAGACATTTCTATTGTGTATTGTTGAGTTTCTAAGGATTTGTGGATGGGTTATGAGTAGCAGAGGAACCATACATATATTTATATATAAATATACTGTAGTATAGTACTGTGTACCTGGCTGCAGGTAGTCTCCACTCTGTGCATCCCGTAGGAGAAATCATCTGACAGACTGACAGACTCTTCTTTCACCAGGTCAAAGAAAGATGGCCAGCCTGTACACACAACAGTATAATATTAGGTACAAGTTAAGAGACTATAACATAACAATGCAGAGGACAGTGATAATTCACAGAGCAGTACTGGACATACTGCAATGTCTAAACACTGTGATGGCTGAACTTAGCCTTGGAGAGAAATATACCATGTGCGCGTACGTATCTCTGTCTGTGAGTAAATACATGTGTGAATGTGTACGCAAGGATTTCCCAATGCTCCTTGGCTGCATTCCCTCCTCCTCTGTCACCGCTTTCACTTCATCTTTGTTTGCCAAACCAGCTCTCGTGCATTTATTTTTGCAGTTTGTTCCAGTGAGACACTCAAGTTTTACTTTCCTTTCATTTCCTAAGGGGAGCCCAGCCTACCTCGTCATTGAAGAGCGGCGTGTAACACGGACACTGTTAAACCTAAAACATATTTCTGTGGGGGCTAAAGAGACAGAGTTTCTGTAAACAGGACTGATGTGTCTGTGTCAGGATGGAGAGGTAGATAGTGCCCCCTACTGACTGCTTCAATTTTCATATCTAAACATGAACTAGTCCAGGATCAGGTCACAGTGCTGCAGTTACTGTTTTATTATAACAGTTGTAAAGATTTTTAACATAACCTTCGCAGCCCAGCATCTTCCTAACAAACCGGTCATTATCTCTAAACAATTTGTTGGTCATACAAAAAGAAACAAAGTGAGTATTCATGGGTACTTGAGCAGAGTTGATGTCTAATCAGACCAAATAAAACACATCAGAGTTAACTCCGTCCTATCTCTCTTCCTCGCAACTGCTTTTCCAGTGAGCTATGAGTCTTGGCAATTTCTGTCGCCCATAAAACCCAGTTGAGGTCAAAGCAGCGCGGTAGCTCCTGATGGGTGGTCCTGTTCACAGCTCCCTAGGTAGGCCAGGCCCGTCTCTGACACAGGAAAAGAGGTATCACTCTGCTTCAACTTCCTACCAGGGGCCCACTCTGATTTCCACTGCAGACCCACTTTTGAAACAAACAACCCCAGCAGAGCCCAGCTCCCACTTAATGGAGTCGTCAAGGGAAGAGCGAAAATCACACTGGGTTAATTCACTTTCCTGCAATGACTGTTATGGCTAATATATGTATTGGATAATCTTCAAGACTTGTTCCAATTTCCAGATTTTTAGATAAAAAAATCAGACTTGATTCTGCTTATCGACATCCAGCTTAACTCAGCTGTGCTTGTCATACAGCCTCTTTAAGCCATAATGTAACTCCTGGATTATTTTGCTGACCTTGAGGCACATCATCAACTGGATCATACAGTAAGTGATGCTGACGTAGCCGTGCTATCAAACCCTTAGGAAGCTGAATGAAACCGTGGCTGACCCCGGACTGAATGACAAGTGCTACACTGTTTTTTTCCTAGTTTCACAAGGCTGGAAAATAACTAAAATGTAACGCTGCAGAAAAGCAATTTCCTGTAAGGGAGGAAACACCTAAAAAATGAAGAGGCATTTGTTTGAGGTTTGAAGAGCAGATCACTAGAATATGACAATCTCTCCCTCCGCACTTTGGACATGAATTCCATCTGACAAGTTCTATATAGCCATCCTGGAACAAAGTGAGAGGAATGTGTGAAAGGGGATGCTAGTGCAACATCTTTGGCTCTGATGTATGTACTGGACTGGTTACTATCTAGAGGGAGTAACCTGGTGCAGAGTTTAACAGAACAGTATGGCTTTTTAGCATAGATATTGCATTGACTGTCCTAAAATTGTAGTTCTCAAAATGAGTGAAAAGATCTGCCAATGGGGTTAGATAATTTCACTTGTTTCCAATACAAATCAATTTGTTTCAAGAATTTTGTAGAATCAAGTGTCATTTTCCTGATAGTAGTGCAGTGATCTGCGTTTTTCCCAGTTGTTTCAAGGTATTGACACTCATTTCTAGAAGATTCCTGAAACAAATTAAACTGCACTGGAAACAAGTGCAAGTTATATCATGTCATTGGCAGAATTTTTCTCTTGTTTTAGGTAAAAAAGGATTTGAAGGCTGAATAATGAGACTAAATGACTTGTTAAGATGGACGTGTTTTGCAGTGTAATATTTCTTACAAAAATGATCATGCTAAAAATTGGTGTCAAGAATTGCTGAACAGAATCGGAGGGTAACCAAGCTAATATGGTAAACATTTGCAAATTCTCTAACATGATTGGCTATACTTTATACTATATTATTCTAATATAATAACATGATTGGCTGAACTAGAAAAAGTATATTCTGTCATATTCTCACTGTTAGGACCCCTCCCCAACTCCCTGTAGCTTTACCAGCTTTATTCCAAACAAACAAAAGTGAAATTAGTTCTAAAATTACACTTTGGAAGGAGCAAGGCACTTCAATACACACTTTTGCAGTTTCCACCTCCTGGGTTTCTTTCGCCTCTTTCATCTTTCACCCCAAGTACAGTGTATCAGATGTAATATACACCATGACAAATGCCACAACACTGTTCGCATCCCCTACATCAAACAGGCCAAGCTGAGACATGAAGCTGTAACGCCAAGTGTCCTATCAGTAGTGGTACAACTAGGCAGCCTCCTCCTTCCCTACACTCCCACTGTGGAGAAGAAACCCATGGCCCTTGCCATCTACCCCCTTTCCTCTCCCCCAGTTTGGGAGGGGTCGCCTGGCCACAACTACAAAGCCATGAAATTCCACTCGAACCCAGGAAAAGTCTCAGGGGAATACAGGAATCCTATGAGTCAGAGCAGGAGAATCCCGGTGGATGGTTACTGCACTGATCTAATGGAGTTTTATCACCATGTCCGTGGCCCAGTGAATGGGGCAGTGTAAGGGAGATCTAACAAAACAGGAAATTGGGTATATATGAGCCTTGGTTTCACTAGAAACAGAGTGCTGTGCTCGACTGAGGTTCCCATCTGCTATTCAGAGCCCAGAGACACAGTGCAAGTGAAAAATCTTTTTTATTCCTTTCAGGCCAAAATGCTTCAACTGCTCTATGAAAATAAACCTTGAGCCACAGAGTCCTTATTTTGTACCAGTAAGCGGTTCATTTAGCCAAACTATAACCTCTTATATCAAAGTTAATTTTTCCACAGATGTTTGAGAACCTAGCATGTATCTCTGTCTCGTCCCGTTGACCTTGTCACACTCCAACTTAGTTTGTCAATTTGGAGCCTTTGACAATCCCACAGAAGACAGGGAATGAGGTAAGCAAGAAGTAAAAGGCCATAGCTTAGCAAGAGGATGGACTGAGAACTCACCATGAACCAAACAAAAGTCTAAAAGTGCCTACTGCAGACTCCTTCACAGTCCTTCTACCAAATCACCTTTGGATATACAGTGTTCCTCAAGTTCACATCCATCATGACATCACAGCCCCTTCGTTTCTTTTAGGTATGTCCTAATTACAGGCGAAGACAAATGGTGGTTCGAGAAGTAACCACAATTAAAAAGCAGAGGAATTCCTGGGGATTAGCGATGACAGAAGCCACATGTTTACAGGCAATAAATTCATCACAGAATCCCAGATACCATTCATTAAAAGGACGCTCCGGAAATATTTTAATCTCCTTAAGTCACCCAGATATTTCACATCAGAGGTGTAATTCACCAAGATTAATGACCATGAAGGCCTTTTCTTGACTCTGACTCACAGCTGACTGGGAGCAGCCTCGTCCTTGCAATCAAGCAGAAAGGGAGAAGTGAGGTCAAGCTCTTGGCTTCTCTGGTGTAAAACAACAGATAAAAAAGCTTCCAAGATGGACTGTACTCTCTAATCTCTAGCTCATGCCGATGGGTGACCTTCACTGCTGTGTATTTCAGAAGGCAGAACGGGCGATGTTCATTTTAAAATCATGCGGCTGCAATGCTGAGAACATATCCAACATATGTGGGATCAACCTACCTGATCCAGAGTCAAATTTTGTGTCTGACCTGCAAAAAGGAGAATGTTCATTAGAAAAATGATTTTGTTGTCAACAAAGTACAGTGACAGCAGCATCCAGGCTACAACAGTGGTTCTCAATGATGGTCCATAGAGGTCCAAGAGTTTGCAGGTTTCATTCCAACCAAACACTACAGCAGCTGATTTCACTGCTTAACACACCTTCAACCAGAGAGAAAGAACTGATCAGTGAAATCAGCTGCTGTAGTGTTTGCTTGGAAGACTCTGCAGACTCTTGGGGCCTCCATGGCACATGGTTGAGAACCACTGGGCGTTACAATCAGCCTGTATCCTGGTACAAGTCCACAGTAAGGAGGCACTCTGCATGCTTCTGGAGGCTGGGAGGGGGTGGGGGTGGGGGGTCTGTGGGAACATTGTGTCTGAGATATGGGCTAACTCTGGCTGTAAATTCAGCCTCCTTTGAAGCTCTCCATCGAGCTGTGGGAAAATGGCGACCTGGTAATGGTTCCTTAGATGGGTCTGACGTGCTGTCAGGTAGCATTAATCTCTGTAGGTTTGTGTCAGGCGCCGCGTGGAGACTCTTCAACCAATTAGAGAGAGTGGCTCTGGATGAGTATAGTTAGAGCTGTACTAATAAAACACTCACACACACACACACACACACACACACACAAAGAAAGTGCAGCTCTCGGCTTACTTAAATAACGGGGAACGGCAGACGACACAAGTGTAGGTTCCGTCCTCTTTATGGTCTGTGAACTCACCCCTGAAGGCACTGTGGAGAGAGGCTATGTTAGTAAACCTGCATGGCTCACCATGGTGAACGAATGAGTCATCATCAACATGTCCACAACCACAGTCCTGCCAGTACGCAACACAAACTACAAATAAATTCATACAAAATGCCAAGTTCGTCTGGCAGACTTTTTTTGCATTTTTAAGAAAGGTTTTCTGCGTCTGCTCAACAATGACAGCTTTAAACATCACATATGAAAATGGAGGAGGACACCGGCCACTGTGAAGCACCTAAGACCACAGTATATACAAAACCCACTAGCCTTTAGCAGCCTGGCGTCTGGGCCGGGCCCGCAGTTGCTGGCTTGAGGCTGGCCAGGAGCCTGACTCTGCTCTGAAGGCCTCTCGGTGGTGGAGGCCCTCGTCTCTGGGCCTCCACCACCATGCAGAGCTGGTTATTGGGCATTTTTGACATTCCTTCCGCAAATGAGCCGATAAATACCTTCCTCACGTGTGGATTGCCAGGGTAGAGGAGGTGGAGGGATGGAGTCACTGAGTTCCTTTATAATTTTTGGCAAACATATCTATCGATGTTTTTTGCCCTGCTCACTAGATAGCTCACGGTCACCTCTAGGCCTGTAGGATAAGTCAGCCAGGCTTTGAGATCGGTTTGACAGAGGAATGTGGCTAAATAATGCCAGCAGATGGAGCACAGTCTGATCTCACAGCCAAATGCCATGTGCCGTGAACACAAGACATTACGGTTAGACCGATACATTGGTTTCTCACCGATATTGACCTTTCAATAAAAACTGGATAATTCAATGCTGCCCATCGCCAATATGATGGAGGTGCAAATATGATTTTACTTCACAGTGACAGTGTCATCCTGCCCCTGCCTTAAGGAGCTACTAACCCACCGAAAATAATTTCATTAGTTTGGCTTTCAGTGAGTTTTAGTGTCCCATGATGGTCTAAATGTTGTTTCAGAGGCATGTTTTGGCATGAAAATGGTCAAATTTAAATATACAGAATATATATATATTAGTATCAGCTTTAAAAAACCCATATTGGTTGAACCACTATGTTTTTTATTACAGAAGGTAGTAAAGGTAATACCGTACTTTCTCTTGCTTTTATGATGGAAAAACACTTGACATTCAGCGTGATTCAATGTAAAGAATTGAAATCAGATCTTCAAGCCTCATTCCGAGTGTCTTCCCCCTACCTCTCGGTTCCTCTCTCCTGGGTGACGTGGAATTGCATTGGCGTCAGGCGCTTCCTCAGCTCCTCCTGAGGGAAGCCCACCGGCCACGTCTTCTTGGTACGACATGCTCCTGAAGGGGGAGGCAAGGAGGACAAAAAAAAATACTATCAGAGTCTTCTGCAGAGACTGGGGAGGGAAGGGCTGCATGTCACTACTTCACTTACTACACTATCCCTTATGCCTGGCCATTGTACTACAAACTGGTCCTCCCACTCCTCTGTCTCAACACCATGTTCATGCACTGACCTCCCTCTGGGGGTCAAAACAAGGGTCAACAGACCACTAGTTTCTCTCTGACCAGATCAAATAGAGCTTCTATAGTTGTTTTGGTTGCATTTTCCAACTCTGTTGATTTCATGTTGGTGTGATTAAGCTGTATTTCCTATGGTAAATAGTGCTGAAAATGAAAGCTTGGAGCTAGAAGGGCTACACAGCTTTTTAACAAACTGTATACTGTATCACAGTACAAATGCATGCGCCCATTTCACTGAATTACAAGGGGTGGCAAGGTCAAATCAAGTTTGCTTAAGCAAGTATACTATTGATTCTGAGTTTACACACCAGTGATTCTGTGTTGTGTCTGTGCAAGGAGAGTAAAAATGTGCTACAGCCAGAGCATGTCATTGGGCAAACCACAAGCCAATATAAAATGTAGGGTTTGGGTGAGTTAATGCTGCATTATGAGGCCTGTTAGATGCTGTTATAGGTCAGTAACAAGATCTATTTCTGCTCGGTGGTTATGAAGCGAAACAACGTTTTTAGCATCTTAAGACATTGTTTTATGATTGTCCTAAAAGAAAGATATAAGAAAGAAAAATGCAATCTACCCGATGAGTTGAAGGTATAAATATTAGTCAATTTCCTTGGTATAACAACCCTGCAGTCTCTTTTCTGTCCCAGGGCCAGGGTTCCCAAAAATAACTGGGCACTAAAACCATCTTTGTCAGCTGGCTTACTATGAAAGAAATACTTTTGGGAGCACCGGCCCTGCTTGGCACAAGGAGAGAGACACATCCAGGTTATTTTGAAAAAATAATCACTTGTGGAACACTTCTAAGCCTAAAAATAGGAAATAAACATTTTCCTCCCTGGTGTAGAATTAATCAACATTGGGGATGGAAGGATGTCCATCTGTATGTCATTTAGTTAACGAGACACGACCGTCGTCTTAAGTAAAAGTGAATTGGACCGCAATTTCCTGGCAATGTACACGTTTTTGCCTGCACCTTCCTTCGCTCTGCCACTGACTGCTCCTGCTGTCTTCATTAAGAAATCATTGCCATTATTTCAGCGCCTACCGTGTCCCACTGTTTCTTAAAGGATGTACTCCGTTTTCCTTTTTTGCAGTGACTTTCCCCATACAGAACCTGTCGACCAAGTCACTGGTTGGGGTTTGGGGGGCTCTTCTCTCATGTCGAGTATGTGGAGACTCCCCCCCCCCCAAAAAAAAAAAGATTGAAACCATGTGAATGGAACAAATAATGGGGACTTTAAAGGCCTCGTCAGTGAATAGAGTCCATTGATGCCCCGGGTCCGTCCCGTGGGTAGAAAGTTACTTTTGACACACAAGGGGGTGAAGTATGAGGAGGGGATTCAAAGGAATGAAGGTGGTTTGCAGTTCTACCTTCTTTACTCACCCCTTCACATTGTGGAAATGTGTAGCTACAACTAAATGTCCCGCTCCCTTTTTGGAGAGGAGTGTGAACAAAGAGAAGGGGGGAATACTTGGTGTTTTTTTTCAGACTTTAGAGCCCCTGAAGCCCCATTCACAGGCATCCAGTTGGAATGTGCCCCGCACCGTAGCCTGAAAATTATTTAGACTTGGTGCACTTTGAGGTCAGCCTCTAAATTAGCACATTTTTCCAACATCCTGGCTTTTCAACCTCAAGTGTAAATATTGTTTCCTAATTGTAAGCAAGGTTTGTTCTCCACTACCTCCTTGTGCTTATTTTAACTTGTCAAACTCCTTCCCTGACCCTCTTTTTTATCTTCTTCACCTTCGCTCTTTCCCTTAAGGTGGTTTTTACCAATCCAATCAGGGAGTCTGTGGAGGCAGACTGCACTAGAAATGTGACTTTTCATCAAACGCAATCAAAACATTGTTTTAGGCGTTGGAGCCACATACAATGAATTTATCCAACTGTCCATGAGAGTACGGTCACAGATCAGTCAACTCTGCTTCTGAGACACACACTGATAGTTGGCATTAATATTCCAGTCAGTGTCTACTTATTCAGTCTCTAAATACAGAAAGAAACAGATGATGAACCAGCAGCTTTCTGGACCTATGAGGTACAAAAAAAATGGTGCAAACCTTTTCAGATAAAGTGGAAATTAGTAAAGCAAAACGTTAACCAAAAACCACACAGTGCATGCAAGCTGCAAGGGAGGCAAGCAGTGAGTTATTGGTTATTCCACGAGCAACTGAAATTGCAGCTGTACAAGGTGAGAAGAGAGAGCATGGCAGAATGTGAGAACAGGGCTGCCGACTGCTGAAAAACTCACTTGATGCTGAACTCAGACTACTTATGGACCATCTTAAGTCTTGAATGTCTTGAACCTTTTGCATCATCAGAAAAGTGGGCTAATGCGTAAGATTTTCTCATCTCTACACCACTGTGAAATTACTTCTTATGATCAAAAAAGTCCCTGTCTGCTAGCATTACAAACTGTTGTCCCAATCATTTGTTTTGTGCTCTGAATTGGTCCAATTTGGGAGTTCTCGAGTTCTCACAGTTCCCCACAGAAACACTGTGTGGGTTTTTCAGCAGTTTACAATATCACTCCACACACACGCACGCGCACACACGGTAAAGACAACGCTGACACACCCCCGAGCGGCAGCAAGGTGTTAGGGCTTTAGAGAGGCAGAGCACAGCAGGCACACAGCACCCAGTCAGTGGACCTGAGGGAAGACCGCAGGGCCTCAGAGCTACAGGCTGACTCTTGCTTATCAGATGCAGCAGATTGAAGCCCGACATGGCTGCTGGAGAGAGACGCTCCGCCCACCACTAGAACCAAATACCCCCCAGCGGGGCAACAACTGAGGCTTGGGCTGGAAAAGGGGGGGGGGGGGGGGGGGGGCGGGGGGCAGAGAGAGAGAGACAACACAAGACAACACGGGTCAAGACGTTAAATACAGTGTTAGGAATGAGATGAGGAGTCTGTTCGGGATTCCCCCTTTTCATGCAGAGCTTGGGACGCTGGTTAATGGACATGAGGAACTCGGACAGAGAACCTAGAAAGACAGGAGTCATGAGTATAGCCTGTTTTTAGTACTTTTTCCACTTATTGCACATTGCAGGTCAGTCAGTGGAAAGCATTTTCGCCACTGGGCGAGAGGATGAGTTAAAAGAACATCGAAGTCACAATGAAATAAAAAAAAAATACTTTTCACCTTGTTAGCCAATTTTTCATGTCATAATAATATACATCTATTTAACAATAAATAACTTGTCTTTCTACGTCAAAATCCCAATACTTTTCCTTCCTGGCCAGCAGGTACGCATAAAAATTCCAACCAATAATACCATCACAGATTTTTGAACAATCCCCCCTCCACCCCTCCCATCCCTCTCTCTCCCCAACGGATATCCCATTGGTCTACACTTCTGAATAATCTCTCTCTGTGTTATGCTCAGCCCCAACATCCTGTTTCAATCAGAAATACGTCAAATTATGCAAGCAAGATGCTCTCAAAGTGCTGTTTCATTGTGACTTTAAGCATTTGAGGTCTATATTATGACAGTTAGAAAGCTGCAAAGGATTATTCACAGGACGTAGTACAATATGTGGCTGCAACAAAGCCATCATGAAGAATCCCTGCTCTGTTTTGAATAACATGATGATGGTGATGATGATGTACAATACGAGGAAACAGAAAGAAGAGATTTGAGATTTGACGAGACAGGATTCAACCACCAAACCCCGTACATCCACTCAGATGCTCTAACCAGAGAGCTTCATAATGAACCATCACTCTTTACAATGCCCAATGCAGTGACTGTAGCACCAACACACACACACACACAAAACCCCCTGCGTGGGACACTTCAGTATAGAGGCCTCTATGTTAAAACACAAAGTCTTTAAAAAAGCATAGGTGAAAATTAGGGTTAGACAGATATATGGGGCCGATATTGTCCTTTTATTAAAAATGGGATCTGGTCCAGTCTGATATGATGGATATGATGCAGTGATTGATTGATTACATATTTATTGTAGGACTGATCAATACTACACTGGTTGTTAATTTAACTGATTCTAATGCAACAGATTCCACAGAAGTAAACATGAATATATTTTATTATTGTTTATTGTATTGTTTACTATTATTATTATAGTATTATATGGGTTTGAATGGAGAGTTTTAGTGTGGTCTAAATGCTGTTTCAGAGGTTTTTCCACCCTGCCAAGAATAAAATGTTGGGGGAAATACTGAATACTTGTCTTTTTTTTTTATCTTAGGCATGAAAATGGTCAAATTTAAAGATATTACCACTACAGCTAGCAGGTTACTCTACCTAGCAGAGCAGCAGGCAGTGCAGGGTGGCGGCCTGAGCTGCTGCCATGCCCGAGGGCGCGATGGAGGGCCACGCAGAGCCCACGTCTGAGGACGGCCATGACACACACACTCACACTGAAGAGAGAGTGAGAGAGAGAGAGAGAGAGAGAGAGAGAGAGAGAGAGAGAGAGAAAGAGAAAGAGGAGCACAGGAGTTGTATTATTCTGTGACACAGCAAGCATCTGTTTGTGTGTGTGTGATTTGTGTTATTTGTGTGTGTTGGTACATCAATATCCACATTATTAGGTACACCTCTCCGTTTACGCAAATAGCTCACTCCGCCAGACAGTGAGCGAATAAAGCATCAGTATAAAACATAAGTGTAAGTATAAAAGGTTGAGAGATTCAGTTACTGTTACACTAAATTACTTTAGAATGGGCCAGATGCTGATTTAATGGGGCATTAAAGCTGCTACCAGTAGAATTTGAAATTTGATGGCGACCCCTTGAGTCCCTTAATGGTAGTGTTTTACATCACTGTCGCAAAGATGACTTGCACCCCTCTGCCGTATCATGAGCCAAATTCAGGTCGGTCAGTCAATCAGTCAGTCAAACAGCGCTCTCTCACCTTGTATTGAGTGATGCTCGCTCGCTTACAGCTACAGTCTCACTAAGCTTCTCAACTGCAGTGGCTAAAGCATGCGTGACAAAAGATTTTTTTTTTTTTCCTAGACTGAACTAGCAACTAGCATAACAAGTGTGGAATTTCTTAAGTTTGCCCAATGCTAACAAGACTGAGTGATGCTTGCTCAGCCAGTGTTACAGTCTCCCAATGTATGTTTGAAACTGCAGTGGCTAATTGTGACAGGAAATTATTTTTTGCCAGCGAAACTAATACAAAACTGCTTCGCAAGCTCACTGTAGTTGAGTAAAATGTGGCATTTATCAAGTTTTGGGCAATTCTAATTAAACATTTTTGAGATTACAACTGCTTTGTTTATGGCGTACGCTACTAGCTTACTCGTTCGTTTGGTAAAATTAAACAGTACAAACTGTTGAGAAGTTGAAAATGTAAAGGGGTATTGGCCGTGTCTCGAAAGTCCAATGGGTGGGAAGTTTTTGTTCCAAAACAGAGTAGGGGCATAAAGAATGATTAAAGCAAGCTAGTCTACAGTAGTGTGCAGTAGTGTACTTATATATATAGACATTGCTTATTCCTGCAATCAGCAGCACTTGAAAATGCAATGCACGGCTGTGCAGAGGACACATATATAGTTTGGAATAGGTTAACAGCATGAATCCTGGATTCTGTTGTGACAAGCTGATGGCAGGTTAGCTGCAGGAATCCTGGTTTCTGTTGACATGCTAACAGGTTAACAGCATGAATCCTGGTTTCTGTTGCAACTTGCTGATGGCAAATTAACAGGATGAATCCTGGTTTCTGTTGTGACATGCTAACAGGTTAACAACATGAATCCTGGTTTCTGTGTGACGCTATGGTTGTGACATGCTAACAGGTTAACAGCATGAATCCTAGTTTCTGTTGTGACATGCCAACAGGTTAACATGAATCCATGGATCCATCCTGCCCGATATGAAAAGCACAGGCTGCTGGTGGTGTAACAGTGTGGGGAATGTTTTGTCGGCTCACATTAGGCCTCTTAGTACCCAGCACTAGCTATGTGTAGCTAATAAAGTGGATACTGAGTGTACTGTATCTGTGGTCACTGGAAATACATGGAGAAGAGCTGTATGTGGAATGACACCCATCTAGTGGTGAGACTGATGATCTGATCACACACAGAGAGAGAGAGAGAGAGAGAGAGAGAGAGAGAGAGAGAGAGGCAGAAAGGCAAACAGAAATAAAAAGAGACAGACAGAAGAAGCTAAGAGGAGTTAGCATATTATACATCCTACAAAAAAAAAGAAACAAAGAAAAACTTACACATTAATTATACTTTATAATATTTTTGTTTTCGCAGAAGCATAACAGATACAACTTGGCTGGTATTGTAATTCAAGCACACATTCAGTTTTCCAATCAAGGAAACCATTGGAATAATGAAACAAATGAGGGTACTGAGCACCATTTTATTAACTTGGCCATACTAAATATCTAAAATTGTCTGGGCCTTCTTTCATTTGCATTGGTTCAAGTTACATTAAAATAAAAATACAATGCTATTGAGAGGTTTTCATTAATGTGAATAAAGCTCAATATACATGTCATAGTGTGGAACAAGGGGTCTCTATTCATCACTAACAAGGAACCAATTAAGTTGTCCTGAATCAAAATTAGAGAACAAACAAACAAAGATTCAGAATCTATTGTGATGACACATTTCCTCTAGGATATAAATACTACAACAATGCCTTCAGAAATGATTCAACCCCCTTGACTTATTCCACATTTTGTTGCATTAAAGCCCAAATCAATACGGATTAAATTTGATTTTTTTTGTCATTGATCAACACACAAGAACCCAGAATGTCAAAGTGAATGCTTTTATTCACAGATCAAAAAGGTGCATCCAAATTCGTCTGAATGTACTTGAGATTTCTCTACAACTTGTTTTGAATTGACCTGTGGCTGATTCAACTGACTGGACATGATTCAGATCAAAACACAAATGTCTAAATAAGGTCCAACAGGTGAGAGAGCATGTCAGAGCAGAAACATAAAGTGCAAGGAACTGTTTGCAGGATTCAGAGACAGAATTGTGAGGAGGCAGGGATCTGGGGAAGGTACAAAACCATCCAACTTGACTGAATTTGAACTCATCCAGGCGTATCCAAAAAGACTGGAAGCTGTAATCGCCAAAGGTGCTTCTGCAAATTATTCACCAAGAGGGTTGAATACTTACATAAATTAGATTTCATTCATTCATTTCATTTTCAATTTGCAAAAATGTCTAAAAATATGTCATGTCACTTATGTAAATTATGGACAAAAAACACCAGTTCAATGCCTTTTGTATTCCGTCTGCAACACCACTAGATGCAGAAAAAGTCAGAGGTTGAATACTTTCTGAAGGCACTGTACTAACTGAATATCCATCCAGTTTGGTCACATTAGGACACTTGAGTATTGGCCTTCGGACACTATTTTCAATCCATGTTGATACTGAGTCTGTGGACAGTCTGATCATTGGCCCAGCCTGATGAAGGTTAGGCTATATAAATGTATCCACTGCAAATCTGTCTGGATCAATACACTCAGCAGCCTCTGAGGCCACACAGGTCAATGCGTGACAGAGAGGTTACAGACGGACTAAAAACAGAAAACATTATCACTTGTTGACTATTTGGGACTGACTGTAATTATGAGATATAGGGTAGAACCAGTTCCCAAAATAACCCTGACCCCAGTCAAAACACCAAGGCCTAAATATTCAGCTATCTGGCTGCATACAGTTATTTCAAGAAAGCCAGATAGCCTAAATCCAAGGGAAAAAGTCACTTTGGCTGAGTGAGGTGCTATGTGATAAACAGCTCTAGAATGATGGCCTTATATAGCAGTGTTTTCAGCAGGGCCTGACTAATAATAACCTGCAGGAAAACAGTATTCTACCAAAAGACATATCATCACAGCAACACAGCCTTTACTCTTAACACTTTAGACACATAGGTGGAGATGTTAGGGTGTTTCTTGGACTCTCTAGCATGCTTTGGACAGTGAACACAGCATCCCAAATAAGACCAAGGTCCAATTATTTTGGTAGCAACAAGCATTCCACAAGTTATTTAGCCTGGCGGAGTGCTGAAGTGTTTTGATGCTGCGACAGCATTACAGCTAAAGCTGTGGCTGTGCAAAGTAGCCTTTGTTCCAAATGCAATAAACAACCACTGGAGAAAAAGGTATATACACTAACAGTATGACATATGACTTCAATCTACCTTTGTAGTCTGTTTGACACCGATATCTGCTCATGTATCTGTAATAAAATGATTTGCATGTGTTTTTACATGTTGCCTATGTTGGCCAAATGCAGTATGCTGTTCAAGTTCTGTGCTTAGCGATATGAGGAAGGTGTTGGCTATACAGACAGGAAGGTAAATGTGACTCTCTTCTTGTGGATGACCTGCTATAAGGACAAGCTCCTACACTGTGAACCAAATGGTACAGCACTACAAACTGTTGACAAAGACAGATATAGTAGTATACACATTCTGCGTAAGTTTTATGCATCGTAGCTCAGGCTATTTATTGTTGATCAAAAGTGTTAAACGTTGGCCTACTGCTCACAGCAGTATCTCTGTACTGTAACTCCTATATGAGAATTTTTTTAAGTATTCCCTCAGTCTTCTTCTTAAGTAGCATCTTTTTAGATACAAGAGTATTGGGTATACTAAGATCTGTCATTTACAGTAAAACAGTAATTCTGGATTTTAGATTCCATAATGAATTCTGACTTTGTTGAGATGATTATAAAAAGGAACCATCCTTAAACCTTGAGCTGATAATGGCCCATCAAATTATTTGGAAGGTCCATGCCAACACAGAATCTGTTAAATAATGCACCAACAATCGTAGAACGTGCATACAATATTAATGAGTGTCTCACAATCACAGTGAAGTGCCTGAGAACTTTTTAGTGAGCTCCTCTTATTTTTGTCATTTTCTGGACAGCTACTTTTAATTTGACTTGAATTAAACACAAGAAACACTTCTACTTGAGAAAATCAATTTCAATATTCTTTGGAAATGGCCTGTTGCCTTCAGGAAACCTGATGGGTTACATTTTGCTGTTGTAGCACCATGGAATCTTTCAATTTAAATTAAAATATGGAACTCCAACAAATTGGCATTGTGAGGTTGTCACATGACATGAGTTATTGGGTATAATTATTTCAAAGGTATAAAACAATGCAAGCTCACTGTATGTAAAAACCCATATAAAAGGTCTGTATTAGTTTCAGTACTTCACAGGAATGACTAGTGCACCATATTGAAACACAGCTGTCTGTCTATTTTTACATGGTGCTATATTGTCAAATTGTGTTACATTGTGTTTCAATGTGCTATACAGTGGTAGATTATTTTACATAGTGCCAGTCAGTCTGCTGCCAGTTTGTCACTATATATCTGATCCCAGACCTGCTGGTTCCAGTGGCAGTATCGCTACACTGACACCAGTGAACCATACTGTCAGGGCCTGCCAACAGCCTACACATAACAGCATCCATTTCTGACATGACAGTGCTGTTGTAGGGCTTTCCATTACGTTCTCTTGGGTGTTACGCCAAACTCCATTAAAAAATATTTCAATTTAATGTTGTGTTCCTTATCGGCAAGCGTACATACCTGATAGAATATTACTTAAGGCCTTTTACGAATAATTAGCGTCTTCTGGTAAATTCGGTTTATAGATTATTACCAAGCAGAACTTTATTTCAATAAATTCTCGACTTTTAGAAGCTCGCTACCGCCCTACACGGTGTATTTTGGTGGAAGAACATTGGGGGCATAAGTTTATATTTTACTGAAAAAAAGTGTTGCTTGGTGTATTCGATGCGTGCCGAATTGAAGACCGGCTGCTAACGATTTGTAAGAGCTCTTACATCATGCCCCAAGATGTTTATACTTTTACCGATAAAGTGGGGTAGGCGGAGAGGGACTGAAACTGGGGGTACCGTCACCCTTTAAACTGCCACATTTTTAAATACAGTTTGGAGGTAAGTTTCTCTCCATAGAATAGGTGTCTAGGATAATGGTCCTTCAACATGCAGAAAGCTCTGGAAACGGTCCGTTTACAATAGAGCAGTGTGACCGACCGACCATGTCGCACTGTTCGTATTAACGATAACTAACCAGCCCATGAAATACACCGGACTGACATAAATGAGAACTAACCCACCTATTACATAAAATACACAAGAGACTGACATACCTGAGAAAAGTAGCAGCAGCAAAGCGACGTTGACAGCTAACGTTAAGTGTCGAGTAGCTAGTCGGTCGGTGTCAGTTCGGTACATCAGCTGTCCCTATGACTGCACACGCTAACACAGCAGGCTAAAAGGCTAACAGACTAACCAGCTGTCAGTAGAGGCTAACAAACAGGCTAACATACTAACAGGCTCATCGGCTAACAGGCTAGCAGACTGAGTGGGTATGCGTTCTTATTAGGGAATGACAGGGGCGATTCCACAGGCACAGACATTTCCAAATATGGGCAAGACCCCAGTCTGTTTCCGCTCTCTGTCAGTTAGTAACCTAACAAACTAAAACAACAGCCCCAACACAGCATGATGTAAACTACAAACTAAACCACCCTCAACATAGACTGATATAACTAAAACAGCTTCAACCTAGACTGGTTTAACTCACTGACTGTATATAACCTAACAAACTGAAACGACAGCCTTGACATGGAATGATATAACAATTAAAACAGCAGCTTCAGCAGTCTGATGCAACACAAAAAACTCAAATAACAGCCTCAACACTGACTGATGTAACATCAACTGAAACAGCCTCAACATACTGATGTAACCTAACAAACTAAAACAGCCTCAACATAGACTGTAACCTAAACTGATGTAATCTAACAAACTGAAACAACAGCCTCAACGACTACTGTAACTGATGTAACCTGGCAAACAAACAGCCTCAACACAGACTACTGTAACCTAACAAGATAAAACAATAGCCTCAACACAGACTACTGTAACCTAACAAACTAAAACTACGGCCTCAGCATAGACTGATGTAACCTAACAAACTAAAACAGCCTCAACATAGACTGATGTAACCTAACAAACTAAAACAACAGCCTCAACACAGACTACTGTAACCTAACAAACTAAAACAACAGCCTCAACGTAGACTGATGTAAGTTAACAAACTAAAACAACAACCTCAACATAGACCGATGTAGCCTAACAACAGCCTTAACATACATAACCTAACAAACTAAAACTAACTAAAACTAGCTTAGGTGGGCACATCATAGAAAAGCAAAAAAGACGCAATTAAAAACCCCTAATAAACCTTTAATTTGAGCCGTTTTTACAATACAAGTGACAAATTACATTAAAACATCTGAATCTTTTTAAAGTCTGGATTATTGTACACCTCCCCCCTCTGGCTTGCAGGTTAGGGATATTGGTAAATTGAAACAATACAATGCAATGGAAATTAAGCTGCATATAATATTACATATTACAGTTATATCAATGTACAGTGTTTACATAAAATACATCAGAGGAAAAGAAACCATGAGGATGCAGCTGAAGTTCAAGCACCACCCTGGAGAAGTGCCATCACACCAAACCAACATTTACATTCACCTTCAATACAGTCATTAAGAAATTTAAAAAAAAAAAAAGAAAAAAAAGGCTGCAGGTGCACCAACATCAGGCTGGAGACATACAAAAATATAAAGATTACCATGATGCACTCAAGCACAGCAAAAACAACTGGCTTAATTCTCAAAGTGTTCACTTTATTTTAATTTACATATCCTGACAATCGTTTGAAGTGGATGTAAGGTCGATCCTTGAATGGGAGAAAAACAATCGCATGACAAATGGAAACGTGTAACATGTCTAGCGACATTAAAATCACATGGAACATCAACCTGGCTGATAAAATATGAGGAGCATCTGGTTGGATATCAAAGGAAACCACTACAGAAGACTCAATTTGAAGGGAAAACTTTCTAACAAAATTACCTTACTTGCCCTTTAAACAATTGTATCGGTTTCAACATTTTATTAACCCAATACATTCTCCAGCGATGCAGTGCCAGTCATTTTAAAAAAGCACAAAGTTAAGGCACAAATAGGTTGTCTGCTGCAAGAAGTTTGCACCAGGTTTAGAAGATTTTAAATGTGCATCGTTTGTACAATTTTCCACTGCAAATACTGAATCCAACTTTCAATACACTGCATTTCCAAAAAAAACAAAACAAAAATAAATCAAAATGGTGTCTGGCAACTCTTTGATCTTTAGCGTTTTTTCTGAATACATGGGCCCTATCAAAACCACACAAGCAATCAGTCATCCATACATTTAGTACAGTCTCCTTGCAGGGGCTGGAATACTTGGAGTTGAACGTTACAAATAAGATCAGCTTATTCATCCTCACAATACTCCCCGTTACGTTTAGAAAACGGCCGGTTGCATCCTTTCTTTCTGAATAACACTCAATCCAAGAGGGAAAAATAGGACATGACATCACGTCTAGATTTAGGAACATGGCTGGATACGATGAAAAAACCACTAATGACAATTAAATTAAACCACTAAAGTCAATTTTCAACATGGCAGGAAATGTCTGTCTTAAAAAAGTGAAATGACCACGGAATATGAGCCCGACATAAAAGCTGAAGTCTATGTGCTCTTCTGGAACTGTTGATCATGTACACTAACACATAGACAACAATGCTGGAGGGACCGCAGAACCAACATGCGCCGCCGCTCCATCAGATGGATGTTTTGGAAATCCAATTCTTTTTCTGGAACATCGATATTTATGTGCACACAATTTATCCGACGCTTCCAGCAAGGATGTCCGCGTGGATGGAAGAAAGAGGTAAATAGTAAACATATTAAATAATAATATAACATGGGAATACATTGGAATATAATCAGAGAGGTGATTCTTAAAAGGGGGGGAAAGAAAAAGGCCATATATGGAATACATTAAAAAGCAAGCCAGAAATACTATGGCTGAGTGAACGTCCGTATTGTTGCCCTTCCTCTACAAGCTAGAGCTATTATCTTTGTATCTCTGGTGTCGAACCCCTCTTGGTAAGCTTTTGCCTCTGGATACAGATGCAGTCAGTTCTGAGTATTGAGCAGCAAGAAAAATGAGAGCTTATGGTTTTGCTTTTAATACAGATGAGTCGACAAAGCTACCGCCACCATTCACATGTATTTACAGCACCCCGTCTAAGTGTTTGTGCATGCCTTCCTCGCTTGACTAAAAAAAATAAAAAATACAAAACAAAAAAAAAAGAAACAACTACATAACAGGGAGTACTTCACCTCAAACATCTCCAGGAAATTAACATCCACATTATATGTTATAATTCAAAGCTTAAATAGAGGCATACTTTCACCGGTACATGCAGCTATTTCCATGTATTGCCCAAATTAAAATTAATCATGGGACCGATTTTATTATAAAAAAAAAAAAAAAAAGGAGGGAGGGTTCAAGGAGTCTCTCTTTTTGCACATATCTTTTAAATATGTCATTAGGACTTTTGTTTCCTTGTTATATCCGTAACATTTGTAATACAAAGACGTAAGAAAACGAAGATATAGTGTCCGCTGCACCATTGAACAGCTTCCTCATGCAAAGCTCCAGCGTCTCTCAGCCCGTCCAAGACTTCCAGCTTTCCAAAATAACTGACTTTAAAAAAAAAGAAGAAGAACAAAACGAAACCCGAAAGAAACACACCACAGGTCAGAAAGTCCAATGCCGACGCTCCCCATCCGTGACGAGGAATGGAGTCTTTCAGCCTGACCCCCGGAGCGGGAGCTTCCCCGAAACGGCTCCCGTTAAAAACTAGGAGGTCTGGGAGGAGGAGCGGCAGACTGGTGGTGCAATGCTTGGTGGTAGGAGGAGGAGGAAGAGGGCATGGAGGCTCGTGTTAATGTTAATGCTGGGGGGGGTTTCTTCTCAGGAGAAGCCCAGGGAGTTGACTGAGCTGCGGTGCTGTAGGCGGGGCGTGGTGTTCGTGGGGCTGATGGTGTTCATGTTGGAGCTGGAGGCCTTCAGGGGCATGCTGCAGCCCTGGGCCTGAGGGAACCGCTGGTGGTACCGGTCCAGGCGCAGGTACTTCACCGTCACCAGTTTACCTGCCGCACAGAAAACCAGAAGTTCGTCACTGACAAACTACCACCATGTTTTTTTCAACATACACATTCTTTACGAGCTGCTCAAAAACTTCAAAACTTTTCAGTTCAATAAGCTTTTTTAGATTCAGGACCAATAACAACAACGGCAGGTATGAAGTGCCACAGTATTAGCATTATTAGAATATAACACAGAAGAAGTGGAAGAAGGGATAGCTCTTCGACACTGTGAAAATGTGACTGTCAATGAGCACATTTACATGGACTGCAATATTCCGATATTAACCCGATTAAGACAATACTCCGAATAAGTAACTGCCATGTAAACAGCATTTTCTGATTACCTTAACCTGAATAAGGTCATAGTTGGAGTAAGCAATAGTCGAATTAAGACATGTTGAGAATTCCGATTTTATTTCGCATTATTGAAGTGCGTTAGAGACACGTATACAACTTAATTGCACTATGACGTCCTATGGGAGTTTTCGCAGCATTTTGCGACACGTACAGCAATCCAACTGCTCGACGATGCATGCTCTATCTTCCAAAAAATAACGGCTCGGACGTAGGACATAGGGACGTAATGTGGGTGTGCGTCTTCAGTCATTAATCGGACTATGCTCTGTAGCATATAAATGGGAATATGAATGGAATATTCTATAAGCAACTCATGTAAACACCTTAAAGGGTAACTTCTGTATTTTTCAACCTGGACCCTATTTTCCCATTTTCCCCTAACCCTAACCCCATCTTTTTGTGTCTAAGTGACTAAAGGGGACAACAATTTTTGAAATTGGTCCAGTATTGAGCGAGATCGCGTCAGCTGGCAGCCGCGAAACGGGCTGCAATGTAATCCGACGGGGAAAATCTCACCGTCAATGTACGTCCACTAAAAGTTCTTGTTTTTGCCACTGACAGGCTCAGATTATTATAAGTGTCTGACAACATTATGGAAAGGACCCTACAGAGAAATAAAACGTTTTTCTTTACCTTTCACTTGATCCTGTCTGTGTGTAACTTCCTGCAACAACTCAACTCTCGCGAGACTTGAGCGAGACTTAGTTACACACAGACCGGATCAAGCGAAAGGTAAAGAAAAACGTTTCATTTCTCTGTAGGGTCCTTTCCACAATGTTGTCAGACACTTATAATCAGGGATGCATGTAACACATGTATGGTGAAAAAAGAGAGAGCTACCCAACGTCGAAAAAAAAATGCGACAGCATAATATATAACCATGTGACGAAGGCCTGTGCTATATGCTTAAATAAATAGGAAATTTTATTTAATAAACTCAGATCAATAAGAGACATACGGAAGCGTAATGCATTCACTTGAGAAAAAAAAAGTTGCTGTTTTTCTGAATTAACGAGATAATTATCTCAGAAAAACAGAGCATAATTTTTTTTTTTCAAAAATGCTGTTTTTCTGAATTAACGAGATAATTATCTCAGAATTCTGAGAAGTTTTCATGGAAAAAAATAATTCTGCTCTGTTTTTCTGAGATAATTATCTCGTTAATTCAGAAAAACAGAGCAGAATAAATTTTTTTTTTTAAATGCTGTTTTTCTGAATTAACAAGATAATTATCTTGTTAATTCAGAAAAACAGAGCATTTAAAAAAAAAAAAAAAAAATTCTGCTCTGTTTTTCTGAGATAATTATCTCGTTAATTCAGAAAAACAGGGCACATTTTTTTTTCTCAAGTGAATACATTACGCTTCCGTAGAGACAGACAGATGTAAAGTAGTAAATTAAGTTTTTTATTTTCAGAATTAGAAAAGTAACATAACTGCAGTGTTGGGGAGTAGTTAACTACATATAATTATGTAGTTAACTACTCCCCAACTGTCCGTAATTCAATTATATCACAGACAAACTTCCTAGCATTTGCTGCTTTTTTTTTCTTCCTTTTTTTACTAAAAGAATAAATTTTATTTCAGCACTGTAAGTCATTTCCCAACCGGTACAAACATGACTGCCATCTTTGTCTCTTTCTGAGCCATTACTCCCCTCCCTGTGAGATCAGATCACCAACAGCCAGACTAATAAAAAAAAAAGAAAAAAAAAAAGCAGCTTTCTTTTTCTTGTCTTTCCACAGTCAGGTGCTTCCATTATGCTAACGATGATGACAAATTATACCAACCATAATCAAACAGCAATAATGATGATGATAATTATATAATAATATGGATAAAACTTTAAACCTTTTACGCTGCACAGATAGTTTTTTTTTGGGTGGCCCTGGGTAAAATTATGTGTCTACTGGACTGTTTTTGCATTTTTTTTTGTACGTGTGAATAATTAAGCGTATGCATGAATGAATGAAAACAAGCAGTAAAAAAAATATTAATGAAAACATCAGCTAGAAATGGAGGGGAAGGATGAGATATCTCCTGCGACTTCTATTGTTCTGATATTTCATCTCTCCCCGTTAGCACTATCCCCAAATCATAAGACAGTCATGAAATAGCCTACGTTGTCCCCTTAACCATTTTGCTAAATCATTAATTAGGGAGATTTCACCACGCACAACCGTGTTTTTTGTGGCAGCCTCGCGGGGGTTTTATTTTGAAAAGAAAATGCGCTTCGGCGACAAGCCTGGAAATGTGGCGATTTTCACGGAACTTCAGCTTGAGAGGGTACTGGGAGTTCAAAATAACTGACGAAGAAGAGACCTGAGCGTGGAGCTGGCCTGACAGTAGAACCTCCTTGGGTCTGCAGCCAGACCCCCCTCGCTGTGTCAGCCACGGTCCAGCAACAACCACGTAACCTGTGACGTAATGTGAGGTCCTCGCAACAGGTCCTGACAATTGAGTAGAATTTTTGCATGTTTTGCTCAATGCAGTTCACTCATATGAGCGTGACAGAAATACACCGTAGGAATCGTTAAGGAGATTCGTGTTCCCCCCCCCCCCCCCCAAAAAAAAACAAAACTCTTCGGATCTGGACAATTCACACAAGTCACCCAAATTGACGTGAAAAAAGCGACATTCGCCAAAAAGCGAGTTGTTTGCATCCCTGTATAATAAAAATCTGAGCCTGTCAGTGGCAAAAACAAGCACTTTTAGTGGACGTACATTGACGGTGAGATTTGCCCTGTTGGATTACATTGCAGCCCGTTTCGCGGCTGCCAGCTGACGCAATCTCGCTCAATACTGGACCAATTTCAAAAATTGTTGTCCCCTTTAGTCACTTAGACACAAAAAGATGGGAAAATAGGGTCCAGGTTGAAAAATACCGAAGTTGCCCTTTAATCGAAATATTGTCTTATTTAGAATAAAGTCAATAGTCGGATTATTGCAGTCTATGTAAACGTAGTCAGTGTTGCAATTCCTTGGTCGCCGAAGCGCTACAAGTCACAGATTACTTAAGCCTCTGGAAGGACAGATATCAGACTGATCAACAGGTGAGATGCTGCAGGCCTGTTGTTGCTGTTGATGCGCTGTAATTTGCAAATGTTATCAAGCATCTCATTTACCATCAAACCAGGAGCCATGAAGTGCCTTGAAGGCTTTCCCTGAGTGCTCTGCAGAGAGACACTTCACATAGACGCAGCCCTGCGGAGAGAGCAGGAAGCACATCAGTCTTTTCAGCTGTGATATCAATGACATTAACATGTTCTCAAATGTAAAAGCGAAGATTATCGATATGAAATCAGCGAGTTATCATCCAGCGATGATGCATACCTCGCGCGAGTTCTTGTCGACAGCGATGTGGACGATGCCATCGTTGTCGCTGCACTTCTCCAGGATGGCCTCATGGATGGCCAGGTCCCAGTTCTCCCCAACCTCCCTGAAAACACACACACATACATACATAGGTCACTTTGACGTGTCTGGCCATTTACCTTTAGTTCAGTTCATTTATTTGCATATATATATATATATATATATATATATATATATATATATGTAGATGATAACACAGAGAATAGAGGAATAAATACAATTTGTGCAGGTGAGACCAAGAAACCCTAGGAAAGCATCTCTACTCAAAAAAGAAGCAGACAGCAGGTACTCACATGACTGGATCAAACATGTTTCTGATCTTCAGACATGGCGTTAGGCTGTTGGGAGGCGAGTTCCTCCGGTCTAGAGGGAACGCTGGAAAGGACAGACAAAACCTACATGAACCGATGATCATGAAGAAGATACAGTTCACACAAAGTTGATTCAGTACGGTCGAGTTATGGAGAGTGAATGAAGGTGCAATCACACTGACAGTTTTCTTTGATCCGAAACCATGATGGAAAAGTTGACTTGTTGAATTTGGTTAATTTAGGTTCACCCTGCCCAATTACAAGCCAGGAAGAAATTGCTGAATATGAGCATCAGTCCAGACTGCGGTTTGCCCTAACCTTAACCCGTCTTTACATCGGCAAGGCAAACAGCAAAAAAAGCCACCAGCGATGGATTCAGGCTATCCCCAGACCCCGATACCGGACGTATTGATCCAACTGCCCAAACCTACTGGCTATTAATCTATTATACCCATAAAACCTTGTGTTTTGTTTCCTATAGTCTGAATCTGTCATCCCAACCGACTGTGTCCAGACGACACTCCATACACAGCTCACAGTTTTCAAGTTAGAGAGATGTTACACTTCCCAGTGTTTCCCACACATAGACTTTACTTGGGCGGGCCGCCCAGGTATATTTATGGGGCCGCCAAAGTATATTTGGCGACCCATTTTAGCATTTTTTATTTTTATTTTTTTATCCGTCCGAGAGAACGACGCCATCCGCGATCGATTAACTAGTGGACAATCTCCCCTCGCTCTACCCCTCCAGGGTTTCCCACAAACAGAAAACTTTATATGAAACTATATAATCGTAAAACTGCGTGTAGCGCATTGATTCGCTCAGCCCCTAATTGCTCCACGCGACCTCTCTCTCTCACTCTCTCTCTCTCTCTCTGTCTCTCTCTCTGTCGCTCTCTCACCGGACCCGTCTGTTCGCCTCCCACTGCACACGCGTGAGGGATATTTTTTTTCCATGCCAAGAAGACGGCCGACTGAATTCCCGAAAAGAAGAACTAACAGTTAACGTTACTCGGAATACAGCTGAGTTTCCGAGATTAGCACGCTGTATAGCCTAGCTGCTCAGTATCCACTGAGTGGACTGATAACGTTAATATTAACTTTTTAACTCTGACTCTGAATGTTTGCTCCCTCAATCCAGATTAATATTGAAAAATATTTTCAAAGAAGGAAAAGGACTCGTCCTGAGGAGGAGCAGGACAGTCTGGACCAGAGGAGCTGAGCAGTAAAACAGAGTAGATAATAATGTCAAAGGCTGTAATGTAACGATGTAAAGATACAGGTGAGACTGACAGCACAGAGAGATGTAGCAGGGCAGAGGGGCAGAAAAGCAGATTTCTCTGTAAAAGGAGTCTCATTTCTATTCTTCACCTTGTAGACAAAAGCAAGCAACAAACAGAACAGTGTAGCACTGTTTATATTTTTAAGTTATGTTATCTTTGACACAAAGTACTTTAGATATATACAGGTTAGTTATTTGTTTGACAAATGGAACTATTTAAAAAATCCTTTATTGGTATTAGCCTATATATTGACAATATAAGAGAATACAAGAATAAAAAGGCACTCCAGCCCCCCCCCCCCCCCCCGTTGACAACCCACCTACCACCACAAGTACATTCGAATTCTGTGGGAAACACTGCTTCCTGTAGTGAAATGGATGTTTTGGGAATTCAAATCTAAATGTAGCCGCTAGCAGCAATTCTGTTTTCAAACCCTGATGACTTTTAAGCCCAAAATTAGTTATATGCTATTATTGCATTGGCCAGGCCCCCACCACAACCAAACTTACTCCATTTACCAGATTAGGAGATACAATTTAATGGCATTTGTGATGCCCCCTAATAGGATAATATTGGAATGTTGTTGCAGACATCCTTAATGACCTTTGCTGAAAAGGTGTACCAAGTTTTGTGTTGGTTGGAACAACAATCAGTGACTGTTTTGTGTTAGGCCATGCCCATGGTTAAGTTCATTGCTTGCTGGCGGCCATATTGTTTATCTGATCTTGGTGGAAAATGGTTACAAGCTATATCTTTGGCTATATACCAAGTTTGGCTGTTACGGGTCAAAAAATTTAAAAGGGAAAAATGCTAATCGGCAAAAATATAAATCACGGCGGACTTTGGTGATCCAAATGGCAAATTTGTGGAGCAAATACAGGAATGTCAATCCAAACGGAGTTAGGCCTTTGCAAAGTCTTGAATTTGGACCTATAATCATAGCGTCCCCTTCAGGCCTATGGGTTTGAACCACTAATCATTGCAATGCAATTAAATATGTAGTGGACTGTAGCAGGGCTGCCCCCTAATAGTCGACCAAACGTTAGTCGATGAGAAGAGTCTTGGTCGACCAAGTTTTCATTGGTCAGTTAGTTAGCAGGGAAGAAACCCCCCCCCCCCCCAAAAAAAACCCTCAAACTCCATTCGGGAGCTGCGCCTTGTCGTTAAAAAGTTATTAGACCAGGGTTGCACTTGACGGATGTATTGCTGGGGACCCAAGGACGTGCAGTGTCGGATTTGGTGCAATTTGGACACACGACACGTTCAATATTAATAAACTTTGAATAAACAAGGGGACAGCACTCTGTGCAGCAGCGGGGCTCAAAGCAAGCGACTAATAGCCTACGCGTATTGTGTGTTTTTTTTGGGTGGACCACAGTGTATTTCACCGGTGTTTCTGACCGTGAGAAGCCGTGACTTGGGTGTGTTTTTTCCCGTGAACCAGAGTGTATTTCACCGGTGTTTCTGACCGCGAGTAGCCGCGACTTGGGTGTGTTTTTTCAACAAAAAAAAAATTTAAATAATTAAATTAATATCATAAACGTGCGACGACTAGTCGACTAATGGCTTGAACTAACGACTACTAGTCGACTAGGAAAATCTTTGGTCGGGGGCAGCCCTAGACTGTAGTGAGAATCAACTACACTGGAGACTGGGACAAAATAGAGATCATCTGTATCATGGATGATATTTTAGTATGTTACCAACCAGAGCAGGAAAATATTTTTTCCAGTGTTTGATTTTGCGACAAAGTGACTGGGAGAGTTCAGAAACCTTACCAGCCACAGTCTGAATTGACATCATTTGGCTGGTAGCTGTTGGCCATGTTAAGTGTATGTTACCTTTTCCCTGCCAGACTTTGGAGGGCATCAGGGAGATCTTGTCGCAGCTGAGCGAAGGCTGAATCCACCTCCAGACCAGGAAGTCCGCTCCGCCAATCCGCTGAGACTCCGTTCGGATCCTCGACTCGTTGGCTGAGAGGAAGCTCACGGCCCGGTCCCAAACCTTCTTCATTTTCTTTCTGTAAAACGACAGCGAAACTGAGACATCCTCTCCACCTCAACAAGGAGGAAGGACAGATTGTGTCCCACCATAATCTCTAGACCTAGTTAATAATCAGTTTATTCATTAATGACCAGTTTATGTAAACTACAGCTATAGAGGAGTGATGTAGTTTGATAGTGTACAGCTACAGAGGAGTGAAGTGTCTCATCCTGATTGACTGACCTGAATTTATCTTTGATGAATATGGTGCCGTAGAGACAGCACCGTGGTAAAACAATACAATACTAACTTCATACCAGTGTCCAAAATGTACTTTTCATCAAGGACTGGCAAACTAAAAATTTTACCAGGCCAAAGTAATTATTACATATTTTTTCGTAGACCCGTTTTCAGTGCTATTTCATGTATAGAATCAGGTATTGTGTGTTACTTTAAAATTTGCTAAGTCACTTATATGGTGGATAAAGTTTGTGATTCATCATGAAGTGCAACAGAAGTTAATATAACCAAGGCATTAAAATGCTACTTGGTGCATGACGGGTGTTAATTTCGGGCCCTGCTTTACACAGACTTTCTTTCAAAATCTGTTCCAAGTCTTATAATAAGACTCCCCCATTAAAGATCGAGGTTTGATGTGTGACCTGTCCAGCTGGTGGTGTTGGTACTGACCGGTCCTGAGGCTGGACCAGGGAGTCTCTGACGTGGGGAATGGGCAGGTAGGGCTGCAGATCCTGGTTCTCCTGGCAGGCCTCGCTGTGGCTCCTCAAAACATCTGAACACAGTATATTTTAAGGTTTTTAATTTAAGACTTTTTTAGACAGCCTCTATTCAGCTCTTTAGCTCCAAGTGAGTGATGAATCCTCCAATAAAAGCTGAATAAATCTAAGAACCCGGGTCAGTAGTCCAGTTGGTGCTACGTATAAAACAAATAATCAGAGCACCGTCCAGCAGTGTTTAAGAAAATATAAAATAAGATGGTAAACAGAAATGGCTGGACCAAATGCTGGACAGGAAGGTGAAAGTGTGAGGCTCCGTACCGATGATCCTCTCCACCATGTCGTACATCTGCCTGGTCTCCTCCTCGTCCCTCTTCCAGCGGTACTTCATGTAGTAGACCAGACCCCACACACAGCCCACCACTGGACAGGGACAGAAACAGCACTCAGTTAGAGGTTATACAACAACAACAAAAATAAGATCTTCTATAGACCCTTTTCACACATGGCTGACATACTTCTGCTTCGTCTTAGCAGGTTATAAATTGGTTCTCACCATTACCAGCAATGTTAAGAAGCCAACTTTCTGTTGCCTCGGATTCCATCTGTGGTCACTTATTATTCACTTATGTTTCAACATAGCGTATAACACAATACAGGTCTTATTGACATATCTTTCTGTTTCTGTTGTCAGACGACTGCAAAACGACTATACGACTATAAAATGGTGATTTGAGCTAACCGAGGCTAAAGGTAATCATTTTAACGGTAATCTGTTATCATTTTGTGACCCTCGATCAAATCACTTTTTATAGTCCTGCAGTCATCTGACAACAGAAACAGAAAGATAGATCAAAGCAACACTTGTATTGTGCAATACGCTATGTTGAAACACAAAATAAATGATCACAGACCGAGTCGGAGACGACAGAAAGTTGGCTTTTTAACATTGCTGCGAATGGTGAGAACCGATCTATACCCTGTGGAAGTACGTCAGCCATGTTTGTGTTCGAGGGTCCATTACTACTACTGCTACTCCTAGAGGTCGACCGATGTATCAGATTGGCCAATATTTGCATTTTGCATCATATCGGAATCAGCAACTAAGAGCTCCGATATGAACCATCCAGGTTCATGTGATCTGGAACTGCCTGCGACACCAGCTATAGGCCTACACAGAGCTTCGTGAAACCTCACTAGATAAAGGTATGTTTTCTTACTTTTCTTGGTCATTTCAAATAAGAACTTATTGTGAATATGAAACTTGTCTTGGCATCCACATCGCATTCAGGCAGCCTGCTAAGAGGCATGTTGCTAGCTAATTAGGCTAACCTAGCTACGGTTACCTCAGATAGTTAACATAACTACCAGACACAGCCATGTAGCGTACTTGCTGCATCTATCGCTGAGTGTATTATTACCATTACTGTTCTTATTATTAGCTGGCCAGCTAATGTTGGCTAGTGCTGAGAAGGGTGCTCCAAAACATGATAGACATTTTGTTAACAAACCATCCGTCTATGTTGCTCCACCAGTTGAATTAAATTGAACACATTCTGCATTCATTCTTTCTTGCTTCAATAACTTCTACTGCTGTTATTTGACTCTAATAATGCTGTAATCCCAACCTTTCCCCATACTTCCCATTCATACAACATGCTTTAGCATTGAAATTGCCAGTTGTGTATCTGTATGTAATCACCATTTGCTATATTCTTGTTTATATTCCATATCACTGTTTATATCATTTTCTTCTTAACTGTACCCTAGTACTATTTGCAGCTGCAACAATGCAATTGCCCCACAGGGATCAATAAAGTTTCTCCTAATCTCACTTCTACAGCTACACAAGCCTTCTCACAAGCTACACATGCCATTATGTTTCACTTAAAAGTTTATCTCAAATAAACCAGAGTGGGAAACAAAGTCTAACCCGCCTCCATACATAGAATAATTTTAGCTGTGGCTGGTAAATGTGCCTATTCTAGGCAACCGTTTTTGTTCTAAAAGGTGTATGAAAAATAGACTAATTCCTGCAGTCTGGTTTGTCTTGGTTGGTTGTCTGACCTGCAGCGATGAGGAAGACTCTGCTGACGACAGTGAGGAAGGCTCGGCGGAAGCGGCAGATGAAAGACATCTTGGGATGGGTGGACTCCAGCCAGGAGATCTCAGACACATCAGTCACCGGATCATCAGCATTCAGCCCTGTCAGCCTGGACACACACACACACACACAGACACAGTGAATAAAAGATATCAAGTTCACACACAGTGTTGCTGATTAGAATGCAGACATGCAATTTGCTGTGATTACTGAATGTACCTTATCCCAACATCCTCGCCTGTCCGGACGATCCACTCCAGAGAAGTGATAATGAAGTCGGCAAATTCCTGATTCTGACCCTGAGGAGAAGAGAGCGAAATGGGTACTGTGGGGATTAACAACACACATCGAGTTCCCACTGTGGCTTTGATGTAAAGTTCCATGACTTTTCCACGACTTTCCATGACTAAGTTTCCATGACCTAAAAATGTTTTTCCTTCCTGGTTTGTTAATGTTGGTTTCCACTCCAGTTTGGATGAAAACCATCTAATGCAGTGAATGCGCGAAACAAGTTGGAAAATACATTCTGCTATATTCCTGTGTATTGACCCATTGGTAAAAAATCTGTGCTTCTTGATATTCCTCGACTTTGCCAGAGAACTTATCAAATTCCCTGTCTGGAATACACCTCTCAAAATTCCATGATATTCCAGGAATTCCATGACCAGTGTGAACCATGGAATATATGTGTGCAGTAGGCGGTGTGAAAAAATCTGTAGGCAAAAAACTATCTGCATGTCCCAAACAGAGCGACGATGAAAGCCCCCTACTTCATTCAGAGGAGTACTCAACTTTGACACTATTAATTATTTAAACTGTGGGTTTGTTGAAAAGGTCGGCATAGGAATGTGTAACATCCAATCTAAAGAGGAAAATGCGTGCGTACCTGCAAATACACCGCAGCCTCTTCCATGGATAGACTCCTGTTTGGATGCTGCTGGTCTCCACAGTCGTGCTGGCCTGCAATCACAACATCAAACCGTCACAATCTGCAACAACCGAAGTTTCCCACAGGGATCAATAAAGTTCCATCATGTGTGTGCATGCTTCAGCTACGACTCAACCATTTAAATAGCCCATCATCCATTGAGATATAAGAAAGAAGCACCTCTGTTTGACGGTAAAATACCACCGCCAACAGAATGCAGCAGAGCATGCAGTAAAGAGCCTGGACACCCACCGGCGATGTGGGCAAGGTGGTCATGTAGATTGAGCAGGAGCTTGAGGATCAGGTCCTTCTCCTTCTTGTCCTGAAGGAAGAAAAAATATGTTTTATCAAGTTAATTTCCAAACTTAAAAGACCTTTTTAATGCCAGATAGAATGTAAAACAAGACGAAAACAGAATCAGAATGTAGTTCTCTCGAGTCTGAGATGGCTAGAACTGCATTTAGGCCTTAAAATGTGTTATTTAACTGTATTCAAGACCATTTAAGGCCTTGAGTTGAGATAATATAATTTAAGATATTTTAAGACTTTATTTCAGGACCTGCAGACACTAAGTGTACGCAGTGCACTTACTTTTTTTAAAATGTAAAACCACTGTCTTGCTCTATATATTGAACCAACACTGTGCTACACAACTTTGCTGTAGACAAAGCTAAAGGGAGGTCATAGGAAAATATCTACTTACATAAGAGCTGTCAAACTCGCTGCCAAAAGGGTGGTTCTTAACTGCAAAGGAAGAGAAATAGATACAGAAGTCAGGAGACGGAACCAACACCGCGTTCAGCTGAGGCGCAGACAGTAGGCCTAACAAAGCATGGATTTAGAAAATGCTGTCCTTTGCCAGTAAAAGAAAACAGGGTCTTTCACAATAAGATGTGGTCTGTAGAGAGTAGAGGAGGATTGTGGGATGTGACTGTAGTGCAGACTATCACCTAACACTTGACTCAGTGTCTGAACATGGAGCTCGGCCCTCTGGATCCTCACCAACACCGGCTAGGCACTTGGAGCGCTGCCATCGGACTATTTTGGCCATAATTACAGTAGTAAAGAAAATCAAGAGCAACAAATTCAATTTAGAATTGAATTGTGTCCGCCAATCTAACCTTTAGGCTAGACCCTGCTTATATAGGCTATTTAACTCAGAGTGATGCTAACAGTTTGCATTTAAAGGAAAACCCCCTCATATCTGCCGCTGTCAGATCTCATCAATCTGTGATGGTCAATGCATTCCAGGAGTTATTTTGTGATGAGTTTTGTAATTTATGTACCCACTTTCCCTTAACCTGCCCCATCTACTTCTACTTCTGTTAGCGTATGTTTCCCAGAATGCCTTTCAACAACCCCCAGAGAAGGGGTGTGAACTTGCTGCTTTCAATCAAAGGTGGGCGTATAAGCATATAAATATTAGGTAGCTAGATACCTTGTTGGTGAACATTGGGGTGTGTCTGTGATTGTAGCCACAGCCCTTACTCAAAACACAACAGTCCCATTTCATTAGTCATTTTACATACTCTCCTTGACTTTCCCTTGGTACTTGGTAATATGACTAATTAAACAGCGGCAACATGTCTTGTGGCTGTATTGCATTCTGCTCTATTGAGGCTACCGTCTGCGGAAAAATAAGTCTCTCTGCCTCTTCTACGACGGATTTCTTCCTGTATGATTATTGAATGTCGGTGCAAAATGGCGGCTCTAGAAAGAAGCCCTCGCTCTTTGACTGACACCAAAACCTGATGCTTATGATTGATGTTTTGAATAGCGGAAACATTTTTTGCTATCAAATTCCATTGTAGCTGCGCTTTAAATATCGAACGTGATGTCACATTGCAAGGTTCATCGCCAATAGCTGTTTTTTAACAGTGTTAAAGTGTTTTGGGTTGAGTTTTTCCTTTAATGACGTCTCAATCAAACTGGAATTGGCATCAGCAAAAATTACATAATTATGTAATATTGTGTATTGAGACGTGTAAAGCCTTACACTCGACATCTCCATTTAAATCTGGCTAATTATATTTGCTTTACTTATAGAAACAGTCTTTACTCCACTTGACCAATAATAATAATAATAATATACATAATAGCCAAACGACACTTGTTACTCAGCTGTATTACTCTCCCAGTTTTACCGGACAAAAAGACAAGTAGCTAAACCCGACTCAATCACATACTTGCTATACTCTAGCAGTAGGAAAGGCCTGGGGATTCTAACCTGGAGCCTTGCAAGGCCAATTCACTGTAAAGAGCGCACAATTACATGTCAGTAGTGTTTTACATGATTTTACATTGATTTGGAAGGCAGATTCCAGACCGATGACGATTTGCATTGGTGACACGCCATCTACTAGCAGACTACAACCTAATACCTGTAAGTCAACAATTAAGTGCATCCAACCTGTTTGACAGATAGAGAAATAAGTGTTTGTAATTTTAGAGTCATTCTCCCTTACGACTGTGATTGTGTGTGTGGTCATGGCATCCCATCTCCGGTCTCTCTGTTCTCCTCACCAAACAATCAAGACGGGTTTAGCTGATCTATGACCTGGATGTCTAGATGTCTGCAGTCAATGTGAAACTCGGCCACCTGACTGCAAAGCTGAATAACTGTTATTTGTTGACTTCTTAACAGTAGTCTAGCAGTTTGCCCCAGGGCAGGACACATGGATGCAGCCACCAGATGTGGTCCTGATCACCTGTCCTTGTTTACAGACTAGTAAACTTCAGCCCTGCTTGGAAGGATTGGGCCAACACTTTCTTCATCATGTCAACTAGGATGGCTTTTTCAAAGCAAACAGGCTATAACATCACTAGAGAAAGATATATGACCAAGAGAAATGCATTTCAGTGTTACAGGTAGGCTTTCTTAATGTTCAAACCTTTAAAGATGGCGGTGAGAACACCTTCTAAATGTTTGTATTTTCAAATAATTGACACTGTGTAGGAATAAACAGTCAAGCTTAACAAATAAGCTACCTTCTGTAATGTACTTACTGACTACATCCACCTCCGAGGCTCCAGAGCCCCTCATCCTCAGGTACATGAGGCCCAGGAGCAGGAAGAAGAGGCAGGCGGCCGTCAGCAGGAACATGGACAGGTAATGGGCGCTGAAGCCGCCGGAGGAGGACACCTCTTCCCTTTTGAACTGCTGGAGCAGCTCTTCCTCCGGGACGGACAGCTTCTGCTTCAGCGCTGCCTGGCTGTATGCATGGTTGGGGCCAGTGTGGTTGGAGTGGTTGGCCCGGTAGGTTTGGGACAGGCTGCTGTAGTTAGAGAAGCGGGGTCTCAAACCAATGCTGAATCTACTCGTGCTGCTGCTGGAGGAGGCTCCCTCTTCGCCGTCGACGTGGTTTTTGTGGCCGGCCTCTCCGCCGTGGTCCCCGGCGAGGGACACGTAGATGGACCTCCTGGGGAAGCTGCGGCTCAGCAGGCCGCCTGACAGGGCCGATTCTCCTCTCTTCCTCCCGTTCTCCTCCCCCTCCCCCCGGTCCCCCACCATGTCTAGACTCCCTGGCGGGTCATCTGCTCTGACTGCACCTCCCGTCTCCGAACCGCGGCCGACTCTGTGGGGAGGAGACGCGGTTTTCGGGTGGCTCCGTCTGGACGCCAGCCGGTCCCGCTGTCGGTCTAAGGCAGACAGGCCTCCGTCCTCCTCATCCGAGTCTGAGTAATCCCCGGCTAGCTTACTAGTGTTCAAGTAAGACGCCCTGCTACCATTTAGAGACCGAGAGTCCTTCTCTGCTTCCCCCTCATCTTCGTCCTCCTCCCCCGGCTCCTCGTAACCCCTCCCCCCCGCCTCGGGGCTGGATTTGGCCCGATCCCCCCAGCCCAGAGAGCCGCTTCTATGTCCGTCCGGACCCGGGGAGGAGTTGTTAGTGTTCGCGGTACTCCCAGCTCCTCCGTGACTCTTTCTAGCCGCGCTGGGTGTTCCTGTAGGCCTAATCTGCGGTTGCTGTAAAAACCCAGAGCCTCGGTCTCTCCTGTCGCTGTGGTTCAGGCCTCTTCTTTTCAGTGGAGTTTCAGCGTCAGACTCGTCGGAGCTGAAGCCGAGGACGGAGGACTTCCGGCCCGGTCTCCTGCTGGAGCTCAGGTGCGTGACGTCATGGCTGGCTGGCCTGGCTCCCGCCGTGTTGCCGCCGCCAGCGGTGCTGTTGATGCCGCCGCTGCTACGGGTTTTCCCCGGCCTGGAGCCCCGCTGCTGCTGCTCTTCGCGAAGTTTCTTCAATTTCTTCAAATACACGGGACGCGTGTTTTCGGTGACCGGGCCTGGAGTGAACCCAAAGCGCTTTAACTCGGAGAAAAGCTCCTCATCCGTTAACTGCGCGGCCGCCATCTTGGACAAAACTCCCAGAGAAGGCTCTGTAGCGGAAATGACGTACACGTGAAGTAGCAGTAGACCAGCTGGGCTGCGTTCAAAACCAGCAGCAAGCCACTTACTGGGAACACCGAATTTAATACATCCATGGGGAACACCGGACCAGTTTCCACAGCCGGTTCCCAAGAGGAAAAGCTGATTACAGACTATTAAACTGTCATTATTTCTCTATGTTTATGTCAGTCGTCTACCAAACTAACGCTCTTACTGTGCGGCTTGGTGGAGGTTGTAGAGTGATGCTGAGTGAACGTGTCTCAGCAGGCCCATGCAGACAGACTGGAGGTTAATATGAAGCCAACTGGTTACAGCCTGTCTGTGTCTGACTCGACCCGACTAGAGGACGGCGGGGCACGCAGTCTAAAACCTCTTTATCTTTGAAAATTCATCATCACAGAAATATACATTTGTCTCTATTAGTTAAGGTTAAGCATAAGGTCAGCAGTGAGGCCAGCGTTGGGACAGTGTGGTTGTTTATAATAAACTTTTTAGTGTAAACAGTAAGCTCAATAGAGGATTGTGAGTTTTAGACCTGTGGTAATGTCAGAAGAATATAGTATTCATAGTACTAGGCCTATAGTCACGTCATTATACATTATGGTGTATTTTATGCAATCTAATTACATCTGTGGTGTTATTCTGAGTTAGCCTGTTAATATGAGGCATAAGGACATTGTATTTGTTACAGTTCTAAACAATTAATGTCCATTTTAGTTTTATATAGTCTATAAATTATTTTCTAAAGTCTTTATCTTGTTTTTGTCCTGATAAAGTTTCAATAAGATAGGATCAAACTTTATCTTATCTTTAATTAGGTTGCTGCAGCAGCATAAAGTAATAGGGGGGAAAAAAAACAGAATATAAGCACACAGCTTGAATACAAAAGAAGCAATAAAAACTGTAGAAATAACATTTAAAAGTAATAAATAGAATCTAAGCAATTATGGGAATATGTAACCCTCCAAATATAAAAAGCATCTAAATAGATAGGTCTTAAGAAAGACATTTTTAGGAAGTTCTTAAAAAAGTTTGTAAGTGCAATTCCCCCAAATTTTCCCCAAATCATCATTCTCATCTACAAGCTTCTCTTGGCTTCTTTCTTAGGAACTTCTCAAATAGGGCCTACAGCAACCGCAATGTAAACAAGCATAAAAGGAGGTTTTCCTCCTGAGCTGTAACCCACAGTACTACAGTACAACAATTATTTAGGGTGGCTATATTTATGGTTTACTTCAATAAGTCACTTCAAGTATAAGAAAAGGCTCATACTTTGGTCTAATTTGCTTCTTTTCGAATACATGAGACATAGACCAATTGAAAATAGTGACAAGTTAAGCTAACAATAAAATGTTGAGCTTAAAATGTAACATACAGTAAGTAAAACTATTAATACTTTGAATTCAAAGGAGGATGGTTATCTTAAAGTTAAGGGGAAACAAATTATGAAGAAATAGGCTATGAGAACTTTGCTTTCAAGAATGCCATGTAGGCCTATTCTCATTTATTTATTACATTTTTTTCTTAGGAAGGAAAATAAGAAGAAACTTAAGAAAATACTTAAGAACTATTTTGTTGAATATCAACTTTTCTTAAGACCAAAGTTCAGAATAAATGTAAGAATATTTTTTTCCTGAGAGGGTTTTTTGAATCCAGCCCCCTGGTGTTTTTCACACTGTTGAAATAATAATAATGGGATTCATTTCCGATAAATCATAACAACCAAAATCATTGTAGTAAAGTGTGTCTGATTTTGTTGAAAGGAAATTGTGATTTGAACTTTCCCTCAGACAGGGACAGTCCAGGCTAATCCATTTTTCAGACAGATGCATGTGACTTCCAGAGACGTTTACCTTTGAGAGCCCATGAACCTTTGAGACGGAGCAATGCAGCAGACCACACAGGAGGATGATTTGTCTTCCACCCAAACATCCACCTCCCTGCTCTGCCTGCCTTCACCCTGGCACACTTTCAAACACACACACCGCTTTCTGACATGCAGAAATCAAGTTAACAAATCTGCTAAGCTAAAATCCTGTTGAAATGCCTTAACGCATTAAAAGGAGATTCAAACAACTAGGGAAAGGACTCCATTCATTAAAGAGGAAGCTGTATGTGACCAAAGCCAATCACAAGTCAATAGAAATATTTTAGAATAACAGTAAAGACATCAAAACTATGCACTAACATAAATGGAGTGAGCAAAAAAAGTGTGAAACAAATCTAAACTGTCTTATATTTTAGATTCTTTAAAGTAGCCACACTTTGCCTTGGAAAGAAATTCATACATAGGCATCAACTTCACTGTTTATATTTGTCTAACAAACAAATTTCATTTAAGCATAAGCCTTTAGATCAAAATGGCTTTAAGATAATGAAAAACATACATTAAATCCTCTACGAACCAGTAATCCCTTAAAATAACCTTATGTTTTCATTCATTTACATGAATTCACCCCTTAATTCATGCAAAATCCCATTGAAACCCCCTTAAACACCCCCTTCATTTTGACTCCTTACTTTCTAATTTAATGAATTGAATGAAAATCCAGGGAGACAGGAACGTTTCCACGAATAACTGACCTGTAAACCATGCACAAAAGGCATGAAAAATCCCTTAGTGTCTTCATGAATCAACCCATGAATAAATCCCTTATAAACCCATGATACTAACCTTACTTTTTTTTTTAGAGCTATGTTATGTTTAATGGATAATACATGTTTATGTAATGGAGAAATTAAGGATATTTCAGGGACAAAATTAAGGGGTTTGGTGTCCCAAGTATTGACTGGTACTGTCACCCTGTCTCCCCCCACATCTACACCCACTAAATGAAGTAATTAGCAGTCTGTCCGGACACCAGCCCGCCTCTGCCCCCTAGTGTCGGGCTGTCCGCCCTGCAGCCCCGCTGAGCTATAAGACGCAGCTCTGCGCTTCATTCCAGCAGCAGTAACCGGCGGACAGTACAGTGCACAGCGGGCTGACAAACTTCAGCACAAAGCCAGCAGGGAAACCCATCAAGTAAAACATTTGCAACTGTTCAGGATGGTCACCGACACACCTGTCCTCCGCCTCGCCATTCAGAGCTGCTTTCTGCTGCTTGTGGGGGCTTTGGTGAGCAAAGCACAGGACCAAGGAAGTTTGTTCATGTGGATTGATGCCAACCAAGCAAGGATCCTAATTGGTAAACACAACTCCACTTTACTTTGCCACTAGATGTATTAATTGGAATTTTTTTTTTTTATTCTTGCATGCATTCATTCAAAACTTGAAATGGTAACTTTGAAATGGGCAAAAATGTGTGTCATCTCGGTATGTTGAACTTTTGTTTTGCTGGCAGGGTTTGAGGAGGATATTTTGATTGTGTCCGAGGGGAAAATGGCTCCGTTCACTCATGACTTCAGAAAGGCGCAGCAGCGGATGCCCGCGATCCCTGTCAATATCCAGCATGTCAACTTCACCTGGCAAGCCACGCAGCAGGTAGGACACACTGCTGGACTTATCAGTAAAACACTTAGCAAAGGCTGCAGATCATGTGAAGAATGCATGTCAGAGAGTTGTGATGTACACAAAAGAGGGCATTTTAATGAAGTCTAACTCTACAATAGGCCTGTTTGATTGACAGCTGATTGACAGCTCCCCCATAAACTCACCCTACCCACCTTTTTATTTGCGGAATAGAGTTTGCCACCTTTTTAGGCTGGCATAAATATTTTTTTTTAATATCAATTCATCTTGTAAGTACTATCAAACTGATGTAATTTATGTAATAGAGCCTTTTTAAATGGGAAAAAAAGCAGAAATCAATGCTTTTCTGTAAACATAATTGCTTTTTGTTGATACACACAGTTTGACCACCTTTTTATTTACCACTACATGACTTGTTGACACTCATTATATAATAGCATATTTTCTGCTCATTTGCGCGGCTGCGGAGCGCAGTTTTATTAATCCCCGCTCCCACTGCGGAGTCTGTGGTGAAGAGCTGATCAGACGTGTGGAAAAGAGGCGAACAGAGGAGGACTCTGACCACTCTCCTTTTTAATATTCTAATTGCCATCTCCTGCGGTATTTTACATGTCGGTGTGGTGGAGCTGCCGCCGCGGATCAAAGCCTCTTCAGCCATGTGCCAAACATCTGGCCCGGCCTGTGAGGAGCCGCTGGCTGGCTGTGGACGGCTGACCACCACACAGGCTCAGAGAACTTCGTGAAATGAGCACGAACTCTGAACCGCAGGTTATGTGTCGTGCGTGTTGTGGACACGCATTACGTGAGCATTCCTCCACTACAAATTGGAGTATGTGACAATAGCAGGAATAGGACGCGCCATTTTCACGTTTGTCACGTGAGTTAGCTAACGGTTACGTTTAGGCAAGAAAAACAACTTTGGTTAAGGTTAGCTTTAGCTGTAGGCAACTAAAGATACATTTGCTTACGGTTAGGCAACTAAAACAACTTGGTTAAGGTTAGGGTAAAGTTTTAGTCATGGTTAATATGGAAAGCTTCACTCCCAGTAAGTAGAAAAGTGGTGTGTTGGGAATTGAACCCGGGTCATCAAGGTAAATGTATCCGCCCATCCACCCCTCCCCGCTGACCTCAACACCTTTACTTTCCACCTCGTTATTCAATGTCAAACTACTACCTGTTTCTAGTTGTCTGACCCTCCTAATCCTTTCCTGGTGGGGAAATTTCTCTCACTTTTACCTTAACTGGCATTTGAAGACACCATGCTCATTTCACCAAATTTCAGGACACCAGGATCTGAGTGTGTCAAACTGATTTATATGCGGAGGGGTAAAATAATACATTAATGCTTTTCTAAAAATCAAACAGATTTTTGTTGTATTGGTAGATGCCTTATGATGATCACAGACTGGAGGTCGTAGTTTACACTGCTTTTTATCTACCACTACATCGCTGTGTACGCTACATCACATTACAGCTGCATACATCAGGAAAATATTGCTAAAGAAAACACAGTAAAGAAAGTGGAATGTTATATGCTATATCATGGACTATTCATTATCTTGTTAAACGTTAAAACTCTTGCTATGTTGTCACAATTCTGTCTCGTCTCTCTTCATTGTGGAGTTTGAAAACTTAGAGTGTGGCTTGCCTTCTTTCCTTTAAAACATAAGAAAATAAATTAACAGTTGATTTAACAGAGCTTTAGTACTTTCTGGAGACCCAGGAGCCTCTGAAACACAGATTAGGTGTTGTGGACACGAAAAATGTGAAGATTACGTTCCTCCACAACGAATTGGACACATCATTTACATGTGTTCATCACAGGAAAAAGTTACAACAACTTTGGTTAAGGTTAGGATTAGGTTTTGATAATGGTTAAATAAGATTTTTTTTTGCTGAAAATGAAAACTCCACTCACTGTAGAAAACTTTAGTTGGGTTTTGAACCTGGGTCGTCAGAGTTGAAGGTAAATGTATCCACCCATCCGCCCCCCCGACCTCCTCACCCTTAATTTCCACCTAGCTGTTTCAATGTCAAACTACTGCCTGTTTCTAGTTGTGTCTCCTCCATGTAATCCTTTCCTGATGGGGAAAGGGATTTCTCTCACCAAGCATATTGTTTGTATTTCAAGACATTGGGCTCATTTCACAAAATTTCATGAGACCAGGTGGCTTGTGCAATACTGTACACAGGTCAGCGATGTGACCTCAACCCCGCAGTTTTCATTCATCTCTCAAACGACTGTCTACATGTAGTCTACGATACAACTGACATCTCCTGAGAAGAAAGATGGATTCACTACAAATGGAAACATGGAAGCATATTGTAAGGACATGTACACAGGAGGAGGCACTTCTCCGTTAACTACTCATGACAGCTGGAATACTTAAAAGTGAATCTCTCTCTCCGTCAAAGTAATGAATGACCCGTTTCTCATGAGATCATCCACAGAGTCACTGCAACAAATCACAGATGAAGGCGACCGACTGGAGTTCGTACACGAGCGTCTTTTCTCTTGGCGCGTTGATGTCGGGCCTAACTAATGGTGTGTCCACACACACTGAGATCATAATCCACAAATGGCATGTCGAGGCGGCCAATGAGAGGTAGAGTGAAAGAGAGAGAGCGGGCCCTTCTCTTTCCTGGGCTCGGTTACCCCCACACTTCAAAGGCCTCCGCCGAGGCTTAGGAACAAAGGCCCCCGGCATAAAAGGCTGGCCGCCAGAGTTATCTGTGTCGGTTATTACCATTCAGCTGCAGGATTAGCCGGCTTCTCCACACGGCTTGTGTACTTTTCCCCTCATCAAACGGGGCAAAGCTTTATACACTGGGAATTTTCGCAGGGAGGAAAATGGCTGCGTCTCCCTGTTTGTGCTTTCATCTCGTTTCTGGCTTTTTTTGTGCGTGTTTTGCCGCGCCGCCACAATCATCTGACAAGTGTGTAATTTTCAAAGGGAGAAGACATTATTTAGGGTGAGGAGCCTCCGATTTTTTTCAGATGGAGGATACAATTGTTCTCACAAATAAGGACCTTCTCTCACTCACACTCACACACACACACACACACACACACACACTACAACATCCATTCACTGGAGCTGAATTGTTGCTGTGATTGATTAGCACAAACAAATTTACAGCCCTACCTTCCAGTGCGTTTTTTGCTCATGATAAATCTCCATGATGAAAGCTAATGACTCTCTGCCAAACCATCAGAAAGATCAACAGTTTCAATGTGGCCTTTTATGGATTTAAGTGTTTTACTGCTTGTTTTGTGTTGCCCCAAGTTTTGCTCCAGCTTTTGCCCCAGAGGGGACTTTGGCCCCAAAAGAGTTGGTTCCTTGACGCCATCAAGCTTGAGAGTAGGGGTTGACTCAGGGGTGAATTCACAGTGTCATTGTGAATGCAATCTGCGCTGTCTTAACGTCCAGTTCACCAAAGAAACTGTGCAAATAATAATAATAATAAGTAATAAGTAATTGCGCAGACACGCCCACAGAGTTAGCACTGGTCGCAGTTAGATATGAGATCAAAGAACGTCTTCGGTCCAAGCCGTGGTAATGCGCCCTTTCAATGGCTTGCAGAACATCCGAAACTGATCCGCTGATAGACACCCCAGAGATACAGGTGTCTGGAAGGAGCCAGATGCAAGAACCTGGAGTGTCGACAGCAGTTTTATCAGTCTCATCCTTGATCTCATCAAGGAAGTCAATAATTGTATGACTTCGCAACCTGTAACGGCGAATAATTTCCATCTCGGTTAACTGAAACTGGGATGTTGGCAATGCCTTCTCCTGGCTACAATCACAGCTGCCATAGTGAGCATCACATCTCTTTTAAACCTCTATTACCGCCAGCTTTCGGAAGGTCATAACAGTTTCACCTTAATTGCAAGTGGCAATTAGCGATGATCTTTGTGAATTGGATGCACCCTGTAATGAGCCTCATATGCATAGAAAGGGGTCGTTTTTCTGCCGAAATGCATCTGGATAACTGAATTTAAATATGCATGAACAGCGATGGCGCACTCTGTGACTATTTCCTCGGCGGCACAATTAAGTGCGCTTTCCACCCACTGCTGGTGGCTTGTGAATCACATTTTTTTGCAATGGTCTGACGGCCGCAAAAGCGTCATAGTCCTTTTGTGAATTCATTCCTGGGAGTCTAAACTGAGTTGACAGTTGACTCTTGGTATCTGTCAATTATGCTTATTTGATTTTTTTGTGCCAATTTCACAATATACCACACTAAAAAATACTAGCACCGTTGTCAAATTCTATTACCGTGATTACTGTCTTTATTGTTATATTGTCTATAGCCACAGGAAAGCGCCTTCTCCCATCATTAACAATGAGGTTAGATATTAAATAGTATCATATTATCAATTTACTGCCTATAGGTGAGCACAGATAAATGAACCAAGTGTTTGCTCGTTCTAACTTGCATACGCTGAGCTGAAGATGACAGACTGCTTGTGTTAATCATAAATTTGCGACAGAGTTGACAAATTAACATTAAGCTGGCTTCAGGTGCCTGTGGGAAATATCAGCTTTACGAGTTAGATGCGCATGAACAATATAAACATGGGGTAAAAATGACAGGGAGAGTCTGGATTATCTATGATCCCCAAGTTAAGACAAACTGCTAAAAGTTCAGTATAGAGCTTAATGTAAAAAGGTCCAATGTGAAGATTTAATAAAACAACACAAATAAAACAAGTGGGATATATCCAGTCAGTATAGGCCTAGTGTTCTATATGTACAAAAGTGATGATGTTTAATAAAATGCAGTGCAAACATGCAGTGTTTTGCCTATTTTTTTAACACTAATAGCAAGATTTCAGATTTCAAATTTTGATGAAAAAATTGATACCTTCCCATGTCTAGTCCATAAAATAGCTAATTGTTTAGCTGCTTTAACATGAAGGCGGGACATCTCCCTTTATTTCACAATGGAGTAGACACTGTGTGCTTAGTCTACTGCTTATCGTCCGTTGGAGAAAGTACCTCATCATCACCATCTCCACAGTGTGGCAATTCTTTTACACTTAAAGTTGACAAAGTCACTAGAAATATGTAGCAGAGGTACAATACAAATCATACAATGTGAAAGCACATGAACTCATTTGACAGAACTTTCTTCCTAAGGCTTATTAAGGCTATGGTTTACCTTCCTATGGTTTAATCTGTAGGAGTCGAGGAGTCGATATCAGAAACTCCCATAATAAGGAACAGAGTCAGAATTGACTCCAGAAATCTGGTAATGCTTCAATGAATCTTATAATACAAAGTGGACAATTTTCCCCTTCTCCCAGTGCTGAGGAGTGAAGTGCCCCCTGCTGGCTCCTCTTCATGTCTCAGTGTTTCTTCATGTGTGTTGCAGGCAGAGTATTTCTATGAGTTCCAGACCCTACGCTCCCTGGACAAAGACATCATGGACAACCCGACAGTCAATGTTCCCCTGCTGGGCAGCGTACCGCACAAACCCTCAGGTCAGCACCGAGCCTCCTAACCTGCCGCTAAACCTCGCTGTCACTGGTTCCAGCCTACACAGTGTGTGTTTTCTCTTGTCTGTGTTAGTGGTGCAGGTCGGTTTCCCCTGTCTGGGAGACCAGGACGGTGTGGCAGCCTTCGAGGTGACCATCCTGGTAATGGACGCCGGTGGTAACGTCATCCTCAGGACGCCACACAACGCCATTTTCTTTAAAACCTGCCAGAGAGGTGAGGATGAATACACAGCATAGGTGTAGATTTGGGGGGAGGGCAGCAGTCATGTCCTCCTCAATATTAGGAGAAGGATGAATTGTCCTGTCAATTATTTGTCTCAAATGCATATGTTGTGTTGTTAGTTTCTGTGCAGTTTTGAAGTAGGGGAGAGCGGGGTAAGATGAGCTAGTTTTTACTCAAAATGTTATTTTGGCAAGGAAAAATGAGACATACCTAAAACAAATGCTTCCACCCATATTTCAGGATGTTGACTTTCAACTTAACTGGTAAGAATGCAGCTAAAAGAAAGAAGAATGAAAATACAACTTCTTAAAAAATGGCTGGCTCAATATGCCCCTTGGCTTTTGGCTCAACTTACCCCATAGCCACCTTTTTGAAAAAAGTTAGTTTACACACTAGTTCACTGCTAAACTTTAGCAATTAATTCGCAATTTGCAATAAATTCATGTGGTTTTAGTTCTTGGTAGTAGACCAACATTTACTGTATATATGTTTGAATGTAGCTAAATTGGTATTGAGACAGCAGCCATTAAACAATGAATGTAACAATTGTACTTTTTGTTGCAAAAAAACAGTTTTATGAGCATAAATGTACTTACTACTTGTCCTATGTGGTTGGTTCCATCGCAGCCATGTTGAAATCAAAGTCTCTTCCTACATGCCTGGTCACATGACACATAATGCGTACCATTGCTAGGATACAGGAGGTGGTTCAACTCACCCACTGGCTCATCTTACCCCACTCTCCCCTACTACTGTGATTTACTGAAGTACGTTTTGATTTTGGTCACACGAAAATGGAGCCCTTCTCCCAGCTGTTTGAAACTCCCTTTAATGCCTTTGTAAAGGAAGTTTGACAACAAATTAGACAGCCATGTTTCATATTTTGATTGTTTGCCCTTCAGATCAAGGTTCAGTTTAATGTCTTACTGTATTTATAACTCTTTCTCATGTAAATTTGAATCATTTGTTTCAAACTTGCAGACGAACTAATGAAAAACAGATTTGCATTTAGTCTACCACGAGTCCCATAGTATGTAAGCGTGATTTACTGCACAGGGTTTGATCAAGAGTGTGCGCCCCCAAAGTTGAAATGAAACCCCTTGGTTCACGTGTCTCCCCAGTGGGCTACGATGATGGCTTCCATGGTCCTACCAGCAAATACCCTCACACTGCTCTCCCTCACTCTGACCTCGGCACTGGCTGAGATTGCAAAGCCGACCCTAACTTGAAATACACTGCGCTGTATTCACACTGTACTTAGACCGCCTATTGTTGTGAGTGGAGTTAGTATAGTAGCTTGGCGGAGCAGGATGTATGTCAGCCATAGATCCCTGTGGATAAGGTCAGGCCCACATCACCAGTGGGAAGAGTAATTGGATCCGATTGGAGCTCCATGTGTCTGGCTGTGCTGTGGAATGTAGAGTGGAAGCAGCCTGGCGGTGCTGCTGCTTAAACCAAACATAATCTCTGCTGCTAATCAGCATCCGGCACAAAGGCCATTTCTGGGTTATGATGTCATGTGAATGCCCCCCCCCCCCCACACACACACACACACACACACACACACACCCCACCCCCTACAGCTCTATACACGCAGGGATACTGTAGACGGATTGACATACATACATGCATGTACACACATATGCACACATGCAGGATCAGTTAAGCATGTATGCATACAACTGACCCACACACACATAACCTGACAGTATTGTGTACATCCTAGATCTGCTCCTTTCAGCAGCATTTCTCAGCAACAGCTGCCTAACCAGTGAATTACACCAGTTGATATCAGTTACAGGAAGCCATGCAACAAACCAGACTTCAAAAGTGACTTTGGTTACATGTTCCAGCAGTCTGAGTCACGTTATATAGTGTGTAAGTGTGCACCTGACTGATTAGCTACTGTATTTTAACATGATTTATCAAAGAGTTGACTTCACATTGGCCTTAAGGCACATATGGTTTTAGACCAGCTCAATAAATGCCCCTGTTTAAGCAGCATATAAGATATGGGCCTATGGGGTGGTGAGTTAAACATTTAATGCATGCCTAACACTATTCAGTGAAATATTACCAATATTAAACATTTATTTTAAAGTAGCTGAAAAGAAACGTTGGCTTTGTTGAGTATGCTGAAGGTACATGTCACGTTGATTGGATCCCGGCAGAACAAACTCAAACCAGACTCTCCCACCAGATGGGACTTGCTGCTACGAGACAAGCACACCGCCATATACTACCTTTTTATTTCCTTCATGAGAGTGCAAATATCGTTGCCAGCTTTAGCCAAAGGCAACTGGACATCTCCTCCAAATCCCTTGGACACCACTTTGGTTTGTAGACGCAGAGGAAATTGTCTGAGAAACAAAGTCCGCTGCCGTTTTTCTCTGCTGCCTCCTATTGTGACTCTAGGGCATTTAGCAGTGAAGAGCCCTCATACTCCAAACTGAAAAGGTTCCACTGTGTTTGACAGTGCTGTTGACATTATACACCCACCTCAAAGCTTCCCTAAATGTTGTTGGGTGAAGCCCTGGTATTCGCCGCTTTGAAGCCGCCTCTGCTATGGAAGTCAACAGCATCTCGGTGGAATGTCCGCCCGCCTTGAAGTGGGAGGCTTCAGACCAATCCCACCGCTCCTACATGACTTGTTGTTTTTCTCTGTCTCTGCAGCGAAGTGTCCTGGCGGTTGTCGGAATGGAGGCTTCTGCAATGAAAGGCAGGTGTGTGAGTGTCAGGACGGTTTCTATGGACCACACTGTGAAAAAGGTACATTTCCCACCACATCGTCCCCAACGAGAAGCCCTTCCTAAATGTCATGTATTTCATGTCCGTGCATCTCTGACAGGGTTGTAGATGGTTCTTAGTTAATGACTGACAAATATAGCCTATGGCTAAAGGCGGCAGTGTGGTAACAACAAAGTTGAACTTACCCAAAATAGAAACACTCTTGAACACGTTGCTGCATACTCAATGCGGCTGGATATTATTCATTTACGGTCACAGTGTGTGAAGAATTTGAGTAGTAAGATATCACAGATTTGGCTGTAATTTGGTGGCGCACACCATAAACATGACATTTGCAGTTAGGTAGTACATCCAGAAAATCATAAAACTCACACATCCGTCTGTATGCAGACTTGTTAAATGGAGGGATTTTGATCTATCAGGTTGGGTGGCACAAGCCTGTTTTTCATGCATTTTCAGCTTTAAACAGGGGTTTTAGAGACTTATCCAGACTTGAATGGTTGAAAATGGAGTCCATTTATTCTCTGTGTACTTCTACTTTGTGGCATGTGAAGCATTGCTGAGGCACCTAGAAATGCTGAGTATATTGGTTGTATTTTATGTTTTTCCTCCACATATTTATTTACATGGCTTTAGGGCATTTGACCATTCCACCGTAGAAGCGTTCACAATGTGAAATGATAATATGTGGCCTGTTCATTGGCCTCTGCTGGTCCACTGGAAACTCCTAAGAGTAAATGAGGAAGTCATAGTAGATGTAGTGATGTAGTTTCTGTAATCCTTCCAGCTCTTTGCTCACCCAGATGTCTGAACGGTGGTTTGTGTATGAGTCCAGGAGTGTGTATCTGCCCGCCGGGTTACTTTGGCGACAGCTGTGATAAAGGTACAGTACACCCAAACCCTCCAACATCCTCCTCCAGTATGAGGCGTTAATTAATCTATGAACTATTAGTATTACTATTAGTCAGGTGGTGAGCTTGAAACTAGCACTAAGCACCCATGCACCTACAGGCATTTTCAAACCTTTAATGTGGTCTAATGACGTCTGCTGTTTCTTCTGTCTGCAGCGAACTGTAGCGCCACCTGTCTGAACGGAGGAACATGTTTCCACCCAGGGAAGTGCATCTGTCCTGCTGGCTATGAGGGAATTCGCTGCGAACTCAGTGAGCGGCGCTTTCTTTTTTTTGGTGTTTGAAACTCTACTTGTTTTTCATTTTTTTGTCTTCTACTGTCTGACACTGGGAGCTGCCCAGTACAACCATAGTCTTCTACTGTCCATCTACTGCACACTATCCTAATTTTTGTTTTCATGCAGTAAGTAAGTAAGGGAAAGTCGTCAATTAATTTCATGTTCTTGCGTCTACACCTTCAGCAAAAGGTTACCAGATTTAAAACAAAATGTATAGTTACGTTTCTCCAACTGGAGATGTTGCATGACCTCTCTAATCCAGACTTTGTGAATGGGGGCGGGGGGGAGGAGATCGGGTAACAAACCGCTTTCTTTTAATCACCCAGAATCCTTAAGTTTGTGAGCGCTCCTCGGTTTTGTCGTTAAACTGCGACACTGACGTCACCTCCTCCAAGATCACAAATAAAACCCCAAAATTTGCCGTCAGACCAGTGGCAGCAGGGCGGAGGTCTGGAGGAGCGTTTTCATGCCTTTTTCACTGCGGGCGGAGGAAGCCGCTGAAGGCGAAACCAACTCGGCGATTAACACACGCACACAAACACAGATCTCCAACACTGGGTTAAACCTTTCCATTAATTACAGAGCCGGCGAATGTCCACATTATGCAGCAAACTGGTGTTATTTTTGACCTTGCGAGAATGTGTCCCAGTCGGTCCAAAATTTGGCGAACCCATGTAAAACCAGTCCTTTATTTCCAGCTCATAGTGGGCTGTAATGTGCCACAAGAGGGATCAAACAACATCTGAAATCTGATCACACGGCGAGTATCAAAAACGCCACTTTTCACACATAAATCCTCAAAGTAAGTGATATCGCATTAAGCGTCTGTGAATTTGAAAAGCGCTTTGAAAAGAAAAAAGCGACAAGAATCAGCCGTACGGGCTTTAAGTTGCTCTGCTGCCTTGTTTCTCTTTCATTTTTTGTCAAGAGTTCCCTATTGTCTCTTTCCACGGATATGAATTTCATTACTCTGTCAGAGAACAAAGAAAGCGCTGAAACTCAGTAGGTGTTGATCAAATATGCAGGCAGAGCAGAGTCTTTCAGATCACTCCTCTCACACCAGGACTCTGGTTTTGAAAGGTGTTGAATTTCCTTTTTACACCTCGACTTGTCATTTTCCGAGTCTCTGCTGTCTCTTCAGTGACAGAAACCCCCCGGGGCTTCATGAGAAGTAATTGTTAACTCGACACTACGACCGGCAAAGTGGATAGCGGCGTTTCATCGACATTTCATTACCTGCTGCGGTCCACGCCCAAAGTGAGGCATCCCTTCTAGAATAATACCGCTTGACAATGCGGGTGGAGAGGCAGGATCCAGGTCTGCAGGCCTACAGGAAGAGAATGGAATGGAGGACTCTTGACTGAATATTTCAGAGAAGTCATCTGTCTCTTCGATCGTATCTTTGCAGGTAAATGTCGTCAGCCCTGCAGAAATGGAGGGAAGTGCACTGGGAGGAACAAGTGCAAATGCAGCAAGGGATTTCATGGTGACCTCTGCTCCAAAGGTCAGTATGTTCATGTATATTTGCTGTAAATTCAGTAAGCCCTACTACTGTTATTTTGCACACTCCAAAAATGCTGTAATCCCGACTTTTTCCCATACTTTCCATCGATACACTTTACTGAATATGTGTTGACATTGTTGGTTGCGCATGTTTATAAAACCCCAATTCACTATATTCCTGTTTGTATTAAATTGTATGTTTAAATTCTATTTTTCCCTGCTGGACTGGAGTACAACCTTGACCACCTATTAATCACTGACACCAAAATTCTGACTGCATGTACCTGGAGTTGAATTTAAGACACATAACAGAGAGAGGAGGGAGGGAGGGGGGATGGACATACTGAGGTCAAGAGCTGTGATTGGTTGGGAAAAGCCAAAGAAACAATAGGCCTTTTTTGGCATATTTTAGAGTAACAACTCATGCCAGTGTATTTTGATGTAAGAATGCGAAGCTGCTAATTTTCCCACAAGGATCTTTAAAGTTTCATCTAATGTTATTGAATCAGTCCTCATGTATGACAGTCTTCATGTTGTAAATCTGTGTGTATGTGTGTGTGTGTGTGCGTGTTGCAGCTGTGTGTGAACCCAGCTGCGGGGTACATGGGACCTGTGCAGAGCCCAACAAGTGCCACTGCAAGGACGGCTGGCACGGACGCCACTGCAATAAGAGTGAGTGACGAAACCTGATCAGCCACGATGCTCAAATCCCTAATACACCCACCCCCAACACACACACACACACACCGTACCCCTCCCCCTCCGGCTGCTAACTGCCACCTGAAAGTTGATGAGCACATATAATACTGTGTAATGTTACACCCAGACGCTTTGGTTCTGCTCCATGGAGGCATGAATGAATGAATAAAAACACGCTGCGCTGTCTTTGTAGTTTTCCAATGAAAACACCAAGCCACATGAGAAGAAATGACAGGGGCTCGGAATCCGCAGCGAAACCAGTCGCCCGCTTATTTGTGTTTGTTTGGCTGTGCGTCATTAGCGGCCACGGGAGCGCTTCATTTGTTGCCAAGGAGAAATAGATGATTAGAAACAACAGGAAAACATGACGAGTGCTGAACTCCCCTTGGGGCTTTTCATCGCACTCCGCCCCACCTCTCTATCTTTACGCTTTAATTGCCCTCCCTGTAAGCTGTCACATATTGTCTTCTCTCATACTCTCATATTTCTCGCTTTGTTATATATTACATACACACACATACACACTTTCTTTTGCACATTTTCATTCATACATGTCTACTTAAAGGATAAGGCCGGTGTTTTTTAATGCATTGCTTACCGTCAACAAATCCTATGAAAATAACAAAATCAGCAATGATTTTGTTTTGCCAGCAAATCTCGTCCATGTAGCCGGTGCCCAATGAAGCCATATCCCAGCAGCCATAGAACTCCATTGTATTAAAAAAACTATTAAAAACACGTCAAAGAGCCATGCTGTTGCTCTGGCAGCATATTTCATCATCGCGATGCACCGGGCCAGCCGACTTTTTCCTCAAACAACTTAATAAGCCAACTGTAAACACTTTGCGATCTCTGGAAAGTAGTTCCGTAGCACCGAAAATAGTCCCTGGCGTAATGAAGAATTTGTTCCCATTTGAATTTGATTTGGTAATAACTACAACAGTCTGACTTTTCGTGGTAACAGTTAGCGATTTTTAAAATTGAAACTATGTCTTTGTGAGCTGTATTTAAAGGTTTTTAGCTTACAATTGGAGCCAATGACTTCCGGGTTGATGGCAAAAACGGTACGTGGGAAGTCAGAAAGTAACGGGAGTAGAGCAAACGCATTGTTGATTTTGTTATTTTCATAGGATTTGTTGATGGTAAGCAATGCATTAAAAAACACCAGCCTTATCCTTTAATATGTTGGAATGGTTGGTTGAGTATGTTTATATAGCCCCATTTGCTCTATTCTTATTCCTATGCCTATCCTTTGCTGTGTTCTATTACTACTTGCTGCTGCAGTGACCCAATTTCCCCACTGGGATCACTAAAGTTTCATCTAACCTAATCTTGCTCTGCCCTCTCCTCTACCAGGGTACAGAGGGAGTATCTCTGGTAGCCATCGGCTCTCAGCTCCCAAATACAAGCAGCATCCACCCTCCACCAAGAGCACAAAGGAAGCAGAAGACAGCAGCCGGCCAGCGGAGACCAACTACGTGGTTTGAGCGACCACACATCGCCCTGACCAACCCTCTGCAGCAGCCCACCACCTAGTCGGGGATTCCTACCCACTACAACAACTTGCTACCTACCCCGACACCTGCAACCCCTCCTCTTACGGGCCGAGTTCCCAGCTGCTCCTAAACCACACCGTAGAGCTCATTACAACACCACGTACACTCTGTTCATCTCGTCCCCTCAGGCCTTGGTCGTTTTCCTGTTTGCCTCTCAATCACGTTTTGTCTGGATTCGAAACCAGCCAGTGTTCCCAGTGCTGCTCTGATGTTATCAGTCTGTGGTGGAAGTCCATGCGTTCACACTGCGAGCGACTTGGTTATTATTCTAGTTATTCTTATAGATGCCCCAGACTGTGGGCGTCTATGTAGCGGTCTGCAGCTACCAAGTTTTGAACAGGCAGTTATTTTGGTATTACCTTTCATAACATTACATTTTGATTAGTTAACATAGCTGGCTAGCAAGTAAAACATGTTGTCCCCCAAGAATGATGCAGGCACACGTTGGGTCAATCGGTAACAAGATGCATCATCCCTCCGAGTTTTGTTAAAATCGGACCAGTGGTGTAGCAGTTACGGCCTTTCAAATTTTGAAATTTTGACCTTTAATTATAGCGCCCCCAATAGGCCAATCGGTGTAATTTTTTAAATGCTGGAACAAGGATATCAGCTAAGTTTCAGACGCTTCGGATGTCCAGCTCCATAGCAAATTAATAGACTTCTGGTGACGTGTTGATCATGTTGCTCACAGTGTGAATGCATGGTCTGGGTGTTGTCTCTGCTTCTTCATTCACCTTTACAAACTCCAGCCCAAATACCTGAGAGGGGTGACTCATGTTAGTGTTATTGTTGGGTGGCGGGGCGGTGGTGGATTGTGGGCTTTCTTCACCTGAGATTCCTCTAGGGATGTGGAAGTGACTCACTGGCCATGGTATTACTCCAGTAGACATAGCCTTTAGCTAAAATCAGCTCCTTGTTCTGCTGTTTTGACCATCAACACATCACTGGTAGCACGAAAGAAAGGCATCAGTCACCGAAGGCTGACTTCTTCTACAGTAGAGATGAGTGGCAGGTATGAAAGCCAAAGAAAGTCTGCATACCCATTTAGTCGTACAACCAAACAGTTTCCTCTTGAGGCAGCAAATAGAAAGCTAAAACCATGTTGGGGGAAAATAGATATTTTTTACTTTCATACAGTTAATATATAATAAAACAATACGTTACAAACAGCATCTTGAAATTTAAAGATTTTGAGAGAATACTGATTTGCTTGAGATTGTTTCCCCATGTTGACTCGACTCCTGTGTATTAAAAGATGGTACCAGTTGAATTCTGAAGATTTGCTACACTTTTTGTGAACCACTTTTTGTTTGGTATTTATCTTATAGTTTATGGTAGTTAACATGATAAAGTAGGGGTAGACTATATCTCTCTACATTCACATTCTCATTGTGTTTTGATATTTTGTGTATAACATTTACAACAGAGCACATGAACTGCCTAATGTCATATACTGGAGAATAATCACAAATGAGTTGTTTTGCATTTTTAAATGTAATGTATTGAAGTAAATAACTGTAAATGCTATATTTGTTTCATGTTGAATGATCATTATTACTAGTAAATAAACATTTTATGAATTCAAAATGCTTGTGCCTACATGTAATAAAAGAGCATTGCATTGGATTTCAGTAAGTCCATTTTTTTGAGGGTAAAAATTAATTTCAAGAGATTGTCCCGTTGGTCAACTTCCCTATTAAGTGATGACAACTATTGCAGGTGAGCAACCACGTATTCATTTTAGGTGTACACAGTCGCCCACCACAACTGTTGCCAACAGCCACCGTCCATTCAACTTTGGTGAGCCAATGGGAGAAAAGAGTGAGGACCCAGTGTGAACCAATGGGAGAAGAGAGAGGACCTGGGATGAGCCAACTGGAGAAGAGTGAGGACTCTGGGTGAACCATCTGTTTCAACTGTCTGTTGCCAGCATGTACTTAGAGTTGTTAACTATCTCGCAAACCCATATTAGACAACTCTAGGGAGGACTAGCAGCAGTAGCAGGCTAACGTTAGCCCATTAGCTGTTAGCGCTCCCTCGCTTCAGTCATGCATGATGTCTCCTGACCATTTTTTTCATTGCTTGCACCATAGTTTATAGTTCACATGGTGTTACCTAGTACTTTCATAATAGGTATTGGGTAACAATACTGTAACAACCTCATCCGTCTTCTGAACTAGAAAGTTTCATTTAAGAGAGAAGGAAAGGACTGGTATTACCAGAAATGACCACTTACTTTCTGGTAATTTACCCTGTAATTTGTGTATCGTAATGTAAAGTGCTACCTTTTGTTTTGGAATTGTACTTTGGCCATTAGATATTATGTCAAACGCGTCATGGAAGACCCAAGAAAGCACAAGCACACACTGAGAAAGATCCTCTTTCCTCTCCATGGGTTAGTGCATGACATCCTCTGCCAACTTCTAGAGACTCTGAGCAGCCAGTAGCTTCTTTCCTTGGAAGAAAGTTGTCAACACAGCCACCTTCACTTCCTATGAAAACAGGGAAAGTAGTCCCTACTAGTTCAAAACAGTATGTAATGTTTTAATCCGATTTTGTGTCTAGTCCCACACAAAACTGCCAGACTTTGCTGTATATTATATAAAATGAAGGGGGCAGCCACAGTGATCCATTGTGTCCATCCGTGTACGTTTGTTTCAATTCATTTTCAATGCAGTGACTCATCATCAAAGGATTACAGAAACAAAGATAAAACAGAGAAAGCCTGTTGGGATGATTATAGGTTTTCAAGGTCAGTTTTTTTATTGGATTTATACTGTATAGTCTGTTTCTTCTTTTCTCTATGCAGTAGCCCCACTGTGAGCAAAGCCATCTTGGCATGCTTTCTTCTTACTGTACTTCTGTCATGCCCCGTTCACGTTCCAAACATCCCAATGGACAAAACTCTATCTGTCAAAAATTGTGTCCGTTTTCTGATGGATCAGTGTGGCTGCTCCCTTACTATTTAGCTTTAGAGCTGCTACAAGTTCTCATTTTCTCACTTTTGAGATTAGGCTTGGGCCTACTATAACTCAACATAGTGTACACTAAAATATTAACATAGAGCACTGGGGCTAATTATACCGGGCACACATGGATGATTTTGGCCTCTATATTCTCATCACTTAACGACTAAATTGACTAACGGGACAATGTACCAAAACCTGGAGTAAAAGACCAGGGATTACAGCACATCATCCCTTCCTTCCCCTCATGAAAACTTCCTTTGTCCTTCCTTGAGTAGTTTGGGAAATTGGATTCCAAGTTTTGGACATTCAATTTTCCATTCATTTCTAAATGGGATATTACAGTTTCCCTGCTTATTTTCTCTGCGTTGTGTGTTTTGGATCATCTCCCTGCTCTATGGAGTTAAATATTTCGCTGAAATACATCATATGGTTACTGACTAATTTTGTGTACTGGGATGCTTTCCAGAAACCATATGGGTCTTCCCTGCTGTGCTTCTATAATTATATCCACAGCACATTTGTAAAATCCCCATCGCTCCCTCCACTGTCATCTCCTGTGGAGGATGGGGATGGTAAGAGTCCTGACATCAATGCCCAGCCTTCTACTACAGCATCATACCAAGCTGGCTTGTCCACATACTACATGCTTAGATTACATTAGATGAAACTTTAATGATCCCCATGGGGAAATGTTGCAGCAACAATAGGTGATAAATAAGAGTAGAGCAAATGGCGGTTATATAAACATACTCAACTGACAATTCCAACACACATATATTAAGTTGATATGCATGGAGAAAAACGGAAAAAAAAGTCTGGATTCCAGCATTAACAGCTTAGAAAGACAATGTGAGATTTGTGCATCATGAAAAAGGTGAATTCTAAAAAACAGACACAAGCATGCTTGAGTGCACCGTGATTTTGTGTTTAGGTGTGTGTGTGTGTGTGTGTGTGTGTGTGTGTGTGTGTGTATTTGCCCGTGACCTTCCTGACATTTGATCTTAATTACTGGCACTTTGAGCATGGAGGAGCAGAGTGAGCGAGGGCTCTCTTGTTTTAATTTGCCTGAGCTCTGAAAACAGAGCCGTGTTGTTTCAGTCTTCCTGGAGGCCTCAGAGCAAAACCCTGGTGCTGGAAACTCTGAATCAGATGGACGTTATTTTCATAAGGCTGACTACATGGTGATGCACACTGGCGACCTCGATCTCTACCTGCCTCAGAATTTACAACCGGCAATCAAAAGCATAATGCTGCTGTCATGGAAAAAACACGTACCTGGAATTTCTGTGTGTTTATTATTGTCTTACTTTATATAGCCATTTATGTGCTGCATCAGTTTATGATCAAATTTGATGAAACTTAACTGATTCCTGTGGGGAAACTGGGCTCTTGCAGCAGCATCTAGTAATATGATACAATAGGATATAAATAAGAATAAAGATACTTAACCAACAATTTCAACACTAGAACATATATTAAGTAGAAATGTATGGAAAGTATAGAAAAGTATGAATTACAGTGTTAAGAGGTGCAAATTAGCAGCAGTGGTAACAGTAGAATGTATTTTAACAAAGAAAAAAAGGCATGATAAATATGTACAATATGACAGTGTGTTCAGTAGGCTATTAATAACTTATATAAAAATTAAACTTCAATTTCACGGTGCTTGGGCACCTGTTCAACCCCATTGTATAATTTCATCAACATGTGGGTGTCAATGAGAAAATAACCATTGTGTTCTTCACTCCTGAAAAACTATGCGGAAAAATACACATTTGTGTCTTAGATTACCACAAATTGCTGGCACATGCATAAAAAGAGATAATTGTTGGTTGTTTAATGATTCCCACTCCTATTAAAGTTAGATTTACTATCCAGGCCACGGTGCATACCTGCAGACCAATACAGAATTGTATTGAAGAGCTGGAGTCATGGAGGAGGAATTTGGGAGTGGAGCTAATAGCTCTATAAAGCAGTTGGTTGAAACCACCTGCTGTTGCTAATGATCTGATCCTCTGTTTGCCCTGGCAGAGTGGGACATCCTCTTACTGGGACTCTACATACAGAATAGAGTGGGTCATCCTCTGTCTTAAGGCTGTGGTCTGTTAGAATAACAAGTCAGAACTAGCTTAGCGCTATATAGCCAGCTTTGCAGCATGGACCAAAGTAGCTTCTCTGTCGTTTTCTACGTTATCCTTGATGCTATTGCCAGCTTTCAGTTGAGTTTTGGTTGAGTTGAGCTTTGCTAACGGACACATCTGCACAGTTCTCAAGCAAGTGTGACAGACTTTACGGCTCAGACATGCCACAGTAACCCTTAAAATTCCATAATTGCCATTTTATGCTGTACTAGCCAAATTACCAAGGCAAACATAGGACCGTTCGATCCATTCAAGTTCTGTGGTCTCGGCTAACAAGCTGTCTACTACAACCAAAATGGCCATCAATGATGACGGCAGCGAATGCTAACCGTGTTAAACCGTGCTAAACGTGTCCACAAGCAATTTGAACTGTAGAGAAACCTGAAATGGAAAAATCAATCTTCCAGTGCAACAGCAGTGAAAACTAGCATTAGCAGGAGCTGTAACTTATGGTCCATCAGTTGCTCTATAAAGGTTATTACCTCCAGTTCAACAAGGACCTAATGAAAATTCTACAGGGTCTTAGACACATCAGCACATGGAGATGTGAAGAAGAAACAAGAAGCAGTATCATGTACATCAAGAAGGGTCTGACCATGTTGACTGATGGAAGCACAACCAACTGAATTCTATACTTCCTGACTCTTTTTTCATTGTTCATAGACCCCGTTTAGGCTGTGAAGTGCTATGACTTCTGGCAAGTTCATACCTGGTCAATGTGTTGAGACTCAAAGACCTGGAAAAGAGACTAGATCCACCTTGGCTAATACATTCTCTCTCCCTCTCTCACAGGTTTGTGTCTTGGAGGTCATGGCTGGGAAACACTACTGGTGCTACATCTGCTCCTCAATGCCTTGATTCTAAGCATTTCAGTCTGCTTGCTAACAGTCATGTCTCTGATTCATACTGTACAGTCCAAGCCAAATAGGCCAAATCATTCAGATTTGCGTAAAAACACCAAAATTGGTATACATGTAAAGTTCATGGCAAGAATTAATCAACGATAGCGGTCATTTTTCTTTCCTCCATTACAATCAAATGAGTTTTCCTCAACTGGTCGCTGAACTGACCATGATAGGATTGAAAAAAAAATGTCTACAGCTATGTTTAGATGGTCAAAGAATATAATAGTGCTAAGGAAAACGAATTGTTCGGATCATCATATATGGGGAATTCAGTGATATTGTGTAATGAAATAGAGTGAGAATTGCATTTTTTAAAAACATTTTTAAGTCATTTTTGCCTTTATTAGATAGTTCAAAGTAAAAAGAGAGACAGGGAAGATTGGGGGAGACAGAGAGGGTGATGAGATGTGACAAAGGTCCAAAGCCTGGACGCTCCCACAGTGATACTTATGCACTGCCCTCTTTATGTCCATTTATGTACAATATGCCTTTTTTTCTTCCCATGACCCATTTTGATATGAAATCTCGTTACCAAGGAAAACATTACATAGGGCCGCCTCACCGCCCATAGGTCAGTTTAGCTTCTTCTACCCAGAGGCTAGATAAGACTGTTGAACTGGAAGCAGAATGCGGCGACATATTGTTTCAATTAAGAGGCCAAGCAGACACAGATAATAAGAGGTGGTGTGTTGCAGCAAGCGAAGAAGGAGACATTGGGGCCGAATAAAAAAAAAGTGATATTTGTGGTGACATGACGAACAAGGCAAGATGGCTGGTTTTCGAACCACCTAGCCAAGCCATGTATCATATTTAGTCTTTTGCACTATTTAAAAAAGTGGCTGACAAAAAATTTTTTTTGGAATCTAGTAGACACACTGGCTACTGGATCAACAAGTTAATTTCCCACCCTGGTGTTGCTGCTCAGTCGACTTTTCCTGGATAAATAAAGGTTCAAAAATGTTCCAGCAATTAACCCCAGCTTGACTCCAGGGTGAGTCAATCAGTTGTGTTTCCATAGGACACACACACACACACACATGCGGTGGTCAGAGAAGACAGGTGAAAATAAACAGCCACGTCGGTGCTTATTTTTCCTGCTGCAGGCACGTAAATGAGTGCGGCCTTGTCCTCTTCCTCAGCTTCTTCACAGAGGAATAAAACAATAACAAAACAGGCTCAGGAATCCCAAATATGCGCTGCAGAAAGGGAATGTCGGCGGTCACCGAGGCAACAGTCAGACAGCTTGTCCGATGGTTTCTGATGGTGTTTTCTCTGCCTCCCATCTGCTCTGCATGTCAGATGTAGCGCCTCAACACCTGGGTAGATGATAGGGATTGTGGGATATAAGGGCCAAGCGTGCTGGAAACGATATGAAACCATAGCTCATGCCCATTCATGTAGAACGACCTTACAATACAGAGTCATAGTATTCTATTCTAATTGGTACACAACTGATTTTCTTTTGGCTTCTGCTTCTCAACATATTACTACTACTGGGTCGTCTAAGTAATCATCTTTACCTTAGAGGGGGGAAGCACAGGGTATATGCTAGAGAAACCCATCGCAAAAACAAGTGCACTGGAATGTTAACTATTTATCTCACTTCTCTTTTGTGGGAAAGCTTACTTCTCTTCAGGACACCGGCCTGGATGTGGGCAATCATTTTGTGGTCTTGTGGTTTTCCTGGATTCTCTATGAATACGCCGGCACTGCCATTTAAAAAAGCCATGAGGTGATCCCGGTGCGAGCAAGTTCGGTTTGTTTTGGTCTTTGCTCTGTCTCTAATACCTGGTTACCGGCAGACGTGACTTTGTTGTTCCGTGTCGTGGCTCCAGAGTACAAGGGGAGGAGTGATCCACCGTTGTAACAAGGAGGTCTCCATGTAATCAAAGGGCGTCGCTTCTAGCCGCAGAGTGGAGAGGCAGGAAGGACTGGGCCAGGCCCTCTACCAGCCTGGTTAATCCTCCCATCAATGCCGACAATAGGCTGTGGGCCCGCCGTGCCACCGTCCCTTACATCATCACTATATGGCCAAGAGGGGAGGAGAGAGCCACACGGTAACCAAAGAAACACATCAAAGACCAAGGGTGAGAATGAATAGGGTTGCCTCTGTCAAAGGATATAATATGTCCCATACATAATGGTGTGGAAAAATACAGAGTTGTTACTGGGGAATGGAGATGGGAGTGAAATATGATTCGGAGTTTCAGAGTTTTGCTCACCAGGCTGCATCAGGATCTGGTCTTTGGGCTTAGATAGCAGAAACAATGCATGCCGTGCGTTGTATCACCATAACATAGCAGCCTGCGATAAAGTCATGTGAAACGTTGTGGAGAAAATAAATCTCCTCCGGTCCCGCCCTTGATAATAACGTGTGAACCGCAGAGGGTGTGTTTATGAGAATGTGTGTGTGTGTGTGTGTGTGTGTGTGTGGTGAGGCTTTTTATCACTGCAGGGTCTTTGCATGAATGGTTAGGTGCTGGCTTCAAAAAGATAGAGAGAGCATTTTTTTTTTTTATATATCTAGAACCTTGTGTGTGTAAGGGAGGAGAAGTGAGCTGGAGGAGTTGCAGGTTACAATCCAACTACAATCCATCTGGGGATTAGTAACCGACACCGCTCCTCCATTAGTACCAATACAAACCACCATATGCATCTCATATCTGCGAAGCGCCGAGCCAGCGTCAGAAGCCCAAACCTCCCACAGAACCTGTGAAAAGCTGCCAGCCGACATCAGAGAGGAGCCCCGCTGGGCAATCACACACGACGGAAAATATGTCCAAGATAAAGGCTCGGCGAATTAAAAAGGAAATAAAAGGGTAAGGGATGGAGGGATAAGCGACTTGTGAAGGAGCAACATGAAAGCGCTAGTTTTGCAGCAGGAAACAGGAGTGCGGAGGTCTGGCAGAGTTTAAAGTAAAAATTGGCGACATTTTCATATAAATAAATGTCTTGTTTTGCTATAATTTGTCACCGATTGATATAGCACAATAGTGATTCAACCTGCAGCTTTTACATTTGCTGTTCTAAACACCCTGTGTCTGGTAGGTCTTTCCTGGGAAAAATCCTCTGGCACAGAGGAAGTGATGTGTTTTACATTTCCATTGTTTGGAATAAATAGAAGAAGAACTGGCTAGTTATCATGATAGCCACCACGGCTGAACAGACAAAGAAAAGAGCGACACCTACAGAAACTCAAACTTCATCAACAGAAAAAACCCATACTGTTTGATTGACAGGTGATCTTTGGGAAGAGCAGTGCAGAAACACCACAGCAATGAGCGCTGAGCACCAAAGATGGAGACAAATGTTTTAAAATTGGTTTTCACGGATTACCACTTTAACACACAGAACAATCTGACTTGACACAGGAATGACACCTGACTCAACAGTTAGTCTCTCCCAAACCATATCCATCAAACCAACAGGACCTCAATATATTTGATGTAGTTCCACTGATTACATTTTTGCTGTGTAGCTGACATTTTGTTTCTGGTCTGTGTTTTATGTCTTAAGTCTAACAGTGTAGAGGAAGTGGGTATTTTGTTGGACTCCAACCTTCTAAATCACTTCATATGGAAACTAAGCAAGGTTAGAAGTAAAAAATTACATTTACTCTTGTTACTGTAATTAAGTAGCTGTGTACTGTACTTGCACTTATTTGTAGTTTTTGAAGTCAGTAATTTTACTTTTAAGTAGGCTACGTTTTAACTGAAGTATTGTAAGCTACTTAGCTACATTTTAAATTGTATCCGTTACAAAGTACAATGTTGTAGTCAGTCATTACATCACTAATGTCAACCTACTTGAACATTAAATACTTGTATTTATACAGTATTACTGCTTTGAGTTAGCTAGTTTTAGCTAGTTTGCTAGCCCTGCCAGTTAATTGGGTAGCTAGTAGTAAAAGAAGCATCAATGTAGAAATGTTACTGAATAATGTGGATAGACATTTTCAGTTTATTTTTATATCACAGATGGAATGACACAAATTTCAGAATCTTATTTTCAAAATGCTCAACAGTCTATAAAAATGTGCAATATCATGTTCTCTGTCTCTCATGCGTTTTACATTGCATGAGAAGATCATATGAACCTCTTAAGTTGTCGAGAAGCAAAAAGGCCTGACATCAAAGGTCTGCTATTTCACCACCCAGGAATCTCTGCGCCAATCCACCACAAGGATACCAACCACACTGGAATTTTAAGTGGCTTTAACCAGTGTTTGTCTGTCGGTGGTGGGGGGAGTGGAAGCCAGCCCTCTTTGTTTCCTGGATAGGGTGATGGTGATTGTAAAGTCCTGTCAACAGCATCCTTGGATGGAGAGGCAGCACCCCCAGCCCCTATCTGCTATCTGACCAGTTGAAGACCGACTGTCCCCTCTTGCAGAACTAAAGACCAAAGCACAATACTCCACCCCCACCCTCATGCAAGAACTACATAGTTTTTACACATGAAATAAAAGGATGAATGCTGATCTTTTGAATAATTAAAGGTACAACAATAGCTAAATTGGGGGGGGGGGGGTTAATAGGGTTTTTGATCAGTACCAATGGTTCAGGGATTACTTGGCCAGGTGCTGAGGTTTCTGGCTTTCAAAACTCACTTTCTGGCCCGTACTCTGTTTTGGAACAAAAACTTCCCAGGGTTAGGGTTAGGGTTAACCCTAACCCTAACCCGTTTCAAAACTCCCCCTACTGGCATTTTCAACTGCTCAATGACGGACAACCAGCGTCACAACCTGTGGTCACAACACATTTTAGCTACGAAGGCTAAAACTTCTCATTCTCAAGCCAAAATATGCCAAGGCAGTATTACTATTCCTGTATTTAGCATGGTGATATATTACCTCTTTACTAGACGTTTCTGTTGGATTTCTGCTCTGATTACCTAACTTACTCCTCTCCACTGGGGAAAAGTGACTTTATTATTTGTGTCAATTACAGGCCACCTTAAGCTCAGACCTGTTGACATTGTCACAATTCCTACTGGCTGCCAGTAGAAGGTGATAAAATTCATAAATTACTTAATGCCCCTTTAAGAAGCTGAAACTACTTTTTATTTCTCATTTGCATCTTTTCTCTTGTGTAACCTGGACTATGTAATCAATTTCCAAAGGACTAGATTTACAGTGCAGGGCTAATGTGCCATGCAGCAGTTCATAGGGCAATCATGAAAAAGAGGTTTTTCAACCTGTAAGGTCACAAGGACTTATTGTTCAATTATCCAATATATCAGACGTTGGGTGAAACCATTCAGAATTTGTCTACTTATGGTCTACTTATGATCTCAACTTGTTCAGAGTGGAAAGTTTTAGAAGCGAGTCTTGGACTAGGCCAGAGAGACCATTTACCTCAATAAAGCATTCCTCAGCCATGTGGAAATATACATTAATGATGGCAATAGCAGGACAACAGCTCCACATCTGGGTCCCAGAATGCCTTTTCATTACTGGCATGTCAATCACTTGCCAATGGCGCCCTCTAGTGGTGTTTCTGGGGAACAGTGGTCACCACAGATGACCAGTAAGAAGTAAATTATCCATTGAGATCTCTTAATTCAGACAGCCAACTCAAAATTTTGCAGTCTGGGAGTGGTGGTTGGGTTTCATCATCTATGCCAGGAGAGTGTTGATGCATGGATACCTACCTGAATAAGACAATTTATAAGAAACATTTTGATTTTGTTTGGATTAAACAATAGTTTTATAGCCATGTTCTTATCTCCACCACAACATTTAGATCTGTATATGGATCAAAATGGTCACATCCATACACTGTTGAAAATTCATAATTCTGTCAGGTGGATAAACCATGATCTCCAGTTGGTGATCATCATCAGGCAAACAACCACCAATAGAAACAAAAATGCTTTAAGAAAAAATTAAATTGTGCTTTTTCCCCTTAAAAGACCATATCCTTGTACCTTACATGAGTTGGACACTACTAAGTAAGTACTATGAATTTACCTGTAAGATTAGACTAATATGTTGTTTTGCCGATCAAAAAAAGAACACATTTCCGTAATAATAGTCCATGACTATTGTTGTAAACATTTGGAAGGAGCTAGTGACCAGAAACAGACCAAACAGAATAAAGGTACATGACAAATAACATACATCTGATTTTAATCCAGTGGAAAACCAAACACACAAGTGTCAACTCCTTGTCATATAAGATGTGCACTACGCTACTTTTGAAATTAAAATTCTACTGTATTTGTGGTCTTGTTAATAAATTATTCATTAAGCAAAAATAGAGGCAAATACCTTCATAAACGTTTCCCATATCTCAATAGACAAGCTTGTAATGCCTCATTACATATAATCTCTTTGTATTTCTCAGAGTCCTTGAGATTCCCTTCTCCAACAGCTTCTGTCTTTCACTGCAGGTAGACAACACTTTATCACATTAAGATTTTCACTTACGGTTCTCTGGTCCCACAAACTCCTGGTTGTTGGTACATTTACTCCATGAAAATATATACAGAGTTATAATTAACCCAAGCATGCACTTAACAATCAGTGGAATGTATGCACAATGCTTCATTCGATCACAAAATTTAACTTCTGAGATGATACACACACTGGTGTAACTACCTGTATCTTGTAATGCAAGTACCCAGTATCTTATGTCAGGATTATACACTATTAACAGATGTAATGTGAGGTAATGCAGTAATACTTAAAGGGGCACCTCACCAAAAAAAAATCCTAATCCCAATTTTATTATGTGCAATATCATACGTAACTAAACACAAGCATTATTAGACAAATTCGATTTGAAAAGCGATTAATTATCTTAAAGGATAACGCTGGTGTTTTTTAATGCATTTCTTACCGTCAACAAATCCTATGAAAATAACAAAATCAGCAATGATTTTGTTTTGCCAGCAAGTCTCATCCATGTAGCCGGTGCCCAATGAAGCCATGTCCCAGCAGCCACAGAACTCCATTGTATTAACAAAACGATTAAAAACACGTCAAAGAGCCATGCCGTTGCTCTGGCAGCATATTTCACCATCATGATGCACCAGGCCAGCCGACTTTTTCCTCAAACAACTTAATAAGCCAACTGTAAACACGTTTGCGATCTCAGAAAAGTAGTTCCGTAGCACTGAAAATAGTCCCCGGCGTAATGAAGAATTTGTTCCCATTTGAATTTGATTTGGTAATAACTACAATAGCCTGACTTTTTCATGGTAACAGTTAGCGATTTTTAAAATTGAAACTACGTCTTTGTGAGCTGTATTTAAAGGTTTTTAGCTTACAAATGGAGCCAATGACTTCCGGGATGAAGGCTAAAAACGGTACGTGGGAAGTCAGAAAGTAATGGGAGTAGAGCAAACGCATTGTTGATTTTGTTATTTTCATAGGATTTGTTGACTATAAGAAATGCATTAAAAAATACCAGCGTTATCCTTTAAGCCTCACAGAGGCTTTTTAAGTTACTAAGCCGTTTTATAATATGCTTCGTAAATTGTAGTTTTAAGAATTCAAAAGTTCAGTTCTAGGTGAAATGCCCCTTTAAAAAAATGCACAATCACCCAAAACAACAGAAACAATCAGTATAGCTACCCATAAAGATGTCATTCAGCAAGCACACAAATGGCATTTGTTTTTTTTTTGCAAAATTCTTCTGCAAACTTTGATTTTGGCAAAAATTCTGAACAACAAAACTCACATAAACACAATTTTAGTTAGGAAACATAAAGCACAGGGTAATCTTAGGGTAGTTTTCAGTGGGTTTGGGATGATTGACAATAACCTGTAGTACAGCAGTTTGAACGCCAGCCGCCTTTAGTTCTTCTTCATGGAGTCGAGGAGGCGCAGCAGGTGCAGGAAGAGGTTGACGATGTCCAGGTAGAGGTTGATGGAGGCCAGGACGTGCTCCTCGGGGGAAAGCTGGTGCATCAGGAGGTGGGTGTCGTAGATGATGAAGCCGCAGAACACCAGAGCGCCAGCTCCGGCCAGAACCAGCTCTGTGGTGTCGCTGTTGAAGAAGATCTGCAAAGACAAGGGGTGACCACCCATAAGGGAAGTGTAGCTAAATGAGAAAACAAAGGTCTTGGGACCACTTGTATTTAACAGCAGTTAAATACAAAAATCAGTCAGATGAGGCATTTACTGTCCATTTTAAAGGATGTAAATATTACCAGAGGAAGTGATGTGCATGACAATCAGTTTTGGCAAGGGAAAGAGAAATCGGACTTCAATGTGTATAAAAGAGACCCGTTTTAATGCCAGGTGTAAATGTAATCCAGCTAAATCAGATCTAGACACAATCTGGACACGAGTCGCATGTTAATGACAGATGGAAAGGCGGCTAAACTCACCCTCATGAAACTCGCAATGATCAAGATCCACAGGCAGGCAAACAATCTGTAAGGCACAAAACTTTAAAATCAGCCTCACTAGTATCCAAAAACACAAATGTGCAAAAACTGGTAAAAAAATAAATAAATAAATAAAAACTATAAAGCACAACAAGACTCACCCTGCTCCCAATTTGCTGAAGTCTCTCTTGGACTGGAAGGTGTAGGCCGTCAGTCCAACAAACACAGCACAGGTCAGGAAGAAGGCCTGAAGTATTGTGGAGTATTCATAGAAGGTCACTGTGGGGAGAAAAAACAGTGGAATCAGCACGGTCTGCCAACAGGGGCTCAAAAGACTGGAATCTGGGTTTTCAGAATGACTGGCAAGCAACTCACAAGCTGTCGCCACAGAAATCGCCTCCAGCAACGTCTGTGAAACAACAAACAACTAGTTAGTAGCATTCATACAGAAGCTTAAACAATACATTCACAAGCCAGTTTATCTAAAAGTTACAGTCATTAACCAGCTAATCTATTCACTAGCCACCTATTGTCGATGTTACATTCACCAGCCAGCTAATCTAAAGGTTACATTCCCTAACATACTCCCTTAGATGAGCTCTGTGTGTGTTTGTATGATGAAAGAGATGTGGATAGACAGAACAGCTAACTACTCAACAGACTGGAAACACTCAGAGAATGAAAGCCTTACAAATGTGACCAGCAGGTAGAGGTTGACTGGGTGCTGGTGTCTGTAGATGGCCAAGGCCAGCAGCAGAGCCAGAGAGCCCAGGGCTGAAACCAAAACCACTGCAGGACTGAGGAAGAAACCAGGCCACAGTCAGACAACATGACCAACACAAGCTTTATGGATCCAATACTGATATTTCAGCTAAGACAGGGGGAGGGAATACGACCTGCAAAAGTGTAATGCTGCTTTCACGGAAAAACACGCAACTGCAATTTTGGTGTTTGTTATTTTCTTACTTAAATTGAAAGTCTACATAGTAATTTATGTGCTGCATGACATTGAGATAAGGCTTGATGAAACTAATATTTCTAGTATTGTGCCAGCGCAACAAAATGTTTTTTCTTGGTATAGGGGTGCTTGTCAAAAAGTCTCAATAACATGAAGAAGCAGTAGTATTAGGAAACAGCAAAGAACAATAGGCAACTAACAAATTCGATGCTAGTAAGTAAAAATGGACCAAACACTATAGCAGCTCATTTCACTATTAGTTCCTCCTCTCTGGTTGAAGGTGCATTAATCAGTTGAATAAGCTACTGTAGTGTTTGGTTGAAGTGAAACTGGCAGACTCTTAGGTCACGGTGGGTGGGACATGGCTGAGAGACTCAGCTTTAGAGAGCGATACGGTCAGAGCTCTGCATGACATCTAGCCATTCATATCTGTGTTACATGATAACCATACTGGCCTTACCTGGCATGAACAAAATCCCTGATGGTGTGAGAGAACATGAAGAGGGCGGAGGTGGCTGTGGTCAGGATGATCTGCAGACTCAGGAGGCTGTACACCTTCCGCAGGAAATCTGGTTGAGGAAAGACAGTGGTGGAGAGAGCATCACATTAGCTAACATTGCTAACAATGCTATCAGTTTGCATTAGTTATGTTTGAACCAGTGCAACAACTAGTTATGTTTGAACCAGTGTAAACAGCTGGCTATGCTATAGGTAGTGCTAACAGTTAGTTGTGTCTGAACCAGTGCTAACCGCTAGTTATGTTTAAACCAGTAGTAACAGTTAACTACAGTTAACATATACGTTTGAAACAGTATGAACAGCTACTCCGTTATGTTTAAACCAATGTCCACAGCTTGGTTTGAAAACCAATGCTGGCAGTTAAGAGTTAAACCAGTGCTAGTAACGTTTGAACCAGTGCTAAAAGCCAGTTAGTTATGTTTAAAATAATACTAACAGCTACTTATGTTTGAACCAATAGTAAGCTAATTAGGTTAGCCATGTTTGAACCAGGTTTGAAGTAGTGCTAACAGCTAACTACCTAACTATTATGTTTAAACCAGTGCTAACACCTAGTTAGGTTGAGACAAATGCTAACAGCTACAGTAACAGTGGCTATGTTTAAACCAGTGCTTAACAGCTAACGTTAGTCGTGCTTCAACCAGTGCTAACAGTTAGGCTTAGCCTTAGTTATGTTTAAAAATGCTAACAGCTAACGTTAGCTATCAGGTTATATTTATACCAGTGTTTGGCCTAGCTAGCGTTGATGTCAACACTACAATCCAAACGTCAAGCTAGAAACCTGACTTACCCATCCGGATCTGGACGCTGGCTGTAGCAACATTTGTGCCATAGTTAAAGTCATCTTCAATAGAAGACCTGGGGTATTTTTCACTACTCATCGTATTAAATAAATGTAGATTAGAATAACGACTGGTATTTTCGTCTGTTTCGCAGCTGTTTCCGTATTCGTCAATCGTCACATGGGTAGATTACAGCTGGTTGATGATAGTCCAGTCAGTCCGGACTTTCACCCACTCACGCTCTTCAACGTTTCCACAACCTACGATTGCTTAAGTATTGGAGATTTTTTATTAAGTATTTGGGGGAAAAAATACACAAATGAAATGCCACTAATTTACACTAAGACACAAAGTGCATTTTACTACTAGTGTAATTCGGCAAAACACCACACGAAAAGACCTGTCTTTCAATCAGCTAAACGCAGCAGGTGAATTTCATTGAAATTGACTTTATATACATAGTATGTATCAGCTTTAAAAGTCTGCCAATCACCACTTTTATGTGTGTTTTTAGAGCAACATAAGGCAACATTAGGCAACTAACAGAGATTCACAGAGGACAAATAGATGGTACTAGAATTAGGCTAAAGGAGCCTCCGTCACAAAAACTGCAACAATGTGTCAAGGGGAACAGTGTGGAAAATCAGTTTGGAGAAACACAAAGGAAGCCTTCAACCCACAATGTCTGTTGCCAACTATTAAAGAGTAAATCAACACTAAATCACATAGGACAGAAAATGACTGCTGAATTGCTCTCTATGGGTTGAAACTTTCAAGAATGTTGCACTTGTGGCCATGTCAAAGCAGGTGTTTTCCATCAGCTGTCAAAGGCAAAATACCTGCTTTGACATCAATGATTGCGGTGTGACCAGAAGTGCAACATTCTTTCAACCCATTGCCATCTGCTATTGGCTGAGCTTTGATGCCAGATGATGTCACCACCTGTTGTAATAATATATGACAACACCCGGAATCAAAGATCAGCCAATTGCATATGGCAATTTCAGTAGCATGCTTTTTGCTTTACACAGATTTGGGGTTCTGTAATGGTATGGCACCATCTACTGGGTGTCAGTAGGTCTGATGATTGTTCTGCATGGTGGTATAACAACCAAGGAATATGAATCCATTTTACAGGACCAGGAGCACCCTAGGGTGCAAACGCTGTTCCCTCATGATGTCCCCATATTCCAAAATAATAATGTCCCCATACTGCTAGTTTCATGAAGTCACACTCCTTCCATGGCCTCCCCAGTCAGCAGATCTAAGCATCATTAAACCTTTATGGGAGCTAGTTTTCCACCTCTTTTATTCCTCAAAGCATTAGAGGCCTTCTTTCTTGAAGAAAGCTCCAATATCCTACTACATACAGTTCAGGATGCAGTATGACAGCAGGACAAGGAGGACTGAATGGTGGCCCTACTTATCAGATACTTTATCTTCATATATTGTGTGTTCCCCTTATTTTATCCACTCCCTGTGTGTATATATTGTATATTGTAGTAGACTAATTGTCACTATGTCCAAATGGATGAGGAGGACTTGTTCCAGCTTGTATTTCTTTCAGCCACTAATGTTGTCTCTCTACTAGAAAAAATCATATTGACAGCATCAACATTCTTATGGATGTCCAAATTTGATCTTGTGTAGTTAATATCTTGTCTATCTTGCAGTCATCAGGTATTGCTCCATGTTGTTCCCAAAGGTGGTTTGGTTTAGTTTGGTTTGGACGTTTTTCTGGAGCTGGTGACTGTGGGTTTTCAGGGAGTTTCCGTAAACCTTTCCTCCCCATAATAACAAACCAAACCTGTCCAGTCATATTTTACCTGGTAACAGTGTAATGGACGTTTCTGATTGGCTGTTGTGATGAAAATCCTGCTGTAGGGGCGGTCCTACAGCTTTGTATAATACTGCCCCGCTGTACTTTCACTTTACTTTAGTCTTTCAGACAGAGCGGACACACCAATTTCTGTGTCATTTGATATTCTCTAACAGCAACAAGGACTTCGATTAAACATGAACGTTGTCTTGTGTCTCGCGGCCCTGGCAGCCGTCTTCTGTGCTGTGGAATCCAAAACCTGTAAGTAATATTGATCAAAAAGCTGTTAAATTTGTTCGACCTGTATCTGCTGTAACTGAATTTTTTTAATTTTTTTTTTGGATAATTTATAATTTCATTGAAGAAACCAGCTTTCTCTCTGGTAAACAATATACATAAATGCTACAGATAAACTACTTTGTGTATCATTTTACCACAGATTAATTCAATTTCCTTGATGCATATAGAAGACAAGGCAGGGACTTTTGAGTTATAAAACTGTAATCGGCTGGTTGTTAACCTGGTAAGAGGGCGTCAGAAAGTAGTGCAACAGTTAAAATATTTAAAAACCTGTTTTAGGTTTTGAAATATGAATATCTTTTGTCCTTTCTGTTTTTATATGGTGGGATTCCCCTCCAAAATCTAGTTTCGATTTCCAGTAAAAGCTGCTTTGCTCTGGCAGTGCCCTCCACTGGCCACTTCATATAAGACATACAGATACTGATGACTTTTTTCACAGTAGATACATCATGAAAATATCTTTTTCATTTTTGGTTTGATTTAATTTTCCCCTTTCTTTCAGCGCCACCCAAGGTCCAGGTGTACAGCCGTAACCCAGGAGAGTTCGGGAAGGAAAACACCCTGATCTGCCATGTGACCAACTTCCACCCTCCAGACATCACCATCCGCCTGCTGAAGAACGGAGAGGAGTTGTCCAGGGCCGATCAGACCGACCTGGCCTTCAAACAGGACTGGCACTTCCACCTGACCAAGAACGCGGCCTTCACCCCCCAGAGTGGAGACAAGTACAGCTGCAGGGTCACCCACGGGCAAAAATCCAATGATTATGCTTGGGGTGAGTTATGACTGTCTTGCATGTGTTTAAGATAAAACCTCATTGATCCCTGTGGGGAAATTAGGTCCTTGCAGCAGCAAAAGTAATAGAATTCAGAAGGGGAAAATGATATAAGCATACGATAAAATATAAAGTAACCAATAAACAGTAGAAACAATAAGAATAATAAAAATAATACAACAATAAAAAAAAAGCACAAACTAAAATAGAAATAAGTGAGGGTTTATGTAAATAGCGTATGCTGCCAACAGTTTCAACACTTAGAGAATGTGTTGAAATATGTTTAGGAAAAACAATGCAGCAAATGGATGTTAAATTTGTGCAGTATATGTAAGTGAATATAAATATATAGTGTAAAAAAAAAAAGTAAATATGAATCAATATGAAATAGTGTAACCTTTATGGAAGTAAAATGTCATTATTATGTACAAAATATAAGTATAACAAAGTGTGAAAACCCAAGAAGCAGATATGTTAATTTAAAGTCAAATACACAAACGCAAATGTGCGTCATATTCACATTAACAAATCTATAGAAGGCCAGATATGTGCAGAAAGTGTCTAGATGTGTCGACTAGCATTACAACAAACAAACAAAAAAGTCCCTTAAGTATATTGACTTTACAAATGCAGATGACGCAGAATAATCCAAACATGTTGCAACAAATAGGCTTCTGCTTTGCCTCATTTGCATTGCTTTGTCTTGTTTTACAGACTCAGACATGTAACTGTCAGGAGAGGGGCAGCCAGGTGAGTTCACCCATTCACTTTATTGCTCTCAGTGACAGTATTCAAGATAAAAAGCTCAAAGTCTGTCAGTGTTTATATAATGCGGTATGATAATATGATGTCATTCTCTCTTTCCAGGGTGTCATTGCATCTTTTGATCTCAACTACTGCGGTGTCAAATTGACAGACATCTTCAATGAATTTACAGCATCCCGATTTCACCCGCACTTTCTCTTTTTTTGACAGTATATCAGTTTAGGAGACGCTTCATTTTCCATTACCTTTTTTATATGCCAGATTACCGGGACTGCAGACACCCAGTTTTGTTGTTTGTAAATTAACAATGTGCTGCTTAATGTTATTTCCCACTTAACCAAATTATGCTGTTTATTGATGAACATTTTATGGCCAAAGGCCTATTTAGGTTAAATAGGGATTTGGTTCTGTGTAGTTTGCAAACTGTTCTTTTTTTCCTTTAATTGCCTTAAACTGTTATTTTCTGCCTAAAGCAGAAGCATAAAAGTTGGAGTAAAAAGTAAATTTTAATTGGCCAAATTTGACACTCCAGTGCTTAATAGTCTGATTCATAATGTGTGAACTGGGTGTTCTTTCTTTTGGAAGTGTGTTTTTCTCTGATTGAAAGTATTGATGTTTTCTACTGAATAAATGTCTCTTCAAAAATTGATTGCGGATGCTTTTCATTCTTTTAATACATACCTCTCTATACAATCCATAGTTTCATGAGATGAATATATCTTATATAATTATATTATGGAGTGAAAAATCTTTGGTCCCATATAATAATGACTCGCCTCACATTTAGTTGTATTGATGACTTGACTGAAAGCATGGGCAACAAATTTCATATAAGACAATTTGTTTAGGCTAAAACCAACCCCCCTGGATGCACAGTGAATTATTTATTTTTTTTCTAAACAACCGCAAAACCCATACCCCATACCCTAAATATTCCCACCAAGCCCACCCTTCCTCTAGGACCCCCCCCCCACCCCCCCCCACCCCCCCCAAAAAAAGTACATTAACATGAATGGTGACATACGGAATGAGGGCCTATGTGTAGGCTACATGTTGGTGTTCTGTTGTGCAAAATCAGAGCAAAAGAAGGCCACTACAGATCAAAATGTGTCTACAGGTAATATTTGTAGTGTGTTAAATAGGATAGAAAAGGTTGCCATTTTTGGAACAAGTTATCTGAAGATCAGAGAAAACTTCATATTTTAAAGTATTAAAATGGACATTACATCCTTAGCCATAGAGACAGAAGGAGGTGGAGATTAGGAGATTTCCATGCCAACAAAATGCTGGGAAGTGGGAATCCTGGGAAGTGTGAGGTGGCACAGTCTAATTTGGAAATAGAGTCTCTGAAATGTTTATGCCCATACGAGCCCGCAGAGAGAGAAGGTAGACTTATTTGAAAATAATTAAAAAAAGATACATGCGAGACTGCATTCATATAGTGCTCGTATAGAATTATCGAGAATAAAATACTTAATAAAGCCAACGGTTTATTTCCATTGTGGTCCTCTAGGGGAGGGAGGAAGAGGGGGGACAAGGTGACAGATCGACAAGTCAGGTAAGATCCATCGGTAAGATAAGGCGGGATAAAAAGACACTATCGCTGCCTGACGCCATCTTGGACGCCAGGTGTAGGCTATCTTTGTTTTGCAACAACAACTTGAAATAATCCCTATATAGCCTGCTCATAATGTGAAGGTGAAGTCAATAGCGGAGGTTATAATACTTTATTTTTACGAATAGGGGACAATGAGGAAGCAGACACAAATTTAAAATGGCGCCTAAATGTTTTATATTTCACTTTCATATTTTAATAACAAAATATGTCATCTTGTCGCCTATGTGTAGCCTATGTTTTAAGCAACAACGAAAAGTATTAGCCAAATTACAATAGGCCTACTTTTTAGTTGTCTTATTTAAAAGCCGAACTAGGGACTAGGGTTGGAAATACATCTTTTATATTTCAACTGTGGAGTGTAGGCCTATGTTTATTTCACTGTCCCTATCAAATAAACTACAAAATAAATAAATTATAATGATCATTATCATAATCATAATCATTGATACACCGGGTTATATGAGGTAATAGCAGAACTAAACTGGTGAAGATCTCTAATAATGAAACTGCGCAACAAGGACCAACATGTCAGAGTAAATTCTCCCTAGCAACAATTCCTGTTGATTTTTCTGTTGGTGGAATTCGGGGGGAGGCGTGGCCTTATCCGCATGGATGTACTTTCGTTTTCCAGCGGAAGGCAGTTTTGTCGTCTCTCTTGCCCTTCTGAGAACTTTTAACATCTTTACGTCTATTTCGAAGTCGATTGAAGGCGAAATAATGAATACGTTTATCTTATCCGTTCTCTTCTGCATCCTTGGGACTTTAATGGCCAAAGAATGTAAGTAGCCTACAGTACCTACTTATACTTGACAACAAAAAGGCCGCTGTTTGATCACACTGTAGGCCCACGGAACTCGATCTGAGAAGATTTTGTCATAAGGAACTGAATCTTAGAAGATTTGTTGTTAAATTATTTGGTACAGAATTATTTAAGTGTCTAACTTTATACGTCATGTAAGGAGATGACAACGCAGGGGGGTAGAGAAATTTGTGATTCACTCTGAGTGATTTATATATTTCCTATTGTGGAAATATGTAAAGAGTAGGCTACATTAAGCCATTATTCGTTTTGTTCGGGACCCCTTGATTCCTCCTCAAGAACCCCTATGGTTCCCTGGATCCCACTTTGGGTACCATTGCCCAGAAATAGTACAATCGTTTTTTCATTAATTTCAGCTGATAGTAATAATACACTATGACCAGTCTGGTTAATAATGTTGAAGCATAGGATAATGTGGAAAAGTAATAATAAGTAATAATGATAAAAAATAATTCCTGTACAGCCTGATCATAATGTTAAGTATCAAAGGTTAGCTCAATCTTGTTTTTCTGTTTCCTGCGTCAGCAAACGTAGCTCCGCCCCAGGTCCAGGTGTACAGCCGCAACCCAGGAGACTTCAAGAAGGAAAACACCCTGATCTGCCATGTCACCAACTTCCACCCTCCAGACATCACTATCAATCTCCTGAAGAATGGAATGGAAATCCCCAACGCCTATCAGACCGACCTGGCCTTCGGGGAGAACTGGCACTACCACCTGACCAAGAGCGTGGCCTTCATCCCTCAGAGTGGTGAGAAGTTCACCTGCAAGGTCACCCACATGGGAAACCCCATGTTTTACAGCTGGGGTAAGTCTCTCTCACTCATTCTCTCTCTCTCTTACACACCCACACACTCATTCTAAGTCCATTACATTTTCGCCTACTTCTAAGATGGGAAGTCGTAAATACAGCATTCATGTCCGAGCCCAATACTTCAGTTGTAAAGTTTTTTCAAATGAAAGAAAAATAATTTTATATATATATATATGTAAAATTGAAAAAATGAGTCCAAAATCTCAATTTTGCGTTAATCTGCAGGGTAAAGAGTTTTGAATACTGCACTCATTTTTCTGTTCTTTCTTTTTCAACATTCATTTTGTAAATTGACTTCTGCGGTGCTGGAGAACAACATGCATTCTGAATATTGCACAATTTTTTCTATTTCTCAATTTTCAATTTGAATAAACTGATAAGTGTTATGCGGGCCATTGTACATCCACATACCCCTTTTCAACATACATTTTCTAGATTGTTGTTGAAATTTTTATCAACATGCATTCCTTTGCTCCCTGCAGAGCCAGATATGTAATTCTTCAGTGTGCCTTGCTGCAGGTGTGTATAATTTATTCATTTTGAATGTCATTTTAGTTTAGTAAACACATATTTTTCTAACTGTCCAAGTGATTGTACAGGTGATAAAAAAACCCATTCTGCTTTGATAACCCCAGGTCCTGTCAGTCTCAGGAAAATATCATTTAAGTCCGCCATCTAATAGTGATGGTGTCTTTGGGTCACTTGCAATGCCAGCAAGTGGCAGGAAAGGTTGAAGATGGAGAAGATTGAAGATGGTTGAAGATTTGATTCAGGCAATTGTTGTACTTCAGTTTGGTGATGGATTTTTGTATCAAAGATTCAAAATGGTAGTGTACTCACCCTTTTCCATTGATTATTGGAAACCTAAATGTGTGTTTGCATTCCTTTATGTTGCTCATACTTAATCTTGAAAGGCTAAGTAGACTTCATGCAGTTGAACTGTCCAGTGTGGAATGTAGAATGTGGTTTGTTAATCTTTCATTTTAAATGTAAAATTAAAATCACATCCTTATAAATTGTCCTTTAAGAATCTTATGCTCATTTCTCTTTTAAATTAGGATCTAGAAAGCATTTAGCCTCTTGTTTACCTGCAATGCCAGTGTTGTTCCAGAAGATGGCACTAGCAGATAGCAGAACTCTTGGATATTATGCATGGCTTTGTAATAGAATTCTTTTTCACTTAAAAGTTGAATTTATTTGAAAATAAATGTTTATCACAATATGTTTGTCATTCTCGAAGATACTACTCCTATCAGGATGAAAGTACTCCACCATAGGATGTACATGTATTTGTATTTATTGGGGTTTACATTGCCACTTAAGGCTCCTCATCCTCTTCCTCAGAAGCAAACTGGGCAATCGCTAACTTTCTTGTCAGTTTTTATTTTTGACAATGTCATCCCAGTTGTTACTTCAGGATCTTGCAAGTTGTTAAACTTTGTGTTTCAAGAAAGTGAAAGAAACATGAAAAACATTATCTTTGTTTTTTTATTATTTTTTATCATTATCTGGTCAGATAAGATGCTTTTTTTCTCATGCTCAACAACCAGCCAAGGTAGCGTGAGGTGGTTAGTTTGGAGGAGACAACCAAACCACTGAAAATAACACACTAAAACAGAGGTGTCAAGTCTTCACCATGTAAACAAGCCTGTAGACTTCTTGTAGTGTTCACCACCCATAGAAATCTTGACCACATATCATGCAGCAAGAAGCAGCTGTTTGAAGACCAGATCTGATGCAATGCCTTCCTCCTTGAGGTTATACAAAACAGACAGATGTGAAAAAGACACTTAAAAGTTTGATTTTGATGTTAAAATCCTCTTCGAACATCTCAGAAACAAAAACCTCCATGACCAACTACACTGTTTGTCGTAGTGTCAAGCACTGATCTCCATGACACCTGGGGTCTCTAGCATGCCAAGACCAGATTTCAAAATAAGAGTGATCAAACATGTTTTGAAGAAGTCATGCTTTGAATTCTCTCTTTCCACCACACTCTCCCAGTCCCAGATTGCCAAATTTAAGAATTTCACTGATGATGCTTCATAGACTTCATAGAATTTTTTTTGCCGAAATTGGCAAAGATTTTTGCCTGTTTGTCATCATGGAGGCTTGTACCATATTGGAGCAGAAATTGTTGCGGAGTGTTTAAAGTAAATGTATAGTGTCATATTCTGTCTGATCTCATGTGATCTTTCCATGACAGTTCTAAAGGCTGGGAATTAAATGACGAGTTTATGCATAATTCCCACACCACTAGACATTTTGACATTAACTCAAGATGCAGAAATTGCGTGGATTGAAAAAAATGCCTCTAATACTGATTTGGACCTTTCTCATAATAATTCTTCACTGAAAGCAGAGCCTGGTTTGAACAACGTGCTGAAAGGGGGGGGGGGGGGGGGGGAGAACACAACTACATGCAAATCGGTGCTCAACATTTTCATTTTTTGCATTCCTCATTGGCATTGCTGTACATGAGAATGCTTTTCTCCACAGAAGACGTAGCCGTCTGCTAAACTTTAACTTTGAATCCGTTATTATGAAACCAAGTCAATATTGACAGCGTCATAGCGGCTTTAAGATACACAACAAGGTCACGTAGGTAAGAACGAACCTTCGTATAGTACGTGCCGTTTTCTCACATAGAGAAGTCACGCCAACTCCCAGCCAGCCAATTCAGTGGTCTATCCACGGACCATGGTCGCTAACACGGACCACTGGTTACTACCACTAGGGGCACGGAAGCTAGTGGTCGGTTGTGGTCCGGACCAGTCAGTGAGTGGTCTGTGGAGTGGTCTTTGTGGTCCTAATCCACCTTCTCCCTTCTCTCTCCTCCTTTGGCCGTGTTTGCAACACTTTTGTTGGCCGAATAAATGTCGGAAATCATAATCCTTTGTCTATTAAATATATTCTATTATCGATTATGCCTATAGGCTATTCTTATTGTTGCACTGTATTTTGCAGTTTGTGTGGTTATACTATCTATCTATCTATCTATCTATCTATCTATCTATCTATCTATGCATAGGATATGTGAGTAGCTATTTTATTTATTTCATATTTATTTCTAAATATGAGGTGAACCAGTGGCTCAAGGTGTGGTCCTTGTGGTCCAGACCAGTTGTTCAGCGGTCTGTGGAGTGGTCCTTGTGGTGCGTGGTGTGGTCCTTGTGGTCCAGCGGTGTGGTCCTTGTGGTCCGGACCAGTTGTTCAGTGGTCCGTGGAGTGTGAGTGCAGGTGAGTCACTTTCATTTCGTGTGGTATTTTGAAGAGTCTTAATAATAGCTATAAGTTTATACTGGTCGGTGACACAGTGTGGGCTAATGACGGACCACTTTGTTACTACGACGGGCTGTCGTTGGGGTTGCGCAATACATGTAACATTATTTATGATAGTGTAGGGGAAATTATGCAGAAAAATACCGCCGCACACTCTTAACTCTGATGCATATGTACTCGTATTCAATAAAAATTTGCTACAACCCCCTCTCCAAATCTGGCAATTCAATACTTCTATGTTCTTTGGTCAACATAAACACCTCGCAGAATCAAGGGCGGATATTTCATTTCACTGTTGGGGGGGACAATAAACAGAAAAATTTCTCAAGAGCAATTCCTGAAGGGGACACCAAATGTGCCGCCAAAAGTACTGTTGTATTAAATGTATATAGAGGTCCATTATGAAACATTTCCATAAGCACTTCATTCCTTTCTTATGAAGATTTTATCAAATTGCCTTTGATATTACTGGGGTCTTTCTACTTGGCATTTCGGTGCACTGAAAAATGATCGGATGTCTGTTTTTCTTTTCTCTGCCATTTTAACTGACCTGGCTGGCTGACAAATAGACACACACACACACACACACACACACAGCATGCAGGTTATTTACAGTAGTAGGTGAGATGCAACACCCATTAACTGAACTAATATATGCCTAATTAGATTTAGTTTTCCCGAAAAAGCAGATCTCTAATGTTTTGCTGTCAATGTGTAAAAGTCCAGAACGCTATGAAGCCTGCCAGAAACTTACTTCAGGGTCTATTTTAAGAATTAAGTCATAATTTATTTCCAAAATTATAAACAAAATTACATAGTGGCAGCCATTTTACATGCAGTAAGAAAAAAATAATATACTTAGAACTTAATTACGTAGGGTAAGTTAATCTTAAATAGCCTATTATATTATAGAAATATTACTGTTACCACCTACAAAAGATAATTTTGGTATGAAAACCCGCATTTTAATTTAACCAAGTATCCTGTATCATAAATACATGTCAGGCATTTGTAACAAACCAAACCGCTTGAAAATCGGTGGAAAATTCAGTGAGTTATGATGATTTTAATTGTGGATAGACCTCCTGCCTCCATACACATACATGCATTAGGAGACGCGGCTGCCCCGTACCAACACGTTGACACACAAGATTCAACCGCGAGGTAATGGAACAAAATGTAGTCTGGTTACAATTGTGAATGTGTTTTATTCTATTGAGTGGTAGAAGTAAAGAAAAATGTCTGACACATCCTTTGTTTTAAGTTAACCTTTGCGAAGCAGCTACTTACTGGAGGTCTGCCACCATTGACACACTCTCAGAGATCCTCCACAGACACTCGTACCGAGGGCTAATGTGTGTGTGTGGGGGTTCGGGGAGGCAGGTAGGCAGTGGACCAAACCACTGTGAGGCATATGAGAGGGGGGAGGGGGGGGCGCAATCTTTAGAAACTTAAAAACGCATTGTTTTGTGTCTATAATTAGCACAAGTGCTTTCAATGCACATTATTATATTATTTAAAATTATATAGTTATGTTTACAATGATATATTGAGGGGGACAACTCTCTGTTTTTCCCAGGAAGGGGGGGTCCGGACCCCCCTGTCCCCCCCGTAATTTCCGCCCATGCGCAGAATATGTTATAGCCTATGATCTTTTACATGTTTAATCCATAGACTGTAAATCTCCAGTTCAGCATACATACCTAATCCACCAAGCAGCATTTATTTCTGTAAATAAAATTGCTTACTGGTTCGCCTCCAATCACCCTCCACCAAAATACACTCTGGGCGCGCGAGCGTGAAGGTAGTTGAAATTTTATTTTAAGAAAAGTGCTGCTTGGTGGATCATCTTTATGCCGAATTTACCAGAAGACCCTAGCGGTTCATAAAACGTGTTAAGTCGTGCTCTAACAGGTGTGTACGTTTGCTGATGAGCAAAGCAATATTACATTTCCATATCTTTTATGGAGTTAGGCGACGTGGTTAACGTTCTGTCCATACAATAGAGGGACGTTTCCCTTCATTCATATCTTGAGGCTAAAAAGGGAGAAGACCGAAGATGACATATTGTCGGAACTCGTTTGGAGAGGTAAAAGCAGGATGTTTTGGTGCCATGTGGTCATCACAGTCAGTGACTAACCTACTGACTGTTCCATTGTGGTTTTAGTCGTCATGTAGCCTATGTGCACGGGCGGGGGGAGTTTCCAGAGTTGAGCAACACTGTAGTAGCCTACAGGCTGTAGTAAGGCTCGCCGCTGCTCTGTCGATGAACACTGCCGTTATGGACTCCTCTACATTCCTCTACGATGTCCCTCCGTTTATCATTGAAAAGTTTTGTAAAATCATGGATAGTGGAGATGACAGGTTCGGATGGCGTGGACTAGGTGAGTAAAAAACAACTTTGGTCATGGTTACTGACTTTGGTTGAGTCGAGTTTGATAGAGATATCAGTCGATGCCAACCACATCCGTGGGTTGTCTGTAGATAAGAATCTATAGGCTGCTTTTACTACACTTTGAAAAGGACTAAACACAGCATTAATGATAATAGAGTAGATTTTTTCAACACAGCATATAACATTATACAGTATACTATATTTGAGTTACTTTTCAACACATGTTAATGACAACACAGGCACGTCAGAGTCTAATGTGTTTATGCACTGAATGTACAACATATTAGGGACACTTACTCTTTTCCTGAAGTACACTGATGAGCTGAATCCAGGTAAAAGCCATTATCCCTTATGGATTTCCCTTATTAAATATACTCCAAATCTACTCCAAGCACAAAGGATGTAGATAAAGTGAAGCAGATGATAGAGGAGATAGAGGAGGATTTCCAATATTGCAGACGATTGAGACGTGGATTGTGCAAAAGGGCCTCCAACTCAATATCATGAAGATGTCCCTAATATTTTGTACAGTCAGTGTATATCCTACTGTCTTTTCTCTATTAACCTGTGAATCTATATCCTACTACATCTAATGTCTTTTCTATTAACCTGTGAATCTATATCCTACTATATCTACTGTCTTTTCGCTATTAACCAGTGAATCTGTAGCCTACTATATCTAATGTCTTTTCTATTAACCTGTGAATCTATATACTATATCTAATGTCTCTCCTCCTCTCCAGCCACCCGCATCGCCCCCAGCTGGTCGGAGGTGCGTCTGTCGGAGCGTTTGGAGGCGGCAGGCCGGAGTCCCACAAGGGAGCTGTTATGGTCCTGGGCCCAGCAGAACCCAAGGGTGCAGGACCTGCTCGGGGTGCTGCGGGACATGGGTCATCACAGGGCGCTGCAGCTTTTCCTGTCTGAAGGTCAATTAACCAATAAACTTCAAGATCAGTTTACATAAAGTTACACTTGGTGCAGTTTGCACTCGCTTCATGGGCGTCAGTTGGGTACGCCCCTGACTTGCTTCCTCTTTTTGTGGTGCATGTCTGACGTCAACAAACTGTGTTGATGCAGTTATCAGACTATATAGTTGCCATAATTTCTGCACATTGAATGCTCATGAAAGACTTGGGCAATGTTTGTATTTCAGAGTCACCTTTGGCCTCCAGTGATGAATTGCCAAAGTTCACCGGACAGATCTCACCAGCTGAAGTGCACAAGGTATAATAAAAACAGTTTGGTCACTTTATTAATGTGTTGAGTGCTCAAACGGGAGGCAGGCTGCATGACCTTTGACCAATAAGATTAAATGAAAATGATGTCTGCATTTTCTCTGATAAGAAACTCCACCCAGATGAGAGTCCTTCAAGTCAAGCATTAAGTCCTGGTAAGTTGTCACATTTTCTCACCATGGGTCTCAAAAACTGAAAAGCACTGAAATGGAATAATTCACATGTCATACGTTGTAGATGCTACACACACTGATGATCAGTAAAGAGGTATTTCACTAGAATCTCCCCTTTGACCATGGTTTAGCCAAGTGTTTAAGTTTCACTTCACTTCACATGCTGGGTTTTGAGGATGTGTGAATTAGTATGAATGAACAAGTGTGGGTGCCTACTGATCTGCCTGTGTATTCCAGTTAACATCGCTGTCCTGACAATGGGAGGAAAACAGCCACCTAAGATCACTTTCCAAGACATTGTAGAAGGAACCAGAGATTTTCATCATGAAATGAAAATCGCAGAGGGCCACTTCTCAGACTTATACAGAGCACAGACGGGAAATGAAACCTTTGCAGTGAAGCTATTTAAACAGGTATGCCTGGGAGGATTGCTAATTCTGGAATGGGGAAGTTAAGATACAGAAGTTGGTTAAAGGAATAGTTCAAAAATATCCCAAAAATTATCTACTCGCCCTCATGCCAGCTGAAACACAGGTGAAGTTTCTTTGCCCACATAACACACAGGGAGGTTGCCATACATCCAAGTCTTTTGAAGCCATACATGACTGGAAGATACCTATATTTACACCATTATTTAGTGCAAATCTTCACTATAGCCATTGTATTCGATCTACGCCACACAAACTGAAATAGCTCTGTTCCGAGTGATTTACAACATGGTCATTTATGGTAATTTTTGCCCTTTTTGGAACTCTAAAGAACTGACCCCACCGACTTCAATTGTTTTGGAGAAGGTTGCTATACAGTTGTGCTGACAACCTCCCAGTGTGTTATATGGACAAACAAACTTCATCTGTGCTTCAACTGGCATGAGGGGGAGTAGATAATGACAGAATTTAATTTTTTGGGTGAACTATTCCTTTAAGTAGAGGGAGACAACACTTGATTATTACTTTGTTGAATATTTAATTCTGATTGGCCAATGAACACATTTTGAGGACTGTTATCTCTGAATCACAGACTGCCATGAATGCTAGCTACAGATGTTTCCTTGGTTACAGTTCTGTTACAGTGTAACAATGGATGCTAGCTACAGATGTTTCTGTTACAGTTCTGCTACAGTGTATGGTAGCTACAAACATTTCTATGGTCACAATTCTGCTACAGTGCATCTATGGAAGCTAACTACAGATGTTGCTATGGGTACACTGCGGTACACGAAACAATTTTTTTGACGGAACCTTGCAAATTCCTTTAGCTTGAAATAAAATTTTAAATCAATATTTTGTGTCAAAGGATTAATGTCTTTGGTATGTAGCTATGCAAAATTGATTCACTGTATTGGGGCTTATTTTGCCATAATGACCGGCTCCCTGTACATTATCCCTTATTTGTCACGTGTTTGTTGTTCTCCAGGTAAATAAGGCCTCCTGGAAGAAGCTGTGGGATATGTTCAGAAAAGAGATGGAAGTCCATCATTTGTATGTATAATCCCTCTCTCCCAGAATGCCTATTCTATATTTATCTTGTAGTCTGTATCCAATTTTTAATGTGTTGTGGTGTGTTGCAGGTACCAGCATCCAAACATCTTAGACTTGTTGGGTTGTTTCTCTGATAAGGGCCACTACTGTCTGGTCTATCCCTACCTACCCAATGGATCCCTCTACCACAAACTACACCATCAGGTAGACTACTACAGCTGCCTTTTATCTGTCTGTTGATTAGAAAATGTGTTTTTGTCTGTGATATGTTATACCCAGCCTGGGCAGAATACATATATAATACATATTACATATCCTTGAGTATCCCAGACAAGTTTCTGTTAACACAGTGATAGAAAATTACCATTGAAGCAATTTCCCTGAAATCTTACATTTCTGGGTGATTCTGCGTTTTTTAGAATTCCATTGTTAAACATAAATTCTGCAATTCCATCTGTGTTTACGGCATCACGGAAATTATAAGGCCCTATAGTAGAAGAGCATGGTTGTACTGGGCAGCTTCTAGTGTCTCTAAAAGCAGTTTGTATATCCATTAAATGGCCTTTCTGGTGAATGGGCAAAAGATCCTCACTTGATATCAGTTCCACTTTCCCAGGGCTTTTAATTTGGACTGACCACATAGTTCAGTTATTTTCATCCATTTAGAAGTCCATCTAGCATGTCGTGTTGTTATTCTACAGGGTGGTGAGCCTCCTCTGTCCTGGCCGGAGCGTCTCAGCATCATCAAGGGTACTGCAAAGGCCTTGCATCACCTCCATGAAGCCCAGCCCAGCCCAGTCATCTGTGGCAACATCTCCAGGTACTACCCAGCAAAACACACAAAAGTACGGACAAAGCTCTTGTTGACTGAAGTGCTCAGCGTGACTACATTGCAAGGGCGCAGGGGTGCAGGACTGCATTAAAGGGGTAAATGGGACGGGCCTTGTCAACTCACTCGTAGCCGTGGATACCACCGATGCAAAATCTGAAACAGGAAGCAGTCAGCTAACGTACATAGAAAAAGCATAGACCATCACTTCCATCACAGGGATAGAACAATGCCGCCTGATCAGAAAGACAAACACACTGATCTCTTTTGAGTTAAATTGTCACGTCCAGAGTTGGTTTTGTGGTTGAGACTGAAACACCTAGCAATATATTACTATCAAGTATCTAATGAGTAGGGCCAGCCTTTAGGCCTTGTCCTGCAGTCATACTGCATCCTGAACTGAGATAGTGGAGCTTTCTTCAAGAAGGAAAACCTCCAGTGCTTTGAGGGATAAAGGAGGTAGAAATCCAAACCAACCAAAAAGAGTGAAAGATGACTGATCAGACCAGATTACTTTTTTCCATTGCTCAGGGCTAGAAGTTTTGTGCTCCTTACACTGCGTTATGCATCTTTGAGACAAGTGGTTTCTGAATGTAAGCCCTGCCATAAATACTAGCTTTGTGAAGCTTAGTACAGTTTGTGTTGAGACTGTGTCAGAGGTGTCTGTGGTAATTTTTGACACTTAGTTTTGTGGTGTTTAGCTACTACCCTGTTATGTCTCTGTTGTTGCAGGGGACTTAAGAGGCAAGGTTCACAATAAAATAAGGAATGACAGGGACAGTTGATGGGAAAAACAGAAAGTGTCTAATGAAGGTTGCAGGGAAGTAGTGGGGATGGTTTAAAACTAAACTAAAGAAGACTCCTCCCTGTGGGAGTGCTCCAGTGTCTGCCTGCAGAGAGAGAGTGGTGAGCCTATATATTATATTTGTGGAGGCCCAGCTTGATCCAGGATGAAAAATAACTGACAAAGTGGAATTCGGTTCCAACATCTGTTACACAAGGGAGCATTTATTCTCCCTCATTCCCTTATTTTTCCTCCCTTCCACAAATTGTAGAAAATGCTTCCAGCATGAAGTGTATCCCAGAATCCACTGCTCTGCTCCGGTCGCTGAGTCCACACTGAATGTAACAGAACGATGGCTCATAGAAACTGTGCATATCCTATGTAAGCTGATTTGGCATTCCAGTTTTGATATAGTTTCTGCGTTGCAATTTTTCATAATGCTGCACCATTCAAATGTGGGCAGTTTTATGTATTTCAATAACCCAATATCCTCAAAAAGGCTTTATCTAATTTATATAGACCAAACAATTTTAGCTGCATTTTTTATTTGGTTACAAGGGGAGCGAAAGAAAATGCTCAGTGTTCCTCAATCTGTGTAATGCGCCAATGATGCGATGCAGGAGTCTTTATTTATGGTCTACAGGCAGCGCTGCATATCTCCAATATGTAAACTAAACTGAAAACATACGCTGCAACTATGGCAACAGTTGGCTGGTGGTGTGCAGAGCCATTGAGATAGAAAGAGTTGCGTCAACTCAATTCACCTCATCAGACTTCATCAGGCCAATTATTAACGATGATTGATTTCTGATTGGTAAATTAAATTACTATAGCTGTTTATGCCAGTATATGTGAAGATGTAAATGTACCATATTCTCCTCCTTGTTATGTTAATTGTATGTTAATGGGATAGAACATTCAGACTTGTAAATTACTTATTCTAGTCCTGTTAAGTCTTTGTCTAAGACTCTTACCATAGACTTAGTAACACCTGAGTAAGAGAGTACATTTTTTATGTACTCTATGTGCATTGATGCACCTCAATAGTTACATATGAGTCGCTGGTGCCTTCCTGTACGTCTAGGGCCTGTGCTTTAGAAACTTGAAATGAGGATGATTTTGTTGGTGTCAGTGGAATGTAGTTTAGGTCATAAACTGAATAGACCGCTCACAAGTAACTCAATGACAGCACACTGAACATCATTCACTGCCCCCTACTGCTGTCAGTTGTTACTGGATTCACAACACTTGAAGAGACTATCTTGATGGATTGATATTCAATTCATACCTTCTGGTGACGTTATCTGAAAATTAGGCTACATTAGGATGTGACACAGTGAATAGTGAATAATATCATTGACTAGTAAAGGCGCCAAGCCTTAATCACTCTAATCTTCTAATTTGAGGTAATTTCTACCATAATATGAAATAGTAAATATTACAGACATCTAACTTGTCAGTTTGCAATACTGTAAAACAGTTGTCATATTGTTTATTATACCCAAAGTCCCTGTTGTTAGCACTGTTCCCTATAGAAAACAATGGATTCAAACGGGAGCTACATGAACCACGTGACCGTCATGTGACGGTCCATCTTTCTGACCTTCCGTTGATGCAACTTTGTTGTTAGCGTGCCATGTCAACAGGAAGTAATGATAGAGGGAAGTGAGTCCTAGAGCTGTTGCTGCAATTCATATCCCCTCTCGACTACCTTCGTACTCATCCACATAAAAATCCAGATGTAAATGCACCCAAGATGCATTGGGGACGGATTCAAATCCGATTGCTTAAACCACCTCAGGAGGTTGTTTGACAGGCATTGTGGTTGCAAGTTTGCCAAGTGTAAATGGAAATGTTTCTCCAAGCCACATACATAATCTCTACTCCCCTCCCCCACCAAACACCGTCAGGCTGTACGTGAAAACCTCTACCATTGGTTGGATATGAATGAGACTCACGATACAAATGAAACCAAATGTTTACTGTCATTGTGGATGGAATTTGCATATTGCAAGGGAAAACACAGGGGGAGGGCAAACTGTTTTCTATCTGGCTGCTGAAGATGCACTTTTGATGCAAGGCATAAATGGGCTAACTGTTCCCCTCTGCTGATGCAGTTTGTCTTTGTTTCGCATATGTTGTCATGGTTCTTTAGTGTTCCTCTTTACACATTAAAGGAATAGTTCATTCAAAAATGAAAATTCAGTCATTATCTACTCACCCCCATATGAATCGAAACTCTGGTAAAGTTTGTTAGTCCATAAAACAGTCCCGGAGCTTTCCAGCACAAAGTCGTTGCAGCATTCTCCAAAAAAACGTAAGTCGTTAGGGACCTATCTTTAGAGCTCCAAAAAGAGCAGAAAATATCCATAAAACTACTCCATACTCGCTGTTTTATGGACTAACAAATGTTACCAGAGTTTTGATTCATATGGGGGTGAGTAGATAATGACTAAATTTTCATTTTGCATGGAGGTGAGTAGATAATGACTGAATTAAAATTTTTGAGTAAACTATTCCTTTAAATCATTTCACAGTTTTTTTGACTGATGTTCAATGTCTGAGATCTTTTGGTTGCCTCATGTTGCTATGAAACCGCACGTATAAAAGCAGTCATACCTCTTCTTTTTTTTATAAAGATTTTTTTTTGTTGGCATTTTCCCTTTATTACACCGTTCAAAGTAGAGAGAGACAGGAAAGATTGAGAGAGAGAGAGGGGGATGACATGCGCTAAGGCCCCCGGGCTGGACCCAAACTCAGGATGCCGCGGCCACATGGCACATGCCCCAAACCACCGAGCCACAAACTGACATTCAACTTAATGTGACTGGCCTATGTGGCTGCCTTTGTGATTGTGATTTAGTTACTCCAAAGTAAAAGTCGACCTCTTGTACATCAGCCTCTTTTACATCCCTATCCAGCCAGAACCTTCACCCCTGTGTCTCCTCTGGTTTGTGTCCCGCTCAGCCTTCCTGCTGTCTCAAAGAAAAAAATATCCCTTTCTTTTTTTTTGTTTTAAGTAAATGTTCACTGGGCATCCTGGAGGCTCAGTTTTCAGCAATACCCTAGGTTCAAATCTGTCCTGAGACCTCTGTTACATATCATCCCTTTCTCTCATCTTCCCTGTCTCCCTACTGTCAAGTACAAAAAAAATCCCCAAATGAGTCTCTACGGCTTCTTTGCACAGTGCTAACATACTCCTGGATGAGGGCCTACAGCCGAAGCTGTCTGACTTTGGTTTGGCTCGTCTCCGGCCTCATTCAGCCAATCAGAGCTGTACCATCACCCTGGATACGAGCTCCCACAGCAACCTGGGATACCTACCCGAGGAGTACATCCGAGATGGCAAGCTGTCCTTTAGCCTGGATGTTTACAGCTTTGGAATGGTGATTTGAAATAAGTTAATATGACTTTAGATGAAACTTTATAGATCCCTGTGGGGAAATTGGGTTGATGCAGCAGCAAATATTAATAGGATACAGCAGGGAAAAGAAAATATGCAAAAAGAGTAGAAAATGAGCAATAAGAGCAATAAAAACAATAAAAATTAACAAAAGCAATACAAAGGGAATATAGCGTATTTATATAAGCATATGCTGCTGACAAGTCCAACACATTAAGTAGACTGTGTGAGTAAGAAATATGGGAAAGACTACGGATAACTTACATGTATGGGTTCACTTACTGTTACTGTATGTACAGATGTTACTAATAGGCTTGATTGCTTGTATGGATATATGTAGAGTACTATGTATGAAATATATGCTGTATATATAAATATGCATAATATGCAAATATGTATTAACATCAGTGTTTCCCATATAATTGTACAGGCGTTATTTTTGGCATTAGGCCAAAAAAAAATTTGTTTTTAATGCCAAAAATAACGCCAAATATCCATTCATTCGGAAATCAATAATCATTTGCATTTGGGAGCCTCTGTGCGGCGCTGTTCCGAAACGTGAGTCAACCTCTCGTTGCCTGGGAAACTCTTGACGCGATGCAAGTGCTGAAGTGCCGTGAAGCGCCGGGAAGCGCAGCCAGCGCAAAATTAACCGGGAAGCGCAGCCGGTTTCCTTTCGGCGCCCATGTTAACCGATTTGACCGTTCAGACTGGCGGGGAGCTCCGCGGCCGGCTCACGATCTGGAGCGCCAGTTTCGGCGTCTGGTCTATTTTCTCCGCGTGTCGCGGTGCGCATTTCACAGGAAAATACCATAGAAAACACTATAGATGGTCATATCTCCATTATATCACCACAGAAGCACAAATATATTAAATGATCAACTTACCAGGGTCTTCACTGTTGTTGCTGATGAATCCATCTGCACTAATGCAAGTTTTAAATGCAACACATTGTAGGATGATGGTCTCTCTGGTTTTGAATTATCACTTGCCTTTTGAAAATTGCGTCTGTTATTGAATTACCACAAAAGTAAACAAGGATATATGTTTAGGTTTGTTTATTTAATTTATTTAGGCCTATGCCATTATTTAGAGGGAGAGAGAGAGAGCGATCTATGTCCCCTAGGCTTTCCTAATTATTGCCTGATCACAAGTCACAACTCTTACTGAGAAAACAAACAAAATGAAAAAAATTCTAGGGGAAACACTGAACATAATACTATAAAAATATGAATAGAACAATTTGAGAGAAAACATTTTCACACTTTTTTCATTCCCATTAATTACATTTTGTTTGCTCACAGCTTATAATGGAAATAGTCACAGGACGCAAAGTTATAGAGGAGACACCTAAACATACATTGCTGGTGAGTCATCAATGCTACACACGATAATACTGTAGTTGAAACGATAACCTCATGTTATTTAATGTAGTATGATAAGATAAGATATCACTTTATTAACCCCGTTGGGGAAATTCGGGAAAAAGTACATACTTAACCACATGATCTCTCTCTTTGTCATATTTTGTCTATCTGTCTGTCTGTCTGTCTATCAGAGGGATGTGCTGGCTGCTGAGGTGGAGGATAGCGGCGGTGTGGATTCATGTCTGCGGTTTGTGGATGCAGTGGCTGGCCAGTGGCCAGCTGCTGGGGCCCTCAGCCTGCTGGGCCTGGCCATAGACAGCACCGCTAGCCGCCACCGCACAAGACCCAACATGAAGACCGTGAGTTAGCCTGGGAATAAACCTGTGAACTATTTCAGTACCAGCCCTGCTATATACTGCGGCCCATATTCATAAAATTCAGCAGTAGCAGCGTTGTGCAGCGCAAAATCTGTGGCATGGTAATTTTCCAAAGGCTATGAGGGAAGTGAATGCTGGACTGGCATAGTACCTAGGTCATAGAATCTTGGTTCGCTTCAGGGACTATGCTAGTCACTGTGTTGGGAGACAATACTAGAGTAGCTGCTGAGCCATGCAGATTGAGTCAAAAGTTCAAGATTGGACACCTTGCCATCTCTGAAGAGAGGAAATGGCTTTACTGAGCACTGCCGAGCTGAGACTATGAGGGGTAGCAACATTCACACGGTAAAACCTACCAAAGGTACCTGGAAACATCCAACTGGCAGCCACACAGATGTCAGACAGAGATACTCCCCTTGTGGAGTGTGCCACCACTGAGGAGGGTAGGGCCAGTCCAGCTGAGCCATGCTAGTGTGATGGCAGCAACAATCCAATGTGATAGTCGTTGTTTTGAGAGAGGCTGAGAATTCTTCCGAAAAACATACAAACAGCTGAACAGCATGGCGTATTGGCTGTGTTCTCCCAACATACGCCTCCAGGGATCTCACAAGGTATAGAGGAGGAGGGGGTGAAAGCTGTTAGCATCAGTTCCCTGTTCACATGGCTAGAGGGTAAAACCTTAGGCAGAAGTGAAGGGTTAGGCCTGAGCCAGTGATGTTTCAGCCATCTTGGGGCTGTAAGAGCTGATGGCAGGCCTCCCAGACATTGTCCAGGACTGCTGGGATCAGGGGAAAAAGCAGGAAGGCGTATAGTCTTGTTCTTAGCCACTTGTGTGCTAGTGCATCCAGACCGAATGGCCGAATGGTAGACCACTAGGGGGGCAATGAGTGTTCTGCCTGGATGAGAAAAAGTCCACCTGGGCTTCTCCAAATATCTCCCAGCGCAGGGATGTGACCTCCATTCTCCCTCCAGTGGGTCGTCCCTGGAGAGCATATCCGCCGCAATGTTCAGGACTCCTGGGACATGCACAGCTCGCAGAGAGGCTAGATTCCTCTCTGACCATAGCAGAAGAATGTATGTTATCATGTGGAGGCAGTGTGAGCCCAAGCCCCCTTGGTGGTTTATATAGCACACTCTGAAGTGCTAACTGGACTGCTCTGAATTCCAGCATGTTTATATGACACCTGGCCCAGGTGGGATCCCACGTCCTTCTGGCTGGGCACTGTGTCTAGGCAAACTCCCTGAGACAGTCCACGTTCCTCCAGATTTTGAGTGCACTTATATGCTCCTGGGACACAGACAGAAGGCAATGTCTGTGTTCCTTGGGGTTTAGACCATGGGCATTGAACCACGTTTGAAGTGGTCTCAAATGTAGCAGACCTAACGGGACTAACAGTAAGGCTGCTAAGAGGAGACCCATCAAACGTTGACATATGAGCGCTGTTTTTGTCTTGAATGAAATGGCTGATGTGACACCTTACCTTCTGAGCACGCTCCTCTGTAAGTTGTGCTTTCATCAGGAAGGAGTCAATACGCATGCCCACAAAGGTCACTACCTGGGAGGGAACCAGCTGACTTTTCTGAGGATTTAGTGTGAGGCCTAGCTCCTGTATGTGTTTCAGGAGAAGGACTGTATCTGTTGCAGCCCAATATGGTGAGGCACATAGAAGCCAGTCATCATACTATAAAGCAAGGAATCTCTGTCTGTATGTATGTCCTTCGCATATCTCGAGAACCGTTCGTCCGATCTACTTCACACTTGGCGGGTGTATTGCTGGGGACCCAAGGACGTGCAGTGTCGGATTGGACACGCGACATGTTCAATCTTAATAAACTTTGAATAAACAAGCGAACAGCGCTCTGTGCAGCAGCGGGGCAGGGCGAACAGCGCTCTGTGCAGCAGCGGGGCTCAAAGCAAGCGACTGGAAGCGCAGTGTTGAGTGTGAAGTTGTTTGGATTAGCGGTTCTCGAGAAAGCAAGCAGCAATACCGGAGGCCAAGCAATCGGCCCGTTCCGAACAGGCATGTTTTGAACCCCTGGAGGATGTATTGTGGTGCGCCTAGGTACTTAAAGGTGGGAGGGGCACACCACACGTCAGAAAAGCAAAGAAAGACAAAGTTCTCGCCAGCAGAGCTCCATATATTAAAGGAATAGTTCACTCAAAAATTTGAATTCAGTCATTGTCTCCTCATGCCAGTACAAACTCAGATGAGTGTTTTTTCTTCATACAACTTACCAGGAGTTCATCAGGCTCACTGTCGGAGAAGCTTTCTTCCAAACAATTCCCGTAAATGGAGGTCAGTCCCTTAGGCTTCAAAAAGGGCAAAACATGTCCATAAATGTCCTCCATACAGCTTGTGCAGCATAATCCAAGTCTTCTGACGGCATGCGATCGTTTGTGATGAAATTTTATCAATTATTTAATGCAAATCGAGTCTTCCTCCATTGTATTCAGCTTCTGCGTTCCCAAACCTTACGAGACCATGCGGCCATGGAAGTCGAGCACTGTGGTACACACCCAGCGCGGCCTAGGTGGCCTCGTGAGGTTTGGGAACGCGGAAAATAGCCTGGAAACACTACAAACATTAATTACAGCCTCTCTCTGATACAATAAATCATAGAAAGCAAAGTGGTTCTGACAGTCTCTAAACACTGTTGCTCTGTGAAGAGGCCTTCGTAGAATCTGTTAATTCAATATTTCAGGCAGGTTTTCATACTATGCATTTCTAACTATTATTCGTCCCATTCATTTGAATGTGATGGTTTTTTTTCAAATCTAGTTTTGTAAATTATTTTTTTGCAATAAAGGTTAGTTTTGGTTTGTCTTGAAACTCTCAATTTTCCATTGTAAGCTGGAAACTCATCTCAGTTAGCACCATGCTCAGATGGTTCTACTTAATGGTGCTCTAAAGAACCCTTTAAGAACATATGAAATGTTCCAAACCAGCAGTATTAAAAGAGCTTTCTAAGAACCACACTGGGTTCTTTATTCTGATTTACCAGTTTTTTATTTTAAAATATCAGAGGATTATTTGAGTCATTACAGTTCCATACAGAACCATTACCTTCAAAGAATCCTGGAACAACCCTCCTTTTTCTGGGTGGAGCACTGCGCTGTTACATGATGGCTCTATGGTCGCAGGAAGTGCACTAAGATCTAGATGTTGTGCTCCTTATTTTTGGTTGCTTGTAATTTTTGTAGATCTCTGAATCGAACCTTATTCTACTATCATAGGAAATCACCCTGGAGAATAGATAAACGCCATCAATCTAAATTTAAAAAATCTCCCCAGGTACTGCAGGTATTAAGTCAGCTGCTTCCTCTGCCCAGCTGCCCACCTGGCGACCAACCCCACAGTCTGGATGATGGAGCCTTGCCCAGTGCCCGACCCCACAGTCTGGATGATGGAGCCCTGCCCAGCGCCCGACCTCACAGTCTACATGATGGAGCTCTGTCCAACGCCCGACCCCACAGTCTGGATGATGGAGCCTTGCCCAACACCCGGCCGAGCCTCTCACCCTCCATACCTGTAGAGGATGATGAGCAGTACAGCGCCCCTGTCCGTTCCCCCCCAACCCCTCCGGGCCAGGCAACGCCCTGCGAATGCAGCCAGTCGGAGGTGACCTTCCTGAGCAGCTCTGTGGATCCACAGGGTGAGGCAGCAGGAGTAGACCTGTACAGCAGCTGGCCTGTACAGTGCAGCTGCTCGGCCGAGGCAGACGGACAGACCTGTGAGGACTGCAGGGCTAACGGCTTCACCCCCAACCACACAGACACACTTCATAGTGAGTTTTCTTCAGATATGTAGCTTTAGAGAAGCATAATCTCTCTCTGTGTTTCCACATTAATTGTTCTGCATGATGACATCATCCTTCACCATCATTCACATGATTGTTGTTTGTTGATATCCCAAACACCACTGACCAGATGTTGATGAAACTTGCTACGTGCATCCAGCTATCCTTACAAATTACACTGATTGGCCTAATGGGGGCGCTATAATTGAAGGTCCAATTTTTAACTCAAACATAATATCTCAGACACCACTGGTCTGATTTAGCTAAAACTGGAGGGATGATACATTTTAGCACTGATTGGCCTGATGAAGGCGCTATTATTAAAGGTCAAAATTTCAAACTTTGAAAGGCTATAACTGCTATACCACCAGTCTGATCTTGGTAAAAGTTTGCCAAGATCAGACTGAACAAGATGATGCATCTTGTCATGGATTGGATACAGAGTTCATACTAATACTTCCCATGTGTTATGTGAAGACAAGTATTTTGACATGGAAATATTTGCAAAGTTTGCATTACTTAGGATAACTGGTTATGTATATCATGGTGATTATGGCGGGCACTGATTAGAATAATTGTCATGCACTCACATTGTTTATAATGCTTGTTCTGCTCTCATCACATGTATGAATGGGACTCAGCAGAAAGTGAACAGATCCACACCACAAGCTGTTGTTTCATTTGGAGTGTTTACTTGTAGTTGTAGAATTCTGTAAAACTGATACAAAATACATTTCACGTTTCACCCACTGTTCAAGTGTTTCAACATTAGCATTCACACATGGCTGGTAAGTATACACCTTTTCATGAACATCTACACTGATACCATAACTAAATAAAATGACTTCCTTTCACAGGAACGATTCAGGTAAGTAATTGTCTTCATTAGCCTAACAGGCGTTTGCAAACATTAACAAACAATGCATCACAAAGACGTGCAAAGTAGTCATACGGAACCGCGCGAACTAATTAGCATAACAAAGGCCAGACACCGTTAGCTAGATTAGCATGTACCTAACGAACTAATCCTGGCTAGACATTCCTTTGAGACATCATTACACTGTTTTACAGGTAAGTATCTACAACATTCACACAAAGAGTTTGCAACAGTTACTCACAGCTATAAGTTTCACTGAGGGCATGAAAGTAGGCAGAGCTGAGAACACCATGTCCTTTCATTAGCTTGTAACATTGGAACTAACACTAGACACGGAGACACTGCCAATATAAATACAAGTGTCCTTTCACAAGCCACCACCAGAGGGAGCCCGTTGCCCAGCATAGGGCAGAACACTCCCCGTCTGGTATAATGATTATTATGCCATTATCCCTCTTCTTTTGGAAGGAGTAGAACGACTTCTGAGGTAGGTCTCTGGAACACTTTAGGGTTTCCTTCTTTGATGATCTTGACTTCAACTTTACGTACTTTTCCATCTTTGCTTGGCATGGTCTCTGTGATGACCCCAAGAGGCCAATCATTTCTTTTGACTTGGGTGTCTTTCAGCAAGACGAGATCTCCAACTTGAAGATTGGGCTTGTTCTCTTGCCACTTCTTTTGCAGTTGTAGCGTAGAAAGGAACTCCTCCCTCCAACGCTTCCAGAAAGTATCCGCGAGGCTCTGCACCTGTCGTTCGTTATAGCCATTACCTCTGCCATCAGAGTGACCAGTACTTCATGTGTGAGACGGGAGGATCCGACATTCATGAGCATGGCATCCAGGATTCGACGTGCTATGCCGATCATCCTTTCCCACACTCCTCCCATGTGGGATGCGTGGGGAGGGTTGAAAGTCCAGGTGCATCCTTGATCTTGAAGGTAAGGTCTCAATTCTTTGTCGTTGGTTTATGTTCAGTTCTCTGCAGGCGCCAACAAAGTTGGTACCCCTGTCTGACCTGATGAGTTTGACTGGTCCTCTGGTTGAAAGGAACCGTCTCAAGGCATTGATAAAGCTTGAGGTTGACATTGTTTCTATCACCTCAATGTGGACAGCTCTCGTGTTAAGGCACGTGAAGAGCACTGCCCATCTTTTGCTTTCTGCAGAACCCCCTCTGGTTCGTCGGGTCGTGACATTCCATGGGCCAAAGACATCCAGGCCTATTTGGGTGAATGGTGGCCCTGGGGTGAGTCTGATGGCAAGTCTGACATTTTCTGTTCAGTTAACTTCCCTCGAATTTTTCGGCAGGTTATGCACTTATGGACGACACTGTAAATGGCTTTCTTGCCTCCGAGAATCCACAAGCCTGCTGAGTGTACTGCACCTTCCGTGAGGTGACGTCGCCCAAGTTATGTCAGCCACTGACATGTGACCCCCAACTCTAACTAAGGAGTCTTTGTCGAGAAGGGGATTCAGCTTCCTGAGTGGACTGCACCTTGGAATTTCTTCACCTTTCTTGAGATGCTTTATGTCTTCCCTGAAGACCTCTTGTTGCATACATTTGAGGATTGTTGTCTTCGCTTGTAGATTGACGTTGGTGTCATCTTTGTCTGCAGACTTGGAGAAGGTCTTGGCTGTGCGAATGAGCATTGCCATGGCTCGCGTGAGGGACTTCCAGCTAGAGAATCTTTTGAACCTGTGTGAACCCAGCTGGGCTTTTGTAGTTTAAGTTGCGAATGTCGCGACTAGTGGTCTTATTTCTATGTCTCTGTTTGGGTCCACGAGATCATAGGTCTTGACCCGTGTCTCCTCTGTGTTCTCAGTGTCTGTAAGAAAGGCTGGACCCGAAAACCAATTGGTGTGCTTCAGTTTTGCCACAGGTACAGGTCTGGATCCATGGTCTGCTGGGTTATGCTCAGTGCTGACGAAGTGCCACTGCTCTGGGTCTGTGGACTTTCTGATGCGTGCAACCCTGTTGGAGACGTAAACATGAAATCTCCGGGTTGTGTTGTGGATGTATCCCAACACGATCTTGCTGTCTGTGTAGAACTTTGTTGCTTGAAACTCAACGTCTGTTTCTTCCACAATTACATCAGCCATCTCTACTGCTAACACCGCTGCACAGAGTTCTAGGCGGGGGATTGTGTGAGCCGGTTTGGGAGCTAGCTTGGACTTTCCCATGATGAAACCTATGTGACACTGACCTTGTGCATCAACAGCATGCAGGTAGGCTACTGCTGCTATGGCCATATTGGATGCATCTGAGAAAACAGAGTTCTCTTCATTGGGTAGAGAGTAGAGAGACTGGGATGTATTGTCTGGGTATACACAGCTGCTCTAAGTCTTTCAGCGAATCCTTCCAAGTTCTCCACTCAACCTCCTTCTCTTGTGAAATGGGAGTATCCCACTCGATTAACAAAGGCTCTGCCTTGTGATGTTACAGGTGCTGCAAACCCTAACGGATCATACAGGCTGTTCACTGTAGAAAGAATGCCTCTCTTGGTGAACGGCTTCTCCTCAGGGAACACACAGAACGTGAAGCTGTCTTTTTCTAGGTTCCAGGTGAGCCCTAGGCTTCGCTGCAGTGGCAGCGGATCCACAGATAAGTTCAAGTCCTTAAGGTCTTTGGCCCGTTCTTCAGGAGAAAATGCTTTCATTACAGTGTTGCTGTTTGAAGCGATTTTGTGCAACTTGATGTGTGACTGTTCTAACATTTTCTTTGTTCTTTCCAGGAGGTCTACTGCTTCGTCGTCGCTGGGGACTGAGGTAAGTCCATCATCCATGTAGAAGTTCCTGAGAACAAACTGCTTGGCGTCTGTGCCGAACTCGTTCTCACCTTCTTGTGCAGCTTTTCTCAGAAGAACATCATTGAGTGAAATGCCTTCGTGCTTTGCACTAGAGTCGAAAACGACTCGTATCTGGTTTGGCTTCTGAGGGTGATAGACACCGAATATTGGTAAATACCAACGCTCCTGTTCCTTCTGCAGAGGTGGTGCTGGTTCGGCCTGGTCATTGTCGAACACCTTTTGCATAAATGCCAGGAACTGTTCTTTCATTGCTGGCTTTCTCTCCAAGGTGTGTCTTAGTGATGAGAGACGTTTCTCTGCTTGTTTTCGATTGTCGGGGAGGCGACATCTTGGCTGACGGAAGGGTAGAGGCGCCACCCACCGGTTTGTTTCGTCTTTGTAGACTTCTCTGTCCATAATTTCAAGGAAGCTTCTGTTGTCAATGGATGAGGCTTGCTTGTCGTCATCACGAGTTTGTTCAAACACCTTGCTCCCGAGGTTGTTCTTCTCATCAGCCGGGTCAGCGTTTCTTATCCAGCTCTGTGGACTTTGACATGTAATGCCGTTGTAGCTTTCTTTGATGTGGATTTGACTGGGGCAGGGCTTGAGATATGATGGGCGACCATTTTTCAGTATGTTGGTTTTGTGCACATTCACTGCTGTAGACCTGTGAGCTCCGTTTAAGCATACCTCTCCAACAACTACCCATCCTAGATCTAGACATTGTGCGTAAGGTGTGTTGTAAGGACCGTTACGCTGTTCTCTGACCTTGTGGAGTTGCAAGATGTCCCTTCCGAGTAACAGCAGAATGGCTGCGTTTGGATCGGGTGTCGGTATCTGGTTCATCAGAGGGTTGACGTGAGGATAATGCTGCACGATTTCTGGGGAGGGGATCTCTGCCCGGTCGTCAGGTATCATGTCGCATTCAATCAACGTTGGGAGGGGAAGGCATGTCTTGCCATCCAAAGATTCCACAATGTAGTTCTGTGCTCTTCTCCCTGCGGTCTCCATGATGCCTGAACAGGTCTTCAAGGTGTATGGAGTAGAACTGACATTGATGTCAAAGAGGTGGAAGAACTCTGTCCTTGCTAACGACTTGTTACTTTGATCGTCCAGTACTACGTATGTTTTGACTGCCTTTTCTCTGTGATACACCTTAGCTAGGCATATCTTGGAGCATGATCTGGGGGACATTGACTCACCACATATCTCCGTGCATTTTGAAGTGACTTCAGGTGTTGAGCTCCCCATGCTTTCACTCCTCTCCCCGCCGTGGTCTGCATGGGATGTGAAGTCTGCAGTTTTCAATGGAGCCGGCCCTGGGTGTAGTGCGGAGGGGTGTCTGCTGCTCTCACACTCATAGCAACGTACAGGTCTCTCACAGTCTTTGGCACGGTGTAGTGTTGAGGCACAGCATCTGAAACAGATGTTCTTGTCTTTAAGATAGGATTTGCGCTCTTCTAGCGGTTTGTTCCTAAATGTCCGACACTTCCTGAGAGGGTGTGGTTTGTTATGTAAAGGACACTCTTTGTCCGGGTCAGTTACTGTTCTCTTCGAGAAGGGAGCAGGGTTGGCCTCTGAATCAGTTTCTATGTCTGTCTTTCGTAGGGACACAGATGACTTGTAATTGTGCTTCACATGTCTCTCTGACTTAAAGCTCTCTGACTTAACTCCACCACTGAAACTGGGGTCGTTTCGCATTTTGGCTTGTTCACAGACGAATCTGGCAAACAGCGAGAATGGAGGATATGCTACTTGATAGTCCCTTTTGTACTTGGAGCCTTGTCTTATCCATTTTTCCTGCAAGCTGTGAGGTAGTTCTTCTGCTATGGGGTTAACTCCTCGTGCTGTATCTAGATAGGAGAGGCCAGGAAGATAGCCGCCGCTTTTAGTCGCCTCTAATTCTAGAAGTAAGTCTCCTAACTCTCTCAATTTGTGGTTGTCTCTGTTAGAGATTTTTGGAAAGCCCTCTATTTTCTTGATGAGTGCTCTTTCTATGACTTCAGGTGCTCCAAAGCACTCCTCAAGTCTCTGCCACATGAAGCTAACGCCAGCGGCTGGGTTGTGAACATGCAGTGATCTGATGCGTTTTGCCTGTTCGGATGACTCAGGTCCAAGCCATTTAATCATCAGGTCGAGCTCTTCCCTTGCTGTTAAGGCTAAGTCACTGGTAGCACTTACGAATGATGCCTTCCAGGCCCAGTAGTTCTCTAGCTGGTCGTCGAACTGGAGGAGACCAGACTCACCATATCGCGACGCAGTAAGTACCTTGCTAGGTCAGCTGTGTCTGATTTGTTGGGAGGGTAATGAATGGGCATAGACGTGGGGTGTGACTGCGCCTTTGGAGGCTGGGAATAGAGTCTGTAAGGCTCTTGTACCCTGTGTGTGTCTTATTGTTCCCTCTGTGGGTTTCCCCTGATGTCTGGGATATTGGCTGATGGTGGCAAGGGAGCTAAGAGGCTATGCACATGAGCAGCTGGGCTGCTAAGAGGTAAGTGGCTGAAGTTTTATTCACTTATTTCACCTTTTATTGAATTGTTGTTCATCCCGTGGTGAGTTACTGGAGGCTCGTCGTGAGGCGCTGCTTGTATCAGGATGTTGAGTGAATGTTCGTCTGGGTTTGATGTGTATTGCTGCACATATTCACGTGTACGCTGGGCTTTGTCAATAAGTGGTATTTCAACACCAGACCGACGACATGACCCTCCCTCACTTTCGGCGGCTGCCTCTAAGTATTTGGCTTCTGCCAGTGCTGCTGCAGCGTCCTTCTCAATTTTGAGGATACGCAAATCCGCTTCTAATGCTGCTTTTTTCTTAAGCATATCTGCCTCTTGTTCGGCTTGTTTCCTAAGCACATCTGCCTCTTGACGAGCAAAGGCCATCTGAGCAAGAGCTGCTTCGGCTCTGGCGTGTGCTTTCGTGGCTGCAGCGCTTACTGATGATTTTCTTGAGCTTACTGTTGATTTCTCTGAGTGCGTGCAGCATTCTGATCTGATTTCAAGATGTTCATCCGCCATGTTGTGCTTGATGCAGGTTACCTCTTACAGCTGGCTGTAACGCTGAACTGGTGTGTAGAGCTGTGCTCTCCTTGTTGTTGACCCTGGCATTGGATAGCTTTTTACTGTTCTGCTCTCATCACATGTATGAATGGGACTCAGCAGAAAGTGAACAGATCCACACCACAAGCTGTTGTTGAGTGTTTACTTGTAGTTGTAGAATTCTGAGTAATTGTCTTCATTAGCCTAACAGGCGTTTGCAAACATTAACAAACAATGCATCACAAAGACGTGCAAAGTAGTCATACGGAACCGCGCTAACTAATTAGCATAACAAAGGCCAGACCCCGTTAGCTAGATTAGCATGTACCTAAAGGCCCTGACACACGTCTGTGTCCCTAGTTTTTGCGGTGTGTCCTGCACCGTTGGCACTAGTCGGACCCCTGTCGGCGGCTTTTCGGCCGATTGAGTATGTTGAATCGGCGGCGGAGCCCGTCGGTGAGAGAGATCACTCTGATTGGTAGTTCGTGTTTTGCCTCTGGATGATTGGACTGATAAATTCCTTCAACATATGGAACTGAACAGGAAAGAGCCGAGCGAAATTTTTAAAATCGGAGGTTTCATTTATCTCCAGCCCCTTGAGTATACCCCCCGCTGGAGTATCCATGATTTCACCCATTTAGTGCGGTTTCTCCTTATTTTTCACCTCCGCCTCTTCCTTTCTTCTTCCACAACCAAAAGACCAAGGGCTGACAACGCCAGTGCCATTTGCAACTTCTTATCAGACATATGGTATGGAGAGTTTTTTCCCCTCACGCAGGCGCAGAACGTACGTGCTAGTTGGCCGTTGGCTGTAGTCTTTGCGGTGTGTTCAAGTGCAACTTTTTGGACCAGACACAGGCGACGTGAGGCGACGCAACAGTCTGCCTTCATCGCCGCTGGTTCTTTGATGTCGGTTTGGTGTGTCAGGGCCTTAACGAACTAATCCTGGCTAGACATTCCTTTGAGACATCATTACACTGTTTTACAGGTAAGTATCTACAACATTCACACAAAGAGTTTGCAAGTTACTCACAGCTATAAGTTTCGCTGAGGGCATGAAAGTAGGCAGAGCTGAGAACACCATGTCCTTTCATTAGCTTGTAACATTGGAACTAACACTAGACACGGAGACACTGCCAATATAAATACAAGTGTCCTTTCACAAGCCACCACCAGAGGGAGCCCGTTGCCCAGCATAGGGCAGAACATTGCTCTTATAATAATTGTTTAAAATAGTAATACTACTAAATAGTAGTACTAGGAATAGTGTTTCCTCAACAACTTCATGTAGGTAGTTTTGGTCTGTATATTATGTTAGCATGGTCAGTATAACTTGTATAACATTGTGTCAGCCTATTTCAAGTCATCACTTGTTGTGTTTTGTGTGTTTCAGCTGATATCAGTGTGGTAGAAAACCCAGCGAAGGAGAGACTGAGGACCAAGCTCAGTCTGTACAACAAAGGCCTGATCCAGACAGAGGAACTCTTCTCTATGACGGGATAGCAGCAGAGAGGAAGGACTGGTGAAACCAACGTCCTGTTCTACAACCCTGACATACTATATAAGAGAATACTGTGAGCTGTCAAGTGTCAGACAAATTGAGATGATAGCGGTCTGTGGATAGACTTATGACATGATAATCTAATTTTAGATTTGCTAATTTTCAAATGAGCTTTATCAATTATGTAAATGTTTTTTATTTTATTTATAATGTGTTTCACAATGCCACAGTGTTCTAGATAATCTCAGATATCTTACTAGCTTTCAAGTAAGCCTTAAGGCTTCAAGGCGTGAACAGAATATGCAGACATGTGGAAATGTATTCTGTTTAAGGGATAGATTCACATTTTGAATTGGATTATGTTATTTATCTTGCCAGTTACTGGAGTTTCATTTAAAATATGAATTGGAAACTTAACTTGAAGTGGGCATCACAGCGTTTCAGTGGTTATCACTGTAGCCAGAAAGGTTGTGGGTTTGATTCCCTGTCCTTTCTATGTGGAGTTTGCATGTTCTCCCTGTGTTCTCCTGGGTTTCCTTCCACAGTCCGGTGGATTGACTCTAAATTACCCATAGGTTTGAATGGGAGTGTCTATCTATCTGTGTTAGTTCTGTGATGGAGCCAGTGAGGCTGAATGCATGCTGGGATAAGCTCCAGTGAATGAATGAATAATTGAAGTGGCGCTCATAAGGCATTTTAAGTGCATAATAAGCACATTGTCAGTGCATGATTATTATAATCACAGCATGATATAGTGTACACAAGTTGCCAAAATTTAGGCAATTGAGTATTTTATGGGGCAACTGTATAGTTAATGACATGATATAACATTTTGCCTGATTATATTGTAAAATCTCTGCTTATGATGGGACTATAATCTGTTCATAATTCATCGCAACGCACTTGAAGTTAAGTACATCATACCAATACATCATTAGCTTCGTGCCACTATATGTGAAGATTTTAACAGACCTTCCCGCCAGTATTTGAACGCAACACACATTTGTGGATCGGAGGACGAATCTCTGCCTGAATCGTCTGAAAAATCTGAAAACCAATGCAACCGAATCCACGTGTCAGGTGATTTGTGATTGCAGATTTGACAACCTGTAAATAAATGCAAATAAAAAACAAAAACGTTTTTGATGTAAATATGCACATGAAGCACTAACAATGCCATTTTTATGATATTAATATATAACTTTGGAAAAATAAACTTACAACTTGGAACTATATATGTGGAATTGTTTGACATTTATTCAACTTGGGTGGTTCATGTGTTGGCATGACTGAAAACATGCTGCAGCTAGATGGAGTGTTGGGTTATATAGTGCTACATCTCCTCCGCTTTGACTGGGGCACTTGACAACACTATGTTTTATCCAGAGTGATAATGAGTCAGCAGGGAGAGCTTGGTGTCTGACTGTTAATACCCACAACACTGACTGTGGAGATTTGATCCTGAGATCTTCAATTCTGTGTACAAGTCTCTAACCTCTGGACCATCTGACCTCCTCTGACACTAGACTTCACCTGATCATTTCTTGTTAAATGAAATCCACCTTGTCAGCTGGTTGAAATAATATATTATTATATTAAGGCTGGCTAGACTGAAACCTCTGGACAGTACTACACTTTACAATTAGGATAGTTAGCGGACACTCTAAAGTTACTTTAAAAGACTGAGGAGTCTGGTGTCCTACTGAAGAATACATTGCTGTTACTGGCAATTGGACAAATTGAACTGGGGATCTTCTGGGTACAAGTCATGCTCTCTACTGGAACTGCCTCCCTGAAGTATGCAACCTGATAGACCCTTTTTGAATGAAATCCCATGTCAGCTGGTTGAAATAACAGCTCACTAATAAACACATAGAAGACACAAGGTGAGCACTGAAAAAATCAAAAGAAAGGGGTAATGTACCTGATCTTACTGTGCACATAATGATATTTTACATTCTGTTAGATTGTGAGTAACTCATGGTTCAGGTGCAAACTGATACTTAATCTCCAGCCCAACTATCCTTACATTTTGAGAATAATTCATTTTAACATCCCTTACACTGCATGGTAATCTGTTTCTGAAAATACCTAGCATTTCGTCTTTCCCACATATTTTCTTTTTGAGTCTCATCAGACATGTGCACCAATCTGTTCACAGCATGTCTCCCTTATGCCTTATTCCACATGGCTCCCAGCCCATATCACCATTAATGGCTAAAAATGATGGAACTTGTCTCAACTGTCGTTAAAAAAGAGACGCGAGACGCTATGGCTATTATTATGCGTGTGTGTGTGTGTGCGTGTGTGTGTGTGTGTCTGGGACAGATCAGAGAATCCTGTGAGAGACCGGCAGGGATCGGGAGGACGGGTGAAGTAGTGGGAGGGTGTGAAAGTGGGCAAAGTGAGAAGGTGGGAAGGAAGGAGGATGGATATCGAGAGGAACACGTTACATTTAAAGGCCGACGGTTGGCCAATGTCGGGCCGTCGGTAAGCGTCGGTGTCCCTAGTTTTTGCGGTCGGTGTCCCTAGTTTTTGCGGTCGGTGTCCCTAGTTTTTGCGGTCGGTGTCCCTAGTTTTTGCGTCAGCACAGGTCGGACCCTGTCAGCGGCTTTTCGGCCAATTGAGCATGTTGAATCGGCGTCGGAGCCCGTCGGTGAGAGAGATCACTCTGATTGATAGTTCGTTGTTTTGCCTCTGGATGATTGGACTGATAAAATCCTTCAACATGTGGAACTGAACAGGAAAGAGCCGAGCGAAATTTTTAAAATCGGAGGTTTCATTTATCTCCAGCTCTCGACACAGGTTCGGGAAAGCCCCTTGAGCCTGTCGCCGGAGTATCCATAATTTCACCCATTTAGTGCGGTTTCTCCTTATTTTTCGCCTCCGCCTCTTCCTTTCTTCTTCCACAACCAAAAGACCAAGGGCTGACAACACCAGTGCCATTTGCAACTTCTTATCAGACATATGGTTATTTCCCCTCACGCAGGCGCAGAACGTACGTGCTAGTTGGCCGTCGGGTGTAGTCTTTGCGGTGTGTTCAAGTGCAACTTTTTGGACCAGACGCAGGCGACGTGAGGCGACGCAACAGTCGGCCTTCGTCGCCGCTGGTTCTTTGACGTCGGTTTGGTGTGTCAGGGCCTTTACAGAACAGGCTGCATGTGTGAAAGGGGCTATCAAAAATGGTGACATGCCTCGACATGTCTGAGTAGGTCCTACAGTAGAGAAAAAAGAAAGTGTGAACGGGATGTGTGAGAGAGAAACAATAGCCGCCTCGACTGGACGGCCAACACCCCTGCAGCCCCAATTTGTGATTTAGACTGGTAAGACAGCTGAAGACCTTTAAAACATCAAAACACCACTCAAAAGCAACCAAGCAGTTGAGAATACACTGGAAATCTGAAGTGCATTGACCACCATGTATTTCATAGTTCCTGCTCTAATACACTGATGTCACTCCCCTCCACTCAGCTGAGCGTTAATGTGCGTGTGAAATTCATAATGAAAAGCAAAAATATATTAAAAGAGTATTGAAGAGAAAAGTCATAGTACGTAGTAGGCTACGTTTGGAGTGCCTGTTCCATGGCCTGTTCATGTTCCTGAGCGTCAGGGGGCGGAGATGTCCAGTTACTCCAATCCACATCCATGCTGTAGACTCGCTACAAGACACACCCCCACCGACTACGTCAGTACAAGAAACGACCCCAACAGCTACGTCAGTACAAGAAACGCCCCCTCATCGCGACAGTTTTCGGCAGGCGAGTATTTAAAACTCGTGGCAGAGGCGATCGCTAGAAGCTAACTGGCTATCAAAAGACTGCAACTTAACGTAGCTGAGTTGACTCTGATGCTATGATATGTGGTTAGCAAGCTATATCAATGGCAATTTGAAAAACAATCGTTTTCATAGGAAATTATATGTTTTTTTGCCTTCTGCAAAATAAAGCTACGTGAAACTAGCCACAATAAGGAAACTCACTTCCGGTAGAATTTCTTAGCCTTCAAAATAAAAGTCTCGATGTTTTAACGAAATGGTATTTCTCTTGTTGATAATAAATAAATAATAATAATAATAAATGTTAATCACAGAACCCCCTCCAAGAAACTGTGATAGTGACAATGCAGATGCTGTTGATGTATAAACTGCATTAATTCACACAGAAAGAGGAAAAAAGTACACATTGTGGCTGGGAAAACTACATTTTGTGCCTTCTTGAAATGGGCGTGAAATTGAATCTACAGGAGAGGGATAAGAAAATGTATAGAAGAAACCTATCGTCATTGTAAATGTGGGGCCTATATTCTTACTTGTATCAAGAGCTCTATCAGTGAATTAAGTATACAATTAGACTACTTCAATCACAATTTGGTTTTTGGTGGTGGGGTTATTCTTTAGTTATTTAGGATTAGCCCAATTGTAAACCACGGGTTTTTAAATTTAAGAAATGTTTTTTTTTTTTTTTTTGCATTGTTATTTCAACTTTATTTGACATTTTCAATTCCAAGTTCTATGCAAAGTACTGTGATATACAAATATCAACGTGACAAGGAAATTATATTATTAATAAAACTCTGCAGTCAGAAACAGCCTACGTCGTCCTCTTAAACAGTTTGCTACATTATTAATTATTAGTTACAGAGATTTCACGTTTCACAACTATGTTTTTAGTGCCAGCCTCTAGGGGGCTTTTATTTTGAAAAGGAAATGCGCATCGGCGACAAAACATGTTTTGGCCAGGTTCGCGGAACTGCAAACTTCCACTGTCCGACCCATTTCGGCCACCATATTCAGGGGGCCCTTTGTTGTACTGACGTAGCCGGTGGGGGCGTGTCTTGTAGCAGATAGACCCTTCTCCCGAGTAGTGTAATGCTAGCTTGTAGGTTTTCGGTATGTCTGCAGCAAAGAGAGCGGAGTCAGGTGAAGAACTCACCCTTATAGGGTGCATATTACCTGAGAAGAAAGTTTCCAGAGTGGAACATGAAGCTGAAGTGTCTGAAGAGGAGGAGGAAGAGGAAGAAAAACAGCCTGAATTTCTGGATATGACAGAGATGAGCAGTGTTTCCTCTGGGGGACAAATGTTCCAGTCCTCGGTACCTCGGAAAAACAAAGGTCAGGATTGTGCTTGGTGTTGTTGTAGTAGTGTTTGATGTTGTTGTTGCGGTGGTGGTTTTGTTCTTTGTGTTGTAATGGTGGTTGTTTACCCCAGGTGCATGTTGTAGTTATGGAGAGTAGACTACGTGATGCTCAACTCCATGCAAATATGTGGCAAATTAATGTGACTTTCATGTTCGGCAAACGTACACCTCTTAAAACATGGCTCGAGAGTTTTTTAGTAACCGTTAGGATAAACTCTTCAATTGGGCACAAATCCAATTTACGAAACCATTTTTTTTATTTCGGTAAATTTTAAATGTGAACAACGTTGCCTGTTGCTGCTTTTCCATAACATAACTTACAAAGTGGTTATGGAGTTATTATTGCGTCACAATTATGCGCGCGCGAGGGGACATTTTGTAGAGAAATGTAGTGTTACGCAAATAATTATTAACTTTGAGGAAAAGAAAATCAATTTTTTATCCACATATGCAGAGAATTCCAATATCTTCCAAAGAGTTGTCTTGCTCTCTCCACATAGTTCTACTGCTCTCCCGACAGCCCTGCTCTGTGCGCGCTCAAAGCTTTGCCTGCGCTCGCTCAACATGCAGAGTGTTACAGCGATCTGATTGGATATCAAGCCAGCCAATCATACATGACCTTCTCCACTCCGATTGGCTGGCTTGATCTCCAATCAGATCGCTGGTTAGAACAGTAAGAAGAGGCGGACAGTTTGATAGAAACATGTCGGAGCAGCAACGCGAAAACAGCGCCCAACAGCCACATGTGAGTAGTTAATACATCTTTAATTACTTTTTAATGAACCATTATGAATTTGCTTGCTTATCAGCTGTATAGATATCAGGCCAGTAGTTACTAGTTTCCCGTCTCACTTAGTATAAGGGAAGTAAGCTAGCATAATATAGCCTGCTAGCCAGCGCTGTCTGCTGGTGGTCTGGGAGAACTTGTCGCATGTCGATGCTACACATTTTTTTAAGATCACAGAGGAAAGCTTGATCATGTCTGGTCTAGAAACTAAACGGCAGATAGCTTCCTGGATTCAAATTGTTTCAATGAGATTGCAAATAGTTGCCAACCAGCTATATAGTACACTTAGCTAACAGCTTCCACATCAAAGCCTATTATTTTAAAATATATTTAGCTTAATGGACCCTTTTCACAACAGCTATTTAGATGTGTTATAGCAGGGTCAATACAGGTGTAACTAATAACACTAATGATGGTTCCATTCCATTTAGGTGTTCCACAGCCATTCCAATGAGCCAGCATGTACTGGAACACCTAAATGGAATGGAACCATCATTAATGTTATTAGTTACACCTGTATTGACCCTGCTATGACACATCGAAATAGCTGCTTTGAAAAGTTTAAGTTAACTGTCACTACAGAAAATAGACTATGACGTGTAAGGTAGTTGCTAAGTATACTATGCAGCTGTCTGTTTAGCTCTGTACTACCTATTGCCAGCACATTCGTTTAAGACACATTTAACTTCTAGTGTTGTTTTAATTCTGAACTTAATGTGACCTCTTTCTATCCCAACAGGATATCCTGAAACAGCAGTTTATGGAGAGACTTCTGACCAAATTACAATCTGTCATAAACCAGCAGCCATTGAACATTGATTATTTGGCGTTCCTGAGCCGCCACGAGCTTATTCTGTTTGAATCATTTTCTGGACCCTATTGTGGAACTTGAAACAGAGGTTGGTCCAGGTGCTGGTTGCCCCAGAATTGTGATAGAGAGAGAAAAATTGAAGAATTTGCTAGACACACATCTGCCCGTCTCGTGCATTGCCAAATGCCTTGGTGTTTCCAGAAGGACAATTTATAGAAGGATGCAGGAATTTGATCTGTCTGTGAGAGGATCATACTGCACCCTTACTGACCATGAGCTTGACAACGTGATATCAACTATCAAGACTCAGATGCCAAATGCTGGTTATCGTATGGTTCGAGGACAGTTGGTTTCGATGGGCCTTCGTGTTCAGTGGTGGCGAATGATGGCGTCCATGCATCGGGTTGATGCTGTAGGGATCTTTTCACGGATCACACAGTTAGGCTGTGTTGTACGGAGAAGCTATTCTGTGCAAGGCCCCCTTTCCCTGGTCCACATTGATACCAATCACAAACTGATAAGGTACAGTATGATGGCCTGCTCATACAATTATCTGTATCTTAAGAGTGGAGGGCAGGTAATACTATAAAAACTTTCATGGAGACCTGCATTGACACCAGTTTTGCCTATTATCTCTTTTTTTTTTTTTTTTTTTGCCTATACAAAATAGAACTACAACTTTTTTTTCCTAACAGGTACAATATTATTGTCTTTGGTGGAGTGGATGGCTACTCAAGGAAGGTAATTTATTTGTACTTGTAGTTAGTCGATTTAAACAGCTAAATGAGATTGGCTAAAATGAATTCTTAATTATAACTTAATATTTCATAATATGAACACCTGAAGGTCCACATAGGGTCAAACAGACAAACACACTGAATACATTTGCTGAAAGGAGATATAAAATGTCACATGGTGTAATTACAGATCATGTACTTGGATGCTGCAACCAATAACAGAGCATCAACAGTGTTCTCGTTTTTCCTGAAATCCACACAGCTCCATGGCTTACCATCAAGGTATTTCCCCCAACAAATAAAACACACAATCATGAGTACTGGGAGATTTAACAATCATACAGATTTGTTATTAAGATAAACACTATCAATTATGCCTTTATTTCATTACTGGACATCAAAGTGAAACTTTTATGAATAGTAATTTTCACTATCATCTCAATTGCAGGGTTAGGGGGGACCAAGGAGTAGAAAATGTTGACATTGCACATTTCATGTTTGCCACAAGAGGAACAGGAAGAGCAAGCTTCATCTCAGGAAAGAGCGTCCATAATCAAAGGTATGTTTTTTTTTTTCTGTTGTCCCTCAGTATTATTTGTGAGACTTAATGATTTGACTGCATCATTATTAGGAATCCTAGTAGAGTGACTTTTTCCAAACAAATAATGGCATTCTAAACACAAACTCAACTAATTACAACCTTATTTTAGGATCGAGCGCCTTTGGAGAGACGTCTGGGTTGCTGTCACCAGCAAGTACCATGATGTTCTACATACACTTGAGGAGGATGGTCTGCTAGACATCACAAACGTCCTTCATATCTTTGGTGTGCACTACATCTTTCTTCCTCGCCTCCGAGCAGACCTTGATGCTTTCACTGGCGGATGGGATAATCACCCTCTACGGTCGGAGGGAAATCTAACTCCTCAACAGCTGTGGCATATGGGACATGTACAACATCTGGATGAGGGAGAGTGTCTTGAGGTACATATAGATTATGTTTTGGATTTCATCACTGTTGGTTTCAATCTATTCATGTAGTTCAAATTTTTATTTTAACAAAGACGAGAGCAAATCAAATATAGCTTTCTTTAACTTTTGTGGCTTTATTGTAAACAATCACACAACAAAGAAAATGTGGCATTATTTTAACAAGTATCCAATCTTGTCATATTTAAAGTGCAAAAAGACATCAGTGTGTGACATTACTATTGATATCAATTTGTAGGATCTTCGTGACCCAGGCATTGACTGGGACAGTGCCATACTGCAAGAGGACTCCAGTGTTGCAGTTGTGGTCCCTGAAATTGACTGTCCACTAGATGAGCAAGCCCTGGCAGAGCTTCATAGAGCTATTAACCCTCTGGAACATTCTCAGTTACATGGACGCGATTTGTACTTGCGTTTCCTGCATACTGTGTCAATATACTAACCACAACAGCAATGTCTTGACTGAACACAACAGCTGTTTATATAGTAATACATTCAACTACTGTTTTACATTAATGTCATTACAACAGTGCCTAAACTCTGTAGAATCCTCCACCATATTGAACTGCCTCACTCATGAGTCTTTTAAACTCGGTGTACGTGTCAAGATGTTTAACAGGAAAAGTTACTGTACGTGTGCACGCGCTCACAATTGGATAACACACAGAGTGATCTCCTAGCCGCTCCCCGCATGTGTGGTCAAAGTTGCATGTTATTTTGAAATGCCTCTTTTCTTCAGGAAGGATGGGGATGTGGGATTGCCCAGTCATCCATTGGAGCACATCCTGCACTGAGAGAGGTTTTGTGTCACCAGTTGCAGTATCCTCCTCCTCCTCTGAAATGCAAGATTTAGTTTAAAATAAAATGAAACCGACAACAGCAACCTTGGTATTCTAGTTTTTTTTTTTTCTTTAACTCTAAATTTGTGTAAACTGCATAATGTATGTAGCTTTAAGTCTAAGACAAACTGAAATTTTAGTTGCCATGTGTTCTGCACTGGATAACTATAGGGAAAACTGAAATGGTGAAATTTTATTTACCTGCCATTTCAAGCTCCTGCAAGAAATCTTGCAGAAAGTTGATCACCTTTCTCTCAGTTAAATCCTTAGATGTTCCCTTTTCACTAAAACGTAGCTGGCAGTTCATCATTATGAAATCAGCATCAGGCTAGGAAAATAAACGGTAAACAAAGCAAATTTGGTGAATATCCTTATCTCAGTGTTTAATAATTGGAAATACAGTATAAAAAAAACAGAGGAAGAACACACTGACACAATTATGAGCACACTTTGATTATCTTCCCTGGAACAAACAGAGTGGCAAGCCTCAGAGTTAGCAGCCAACTGATCCGCCAGGCCGTACAGTCCCATGCCCTTGCGGAGTTGCTGCAGCATTGGAATCAGTCTTGTTGTGGAGTGCAAGACAATAGCACTAATAAAAAACACACAAAAATGTCACACACAAAAAAAACATCATAAATGAGCAATATTCAGAAAGTCCTTACCGAATGATGTTTTCTTTCCGCTCCAGCTTTATCTGGCCAGTGTATCCACAGCTTACAATTTCATTAGCCCACAACATCAGAGATTCTGTATCTGCAGCATCTTCTACCTTAAAAGATGCAATAGTGGATAGAGATGGTGAACTACAGTATTAGCTTGACATAAAATGGCCCTGAAAATAAACCCCTCTTTTTCCACACCCATTTCTATATATAGAAAAGTAATTTTAGCTAATAAGATAATGTAATAATACACATTGAATAAGAAAAGTTAGGCTGATGTAAAAACAAGCTTGTATCACATTGTGAGTGCAATAACCAGTAAACATGTAGTCTAATTGTATACTACAATGTCAACCATATCTAAGGAAAACCCGTATTTTAAAAAAGTGCCATCTGCTGCTGTATGTGTAATTACACTTGCCTTCGACTATAAGACGACCCAACCTTTTCATACATAATTTCCAGGAAAACACCATTTTATATTCAGGCTAATACAACATTACATTAAAAACGTTACGGACTTGATAGAGTAAAATCAAGTGGTTACCATGCTGATGAGAAGAGAAGATTCTACATCGGTCACATCCTCCTTAGACAGATACTGAACATCAATTTCCCCTGCACAGAGGAATTTGTAGCACCACTCTGTCAAAAATGCAGGAGCTGGGCCACCTTGCGCGAGGCGGACTGCCAATATTTCACCAACAGTTCTGTGTTTAAAGGGAAAAACAGTTTTACATTTCAAAATACAGAGAATAAAAACTCCTCTACATGACATTAAAATATATAATAGTTGTATATAACTAACCTGAAATTATCATGTATCATGTCATTATCATTATCAAGGTCTGTCAAAGAGTACTTTGGATTTTTACCCTGGTTCCCAGCTCCCTCAAAGAATCTGTTTTCAATGCCTGAAACCATATCTTAAGCAAAGAGGAAGACCTGGTTTTAGACGACCCATTGTTACTGTTATATATCAGAACAAAGAAGGTAAAGTACTCACCAGTCAGAAACTCTTTCCTAAGAGCTCCAGTATCGATGCCTGACTCTCCTAGATAGACCACCTTGAGAGCACTGACAGGGGATGCTGCTTTCTTCCTCTTCCACTGAAGAATTCCCCTCTCCAGAAGGTCTTCTCTGTTGACACACAATTTAAATTCTGCTGTGTTGTCAACTCGATCTCCAAGGAAGCGTAGCACATCGTCAAGACTGTTAAGAATAGAAGATAAATTAGATCAATCCCAAATTCAGACATTTTGTAAACCTTACACCCCTTCAACATACACTACCAGTCAAAAGTTTTGACACAGCTGACTGAATATCCTGTGTTTTTCTTCATCTTAAAGCCAATTTTATCTAAAGGCTTATGCGTGAATGCATGAAATTAATTTCTTAGACAAATATAAATAGTGAAGTTGATCCTATATATGAATTTCTTTCCAAAGCCTTTGCCTTTCCATCAAGGCAAATAATCTAAACTATAAGATAGTTTTGAAAAATGTGGTGTGTCAAAACTTTTGACTGGTAGTGTAGTTCAAACAGTCCCATAGACACATTGCAAGTATAGGACAACAATTTTGGGAGAGAGTAGAAGGATTGCCTACCAAAACATGTAATTTCACACTAAATTGTTTTAATTTTTTGGTCATTGCTGGGTATAAAACCATGACAAAACCACTAGAATTCAATGTTTTTTCTATGTTGAGAAAAGTGTAACAGTTGATTTCTGTTTCCTCATTTTGACGCTTGTCTTGAGAAAACATATCACTTACCTTTTTGGTGTGCTCACAGGAGCTTGGGCAGAAGCACTTTGGCTGCAGTTGTTTGCAGCAGAAAGGACTGTACATTCTGAACTGTACATGAAACACCATATAGAAGTTCAAAGATAAAGCAATGCATATACATAGACATCATTATATTCAAATATGTTTATGATGCAGAACACCATAAGCAAAGCAGATCACCTCTCTCCACACAGACTAGCATGGAATGTTATCTCGTCTTCTGGGAATTCTTCAGAGCAAATTGGACAAACCACCTGAAATTTAAAAACACAATTGCACTTTATTACAAAGAACTAATACAGGGATGAATACTGGCCCAACTGGGACCATAGTGGTTTTTTATGTTACTTATGTGCTAGGTTTACTCTTGTCCTCAACTATCCATAAGTCTTTGGAGGTCTGCAGATTTATAGACAATGCTTGTAATAAACAGTCAATATCTTAACTGTCATGTTCCAATGATCACTGGCACAAAATTAAAAAAACAAAAAACAAACCTTTCCTCTCACCTGAACCTCATTATCATTGTCAGTCTCATCAGAGGACAGTTTTCCTTTGCATGTCTTGATGTGCACTGCCAGCATCTGCAAAGGCATTACTTCATCACACTGGTAACATGTCTTCTTTGGCATCTTTGAAAAGTGGTGTGAGTCAGGAGGCAGAGGAGAGGTATCCAATGTCTCCTGGAGTGGCACAATGTAAAAGGTGGCTTTGCCACCCGCTGACACAGCTCGCAGAGCTTTAGCAGAATACCCCTCTGCTTCTGGAGGAATTACCACCAGTTTTCGTCGACCACTTCCACCTTCAAGGAAAAAACAAAAATAACTGGTTATATGAGTAGGGTTGAGGGATGCAGTGTTACAGCAGCTATGGCTGGTAAAAAATAAAATTCCTTTATGTGTATTTTGTTCACATTCAAAAGAATGTCAGTGGTTAAATTTGTTATGCTACAACAACAGGCAGAAATTGGGATGTAGTAAATGCATTAATGACAAGAACCAAACAAACAAAACCTTATGTCATAGTCTTGCAAACCTGTTGCTTTGTGCAAGAGCCATCCTCCGCGAAGACCATCCATTTTGGGAAATGTTTCAGTCAGGATCCTTGAAATCTTGGATATAGGTAAAGAGCAAAGCATAGAGAGACAGAGGGAGAGAGAGAATATGTGTTGTGGTGAATGCATTTCACACTGAGAAAAACTACTGGACTGATAATTGTACCTCTGTATGGTCACTGTCTTCCGGAATAGACACCGTTTGTCTTCCCATCCCTGCTTGGAGGAGTTCAAGCTCCTCAGTTGGTAAAGGTGTCCGGGTAGTGTTTTTTGGTAGCAGATAAAAATTAAGAGGAGTTGTCTTATTGTTGATCTTAAAACACTGTTTGGTGGCAGTTAAACACCTCTTTTTACCACGATTTACATTTGACTTTATTTATTTATCCTGGAAACGATCTGTGGATTGAAAAAAATGTACAGGAGATTAATGGGTAAAAGTTGCATGATGAAATCGAAATACCATACATCCATTTTCTAGGAGAATTACAGACCTAAGTGTACTCTAATCATATATCACATTATCTCCATACATTATTTTAACATTTTATGGCATTAAATGTTTGTGATTTATATGATGTGACTAAATAAAATTTTAAATGTTTCTTTAATTAAATTATTAATCCTCTATAGGCCAACTCAACAAATCTTTTGCTAACCCTGAACACATGCATCCTGATAAAGAAAAGTGAATGAAATTATCTGAATTATATTAACCTAGTCATCTCCTGATGCACAGTAACGTTGCATGGCCCTGGTCTCTCAGTCCTGCTTTCAGTCTGGCTTGGTAGACTGTTGGTATTTCTCTCAGTCCTGGTTTCAGTCTGGCTTGGTAGACTGTTGGTATTCACGGCATTGAGCAGCAATGACACCAGGTTCCTGGTTGCAGCCTCAATTGCAGCATGACCCTAAATCAATTTAAAACAATTTCAGATTTAACACATTTTCAAAATCAAATTATTATAGCTAGACATCATAATTGGTCATGAGCTTCATTTAGCAAGCTGTCTAGGTTTTAAAAGGTACAATACAGTATGTGAAATCACAATGTAACAACACTGAAACAACTATATGGCTGGTGGCCTGCAAAAACCCTTCACATGGTGAAAATTTGCCATTTTCTTTTTTTTTTTAATATTTCCACAAACTATAAACTCTCCCCTATATATAATGACTGAATGACTGAGATAGCTCTCTCAGATCAAAACTTATGAGTATTTTAATCTCTTATGTGTCGAAAAGTAAAAAGTTAGAAAATGGCTTAAGGGCAGTTAATAGCACAGCGAAAAGGCAAATTCCTGGGCAGCAGGACTGCCACCGATGGTATGTCACAGCTGTTTAGACCAGATAATCATAACTAGCTAACGTTAGTTTGCAGACATATTTAAACAAATTCATTGAAATGTTTGAATCAAGCATGAACATAATAAAAGATGAGGTTCTCTGTCCAAGCCATGAGAAATAAGAATACACCTGCTCCCCAGTCACGTATACCCGACGAGTCCAAAAAAACGCCACTAGATGGCAGTATGCACACACTGCTACTCCCGTTCCTGTCTTAGTAAAAGCCAAAAGCCCATTTGACAACACAAAGTGGACTGTAGACTAAAACGTACACCGAGTAGAAAATCTATGCTATTTCTCTAGACCAGAATAAAGAAAATACATTTACTTGAATGAAACTTCTTATTTAAAAAGATAGAGGGAAAGAGAACATTGGAAAAGCTGTTACATAATAACATGTTATTAGGCTATTCTGCAGACTGGTGATAGTCCCAGTCGTCACATTTACAAACTATTACTATTTTCCTTTCAAATGGTTAAATTTTTAGTGCAATTAAAAATCAGAGCTTGTCGGCTCTGATTCGCTTTCAGAATGCACATAACAATAAATTTAACAACCTGGGAATGTTTGCATTACTTTGAACTGATGGAAGAAAAGGGTGAGAACATTATTGTTAACCGTTAGCTGTGCATCGGGGAACTGAAAGCACTTGCCATGTGTTGTGAGCGCTATCTGCCGTTTAGTTTCTAGACCAGACATGATCAAGGTTTCCTCTGTGATCTTAAAAAAATGTGTAGCATCGACATGCGACAAGTTCTCCCAGACCACCAGCAGACAGCGCTGGCTAGCAGGCTATATTATGCTAGCTTACTTCCCTTATACTAAGTGAGACGGGAAACTAGTAACTACTGGCCTGATATCTATACAGCTGATAAGCAAGCAAATTCATAATGGTTCATTAAAAAGTAATTAAAGATGTATTAACTACTCACATGTGGCTGTTGGGCGCTGTTTTCGCGTTGCTGCTCCGACATGTTTCTATCAAACTGTCCGCCTCTTCTTACTGTTCTAACCAGCGATCTGATTGGAGATCAAGCCAGCCAATCGGAGTGGAGAAGGTCATGTATGATTGGCTGGCTTGATATCCAATCAGATCGCTGTAACACTCTGCATGTTGAGCGAGCGCAGGCAAAGCTTTGAGCGCGCACAGGCAAAGCTTTGAGCGCGCACAGAGCAGGGCTGTCGGGAGAGCAGTAGAACTATGTGGAGAGAGCAAGACAACTCTTTGAAAGATATTGGAATTCTCTGCATATGTGGATAAGAACAGACATACAAATTAACTTCTATTGAGTGCAAAATTGATTTTCTTTTCCTCAAAGTTAATAATTATTTGCGTAACACTACATTTCTCTACAAAATTAAGTTCTTGGTGTGCTCAAAATGTCCCCTCGCGCGCGCATAATTGTGACGCAATAATAACTCCATAAGTGGTGGGCGGTAACGTGACGGTGATTAGTGTGAAGCAGTTCTAAAAGTCCTGCAGCAGTTAGGAAGAGAGCTGCAAAAGTGCTGCAAACCCTAAAATAAGTGTATTAGGGGCTAATTCATAAAACTCCGCGGTAAACCGAATGTTTATGATGTCACTTACTGAAATTATAAATTGGCCAGTGGTGATCGTCACCTGATGAAGACCTATCAAAACGTTGTAAGATATATAATATATGGGAGCACTGGCAGTAGCGTTCTCTTTCTTAAAGACTTTAGCTCTACTCCAGCACATGCTAAAAGGTTTATGGGACGTGCGTATGGTCATCTTCTCTTTTTTTAATCATGACTGAATCAAATCAGATGGAAATTGCCGTTTACAACCGCAATCACAGCCAGTGTGCGAGTCATATTTATTAAACATTTTCACGTTTCCAATGATAATTAATCTCCTAGGACACAATGTGACTTCATCTATTGATTTTTAAATATTTATATTATAATATATTTTTTAAATTTACATTCATTTTCATTAGTTAACATTCATTTCTACAATATACCGTCTGAGTAGAACAGGTGGTATTTTTTGCGGCGCGTTGTGCTTTTATGATTCGCTTTCCCAATGTGTAAATTATAAAAGGGGTGGGAGAACGGGGAAAACGGTAATGAATGAGGAAACACCCTACTGTGACGGTATCTGCCCCTAATGTCATGCGAAACCTGCCGGTAAGTTTTATGAATGAGCCCCTTAGTCTGAGTTTTAGTGTCCCATCATGGTCTAAAGGCTGTTTCAGAAGCTTTTTCATTTGACAAGAATAAAATACTGAGGGGAAACGGTGAATACTTGTAATCTTTGGTATAAACCCCCCCCCCCCAAAAACCCCAACTGAATATTGGAAGAAAATATCATTTATTTGCAGCTTTAATACAAAAATATTAGTATCTGCCTTCAAAACCCCCCATCGGTTGAACCCTACTGATCATGTTCCTATTGTGTACAGTTGAGTTCCAGGTCTTGTCTGGAGGAATCCACCAAGTGGAGGGACGATTCGCTCTCAGGAGTCCTTGGTGGGAGGTGACTTGTTCTGTCCGACGCCAGAAGGGCAAGCTGGTTGTGAAGGGGTATCATTCCTACAAGCTACGCTCTGACCTGGACAGAGAAGGCTGGCGTCATATCGTGTCCCTGTTTCTAGCTGCTTGCCACATAGAACCACAGTTTATTGCACAGTTCTTTGAGTGGCTGCCAAAAAATACAGATGTCTCCATTTACAACCTGATGGAAGTCCTCGGTGAATTTTCAGAAGGGGCCAATGCAGGAGTAGCTCAGTACATTGCAGACCATCTGCCACAATCAGGTTTGTTAACAACTAGCTTAACTCCCACGCCATATAAAAAGACCTGAGTGTTATGAATAAGACGGTTCTCAAATTAATAATGCTGTGTTTTCTCTGTCTACATGAATTCTTGGTAATTGTAGATTAGCACACCCTTCCCTTGACAACTATTGAGTTGCCTCTCAGCAAGGCAGTTAAACCCAAGCTGCACCAGTGGATCTGCTCAGTGGTTTTACTGGGCAGCTCCCAAATGTGGATGTGTAAAGGTTAAATCATACTTCTGCGTCGACTGATGCCATAGCTACGCCATCACTACAGCGTAGGCCAAAGAGGCTGCCGCCGTAGTTTACATGCACCTATCCAAAAATGTAACTGCGTGTAGGGTGATGCAAGACTGCAAGGACTGATTGGTCCGTTTTGTATTGCGTCCTACCTGTATCCGGTTGATGTTCGCTGACAGAAAGACAATGGAGCAGATAGAAGAGAGATGAGATGTGGAGGGCTGCAAATATATTCATTTGTAGGACACCTCATTTTCAAATTATAAACACTACCAGATGTCACTGAATTCATGGTGAGAAATATGCCAGAACATGAGCTTCAGAGAATGTAAACACTACTTCTTCTGTTATTATTTCCGTGTTAACAAAGCATGCCACTGCCATCTAGTGTTTCGGTCAATCAAGGACGCAGAACCATAAATGCTCGCACCACCATAGGCATTAGGCACCTACGCTGTTGCTACTGCGGCAATTCAGCGCACACATATAATTTACCCTTAACTGTGAATGTGAAGCAGGGTGGTGCTGAAAAAGAACGTGCATGCTCAGAAAACCCCCTGTCTTGATAAAGGCTAAAAAAGGGAATGAAGGGGTGTCCTGGTGACGTCCTGGGGTCACATCCGGCCCAGGACCTTTGTTGCATGTCATTCTCCTCTCTCTAAGTCTTTCCTGTCTCAGGTTCATAGTTACCTCACATGTGGCTTATACATCTTTAATACCGGATCTGTTCTGTTTCAGTTGCAGGGATGCAAGTGTATGCATCCTGTCTGTATCCTAATGTGATGAAATACCTTCCAACCCTGTTGCCTGGCCATTTTGTTGATCTGCTTGTAAAAGGCAAGAGAAGAAAGACTCTGCCAGCCACTCAGGCCACACAAGCTAGACAGGCTGCATTGCCCACACAACAAGAGGATGACGAGGAGGAAGAGGAGGGGGTGGACCTGAGCTTGCTGGCCAAATTGGAAGAAATCATAACAAATGATGTGTGGAAGCTGGGATTTAACTATGTAAGGTTCCAATATGTTTGCCAAATCTGCCAGCTAAAGTGCAACATCTTGTGTCAAGCCTCAGTGAAGGTATTTGTGTGTTCTTGTGCTCTTGATTTTCAATTTCTCTTTCTTTTCTCTTAAGCTTGTGTACAAGGAACTGAAACTGGTGCGCTGTGAGGCTCAGCTCAAGGCGTTCATGGATTGCAATCTGTTCCACAAAATCCCAGAGCTTCAGCGTAACGCCTTGCAGGTGTACGAGCAACTGAAGAAGTATTGCCATGGCACAGGCAGCACCTACATGGATCAGATGGATCTTTGTGAGGTCCTACTCCAGAAGATGTCTGACGAACAAGCCTGGAAAGCCATTCATTTTCTCAAGGACCAGGCTGTAGTGGTGCGCGACAAACAGAAGGTGGCGCTGCAAAACTTTAAGGTGTACGAGACAGGTATCGCCAAATGCTTGCGCTCCCTGGTGGAGCATAAGCCGTGGAAAATTCCTCTGAATGCCAGAGAGGTGCTGTGTGCAGATGCTGAGAAGAGGCTGATATTGGAGACAGAGCAAGAAACAACTCGCCATGATGAAAATGCTGATTCTGAAGGCAACCCTTCAGTCCCAGACCCAACAAACATATCTGTTCCACTTGCTCACGGGGAAGAAATCCCTCTGATCCAATCAGAAGCTAACACTCACCCAGTCTCATCATCTGAGTCCTCAGAGCAGAGGGCTGGACCGGGCCAGGCAGCAGCAGACCAGGTCCTTCCCACTATTGAGCTGGATCTAGACCAGGTCCGGGCTGTAGAGATGATCTGTGCCAACCCAGTGACGGTCATCAGCGGTAAAGGCGGCTGTGGGAAGACCACAGTGGTCTGCCGGGTGTTCAAAGCTGCCATGCTGCAGTACAACTGCGACCAACAGGAGATCAAGAACGCCTGCATGGACTTTAAGAATGACACTGGAGGATCCCCGGGGTGGGACTACCCGCCAGGCTCACCCAGCCTCCTCACTCAGTTAGAGGAAGAGGACGAAGAGGAGAAGGAGAAGGATGGGAGCAGACCGCTAACTAGCGAAATGGAGATCCTGTTGACTGCTCCTACAGGCAGAGCTGCATCTCTACTGACCAAGAAGACTGGTTTCACAGCATACACTCTACATCAGGTAGGGATTGGAGAGGCGGCATCTGAAGGCTACAATATGTTTTCTCCTTGAGACAGGAAGTGTATTGTTAGTCCCCCCAGTTGGTCAAGTTCCCATCCCAACAGGACAGTTCTCATCTAGCCTGAAACTGAGGTAACTGGCATCCGTAAAGCCTCCACAGGTGTTGAAGCAGACGTCGAATGCAGCCAATTTGCAATTACAAAAGCAACTCTGATATTCACCATGTGTTTGAACATGTAGCTTTGCTCTTCTTTCTTTTCTTACTGCTTTCCTCCATTGTTGATTGTTCCCTGCTCCGTGGTCACTAGCCTCACCTTGATAGCCACAACCATCTCACTGATGGCCACACTCATACAATACGCCCACAGCAAATGGTATACGCTCCAAAACATCCCAACATAATTGAAAAGGCAATTTCAGGTAAACAGATGGATCTAGGCATGAACACACAGGGTCACAGACACACAAAGACCCACAGAGACTGATAACGTAGAATATCCTATTTATTGTTATTTTCATGCCCAAAAAGTTGTATATTGCAGCTTTAATCTAGAGTTACACCAATATGGTTTATTGAAGGCCAATACTAATATTTTTGTATTTAAACTGCCAATAACCAGTATCTTTTGACGATATTCAATATCTTTAAATGTGACCATTTTCATGGCAAGAAATTCCAAGTAATCACTGTTTCTGCAATAATTTTATTCTTGTCAGGGTGCAAAAGCCACCAAAACAGCATTTAGACCATGGGACACTAAAACTCTCAATTGAAATCAAATAATAATCATAATAATAAAGACTCATTAGAATCAGCATCAGTAAATGATCAAATTGCATCATATCCATCATATTGGAGGTGCACTACGCTGACTGAACCAATTCTCTTTTTAATAATGGACAATATTAGCAATCCCATACAGTATATCAGTTTAACTGTACCTATTTAACAGTTCGGCTCCTCTTTCGTGGGCTTCCGTTCGTTATATGCTGAACAACAATGTATCCTGTGTCACATTTCCCTTTGAGAACCTAATGTTTACCTGCATATTATTCTGGATATTAAGCCATATTTAGGGTCATACAAGGGTCATTTTTTCCAATGGAAAATTTGGCCATTGTAACTAATTTGAACAATGTGCGATGAACAATATGGTTGCAATTAAATGAAAAACTTGACAAAAGTCACGGGCTAACACAACATTAGTTTTAACTAATCGAGCATGTCCAGTCTTCACAAAACCTGTCTGTGTGTCTGTCTCTCTACCATGTCTACCTTCTGTAATGTTTTATCTGTCTGTCTTTTCAAAGTATGCTTGGACCCTGCAGGTGCTGCTTGTGGCTACATTATCTTATTTTGGTTTCTCACATTTGGGATAAGAGCTTCTCCAGGTTATTGTAAATGGTTGCATGTGAACACCTCAAGAGTGTATCCTCTCTCTCTCTCTCATTCCCCTAGGTGCTGTGGAGTTTCATGAACACAGAGAAAGAGAAAGGCTACCCTAAGTGCTGGAAGTTCCAGCATGTTCGTGTTTTCGTGGTGGACGAAGGCAGCCTGGTGTGCGTCCAGCTCCTCCACTCCATCCTCACCATGCTAACCAAACACGCCCAGCTCAGGAAGTTCATCCTACTGGGTGAGCTCCAAAACACTGTAGCATTCACTGCAACATTCTGATTCTGATTAACATTTCACTCGGTTTACAATCAAAGCAAACAGGGTTCAACCCATGCTTCTTTTTGAAGGCCAGTAACAATATTTTTGAATTGAGGCTGCTTATATTTTGATATATTCAAAAACTTGACATTTCACCATTTTAATGACGACTGAAATGGCATTTAGACCATGGGTCACTAAAACCCTGCCGCTACTAATACTACTGCTATTAGTACTACTACTATTTCTGATAGTACTGCTACTACTATGACCACTATTGTTCCTGCTAGGGATGCCGCGATCGATCGGCCAGCAATCGGAATCGGCCGATATTCAGTATAAATATGAGATCGGAGAATTCCGATAATGCTTTATAGTCGCCGATTGCAAAAAACGATCGATGACGCAAAACACGTGAGCCATTTCTCTTCTTGAACTTCTTGAATTCATATTTCTTTAGGCTACATGTTAATTAAAAACACAAATCTTCATGGACAACCAGTAAAGTCACAGTCCGTCACGCCCACTACTTCCCCTCATTTAATTCTCTGCTGATTTAATGCATCAATTCATCGCATGCCATGTGCGTTTGTTTACATAATGGTCTGCACTCTGCACCGCTGTCCGCGTCGTACTGGACGACGGTCGAGATCCTAACAGTGGAGAGGCAACTGAAAAGTCTCATTTCTCTCTCTCTTAAGAACATTCACTTATACAAAAACAAAGACTGAAACGGATATATATCTTCGGAGGGTGTCTCCATTTATTTAACTCGACTCAACAACACAGGCAAGTGGCAACAGTCTGAGTCTTGTGCTTCGGTTATCTCACTAAATCATGTTGCGCTACCTAGAACGCACATGGTTTTGTTTACATAATGATCAAGTAAATATTGAGGTAGAAAAAAAGAAAATGTGGATACTTTTTAACCAGGACTCAATTTGATGGATGAAATGTATGTAAAATGGAAACTTACCTATAATACTACTATACCAGCTGCTATAACAAAACACAAAAACTATCTGTGGCCGATCGGTATCGGCAGATATGGCTCATAGACGATCAGCGATCGGCGTCAAAAAACGTTATCGGGGCATCCCTAGTTCCTGCTGTTACTACTAATACCACTGCTAGTACTACTACTACTGCTACTACCACTGCTAGTACTAGAACCTCCTTGACTACCACCACTGCTAGTGCTAGTGCTACTACTGCTGCTGCTACTACTACTACTACCACTGCTAGTGCTACTACTACTGCTACTAACTGCTACTACTACTACTACCACCACTGCTACTGCTAGTGGTACTACTGCTACTACTACCACTGTTAGTGCTACTACTGCTGCTACTGCTACTACTACTACTACTACCACTGCTAGTGCTACTACTACTGCTACAACTGTTGCTACTACTACTACTACCACTACTACTACCACTGCTACTGCTACTACTACTACAGCTACTACTACTGATGTCTTAAAGACATCAGTGCTTGGATGTCTGTGCACCACCTCAAGCTCAATCTTGACAAGACGGAGCTACTCTTTCTCCCAGAGAAAGATCACCACTCTGATGCCCTCTCAGAATGCCAAGAACCAACAACCGACAACCAACTGTCCTGCTCTGCCTACATTGCACAGTCCGCTCCTGTAGGTTCTCCCTCTATAACATCTGCAAAATTCGCCCGTTCCTTACAAGGGAAGCGGTACAGCTCCTGGTCCAGGCACTTTGTAATCTCCCGCCTAGACTACTGCAACGCTCTTCTGGCTGGGCTGCCCGCCTCTGCCATCAGACCGTTACAGCACATTCAGAACGCTGCAGCCCGCCTGGTGGGGGGCTAGTTGGTTTAGGTTTATTGTAATGTTCTGTTAGATATTGAATAAAGCTGACTGCTGAATGTATGTAAATCTTACTTCTGTGTGTTTTTGTGTAGGTGATATTAGGCAGCTTCCCAGTATCCAGCCTGGGAACACCCTACACGACCTGTTTCACAGTCTGAAAGTCGTCCAGTGGGCCATTGAGATGAGGACCAACCACCGAGCAGAGTCTCAACTTATTGTTGAAAATGCTACACTGTAAATATAAACATTTTTCTGTTTAGCTTCCTTAAGGCCTAAGATTTAAAATGTTTACTATAATACTATTGTGGCGGACTCTTTAGACATTATTCACCATAATCTGTGGTTTGGGTATGTTTAACACACACGTTTTCTGAGTCTGACGTCAGCTCGACGTATGTTGTGCTTTTGAGCGCGAAGGAAATTGTCTTGCTCTGTGGTTAAAATAAATGACACACGAGTTGGTGTAGTCAACTAGAGAAGTTGTCCGTCTCAACTTTCCTGCCACTTCTACACTATCAAGTGAAAAAAGAAACGCAGTGTATTGCAATATGCAGTCTGTTTTTTGAGGGTGTGCAAATACCCTGACAACTATAATACTGTGAAGTAACATGCTGTAGTTTAAGTTGGGGTATATCTTTATCTTTGACCATTTTCATGCCTAAAACTAACACTGACAGGACTAGATCCTATGCTAAATAACAGGACAATATCGGCAGACCCATATATCAGTCTAACCCTAGTTTAAGAGCATTGATTGACACACCTAATGTTGGTGTGTTTCAGGATCTCAGAAATGGGGATGAAACGCTGGTTTGGCCCTCTGGAGTTTGACGCCACAGTGGATCTGAATGAGTCCTACAGCATGCCGTCTGCTGACAAGAAGTTCATCCTTGTCCGTCTGCCGAGAGAGGGGTTGGCTGACGGTCAGTATATCTACTGGGGTTAATTTTCACATCAATGGGAATGTAAGATTGACATTACCAGGATGCAGTGATGGCACATGTTGTAAAACAGTAAGGAATATAGCTGAATAGATTGTACCACAGAACTTGAATGGATAGAACGGTCTTTCCCATGCTGAATGGTTGGAGTGGCAGCCATTTTTATGTGTACCGTTTGGCTAACTTCTGTATGAACCGACTTATGGCAGTTGAATTAAGTTGTCACTCATGCCACCACTAGCTGGTTCTCTTTTACAAGTTGCTGCTGTCTTTAAAGGAATATGTTGGGCCAGGCCATGTGGTCAAACAAAGGAAAGGCCTACATTTAAGATTGAAAGCCTAAAACACCGGCCTAACAAGGGAATCAGAAACCTGAACTCTAGCCCACCCGCTGGGCTGGGACCTTAAACAAAGGAAAGCAGCGCCAAAATTCCAACAGGCCCTGAAGTTCACACCTAGGTGCGAACTGGCTGAAACCCAACCTCTGGTCTCTCATTGGACGAGACTCGGGAGAACCCCGGGATGTCCCCATGACGTCACCAAGAGTATAAATTCCAGAGATACCTTTCCTCATCGCCCCTTATTGCGACCCCGTTGCTGAACAAGGTGGTACCTGAAACGTTCGAACTGTTCTTTTGTTTAGCCGAGGCGCAGTCTTCAACACGAGACCAGACTGTTTAGTGTTAACCATAACACTGTTGGATCCAGAAGGATTAGATTAGCTGTTTGTGCATCCGGCATTCTAACTCCTTACACGCACTGCCGTGGGTAGCAGACCTGCAGAAGTGGACTGGAAGAGAATACAGCTAAGGACACTCCTTCCCTCCAAGAAGACAACGTAAGGATACGTTTCTTCAACCAAGTCGGCTCCTGGCCGACATCTTCGCTGCCTACGAGGAAAGCCAGCTGGCCGTTGTTCCGTGCACGGAGAGATAACGGTCCCGCAGATATCCTGGGAAAACCCCGGATCGATAGGACGGACTCAACCACACACCAATCACTCGAGAGTGATTCCCAAGTAAGAGGCTTTGGTTCTGGGCAGAGACTAGAATAGGTGTGTTAATTAAGCTTACTGATCAGAAGCTGTATTTGTGCGTATTGGGAAGCGCATCGGACCGCCGCGTCCATATTATGCTGTATGAATAATACCTCAATCATTATGCTTGCTGCTTAATTTGATTGTGTTAATGTGAAGCTGATTTGTGTTCAATTGCATGCCGCTGAGCTTGCATCCATGTTAGTAGCCACCGTATAAAGCCAATATACTGCCTTTTACCAGTTCAAAGACCAGTAACCCGGCGTACTATTTCCAAGTCGTACCCCGAGTTCCTGTGTGGTAAAAGGCTATTGTTGTGTCTCTAGACGCCGAGTAGAACCTCTAGGTTTACCCTGAGTGTTTCCCCCTTTCTCTCTCTCTCTCTCTCTCTCTCTCTCTCCCTTACTAACCCACACACACACACACACACACACACACACCCACATCTCATTACACATTCATTGCTACTTTAGAATTAGATGGTGTTGGTTTAGCTGCCTAACTCCAACTCCATCTTGGTTCCAAAACCCCCTTTGTTCAAACTGCGCGGTCACAGCCGCCATCTTGAACTCTCGCGAGACGTCCCACTCACGTGGTCACGTCCGCCATCTTGCTCTCTCTCTCTCTCTCTCTCTCTCTCTCTCTCTCTCTCTCTCTCTCTCTCTCACACACACACACACACACACACACACACACGCACGCATCCACACGTGCCATATGCTGTTTGTGCCTTTATGCTTGTTAGTTAGACTGATAGTTATAGTTGTATAATAAGTTGTTGATTAACTGCAGTGTTATTGATTATTGCTTGATATTGCTAAAGTTAAATAAACTCCATTATACTTTTAAAGAGAAGTTGTCTGTGATTCCTTGTGCATATGTGTTGCAATAACTGCTGGTTGTGAGGGCCTGTGTACGAATTCACCCTTCACTGTTCACTCATAAATGTACAGTGGTACTCAACCGCTGTCATTTGGGGGTGAACAGCCATTCTGAGACTGTATTGAAGGTTCGGTTATTGGTCCCCTGGTGCCCCGTTTATATTGACTCCCGTCAATAATTTTATGAATATTAATAATTTCACAATTATTAATTATTAATTGCTAATAACCAAACCTGCCCCTATCAAAGCCCAACAAATAGTTCGGTATTTTGAACCCTGGGCTCATGTTTTCCGTCATGATCCCTATTAGGAGAAACCATAACTTCACTAGCTGCCTGCTCCGCCCGTCTGGTAACACCGGGATGCCCCCTCCCACGCTACTGCAACAGAAGCCTAGGGGCATACGCGACAGTCTTTGAAAACTATGATAAACGTTGTTTTGCAAAACACAACGCTCACAGTGTAATCATACCGGTGTCAGTATGTTATCTTGAAAAATTCGTAAAAAAACTGAGCTTTCTGTCCTAATATTAAACGAATATAATAGTTCCTATCCAAATAGAACACAGCTATTGACAGAAACTATTGACAAGCTGATGTCCATTAGCTGTTTGAAGTTAGCGCATGTTAACTTTTCCTTTCCACAAAAGGTGGGCTAAGCTCCATTAGTTTAATGGGTTGTATTAAGTTAAAGGTACCTGTTTGGTGACGCCTACCCGATAAGTTTGCTAATATGCTGATTTTGACAAGAAGAGCTAGCGACAGAAGCACAATCTTTGATTAAGCTACATTAACCTCGTCGCAAACAGCAGCTTTCAGTTGAGTTTTGACACTTTGCTAAGTAGTCGTGCAGCAGACACATCTGCACAGTTTTCAAGCAAGTGTAACACACTTAATGACCTTAATGCCCAGACTTGCGTTGTCACTATAGCAATGAACCCTTAAAATGCCATAGTTGCCATTTTATGTTGTACTAGCCAAATTACCATGACAAACAGTGGAAGGACTGTTCTATCTATTCAAGTTCTGTGGTTAGAGTATGGCTGTTGATGCAAGACAGAATATACACTAAGTATTGTATGAGGCATGATTTACATACTTTGCTGACTGCACATTTAATTTTCAGATTTACAGACGGCTGTCAAGTTACTGATAGACAAAGCTCCTGGACTGAAAGAGGATTCAACTTCCCAGTTCATTGCTTTCAAAAGGTTAGTCACTAGAGAAATCAGAGGATGATTGACAGCACGTTCAGCTGCAAATAAGATGCATTGTGGACCCACTTACAATTATTTAAAGTCACAATGAAACAGCATTTTTGCAAGAGCATGTTGCTCGTATGGCTTGGCTTGGCTAACAAGGTGAAGAAGTAAATTTATATTTCATTGTGAGTTTAAAGCTACATTATGTATAACTTGTTCATGGTAAAATTCTGCCTTATATTCAACAAATTAATGTGTTGGGGCTCACCCAGAGAAAATCCACCCAGCAGCGCTGCATGAAACCATGTAGTTTCTCCCATTCTAGCCCCTGTGTTTAGGAAAGACCAGTGGCAGGAAGAGTTGTCGGCAAATAGAAAGTGATGTGTTTTACATATTAAAGGAATAGTTCACCCAAAAATGAAAATTCTGTCATTATCTACTCATCCCCATGCCAGCTGAAACTCAGGTGAAGTTTGTTAGTCCATACAGCAGGCCCTGAGCTCCACAGCGGAATGGTGTAGAAGCTTTCTGCAAAACAACTGAAGTTGCTGGTGACCTGACTTCACAGTTCAAAAAATTACGGAAAATAACCATAAAATGGCTCCATGCAGCTTGTGCAGCATAATCCAAGTCTCCGGAAGCCAAACCATCCTAAAGTGACTTGAAAAGACAGACATTTACACCATTATTTAGCTGAAATCGCCACACTAGCTGTTATTTCAAAATGCATCACGTTTGCGCGCACCCCGGCCTCGATAGGTAAGACTAGCTTGAATTAGCAGAAACAAAATTTCCGGTTTGGCCGTTTAGCCTTCAAAGTTTTCTGATTCCAATTTCAGTGATCGGGTTTGATCAGCTCGGGATAGGTTGAGACTGAACTATGCGCGTTCACGGTGAATTTATAAAGCCATCCTCAATCGAGGACTGAAACTGCAGATAGAGTTAATGCGTGAGTTGACTATCAAGTTTAAGGCCTATTTTAGTCATTCAACATTGAACAGACCTCTGTAAACTAATGTTTAATAGGTCGGATGTAACCTATCGCCTGAATTCTTAATGACTTTTTTGCTGATTTTTATATTTAATTTAGGTGTAATCCAGGCGGCATGAAACACACTTGGTAACAAATTAAAATAAATCCTGGATTTCTCTCTATCCTGGATCTGGATATTTTGCCAATCCTGCTTTCTGGAATACCCCTATGGCCAATGATTGAGTCATTGGTATTAACAACCCCATCATCATCATTTTATGCTGTGGAGCAGTGAAAACCTCACTTAATGCACCTTTAATTCTTTTACAGGACAGATGTTGCACTGATCAATGAGCTTTGCTGTAAGCACTATAACAACCATACGACCAGGTGAGTGACTAGCCACTTAAAACATCTGCATAACTACTACTTCTGACACCTGAATGATATTGTCCCCAGTACAAGCCAAAAGATTAGCCAGAGTTTTGATGCTACTACCATTTCAGTGCTATCCATAATGTGTTGCAATCATGTCTTACAGTATAGATTACAGTGTTTGCAATTTTTTGACAATAATCATACAATTATATTCCTCAATGGCAGAAACCACAAAAACAAGCTGGTGTTTCAGCCTGGGGACAAAGTCTGTTGTACGAAGAATGGCTACATCCACGTCGAAGAGAAGGTGGACGGAGAGGATGAGGAGGGGGAAGAGGAGAGGTGTGGATTTATGCAAGCCAGCACGAATCATGAACAAAGTCAGAAAAAGAAGAAGGATAAGGAAAAGGACAAACTGCGGCTCTGCAACGGAGAGATTTTCTTCATCCGAGAGGTCGGCATCATGGACAGTGGCTCTTCTTTGCCTGCTGTCTTTAACTTTGATCTCAGTATGAAACACTGCAAGTGAATGCAGAAATGTGATGAATGGTTAATACATAACCTCTTGCTTCCTTGAATAGCTGGACCAATTTGGTTTTGAAGGCCGATACGGATACCTTGCTGCATAGATTTATACGCGACAGTCTTGAAAACTAGTCTTGAAAACCTTCTAAGCCGGTGTAAGCGTCCACGAGAGCCAGAAGAATCCAAAAATAACTTGACAGAAAGCTCTTTTTTTTTTTTTTTTTCTACAATTTTTTTCAAAATAACTGACACCGGTGTGATTACACTGTGAGCGTTGGGTTTTGCAAAACAACGTTTATCATAGTTTTCAAAGACTGTCGCGTATGCCCCTAGGTTTCTATTGCAGTAGAGTAGGAGGGGGCCACCTGGTGTTACTGGACGGGCGGAGCAGGTGGCTAGCGAAGTTATGGTTTCTACTAATGGGGATCATGGCCGAAAACATGTTATTTGGGCCCAAGGTTCAAAATACCAAACTATTCCTTTAATGAGGAAAAAAAAGATTTTCTTGAAACTACTAGAAATATTTAGTGTTTTCCCCCAGAATATTGTTCTTGTCAGGGTGGAAAAGCCCCTGAAATGGTATTTAAACCATCATGGGACACTAAAACTCCATTGAAATCCAAACTAATGAAATTCTTCTATGTGGGTTAGCAGCTCCTTAAGGCAGATTTCATTGACTGACTGATTGATTTTTAACAAAAGGCCAATATCGGCATTAAATGGATGTATTGGTGTTGTTTCTCTGGCAGGACAGGATGGTGGAGGGGGAGTCTGGCTCTGCCGGGAGGCGTCCACGCACAAAGCGCTATCTCACCCTGGATGACGGCGATGGACGCATGCTAACGGGGGACTACAGAGAACTGCAAAGGGAGTGCAGGCTGCAGCATGCCTGGGCTAGGACCATCCACACCTTCCAGGTACACTGACCAGACAGACCGAAGGCCACATAATACAGAAACATAAGAGGAGAGGAAACTTTAATGATCCCCAAGGGGAAATTGGGTCATTGCAGCAGCAAATAGTCATAGAATACAGCAAAGAAGAATAAAATATAAATAGAATATAACAAAATGAGGGTACACATGAGATAATTTAAATACTAGAACATGTTAAATGAGTAGAAATGTTTAAGTGAAAGTATGAAAAGGTATGGATTCCAGCTTTAAGAGAGAACAACCTAAATAATACAATAGCAGCCTAAATAATACAGGATTTATGGGGCTCTTTGTAATACAAATGTTTCCACCCCTTAAACCTGCAGTAAGCGTTATCAGACTTATAACCAATCCTGAAAATAATGTGTGCTATGTGGAGATTTCATTGTAATGGCGGAATCGAGGAAGCGAGTGAGTTAACTTGTTAAACTGGTGAACTTGCTACCTACCTCTTCACTTGTCATTGTGGGACATGTAACCTCCATTTGTCCTTGGTAGGCCTCCGTAGTGCAGTGGCTTTGCTGTGTGTTATTTACAAATGTGCTGTGGTTTCTGTTGCCCACTAGTGGTCAGAAAAATAGCTTATTGCAGCAACACAGAGGCTCCACTACATGTCAATCATAAAATGTGATTTGGTATAACATGGATTTGCAATGTGTGAGAATTTTCATTTGTTTGTCATTGTTTTTAATGACTCAGGGCTCAGAGAGCGACACCATTGTCTATGTGCTGGAAGACGGCAGGGCCCAGACCTGGAAACACGTCTACACGGCCGTAACGAGGGGTAAGAAGCGCGTCTATGTGGTGGCTGATGACAAAGGCATTGCATCGGCCATTAAGAGACGCGTAACCCAACGCAAAACCAGACTGGGAGCTCTGGTCAAGGAGGTGCTGGTGAATCCCTGCACTGCAGGACAGGAGCAGGACAGTCAGCCCAGCGGCAGCCAAACCCAGCCGAACACGCCACACAAGACGGCCTCGTGCTTTCGGCCTCAACAGTCCACCCCTCTGTCCTCACAATCCCCCAGCAGATCCCAAACATCCCGCACCCACCCCACACCACTGCTACCCAAGAGCTTGTGGAAGGCCGAGGGGGTTAAGGAGGAGGACATTACAGACTTGTCCCTGTTGGACGACCTGGCTTTCAGTCAGACGTACTCCTGGTTGCCCATGGACAGTTCTGAGGAGGGGGAAGTGGAGGAGAACCAGCCGAACGATGCTGCGGCATCACCCGGCAGCAAGAGGGCGCTCTCTGTTGAGGGTCTGGAAACCCCACGCAAACAGCTTCGGATGATGTCAAGCTAGCAGAAAAGAGTGTAAGTCAGGGGCCCCACGGGTCCTTGAAATCCTTGAAAGTTTGTGAATTTGAGGGAAAAAAATCAAGGCCTTGAAAGTTTTTGAAAATAGACATAAATAGACATGGATCATTGAAAGTGCTTGAATTTATATATTTTGTGCAAGAATAGAAATTGAAGTTCAAGAGACCACATAGTCTGCCATCACTGTAACACAGCACAGTTGAGAAATGTTCACACATTCAAGCCTCTCTCTCTTTTTAATTGTTGTCTGTGAGCTACTGTAAAGCCTGCTAGTTCTCATTATAAAAATTCTCAGTGTTGTAACAGTAATTAACCTTGATCCGTGTCTCAAACTATGCCGTGTTGGGTCCTTGAATTTGAGGGAATTGGGCCTGGAAAGTCCTTGAAAAGTCCTTGAATTTGATGTTTAAGAAGGTGTGGGAACCCTGGTAAGTACTGTACTGTAGTTCAGACAAAGTGTGTTGGTGTGGAGCTTTTGTTGGCATCTTCTGTTTCAGACGTCGTAGCATTCACCACTTGGCTGTTCCAAGGCAAGAGATTCTTTGTTCTAAGTTCAGAATTACCCTCTGAGCAAATGTTAAAGGGTAACTTCGGTATTTTTCAACCTGGACCCTATTTTCGCAGCTTTTTGTGTCTAAGTAACTAATGGGGACAAGAATTTTTGAAATTGGTCCAGTATTGAGCGAGATCGCGTCAGCCGGCACCCGCGAAACGAGCTGCAATGTAATCCGACGGGGCAATTGTGAACCGTCAATGTACGTCCACTAAAAGTGCTTGTTTTTGCCACTGACAGGCTCAGATTGTTATTATAAGTGTCTGACAATATTATGGAAAGGACCCTACAGAGAAATGAAACGTTTTCCTTTACCTTTCGCTTGATCCGGTCTGTTTGCGGCTGCGGCACACCCCGAAGTGCGCAAAGGTGCGAGGGCCCGATCATCGCTGCTTGTGTGACCTCTGTGAGATGTCTCCTGTCTAAATGAATCTCCCGGAGCTGGTCAGGCTTGTGGTTAGGGATGGGAATCGAGAACCGGTTCCAGTTGAGAACCGGTTCCGAATTGTCTGATCCATCGGAATCGTATGCCTCCGAGGTTATCAATTCCTTTTATCGATGCCGGCATGTTTTTCTGACAGTTGCGCATGCGCATTGCAAAAACTCATGCGTCATGACGTCAAACTCTGCGTCTACGCTGCTGGAAACTTGCAACAAGGAATCATGGCGGAGAGGAAGAAACGGTCCAAAGCGTGGCTTCATTTCACGAAGAAAGATGACAACAGTGCTACTTGTAACATCTGTAAAATTATCATTTCTGTGTTCACACAGCGTTTTTTGATGTGGAAAAAGCGCTGCCTGGAGCGCTTTTTGTGAGGAGAAATAAAAAGCGGATCATGGCAACGTCACCTGACGTTAGCTGAGCAGCTGCTAGCTCACTAACCAGCTGGTTCACTTCTAGCAGACAGAACAGTGTTGTGCAACAAGCAAAGGCTTACCAGATATTTCCAATACATGTCCAGTATAATCCATACTGCCTTTATGATCGCTGTTGCGGTAACGGAAATTCACTTATTACAACGTCCCATTTCTCCACCGGCACTTTCACTTTCTCCATATTTGTTGTTGCTATGGGAAACGGCCGGCGTCTCTGTCATCGCGATTGGTCGGCTGGGAAAAAGCGGTTCACGTCACCCGGCGCTTTTCTGAAAAGTTGAACATTTCTCAACTTTTGAAAGCGCTCCGCTCTGACGAAAAAAATGCCGCTGCAGCGCTTTTCGGGAGCGGCCGCCTTTTGTGCGCCTTGCGGCCGCTTCCCATTACTTTTAATGAGAAAAGGGCGCTGGCAGTTGGGGAAAAAACGCTATGTGTGAACGCAGCCTTAAGGGTGGAAACACCAGCAATATGTTGAAACATCTTAGGGTAACCATCTAACCATGTTATTTGTTTTCCAAGTTATATCATTTTAAGAAAAGGAGCATTGTAATTTATTTTAACATGTTCAAATGTTATTAGGCAGACATTCTACACTGTGTTCAGACTCAAGAGATAATAAAACAGCTGCGTTGACGCTGAAAACCTGCGTAGGCCTACTTTTTTTTTCCACACAGAAAATTGATCGGGAATCGATAAGGGAATCGATAAAGAACCGGACCGATAAGCAGAACCGATAATGGCATTGGTATCAATAAAATCTTATCAATTCCCATCCCTACTTGTGGTAACAGCAGGTTTATTCCACATCTGCATTTATGACAAAGGACAATAGAGTAGAATGGTCATCTCTGGTGGACAAATAGCGCAAGCTCTGTCTCGTGGCAAATCCTCCATTGCTTTTAGGATTACCCATCTTTACATTTTTGAAAATCTATACTCTGTACAATACATTGACACAGTGATCGTATAGTGGGTTTACATTCATGTAAATAAAATGACTGAAACAGAACAGAAACTGTCCCTCTCTTAAATTTACGAAGAGAAAATACAGAAAATATAAACAAAAATATATTTATACAGATTTCTCACTCTGTTACCTTTTTTTAGTATTTTTCATTTTATAATAACGATTATGTAACTTAATTACAAGACACAGAAGGCAAGTAAACCATAGAAAATACCTCATCTACATGTTTAAAATATTACCACACTCTGTAGAGCGACATACTGTAACATACCTGCATTTATGACAAAGGACAATAGAGTAGAATGGTCATCTCTGGTGGACAAATAGCGCAAGCTCTGTCTGGAAAGACGGCATCACTTTAATGTTAGCTAGCTATACTGGAGAGATTTTTACTGGCAATAAAACACATAAAAAACGAATGGTTAACTTAATAAAACATGGTGAATTCAATCTAAGACAAATAATATCCAACCAAATAAAGCCAGCTCAACTTTTATGTGCTTTTCAACTTGCCACGAGGTACCTCGTGGCAAATCCTCCATTGCTTTGAGGATTACCCATAATCCTTTGCTATTACTACTCAATGCAGGTACAAATTTACAACAGCAGGTGGCATAGTTGTCCCATTTAGCGGGATTTAACCAGAACCTTTCCAACTATGTTACACTTACAGCTTTAATTCTTCTTCTTATTTTTCTCCGCTAAAAGTGTTCGTGCAGCAAAAACCCGTAAGACCAAAAGTCACCAAAATTGGCAGGTGGGTTGCAAATTCCACCCACTACTCAGGCACATAAAATGACATTCATTGACCTCAAGGTGGCGCTGTAACAATCAAGTTTACGTTTTTGCAATTATCTCGAAAACGACTTGGCTTAGAGTCAAAATTCTTTCATCATTTTAACCCTACAAACACAGTATGTCCCTGCAACGTCGTGATTGTGACGTTTCATTTGTGACGTAACAACGTTACTGCAACATTACAGTTACAATGTTACCATTAGTTATGTTGCTGCTACGTCGTTGAAATGTTACAACGCAACAGGTATTCTATGGTAGTTTACAACGTCTGTTCAACGTCCTCTGACGTTGCTGCAACGTTGCTAAAACGTGACAATTTACCGGGTATTATAGGTCGTTGTTCAAAGTCTGTGCAACTTTGTTAAAATATCATACTTAAACAGCTAACCTATATCCTTTACAATATCTGCAACACTGTTGATATGTCAAAATACAATGGAAGTTTTACGTTGTTTTGCGACGTCAATGCAACGTTGTCAACAGGACCTATCCTGGAAATTTACCACTTCACTGCACAAATGTTTGTAAACTCTCATCTCTACTCTATCAGAATCAGATCTATTTTCGCCAGGTACATTTTCACATAGGAATTTGACTTGGTGAGGTTGACAATATTTAGACAGACAAACAAGCTTACAAATTGAATTTAAATATAAGAAGTAAGAAAAAAGAGATTCCTGAAAATATTATTAATATTATATTATTATCATTATATTTCTAGGCTTAACATTTTCTAAACCGAAAACCGCAATAAATGTATAGATTGTGTGTGTTTGTTTTGACTTGACCACCGCCAAAATGTCGTCCGGATCACCGGGAACAAATCGGCGCCCAGCCCAGGGGCGGAAATTACGGGGGGGACAGGGGGGTCCGGACCCCCCCTTCCTGGGACTAACAAGAGAGTTGTCCCCCTCAATATATCATTGTAAACATAACTATATAATTTTAAATAATATAATAATATGCATTGAAAGCACTTGTGCTAATTATAGACGCAAAACAATGCGTTTTTAAGTTTCGAAAGATTGCGTCCCCCCCTCATACGCCTCACAGTGGTTTGGTCCACTGCCTACCTGACTCCCCGAACCCCCACACACATTAGCCCTCGGTACGAGTGTGTGTGGAGGATCTCTGGAAGTGTGTCAGTGGTGGCAGACCTCCAGTAAGAAGGTACTTTGCAAAGGTTAACTTAAAACAAAGGATGTGTCAGACATTTTTCTTTACTTCTACCACTCAATAGAATAAAACACATTCACAATTGTAACCAGACTACATTTTGTTCGCTCCATTACCTCGCGGTTGAATTTGTGCGTCAGCGTGTTGGTACGGGGCAGCCGCGTCTCCTAATGCATGTATGTGTATGGAGGCAGGAGGTCTGTCCACAATTAAAATCATCATAACTCACTGAATTTTCGACCGATTTTCAAGCGGTTTGGTTTGTTACAAATGCCAGACATGTATTTATGATACAGGATACTTGGTTAAATTAAAATGCGGGTTTTCATACCAAAATACTTTATCTTTTGTAGATGGTAACAGTAATATTTCTATAATATAATATTTAAGATTAACTTACCCTATGTAATTAGGTTCTAAGTATATTATTTTTTTCTTACTGCATGTAAAATGGCTGCCACTATGTTATTTTGTTCATAATTTTGGAAATAAATGAAGACATAATTAATAAAAAAGACATAATTACAACAAACATTATGTTAAAATATAAGTAAGTTTCTGGCAGGCTTCATAGCGTTCTGGACTTTTACACATTGACAGCAAAACATTAGAGATCTGCTTTTTCGGGAAAACTAAATCTAATTAGGCATATATTAGCTTTAGTTCAGTTAATGGGTGTTGCATCTCACCTACTACTGTAAATAACCTGCATGCTGTGTGTGTGTGTGGGGTGTGTGTGTGTGTGTGTGTGTGTGTGTGTGTGTGTGTGTGTGTCTATTTGTCAGCCAGTCAGTTAAAATGGCAGAGAAAAGAAAAACAGACATCCGATCATTTTTCAGTGCACCGAAACGCCAAGTAGAAAGACCCCAGTAATATCAAAGGCAATTTGATAAAATCTTCATAAGAAAGGAATGAAGTGCTATGGAAATGTTTCATAATGGACCTCTATATACATTTAATACAACAGTACTTTTGGCGGGACCTTTGGTGTCTCCTTCAGGAATTGCTCTTGAGAAATTTTTCTGTTTATTGTCCCCCCCAACAGTGAAATGAAATATCCGCCCTTGGCCCAGCCATCGGCACTGGCCGGCACCGTGCCCCAGAAAAACTAAGGGAAGCGTCGGACGACGCGCTGAAACCACCATACTCTGTCTCTCTCTCTCTCCGCCGAAAATGGCGATATGATATAATTGTATAGATTTTACTTTTCAAGCTTCAGTTTATCAAGCGCGCACAACTTTATAACAGTGTGATTTGCTTGCAGCAAGCACACTAATAAACACAACTATAAAAGGCTAAATTTTCGAAAGAAAATTAAAGTGTGCTTGCCGCCCTTGCAATGCCCCTGCCCTTAGACTTGGCCTTCACTAGTTTTGCTAAGCGGTGCAGCATTGCAATTGTTAGCATTTTGCTCCGTAAATCCGTAAACCAATTGTATTTTGTCCAAACTATGTCTGATTACAAAGAGTTTTAATAATAATGTCCTAAAATCAGGGATGCAAACACATGTATGGTGAAAAAAGAGAGAGCTACCCGAAGTTGAAAAAAAAAAATGCGACAGTGTAATATATAACCATGTGACGAAGGCCTGTGCTATATGCTTAAATAAATAGGAAATTCTATTTAATATACTCAGATCAATAAGAGACAGACAGATGTTAAGTAGTAAATTAAGGTGTTTTTTTTTTCAGAATTAAAAAAGTAACATAACTGCAGTGTTGGGGACTAGTTAACTACATGTAGTTCAATTATATCACAGACAAACTTCCTAGCGTTTGCTGCTTTTTTAATTTTTTTTCCTTTTTTTACTAAAAGAATAAATTTTATTTCAGCACTGTAAGTCATTTCCCAACCGGTACAAACATGACTGCCATCTTTGTCTCTTTCTGAGCCATTACTCCCCTCCCTGTGAGATCAGATCACCAACAGCCAGACGAATAAAAAAAAAAAAAAAAGCAACTTTCTTTTTCTTGTCTTTCCACAGTCAGGTGCTGCCATTATGCTAACGATGATGGCAAATTATACCAACCATAATCAAACAGCAATAATGATGATGATAATTATATAATAATATGGATACAACTTTAAACCTTTTACGCTGCACAGATAGTTTTTTTTTGGTGGCCCTGGGTAAAATTATGTGTCTAATTGGCTGTTTTTGAATTTTGTTTTGTACGTGTGAATAATTAAGCGTATGCATGAATGAATGAAAACAAGCAGTAAAAAAAATTTAATGAAAACATCAGCTAGAAACAGAGGGAAAGGATGAGATATCTCCTGCGACTTCTATTGTTCTGATATTTCATCTCTCCCAGTTAGCACTATCCCCAAATCATAAGACAGTCATGAAATAGCCTACGTTGTCCCCTTAAACATTTTGCTAAATCATTAATTAGGGAGATTTCACCACGCACAACCATGTTTTTTGTGGCAGCCTCGCGGGGGTTTTATTTTGAAAAGAAAATGCGCTTCGGCGGCAAGCCTGGAAATGTGGCGAGTTTCACGGAACTTCAGTTTGAGAGGGTACTGGGAGTTCAAAATAACTGACGAAGAAGAGACCTGAGCGTGGAGCTGGCCTGACAGCGGAGATTGGCCTGACAGTAGAACCTCCTTGGGTCTGCAGCCAGACCCCCCTCGCTGTGTCAGCCACGGTCCAGCAACAACCACGTAACCAGTGACATAATGTGAGGTGCTCGCAACAGTTCACTCATATGAGCGTGACAGAAATACACTGTAGGAATCGTTAAGATTCGTCTGTCACCCATACCCCCCCCCCCCAAAAAAAATAAAATAAATAAAACTCTTCGGATCTGGATGATTCACACAAGTCACCCAAACTGACGTGAAAAAAGCGACATTCGCCGAAAAGCGAGTTGTTTGCATCCCTGTAAAATATTTTTTAAATTTCCTTATTTAAACAGGTAAGTCCCATTCAGTGTTGTGCATGAATGCGCTAAAAGAGCGCGTTCATTGAACGTGCTCATGTTTTAGGTGAACTGAATGTATCCATTTGCAATTAGGGAACGTGAGCGTCGTTAACTCCCGCGAGAGTTAACGACGCTTCCGCGAGAGTTAACGACGCTCACACACTGTGTTTTACGGCACCCGGCATGGCTAGTGCAACTGGCAATTCAGACGCAGCTACCGGTACTGCTGAAGTACTCTAAATACTCTAAATTGTGTGCTCTGCAGAACTGTCATAGCACATCTTTCAGCTAGCGACTGTGATGAAGCCAGTGGTGGAGCCTGTACCAGCTCGCTTGGAAGCATATGAATCTATTTTATGTTTTTGAACTGCTGCATAATTTGGTTCATGCAAGCTAAATAAAATTTCCATTGCATCTACAGTATACCTTTACTGCACCTCTTTTTTTCACTTTCTGCATAATATGACACATTGTTTAAGTGGTAAAACATATAGATAGTATTTGATCAGCGTCATCACGGTCGCCGCGGCCATATTGTTGACATAGCGCTGCAGCTGTCAACTAGTGACAGCCTAGGTGACAGCAGCGCTAATAGGAAGCTAGCCGGCGTTAGCGTCATCTCTGTTGTCTATTAACGTTACCGTTTCTGTTGCGTTAGGACAAGGGCGTAGAATACGGTAGGGACGTGTCCCTATCAATATCAAGCGACTCTGAAATGTCCCTAGCAATTATTTTGATTGACAATAAACGTTGTTTTGTCCGTCAGAGTCTAGTCAGTGTTAACAGATCGCGTTCTCTACTACGAGTCCCGCTGCATTGGTGTAGTGCATTGGAGTCCTGTGTCGGCATAGCAATGGACGCTGTAACGAAACTTTAGTATAATAACAGCTGTTTTAGAATGTCATTGCGTCACCTGGACCATTTTTGCAGCCCGGATAAAAATTGGCGTGACACCGCCTCCCTAACCCCCCAAAAAAATCGCTGATTGGCTTTGCCATTTCTTGCTAACGTATGAAATGCTGTGGGCTGTGTACAAGAACAGCCAAAGCTCCGCCTACCGGCGAGCATGCAAGTGAAGACTCCATCCTATTTTATATTAGTAACAGTTGTGTTTAGCCATTAAAGTTAGTTTATTTAAGTACCGCGTCGCGTGCGTCTGTGACGAGTGACGACCGTAAGTAGCCTACATGTCACAAGTGAGATTGAACAATGCTGCTGTGTGCCATGTCCATCAGGACACACTGGACAACACTGATGTAAAACAAATATGCCAACAGTTCATTTCTGTTAATGACAGGCGTAGGCATGTGTTTGGCTCCTTCAAATAGGAGCAAGACAGTGGACACTCAGCTGTTTGTATGTAAGGTTTGGATATAGTTTACAATATCTTATTATTATTATTATTATTATTTTTTAAATGTAAATACATGTTTACAGATCATTGGTTTGAATAGGAAACAGCACAGTACCTGCCTTAAAACAAAATGTGCTCTTCAAAGTCCCATTCAGCTGGCAAATTTGAGTAAAGGATTCATTAATGTGCTACACCCCTGTGTCTGTGTGTCTGTTAATGAGTGTGTTGGCTACCATAACTATCTATAAATTAAGGCTCTAGATGACATGAAATGGCGGTCAGAAGTCTATCATAAATGCAAAATGCCTCAGCTTCCAGTGGGGGTTACATCCCCTCCGGACCTCCCCCATGTGTGTCCCTACCAATGTCAAAATCAAACCTATTCCCTTGCGTTAGGATGTATTACAAAATAGTGATGGTGGCCTGCGTTATACACGGCTGTAGTAATGACAGCAATAAAATCCCCGGGGTTTGTTTGTATGCTATCCCTACCGTCCGCAGATGTGAAGGGAAAGAGACGGAGGATCTAAGCCAGCACAGGAGAGATGTGTGGATAGTTGGGAGAAACAGGCGAAACTTTCTGCCAGCTCCTCACAGCAAAGTCTGTTCACCTCAGGTTTTTTTTGTTTACCACAGGTAGGCATTAACGTTAGCTAAGGGAAGAAGAGTTTGTAAATTGATTGGTCATGATTGATCCAACGCCAATAATGTTAGCTATTAAGTTAACAGTGAACAGTTGTCTGGTGTACCTGTTTGCGATCCGCCATAAGGCATAAAAGTCGGAGGAAGAGGAGGAGGTGGAGAAGCTGGAGAAGCAAGTACACCACACAACGGTTCACTGTTACCTGTGGTAAAATGAGGTGAACAGACGTTGCTGTGAGGAGCTGGCTGAAGGTTTCGCCTGTTTCTCCTAACTATCCACTCATCTCTCTCATCCTCTCTTTCCCTTCACATCTGCGGACGGTAGGGATAGCATACAAACAAACCTCGGGGATTTTATTGCTGTCATTACTACAGCCGTGTATAACGCAGGCCACCATCGCTATTTTGTAATAGATCCTAACGCAACAGAAACGGTAATAGACAACAGAGATAACGCTAACGCCAGCTAGCTTCCTATTAGCGCTGCTGTCACCTAGGCTGTCACTAGTTGACAGCTGCAGCGCTATGTCAACAATATGGCCGCGGCGACCGTGATGACGCTGATCGAATACTATCTATAGTAATACAGTATATTGTTCCCATAGCCTAGGACAGGGCTGAGAGTTATTTTGATATTTTGAGAGCTCTGGCACATCCAATCAACTTACCTCAAACATAACTTACCTCAAACATTCAGGTGAATTACTGTTACTGGACAGCAAACAAGACATCAGCCAGGATCAGGAGTAAGGATCCCCCATCTTCTGATTGGACTTTGCATAAGATCAGGATTTTTCCACGCCGAACAGGTACTAGAATCAGAGGTTTGGCAAATGGATCTTACGATCTTTTGATAATGTCTATTCATATAGTAAGAAATATTTGCTTTCAAATGCATTAAATATTTGAGTAAATATTGGCTTTCTAATGCACAAATTATTTTTACTTGGAAATGTACAGCAGGACTGTGAATTTGTGTCAATGTCTCACACACTTAATGTCTTAATCAGAGGACTACGAGGATGCCAAGCGTCTTGCCAGGCAGTATCTGGTGGAATCACAAGCTGAGAGTGAGAAAGAACTCTCAAAGAGGAAGGTCAAGTCCAACAAGCGGTACATCACGAGTTCGGATGAAGATGATGATGAAGATGATGGTAATGTCCTGTAGCTGATGTTTTTTTTGTTTGTTTTTTTTGTTTGATTGATTGAACCCCCTGGGGAGCAGATGGGTACTGCCCCCGCTCTGATGGTCGTCGGTGCTGGCCTTAGTCCCATCCCTGATGCTGCTCCCACCTGGATGTTTCTCTCTCCGTGTGTTCGTTGTCTTTGTGTGCACCTGTCCCTCCCCCCTTTCTCAGACTCTGGTGCAGTGCAATGGTCACGAGTGCATGCCTTAGTCCCATCCCTGCTGCTGCTCCCACCCGACGTGCTCTGACTCCGTGTGTTCTGTGTGCAGCTGTCTTCTCTCCCCTTCCCCAGACTCCGGTCCAGTGCTCCACCTGCCAGTGGACAGGTGTTGCTCCGGCCTGGCGGTCGTCGGCGCCAGCCTTGGTCCTGCTCCCACCTAACGTGTCTCCCGTGTGTTCTGCTGCTGCTGTTTTCTCCCCTTCCTCTCTCCTCTTTTTAGACTCCGGTACAGTGCAGTGGTCATCGGTGCCGGCCTCGGTCCCATCCCTGATGCTGCTCCCACCTATTGTGTCTCTGACCCTGTGTGGTCTGTGTGCAGCTGTTTTCTCCCCTTCCTCTGTACGTGTGTGTGTGTCTGGTTGTGTTGTGTGTGTTTACGCGGCTTCCTCTCTCTCCTCTTCTCTGACTCCAGTGCAGTGTTCTACCTGGCAGTGACGGGCGCTGCCCTGGCTCTTCGTCGTCAGTGCTGGCCTTGCTCTTCCCTGCCGCTGTTCCCACCTGGACACTGAATTACGACTGCTGCCATCTAAAATCTGCTCTTGCCTACCCTGTGTTTTTCGCTATGCTTGTCCTATATAATTTTGTCACCATTGATTGTGTTTAGTTAGATCTAGCTAGACACATCCTCTGTAAAGTCCTCTGAGACATGTTTGTGATAAAGGGCTATATAAATAAACGAACTTGAACTTGAACACCATAGAGCAATCTTGGAACAATGGATCATTACATCTTACTTCACACCTATTTACTTCTTTTTTTTAATTGGCATTTCTGTTTCTTGGCAGGTCGAGGTCCATCCCATACCACAAGGAAGAAAGGTGAGCCTTGAACGAAAACTGTACTTTACTAATTGTACTGTACTTATTTTCAATGTTCCTATTTGCCCTCGGTTCCTCCATTCTGTTTTTTTGTTTTTTTTTATTGTTGCAGCTCGTCCAAGGACATTGACGCCATCACGAGTGCCAGACTTGACACAAGGTATTTTTTTTTCTTCTTTAGGTGAAAACTTGTTTAGCCAGTAAGATTAATGTCTGGGTCATGACCCTTTGGTAGCCTTTGCATTGTACGGTACATGTTATCAGATCAAAATTGATGCATTACAAATACTATATTTTTGGCAGTTCCAGCAGCTCCAAGGACATTGATGCTACCGAAAGAGCCAGCCGTTAGAGAAAGTACCCTTTTTACCCTTTCAGCGTCTATTCTAATAGCTAAAACCAGGAAGTAAGCGTTGTAGTTTTCAGATTCATGGAATTTCTGCCAGTAACGTTATTGTAGTACACTTACGGCAGCATTTCAGAGATGCACACGGCTGCTAATGGAGCATTAGCCCTACAACAAATGTATAGATATAATTTTGAAATGCATAATTGTTCCTTTTTACATTGTTGATTTTCACCCTTTTAGATTTGAGTGACGTGGCACCAACTACTCCGAGAAGAAACAGACTTACTGATGGCAAGTACCTCACCTCACAAATAATACATTGGGCCCTATTTAAACTGCTAGTTAAACGACGCACAATGTGGGCGCAAAGTAAGGCGCAAGGCGCAAATGGGTTGTACTAAGTCCCTTAATTAATCATAGGTGTGTTTTGGCCGTAACATGAACTCAACCAATCAGAGTGTCATCTCTCATTCCCTTTAAGAGCCAGGTGCGCTTGCACCTTGGCGCATTGCTATTTAAATGGCGGATTCAGCAAGTTGGAGAAATGAACGGTTTTCTGCTGAGGAAACAGATCTGCTCGTGCGCAATGGCGATGTGTGTGTGCGTCGGGTAGGCCTATGTTGTGCGTCGGGTGAAGGTAAGATGCCTTTGCAGTTTATTTTCATGACTTTTTGTTGGGCTGTGCTTTTTACATATTTACTGTGTTATTTTTCTTGGTTGTAGGTTGCGTATTTAGCAATTGGTGATGATGGTTAACGGGACATGTACGTTGCGCATTTGGCATTGCGTTATGGTGAAAGCATATGGCAATTTGGCAACAAAATACATGTCAGGAACGAAGTAAAGTGCAAATTTTCATAGTAGATGATCCTATTTTTCTATTTTGCATGGTAACGTGTGTGTGTTTGAGAGAGACAGAGAGAGAGACGCATCTTACTATCTGAATAATGTGCCCTTTAAATAGCAGGAAAATACTGCGCCAGACTTTAGACCAGGTTTTTGTTGGTCAATGGCGCAATCGCTTTCCGCTGCCTCAAGATAGCAATGCGCCAACAATGCGCCTGACCACACCTCATTTTAAGACCAACACGCCCATGGGTACAAAGATGGGCGCAAGTACATTTGCTATTTAAACAATGTGGGCGCTGGGCGTGAAAATGACAACTGCGTCGGTCGTAAACTTGCGCCGCTTTGCGCCGGGTGTAAGATAGGGCCCATTATGTTTACTTTACATCACAGTCTACAGGAAAGGTTTATATATTTTATTTTCAGTTGCATTTATGCTTTGTTATATTTTGTGCTTAATTAATGGTAAGCACACAGCTAACAGTACAAGCTTCCTTTATAAGACATACAATTTGTGATGTAATTGTTCACCCCTTGTTTTTTTTTATTTTTATTTTTTTATTTTTATTTTTTTTTGTAAACTTCTAATTTCCTCCCATTTCAGTTCCACAACCAAGTAGCCAGGCTGTCAGCTCTTCTCCCAGCTCCACACAGCTTTCTAACACTGCAGGTAATTTGGTGTTTTGCCAATTTTAAAGTCCAGCCTAAAATAAAATGCATATATACATATAGTAGCCTCAATTACAAATGCAGCAGCAAGAACTGATTATACATTTGACTTTTTTTAATTTATGGGGAAACAATGTGCTACATCTTCATTTAAAAATGTACATTGTACAGGTGTACCTCTTTCAAATATCAGTAATGTTTAGTGTACATGGTGCTGTTTGTCCAAGACTTTCAGAGGATGCTGCTCACAAAGGTCAACATGGTGCTGGAAAACCAGAAACAAATTTTCCAGATGTTGGCCTCCCTGAATTCTCGGGGCGCAGGAGAGCAGCGTGTGCAGGAGGGTCTGCAGCTGGAGCCTTGCGCATCCCAGGAGGATTTCAGGGAGTTTGAAGACAAGCTGCAGGACAAGCAGTTCTTCCAGCAAGCTGTAATTAAAATTTTCAGTTTTTGAGGGAATTATTTAATTGGGGAAAAAATTGTTGGACAGTGTGATATGTAATTAAACACTTTGTTACGACTTTTTCCTCAGCTCCTTTTTCTGAGCCTCATTGGAGGACGGAAAATGGGGGAGAACACCAGGAGAACCATGTTGGCAGTGGCCACCAACCAGGTGTGGTGTGGATACAGCCTCTTCGGGAAAAAGAAGAAGGCCAAGCTCTGTGACCTGAGAGTGTACAAGTTAATTAAGCGTGAGTCAACATGTTATGTTGGAATTTATCCTTTTTTTTACAACAAAAGGCTAAATTGTCTGTGTGCTTCAGTGAATCTTTTCTTTATTCGTATATATATATATCTTTTCAGGTGCTGTAAAGGCATCTCTCCCTGGAGCTGTGGAGAAGGACATAGAAGTCCAAATCATGGAGGTCCTTAAGCATGCTCCGCAGAAAGTCCGAAGAGAGGTATTTATAATATAATTATTGTATTATAATATTTGCACTATTATTAGACATTGTCCTGCAGATTATACAAAGTGCAAAACTAAGAAAAACATGTCTTTTTTCTTTGAAATTTAATTCCTTAGGCTGATGCAGCACAAAGAACCACGGCACCACATACTGGTTATTCAGATGACAGTGACCGTTGAGGAAGAAATGGAAAAGGATGTTAATTGAATAAACCTGTCAAACTGTCACTCTCTCGTCCTGAGTTTTCTTCCACACTAGTCAGAGTTTCATACAGGAGTCTGGTGCCGGGTCCTTGTACTTTCTCCCCCTTTTCCCTTTCTCACTCACACACTTTAGCCACGTGGTATTTGAGTGGGCACAAAGTCAAGTAATAGGTGCCCTTGACCAGGCTGGGGCTGCATGTATTGAGATGCATGCTTTGCCTCTGCATTTTATGTAAACCTTATCCATGCCTAGTTTATAATAAATTGCGTATCAGTTAAGAAACGCTGAGTCTTTGTACTGGCATTTTTTTTGTTTTATACACAAATTACACTGAATAAAGACTGCTAAACATTTAGTGCATGATTTCAAGCTATTATATTTCACAGATAAACATGATATTCTAAAGCCATATATGCCCTATGTATTGTGAAGGTACTTATAGTTGAAGTGAGTTAGGGTGGTTTTTCATAATATGGAAAGAGCAAAATATTCAATTCTAATTGGTTGAAATATATTAAAATTTTGAGCAGCAAGTGTGTCCAATGCTCTTCTCTGTTTTGTAATGACAAAGAATTTGTTGCATAAATTAATGCACCTGGAAATATGATTTATTGCAGTTTTCCCCTGTTATGTTACAGGATGTTAGTAGTTTATCCTCATTTTGTTATAAAGGCTGTATTAGTTATAGTACTTAAGTGGGTGACAAAAACATGGATGTAAGTGAAAAGTCTACACAACCCCTACAAACACAGTATGTCCCTGCAACATCGTGATTGTGACGCTTCATTTATGACGTTGGAACGACGTTACTGCAACATTACACTTACAACGTTACTATCAGTTACGTTGCAGCGACGTTCCTGCAACGACTCTGTGTTAGTAGGGACGTTGCATGCGACATCCCGGCGATATAAAGTGACGTTGTCACAACATCTCCAAAAAGTGGTGGAAACACTGGGACAACATACTGGCGACGTTTAAAATGACGTGCTGACGACGACACTCTGGAATTTCACTCGGTAGGTTGCTACAATGTTACTAGTGACGTTCCAGCAACGTATAACGTTGCGAAAATTACGTTGCAGCGACGTACCTGCAACGACTCTATGTTAGTAGGGAATCTCTCAATTCATCTGCATCTTTGCTCCAATGGTCTTCTGCTCTAAAAATGTCAAATTTTGCGACTTTTTCTCAATTTTCTTAAAATCCTATTTTCGACAACTCGTCAGAAACCGTTGTGCCAATCGTCCCAAAACTTTGTCAGGATCATCTACGGACTTCGCTGATCTAAAGTTATCAAGGAAATTTCGATATGTCAATCCGTTTTGAAATTATACATTTGTAGACCTGTGTCTTTAAGTTCAATTTTACATAAACGCCCATAAATCAATTTTTTTTTTTCAGCACATCCACAGAATTGTGACAAAAGTTTGCCTCACTGCAACATATGGTCAATTCAGAAGTCCATCACTCTATATTTTTCAAAATATGCAAAATCAATTAACAGCTATATCTCCACAAGTCTTCATTCATATGCTACCAAAATTGACACAGACATTCTCTAGATGGTAGATATCAAGTGTTTCAAATGGTGTTCAGATCGGTCAAACGGTGAGTCCGCAGTGATATTCAATATCTTGCTGTAATTTGTACTGTATGCACAACATTTTCTATTTCATCTAATTTTTAAACAAATTTCACCAAAATATTTGACAATACACTCTAGAAAAGCAGGTTGATGTGTGATTTTTTTCAGAATTGTATCCCCAATGGTTAAATTGTTGTGAATTTTTTAAGTTTTGTGACATCCCTCTCATCCCTCCCTCTCCCTCCCTTCTGCTTGTGAGGTTGGTTTGGCTTCCTGGCTCAGGAGCCAGTGGGCGGGGTTGGAGAGGGTGTCAGGAAACTACCTGCACCTGGGTAGTTGTGGCTTCCTTGTTTACCTCTTTCTCTTCTCTTCCTCCCAGGCCTCCACCAGCTAGATGGGTTAGGGTTTTGTGTTTTGTTTGCACGCATCACACACACTTCATTCATCCACACACTGCATTCATTACTGACCTAGCTGACTAACATTATTATATTTTATCTTAAGTTCACAATAAATGTCATTTTAGAAACTTGATAACAATCATGTAATTAATCTTTCAGCTATTTATCTGTAAATGTGTAATTTTGGTGAATATTTTAACTTCAGCTGCATTCATTCCCATAGACCTCTGTTGTATTAAACTTTGAGGTTGTGAAAGCAAAAGACACCATATTCACCAGCAGAGCTGATAGTCCAGGGGTTAAGGTGCTGATTATGAACCACACGGTCCCGGGTTCAACACCGGGGGGGAACCCTCTGTTGTACACTTGGAGTTAAAGGCAAAAGAGGCTGCTATAATAACTCACTATTTTACAAAATCACTATGACGTACTGATCACCAGCAAAATATTTCATCATGGTTAAGTGTTACAGATCATTAAGTTATTCACTCTCATTGACTTCAATGCAGTACTTTACTAATTATATGCAGAACTAAGTTAATGTTTAGTGTCAACTGCTGTCAGTGGCAGCTATATTGTCCTGATGATCTAGTGGTCTAAACAGTTGCCTTGTAACTGTAAGGTCACCTGTTCAAATCCAGCCTGGCACCAAGGTGTGTACTGTATGCATGTCATTTTCTATTTCGCCAAATGTTTGATCAAACTTCACCAATATATTTGACAATACACCCGAAACCAGCAGAATGATGTGTGATTTTTTTCAGAATTTTATCACTAACATTTTGACTGTTGTAAGCGTTTTAAGTTTAAATAGACAAAAATACCCCAGTTTTGCACATGTGATGTCATTGCCTCAACTTGTGAGAAGGTGTGTGGAAACCATGTCTTCCCAGTGGTGCAGTCAGTAAGTCACCTTCTTTGGGGATACAAAGGTCCAGAGTTCAAATACCCAGGTGGCTGAGTCCTACTTGCCAACAATGTAGCAATTTGTGCATGTGGTATGTTTTCAAGTGTTTATTGAGGTCATATTAAGTCAAAGGTTGCCTATTGTGACCCCGTGAAAATTTATTTTTATTATTATTTTTCTCTGCTAAAAGTGTTTGTGCAGCAAAAAACGTAAGACCTAAAAACACCAAAAATTGGCAGGTGGGTTGCAAATTCCACCCACTACTCAGGCACATATAATGACACTCATTGACCTCAAGGTGACGCTGTAAGTAAGTTTACGTTTTCGCAATTATCGCGAAAACGGCTTGGCCTAGAGTCAAAATCCTTTCATCATTTTAATCTCTCAAGTCATCTGTATCTGGTCTTCTGCTCTAAAAATGTCAAATTGTGCGATTTTTCGCAATCTGCTTGGACCCCGATTATTGCTGCTTGCGGCTATATTTATTATTATTATTGTGTTTTAATTTATTTATCCAGTCTCAAACAAACATACTGACAATATTACGAAAATGCTCTGTGTTCCTCAATCTGACAATGATGATGCGATGCAGGGGTCTTCTTTTTATGGTTTATATAGGCAGCATATCTCCAATATGTAAATTAAACTGAAAACATACGCTGCAACTATGGCAACAGTTGGCTGGTGGTGTGCAGAGCCATTGAGACAGAAAGAGTTGTGTCAACTCAATTCACTTCATCAGGCTTCATCAGGCCAATTATTAACGATGGTTGATTTCTGATTGGTAAATTAAATTACTATAGCTGTTTATGCCAGTATATGTGAAGATGTAAAGCTACCATATTGTCCTTGTTAGGTTAATTGTATTGTAATGGGGTCGAACACTGTCACTTTTTGTTTCCAAAATAGTCTTTTTATACGCATTTTGTAATAAAGGTGCTTCTTGCTTTATGAAAATGTGTCTGTTAAAGAAGGTGGGACAAAGCATAGTTAATAACATCAGTGGAGATCGATGGAATTGTATCCATAGCCCAGTAACTCACTCAAGTAAAAAATAACTTCCTAAAGGCTTACTAAAATCAATAGAGATCAATGCAATTGCATCCCTAGTAATGGATACCAAAAGCCATAGTCTAACTCACCACTACATTGCTAAGCTTAATGAATATACATGATGACATTTAATATTTTGATAGATGATACAGTATTAGTACTGATTTGGGATCTAGTGAATGGGTCAGGTTAATAAAGCATGCTTAATTGCATCTAACCAGACTTGTCAGTTACTTATTCTATTGAGGTATGAGGTCTGCCAGCAAATTTCCCATAGACTGGAGTGAGACCAGAGACGGTTCAAAAAGTTTGGCGGTCATTTGGCCAATCAGAACGACAAAGATTTGTCGTCTTTTCCGCCACGATCTTGCGGTACTACAACTATAATGGACACTGGTTTTAAGGTAACGTAATATTTAATATATTACTATATATATGTATATATATAGTAATATATATTATATTTTATATTGTTTAACTAACTTAACGTTAGGTAACTAGTTGCTAAAGTAACGTTACCTTGCCAAATCAAAGTTGAAGTGTGTCGTGATAAATTCTTCCTAACGTTACCCCATTGTTTATATCCGGGTGGATAACGCGCACCTGTCGGCAGCGGAAATTGTTCGTTTTAAGCAGCGGTAAATACGAGTCAACTAAACAAAACATTAGCGATGATGCCGAAATCGGGTTGTGTCTGGGGCTGTAATGCCAAATGTAGCGTGGTACATAATGGATTAGGTTTAGGCTTTTTCCGTTTTAAAGCAACCTAACGGAATCGGTGGATACAGATAATAGTTTACAGGCCGTCTGCATCTACAGAACTGGGGACAGGCTGGCAGCAACCACTCATGACCGGGTTTTGCGGCAGGCATTTTCTTACAGGTCAGTAATAAAAATGATAAGCGTCGCTGTTCGGTAGCATAACGTGCAAGCTTGCTAGAGTGACAGTAATACAGTCTCTCGGTTTTGCAGCAGCTCCGTTGTGACTGGCACTGCACTGCCAGTCCCAAAGTGTTCCTTTAAAAACCGTTTGGGTAAAATCTTTCACTTCATGTAGGTAAGGTTTCCTGACCAAAATTTTGCCAACATGATAAGCTTTCTGAAATCCTTGAGCCATTTTCTGTTACACGAGTAAAACATATTGTCAAAGTGCCACAAATGTTTTATCTGCACGGTTTTTAATGGACCGCGGTTCTAGCACAGCACAAGTAGTACAACACACACAGTGGTTTGTGATCTGGCTTTGCTATCATACCCTGCTTTACAGTCAAGATGCTTTACAATCGAGTCTGCAAGTAAATAATGAACAGTCCACAGTTTCTACCAGAATGCTTTGTTTACATGTTAAAATCACACAAAAAAACTTCTGGGGGAGAATGCCCCCACACCCCCCTACAGGGGTTTGGTTTACAAACATGTCACCTTTTTCACCTCTTATGAGTTTGCAGGTCTGGCCATGTCAACAGGGAGTAATGATAGAGGGATGTGCATCCTAGAGCTGTTGCTGCAATTCATACCCCCTCTCACCTCGGTTCCTCACCTGTGAGTGGCTCTTCTGACACATCTCTAGCACTTATGAGTGTCACTCAAAATGAAGGGGGAGTGTGTTGGGGGTGAAATAGGATAGAACCTCCCTTCAACCACATTCCTTTTTTATGTAGATGACTACCTTTGTACTCATCCACATATAAATCCAGAAGTAAATGCACCCAAGACGCATTGGGGATGGATTAAAATCCGATTGCTTAAACCACCTCGGGAAGTTGTTTGACACGCAATGTGGCTGCAATTTTGCCAAGTGTAAATGAAAATGTTTCTCCAAGCCACATACATAATCTCTATGGTACAAATGAAACCAAATGTTTACTGTCATTGTGGATGGAATATTGTCGCAGCTGTGATTCAAAACGTTGTATCCTGAGTAACAGTGCTCACACACGTGATTAACTCCTAGAAAGGCTTTGAGATTTTTAATGCTGTAGTAACATTAGTGATTTAGGAAGAGAAATAAAAACAGTGTAGGCTTATTAGACTGCTTTTGGAAAGACATCTGGAATTTACAGAATGTTTTTGAATCATCGGTTCTGTAAAACACTACAATTTTGCAGTTCAAAATCTGTTCAAATTTACAGATGTCGTTAAAAGTCACAGCCGTCTGTGCAGTCAACCCCGCCTTATGCTGAATCTCACTGCCAAGCTCAGTGGTGTCCCTATCAGGACTCGAGCTTAAGGACCTGCCGTTGTCCCGGGGCCGATAAAAATAGGATCGGGGAGGATGTAAATTAATTTTGGGACGAATTTGGGACGAGAGTTGGAAAAAAAAAAACCTGCTAAGGTTACAATGAACGGTGATGAAAATGAAACTGACTGCACGTTTTGTGTAGCACACACAGTTCTTATTAAACCTTCTTGACAACATACACACACGAGCGCGCACAAACGTTACTAAGCAACGTTATCTAGACCTGCGAAATCCTGTCAGACGCCTGTCACCGACAGTATTGACTGTCAGAGTGATACACAATGGCAATGGCGTCCCATAGTGGGACACTGCAATTTTTTAACATTAACGTTACATCAAGAAAGCAAACATCAGGAAAACGCACAGCAGAGCCAGACCCTGAACCGCCAGCCTCTGACCTCACGACAGCCGCAGCTGCAACGGGGAATTCAACCCAAGTCAATGAGGTAGCGTTAAGCTTGCTAGTATTAATGTAATGTAATGTAACGGACATGACAAAGCTAAACTCATGTAGCTAACTAGCAACTTACGATACGAACAAGCAACTTACGATACGAGAAAAATGGCTGAGGCTGAGGGAGACTTTTTGTTGAATTGGAGGAAATGTTTAATGATGACGGGGAAAATGAAGCAGATAAAGACAGGATTGGCCCGGTCGACAAAGGGGCTGAACGGAGGGAGTGGCGGCCGGCGGGAGGTGACAGGCAAGCTGGTAGCCACTGAGGTGGTGAGGAAGAGCTCTGTGGGGAGGAGATTCCTTTTGATTACCGACATCCTAGACCAGGCCCACAGAGAGAGAGTGTGAAGTGCCAGTGATCCATATGATTACTTTTTATCAATGATTACACCCAACGTAAGATTTTAAATTCGGGATGGCCCACATTCATTTCGGGACGGCTTAGATTGTATTTCAGGACGGTTCCGGGAGGATGGTGAAAAAAGTTAGTTAAGAGCCCTGGTCCCTATCACGGAGATCGGGATGCAGAAGATGCGCCAAATTGATGGCAAAACACAGTTGATTACTGGTGTTTTCTACTACGTACAAAAAACGAACCTTCTTTTTAAGGATTTCACACTCTTAACGTTTTTTCCAACATTCTTCTTTTACCGGCTCCTCGTGGGTTATGGATCACTTGGACGACTAATTCTAGAGTATCATCTGTTGCTACGGACTGGTTTGATTGTACAAGTCGATCCAAGAGGTTCTGAAATATGAGGTTACTTTTGTGTCTTTATTATGCAATCAAACAGAATAGGTTTGAGAGCAAAACTTTCCACACTGCAATCAAAAAATAGATTTGAGAGCAAAAGTAACGACACTGCAATCAAAAAATGTTTTATTACAAGTAAAATAAATTTGTGATTAAAAATGTATTAATGCGAATCCAAAAGTTTTGCTTGCGAATCTAAAAGTTTTGAATCCAAAAGTTTTGCTTGCGAATCCAAAAGTTTTGAATCCAAAGGTTTTGCTTGCTGTTGAGCTGAATCTCGTGGGTGGGACCTACGCTGAAAGACGTAAGACACGTCTCTATTGGCCAGTCTCGATCGGAGTGACAGCTTGGCAACATCCACTGTCAGTAAACGAGAGATGGAGTTTTGAAGTCCATGGAGAAGACAGACAATGCGCAGGTACATAACTTCCGTCTTAGTAATAGCAAGAATGTTATGTTTGAACTGGTGCATGTAGATTGTAGGGCTGAAACGATTCCTCGAGAAACTCGAGTAACTCGATTACTAAAAATCATCGATGCAAATTCTTTGCATCGAAGCTTCGTTTAATCCATATAACTATATACACACTCAGTGATTCGCACGGATGATTATTACTGTTGCACAACGCGCTGGAGAAAGAGAGAGAAAATAGCGAGGGGCGAAGAGAAGAGACAGGCCAGAGAAAACGACAGAAAGTGTCCAAAGTTTCGGATCCAGTGTTGCCAACTTGGCGACTTTGTCGCTAGACTTAGCGACTTTTCAGACCCCCCTGGCGACTTTATTTCTCAAGAGCGACTAGCGACAAATCTGCCGACTTTTTCTGACCATGGGAAGCAATGTTAATGTGTTGAATCCCAAAGCATTTGGCAATAAATTGGTTCGGCTGATGCCGGTTTTCTCTACTTGCTTGTCTAATCCAGAGAGGTCTGACGATCACAGCGCTCCGCTGAGAGCAGGGACTGTAGGATAGGGTCCACTTGTAATTGCTACCGGCGTACGCCGAAACTGGCCGGGTGGGCGGAGTCAGCACTTAATATTAAAACGGGATGAGATGAAGGCTAGTAAAGAATGCACGTTAATTATGGCTATATGTAATGGCTAGTTAAGAACGTAAATCAATATGGTGGCTAGTTATGATGTCCCTAAGTTAGCTAAGTTTTGCTCAAGAAAATACCCACAGAAAATAAAATGCTGCAGTCAATTTGTGAAAGCCTGAGCTTCATTCATGTTATTATTATGATAGTCACACACATACACACACACACACACACACACACACACACACCCACACACACACACACCTACTCCCCTCACAGTGATGCATAAAATACCCCAGAAAGCAAAATATCAGGTGGTGTAAGTAGCAATTGGAGCCTAAAATGCACCAGTCCAATACAGCAGGTATATTCAGTTTAGTTTGATTGCAGTGAGTAGGGTCAGCAGGTGTAGGGCAACCCTTCAACATAGTAAATAAATGTACATTAGCCAGTCTTATGAACTTGTATGATATTTAGGCCTAGTAATAAATATCAATAATAATTATTATTTCACCTCGTTTTCAGTAAATCACAGTGTCGTATGGACAGCTTTGTGCGGACAGCTTTTCTCTTTTGTATATTTACTATTGCTCTTTAATAAAGCAAAAGTATTTCTTATCCGATTACTCGATTAATCGATGGGATAATCGGTAGAATACTCGATTACTAAAATAATCGATAGCTGCAGCCCTAGTAGATTGCTTTTGTTTTAACGATCTGTGATTTTGTAATGGGTTAAAAAAAATGTTACATATTATTTTGTCAGCCTGTAGCTGCTAGCTTAGCTCAATTAGCTTCTTCTTCGTTGTTTTTAATGACTCAGGGCTCAGAGAGCGACACCATTGTCTATGTGCTGGAAGACGGCAGGGCCCAGACCTGGAAACACGTCTACACGGCCGTAACGAGGGGTAAGAAGCGCGTCTATGTGGTGGCTGATGACAAAGGCATTGCATCGGCCATTATGAGACGCGAAATCCCACGTAAAACCAGACTGGGAGCTCTGGTCAAGGAGGTGCTGGTGAAGCCCTGCACTGCAGGACAGGAGCAGGACAGTCAGCCCAGCGGCAGCCAAACCCAGCCGAACACGCCACACAAGACGGCCTCGTGCTTTCGGCCTCAACAGTCCACCCCTCTGTCCTCACAATCCCCCAGCAGATCCCAAACATCCCGCACCCACCCCACACCACTGCTACCCAAGAGCTTGTGGAAGGCCGAGGGGGTTAAGGAGGAGGACATTACAGACTTGTCCCTGTTGGACGACCTGGCTTGAAGTCAGACGTACTCCTGGTTGCCCATGGACAGTTCTGAGGAGGGGGAAGTGGAGGAGAACCAGCCGAACGATGCTGCGGCATCACCCGGCAGCAAGAGGGCGCTCTCTGTTGAGGGTCTGGAAACCCCACGCAAACAGCTTCGGATGATGTCAAGCTAGCAGAAAAGAGTGTAAGTACTGTACTGTAGTTCAGATTATGTGTGTTGTTGTGGAGCTTTTGTTGGTGTCTTCTGTTTCAGACGTCGTAGCATTCACCACTTTGTTGTTCCAAGGCAAGAGACTCTTTGTTCTAAGTTCAGAATTAAAACTGTTGCTCCATATTGTGGTGTGCAGTGTGGTGTACTGTGTGCTCATTTTTTATGCAAATTATTTAATTATCATTATTATTATTATTTTTTAATAATTTTATTTTATTAGTTTATTTTAACTAACATCACCCTCTGCGTCCATAACAGTGGATATGTTGTAGGGCTGGTTGACATTAATATCACAATAATGATAAATTGTTTTGATATCTATGTACAGTATATAACTGTTAAAGGGATGGTCAAGTTAAAAATGTAAGTGTTCTTATTTAGTGTCACTCAATGATGTTCAAAATTAAATTACTGTAATAACATTGAGGTTTTTTACTATTGCATTTTCTCAGCATAGAAACGACTTCAGATTCTCCCAGTTTCGTGTTTTACACCCAACAATGACAAACTTAAAAAATTTTTTTTTATCAGAAATTGCATATTTTAGTTGACTATCCCTGTTGTCGTGTGAACACCTTGTAACTCATTTTTGGTGAATATCAATTTACAGAATACATGGTCCTCTGTGGGCTGAGAAAATTCTGCGACTTCTTGGTCTGCTGAAGCCTTTTCAAAACCCATTGGATAAACTTAAAAATGCATTGTCAGCAAGCTAAATACAAAGTGTTTTTTCTTAGTTCCTGAAAAATTTTGGAGATATTAAGTTTTTACCCTGTTTACAGATCACGTTAATCAAATTGATGTTCATTTGTTAATGTGTATGTAGCTTAACTACAGCAGGGTCCGTGGTTCAGTAATCAGCAAAAGCATTGTGTTCAAGAATAAAAGGAGCTGCTAAATGTACACACCCAGTGAGTTTTATTTAAAAACTGATGCTGGAAAAAACTGGACGCGAGACATTGATCCTCACTGCTGCTGTCCATCGGAGTTCAGCTCCATGCAGGAGGCTCTCTTCGCTCTGTGGATTCTCAGGATGGGGGAAGATGCTGCTTTCTCTTCATAGTTCAGCCGTGTGGATGTGCAGCGGCGCTCTCTCCTGGATGAGGCTGACGAACTCGTGTTTCTCCAGGCAGCCTCGGCATTCTTCTCCCCAGGAGGCTAAAACCTTCCTCAGCTCAGCGACCCTCAGCTTGTTGAGCCCGGCGCTGCTCAGATCCCACAGCTGATGCTCTGCACGCAACCAGACATCACAAACACCAGTAAACTTTACAACTTGTCTTCCTTGTGTATTTCATCGCGTTTAAAACACACACACTTTACCGTATCGGAGCTGGCAGATCTGTGTGTCTGTGTTGCTGAGGCGTTGGCAGATCTTCTCTACAGGAACATGGGAGGCGAGAGGCCGCGACACAGAGGCCGTGACGCGGGTTGCTGCATCACTGCTGGCTCCTAGGTAGTAACACTGGCACAACACACACCAACATACTTTAAGTTGATGTGGATACGAGATATGCGGTTCACGATTCAACACAACCACGATACGATGCAATAAGTAAAAGTTTAATGACAACAAAGCCAGCCTGTGCAGAATTCGGTTTATTTCTGAGCTACAAATCTTTCTAGCGATGGCACTGGCTTCCTAGACTGTGGACAACAATTTAAAAATGTCATTACAAAGTGAAAATAATATAATTTGGATGGAGAGCTTGTGAAATTGTGATGGGCAAGCTGTCTCATTTGTGATTACTACAGCAGAATAAAATGTAACTAATATTGTGATTTCATCATACTATAAAGCAATCGCTGTCTGTCTGTCTGTGTGTGTGTCCGTCGCATATCTCGAGAACCGTTCGTCCGATCGACTTCACACTTGGCGGGTGTATTGCTGGGGACCCAAGGAAGTGCAGTGTCGGATTTGGTGCAATTTGGACACGTTCAATATTAATAAACTTTGAATAAACAAGCGAACAGCGCTCTGTGCAGCAGCGGTGCGAACGGGCACTGCACCAGTATCATAAAATGAACACTTTGTTTTATAGACTAAATTAATTGTGATTTGTTCCTTTTCTCTGGTTGAAGGTGTGTTAACTAGTGAAATCAGCTGCTGTAGTGTTTAATTGGAATGAAAACCTGCAGCCTCTTGGACCTCCATGGACCATGGTCCTGTTAAGAGTTAAGGCCCATTCACATCTAGAATTATAACTATAACTTTAAAAAGATTTAAATCATAAGTAAATAGAAAGTCTGTGTTCCCACTATAACTATAACTATAAAAACATCCAAAACGATAACTATATTTTGGTTCAATCTCTAAACTTTTTTTTTTGGATACACGAGTCAATTTGCAGAGGTATTCCCATAGTTACTATTGGTTGTGTGTCCATGCTATGTGTGTGTTCTCACCAGCCTCCCCTCCTTCCCCTGGGCGACAGTGCAGGCCCTGGCCAGCTCTTCCTCCACCAGGGCAGGACTGAGCTCTCTGTGGGCCAAGGTCAGACTGCCGTACACTCTCTGAAGGAAGCCCACACACACTGCAGACACAGCTCACTGTTAGTACACATGCTGGACATGCAGTAGGCCTATAATGCTGGGGAAACTGTGATTATGATTTTTCTTTTGTATTTTCAAGTGAAAAGCTGTGGAGGCTATCAGTGTTGTGTACGACTTGTCTGGAGGAAGTGAGTGTACTGATAGACACACAGCCAGGCTATAAATAACTTAAGTCTGGTCACACCATGCTGGGGTTGTCTAACCTTCACAGTCGTCTGCCGCACAATCAGAAAAAGCTCTGAAAAACAGCAGAATGCCGAGGGAGGACAGAAACATGGTTCTATTAAAATACACACATTTATCTGTCTATATTACTGCACCAGTTGTCAGACTGCCAAATATCTGCAGTCAGTCTAATCAGTGTGACTCCAGTTCCCTCAGAGCCACAGCGTTCAACAGACAGACTCGCTGCTATTGGCCAAAGCAGGACTCTGCGTCATGGCATACTTTTTTGTGCAAGCATCCGATTGGCTTAAACTCTAGTCACTCATATTAACACGCTGCTCTACGTGTTGTGAAAGATTTCTATTCCAAAAATGGCCGATCCAAATAACTAATATTTACTATTGTTTTAACAAAGCAGAATTTTGAACACGATTGCTCACTTCATTTTTAATCCTTTCTGACCATACAGTTAATTACAAAACTGGGTTAAACAGACACAGACTCGCTGCTATTAGCCAGACAAGGGCCGCGTAACGCCATACATTTCTGTTTAGGTATCCAATTGGCTTAAACTGTTGTCAATCATTGACACCCTGCTCTGATTGGACCAAATATCCGGAAGGAAGTGTGCGTCTCCAGAGCAGAGCAGAGCTTCTTCAGCATGGCTGCTATAGGAGTTCACTTCGGCTACACATGCGCCTGTGTGGCGACATTTAAGGTAAGTAACGTTAGAGAGTAGTTTAACTATAGACTGTAACAAGCCAGTGTTTTCACGCGGCTAGCTTTATATTTTCTATACGACAGCCACAGATTTATAGCAACTCTAAACCCTGAATCCTGGTGAAACAGCGCCGGTTAGGTAGTGGCAGCTGATAAGACTGTACCATTAAATGAATGAAGTCCATTCAGGTTATAGCTAACGTTACCTGATTAGCAGCTGATTAACACACCCTAACTAACCCTAACCCTAGCTGCGACCAGAGAGGAGGAACTGACCAGTGAAATAAGCTGCTGTAGTGTTTAGTTTGAATGAAAACCTCCATACTCTTGGCTCAAAGTTACTTGCAAACCACTGCCATAAAGCTGCACTATGCAGTATTGGGGATCAAAATGGCTCATAGAAAAACCTTTTGATTTCAGATCTCATCCCATACAATATACAGAAACATTATTACCCTCTGAAGCAATGTGAACCAACAGTAACTGCAACTTTCTTGCCTCGAACAGTATTCAAGGATCTGATTTCACTTAAGTAGTAAAGGTCTATCATAAGCTTTCTGGCCATTTCAGACGTTCAAATGTCCTTCTAAGACTACAGTGTAGCTGTAAATAACCATGTGAGTGTGTTTTGTCCAGGATGGTCGGGCTGATGTGGTGGCTAATGATGCAGGAGACAGAGTGACTCCAGTCGTGGTGGCCTACAGAGACACCGAGCAGGTACGATACAAACATGCCATAGTTGTGTGTTAACATCAGTTGCTTTGCTCATTAGCCTGCTAGCTAATATTTTGTTCAGGTTAACTGAGCTGACTCTTCTCAAGCTACAACTCAGAGTGCTTTGGAGTAGAGACTAGGGCTAAAGACAAGACAATTTACTGTGTCACAGTAACCTACATTTGGAAACAAATCCACCTTATCACACTATTCACCTTCACTTAGAACGTTTTTGCGTTGACCTACAGCCACACCACAGCAATCTTTTTCAGATATTTCTCTTTTTGTAGCCTGGGTGTTACACAGCTGCAGCGCCTTTTATAGCTAAGAGCCTGGATGGGTGACTGGCCAAGTGGCTGGAGTGGGGAACATTTTGCAATTTGACTGGTATCTGCGGTTAAGTTGTCAGTCTGCTTGCTGACTGGTCTTAATTTCATCCCCTGCAGATCGTAGGTATTGCAGCGAAGCAAGGCCGCGTCCGCAATGCTGCCAACACTGTAGTCAAAGTGAAACAAGTGCTGGGGAGAAGGTGAGGTATATCATACTGAGCTGAGACATGTACTGTACCTTCCTTTCTCAGGTTACTTTTTGTCTTTCTATCTGTATTTATTGAGTTTTCTCTTTTTCTGTCTCTCAGCTTTGAGGATCCAGAGACACAGACTCACAAAGCAGAGAGTAAATGTCCAGTGAGTATCTTGTTGATGAGACCCAAACTGACCAGTTGCCAACGTAACGTAGTTCTCTGTTTGTTATCTGGTTGTGTATTTGCTGTGCTAAAGCAGTCAGTCTAACCGGTGAGTGCTGTGTTCAGGTGGCGAACAGAGGAGAGAAGCCTCATTATGAGATTACAGCAGGGGAACAGACAAAGTACGTCGCTCCTGAAGACGTCGCAAAGCTCATCTTCCACAAAATGAAAGGTAGCCTGCAGAAAATACACACGCACACACACACACACACACACACAGTTTGCACTGATGAACAATGAGTTGATTGATCACGTTTGTTCCCATAGAAACGGCTCAGTCAGCGCTGGGCTCTGATGTCACTGAAGCCGTCATCACCGTTCCCTTTGAGTTTGCACATGCTCAGAAGAGTGCTCTGAGGTAGGCCACACTACAGGCACCTTAGCTTAAATTCTCCTTAAAAAAAAATGAAGTTCTGCCACAGCTTATGGTGGCCTGTAATTGACACAAACAATAAAGTCACATTTTCAGAGTAAGGTAGATAATTAGAGCAGACATCCAATAGAAACGTCTAATGATAAGGTAATGCATCATCGTGTAAAATACGGGAATAATAATACTGCTTATTCTCGCAACTTTAGTCATGGAAATGTCACTATGTCAACAACCCTATGAACCGCCACGTATATATTATGGTCATTTTGTGCTATGGGACGGAAAAGAATCTCTCTAATTGCACCTTTTAATGGAAATATACCTTACCAGTGTATATGTTTGTGTTGTGCAGGGAGGCAGCCGAAGCTGCAGGGTTCCATGTCCTGAGGCTGATCCATGAGCCTGCTGCAGCTCTATTGGCCTACAACATTGGACAGGATTGTCCCTCCGGCAAGAGGTACAGTACCCAGACTCATCGGAAGCTTTAACACTTCAGTCCTGTGCTGAAGAAAGGGAGGAGCAGTGTGTATTTCAGTGTTTTAGTGTCCCATGATGGTCTAAATGCTGTTTCAGAGGCTTTTCCAGCTTGAAAGGAATACAATTCTGGGGGAAACACTGAAAACGATTTTGGGGATTTTTTGGCATTAAAATGGACAAATTTAAACATGGTCAATATCTGCACAAAATATATGCTATCGCCAGCTCCAGTACAAAACAGTCAGCACCCAAATCCCCATATTAGTGGAACCCTCATAATTATTGTACAAGTTATTACTGCATATTGTTTACCAGCCACTTTGTTGACAGCCATGTCCTGGTGTATAAGCTGGGCGGAACGTCCCTGAGCGTGACGGCGCTGCAGGTGAACGGAGGAATGTTCCGGGTTCTCAGCACCCACACGGACCACAGCATCGGAGGAGAGAGCTTCACCCAGGCCCTCGCCCAGCACCTCGCCGCAGAGTTCAGAAGGTAGCAACTCTGTTCCCTTAATCTGAATTTAAAGCCTTAAAAATATTCAGATGTCTTTAATACAGTTATTCCCTCCATGTAATGCTGGGTTATTTGGTTTATGCAGTTTGACCCACATATGTCAACTCTTGCATTAATATAGGATGGCGTTAATACACATGAGAGACATGACCCTAAACATTTAATTTCCTGTTGTCCTTTTTCTTATACTGCTAATTTATAGATTCTGAACTTTCATTAACTATGTTCAATCAGAAATACGTTGATTTTTACCAGCTTTGTTTATTTTGGTGGTTAAATTGGTATTAAAATCAACTTAAAAGGTGTTCGTCTTAAATTTGGCTTTCAGAAACCTGTAAATACCCTGCTTCAATACCACTCTTTCTCTCACACACCCACATACTCTGTCACACACCATGTCTGTATTTCAGTCTTCCCAGCCATCCTCATGTCATTTGCCTGTGTTTTTGTGCAGGTCCTTCAAGCAGGATGTGAGCGGTAACGCTCGGGCGATGCTGAAGCTGATGAACGGAGCAGACATGGCCAAACACTCGCTGTCCTCGCTGGGATCGGCCAACTGCTTCGTCGACTCTCTGCATGACGGTATGGACTTCGAATGCAACGTCTCCAGGTAACCAGTCTGTCTGACACACAGCTGTCATTCACATGCTGCTTCATTATTCAGTCTGATACTGCCAAGTGGTTTTCATTTAGGCCAAAATAGAAGGCATTGTTCAGATTGAGTTCGGCCATGATTTTCTCTTAGCTAACCAGCTGAGGACTCTTAGTCCTTGAACTTTTAAATGTCCAGCCTTACCCACCGAGGATTTCATATCTCTCTGTTTCTGGGAGACTCTTAAGTGCAAGATAATTTGGAAAGTGACACAAATGTAACCCTACTTTTAGATATAAGACTAAGGTTCATGCATAAATCTATTTTAGCCCAACTGAATACTCTCTTGCAGTACTGAATAGCATTCCAGAGGTGTCTTGTTTTGACAGCAGGTGGCAGTATGATCCAGACAAAGGCAGACAGCTACACTTTCCAAATGAGGAAGAAGCAAGGCTGATGGGTTTTTTTTTTTTAACTACATAATGACATGGCGTTCATAAAACTTAAATGTTGTGATCCTGAGGTTACTTTGTTACAGATTTAGTAAGAAATACCTTAACATCATGTTCAGTGTGGTTCTCTGTCTGCAGAGATGAAAGGTGTAACAGAATTTTCTGGCATAAAAATGCGGCAGTGCACTAGACTGCAGTCTGCAATAAGCAGAGCCATAAGTCAAACTATCGTGACCCATCCAAAACTAAGCATAGTCAGGCAATTTGATTAAAATATTTATCATTTTTCATTCATTCATTGATATGTCTATGCCTATCAAAATACTATACATATGTGAAAAGAAACTGGATTATCCATAGACTGTACTAAAAAATCCAGCCTAAGAAGTTTTCTACATAGTAGCCCTGACCTTTTGCCCTTTTTCATGCCCTACAAAAATTCAAATTCCATTTATTTGGGATTTCTTGTCTAAAATCTACTGCAAAGTATATGTGAAAGAAAAAAACAACAATCAATTATTAATTTATTTACTGATTATATTATATATTTCTGTATTTATTCATATAATTATTTATTTTATCGACACATATTTATTTATTTATTTATTTAATTATGACTAATTTGGTCCTCCATAACATAGCAGCTCCATTTCCGTTTCTGAGTTTGGTCATTTAGGAGAGAGAGAAGAGAAGGCCTTATTTTTAACAGCATTCAAAGAGCAAAAGCACACAAGCAAAGCAAGTGCATTATTTTGGAGATATCATTGCTGATATCTTGAACAGAGTAAAAATAGAAGGTCATGTTCTGGTTCATGTTCTTCGCTTCTTCGTTGAAGAATCGGAGGAATTTGCTGGAGTCCCAGTTGGAGGTGGACTCCATCTTCTCCTCCTCCTCCTGCTTCTCCTTGCCGGTGGAAGTCAGGGTGTTGATGAGCCGTCGCAGCCAGCAACGCCTCTTTGGCTTTTTCTTTGACACCTCACCCATGCCCCTCTCCAGGTCGGCAAGCTCTGCCGTCACGCTGCTCTCTGCCTCGGCCCACGCTTGCTCCCTCTCCTCCAGGAACCGCCGGGTCTCGTTTTGGGTCCTGACGAGACCGGTCTTCTCCTCCAGCTGCTGCTCAGCCAGCTCGAGGGCGACCGTGATCTCGTCTTTTTTTTTTTTTTCTCCAGGGCCTTCTCTTTCTCCTTTTTGGACGGTCTCCTCCAGCTCCTCTTTTTTGAAGGCAGCCTCCTTCTCATTGATGTTGTGCTCCACGAGTTTAAGCTGCAGGCCCAGGATGGCAGCCTGACTTTTGCTGGCAGCCTGGGAGCTCAGCTGCTTCTCCCTGTGGAGCATTTCTTTGAGCTCCACTCCACTTTGATAGACCAGAGTACTTTGTGTAGGTTTTAGACCAAAAAAATCCCCCCATAAATGTATTTTGAACTAATTTTGTACAGCAAGAAATAGTGCAAAAAGTCAAGGTGGGTGAATAGCCTCACATCCAGTGTAAATCCTGCCAACTTGTGAACCTCTGTTGGGTGTTTCCACAGAGCTCGGTTTGAGCTGCTCTGCTCCTCCCTCTTCAACAAGAGCATCCAACCAATAAAAACCCTGCTGGAAGAGGCAGGACTCTCCACCAGTGACATCAACAAGGTAAAGTGTGTGTGTGTGTGTGTGTGTGTGTGTGTGTGTGTGCGTGCGCGTGCGTGAGAGACAGATTCTGGTTATTTTAATGAGGTTGATGATTAACATTATTTGTACAGTACGTTCAAAACAGTTGCAAAGTGCTTTACAGACAGTGGAACAGTAAACAAAAGCAAGTAAGAAACGCTAAATTCAGACGTGAATTACAATGAGGTTTAAACGGAAATAAACAGGCAATTACAACAGAAATGGGCAAAATTTCTGTAAAGCAGTTTGTGATGTGATCGGTGTGTTTTAGGTTGTTCTTTGTGGCGGCTCGGCCAGGATCCCTCGTCTCCAGCAGATGATGCGCGAGATGTTCCCCGATGTGGAGCTGCTCAGCTCGGCACCTCCCGATGAGGTCATCGCTGTGGGCGCCGCGGTCGAAGCCGGCTTATTGGTCGGCAGAGATAGCCCCACCCCCGAGGATGAGTCGGTCACAGTGGACGCTTCTGCCTCCGACATACTGGTGAAGGTATACTGGTCAATTTAAAACACACAGAAAGTAGAAAGTACTATTCAGGGGCGTGAACATGACTGAAAAATCCATTATCTCGATTTGAATCTGTTCTGATTGGCCTGACGGTATGTGTGTCACAGGAGGTGGACGAATCAGGAGCCGAGGTGTTTAATGTGCTCCTCCCATCAGGCACGCCCCTCCCTGCCCGCAGGCATCACATCCTGAGTGGGCGGGGCCAGCTGTCTTCCCTGTCTCTGGAGATTTACCAGAGATCTACCACCGAGCAGCTAGAGAAACTAGCCAAGGTACTGGAACCGTGACTGGGTTTCCCTAACACCAACATCATATTTACTCTATTGCAAGGGATAAAGATACTCTTTGGAAGCTCAGAATGGCTGATGTCATGATGAGTTTGTGTTTAATGCTCATTAAATGAATACAGTCATATAATATGGTACACTTTTCCAAAATGTAGGGTGTTAGTGATGTTGAACTTTGGTAGAATCTTGGGTTGTGTATCTTCCTCCATGATAAAACCCCAAAATCGGCGATTCTCTGCTATCTGTTGCTACGGTAGAGGAGATTGGAGAATTGTTTTTTTTTCTCTCTCCATTTCACTGCCTTGTATGGAGGAATAGGTCTCAAAATCACACTTCTAGCACATAAAGGAATGCGAACAAAGCAGATTCTGACAATATATAAAAAAACTAGTCATTCTACTGAATTGTTTTTAAGTGAATCCCTTTCTTTATGTTTATTAAACCTTTCAGTTTGAACAAATGTAACACCGAAATCTGGTCGGAGGAAACTTATGCCGATGGAACAAAGAAAATATTTACCAATAACTGTAAATAGGTGAAAAAAAATGGGAGACAGGACTTTGACAAAGTAGATTCTGCCAATATATAAAAAAACAAGTCTCTCACTTTTTTTCTTTCAACATCACTTTAATGCTTGGGAGAGGAGTTCAGTCAATGGGGAATCTTAAAGTAGAAGAATGGGTAGAAATTAACCAGTGTGTCTGATCTACAGATTGTCCTCAGAGACCTGGAGCCCAGAGACGACAACCACGACATCGACACTGTGGTGACCATGAAAAGGTACTGCTGCTTCCTGGATCAGCTGGGAAACCATCGTCACAACTCAGCCTTATGTTTTACCTTTCTTGTTTAACCCTTTTCCCCTGTATGTGTATTGCAGAGACGGCTCTCTCCACGTTTCCTGTGTAGATCAGAGCAGCGGAAGGTCAGAGGTCATCACCATAGCAGCGGCATCCTGAAACCACCGAACTGCCAGTCCAAACCAGCACACTGGGACTGTTTTTTTTTTTTTTTTAATGTTCACTCAATAAACGTATACAAACCCAAACTATATGTTCAGTTTTATTACATTGACTGAATTATGCAGAATGTACAACCTTTAAAACTACATGCATTCAAGCAGCATATCTACATTAGGCTTTTCTGTAGGACAAGAATGAGTGTAAAATATTTGAGCACAGACACACAAAATTATTTACCACAGTTCATAACTCAACTTTCTGTATATTTTATGAACCAAGTTTAGGCAACCTTACCCCATACAATCATCAGTGGTATATCTGCTATTCAAAGCTTGTCATGGAAATGTTTATAAGATGGTGCAACTAATATCAAGACACAATAGGTATATACTACAAGCAATACGTAAGCAATAAAGCTGCAGCTTGTGCAATGCAAAATGAAATCACATTGAAATTGTTAAAATTTTTGGGTTACGCTTTTCATCAAAATGAAGCAAGTGGACAAAAAATCTCAAATGGAAGTGAGTGAAGAGAGGACTTCATGAGATAATTATTGCTGCCATTTCTGCCCAGATGCTTCAATAAAAAGAGAATTATTAAAATAGATGACTGCTTTTAAACTCAAAATAATTGCATGAATTTACTGTGTCCTTAAACATCAAAGCAGAAATGTCTACTGGATTTCTACAGAAGAGGATTAGGGCCACGTGAAAAATGTATTTCTGACTTTAATCTCAGAATTCTGACTTCTAACTCAGAACTCAAATACATTTTTCATGTGACCCTAATCCTCTTCTGTAGATTTCAGTCCGTTAGCAGAAATCATTAGATTCCATGGTGGCTTGGTCTTCTGCGGCTTTTCACATTCACCACGACTACAGCACCAACCAGCCCCAAAATGCCACAGCTCATGACTGCGGAGTACCCCACATAAAAGACATCGATCTCAAAAAGGTCCCCGATCTCTTCCAGAATCAGCATGTGAATAACCGCTTCACAAATATGGTGGTGTGGCCCCTCATCGAGGACAGCGCACCAGTAGGCTCCACTGTCCTCCAAAGTCAGGTTAGCTACGGTCAGAGAAAACCATGGAGAGGACGCATTCACATTCACTCTTCTCTGCAGCTGTTCTGGCACAAAAATCTTGTGGTCCTTGGAGTCAAAAATGAGTTTGGAATGGTTGGACTGATGATACCATTGAAGTGTTTGTGAGGAAGATATATTCACTTCGCAGTCCAGAACAACACTACTGCCCAATGAGAATGTGACATTGTTCAGGCCCAGTTCTGCACAGACAAACAGTGACGCATAGTAGGTATTGGTTGTTTTCTCCCATTTAACAACACACCCATATTGACCCGAGTGGTTCTGCTTGGCAGATGGTATGACGAATGAATAATCTGTAGTACTGTTCCCAGTGATAGTGTACACCTCTTCCCGTAGGCCTGTGTTGTTTATTGGTTGCTTTTCTCTGTATGATGATAATAATAAAAACCACTCTACGTGAGGTATGTAGTTCAAATGGGAGACCGGACAAGGAATCACAGCGTCTTCACCTTGGAGGTAGACGTATCTCTGGGCGTTCAGGAGCAGGGAGATGTGCTGAAAGCTCACGCAATGTCCCTCCTTCCAGATCAAACAGTGGTACATCCCCTGATCTCTTGCGATGAGATGGCGAAAGTGAAGAACGGATCCATGGTTTGAACTTCGAACCTGGCCTTTCAGATCACGCAGCTGCGGTTTGTCTGAGTCCAGAAGTAACGTTGCGCCACGATACCACTGCAGCCTTCCAGCTTCTCCTTTGGGGATGGAGCATCGCAGGGTCGCCTGCCCTGCCACTAGATAGGGCACACTCTGGAATTGCATCTCCCTCTGGCAAACCGCCAAATACAGATTCATTGTTCTCACATTTTGATGATTCCTACACTCCAACTTGTAGTAACCAGTGTGTGACTGTTTTAAACTCACGATGTGCATTTGACCAGATTCCATTTTGATTGTCTTGAGTTCCTCTTGAACCAGTTCATGCCAGGGTTTGACGGTTTCTCTAGGATTACTTGCCAGAAACACATTTACACTTGAAGTGGATCTCGACAGGGAACAAAACTGGGGATCAAAATTGGCTTTGATTGAGTATTCTGTATATTCCTCTCTTATATCCAGTACAAAGTCTTGTCCCGTCCCGTTCCAGCATGGTGAGTGCAGAGGGAGCAGCAGAGTCAGAATAAAACACACCAGTAAAAACATTGTACCGATCATCAAGTTTGTGTCTTGACAGAGAGGAGATGCTCTGCGGTGTAGCTGTCTGTTCTCCTCTCTTGGTCTTATTTCTGAGAAACATCCTATCACACACACACACACACACACACACATACACACACAATCTGATATATGTCAGTGAGGATTTCCTTTGCATATATCTCTTCAGATGTGCACTTGATAAAATGAAGTGTCATTAAGTGACATAATATTAGTGTTCTTTTTGTTATTATAGTTGAAAATCTTATTGTTCTACTTCTGTTCTTCTGTTATTATTTATTATAAAGTATTGATTTTAATACAATAAATAATATGAGAATTAATACATATTGTAAATATACATTTAATAATTACTGAAAAGGATATTATGTTTGAAGAGGATATTATTAGTACTAGTAGTAGCCTAGTAGTACTAACAGTAGTAGTAGTAGTAGTAACAGCAGTAGTAGTATGTAGTAGTATGATTGGTAGTAGTGGTAGTAGTAGTAGCAGTAGTAGCAGTTGCAGTAGTGGTAGTATTAGTAGTAGTAGTGGTAACACTTTACAGTAAAGGGTACACTAAGTTAAGGGTTAGTTAATGCTTAATAAGGGTTAGTTAATGCTTAATAAGCATTAACTAACCCTTAATTAACAGTTAACTAATGTGTAATGTACTGATGTTGTTCATGTTAACTAAGGTATTAATTTATACATTATTTAATAGTTTATAAAGATGACTATTAAATAATGTATAAATTAATACCTTAGTTAACATGAATACCATTAGTAAATGATTACCAGACGCATTACTTAACTGTTAATTAAGGGTTAGTTAATGCTTATTAAGCATTAACTAACCCTTAATTAATGTAACCTTATTGTAAAGTGTTACCGTAGTAGTGGTATTATGTATTATTAATTTATAGTATTAAGACAATTTCTGTGTGAAAATATTTAAAAAAAATGTCTATCCAGGTTGTCTCAATTCTCTGGTAAGAAAAAACATTGATGTGGAAATCCGAAATGCTTGCACACAGATTTGTAATATGTAGGGGAGATCAGGGCATGTTGTCACACTTTTTACTTTACTTTTTACTGCTGTATTCAACATAGGTAACCTCTTATTAAGAAAGTAAACATTTTAGTAATTGGACTTTTGGCTCTAAAATATTTAGTTTCAGAAATAAAGCCACTGAGACAACTTACCCACGTGACAATTTGACCTGCTTTCCCCTACGCTGTATGTTGAGAGGGACTTTTAAGCCTATATACAGTGAGACATAATAGCCATTAGGCACCTAGGCCTATACTGTGAACCGTAACCATTGATGGATCACACCAGTAGGTCTAATTTATGATCCGTGTGCGTTCTCCTTATTCCCAAATTGGTGACAATACTCCCTATAAATCATGCTTGTAGAATAAGCATGTTAATGCATACATCTATAAATATTATATGCAACTCTATGGGCCACTGTGGTGTCCCTCTTTGATGTTATCAGTGTACATATTACAAATCCGTGCGCACGGTTTACTAATCTGTGGGTACGGATTTCCCTCTTTTTTTCGTTTTTCATCAGGTGACCCCAGGGGGGCTCCGTACACATCCCTCCTTGTTACCTGGGAAACTCCAATGGGATGGGGATGGAGATGGAGGAGGAGGAGGAGGAGGAGGAGGAGGAAATGACTCCCTCTCCTCTACCCATTCTCCTGCCATTCTGCCATTCTCCTCCCTCTCTCTCTCAGCACCACCTCCCCTTTGCTTAACCCTCCTCCTCCTCCCCAAGAAGTTTCCTCCCTCCATGCTTCACACTCTCAGAGGGAAACCGACAGGAAAAGGATGCCTCAGCCAGCATCACCCCACCAGACCTAAGACGCACACTCCTCTACAGTACCAGTCCTCTCCTCCCTCCATCCCTCCATCTCCTCCTTCATCCTTCCCTTATCCTTCTCATTCTCTCCATCCACTCTGAATTTCCCTGAATTCATTTCCTCTCTCTCTTCCCCAACTCTATCCTCTGTCTGTCGTGTTTCACCTCGGCAAGTCTGTGTTGATGTGAGATGGGCTGTGGAAATTCCTCAGCGGCCAACACAACTGGAGGTAAGTTTATGTGTGTGTGTGTGGTTGTGTCACAGTACTTTGTGTTATGTGTTTTTGAGTTTGTGGCCGTATATGAAGAGAAGAGAGAAAATTTCCCATATGTTCATGTCAAAAGTGGGTATTTCTTGTCAAATTCCAGTGTATTAACATTGGATGTTGACATTTTTTATACTGGCCATGTTTTCATATGTGAGCCTGTCAAATGCATCATGTCAAAATGGGAGTGAACAAAGTGATATTTTCTCTGGATATTGCCAGATTTACTGTACTCTATTTGGACAGATAGCTGTCCACCTAGATATCTGGAAAAAGAAGATATTTTATGAATGAAAAAGTCCTTTTAGTGTGGTTCTTTTTCCCAGAGACGGTAGGAAAATGTCCTTTGTATCCTTAAGTTCTCACATTTGATAAGTTCATTTGAACATGTGCATATAAACCTAATTGTACTGCGATGAATTATCATCACTATGAATAATTAAGTCTTGGTTCTCAGAGATGTTAATGGTCAAGTGGAAAAAGCCTGATGGTAAAAGGCAGAGTCATCTAAATGACAGGTGTTGTGTTTCAGAGGTTTCCTGCTGCTCAGCGCTTTCCCACTCTGGGAGTCTCTCAGGTTCTGTTTGTCTGTGTGTGTGTGTATGTGTGTGTGTGTGTGTGCGTGTGTGCTTGTGTGATTTGCAAACAAGCTTTTTAATTCACACTAGTATTCTCTCACAGTGTTGTGCACCTGAGATTTGCCCACGAAAAGCGATGCTAAATCTCTTCTGATGCTTTGCAATCTGCTTCCCCACAGCTCAAGCCGAAGCTTCAAAAGAAGTGTGAGTATCGTTGACTTCTTCACTCTCTTAAGGAAAAAGTAAAAAAAAAAAAAAACAACTATTGGTGATGGAGTGAATCTTGCATTTCTGGGTCCATTTTGTTGTTTGGTGGTGTATTTTCTTTCTTCCTGGCCATGATAAAAACCCCAAAATCGGTGATTCTCTGTTATCTGTTGCTGCAGAAGAGGAGATTTGGTGTTTTTTTCTCTCTCCATTCACTGCCATTGTATGGAGGAACAGTCTCAAAATCACACTTGTAGCACATAAAGGAATGCAAACAAATTTATTGTCAGAATCTGCTTTGTTCGCGTTTGTTTATGTGCTAGAAGTGTGATTTTCAGACCTGTTCCTTCATACAATGGCAGTGAATGGAGAGAGAAAAAAACACACTGCAATCTGCTTTTTAGAATGATGAGGGCCAACAGACAATTCTCTCATATTACAACAGCCAACATATAATGATTGTGTGTGTGTGTGTCTGTCCTTCGCACTCAGTACTGAATTGGAAAAGCACAATTTCCCAGCATTCATGACTAAGCTGTGATCTCACCACTCAACTAAACAGATGAATCAGAGACGTCAACTGATGCAAAATGAAGGAAACAACACAGTTTACTGTAACTTATTAGAGGTGACAACATACAGGAATAAAAGTACTCTGTTTGTTATCAATAATAGGACAGAGGAGCCTTCACCAGAAGATGACAAGAGAATGTAAGTTGCGATTGTGCTTGTATGTGTGTGTGTGTGAATTATACATTATCGACAGTATATATTTTCAATGATATGGTTATGTGTGTATGTTTCCCTCAGGAACTATGGAGGTGTGTATGTGGGTTTACCAACAGATCTGAGCGCTGTGCCTCCCATTCAGATCGGCTTAGCAGTCAAAGGTCAGACTCACTACAACAAGCCAGATGCCTTGGAGATCTAGAGAGAGAGAGAGAGTTTCTTATGTGGCTTTTGAGATCATAAAAGAAAAAGAGAAAGAGTTGTGTTGAAAGCCAGACCTGGAAAATAATATATAGCCTGTTTCAAAAGAAGGTATGCAATTTTACATACATTATTAATACTCACTGTATTATTAAATATTTTTCATGCTTCCAGACACTTTAGGTCATGGCTGTAAATTTGATGGTTGACTACATAAGTTAAAATGTTGATTATTATTATTATTATTAAAAACTGTATACCTACTTTTGAAACACCTGCAATATAAGAATATCTTTTCATATATTTGAACTCCTGATTGTTGCCAGATAAGACCCAAGACCCTTGGAAGAAACATATCAAAAGGAGGTTTTCACATGTCAAATGTCCAAAAATCATGTGTCTATTGTGACAATTGTTTGCATGTGAGAATTTCACATGCAAATATTATATATTTTATATTATTTATGATATGTTTTGTTTTTTATATATATTCTAATGAAGCAAAAATGCCATAAAATAATGTTAAAAATTCACCTTTTTAAAAGATCTACAAAAACATTAATACGTTGACATTTTCATATATATAAATATCTGTTTTGCTACCCTCTATCTCTGATTACTATAATACAGTAATGATTCAACCAACAGCCAGTTAATGAAAGCTTTTACATTGTCTGTTCTAAACACCTGGTGTCACAGGAAGTGGTGCGTTTTACATTTGCAGGTTTGTTTGGAATAAATAGAAGAAGAACTGGGTAGTTAGCATGAGCAGTGATAGCCACCATGGCTGAACAGACAGAGAAAAGGGCGCCACCTACAGAAACTCAAACTCCAAGCTCTGCCCACACTGTTTGATTGACAGGTGATCTCTGGGAAGAGCAGTGCAGAAACACCACAGCAGTGAGCGCTTAGCACCAAAGATGGAGACAGAACATTAAAAAACAAATCCACAGTTTACCACATTAGAAACAAGATTATTTTTATGACCTCCTTTTCACATGTTGTTTTTGTGGAAGTGGGACTGGAAAGGAGGCAAACCAGGTGCTGCTTCTGCTTCTTTCAGTACAGAATTTCATATGTATTCAATAACTATTTTGGAAACAACACAGATGATGCTCTGTGTGTGTGTGTGTGTGTGTGTGTGTGTGATGTTGATGCAGCAGGTATTGTGCTGTATATGTGTATTTATGAGTGGCTGTGTTAAATTGTGTGTGTGTGTGTGTGTGTGTGTGTGTGTGTTTCTGTGGCTGGGTAGTTGATAATGCAACTCCCCACAGGGACTGAGCTGGTGTCTGGTACCGCTGGGATGTTTTCTTGGGAAGAGCTGACATCTTAAAGGAGAATACCACTTAATTTATTATTCACTGGTACCTGTGACCAAGAACACTTCAACAATACTTTCCAAAACCTAGAAAACCGAAACCAGGGCTCTGTTGTTAACATATAATTGCTGGTATCATCAAGACATACAATTTACAGTGAATGGGAGACAGGTAGATTGAGATTTTACACACAAATAAGCATAATATTAGGGGAGACCAGGGCATGTTGTCACACTTTTTATTCATTTGTTAAATTCTCAGCAGTGCCTTACTACTGAGATACAATATATATTTTTCTAGCTAGATTAAGGTCTTCTCTAAAAAATTGAATTTTTACATTATGAATAATTTACTGGAAGCAAAGGTTATTACTGATGAAATACCACTTGCCAACTTGTGACAACTTCAGGGCATGTTGTCACACATGATGGGGTGACAAGTATATACACTATAAAACATACTTTTGTATTGAAAACAAAGTACTTCATTTCAGGAATCAACACCCACCACACACCAGGTAAAATAACCCATCTGGATGAACTGACAAACACAAATTCTGATACAGTTTCTAACATTATGATATACAGTATTACTGTACATGTAATATATACACATTTAATTTGATGTTTTATGATGTAAAATGGCTTATTTGCCATTCAAACATTTGCGTAATTGGACTTTTGGCTCAAAATATTTTGTTTAAGAAATAAATCCACTGACACGACATACCCATGTGACAACCAGCCCCTCTCTCCCCTATACCGATGATAAGTAAGCTGATTACCACCATATCCCCATAAATTTCCCCTGGGAGATTGCCCAGTCAACTCTCTGATCTTCTCCAGTTCATTCTCAGTGGAGGTGAACATCTGTGTGACCTGACAAGATTTGGGCGTGGACAAACTATAGCAATAAAAGCTGAAAGGGTGTTAATTCACTGTGACTATGGGTACCTCAGAGGAGTAATAGAGGCTTTGCAGTTGTGTCACAAATCTTCTATCAGCCACATCTGGCTTCATCATGGAGAATTAGCTGTGCACAAATAATGTCTAAATATATAACAACCAGGTTAGAAAAAGAGAGCTAGCTGATGCAGCTTGTTGTGGTGTGGCTGTAGATCCATTCAGTAACGTTCTCAGTAAAAGTGAATAGTGTGATAAGGTGGATTTGTAGGTTACTGTGACACAGCAGTCTTGTCTTTAGCTCTAGTCTCTACTCCAAAACACTCTGAGTTGTAGCTTGAGAAGTAGTCAGCTCAGTTAACCTGAACAAACTGTTGTTTTTTGTCTTATTTTAACTAGCTCACTAGCCAGCAAGCTAATTTAGCAAAGCAACTGATGTTAATGTTAACATGCAACTATAGCCACTACTAATGCTAGCTTCTACAAGATACGTTAGCTAATGTGTATGTGTTAATAGGACAGTGATAGTTATCTTACCGATGGCCAATTCTGAACACCCTTGGGCCAAATCTGGACACACAAACTCTTTGATATGAAATGTATTTTTTAGCTTCTGAAATGTAGGCCATGATTTCATGTCACTTGCCTTTCGGCAGGAAACTCTTAAAAAAATTGTGCAAAAAGACTGAATGGCATCAAAGAGTGTCATCAATCATCAATCACATGTATCAATCATGAAAGGATCAGTTTCCACTCAAAAACAGCCCAGAAATTAACCATGTCTGTTCCAAACAGTTGAGACGGCCAAGTTGTTCACAGCCGTTGCTGTCCAAGAGCTGTGGACCTCCAATATGGCTGCCAGAGGGTGTGTTACATCACGTGAAAGCCCTTTATATAGGCAGCAGTAATGAAGTCTCCATAATCCCAATAAAGAGCCCCCCCCCCCAGGGCAATATGGCTTTATACAATAAGGTTACCAATACATATCTACTGTCTGAAAAGATTTCACCAAAGTAGTGTAGCCTACATACATAAGAATAAAAACAAGGATATAGAGGAGCATGGAACCCTTCAGTTGAAGTTAAAACATTGAAAACAACAAAGTTTGAGTTATGAGGACCTCACATGGTTACCACAAGAGTTGGCATAGCAACCAGAAAATTATTGGAATTATTAGCATTCATTATCAGATTTCCTGAAAGACTACACTGTCACTTTCAGTGAAATTAGCCGCAGTATCTATCTCATCTCCCTGGTTTCCTGCTATAGCAGATAGTACTGAATGTTCTCTAATAGAAAACACGCTGTCCAAGAGCAAAGGAAAACACATTTGAGTATTGAAACATGCCTCTGTGTGTGTGTGCTGATTTTGTGAGTGTATTTGTGCATGAGAGACACTCATTTCTAATTTCTCCCTCTTTCTTCAGATGCTAAGTGACATTCCAACCAAACACTAAGGTAAACAAGAGAATATATCACACATCTCATGGATCTACAGTATCTTCTACATCCTGCAGGTTCATTGGTACTTTATTAAATCTTTATATACAAGGCTTTATCTTCTCATGTGTATTTGAACTCTGGCTGCAATCAATCCTTTAGTGGATAAACAGTAGATAGATATCAATTCAAATTAAAGATTCACCTCCGTTTCCTCCTTCCTTTTCTCTCTATTTCTTCCTAGCAGAGCCCATTAGCGCTCAGCATCGGCCTGCAGATAGAAGAGAGTCCTGTCTCTACTGTGTCTGGTAGAGGAAAGGAAGATTCAACTTTCTGTGGTTTAGGTCTGACTTTTTCTGATGGACTGTGTTGAATCATCAGTCAAATCTGCATGGACCTTTGGACCTTTTAATATTTGTAGCAGCAGACTTAAAGTCATTGTCTGTGACATTTTCATAGAACTAAATATCTGTTTTGCTACTCTCTGTCTCTGATGATATAACACAATAGTGACTCAAACTATGGCCAGTTCATGAAAGCTTTTACATTTTCTGTCCTAAACACCTGGTGTCTGGTAGGTCTTTTCTGGGGAAAATTTGGAATTTGGAATAAATAGAAGGACTGGGATAGTGCTTTCCACAGAGTCGAACTTAATCAAACTAGCCTGAGAACAGAGATGCCAGCAAGTCGTAACGACTACAACAACCAACCAGGAAAAACTAGGAAGGAACCTCATTAAGTTCATTAAGTTGTCAACTTTTTTTATTAATATTATGCATGTAGACACATTCAAATGTGTTGCTGATATTGTTCCAGGAGACTAGGCTGAATCACTGAACATGCACAGAATAGAATAGAATAGAATAGAAAAGAAATATAGTATAATATACATTTTATTTGCCTTCTCCACAGGCATAATTGCATTTTTAAAATCATCAGTGGTAATAAGTAAAATCAGTTTAGATGAAACTTGGGAAAGTGGATTGTTGCAGCAGCAAACAGTCATAGGATGCAACAAAAAAATTAGAATATAAACATGTGCAGCCAACAATTTCTACAGTGTATGAATGGAAAGTATGAGAAAAAGTGTGGATTACAGCATTATTAAATTGTGCAAAAAAAAAAACAGAAGTAGGACTTACTGAGGCAAAGAAAAAAATGAATATTTACAATATTAAAAATATACCAACATATGAAATGTATGATTCAGAAATAGCGTGAAAGTAGCACTTCTTTTCAATTAATTTCAATGTGACATACTTTGTTGTTTGTTTTGTAATGAACAATATAAAAAAAGACACATTTGGCTTAATCTCTCACCTGTTTATCTGCTAAGGCTTGACTCTGGTCACTGTGTGTGTGTGTGAGTGTGAACTCAGTGACAGCTGATTGTGTATGTGCATGTTAAAACAGGAAGATGTCTCTGTATCTACTGACCTCTCTTCCTGTTTCGATCTAATGCAGAAACATTAAAATTTCCATTCTCTTTTCCTTTTTTATTTGTTGTTTTTTCTGGCCTTATTTGATTTATTTTCTTCTTTTGTTACCTCCTCTTTTCTCTTCTCCTCCCTTCTATTCTCTCCTCTGCTTCTTTTTATCTCCTCTTCTCTTCTTTTCTGTTGATCTCCTCTTTTCTTCTTTTCTGTTGATCTCATCCTCTTCATTTCTCTTCTGTTCTTCTTTCCTGTCCTCTTCCCCTGTTTTCTCTTCTCCTTGTACTCTGTTAGGATTACATTTAAGTAATTCCCTTGTTTTAGATCATAGATTATGATGTGAAATGTGTGTGTGTGTATGTGTGTGTATGTGCCTCCTGCTGATAGACTGCTATTTCCAGGCTGCCAATCCATCTAACCTTTCACTTTAAAGGCTACATTAACATCGACAGCACAGCAGTGAGGAAGATGCTTCCAGCTATTCTCTCTCAACCATTTTCTCCCCCTTTCACTGTCAATGCCTCTCATTACATGCTGCAGGTATTTCCTCATCCACAAGATGGCGCTATCCAATAACCAAATGCACCAAATCAGTTTACATTTTCAATTCCTTTATTGGTAATGTTTAGATCAGATGAAAACTGTATTGATCCCTGCGAAGAAATTGGGGTCATTGTGGCAGTAAATCGTGATAATAAGTAATAATAAAGCAAAACATGTTTTATAGAATATATACAATATGCTGTTGAAGGGAGTATTTTGAGTGGATTGGAGCCTACATCTAAACTGGTATATGGAAGTAATATATGTATATGTAATATATAATGTATGTCAGAACTGCTTGACTGAAGAAAACTGTTATTGACCCATTTCAACTTTCAACCTGACCTAGATGGATGCACTGGGGATATGGCAGTTAACATGTGATAGATAGCCTGGACCAATATAACCACTGCCCAATATAGTTTCTAGGTCTGCTGGGTGGGAGGGAGGAGAGGAAAGGAGAGGAGACGGGGGGAGAACAGAGGAGAGGAAAGGAGAGGAGAGGAGAGGAGAGAGGGAAGAAATGAGAGCTACATCTCGTCCTCATAACCCAGTTAACTTGTGTCAATAATATTTCTTCGAATTAGTTATAATTCAGTTTTTCCAGCATTGTTCACTTGACCTTGTAATCTAATAAATATTCTCCCTATAATAAATATTCTACTTCACGACCTCGTTAAGATTCAGGATTATGAAGGGAGTTGAACCAGACTGTCAGATGGACTGCAGCCTGAACAGAACTGGGCCAGACAACTAGGTTTTCCAGTCGCCTCCAATATTCCCTCTGAGGCGGGGGGACACACTAGAAGACTTTTAAAATCCTAACCGATATGGAAAACTCATTGCATCACGCGCACAGTGACAGATTTCACCGATTTTGAGTGAGTGGTAAATCTAGAGGGTGTCACACACACACACACACACACACACACACACACACGATATAGCTGAGATTGTCTTGCTGACTCCTGAAGCGTCACTGATGTCAGGACCTCTAATCTCACGGAAACTTGCGGCATCAAATGTGAATTAATATATATTAATATACACATTATGCGATGTGCATATTAAAAAACACAAAAGAAGAAGAAACACAACCTCAAAGTCAACCATGGGGGCAAAAAAAGATAGAGAAGCCCTCATCCAGTGGGCTGCAGCAAGTGAATTTACTAATTATTTAGTACGTTTGCCTTCAAAATAAAAGTGTTAGACTATTCTTGTCACCTGTCAGCTGCCCCCTCCTTCTTTGAGCCCAATAGTAATAGTAATGGTAAATACTGCTCATCATCACTGTCACTGTTACTTCTACAGTGTGGTTGTCACAACCTGTGTTACACCTGACCTGAGAGATTAGCTCATAGCGGAAAAAAAAAAAAAAATCACCATCATTTGTAAAGCGCTTGCTGTTTGATTTCATGCTGAATGCTGTCTGGGGGTCCAGTGGAGCTTTCAATGTCCTCCCACTGTGGAAGAACATATAAAAAGTATATGAAAAATATATATGCATCTAGTATGCGTCTAGGTATGCAGCTAGTTCATACTTTAGTTCATGTATGTATATGGTAAGTTCATAATAGTTAGTTCATATTTAGTTCATGTATGTACGTTATGTAATAAAACACATAGTGCTCTGACATTTAAACAAGGAAAACTGCCTAGACCGTAGAACAGCACACTCCAAATCTCTGACAATTTTTCGTTGACATCAAAATGTAGGAGTCTGAGTTTGACAGATGGTGAAAACCAAAAGTGAAAGCAGTAAAATGCCACAGTAACCTGTTTAATGTGGGAGTAGGCCAAGCGTCTTAACCAGGTTTCTCATAATCAGCGTACCCAGCTATGCTGTTTTACATGAATCGACAGAACACACAGAGAAAGTGTGACTAATATACACTGTATGTGATTAAATGTTACCGTTAATATCACCGGTGTTTCATGTCATGAAGTCACACCATGCTCTTGCCTCCTGCCTTCTCCTCCAGCTGCACACACTGAAACTCCCTTTACAGATCCATGCATGTTGAGATGAAAGCTGCCATGTGTTTATCATGCTTGACCTGGTAAGTCCTGCATGCAAATACAGTGTGTGTGTGTGTGTGTGTGTGTGTGTGTGTGTGTGTATGCAGGTACAGGTGTCCACTCTCTGAGCCAGGTGTGCTATTAACAAGCCTGGCTACAATGGTAATCACAAAATGTGTTTTATGATGCCCTTGCTGTTCAAATGCAGTGTATTACACTCGTTATGTAATCTGCAAGTTTGAACATTCATAGTGCCCCATCAGGTCCTCATTACACACACAACCTGTCCCAGCATGCCTCAGCATACATGAGCTGTACTTGTCCCACTACAACACACTCTGCTGTTTGGCTTTGGGAGTGTGAACCCTCTGGCTGCATTGCTACTGCAGGACATGGTTCAGTCCACATTCTGTACCCTGCATGTACCCTGTCTCACCCTGTACCCAGTCCACCCCCTGTACCCTGTCCACACCCTGTACCCTGTCCACACCCTGTACCCTGTCCGCACCCTGTACCCTGTCTGCACCCTGTACCCTGTCCACACCCTGTACCCTGTCTACACCCTGTACCCTGTCTACATCCTGTACCCTGCCCATACCCTGTCCACACCCTGTACCTTATCCACACCCTGTACCCTGTCAACCCCTTATACCCTGTCCACATCCTGCACCCTGTCCACACCCTGTACCCTGTCTACATCCTGTACCCTGTCAATCTCTTATACCCTGTCCACATCCTGCACCCTGTCCACACCCTGTACCCTGTCTACATCCTGTACCCTGTCAATCCCTTATACCCTGTCCACATCCTGCACCCTGTCCACACCCTGTACCCTGTCTACATCCTGTACCCAGTCAACCCCTTATACCCTGTCCATATCCTGTACCCTGGCCACACCCTGTACCCTGTCTACATCCTGTACCCTGCCCATACCCTGTCCATACCCTGGACCCTGTCCACATCCTGCACCCTGTCCTCAACCTGTACCATATACTCAGTTTACCAACCTTTTTATTTGCAAAATTCATCTAAGTTATATGAAGACAGGGTCTTACAGGAGGACATGCATAAATTAATGCCTTTCTGAAAATGAACATTTTTTTGTTTCTATTAGTGGTTGTTGTTGTGACTGGGGTTCATGTAGTTTAACCACCTTTTTAATGAACACTATATCAGTTATAGTATATAAGTTATTCACAATTTGTGTAATTCTTTAGAATCCAGCCACTACCTCTGCCAGTATAGCTGTTTGGAAAGAAGACTTAAGATCTATATTGTCATTAGCAGAAAGTAGAATCTAAGTGGTTTACAAATGGCTCAGGGTCATTTCCCTATGGCCTCGTCACCTTGCTGCCAGTGACGTCTCTGTGTGTGTGTGTGTGTGTGTGTGTGTGCGTATGTGTAACAGTAGTAAAGGGCTCTTCTCAGTGAGCCTCTATTTCTCTCAACTAGCAGTGAAGTTTAGCTGTTCTCTTCTGACGCACAGACTTCAGCAGGAGGGCAGATGTTCAATTCAAGGTCAAAGGCCGATACATTTTTCAAGTAACCAGCATACTCCAGAAACAAGATAATCGTAAACTACTATACAAGTGTCTGTCTGTAATTTGTTTCAGCTCAGTGTTTCAGCTCATTCTGCATATTGATGAATCTGGTTCAGACACTTTTCCCCTCTGCTCCACTTTCAAGATAAAAGTTCTCTGTGGAGCAGCTAGAACGACACATTGATGCCACACTGATGGCAACGCAATGCCTTTAGTCAAATTTGAGGGTTATATTTATATTTATATTTATATTTTTATATACATTGACTACAATGCTGGCCTCTCTGCTCATTAGAGGGCGCTCCGAAAACTGCAAGGCTGTCCATGACTATAATGGCTGTGGTTGTACTGGACCACTGGATATGTTTCTTTGGTCAAGCATGGCCTAGGGAGAGAGAGAGAGAGAGAGAGAGAGAGAGAGAGAGAGAGAGAGAGAGAGAGAGAGAGAGAGAGAGAGAGAGAGAGAGAGAGAGAGAGAGAGAGAGAGAGAGACAGAGATGATTTGACAGCAAACTTTCATCACTTTCTACATTAGCCAAGATTCTTTGGTATCACAGGCACTCATTCAAAGTGGGTCAGTGAGTTTGTCTGTGTGTGTGTGTGTGTTTGTGTGTCCATCAGCAAATGAGCTCTTAAATATATAGTAGGTGTGAATTTAGACTTGGCATCACTCACCGAAGCTGAAAGAAGAACTGGGTAGTTATCATGAGCAGTGATAGCCACCATGGCTGAACAGACAAAGAAAAGAGCGCCACCTACAGAAACTCAAACTGCATCAACAGAAAATCCAAGGAAAAATACGTCACAGTACTGGACACACTGTTTGATTGACACTTGATCTCTGGGAACTGCAGTGCAGAAACACCACAGCAATGAGCGCTCAGCACCAAGGATGGAGACAAAAATTTGAGGATTACCTCTTTAATTAATAATTGAAATATTAGTCATCAATCCAGACCATAAGCTGGCCCCGACTTGGAGGAGCTTCTCATGACCCAGTGAACTCAGCCCTGTCTGGAACTAAAGACTGGACTACCTGGGAGGTCCACACACGCGCGCGTGCGTGCGCACACACACACACACACTGCCAAGGTTCTCATGTGTGGGAGGTCTGGGTTGGATGTGATGCCTGGAGGAGGAGTGAAAATGAGACCAGAGGAAACGTGAGTTATATGTGAGTTAATGGAGACAGTGGTATGTGTGTGTGAGAGAGAGAGAGGTGTGTGTGTGTGTGTGTGTGTGTGCGTGTGTGTGTGTGTGTGTGTGTGTGTGCGTGTGTGTAAGAGTGTGTATGTGATTTTGGATACAGAGACTATTGTGTTAATTAAGATTATGTGTTTGTGTTTCAGGTCAAAGTGACACACCAGCCCATATTCTGTCCTCCAGCCATAACCACTTCCTCTTCCCATTATTCCCCCAGACAAAGAGTGAAAGAATGAGAGATCTGCTTGCATTACTGCTTGCTTGGATCCATGTTTAGTTGTGTGATCATTGTGTGAAGGATCCATGTTTAGTTGTGTGATCTCTTGGGAAATTAGAGAAAATCTAACTATGTTCACGCATTGTCTCATTTAGGATCTTCTCACTCTCTCCTGGGTACAAAAACAGTTCAAATCAATTTTTTTGATGTATAAAAATCACACAAGAGAACGCCTTTGCAATGCATGAGATATAGGATAAAATATGATTTCAAATGTAAACCAAAAAAGTGTCATGCAATTGGAATATGAAGAACAGTATAACATTAACACACTGGGGCAGTAACCAATCCTACTATAAAATGAGGAAAACTCTGTCCGTCTGTCCGTCCGCATCCATTTTGCTCCTCAACGGGTTGGCCAATCAATCTGAAACTGCACATGGGCATTGAGCATTGGCATAGGCAGGGACTGATGGAGCTGATTTTTCAATTTTCCCAAATTTACGCTGTTTATGCGCCTTTTTGGCAAGTCTGCCCAGAGTTGTGGCGTGCGCATCCCCGGAAGTCTGCACGTACTTGTGTCGTGCGCATCCCCGGGTATCTGCGCGGAGTTGTGGCACGCGCATCCCCAGAAGTCTGCATGTAGTTGTGGAGCGCGCATCCCCAGGTATGGACTAGTAATAATTAGAAAGCGAAGTGAGTCTGTCATCTGTCAGCTGCAACTCTTTAAGGAGATTTAACATGAAAGCCAAAGTTTGGGCTTTGGAGCTCTTTTATTAGTGACCTAGTTACACCAGCAATGTGTGTGTGTGTGTGTGTGTGTGTGTGTGTGTGTCCATGGGTGTGTGTGCGTGTGTGTGTGTGTGTCTTTCAGGTAGTTTGGTTGACTGGTATATTCTGTGATAAGCAAGTCAGGCAGAAGGCTTAGGGACATTTAACATGGCATCCAGCCCTTCCATTGGCACGTTATTAAACCAGGCTGTTAAATCAGCAGTGTTTCTTTTGAACGTGACCCTGCGCTAAACGCTATTGAAGTGAACTTTGACTCTACCGACACATTTCTGTCAGAAGTGTGCTGAAAGGAGGTAATAATCTGCAGTCTATTGGTGATGACTGCAGACGTGAGTGTTCATATTGATTGTGTCTGCTGCAGTAAAAACCTATTGCTCATTTGATAAGCTCACTGAGTAGACATGAATACTGGGTACATCATAAGTAGGTTACGAACACTCTGAAACATAGATTACATGTTGTGGACATAAGGTGAAGATTGTGTGACAATAGCACAAATTGGACATTCCAGTTTCATGTGTTTGTCATGTGAAAAGGCTAATAGTTAAGGTTAGGCAGGTAAAACATCTTAATTTAACCTGAATAAGATATATGGGATATAATTATATTATTTGGGATATTAACAAATGTATACACCTTATCCCCTTTATTTTCATGATATGCTTTTGCTCAGTTTGTAAGATTCTGTATATCTTCTTCTCTCTTTTAAGACTAAATATATCAGATTTTACCACCTGACAAATAGCATGGCAAAATATAATATCAGAATTGAGACAAATTGATTCTGAAAATATCTCATTCTGACTCAGCAATAGATTAGATCAGAAAAAAGTGTTTAGTTTGTAAATCTTGCTTGTTTAGTATGTAAATCCAGCTTTATAGGTCCCTCCCAACAATACCCTCGCTAAAGAGCAAATGCAGTTTAGGTCCTTTCATCTCCAACCTGACCTACATTAGATATATATGTAATCATCTAAAATAAGACTCTACTGTGGTCCAAACAAACGATTAGAACCTCAGATTACAGAGGAGCCTGCGGCAGAAGGGCAGATTCCTTTCAACTTATTGTGTAGTGTATATTAAATGTCATCTTTTTGTGCCCCTCTGGAATGTTCTTTCCTATTATCAGGACCAGTTGATTCCAGAAAGCGCTCTTTGTTCGATGTGTTTTCTCTTTCTGATGGACCTCTACACTTTGACATCTTGCGCAACGCTGTGAGGAGGCCAGAGTGTTTATCTGGCCTGGTGGAAGAGGAGGGAGGCTCATGTATGACGTTCATGTGTGACATCATATTGTCCACTTGATGGTGGTGACATTCAGCATAACCAAATGTGGTTGACGAACATTGGAGCCACTTGCAAACAGGTAGGCCTAAATGAATGATGATTTGGGTTTGGGGTTTAGTTACTCTTTAAAAAATAGATTTTTTTTAAATGAATCTACTGTACATGCGATGGATGAAGAGGGCAGATGTTTGGGAACTTTGTGCAAATTTTACTGGACCCGCTCTATGTCTGGCCAGCACTAAACTACTGTCCATTTTCAGCTCGACCTACACATGCTGTACTGTCGAAGATCCCCCTCTTTGTCATTGCTGTCTTTTGCCCGGTTTGTTTGTGGCATGTGTACGTTCCATTGGTTGTCCAGTTTGACAGCGTACCTCTTTCCAATATGTGTCAGTCTGGAGCAAAAACTGTCTCAAGGCCCAGACTCATCATATGTTGTTCTCCCCAGTACTCCCAGTCTGACCAGCCCTCCAGTCTGCATCCATTCTTGTCTTCAACACAGACGCTCTCATAACTGGCTCTTTCACACAGTGTAATTCATCCACAACTAATGGAGAAGTTGACCTAATGGACTGGTGTTTGGTGGTGTTTGAGCAGTAGACTGGGACACTGAGAACCTTGAGCTGTAGAGCGTGGTAGTACTGAGAGCTTAGACCAGGACCTGAGCTTCATTAGGTCTCTGAGCCCTATTTGCCTTATTCGCATAGCAGTCATATTTGATATACATCATGCTGGTGGTGGGAAACCCTAACTGGAAGATAGCAAAGTAGGCAAACTCAACTAGTCATTGGACAAAAAATTAAATCAACATTATCTTTGGATATGAGCAGAGCTGGAGAATGTCCAAATCAAAGACTACAGCAACTGGATTGATGTTGATATATAATGACACTAGGTCCATAACGTTTAGCTAATGTTAGCAGTCAGGTACTTCATGTTGTTAATGTTATACAGTATTTGTCTCCAAACCAACAAGGTCAAAATAATTCTGGTTTATATGTTATTTTTTTTTTTTGTCAAAAGACCAGTTGAGTTTCTGTTTCCATCTGCTTTTCTGTCTTCCGAGTATGATGTAAATCAAATATGGCCACAGTGTGAATAAGGCAAATTCAGGTTTACTGTGGAGACTGTTACTCTACTGAGGATGTGAAATCTACAAAAAAAGAAGGAAAAGAAAAATAAATTACACTGAATAGCAATGGATTTGTGCCATTTTGAGGCTAATGCCCAAAATATCAATGCCAATATAAATGTTGCTCTTCTCTGGAGGTTGGCTGTGTGTGTATATGTGTGTGTGTGTGTGTGTGTGTGTGTGTGTGTGTGCGTAATAATATGTAATCATTTCTAAGCAAAGAGTGGGTTTTATGAACTTGTACTTATGTAAATTTGAGCACAACTCTGACCATGCTTACACAGCACCAAGTGGTCAATAAGGAGAATTAATGGCATCTACCTAATGAAAGACCACCAAGGAAGACAGGATCAGACAATCAAATGAATAGGCTTTTTTCATAATTAATATAAAAATACTTAGGCATTACAATACAATAGTTGAGATTACAAGCACATTTTCTACCATTCATAAACGATTTGGGTAACGCTTTATTTTCCTGGTCCGCAATTTCCTAATTATTTCTTAGGAAGTTTCCTGGAAAGAACCACTACATTATGTACTAGTTATAGCCTAGAGAAAGAGTTCAGTGGTAGTTGGTAAGTACCTGGTAATTTCTTTTGGACTTTCCAAGACAGAACCATAAAATGATGTAGTAGTTGTATAGAAAATTACAAATTAGAGGAAGTAATTCAACAAATAACGAATAATGACCAAATTGACCTATTATGTTTTTTTAGTATATAGTTTTGCACTTCTTTCCAGGAAACTCTTTTAGAAATTGACAGTATCTTATCGACTCCACCAAACAGTGGACACTGCTTACATTTTCTATATAACTACCACATAATTGAATGGTTCTTTCCAGGAAACTTCCCAAGAAATTAACAGTTCCTTTCTAGGAAATTATTAGGAAATTGTGGACCCAGAAAGTAAAGCGTTACCACAATATGGATAGTGCATATCGTCCAACTATACTATGCACCATTTGTTTTCCAAAGCCTATTTTGTTGGACCTCTGCCACCAACTTTCTCTTTCTGAGACCTTTCAAAATGTTCGGTTCATGCACAGTTTATTTGGACAGAAATGTTTCTTCATAGGGGAGGATATGAGGGGCATAGAGGTGGAGGGAGGCAGAGAGACATGCATGCATATACAGTACATATACATAGCTGGAGATAGACAGAAAGTCGAAGTACAGCAGTAGGAAGAGAGGAATGAGCGCTGACACAGATACAACTGGGCTGATCTCGTGAGAGGCGACTATTAGCGGACTCCACATCTCTCTCCCTTGGTCCATCCCGACCCAATCACACAGACCATAATAAGCATGGAGAACTGAAAGATGGATGTTGCTCTGGCCTGCAAAGCACACAGCCCAGGGTTATGTAACTATGCTAAACTAGAACATCTTTAAAGGAATACCTCCAAGGTGAAATCATATTTGTGGGGAGGAGAGCCGTGGCTTAAAGATTAGCAGATGGGAAACAGGAACTGATCGGCCGTCTGGCATCGTCTCTCACCTAAAGATGCCTACTAAGATCTTCCAGGAGTTATGTGAGACAGGGAAGGTCTGATTTAGATTGGGGATGGTGCCCATTAAACAGTGCAAACACATTACCAAATATAATGCAATGAGATCATTTTGTTAGGGATACACAGGATGTCAGGACCTGCAGACATTAAACTCAGATTTATAACACTTTCATAATAAACAAACACAAGCTTCATAATAGCTATACGCCACATTCATAAATACTGGTTCAGTCCTTATTTGGAGGTTTAATCAGGTGTTCATGTAATACTTTTTGGCATAAGAGTAGAACTGTGTGTCAATTGAAAATGGATGAAACAATGTCATTGTGACTGACTGTAAAGATACACACAAACACAATACGTTTATTTTATACCACGTCTATTCACAGCTCAAAAAAGTTAGTCTGGACCCGACGCTCCTAGAAAACGTAACAGAACTCGGGCCAATTCACCCCCACTTTCACTCGGCGTCTTTTCAGACCGCCTGTGGTTCTGTGGCGTGGTGTCCAGTGTCATGCCCCGTCTCACTGCAAGACAGCCCATTAGCTATATAGACAGACGCTCATCAGTCTAACTCATTGCAGCTGCACCGGCTGATTTGACAGAGCCGTCCCTTGCCACAGTCATTTTACATGGCTAGCAGGAATTAACAGCAGCACTGACAGGGAGGAAAGATGTTTACATCAGAATCGCATTAAGACATGTGGGGTATTCTGTTTTAGTCGCATTATTGAAGGAAATTTTAGACTTGTATACACTTTAATCCAAGTATGACTCGCTGCTTTTTGTGACGCAAGCGGCCTGTCTGAGGTGTATTTTAGCTTACTATATTACTATATTACTATTAATACATGTACATGACTGGTTCTTTGAATGGCTCAACTGCCAACCAAAACCATTAGCAGTACCTCCTCCTCCTCCTCCTGCTGTTCTGTCAACAGGTTTACATAAGTGGTTCAGACTACTGACACAAGCATGAGTAGAGACCTGCATACAGACACACACTACACACACTATCATGCACGTCATGTCTGGTGGTGTAAGGGCCAAGTTGAAGAATGTTACCCTCCAGGCATTATTATCCAACCCCCCCCCCACCCCCACCCCACCCCCACACTGCTGGCTTGTACATTCCCGCTACATTATCTTAACATGTCTGCATACCTCTGTCAAAGTGCTGCCATATCCCATACAGCTCTTATCTGGGTTATGAGCTAGTGGGGTGCACTTTGGCCCTAATAAACCCCCACTGTCATTACCTCTGTTTGAAAGTAGTGGTGCTGTCTCAGCCATTATGTCACACTTATACACTCTTATCAGTAATCACTAATAAGAGAAGTTGTTCCTAGTTTATAGTGTATTCTTCTCCTCAGAACTTTGCACCTGTCTGTTCCTTCATACTTTCACCTACAAACTTCATTCAGTACTGGAATAGTACGCGCATATTGAACTCTTTCATACTCTTTGTACTTTCTAAATTATTTAACTTTTCATTTCTAATTATTTTCTAATACACACTCCTGATGGAATGTTCACAGCAGAGATGTCATCAACTGCCATAGAACTCATCAATTGCCACAGGCTCAGCTGTGGAGCCACATACACATACATCGTCTGTCCGTCTGCAACATGTTTGATTAATTTGTAGATACTGGGGAGAGTGGAGATACAGCTTTATTTAGATGTGCAATTTTTTACACAATGTATATAGTGGCAGAGCAAATTAACAACTTCCAATTTGCCTTCAGAGGCATCCGTGTAAGGACACATCTACAATAAAATGCCAAATAATAGGAATATTTCCCTGATATATATATATATATATATATATATATATATATATATATACATACATATAGGGCAAATATTAACATTCATGCAACTTCTGTGAAATGCATTAGTGATTTTTTCATCACAACCCTGTTAAAGATTGCATTGGCATATATTTTGATAAAATGTGTTTCAGGTTACATGCTTCTCTGATCTGGAATACATTTTAGAGACAGAAATATATATTATTATATAAATATATATTTCCTTTCCGTTTAGCAATATATATTATTGGTTGCCTGTCGCCAAATAGAGCAAGGTTTGGTTACCAACCAGCACTTTAGTGTTTTTCCTTTATAAGCCAATTTGACAAACTACACCTAGTAGGCCTACTATAATGTTTTTTTTATCCATTTATCAAATCAGCCTTCAGTAACGTGCTATAGCATGTAACTGAGGCTGTACACTTGAGTACATGACACCATGAGTCCAGATTGTGGGGGGTTAGGTAGAGAGTACAACATGGACAGTTCTGCTCTATATATCTCAACACACACACACACACACACACACACACACACCCCTACCCCTACACACATACTGTATGAACAATAGATGTGAAGGGTGGAGATAATTCATAGCATGTGAGCGTACACTTACACAACACTGTGACACTGGAGTTTTTTGGAACTGAGTCAGTCTCTCACCATGTAAACACCCCCTCCACACACACACACACACACACACACACACACACACACACACACACACACACATAACCTACAGTCTTGTCAGCCACAATCACATCTACTAGTTAAACGTATTCTCTTTGGACTTAGAGAATAAAAAATACAGTGAAAAAAGGAGGCAAATAAAACAAGCTGTCACTTTTTTCTGAACCACAATATAATGTTTTAACCAGCAGCAGATGATCTTAAAATCGGGTCAAGTCAGTTTATTTCATCTGAAGTGAAGCTAGGCAAACACCATGCACCAGCTTCACTACTGCTATTGTGTTTAAATGGACCACACTCACATCAAGACATAGAAAGTATAAAGTCTGTCATCTCTCAAATCTACACTGGGCCTACACTGCTGGGGAGTAGTTTCACTACTTCAAATTAAACTAGTAGTTTCTCTGTGTTGACTAGTGTATGCTAAAATATTGGCGTTATAATCACACAACATAGTGTACGCTAAAGTGTTAGCATGGAGCCTACTATCACTCGATATGGTAAAAGCCAACATCTATCAGGGACACATGGATATTTTTGGAGTTTCATCACTTAACAGATAAGCTGACCAACATGACAATCTCCCAAAAACTGTATAGGAAGGTAAAGCGTAAATCTTGCTACAATACACATCTGGCATAGAGCCGCTAGCTATGCTGCTAGCGTACCTACCCAAACCACCTATTGTCCATGTTACTGTCCATTCCACTGTCTGTCCCGGCACCTATTGCACGCTCAGCCGTCTTTGACTTGGCCCACACATTTTTCTTTTTTTTTTTCCTAATAAGGTTTTCTTGGAGGTTTTTAAATGGTTTGAGGGTCTAAGGCTGGTGGTGCCAGGTAGTTGAGGCTATGTAGAACAGGCTTGCTATGTCTTGCTAAAAAGTGAGTCTTGTGCTTTGTTCTGCTTCCTTGTGTTTGTGTTACATCATTCTGTTCTATGACTGATTGTAGATCTAGTTAGGCTCATTCTCTGTAAAGTTCTTTGAGACATGCTTGTGATAAAAGGCAATATAAATAAATGAACTAGAACATTCTACATTTAAAGGCATTAATGTATCCCAGAGTTTCTCTTACCAGTGAATAGGTATGGTGCTAACCCTAAAATCATTTATTAGTCTGGGTTTCATTGAAGAGTTTTAGTGTCCTGTGATGGTGTAAATGCTACTTTTCTACCGTGACAATAAAATTCTGGGGGAAACACTGAATACTTGTCATTTTTTGGCATGGAAATGGAAAAGTTTAAAGATATTGAATATCGGCCCAAATGGTGGATATCGTCAGCTTCATTACATTTGTCCAGTTAGAATTTGATAGGCCTTAGGTCTTTTCACTCTCGAAAAAAACTAGTAGAAAAACTGGTAGAAAAATGTCATTAGTTAGGAGAATAATGTTCTTATCTTGCCTATGAATAATGATTTAGCACACAGGCCAGCTGGCTTTTACAAGACAGAGTTAAGTTATATGAGAAAGTACTAGGACACAGTGTCTACTCAACACTGTGTACATGTGAGGATACATGGAGATCAATGAGCACAGGCTCAAGGTACGCTACTTATATACTTTAGCTTTACTGGAGGATACACACACACACACACACACACACACACGCACACACACACACACACACACACACACACACACACACACACACACACAAATACTGATTAAACAAGTTCAAATCCTGATTATTTTAAAAGAGTTTATTTGAGATGTTGCTGTCAAAGAAATTACATTGAGAAAATATGCTCTTCAGTCTAGAAGCAAGGTTTTCACTGATGGACTACTCTGAGCTGAACTATTACTGTACATCATATAGGAGATACTGTTTTTAGAAACGCTGACACCTTACTTACAAACAGATACAAAATGATCCTTAAAATGGTAATAACACAAAGCAGAAATACTTTGCAATCCATACCACGACGAACAGTAACAGAGCAAAACAAAATAAAGCTTCCAGAACATAATACTTCATTGCAACAATACATTTATCTTGTAAACTTTTCCTACGGTTTTATGAAGCTTTTAGTTAACAGCTGCCTGTTTCGTCCAGTTTGGCAGAGGACAGAGCACTCTGTTCTTGTATATTCTGCATTGAGACAAATAGATCTGGGGTTTGACCGTGAGTTCACACAGTGAGCAACACGATCAACAAGTCACCAGAAGTCCATTCATTTCCTATAGAGCTGAGCAACCACGGAAACATTGCCGATGTGTGGATGCTCAACAAGCCGAGAAAAGTTGTCCATGGCTGAACTTTTCACCGTCATTGTCCATCAACAGCCAATTCGATTTCTGTGCTTCCTTGTTTCCCTACTGATGAGAACGGTGGCATCCATAGTTGGGGTCGATGGCAAGCTCTGGAGTAGTTGCATTGTTTTTTTCTGTTTATTTTCAATTAGCCTAATACGAGATTCATCAAAACAATGTCATGTTATGGAACACAATACCAGAGCAGTGAAAAATACATGATTTGCCTGTTGAAAACTTTGCAGCTGCAGACCGCTACATAGATGCTTGCAGTGTGAATGCACAGTCAGGAGTAATGAAGGCAGCTCAAAGTAGTTTTGTTAACTCACTGCAGTAATACCAAGTGCCATTAGCTCGCTAACTGTCTTGCCTTGTCTAATTTTAACCAGTGTTGTCAGGTGTGAACCTCGATTAGCCACACAGAAGTACATGCATGCACACACACACACACATGCGCGCACACACACACACACACACACACACGCACACACACACACAGACACACACCTACACACACACACACACACACACACACACACACACACACACACACACACACAGAGTTTTCAATGTAAGGCCGCACTGAGCCACACATAAGCACATCCTCTGCCATTAAACTAAGCCATACAAAGATTCTCTATTTTGGAAAAATCAAAAACAGAAGTATAATAAAAAACAACAAAAAATACTAACATAGTATAATTTCCAGCACTGTAAATCCAGTTAACATAACAAAGAAATCATTCCAATATTCCATTGGCAGCTGTTTTTTATCGTAAGCCCTTGGCCTAATCACTGAATGCACCCTGACCTTTAATAAGCGTTCATAGTCTGAATCATGTTTGTTTTCATCTCTTGATATAGATAACAGGAATGGTGTTTCACTGACTTTCTCAACAAAAATAGCCTGTTTTGATTTCAGTGTTGTGGGGGTGGTGAGAGTGTCTGGCTTACTTCTAGGTTACACCCTTTCTCTCTGCCCAGTCATGCTTCAGCAGACACACAGGATTGTCCAGTTGGCCAGATAAACTCACAGCAGGCCTACAGACCATGCAGCCACCGTCACACTGTGGCCTTACACCATTTATAGGACCACAATGACTGTACAGAAGGACAGTGATAAACATAGATATACTGTACTTGGTATGTCTTAATAAATTAAAGCTAACATTCTTTGGTCACCTTAAAAACAGGAACATTACTTTTCTCTCCTAAACATTCTTTGCATTTAACATCCCTCTGCTTCTGTTTCTCTTTTCCAACACCCTCTTTTCTTTCTTTCTTTCTTTCTTTCAATTTCTCAAAGCAAAGTAAATGGTGCCACAGTCAAGCTGCTTCTCTAAAAGCGAGTAGATGAACTAAATGCCAGACCAACAAGTCCAATACAAAATCACCTGGAAATCCCTCTTTAGTTTAGTCTACAAGGATTTTGTGAATATTGCTTAAACAGAAATTCCCTAAATGTCCAGGAAATACAGTACATGATAACCTTCAACTTAAAAAAGGCACTTTACAAGGCCTGTACAATTCTATAGCAATACAAATGCTCTAACAAAAAGCATAATAACACATTCTACCTGTATGGCATCATTCATGACATTTCAGTGAAGTAATACAGTATATACATCTTGAAATTACAAAAACATATCAGCACTAATAGTTTATTATCCAGATAAATAAATAATGCAGAGTTTTGCAGCCTATACAGCAAGTTCATGGAGAAATGTGTTCCAGCCTTAACAGGAGGTTATGGGATTAGTTTTTGATACATGGATGAGGACCTCAATGCTGAATCCAGTCTTCCTGAACATTAAAGAGTTTTTTAAACCACCTTAATCCTTTATGGAGTGGGATACATAGTCAGAGTTCAGATGTGATTTATCCCAAGGCAGGGTCTGAGCTTGGTTTGCTGAGTCAGTGTGAACAGAATCCAGCTTTCCCACTGTAGAAGATGTAAACATGTAAAACAGCAGAGCCTGAAATGGTAGGCCAATCAATCCGTGAACACATCATATTCTTCCAGTCACAATCCCAGAAAAAAATGGCCCAAAAGTTGCAGTTGGCTTTGTGCTTATTTGGGACATATTTGCACTTTGGGAGAAAGGACAAGCCTCACTTCTTCAAGGGACTAGTTTAGGTTAAGGGTTACGGTTAGGGGCTAGGGAATGAATGCAGTCAACGTAAGGTCCTACTATACTAAGTATGTGTGTATTCCTAAGTTTCCCTCATTGTACAGCTGATGTCCAGTGCCCTCTGGTAGACCTGGGTCACATCGTCCATGTCCCCTAGCAGGGAGAAGCTGCCATTCTCCCCAGGTGAAGGAGGGGTTGGCTGGGTCACTTTCCCCCCATGCAGGGGTCCTGGAGCAGCCTGGAGACCTCTGAAGCCTGCTAGCTGGAGTAGATCCTCAGCCGACAAGCAGGCCCTGATGTTGGGCTGGGGCGAGCCTGGGGGCCAGTCTGAGCCCATGAATGAAGTGCTGGACAGGCTGATCTCCTCTGAGATGATGCTGGACGGTCGGCTCTGGCTACGGGAAAGACCCGAGTCACCGCTGCTACTTCCTGATTCACCGTGAAACGGCGTTGAAGGAGGATGTGCGTCTCGGCTGTGGACGGATGAGGAGAATTTCCCGTTGCGTTTCAAGATGCCCTTCCTCCCTACAGTCCTCTTTGCTGGCGAACTGGCTGGCGGAGGCACCAGAGCAGCACTGCCCCCTAGCAGTTCGGAGGATTCGCTGCATTCAGGAGAGGAGTAGTAACCAGACTCTCTCTGCTGCTGCTGCTGCTGGCGGCTGTTCTTCAGGATGCCCTTCTTCTGGAGGGTGGGAACCATCTTAGCTGGAGACCCACCCAGGCAGACGTGATCTTCATCCTCATCCTCTTCTTCCATCCCTCCTTCTCCTTTCCTGTCAGTGCTAAAGGTGACCCCTCCATCCTGGAAGTGCAGGGAGCGCCTTAGCTCAAGCTCACCCAGACTTTGAGACCTGTGATCTGACACCCGGGTCTTCAGGATCCCCTTGGGCCTCTTCAGCCCTTGCTTGTCTTCCCCCTTTGAATTCACATGACGCATTCCACCGTCATTCTCCTTCATAGACTTCTTCGGTCTTGGGCGGCTTGTGTTGGGGGGTACAGGCGGTGGCGTGGACTCTGTGTTGGCTGTGCGGTTCTGCCAGTCGATGAAGCGGGCCAGCATAGGCGAGCCCTGGTTCTGCTGATTCTGGCAGTCACAAACACTGGTCTTCCAGCCCCAGTTGACCCACCAGTGATTGGCAACATCTTCCACTGTTGCCCGGCGCTCTGGATTTACCATCAGCATCCAGCGGATCAGACCACGGGCATCTGGAGAAAGAGAGGGAAGGCCTTTGAACCATTGAAGGAACCATTCTAAATCATTGATAAACTGGTTCAAAAAAGGGTTTCACAAAGGTATCTTATAACAAAGGTCATCTTTGTGCTGTTGTGCCAAATGTCTCAAAATTCCATTGATCAAAGGCTTCCTATGTCTGGAATTGCTTTTGGGGAACCCAGCCTAGTTCAATTCAATTCCAACCAGGAAGAAAAAGGAAGAAAAGAAGAAAGAGACTAAAAAGGCCTCAAGCAAAACATTGTTATATTACCCGATGACTGGGTGGGTTCTCTGTACTCTCCGTTGCTGATCTGCCGTATGAGTTTCATATGGTCTCCTCCATCAAAAGGCATGGTTCCATAGACCAGGGTGTAGAGGAGAACCCCCAGAGCCCAGCTGTCCACCTGAACAACACAGCAGCACACACATTTACAAGTTATTCAGCAAAATGAAGCCAAAAGTGTGAGAAAAAAAATGTTGATTCATTTCTGTTATACTCTGTTATACGATTCATAGACAGGTAATTGTGCAGATTTTTGTTAACTGACCAACATATGTACTCGCTAACTGCTGTCTCAATTACAGCATTTAGTACTAAATGCCTGTAATTAACAATGTTGAAGATAAAAACAAGACCCACTGCTTGTTTGGAGGAATGCTTGGGATGCACTTTAATGAATGTATTGATTATCACCTCTAATGTTATTTCTCTGACCCACACAAGTCCTGCACACACTTTGCACTTCAAGATGTTGTCCATGCGCTTATTGACTGAGCCAGAATCAGTACAATCAGTGCAAGAACACAATGTGAAGGCAGTAAAAATTTTGCACATCACCTGACTCACCTGAATATCCTATCCTACTGAAATATACAACACATACAATCCTGTGGAGAGGGAGAGGCATTCATTTTTACTACTTAACAACACACATCCCAATAAAAACGTGTGAGCACATGAACTATAGAATGGTGAGACTCGAGACCTAAACATTTGAATTAAAACAATCATCAGACACAATTTAATGCAGACAGATACCTTTCCATGTATATTAATTCTATCTATCGGTCCTAACCCTAAATAACGTGTGGAGTTAAAAAACTCCACACAGAGTTGCCCCTTTTATCTGAATTTTAGGCGCATTTTGGTCCTTTTTGGGGGCAATTCTATTAAATTTTGAAAAATTACATTTTCATTGCATACTGGCAAGTAAACACCCAACTTGTACCACTAAGATTTGTTGTGACTTATTTCCCATTGCTGGAAACTGCAGAAAAAATGAATTCCAAAAGGATTCTTTGTAGGATGCTATGGATGCTTGTCTTGCTGCTTGTCGTGGCTAACAATGTATGCTTGTTGCTTTCCTGCTGAGACCTGCCATTATCTGTTAGTACCATGGACTCTAATGAGACTATCTAATGGCACAACAATGACAGGTTATGGCTTCAAAGCAATAGAGAGGCTAACAGCCTATCTTCACCTAATCAACTTTTGATTGCGTTGCAGGTAGTGTTTCTTACATGATTGTCTGATTGAAGCACCTACTGTCAGCCTTGCCACTGAGATACTCTCTTGGGAATGTATGTGTGTGTGTGTGTGTGTGTGTGTGTGTGTGTAAGTGTAAGTGTATTGCAGTAATGTGGTAATCAGCACAAATCAGTGTTTTAATCACAGCTCTGAAACAATAGATGATTAGATTGCTAGGGAAGTCCACTCCCCTGACTCTCTAACCTGAGAAATGGTGTGTGTGTGTGTGTGTGTGTGTGTTTATGTCTGTCTGTCTGTCTGTCCGGGTTATGTAACCATCACAGTTCAGGAGGGGGTGTGCTGTACTTAATGGTACATAAAATGACTGGAAATAGTAATATCTTACAAATACATATACTGTATATCCCTCTGTGAGTGTGTGTGTGTGTGTGTCTGTGTGTGTGTGCTCCACTGGGGATCTTGTTGTTGTTAAGGGAGGTCTGAGGTTCTGACTGTTGGCTTTGTCATGCTGTAAAAATCCTCCCCTTTGACCCGGAGTTTCAGGAAGCCAGTAAGACGTCTGGCATGTGTGTTTGTGTGTGTGTGTGTGTGTGTGTGTGTGTGTGTGTGTGTGTCTCTGAAACCAGGCAGTGTAAATGAGTAAACTTCCTTCTAGGACAATGTGTTCACTAAGAAGTTTGGCTACACGCGCACGCCCCCCCCCCCCCCACACACACACACACACACACTTGCACACGCACACGCACACACACACACACACACGCAATTGCACACGCACCCGCACACACACACGCACACACGCACACTTATGCTGTCAAGCCCAGCCTGAGTTTTGTCTTGGGAAGTTTTCCCCTCCAGTGGTTCCAGGGTATTCAGTCTGGGAATTTCCTCAGGTTTCTGGTAGCTGGGATCCTTATCTTCATCACTGCTTCTATTTTCAGATTTGCTTTCTGAGGAAATGATGGTGAATTCAGCCATGCATATAATGTGGGCTCTAAAATAAGGCTGTGTGGTTTAGTGGAAATTATAGTTATTTAGGGTTAGCGGAGAGTGCAGATCCCTGATGTAGTGCTCTAATTTCTATGACTCCACTCTTGTCCCATTTAGCCACTAATCTAGATCAGAAAGGACCACATAGTTATGTAATGCGTCATTCCACTATAGCAGAAACAGGGCTAGATGTGCCTAGTGGTGGCTGGGCCAGTCTAGTTCTGTGGTGAACAGACTACTGTGTTCTAAAGAATTCTTACCCATTTTAAAATTTACTCTGCCTTGTAATCCACTTTATGGATCCCGAGAGGCTTCCTTAAAGAGTTAGCAGAAAGCTTCTCTATCCAGTTGTTAATGATGAGTCTCTACTCTGGGGCTAAAAAAATGGTAAAATGTGTCATTCACTCACATCAATCTACTGTAGTATGAGGGGTGGAAGTAACAAAAATGTAACTGATTAACTAATTAATTAATTAAACACTGAATCGATTAAATAGCAAATTAAATGGTGGATTGAATAAAATGCTATCATATAAAATGTTGCATCAAATAAAATCAATAAAATTAAATGTTACATCAAATAAAATGCAATAGTTAAATATTGAAGTGTTAAAACTATCAAATTAAATGACTGCACAGTAAATGATTTACAAATCATTTTATCATTTTATTGATTTGATCACCTTGACATTTACTTCTTAACAAGCAATTTAAACAATTCAATTTATTACATTTCCAATCGCCACCACTTCTTTTAATTCATTGCTGCTGCACTACCACGTTTAATTCAATGCTGATTTCAACGCCGCTTTATTTGATTCAATAGCAATTGCACCATAGTCCCGTCCCGCCCACCGATGGCATTAGCATTATTGGCAACATTGATTTAGTAGTCAAAACTTTACAAACAAATGAACTTGTGACAGCAAACCAAGTTTTTAATAATGAAAAATCATTAACTCAATATAGCTGATTTATTTTTGGAACTATTTGAAGTGATCAACTACGTATTCATCTGCTGCGCAGTGATTTTTGGCTGTACAATCTCCCATTGCCCACCACCTTCACTTCCTATGTCGTTTTCTTTAGTAGATACTATTAAAATATAATATTCATATGAAATATATCCTAAATTATTGGGAAAGCACATAGCATTTTTATTTACTAAATCATAAATAATTAATGAGGGTGTCTGCATCACTAGTCTATGTGCTGAAACTGAGCTAATTTAGCTTCAACTTGTTATCCATCTTTGAGAGATGGTGACATTTGTAATATCCACTTCCTCCATTTTCCATCTGACATTAAAATGTGAAAAATTGTTTGAGAAGTGATGTTCTGGGTTCCACAATCGTGTTTTGGTGCTCAGCGAGCCATCTGTGATACAATATTAGAAATCTGAAATTTAATTTTACATGAGCAAATAATTTCTATCTACTCTCTTGAAATAAAGTTGAACTGATTGTTTTCTGGTGTATCCATTCAAAAGTCAACATGCTCTGTGGAGCAGGGAGAACGTCACGTTAGCGCAGCGCCGATGGCAACGCGACACGACGCTGGTATTGGAGCTCTAACGTAAGTAGCCATGCAAGCACTCCACATAGTGTATGCTAAAGTGTTAGCATGGAACACTGGAGCAACAGTGTACTGGGAATATGGAAAAGTTGACCAATGAGAAAATCTTCCAAAAGGCACTGTATTCCTTTAACTTGTTAAACAGACAAACCAACCAAGCCAGCCAAAAATCCCTATTTTCGCCCTACATTCTGTGGTAGGCTAAAGTTTGAATTGAAGTGAGTTGGTACCTCTGGGCCGTGGTAGGGCCGTCCATTGACAATCTCTGGAGAGGCGTAGAGAGGACTACCACAGAAGGTCTGCAGCAGTGTGTCTTTATGGTACAGATTAGACAGACCAAAATCAGCAATCTGGAGGAGGAACAGTGCAGATTATTTAAATCAAACATTCATACAACACATATATCATTCTGCACATTTTTCATAATGCACAAATGTCACATTCACACTCAGTAAGAGTGCTGTTGTTTCTCATACTACAGCTGCTATTTTACACATGCAGTTAATTCTGGACTTTTTTAATCCATTTTCATTCATACATTTCCATTTAATATCTCTTCTGAATGTTGGAACATCGGTTGAGTATATCTAATTAACCCCCATTTTCTCTATTCTTATCTATATTCTGTTCTTTTTTGCTATGTCGAATTACTACGAACAAACAAGTTCGCACTTGATTGCCATGCGCCGACACAAAAATAGATGTTGTTCAGGTAGAGGGGAGGTGGTGGTGTGAACTGAGACCTCACCTTAATGTTACAGTTTTCATCCAGCAGAACGTTTTCCAGTTTCAAATCCCTGTGCACCACCCCGTTCTACAGGACAGAAAAAGAGGACAGAGTCTTATTGTATGGAACTGTAACCTAGTTCAACACACAGCGGACTGGTGAGCTCATCTGCCATGACTCGATTCAAGTGACATGTGTTCCATATAAGGCAGCTAGCATCTTTAATTACAGTGATGAGACATGCTCATCTAAGCATCTGACAGTGTGAATGGGTGGTTAACATGTGGGCCACAGGGTGAGAATGTGCGCTCATGGGCTGTTTGGACACAGATAAACCACATTTAGCACTTTAGGCTGTTCCAAGTGTGTTACTAATTCACCAGCTAAGGAAGATGCACATGCTGAATGTAGGGTTTGACACACATACCCCACCTATTCAATGGTAGCGATACATTACTGCCTTTTAATGAAAAAATTATTTACAAAAGCATAATTGAACAAATGAATGAATAAAAAGTGCAAAGAAAATCAAATGTCATGACAGGTTTTCCTGTCCTTTTTCTGTAGCTGTGGTCAGGGAGGAACCTCCATCATATCAGAGGTGGACAACACTGACTGGATGATATCTGATATTTAATAAAACGCCAATATGTACAAACTGATATATCAGTCCCTAACCCTAGTTGAAAGACACACAAGGTATCTCATATACAACACACACACACACACACACACACACACACAGACCAGAGGAAGCTGAGGAAGTTACTAGTGTCCCATGCTTCCTCTGTGTCTGTCAACACAGTATGACCTCCTCAACACCCCCACAGGCACAGTGCCCTTCAGCAAATCCCTTAGTGACGATGTCACCAACAGCTGTAGCCCCTGTCGGCCTGTCCCAGCGTGATGACATCATCACACGGTGACATCAGCGTGGGAAGAAAGCCAGCCATTGTACCAGAGATCCAGGATGGCAAAAAGAGCAAGAGGAACATGGGGAAGGGAGGGAGGAAGAGGAAGAGAGGGGTGGGGAAGGGCGAGAAGGTGTAGGGGAGAGGCGTGAAGAGGAAGAGAAGTTGTATAAAAAGGCCAGTGGGGTTATAGTTGGAAGAAAAGGGGAAGTTTGGGAGTAAAAATGAATAGGAAATGGATGATGAGGTGAGAATGACGCAGGCCAGCCGTTCTAGACTGATGGGGATTCAATTCAGCTCTGCCTTCAGATGTTTCTCAGATTTCTACATTTCTGAACAATCAGTGGCTATATTCCATGTCATAGTAACCTGGCTACTAGTCACACTCTGGTTAAGGTCTTATTCAGGTTCATTTCTTTCCATGAACCTTTGATCCCCTGTGCTCGAGTCTCCCTGTTGCCACAAATAAATCAGTTAACAGAATATTCCTTCTCCCTCTTTGACTGAATAACAGTAGGTTACTGCTAATACAGGGGAAACAAATGATGATCACAATAGTAAGTACTGCTTTTTGTTGACATCAACATTTTGAAGTTTGAGTTTGACAGATGTGAAAACCAACAGTGAAAGCAGTACTATGTTGCCATGCCACAGTAAACACTTTAATATGGGAGTAAGCAGGCATCTTAACCAGGTTTCTCATAATCAAAGTATGATTTCACCGGGTTATTCTAACACAGTTATGATGTTTTTGTGTCGACCCAAAACCAGATTACTTGAGTAACTGGGTTAAAGCTGGGGTAGGCAACTTTCTTTTCGTATTATTTAGTGGAAGTTTCATAACAGCTTTTCAGCTATCAGTAATCCAAATGGTCTGAGAGAAGATTTGGCCTCTGTGATCACCCCTGCCTCTGTTTTCAGGCTCTCCAACATCTCCAAGCTCCCGGTAGGCCTCAACCTAGCTCAATCTAGTCCTGACTGTCCTGACCACCCTGCAAACTGCAGAGAGAAAACAAATATATCTCACAGAAGAGATGACATGAAACAGCCATAATCCAAACTGAATACTGGGACTGGAATAAATGTATGTAAGGAAGCAAGTTATTTTCCCCATGGCACAAGACATCAGGAAGGAGCCAAATTCTGGTCAGACATAATTTTTGCCGCCAATTATTCCAATAACAACTAGACTGAGCTAGCAGAGCTGTGTTTTGTTTCTCTCTCCAGTGTAGAGTGAACCTTGCTCACCAATTTGTGTCACAGCGTGTGTTTGTAACAGCAATGTATAATCTATGCTGCCAATTGTTTTTGCTGGCAAATGTTTTAGCTACAACTAGATTGAGCTAGCGGAGCTGTGTTTTGCATGAAAGGGGTGGAATTTATCAAGTTTGGCCAGTGCTAAGGATTCAAATTCTTGCTCATTTCTCCAAAGTTGCCTACAGCAGCTTTAAGAAGGGAAGTCTCTTTGCATGGGGCTAATGTTTAGATGTGCTGCTGCTCTACACTTATGTAGAGAGTTAGGGTAGTAAGAGAGGGACGATGCTAGACACATGCACACACACACACAGCCAGATGTAACATAAACTCAATATTTGTATGGCAAAACAGATATATGAGATGAGTGTGAGTGTGTCTGTCACCTTGTGAAGGTGGTGGACGGCAGAGACGATCTGTCTGAAGAAATGTCTGGTCTCTCTCTCGCTGAGACGCCGCCTCTCACTGATGTAGTCGTACAGCTCTCCTTTACTGGCATACTCCATCACTATCACGATCTTGTCCTTGTTCTCAAACACTGCAGCACAGAAGGATGAAACAGAAAAAGAAAAGACATTACGAGACAGCATCATAGATCAATGCTGAAATCATGGATTCATATTATGAATGAAAATTGTATCTAGTGGCAGTTTGCTCAGAGATGCTAGATTTGACACAATTATTCAAAATCTTTACATTTTATTCTTGTTAGGGTGGAAAAGCCTCTAAAACAGCCTTTAGACCATCATAAGATACTAAAACTCACTAAAACCCTTTTAGGTGGGTTAACAGCCTCTTAAGGCAGGGTGAGGCAGGTTTCATTGCAGGTTTTACAGACTGACAACCCTGAAGCTGTCGAGGAAACAGGCATGTAATTGGTGATAAGCCTGCAACCAGATGGGTGCAGGGATCTTAACCTGAAGGTGGTGAGTCAGTTTAAATATTTAGGTGTTGACATATTCTCCTCCCTGCTTTCGACAGCCCATGGAAATTACAACAAGGTCTACCAAGCCATTTCATCTGATATTGACAGATGGGTAAAACTTCCAATTTCACTTCAAGGCCGGGTCAGCCAGAAACACTACCTTATGTTTGACATTGGCTCTTCTCATGTGTTCTCCTTTCTCTTTAGTCGTGCCTCACTAATATTTTGTTTTATTTTTATTTACTTATTTATTTTGTTGTTGTTGTTGCTTTGTTTAATGTATGTATATCTTGAATATTGCGAGAGACAAGTAATATATGGTGTATTTTAGGGAAGGTGTAATGTCTATCATATACCAAATAGAAGTGTTCTGATGATCCTTGTTTTATTATATGATATAAATAATTAAAAACAATTGATCACAAAAAAAAATGATTTTCAGCCCAACTGGAGTGTAAACCAAACTGAAAAACAACATTAACAAACCAGGAAGGAAGAACATGGAAGGTTATGGGAGCACTCTGTGTGTGTCTGTGTGTGTGTATGTATACAACAACAGTATGTGAGACATGGAGGCTGATAGGGGAGATGATGGAGCATCATCAGTTTCCACACACACACACACACACACACACACACATGCACACACACACACACACACACACACACACACACACACACACACACACCTTCATAGATGGAGATGATGTGCGGGTGTCGTAGCGCTGACATGATCTCTATCTCCCTCCTGATGTGAACCATGTCCTGCTCGTCCCTTATCTTCTCCTTCCTGATGGACTTGATGGCCACCTGAGAGAGAGAGAGAGAGAGAGAGAGAGAGAGAGAGAGAGAGAGAAAGGTAAGACACAATACACACAAACACACCAGTGTTCCCAGTTGGAACTTTCCAGATGGACCAGCCTTGATGACATCAACGGCCAATCAATTAAGGATCAATATGGTAGAGCTGATCATTGATGAGGCTGACCTGTTCTGTCTGGTGCTGTGCTGTTGGGGTCAAAGGCTCAGGTCACTTTAACACCAGGCCTGCTGGGGGGTGGGTGGGGGGGTGTCTACTCATAATTAGTCAACCACCATGCTCTTATGTATTTCAAATGTAATGTGTACTCCATGATTAATTCAATAATAAGATTAAATAAAATCAAACGCCAAAGGGAACACCGCGGCTCAATGTCTCTCCATAGACTGTGAATCCAGACAACCAGTAAACCAGTCAGTCAGCCAGTCAGTAACCAGTTAGCCATTCAGTAAACCAGTCAGTAAAAAAGTGAACAGTCAGTAAACCAGTCAGTAAAGAAGTGAATCCAGTCAACCTGTAAGTCAGCCAGTCAGTAAACCAGTCAGCTAGTCAGTAAACCAGTGAGTCAGTAAACCAGTCAGTAAACCATTTAGACAGTAAATAAGTCAGTCATTTTAGCTGAAGACTTGCCTCTAATCTCTGCTGAACAGCTTTATTAAGTGTGTATACAGAAAGATAAGCAAGACAATGTGTGTGTGTGTATGTGTGTGTAGGTAGTGTGTAGTGTAAGGAAAGGGTGTAACAGAGGAAGTAGTAGAGGACGAGAACAGGAAGTGGATGAGATGAACTGGGTCTTTATCATGCATCGGCCATGGCACCATGATCATCCTCTTCCTTATGGGGAATCAGGACTTACAACAGTTTAGACTGATATATGCGTCAATTTATTTCAAATGGAATCTGGTCCAGTCACTGTCATTCACCTCTGATATGATGGATATGATGCAGTTTGACTGATTACAAATTTCTTGTAGAATTGATCAATACTACACTGATTGTCTATGGGAAGCCCTTAACTGATTCTATTGAGACCTTTTTATAGCAGTAGTAGCAGCAGAAGCAGAAGTAGTAGTAGTAAAAGTGATAATAGGAGTAGTACTAGTAATTGTAGTAGTAGTTTCATTAGAGAGTTCAGTGTATCTTGTTGGTCTAAATGCTGTTTCAGAGGCTTTTCCACCCTGACAAGAATAACATTCTGGGGGAAACACTGAATACTTGGAATTTTTGTCAAATTTATAGATATAGATATTGAATATCAGCACAAAATATGAGCTATCTATTGTTTTAATCCAAAAATATCAGTCTTCAAAAACCCATATCGGTCCAACCCTGGTTTCATATGCTTCCTCCTCAGCTGGGTAACACACTCGGAACAGCCTTGCAGTCCTTGCACTGACAGAGTGCAGGAAAGTCAGATATTCCTCTCAGTAATTGTAGTAGCACACAGTGGCGCCGGTTACCATATCAGCTAATTATGTCATGACTTTAGACATTACATAAGCTGGCATAATGATAGCAGTTGCCAGACTATTGTTAACAACTTCATGGTTTATTTAGACATATTTGATTTCTTTTTCTTTTGCCACAGGATATTTAGTCTGTGTCTGGTTCAAACACGAATGCAATTGATTACACATTGTCTATCACTGTGGAATGGGACATAAAACCACAATCCAATCTAATATCGAAATTTAAATTGTCCTGTATTTATACGCACATGTAGAATACAGAATATGGGAATATGGGACATTTAACAGAGATGCCAATGGGGAAATAAGTTGCTTAGTTTCCGAGTCATGTCTCAATTTAAATTAAAGCAGATGCTCTTGATAATGACAAGGAACACGGTATCTACCACATCAACTCATCGAACAAATATATCATTCAGGACATAAAACCAGACCACCATTTAAAGCTCATTAATCCATTTAAAACCTATCATGGTGAAGGCAGACAGTGCAACAGACATTGATATAGTTTAACGTTCCCACTGAGCTAATGCCTAGGCTGGAGCCTTACTTACTGCACTATAAACTCATCAAAAACCCATTATGGCTGTATGGAGCAGCGAAGACTATAAAGACTATGCAACAGTGGATGGGGGGCGGGGGAGGGGAGTTGGCGGTGGGGGGTGGGGGGGGTGCGAGGGTGTAGCTAGTATTACTCTGCTTCAGCCCAGAGATCATTATACACCAGCTGGTCAATGGAAGGATAACTCACCCTAAGATATAGTGTGGTGCTATTGTCGCCACACACACACACACACACACACACACACACACACACACACACACACACACACCACACACACATACACACACACTGACAAACTCTCAAAGACTGCAAATGCATCCAAAAAAGGACATATGATATCTTTGTCCAAGTTCATGTAATGCAGGTATGCGTGTGTGTGTGTGTGTGTGTGTGTGTGTGTGTGTGTGTGTGTGGCAGTCTCAGTGACACCACGTAGCACCATAACAGATGCTATTCCCAGAAAGACCATTAAAACTAATGGCACACCCAGGTCAAATCACTGGGATGCAATTAATAAAAATGTGAGCAATGAAGAAATGAGAACAAAGAATAGAATATATTCTGCAAATTCACAGAATAATTAAAACAAGGACAAAAGCCGGTGTCTTCTTCGCACCAAGGTTATAGACTTTCTGTTATATGTTCCAGTCAAATCCACATTGGGGATGAAAGCAGCTTTTATTGGCAAGAGAGGGCTTATAACTGATTCCTGGTGAAGACATCCAGCTCCATGCATGTCAATAGGCTGTCAATACACACGTGTGATGACTCATTATGCATGCATAATAGTCGAGTCAGTCCAGCCAAAGTAAGCTTGAAAGGAATCACAGGAAGCCTGGTGCTGTTCATACTGTCTGAATGAGCAAGTGATGTCTCATCTCACTGTCTGTCTGCCTGTAACCTACTGGTCATACTGCATCTATAATCAACGTCTCAGATTTAGTTTTCTCTCTGTCTAAGAAAACCTTCCTGATGCTGTAATGAGTCTCTCCCTCCCAGACTGACGTCATCAGCAGGTACAATGTAAAGATAGCAACTGAGTGTGAACTTTCTGCTTGTTTAGACAGGGCAGCAGAGCAAGTGTGTGTGTGTGTGTGTGTGTGTGGGGGGGGTTCCCTACACTTCACCCCTAAAGGCCCTGACACACCAAACCGACGTCAAAGAACCAGCGGCGACGAAGGCCGACTGTTGCGTCGCCTTACGTCGCCTGCGTCTGGTCCAAAAAGTTGCACTTGAACACACCGCAAAGACTACAGCCGACGGCCAACTAGCACGTACGTTCTGCGCCTGCGTGAGGGGAAATAACTCTCCATACCTTATGTCTGATAAGAAGTTGCAAATGGCACTGGCGTTGTCAGCCCTTGGTCTTTGGTTGTGGAAGAAGAAAGGAAGAGGCGGAGGCGAAAAATAAATAATACCGCACTAAATGGGTGAAATCATGAATAACGTTACTCCGGCGACAGGCTCAAGGGGCTTTCCCGAACCTGTGTCGAGAGCTGGAGATAAATCAAACCTCCGATTTTAAAAATTTCGCTCGGCTCTTTCCTGTTCTGTTCCACATGTTGAAGGAATTTATCAGTCCAATCATCCAGAGGCAAAACAACGAACTATCAACGGACGGGCTCCGACGCCGATTCAACATGCTCAATCGGCCGAAAAGATGCCGACAGGGTCCGACTAGTGCCGACGGTGCGGGACACACCGCAAAAACTAGGGACACCGACGCTTACCGACGGCCCGACATTGGCCGACGGCCGACCGTCGGTTTGGTGTGTCAGGGCCTTAACAACATCTTCCTCTTCCTTCACACCTGGGTGTCAGACAGACTGGGTGCTGGTAGAGGAACACACAACTCTCTTTAGATTTCCTCCTGCTGTGTTAAACCTCATTCAGACTAGAATACATGCACACAATGAGTCAGTGGTATTCAAGCTTACAAGTCTAGGACCGAGTTGCCTTATGATGATGTAGCCTATAGAGGGCTTTCAGGTGACATAACACACCCTCTGGTGGCCATACTGTAGGTCAACAGTGGCTGAGAACAGTTGATGGTTTCTAAATATACAACTTGGCCGTATCAACAGAATTGAATAGACATGGTCAATTGCTGTTTTTGACTGGGAACTGATAATTCTGTTACATCTGATTGATTTTTTGTTTAGTTCATAGTAGTCAGCTAACACCGCGTTGGAAACAAATCTACCATATTACATTATTCACTTTTACTTGTTACTGAATGTCTCTTGGCATCTCTCTTTTTCTAGCCTGTTTGTTAGGTCTATTTAGAAATGTAACTTTGCCTAATTAACTAAGCCAATTCTCCAGTGAACCTCCATGATGGAGCCAGACCTGGTTGAAAGATTAACACAACTATCCTCTATAGTTTGATGAAGACTAGTTTGTTGTCTCCACTGTCTAGTACCCTAGGTCTGCTTTAGAAGCCATGGAAGGCCAGTCTTTACCTGGGATACTTGTTTCCAGAACACATGCACCTGGCACTTAAATAATGGAAGAATTGTCAGTAACAGGATGTTGCTTTATCTCTGATAAAAAGGCTATTATAGTATATATAACTGAGTTCAACTGAAACATAAAGACTGTTTCTAAGGAACCCAGAATAAGGAAATTCAATTTTTTTTTCTCTGAATTTGATTGTGAAATTATGTAAATTAAGGCAACATCACCCATACTGAATTTAAAAAAGAGCTGAAATCTGTGGCTTTGATATTAACATCAACCTAACTGACCAGAATGCAGCGCCACTTCAGGACGCTGGAAATGAACAGCTAGGGATGTAGTGGAGGGTCAACCCACCTCAACTCAGTTTACCACTTTTTTATTTATGGAGTAGTGTTTGCCACCTTTTTAGACGGATATCAATCTTTATGGCCTAAATTCATCCCACTTAGCAGTAGATGTCATTTATGCTTCTATACTTTATCTCTCATATAGTCCAGGATCTCTTTGGCTATGTACAGTTTTAGACCAAGCAGTAAATACATTATTACATATTTAAACAATGCATAAACAGCTGTAAATATCAAAACTATGCACCAGAGAAGTCCTTATGTACAAGATAACGCTTTGATTTTCTCAAATACTCCAGAGTACAGAGTACACAGTTTAGATAAAGGTAGTGTCTATTAGGAAGTCACATAAAGAGTCTATCTTAGGGTGAACTTCAACACTGTCAGTCGCCAGATTGCACATAGCCTTGCATAAATCAGGTTACATGTATATGAATATATACACAGTATATGAATTACACAGTAAATGTCACTGATTACTGTCACTTAAGAACTGTCTGGGACATAACAGATCTTAATTTTGTAAAAATAAAAATGAACATATTAATCTGATAGGTTTACAGAAGTTATCAGCTATGAAGCAATGTTTCAGCCATGATGTGGTTTGTGTCAACACAGAATCATCATCAATTTTTATTTGTATTTATTTGGTCCAACACAGATTTAGAGCCTCAAAATCTTTCTGCCCCATAGTTAAAAATATCATTTATTATAGGCTATTAAAACTCTTACCAAATGCAGCTTTTATTTTGGTATGAAATTATTTGAACATGAAAAAGTAGGTTTTGAAGTTTAGAGAGAAAAATGCTTTATCAATAGGCCTACTACTACTACTACAAAATAAAAGTACATTCTAAAATCACCAAGAAGTCCATCTGATGGAGGAGATATTAAACATGTACCTTCATTATTCTAACAACTCGATTCTTTATCAATCTAAAATGAAATAAACAGTGGTGACTAACCTCCCTGCCGGTGTGTCTCTCCAGCGCTCTCTTCACCTTGCCGTAGGTTCCTCTGCCCAGCGTCTCCAACAGCTCGTATCGGTGTCTCAGGTTGTGTTTGTGCTGATGTTTCTTCACGCTGCTGTTGGACCGGCTGTCCTCTAGCACACCGGGGCTGTCAGCCGCTCCTAGCCCGGCATGGTCCACCGGTACCGGCGGACCGTCCATCCAGGTCTGTGTGCCAGGTCCCGGCTCGGTTCCTCCGCTGGACCGCCGCCGCGCCTGGTTCCCCGCGGTCTCCATCTGGTCAGGAACGGAGCAGTCCGATCTCTTACAGACCAAACATGAGAATATAAGTCCTCAAAACAAGCAGCAGAAGCGATGACTTTGGTTTCGGGGGTGGAAGGCGTGGTCCGCTTTGTGCAGCGATGATGGAGGTTCAGGTGATGCTGTCAGACCTTCAGACCGTCTCAAATGCGCAAAGCCCTGGGAAGCCTGGGGGAACCGGATCAGACACCCACCCAGAGAAGGATCCTGCAGGCTGCACAGTGTTGTGTCTGGTCACCGCCCGGTCCGTTAGTACCGGTTTATATCTCAGCAGCTCCGCTTCCTGCGCCCTGATCTGCCTCTTCTCTCAAATGGAGAGGTTTGGTTAAGCAGCCAGCGGGGCCCGGAGGCGGAGCTTACACATGCACGCTGCTCTCCACGCTGCGTGCATGCGTGCGTGCGTGCGTGTTTGTTTGTGAGTGTGCGTGTGTGTGTGTGTGTGTGTGTGTGTGTGTGTGAGAGAGAGAGAGAGACAGGGAGAGAGAGAGTGTGTATTGAGGGTAAAGCAAACAAGGCTACATGTGGAAAAAGCTTTTTTTTTATTTATTTTTTTCACTTATTACAAATATTCCTCAGTATCTTTCCCACACCAGGACTACCATAACCCATGATGGACTGGTTGGCTATTGTAATTCAGAGACTGTGTGACTTTGTCGTGTCCTGTTTCTGTTTCGATAATATCACATTAATTAAACAGGAGGGGGGAGAGATCTGATATGACAGGGTTTTGAATAGAAAAGCTAGACCCCCTTCCACCATCCCTTGGGAAATCATAATGAAAGCAATGCCACAATACCCCCCCCCCCCACACACACACACACACACAGCAAAGAAAAAGCTTTTTCACCCACAGCAGTGATACTACTTTGTCTCTGGATGATTTCTTTCATGTCTTCATGACCTTTAGATTCCCAGATTCATAAAATTAGTCGGTACAGTTGTTGGTTCTGTCATGAAGGTGTCTCCCATGACATCAGCCACCACATCATCAACCAAAACACCAAAACACCAGCCTCCACCATCACAGCTGTGTTAAAGGTAAAATCCCCCTTTTTTTTGGTAATGTTTTCTCCCCTTATTCCCTCAACTGCGATAAAACATTCCAAACCACCCCTATCCCTTCTCTCCCATCTTAAAAAATAATAAAATGAATAAAGTAATATATTTTGACCCCCTATTTCACCATACCTGTCTGTGGTGTGACAGTACATTGCGTCATCAGAGACACTCAGTGTATTTTGTGTGTGTGTTATTTGTATTTACTCATCCCTTTGAAAATTACCCAACAAAAGTGACAGTGACAGAGTAAAAAAAAAGACATCGCTAATCTCACTCACTATCTTTGTCTCTCCCGCTCTCTTCACAAGTTGTGAAGATCAGACACGCAGTCTATTAGTCATTGCTAATTCTGTGCTAGCCTAGTTTCATTGCAACCACATTGTTGAAATTATTCACAATGGCCAAACTTTCTATTGTTTCAACCTCTGTGTTGAAAAATCAACTTCTTTATCATCAGACACATGCGTTTCCATAATATAGTACAGTAAATTGCAGTCCTTTAGCGTGCTAAGGCTGTTATGTACACAGCCTTGTACCCAGGATTTTTTTCTTGATTTTCTCAAATTTCAAAATGCAAATCCAATTGAGTTATCTATTACTCTTGCACTGTAAATTCTCTGATCGATTGAATGAGTGGAACCATGTGGATCCAGCTATTTTGAAAGAGTGCTACAAATAAACGGCCAAAACATTTCTGGAACCTTGATGATGTCGGGATTACCTTGTGACTAGCCAGCTCTATAGCAGAAGATTCTTGCTTGTAGTCCATTCTGGGATTTGTAGTTCATTATCTATGTATTCGTATATCAATATTTTATTGATATTTTCATTGGCCTATATGTGCTATTTTGACATAACTGAGGCAAAATCTAAATCATGGAAATTAATGGAAAAAACTTCCATGAATTGAAAACTATTGTTTCATACTTGAAAGCCAAATATCAGCCTTCGTCACAGTGAATAATAACAATAATATGTTTTTTTGCTTTTCTTTTTTTTTTTTATAGAAAAGTGGCATATTCAAAGCAAAATGGTCTCTGAAAAAACAACCACATTTAGAATAAATATTGATTATATGGTAATAGAGGTAAAGAAAATGTTAATGGCCAACATATATTTACTAATTCCATTACATTTTCACTGCTTTAGGCTACGGGTTACCCATAACTGTGTGAATAAAGGTGTGTTTGAAATGTGCAAAGACACTATAACAGTAGTGTGCAAATAAATGTATTCAAATAATATGATTCAGTTGTTCATTTCTGTAAAGTGGATAGGAAGATGACAGGAATTAAGAAGTGGACTGCAGATGAGAAGATGTTCAAGCAGGGCTTTGGCTCATCTCCTGTTTGGCAGGTCTGTTGGAGTGGCATCTCTGCTGTTGTAGCCATGTTGTCAGCCTAAAGGCCCTGACACACCAAACCGACGTCAAAGAACCAGCGGCGACGAAGGCCGACTATTGCGTCACCTCAGGTCGCCTGCGTCTGGTCCAAAAAGTTGCACTTGAACACACCGCAAAGACTACACCCGACGGCCAACTAGCACGTACGTTCTGCGCCTGCGTGAGGGGAAATAACTCTCCATACCATGTCTGATAAGAAGTTGCAAATGGCACTGGTGTTGTCAGCCCTTGGTCTTTTGGTTGTGGAAGAAGAAAGGAAGAGGCGGAGACGAAAAATAAGGAGAAACCGCACTAAATGGGTGAAATCATGGATACTCCAGCGACAGGCTCAAGGGGCTTTCCCAAACCTGTGTCGAGAGCTGGAGATAAATGAAACCTCCGATTTTAAAAATTTCGCTCGGCTCTTTCCTGTTCAGTTCCACATGTTGAAGGAATTTATCAGTCCAATCATCAATAGGCAAAACACGAACTACCAATCCCGCCCAAAGCCGCCGACTAGGTCCGACTAGTGCCGACGGTGCGGGACACACCGCAAAAACTAGGGACACAGACCGTCGGCCTGGTGTGTCAGGGCCTTAAGAAAAAATAAGAAGTGACATTTTAATTTATAGTTTTGGTTACAAAATGATTTGGCACTGGATACAATATGATTTTTAGGTTAACTGAATTGATTGAACTGTGAAAACAAGCATGAAGACTGAAACTGCAACTTACATCAGCAGATTTCTTGTTCTTCCTCCCGAATATGCGGGATAGCCAAGAAAAGAAGCCACGCTTCTTCTTCTTTGGTTTTGTTGACAGGCTGCCTTTGGCACTGGAACTCTGTGGCCCTGTAGGTTCGACCAGCTGGACGGGTAGAAGTGTCTTTTCCAGGGTCAGACAGGACAGATCCTTGGTGTCCTTGGTTTCATGGAACAAACTGCTAGACGCCTTGATGTGAACAACAGCCTTACACACACAGAGAAGAGTGAATGAACATAATGCTTCAGCCTCTTGAATGGGTGGAGGGTGGTCAGCCTGGTTGTCCTTGGCCTCATGGACTGCGCTTGATACACTGATATCCTCCTGGTTCAGGATGGCTGCTGCCTTGTTATCTGCCACCTTCATAGTTTCAACATCCTGGATCAGGCTTGGTGGAGCCTTGACCTCAACCTGGATGGCTTGAGCCTCTGACTCCTGAAGCAGGTTGGTTGATCCTTCCTTAAGCAGGTGAATCATGGTGTATTCAGCAAGAGAGACAGGGAGAACCTCCTCTGAGGTGGAGATATTGTCACCTCCAGCAGAGAGCACAGTGACTTTTGTTACCTCACAACATTCAGGTTGATGCAGGACAGTGACAGAGCTTTCAGCAGGGGCCTCAATCACACAAGAGCTGAACATTTCCGTCTTGATGATAAAAGGATGTTGTTCTTACTCCTTCTCCAAGTCCTGGAGGAACAGCATCAGTTTAGAATCAGCTTTGACGATTGGCTCCCATTCATCAAGATGATCTTGATTACGGCCATGGTGTGGAGCGCAGGCAGCTATAAATGTAGAACTCACTGATGAGGAAGCATTCATGTGCTTTTCACTAAGTTCCTCCTCTTCCAGGAGGAATGAGAGGGACTGCATCAGTTGAGAATCAGTGCTGACAACAGGTTCCCATTTGTCAAGATGGTCGGTCACAGTCGGTCCATGCTGTGGGGAGCAGTCAACTACAAATCCAGAGAGATGTGATGAAGCGTAGAGGTGCTCCTCACCAAATCCCTCCTTCTCCAAGTCAAAGTGGGATTTGACCACTGGCTCCCACTCATCCAGGCAGCCCAGAGTAGATCCACGGGGTGAGCAGCAGTCAGCCACAAATCCAGATGTGTCACATGAGGGAGCATAGAGGTATCTCTTTCCAACTACCTAACCCTGTGGTAGTCATCATCAAAACCAATGGGGGAGTGCTGAAGCAGCCTCAACCTCTCAATGATTTTGAAGTCATCAGTCATTGGAGCCTTGTGGGTTGGAGCCTCAACAAGGTGGAGCAGGTTAGACTGAGCCTCAACATCCTGAGCTGGGTGGATGGATGCTCTAGCATTACCTAACACTGTGTCCTTGATCATGAGAGGAGACTCTTTCTTTGTGGGAGGAAGGTATCCTTTGTCCATATCCAAGAGAAGTACGCATGCTGATGAAGCTGTGCTGGCTATTGGCTCCCATACATTAGGTGACAGGGCACAGTTGAGCTCAGCAGTCACTCCAGAGAAACTAGAGGCTTCAGCATAAAGGTATTGCTCCTTCTTCAGGACTTCTGCAAACATGTAGTTTGCAAAGTGGTTGGCAAAATATATTAATGGTCACCAGATACTGCAAGGTGATTCTTGAGTTTCAGTGGTGAAAGCTTACATCCTGCAGAACATTTTCATGGTCCTTGCAGTGTTAATATGGCCTTTCACACCGGAACAGGATGTGGGTTGTTGGTGTATTGGTCTTGAAACAGGTTGTTCAAAATATTAAGCACTCTACTTTTTATTATAAAACTATAATGTACATGTACAGGAAAAAAATCAAATAGGTGGGATTTGACAAATATGTTCACAGCACACAGTACTGGTTGTATGATAATCAAACTTAATAGAAATTTAGTGCAATGTTACCTTTCGTCTTATGCATTTAAAAATCCTAGTCAGTGACAAACTGTGACAAATTTACCACAAAATACAAAACAAGGGAACAGAAATAATACTAATCCATTTTATTGATTGACAGACAGTGAATTGAAGTGTAGGCCTATTTGATCGGTCCAATCACAAACTTCATATTGAACTTTGTTGAGCTACGTCCAATCAAGGAATGGATTGTTCACCGACGATGAGTGTTTGGTTTGTTTTTTTAGGGGTCCAAGCACGTAGTGCTGGAACCCTATTGTATTTGCTGGAATTCTTCTTTTTCTTCTTTCTTTCTTTCTTTCTTTCTTTCTTTCTTTCTTTCTTTTTCTTTCGTTCTTTCGTTTTCTCTGTTAAAACTGTCTGCAGCTCACAAACCGTAAGTGTGTGTCTGACTACCATCTGTAATGTTTTGTCTATTTGTCTGTCTTTCCAAATTGTGCTTGGGATAGTCCTTATACATACTCTCTCATTGTGCTAACCTGTAGGGAGTGAAATAACAGCTAAATTAAACTATCTTTCGTTTTTCTGGGGACCCCCCGACATTCTCTCAAGGATCCCCGGACCCCACTTTGGGAGCCACTGATGTAGCAGGTCAGCAATAACTGAAGCTGTAAAAGTAATTCCCAAAGGATTTGAACAGCATTTAGGAAGGTCAAATTTTGGAGCATGTCCACTAGCATGAGAAATTTGAGGAAAATATTTGTTCCTTTGTTATACACACTACTTTCTTGGCATTTCGTTCATAAACACTATATACTGTCAGTAGTCGCCTGGTTCACTGTGCTGCTACACTGTTTTTACCAGTAGAGGGCGATATGTATTGTCTCATATGAAACTCTGAGTACTGAACCCATTTTTGACACAGTGTCAGAAAACCGCAATGCTTCAGAAAGCTTCATCTCGCCATCACTACTTGTGTGCATGTAAATATAACTACTGTTATGTGGAATGTTCAATCATAATATGTTGCAATGCAGTGCAAATATTATTACTCTGTCTTCATGCTGCTGAGCTGCTGCTACCACAAGATGGCAGACTGGAGGAGGTGGTGGCTGGGTCAAAGTCTTCTGAAGTCTGAAGAAGAGCAGTGTACTCGAAACATCACTTACTTTGTGGTGCCAATAAAGCAGCAAAAGGGAGCTACAGTGTGCAGACTTTCCTTGCTAGATATGGGTCAAAGTCTTCATCTTACATGCTGTCTGTAGTGGGCTACATAAAACAACACCCACGACAAAATATAAAGTTTCAGGTTAACAGGGAGATATATAGCCTACTGCATTTAAAAATCAGTAAAACTTCACCAAAAATGAATAAATGATTACTGATCACTGTGGACAAGTAAGTGTAATTACTAATCTTTCATTTTTGATACACTGATGTAGGGCCTACACTGCAATTTTATCCACAGAAACCTAATGTAGGCTGACTTTACACAGTCTACCTAGCCTAGAACCTACATACAGTCTGAGTCTACCCTGACAAAGCCTTACCGGCGCTGCACTATAACGAGCATGAAGCAGATGCCAAACTGCCGGCCATCATGGACAATGTCTCCCACCCACTCCATAACTCTCTGGACAGGTCAATAGTGCTGTAGCTCCAAATCACAGGTGTGTGAGCAATGTAGAGCTATGGTAGACTCAAGACCCATGTTCAGTGGGTTAACTGAGAAGGAAGGGTCTGGATTGGCTGGCCTCCAGGGACTGGTGGAAGTAAAAATGAAAAAGCATACACATGACCATGCACATAATATCTGCCAAAACATAAACTATTAACATTAACATATACATCCATTTTAGGACCTTTCTGCCCACCATACCATACTGGTCAATGCTTTTTATTCTTTTTGTTTTATTCACTCTACTTGACAAGCAAACAATACTATAGCTTAAAGGAACTAACATCCTAACGTCCATTTAATTACAAATGAAACAAATCACTAGTACAGATGGTGTTCAATTCAGCCATAGTTCAACACTGACATCTGCTGGACAGAGGGAAAAGTTGTATTGTCAGGTAACACACATGGCTACTGTAAGGCAGCAGCTTCATACTTACCTGTGAGTGTTGTACTGGACAGTTTCTGGTGTCCAACAGTAGAAGACAGGTTGTACTGGGCAGCTCCCAGTGTGAATGTGTAGAACCCACATACATGCACACACAGCTGCTGTGGTCTTAGTTTTGTTGCTGGACCATTTTGAACAGTGAGGTGATCTCTGGATACTGTTGTTCCACATACTATCAGATTATTTACAGTTTGTCCACTGTTATTTATATGAGCTGTAATGCCATTCATTCACAGCTAAAGCATCACTTTAAAAGACCCAGGAGTTAATATTAAGAATATCATAATACTGAATCTACCAAGCTTTGATGAGCTTTGACTCATAAGATAACCATCCTTCCTCAAAGCATGCTTTGCCTCTACCTAGGTAGGAGTCTACCACCAGTCTACCAGATCATCGTCTGAGAAGTATTAATCTCTGTTAGTAAATTCATTTTCTAAGGGGTCATCCATACGTTTGCTCCTTTTTTCCAATTTTGTAATTCTTGGCATAGTGGTTATGTTTTTTGTAAACTTTCAGGCACAATAAAATTACTGGTGAAGTTCTTCTCCCTACATTGGGTCAGGATGAGCAGCACTTTGCAAAAGCCTTCTCCCGAAATTTTGTGAAATAAGCATGATGTGTCTTTCAATGCAAATACGTATATGCACCCTGTACGAAAAGTGAGAGAAATCCGTTTCCCCACCAGAAGAGGATTACATGGAGACATGGCTAGAAACGGGAAGTAGCCTAGTTTGTCTATAAAAGCGAGGTGGAAAGCAAGGGGTGGAGGTTAGGGGAATGGATGGCTGGATACATTTACCTACAACTCCAACAGTGGAGTCTTAATTTTAAGCAAAAGTGTTTCTTATTGGGGACTTCCGGTATGTCGGCTGAGTGAAGAACACGTGGGGAGAGTTGTTCCTCTCTTAGATATTTGGATAGCAGTTTAAGTTTAACTTTGACAATGTCAGGGGAAAAATAAGGCAAATACCTTCAAAGGAAAAACTCAGAGCTCATCCACAGATGATGTTATGCTGACACCGACTAATTCTTCTGTGATGGTGGCGATTTCAATGGAAATTCATATCCAGAGAATTTATTTTACAGTAGATCGAAATGATCAAGATATATCCAAACATTTCTGATACATGTGAAAAATGCTCCAGAGCACCGGCAAACTTGTATGTTCTGGACATGCCCAAAATTAGCAGAATATTTGTCTTTGTTGTTGTATTCTCCTTTTCTGTAAAAATCACTCACCCTCCTTAAACACATCCTGGTTATGTGTCCTAATGTCGTTTTTAAAATTAGAAAAGATAAAATTTACTATCCGTGGTTCAGTTAAAAAATATGAACATTGGCAGCCTCTCATCTCTTACTTTGAATAATTGCAATCTTTATCACTAGACTAGAATGTTAGAAGTGCGTATAGATCAGAGGAGGTTGGTCCATAGAGGCCTCTCTCTTCCTTTATCTCAATTCTCCTTTCCCTTTTCTGTCAAGAATACTGTGCGTTCACCTTTCACCCCTAAACCATGACGTGACATCATTACTCTTTTGTCTTATTCCTCTCTCTCTCTCTGCCCCACCTCTTTCTCCTTCCGTTCCGTCCTTGTCTTGTTTTCTCTTTCTTTCTCTCTTTCAGTCTCTCACTTCCAGGTGGAGTTCACAGCATGCTGCTCTGTTATAATCTGTCTGGCACATCGCACTGACATGGAGACCCAGACATCCCCATTGACCCAGACAGAGATGGGGGGAGGGATGAGGGGAGGACAGAGAATGAAAGCCCTGCACCCTCCAAACAAACTTTATCCCCAAAGGTCTTGGTTGCCAGCAGAAACACAACCACTTACTTCTGGACAAAACATGCATACCCAGTAGATTTAGTAGACACTGTGACATCAGGTCATTGCCAGGAAGTCAACTCAGGACGGCTAAGTTTCTCAAAGCTAAAAAATGCTATCTATTTAAGTGTAACCATTATAATGCCATGCATATAGTATAGCAAGGCTTTGCTCAGTGCTTAATTACAAATTAATGTAGAGATTAGAGTACAGACTACACAGCAAAGTCATCAGTGTTCAACACAATGTCAGTCCACACCATCAGAGTTAATTTAAGACTTTTGATAGTTTTGAACAGCTGCCCCAGAGCCACATCAGCTCCAACAACACTTAACACTTGAAAATTTGCTGTGTGCATGACTTTCAGGCCGATTACCACCATGATTTAGCATTATGACTGATTTTCAAGGTCAGACCAAATCCAGGCTACACATATTTATACATGAATCCATGGATCCATCCTGCCTTTTTTCAATAGTACAAGTTTCTGGTGGTGTAATGGTGGGAGAATGTTTTATGTCGCTCAAATTAGGCATAAGTACCAAGGGAGCATCATTTGAGTACCACAGCAAACCTAAACATTGTTGCTGACCAGGTCCAGTCTAGCCTTTGTTAGATGGAAACCTCCAGGAGCATAACGATGGTTCAGGAACATGACAGTGACTTTAATCAGTCCAGATCTCAACAGAGGACAGGATGTTTGCAGCATGAATGTGCCACTGACAAATCTGCAGGATCTGACTGATGCTGTGAGTCAGTATAGACCAACATCCCTGTAGAACATTTCTAGCACCTTCTTGAATCCAGGTGTTGAAGAAATTCAGGCTTTTCTGAAGACAAAACACCCAGTGCTAGCTAAGTGCCTCTAACAAAGTGACCATTGAGTGCACATTACCTTGTCACAGCACAGGGGCACCCCCCATGATATGAACAATGATAATGGTGCTTAGCTCAAAGTATATCATTACTATTACTGGTAGACACTGTCAGAACTATTAGGAAGAGTTACCCCCATGCCAAGGCAGCTACACTTTCATTCAGACTATTGGGTAACCCTTCTTTTTAACCTTAACCTTGCTAGGTACAGTATTTGGTTAAATACATCGTAAAAATAGTAAACTACTAAATACTTATAGCTATAACTAAGTAGGTAAATACTTAGAAATAGCTGAATTATTTAAAAACTCTGGTATTACTCATCAGTTCAAGTAACTACACTGTAGTTGCCACGGGTTTAGGATGGTAACAGCCCATTTTTGGTAATTCCTAGAGAATTAGGCGACACTTTCTTTTTTATTACCCATCAATTCAAGGAACAATCATGTAAGTACTCAAGGTTTAAATTAGCAATAATCATATTTAATTGTATGCTTTCTAGGAATTAAGGGAATACTTATGGAGTAAATTATTTTTTATTACATATTAAATGTTCATGACTCAACCACATGCTTTATTCGAAAGACTATATAGAAACTATGAAATTGTTTCTATGTACGTTGTTGGAATTACATACTGACCCGGCACAAACTATGAGAGACACATGCTTTTCCGCTTGTTCTCTCCTCATGGTACATTTTTGTAATTTCTGGGTACATGCAATCATAGTGTATATACAAATCACATTCATCAGAACATCACATTCAAATGCAGCATACTCATTAATACATTGTGAAATTTCATAATACAGTGTTTAGTCACTACTAAATATCATGGCATTTCACAATATATACACAATCATCCGCCACAACTTGATTCAGACATAATAGAATGCATCGGGTCATCTATAAATATTTGTTCTTTAATATAAATTAGAATCCATAACAATGTTAGGTATAGTAAGGGCAGTATGCTGCAATAATTGTAGTTCTAACATAAATAAAAAAACATTTTTCCAGCATATGAACTATTGAAAGAGTGACAGAAATGCTTTCAAAATGTATAAACAATGGGTCATATTTATCAATATTTACACGTGTAAATGGTTGATAGATGATTAAACCCTTTTGTTAAAAGTTACTGAAAGCACCAAATATGCATGGCAATTGTTTGTAAGTAATCGTCAAAGTGAATCTATCATCAATCAAAGTTAAAGTTGAAAAGTGGCCCAGTATTTACTAAATATACACTTATTTGAATGCATGTTTTTGAGGAAGTAACATTTAACATTCACAATGATTTGGTTTTATTTCTAAATCATGATTTGTTGATCATGATAAGAAAAATGAGACAAATTAATAAAAAACTGAGAAATATATTGCCACAAATTAAAGCTACAGATGATAACATGAGTATACAATTTACAATGTTCACAGAAGTATTATGAAAAAATCTGGTTGACGCATTCTACTACTAACAGAACAACAGAACCAAGGTGTGTAAATTGTCTTTGGCACAGCAGTAGTAAAGAAAGTATTAGAAGTTCATCTTATGTTTTCTGGTGCTGTTCCACATAGTGACCAATGAACAGAACCCAAGTTACAGACACAAGGAATGTTATTGCAATTTTGACTGTTGTAGAGCCATGTCAGCTGCATTTGAAGCTGACTATGTAACTTCAACTTCAATTTGTTGGAATAAAGGTTTGTAGTAAGTAAGTCCTACAGACTGAAGACTCTCCAAAAACACCATAGAGACAGTGCATAAAATAGGCCACGCTCATCGTGGGGGAAATCACGGCACCGCTCTCCATTCACTGTGTGACTAAATGTACATCATTGTCATTATTCCCCAAATTAAACATGCCTAAAAGCTGTTGTGTGGTGGGATTCACAGCCAACAGTTTTTTTGTGCTCCCGAGCAAAACAAGGGAGCCGTGAAGAAGAAAAATGTGGATCCAGGCCATAAGGAGAGAGGCGCTGACAGTGGTACATGGTAGAAGAGGGGGAAACTTTGGGACTCTGAGACTAAGTACACTATGTATGTGGGCAGCATTTTGTCACTGATAAATAAGTTACCAGTAATTATCTAGTAATATTCTTGTAAGATAACCTGTATGTTAAATTTGTTTTAAAGCTACAATGCTGTCCTAACATTAGGTTGCTACTAAGCTAACATTACTGAGCCAGTTCCCCTCTATAAAACAGATGAGTTGTATGCTCATGTGTGGGGTCTCAGGATATTTTGCTGTCATTCCAGGCTGCAAAAGTAATGAGAAATCTCACCCTGACTTGCTAGCTAACATAGTTAACTCAGCAACAATCCACTTTAATAACCAATGTCATGTCAGCGTCGCTCAAACTTATAGTCTGAAAAGCATAGCTGTATTTCAAATTTTTAAATATGAAGTGAAATTATTCAAGGTCAACTTATTATCTTACCTGGTGATTCAATTAAGTAGTGGTAAATGTCTAAGTATTTCCCTTCAAGCCACTGTGTGGGATCATTTATCCAGCTTTATTGGAGCAATGAAAAAGGACATTGATGGAGGCCAATTAAGTTCATTTTTTCGATGTACCTTTCTATGAAGAGAGATTGGACTCAATATTATTGACAAATGTGTGTATGATCCACAAATAAGAGACACATCACAAATGTGTTTTACTATCCACAAACAAATATCTCTCTATTTGTGTCAATTTTATTGAAATGAGTGTACAATGATTTGTACAAATGGATACAATAGATTGACAAATAGCAGTCTCAAATGTAAAATTGGCTTGTGGAGTGTTGATTCTGCATTGTGGATCGAGTGACACACGTAGATTCAGTGACGTGAAATTCAGACTTCCCTCTTTAATTTTTTTGATTTGAGACTCTCCTCACGCTGTTCCTGCGCAATCCACACACAAATAGCTACTGATCCACACACAAATGTGGCTACTTCCTCGGTGTTCCCAGTGCAAGCAAGCCAGCTACCGCTAGCTGGCAGTGTTCTTCTTCTGTGGTGGTAGCAAGCCCCCAGCCCACAACTCTGGGCCGAAAAGAAACGCCTGTAAAACTCCGGACAAATTTTAAATAATTGGGTCCATTTTTCTTTAGAAGCCACCAAGAGCCGTATGAAGTTGTATTTTCTGGTGCTCTGTGAACACGCCTGCGGAACCCCATGCGCAGTCACCGCTTCTACTTCCACTGTTGGCAGGCATATTGAGTCCAATCTCTCTCCATACCTTTCCCTCTCTGTTGGAGGCAGTGTGCCGAAATAATTCTTTTACATACTTGTCTACTTAAAAACAGGAAAAACCTTGTCCGCTGTCCGTATCTAAAAAGATTTTGTATGTGTTTCCCCATACCTCCACACAGTAGGTAATGTATGGAACTATGAGAGAACAATACAGTATATATAGTGAGTTTTGATTCAAGATATCGTTAGTTTTATACAATATTGCAATGGTTTTAGACATTTTTGTTTTTACATTATTTATGTGTGATTTCCAACATAATTTATGATCAATTATCACGCCCAGAAATGTATTTTCATACACTCTTTCTATTTCAACATCATTGATCATAATTTTAACTTGATTAATGATTTGCCGATTACCAAATATTATAAACTTTGTTTTACTTAAATTCATTCAAACTTGTTAATATCAAACCATTTCTTTAAGACTTTCAATTCCCTTTCCACTGTATTCAGAAGCCGTTCCAAACTTTTCCCGGAGCAATATAAATTAGTGTCATCAGCAAATAAAACACATTTTAACAATTTAGACACTTTACAAATATCATTTATATACAGTATAAACAGTTTTGGGCCTAGCACAGAACCTTGTGGAACCCCACAAGTAATCTTCAGCAAATCAGATTCAACATTATTTATTTGTACATATTGATATCTGCCATCAAGGTAACTTCTTAGCCATGAGTATCAATAGTATTGAATGCTTTTTTTAAGTCTATAAACACCCTCACAGTATATTCCTTGTTGTCCATTGCAGTAGAAATCTCTTCTACCAGTTCCATCACTGCCATTGTGGTGGACCTATTTGCTCTAAAGCCATACTGATGGTCACTCAATAAATTGTGTTTTTCTATGAAATTATCAAGCACAAATAGTTTTTCTATAATTTTTGAGAACTGGGAAAGCAGAGAGATTGGTCTATAGTTGGGGAATAGATGTCTGTCTCCACTTTTATAAATAGGAATGACTTTTGCTGTTTTCATTTTGCTGGGAAAAATACCTGTTTGGAAGGATTGATTGCAGATATGTGTCAATGGTTTCACTATACATTCTATAATATTTTTGACTAACGACATATCAATTTCAGTCCAATCAGTGGACTTTTTATTCTTATATTTTTTAACAATGTCAAGTATTTCCTTTTCATCAACACCCCTAATAAAGATGGAGTAGGAGTTTTTATGTACAATATCTTCATCTACACCATCCTTATTTCTCAGCTCCACAATCTCATTTGCTAAAGGGTTGCTAAAGAACATCTGTTCTTCCATTCTCCCTCTCAATTTCTTGCAGATGATGCACTTATTTATGACACTGGATAGAAATCTCTTGCTCCCAATTATCCACAGTCCTGCTGACCGAACTGCACCTTCGGTAAAGTGACGCCCCTGATGAGCAACCTTCTCGTGGTAATGTCTTACCAATAAGGTCGCTATGTGGTGGTTCCTTGGAATGATGAAGGGGTGTTTTTCTTCCCAGGATATGTCAGCTGATGATGTGCGGCCCCCGACTCTCATCAAACCATCCTTGTCTACGATGGCCTTCATTCTCCTGACGGGGCTGTTTTTCATAATTGGTTCTCCCTTGGAGAGACACTGGAGCTCTTCTCTGAAGACTTCTTGTTGCAAACACTTGATTATTGTTGTTATTGCTTGTTTATCTCCAAGTTCATCTCCTTTACTGCTGTCGCTTCCCGGGGCTGTCGTGATAGTCTTGACTTTCCTAATTAGCCTGGCAATTGCCTGGGTGAGCGACTTCCAGGTCGAGAATCTTTCAAACCTGTGAGAGCCAAGCTGTCTTCCAGTGGCCTTAGTGATAAAGGTTGCAACCTGTGGACGAACCTCTATATCCATATGTGGGTCAACGAGGTCAAAGTTTTCAGACTGAGGTGTGTCCTTTCCATCAGGTCTTGACAGGAAAGCTGGGCCTAAGAACCAGTTGATATGTTTGAGGGCTGCTGCTGGTACAGGTCGATTCCCGTGATCTGCCGGATTGTCCTCGGTACTGATGTGATGCCACTGTTGTGGATTAGAAGACTTGCGGATGCGTGCGACTCTGTTGGAGACATAGACGTAAAATCTCCTTGATGTGTTGTTTATATACCCTAGGACAACCTTGCTGTCTGTGTAGAATTTCACTGAGTTATGTTCAATGTCCATTTCTTCCTTGATGAGGTCTGCTATCTCAACTGCCAAGACAGCGGCGCAGAGCTCCAAGCGAGGAATCGTATGAGCTGGATGTGGAGCTAGCTTGGACTTTCCCATAACAAACCAGATATGACTGTTCCCCTGCGTATCAACTGCTCTCAGGTAGGCTACAGCAGATATAGCCATGTTGGATGCATCTGAGAAGACGCAGAGTTCTCTGTGTTGCGTGGCAATCATAGAAACAGGAATGTAACATCTTGGGATCTGAAGCTGCTCCAGTTCCATCAAGGAGTTTTTCCATAGCCTCCACTGTGTTTGCTTTTCTTCAGGCAGAGGAGTATCCCAGTCCTATTGTTCAGAGGAGAGTTCTCTCACCAGAGCCTTTCCTTGCATGGTGACTGGAGTTACGAACCCCAAGGGGTCGTACAGACTGTTCACAGTGGACAGGATACCTCTTCTGGTGAACGGCTTCTCTTCTCTGGACACACAGAAGGTAAGCTGGATCTACTCCAAGCTCTAGATCCTTGAGATCCTTAGCTCGATCTTCAGGAGGAAATGCCTCCATGACAGTGCTGCTGTTGGACACTATCTTGTGTAGCTTGATGTTTGATTCAGCTAGCATTTCTCGGGTTCTTTTAAGAGTGTCTATGGCTTCTTCTTCGCTGGAGAATGAGGCAAGCCCATCATCCACATAGAAGTTTTGCAAGATGAACTCCCTTGCATCAGTGCCATGGTCTTCTTCTCCCTCCAGCGCAGCTCGTCTTAAGTAGTATATGGCAACAGCTGGAGACGGACTATTACCAAATACGTGAACCGTCATCCGGTACTCTGTCACTGGTTTGTCCAAGTTATTGTCTTCATACCACAAGAACTGCAGATAGTCCCGATGATCCTCACAGACTGTAAAACAATAAAACATCTGCTGTACATCTGCCGTGACTGCGATAGGCTCCTTGCGGAAACAAATTAGAACACCAACAAGAGTATTGTTTAGGTCTGGTCCACTCAGGAGGGTGTCATTGAGAGAAATACCATCATGTTTGGCACTGGAGTCAAAAACCACCCGTATTTGGCCCGGTTTTTGTGGATGGTAGATGCCAAATATGGGTAGGTACCAGCACTCCTGTTCTCTCTTCATTGGTGGAGCTGGCTCAACACTTGAAGCAGATGTGCTTGTGCTTGTGTGCAAGGTCCTGATTCGATTCGATTTCCGATTTGATTTGATTCGATTCAATATCGATTTGGTTTGGGATATTTCAGTTACAATATCAATTTTGCTTGGATATGAAAGAGATTCTCAGAGAACTAATGCTGTAAATTGTACAAGGAACCCTCTAACCTGGTGCATTATTAAAAATATTAATGTTTACATTAAGAATTGACCCCAAAGCAGTTACATTAATGTACTTTTTATTTAACATGACCAACACACTACAGCAGTCAACACAATATAGTGCAAGCAGGGGGTTCCCCATATTTTTGAGTAGCCAGCCAGATGGGAAAAGTAGCCGGCTAAGGGATGTTTGAGATGGCAAGATACATTTTTCTGGTGATGCATTTTTACCGAATTAATAAACAAACCTTAAATATGTTTATGAAAGCATGACTTAAAATAACATAAATAAACATTTTTATTACAGGATCAATGCTCAATTGAAAAATAAACTGATAATGTTTTTTAATTGTGAATGTTTAATGTACTTTCTTCAGTCAGTGCAGAAGAAATAATAGTCTAAAACAAAAATATTATTACAAATAGTAATAAATAAAATACCAAAGTGCATATTGTAGTCTTCTCAGAGCAAGACTGGATCTCTCTCCTGAGTACTACTGCACTCACAGAACTGAGATCCAATAATGATGGAAACATAAATCAGTTTAAATAATGATTTTACATGGTCATGGTAATGAAGCCCCTAAAATGATCTCCTCAGCTAAGGCCTTGTATTTAGCGTTACACAGTAGTTTCAGCTGTAACACTTCAGTTGAGTCCGTCGTTACCATGGCAACCGTTCACTGCGTGTTGCGCAGAGGCTCGGCAGAGATCGCTATTATTTTGAAACATCTAAAAAAACGCACAACTCCCCTTTAAATTTCACACACAGTTCAGTTAAGGAGACTGACAACCGCATTCTATAACCAAACTCACTACCTGAAAAATTCAGGTACTGATTCTGAATTTGAGAGCGGATTCGGTTAGTCCGAGTAGTGTGAACCAGAACGGGACTGGACAGCTCGTTGTTACGTGACGTTAAGGCTCAACACTCGTTATGTTATGTAACATTATCATCCTTAATTTGAAAGAGACGGAGGTAAGTGTTGTGAGACATTCTCAAATTTTCTATCCAGTCTGTTTCCTCAACATTGCGGTTGTTCCAGTTCTGCGGCCTTCAGCCCAAATGTTGCTTTTAAAAGTATGAAGTTCCTGCGATGGAAAAAGAGAATATGATGCCGCTGACAGTGGCGGTTTATTAAGAACTTATGGATAAACTGACGCCTCTGGTTACTGGTGTTACTGGTGTCAAATAAACTGAAAATATAGGCGACGGTAGCCGCCATATTGGTCTGAAGTAAACTTTACTATGGTTACAGACATTATTTCCAGCCAACGTGAGACTGGAGGAGTGGAGTGACTCCTGTTACCCGTACAGACACAGCCTGAGTCTAGTTATTTTACTTCAGTCTGCTCCAGTATGTAGGCTACCAGACATGCGCAGTCACTCTCATTCAAAAATTCTGTTGTCACTACCAAATTCTGGTAGTGTGAACATTTTGTGACATTCAGTTATAAAAGCAGCGAGAAAATAGCCAGCAGCCGGCGCTAGCAAGTTGTGCAACTCTACAGACTCTACAGGCATATTGGGCATATATTAAAAGATCGATCTCTGGATTTTATGAATCGATATCGGATCATTCAAATGAAGATCGATTTGAATCGGAAAATCATTTTTTTAAACCCAGCCCTAGTTGTAGGGTAGCTTTGTCAAGATGGGACTGACACCGTGTGCTGTGTCGAGATGTGAGAGACCAGAGAGATATCCATTTAGCTTAGCTGCTTCCAGCTCTAATAGAAAGTCTCCCAGCTCTCTCAAACTTTGGTTATCTCTGTTTGAGATTTTTGGAAAATTCTCAATCTTCTTCAGCAGTGCGTGCTCGATAATCTCAGGTGCTCCATAGCAATCCTCAAGTCTCTGCCACACCATGCTGAGACCTGCAGTTGCGTTGTGTATGTAAGCTGCTCTGATTCTCTTGGCCTGCTCAGCTGAATCTGGTCCAAGCCATTTGGAAATCAGGTCAAGCTCCTCCTGAGGTGACAGGTTCAGGTCTTGGGTTGAGCTCTGAAAAGATGCCTTCCAGGCCCAGTAATTTTCGGGATGGTCATCAAATTTCAGTAGACCAGAACTGACCATCTCTCGCCACATCAGATACTTTGCTAAGTCTGATGTGCCTGAAGGATCAATACTGAGGCTCTTGGTGTAAATGAATGAGGTTGAAGATGAAGAAACTGATCACCGCTGGATCGCCTCATTCCGTGTGGACCATCTCTCCATCTATCAGACCCTCTCGGGGCTCACAGCACGACTGTGCTGAGCTGAGACCTTTCCTGTAGCGTGGGATGGACTGACAGGCTGGAACGGTAAGGCCTTGAACTCTTGGTTGCTGTATTCACTCCCCTGGTGTTCTCCTTGACCTGTGTAGCATCTTGCTGCTTCATCGTTATCCATGACTGGCTGGCGCATTGATTAAGAGGTAGGTTCTGTTGGGTTTTCCTGGTGAGGTGAATGTAGACCAAAGTCCATTTCTGAATGTTGCCGCACATACTCCATGGTGCATTGAGCTGTGTTGAATGGTGCCATCTTGGTGTCGAGCTGTTGTCGTTGTGGGTCTCCGCTTTCTTCTTGTGCAGATGTCTCCCAAGCTTGGGCCTCAGCTAGAGCGGCTGCAGCTGCTTTCTGAGATTTTAGCACATGCAAATCTGCTTCTAACTCAGCTTTCTTCTTAAACTGTTCTGCTTGTTGTTTTAATATCTGCTTCCCTCTGTGCAAACGAATACTGGACATGTGCAGCCTCGGCCTTTCCACGTGCTCTGGCAGCAGCAGTGGTAGATGAAGAGAGCTGACTAGAATGTATGGAGCCAGAGTATTGTGATCTAGTTTCCAGGGTCTCTTCCATGTTTTTTTCCTCTTTAGGTGTCACCATGCTTGAAGAACTTTATCTGTTGCTCAAGGAACTAGATGCTGCAGAGTTTATGGTGTGCTGGTGCTCCACTCTAATCTGAAGAGCTCGCTGGTGAAGGATGCTTTTTACTATTCTGCCCTCCCTAAATGTGGCTGCTTAGTTTGGCAGCTAACAGTCCTCCAAATGAGAGACGAAGGCATTTGCTGATTTTAGGCTATTTATTGTTGCCGCCCAATTGGATAATACTGTAAAACTGAAAATTAACAAAACAAACATATTACAAGCATATATTTGCAATTACACAAGCATATTTAGTTAAACAAGCTCTTACAATAAAGCTGTGACATACCCTGACCTAACCATGTGCCAAATCCACATGGTCCGATAGCTTGATGCTAACATACAATGGAAATCTCCATAGATGGGCTAACTGAAACTAGCGTTGATGCCGTGAAGGTATAACAATAATCTTCCAAGTAAGCTATTTGCTTTGTTTAACAATGAACATGTAAAAAACATCTTATACAACAAAGGTACTTACAGGTATATATTTTCCAAAGCTCTGTAGTGGTAGCTGCTGACTTTCTCTGTACTCTACCAAAAAGTGAAAGGAAACTGAAAGGAACTATGGCAACAACTAATGATCAAACGCAAACACAAATGTGATACACATGTTCCCCACTAGGTGGCCACAATACACACTAACAGTGGCCAGAACACCAGGTAATTATATAAAATTGCTGAAAAAGCAAAAGATACCCCTCCTTTAAGAGAGAAAGGAAGCCACTTGCGGTGGTCTTCATTGACTTTGCCTTCGAATTCAGCTTTCCTGAAAAGAGGTAGGAACTCAAAGATGCAGACTGTGTGGTAAGGCGACTGAGACCATGAAACATGTTCTCAACATGTGCAAGGTCCTGAAACCCAATCTTATGGCCAGACATAATAAAGTCTGTGAGATTCTTGCGGAGGAGGCCCAAAGTCACGGGTACTAAGTCCATAGAAAACCACACATTACAAAGGCGGATGGTCAGCTTGATGTCCCTGACCTTGTCTTGATCCAGTGGCGGGCCATGATCAATGATGTGACAGTGAAGCTTACGATGAAAAGGTATCCAAGTACACGCCTTTGGCAGAAGCGGTCCGCAGAAAGTGGCCTCTGACGAAGACAGTGTGGGTAAGAGGCTTTGCCTTGGGAGCAAAAGGAAAGTGGTGACCCCGCAATGGGAGAGTCCTCGATGAAATCAGCATCTCAACTTCAAGGAGGAATCACCTCGTACTCCTGTTCAGCCGAAGAGCAATCCTGTACTACACCGTCATCCTTAAGATGTTCAACAAGTTACTGTGTAAATTGTCCTTAATCCCACCATCTGTGGGATTATGACTGAACGCCTCTAAATCAGAATCCCCCCTAGACGTAAGGAGACCACAAAACCGCTGATGTTTGGTTGACTCTGGATAGCCGGCTTTGGTATGATCTTGAAAAAGACCCTTTTGGATCGAAAGGTCGATTAAAACATTTGATGGCATCGGTTTGAATGTGCGGTAATCTTCCTCCTTTGGCTTCAGCATATTCTTATAGCCAGCACCTCCCTCATTGGTGTGCGTTTTTGGTTTTCTCGTTAGATTAATGTGGAGTTAATCATCAATTCATTATTATCAATGATTTATCAATTATATCTTAACAATTTATAACAAATTAGTACACCATATGACATTAGTTAAATCTTTGTATTTGATTTTTAAGTCAAAAATACGTTTGAGCCTGTCTGGCCATTTTTGGGGTTATTTCCACAGAGCTGGGTAGTTTTTGTGTAGCCCAGCCGCTAGTTTAGTCAGCTTCAGTGACAGCTGCTGACTTATCTGCAAAAAGTTTCAGTTTGTCAGCAAGCGGTCTTTTGGGCTTCTCTTCTGCAAGGAAGCAGTCCTCTTCCTTTTGGTCCATGCTAGGCTATAGGCTATAGCTAGATAGGTTAGCCAACCTTAGTGTTACTGGCCAGCTAGCCAAAGAGCCCCACCTGTCTAAGAAATAAATGTACTTTAAACATAAATGTACTTTTTATTAACCTTAATAAAGTGCAACATCATTAATGTTAGATATTAGCTACCTTTGTCCCATGTCACAATGTGTCATGCTAGTATCGATGAAAGTAAAGAAGACCCCTAGATGGCTGAAACTAGTGGTGAAAAGGTTCTCCTCTCCCGCCTCGCCAGCATCTCGACGACCAATAACTTCGTCCCTAGCCCGAAGGGGAGGTTACAGACTACTTAGGAGGAGACTCTTCCAATATCCCTCCCAGGCCAAGGGGGTCCTCTTTATGGGATTCAAATAACAGCATTGCCTGGTTTCAGAACCAACCCTTCAGGCCTAACCACATCCAAGGATGTGTGAATGGAATGTGAGAGATGTCTGCACACTTAAGGGCCTCATGAGGTTCTACCAGATTCTATGCTCATGTTGCCTCCCAGCTTCAAGATTGCACGGTTGCCCAGATCAAAAACAAATGCAAACAGCTATGGAAACTGAGCAAGAAACAAAGAATGGCGGCGTCTAAGGGTTTGGACTGGAGCCTCACAGTCCTCTCCCTCTTTAAACCTGTGCCAATGGTTGAACCTCCGGATGAAGCCAGGGTGATTACAACCAAGCTATCGAAAACTCTGGCCAGAGAGAGCATAGCCATTTGTTGGTTGCCATATTGGCCCCTCTGTGTGACTCTGAGGTAGGTGATGCAGTCATGAGGTTGTTTAAGGTTCTTTTTATGTACCCAATGACTGAGTTTTATTTGTTTGTAATACTCTCCTGTCTGCCTGTCTACCCGGTCGTACTGGTGTCTGCTTAGCTGAGATTTGTGACTCAAGGTATGTTTTCTAACTGTGTTGATATACTAAGCACATGTGAAGTGGCACTGCAATTGACCAATCTCATCTGCTGTAGTTCCTGTCTGCCTTTGGGTGATGTGGATGCTTACCCCCGGAGTCTGCTTAGCCAACGCACCTTTATGTCAAGGTACTGGTTACTATAGTTAGTGGTAAGTAGGGTATGGTAAATACCTGAGGTAAATTGTTGTTATTACAACGTTGTAGACCTGTTACTAATGTGTCTCCTGTATTGTAGGTCTCTATCAGCTGCTGTTTTGCCTTCATAGACATAATAGTTTTGTCTTCACAGACATAGTGTTTGGCCTGTCCTGCCTGTTGTAATTAACTCTCTGTGATTGTGGAACTGGGTGTTTGTATTTTAGATTGAACCAACTGGTGGTTTTGTATTTACTTTTATGCTTTGTTTTCATTATTATCCCCCCTTTAGTGGAGCTGAGTGCTGGCTTGTTGTGGAGGCTAGGCACACTAGTGTGGTTCCCTTCACCGTTTGTAGTGGTAAGAGCACTGGGACACAGTATTGTACACCTGTTTGCAGTGGTTGCCATTTACCGTGAGTACACGAGTGGTGGGTAAGTTATTGCCCTCTTGGAACACATCCTTAGTTAGTCTGCCTCTCTGTTGCTGGCCTAAGCCCACTTTCCCCTTTTGTAGTTTTGTTTTATTAAAAGAATGACATTGTTAACATAACTAAATTATTGTAATAAACCTTTTGCTACATCTTCATAGAAATTTGATTCATTTTCTTTGTATTTCTAACCAACTCTCTCCACAGACCCTTCCAGTCATCAAATATTTAATAAATTTGCATTTCTCTTGGAATCACGTCTCTGTCTTCCTTCGGTTAACGAACTTGTGTAGCCTGTGTATGACCACGGTATTAGTCCAGGTTCCCCCCTCTATAATTCCTGGGGTGAAATTCCCCAGGTGGCGTTGTCGGGTTAGCTATTTTCTTTTTACTCCTACCCTTTTTGCTGCCTAAACTGCTTAAAAGAACAGGACCACCTTCATCCCGAAAACCACTGACCCAAATCAGTTACACGATATCTCAGTGGCGCCCAACTACAATCGGTCCAATCCTCCAGGGAATCCTCTCAGGTGTTCTCAACGAAAGACTGGTATTGGCATGTGAGATTATCCCAAGACAGAGGGATTTCATCTCCGCACCTGGATGTGCTGAAAACCTCATGCTTCTCGATGGGGTAATTAAGATGAGCAAGAGGGAGAGAAAACTGCTGGCAGTGGTTTTTATTGACTTTGCCAAGGCATTCGACTCTCTCTCCCACAGACATCTGGTGGATGTCCTACACCAGAGAGGGGTCGATAAGATGGTAATGAAGCTCATAAAGTCCAAATGCAGACTTTCCAAAGAGATTGAACTCAAGGTGGGAATCAAGCAAGGGGACCCACTATCGCCAGTGCTTTTCAACTTGACCATTGACCTTCTACTTTGTATGTTGGAGAAGGTTGGTATGGGATTCTCGGATGGCCAATCCTCGATCTCCACCTTACTAAATGGACCATTAAAAATAATATCTTTATGTTTCAGGACAACAGCTACAGCCAAGCCAGCCAGCAAGCCAAAGGATGTGGGGACTTGCTACAACCCATCATATGCAGTTTTATACATGGGTAAATGTGAGGAAGATTACGTTTATAATAAGGAAAGGAACCCGTGGTATGATAAAGTCATCTGGTGGGGGAGATATATAGATGCCATTCTTTGGTGGTCTGGAACAGAAAATGAACTCCTTGATTTTCATCAATATTAAACAACACTAATAATAACATAAAATTGACTCTTGATTATAGTAAGAATAATATACACTTCCTGGATTTGAATATTTCTTTGACACCCTGAAGAAGGCCCTATGGCTGAAACATGTTGGTTTTTTTAATACTTCTTTGATGTAATAAAGTATGTAGTTTTTTGATACTTCAAAGGAGTTGCCATGGTTTTTTCTTTACGTTTTTTAACATTGTTAAAATAACATCTGTTTATGCAGTACGTTGACTAATAGGCTTTGTTAGGCTTTGTTTAGTGTAAGAGAAAATTTCGCTAACGTTAGTGCTGGGCCCGGGCGTAGACCGGGGGGGCCGGTGGTGGCGATGTGGTGTTCCACCCCGTGCTTGCCGGTGGATGACGAGAAGGTGGGCTGCGTGAGGTCCGGGAACTTGGCGAGAAGACGGAGAAACTCGTCTGCGGCGGAGAGCATGCTAGACAGTCTGATGGAGTCTACTCCGCTGAGTGTACACGCGTATGAACTGAAGGTGACAGCGTTGATCAAGCAGCGGTGTTTGACATCCACCAGCAGTCCATAGGCGCATAGGAAATCCACCCCGAGGAGGGAGACGGACACTGTTGCTGCTAGCGTCTGTTAATGCTGTATTTTTGTATGCAGTTGGGATGCCATGCACTCCAAGATTCACCCTCTGAGACAAAATCATGAATAGACCTAAGCAGGTTACCTTGGATCTCCTTGATTTTTACTGTTTGTGTGATGTTTTCATAAGCATAACTTAGATATTGGGAATTCTTGGAAGTTGTGAATGTACAATTTATATACTTGGGTCTGATACTTTACACTGTCACATTGGTCAGCTTCAAGGACAAAACAGGTGGCGAGCTTGAAACTAGCATTATGTGCACTCAATGCATATACACTCTGACTACACTCTGAATGCACACAACCACACACACACTTGCTTTCGCTAGAAGAAAATTTGAATATTATTCATCATGGTGGATTTAGGGTTTAAACCACACAATGTTATGCTAAACTTGTCCCAAATCAGCTTGGTTTTGTCTGCATCATCAACACACACACACACACACACACACACACACACACACACACGTCTGCCGATTGTCTCTGACAGTTTGGCGGTCTGCAGTGTCTCCCCTCATCACTCCTAAGTGACATAGAGGCTTCTGGGAAGCGTATGCTGATGCACCAGGCATCACCACCAATCAGGGAGGGTGTCAGTCAGGCCTGGCTGAGGCATGGCTCATGCTCAGATCTAGCTGCTGTCTCTGTAGGCAGACACTGATTGTCACACTTACACCTACAACAGTTTTTTTCTTCAAATTTGCCACAGTCTTTTCACTGCGTTAAAAAAAAGACCTGATTAGTACACTAATTTGTACACTTCTGTTAGTAAACTAACAGAAGCATCAACAGGAACAACTCAACAAAGTGCTGAAATAATTAAAGTTGACAACCACATTAATTTTGAGACATTAGTGTAATTACGGTTAACAAACGAGACCATTACCAAGATGCTTGGAAGCCTCTACCAGCCTCTACACTGCTATTTACACTGTGAGCCACATTTTTACTGCACAAAACTACTATTACACAACATAGTGCATGTTAGTGGTAGCATACGATCAGTGACATAGTTTATGCTAAATTGTTACTATGTAGCCTACTATCACTCAACATAGTGTATGCTAAAGTGTTAGCATGGAGACTACTATCACTAAACATAGTTTGTGCTAAATTGTTAGCATGTAGCCTACTATCACTCGACATAGTGTATGCTAAAGTGTTAGCATGTAGCCTACTATCACTCAACATAGTGTATGCTAAAGTAACTCACTGTATTCCTTTAATGGGAATCAGTTGCCTCATCCCTCCACCTCGCCCCTGCTCCGCTACAGCTAGGCTATGTATAGGCTAGCTGGCACTGACATATCATTTGACATGGTTGGAAGTGGAAAGCTATGACTCAGTAGTGTAAAAAATGTATATAAAGCCTGAAGCTAGAAAATTAGCTAATATTTAATTGAACTGTTGATACTGTTCACACACACACACACACACACCATCGCAAACATGCACCACATACAATATTCTGTAGCCTAATATAAGTTAACAGTCAGACATCTGAAACCTGTCATGCATTCACGCAAATACACGCATATGTATGCTGATATGTACATTCACAGTGATTCACACCCCTCCCAAATCACAAAGACAGCTTCATGTCCCTCTATACAACCACACACAGACACACAGACACACAGACAGACACACAGACAGACACACACACACACACACACACACACACACACACACACACACAGGTCTGCTTGGCTGGCTAATTCAAACAAATAAATGTTGATTTCTGCTCAGGAAACTATTGGTTTATTTCAAAAACACATTGCATTTTAAGTATCTCGTCTGTAATGAGAGAAAAAGATTGCTTCTATTTCCATCCATGCTTGTTGAGATGTTTTATATACTACCACTGTATCTAAAGATGATATGCATTATACAGGTTTCTATGATATCCACATTGTGCACTCACTTCATCCTCTCTGTGCTGTACTCAAGTTTGTCTGACCATGCAGTACACGCATACTTCTACACATACTATATAATGTAACCACTTGTAAAAATAATTGTTTCATCAGGCATGAACTGGGAGGTGTCCAGAGTCTTTCGGTTCCAGTAGCAGTCCATTCATGATATGAGTGAACATACTGACCAGTGATGTAACGAGAGTCTGAATCAGTTAACGTCTCAAACGCTGCAGATAGAAAACACAACCGAAATCACGGCTTCATCCACGTCTTTTTTATCTGATACATTTCCATCCCAACGTTTGCTGACATTTCCTGAACTTGAACACGACCCCCCCTGGTTTTCTAGCCTTCAGCAGCCGTGCTCGGGAACGATGCGACACTTGAGGATCTTCAGGTAGTTCTGGACTTTGTTGGAGTCTCGGCGGAAGCAGTAGAGGAGGTCGTAGTCCTTCATCAGACGCCATTCAGCACTGTCAGGGGGCAGCAAAGCCTCGGGAGAAGCTAGGCTGCTGACAGAGTTACTGATTATCCCCAGTGTCTGCATCTGAGGCAGAGAGGACATACACATACACATCAGCTTTGTACAGTTAAAACAGGCCTACATTACATTACATTACATTACGTCATTTAGCAGACGCTTTTGTCCAAAGCGACTTACAATAGGTTCATTTTATAGTACAGTAGTGAAACCAACTGCGTATCACACTCTTCATCAGCTAAGCCTTTTAATAGGAATAAGTAGCATTTGCAGTGAGACAGACAGTAGGCCTATCTGATTTTAACCACCAGCGAATTCCATTGGAAATCCATTCAAGGCTGTGTGCCCAAAGCTCACTCACTTTCTCACTCTTTCTTTCTTTCTTTCTTTCTTTCTCTAGACTTGCATCCTGCAACGGATCATCTGAGGGTTAACAATCCAGTTAGGATCTGGTGTGTGACGTAAGGACTTTGTCATCAGTGTTATGTTAGCATTTACTACAATTATGTAACATGGCACTGAACTACGTCCCTGCAGGCTATATTACGGAGCAGCGCTGAGCATTCACGCAACATACTACCAATGGTAAAGCTTTATTTTCTGGGTCTGCAATTTCCTAACTGTAAATTTCTTAGGAAGTTTCCTGGAAAGAACCATTACATTATGTATTAATAACAGGGAAAACAGAGAAAGAGTTCAATGGTAGTTGGTAAGTACTTGGTCATTTCTTTTGGAGTTTCCAAGACAGAATCATGAAATTATGTAGTAGTTATATAGAAAATTAGAAATTAGAGGAAAGAATTCAACAAATAACTATATTATATAATTATATGAATAATGACTTGGTTTACCAAATTGACCTTAGCCTATTATTTTCCAGTAAATAGTTTATAGTTTTGCAGTTCTTTCCAGAAAACTCGTAGAAATTGACAGTATCATATCGACTCCACCAGACTGCTTAGATTTTCTATATAACTACTACATCATTTCATGGTTCTTTCCAGGAAACTTCCCAAGAAATTAACAGTTCCTTTCTAGGAAATTGTGGACCCAGAAAATAAAGCGTTACCCTACCAACTTCCGAAGTTCGAAGTTTGCGGGAGAATATATTTTCACAGGATTATGCTGCAAACTGGGTGCTATAAGTCTGTGTTTGAAGAAAAAAAACTGGGTGCTATGAGTCTGTTTGAAGCAAAAAACTAGCTGCTATATAAACGCCCCACCTCCTCACATCCACATGCATATAAGCCATACCTTCTCAGCCACTTTGTCCACACCTTTGCGCAGCTCGTGCACCATGTCACTCATCTCCAAGGCTTTATTGGAGCTGAAGTTGTTGAAGTCGTGGTGGTGATCCATGCTCTGGTGGAAATGCCATAGAGGATCCCTCCATGCCACCAGGAGCTTCAGAATCACTTCCGTCAGCTCCTCTCTCTGCAGGGAGGAAGGACAGGCGGACACATAAGACATTTAAAAAGAAATGAATGAAAAGTGAACAGGTCCTTTAAATCATGATTGCGATGACATTAATGAGATAAGACAGTACACTGCAGCAGTAAAAGCAAGAGGATACAACAGAAATATGTAACATAAAACGAGAATATTAACAGTTGGGGTTATATAAATATAAGCCAGCATAAACATCAATATGTACACAGTATATAAAAATATAAGAATATAAAAAAGAAAAATCAATATGTATACCAGTATGAAAAGCCATTGTAAAAGTATCAGATTCAGATTCAGATTCAGACAACTTTATTGATCCCAAGAAGGGCAATTCATTTGCAGCTTACCCAGTCCATACACACAGTTTCCAAACTCACAGACAAGGTAGTTATATGTCAGAGGCAACAGATATAAGTATCAGTATATATGCAGTATGTAAGAGTAAGAGGGAGATGGGAAAACTGAAAGTACTGAAATATACATGTATGTGTAAATTAGATATATGATGTGCAAATGTGCATGATAAAACAGTGAAAAGACAGTGAGAGAGACAGCTGGTATAAAGGTTAACTCACCGCCAGTCTCTGAGCGTTCTCCTTGCCATTGGGAGTGAGGATGGTGGAGGTGTGACAGTTGACCCGACCAATGTGATTCTTACTGGGCAAGAAGTACTGCTCCTTACAGGTCAAACATGAATGGAGGACGGAAACGTCAGAGGTCAGGCGGCAGCTAAATGTCAAGTGTGGCTAGACTAAAAAAGTAATGAATGAAATAGTAGAAAAGTCTACTATAAGTGAATCATTTGAAATGCTGGAAACATTGATCTAAAGTCAGTAGCCTATTAGCTATTTTCTACGAAGCAGATCTTACAAAATGTGAAAAAAAAAGTTGGCTGTTTTACTTTAAATTGTTCCTCATCTAATCAAAGTTTATATTATACACACTGCTCAACCAGAATACTACATGGTTATATGCACAAGACATTTTCTTCAGTAACGAGTTCCAGCACTTAGTCATGCACAAAGCGCCACTCATTATTACTGCATGTTAATGTTATTAATTTGATTTGTCATCCAGCTGTAACAAATTAATTTGACTGATTCAATTAATTTATATCATTCAGAAACATGCTTAAAAAACAGTTATTATAAGAACAGAGACACTGATCTAAAGCAATAAATACAGTCTCATACAGACATACCATGTTGGGCTGCTTTAAATATTTTTGGAGCAACTACAACTGATTTCTCAATGCAGCCTGAGCTAGAAATGTGATACAGTGCAAATAATACACTTATCAATGTGTTTGTCCCTACGTAAATAACCCAAATGCAAAATCCAATTTATTCAGCAAAAACTCCCATTTAGAAAAGCATTTGCAGACAAATCACAAGAGGGGAGACTTACAAACTCGGAGTGCAGGTCACTGGAGATGCCGTGCATCCTGGCTGAGTGTTGGATGACTCGATCGAACAGGTCGGCCAGGGAGAGGACGTGGCAGCCAGCCTGGCCGTTGGTACAGATGGGTGCTGCACCCACCCTGGCCAGCCTGCTACGAAGCAACAGACAGACCAGACCCACCCACACAACAGACACTGGGACAGACAGAGAAGAGAGAAGAGAGGAGGGAGGAACAGAGAAATTAACTATGGCAAAGCATGTGAATGGCTGCAGTCCAAAAAACCTTTAAAAAGAAAAATTTGATTATAAAATATTTGTATTAGTGGCCAACATTTGGCATGTGGCATGTTAGCTTGATATTAGACATTAATAAGAATCTGGTATAATTGAGGTTAAGTCTTGTTTTTTTTGAGTTCCCATGTTTTTGCATGGATTTGTTGTTCTGCCAGTTGGTATTTTTTGGCAGAACACCTAAACAGGCGAATGTACTGCGAGGAGGCAAACCTGCTGTACGTTTTTCACAGAGAAATGAACTAATTGGACCAAAAATATCAATATCAGCCTCGCCGTCTCAGTGCAGAAACCAACAGGGAGGAGTGGGTAAGGAAGTGGGGTAGAAGAAAGAAGATACTGATGGATGTGAGGAAAAGTAAAAGCCTCTGAGTGAAAGAAGATATGAGAATGGAGAGATGATCACTCATCTCAGAAAAGGTGGAAGAAATTCCTACATTGATGGAGAAGGTGAGAGAAGGAAGGATGAGATGAGAAGACGATGAAGAGGTGAACTGGGGAACAGAGAGTCAAACAGAACGGGAGAACATACAGAAAGGGAGTAGGGAGAAAGAGAGGAAAGCCAGTTCCTTCTTTTGCTCCCATCATGCAAAGCTGTTTCAGTAGCTACCTGATCTGAAGCTCCCCGGCATCCTGCGGAACTTGGAGGACTTCCTGGCTCAAAGCAGAAGAAGCTGCAGCTTTTCTATTCAAAGACCCCCAGAGCTTAAGGCAAGGGTCCCTCACTGACATCTGTATCTGAGTCCACTTCCATTTAATACCAGAGGGAGCGAGGGAGGGAGAGAGAGAGAGAGAGGGAGAGAGAGAGAGGGAGGGAGGGAGAGAGAGGAGAGAGAGAGAGAGAGAGAGAGAGACCAGGGAGGGGTGGAGGGCTGACAATGATTACTAGTTACTAATACCCCAAAGACACATGGGTCAGAATAAAAGTAAGCAATGCGTAATAGAATAGAATTAGAATAGAACAGAATAGAAAATGATGAAAAATGACATTTCTCTTCTATTCTCTCCCCAGGCATTGTCATTAAGTCCACATCTATAAAGTTTAGTTGGCTGGCTGCTATAGTAAAATGCCAGTTGTGTCAGTTTACAGACACCCATGCAGCCCATAGTGACCAGATCATTTGCAATTTTTATTGATTGGTAATAGAAAATGTCAATTCCCATTGACCCTTTCCTAATACTGTGGATAATTCTCCGCTCTGGGGTGAATCGATAGTGTCGACCAGTGTCACACTTTGACACTGTGGCACAGTCTGCAACCTGGTCCTGTACCTTCAACATGTCCAGCTATCAGCGGATGGATTTTTACTTACAGCAAAAGTACATGGAAAATTCTATTCAAAAATGCATATGCAATATTTTTTTCATCATCCAGTCCAAGAAATTGATTAAATATCAACTATGTAGTAGCATTATTGCTTAATTCAGTTTTTAATTAATGATAATTAATTAAAAGATATACAGTAAGATGCCAAAAATGCTGTAATGATTGATTTGAATGAATGATGATTGAATGAATGATTTTGTTCTTCAAATCATTAGGACTAACAATCATGGCTATTGATTGTGATTATTAATCACTTCAGCCATAATCGTATACAGCTCTAATAGACTCATTCATATTCTGGCTTGTGAGGATAATTTTGTATCAGCCTATATTTAATGATACACTAGATGGCCAAAAGTATGCGGACACCCCTTCTAGAGGATTTAGTGGATTAGTGGATTCGGCTATTTCAGCCACACCTATTGCTTGGCTCCTCCCCCTCTTAGTGCTTTTATAAAGCAGAAAACAACTAATGATAGACATACTAGGTCTGTGGCAAGAGGGGATTGTATAATACCTATGAGGAGGACTACCTTCGGACAGTCAGCTTTTTCAGTGAGAGCAGCTCACACATGGAACAGTCTGCCAACACTTATCAGAGACTGTGACACATATCGTTCATTTAAAATTAATTTAAAATCATGGTTAAAAGACAATCAAGTGTGTGGCCATACACTGTAACTTATTCAAATAATCTGAAGCGTGCTTTGTTTTATGTATTGTTGTCCTTGTTTTAAAGTATTTTATGTGTTCTTATGAAGTGTGCTCTGCTATATGTACAGTATTGCTGTTCCTGATTTAATGTATTTTATGTGTCTTTTGTAGCTGTCATTACACCTGCCCAGGGACTGCAGTTGAAAATTAGCCAAGATGGCTAAGCTGGCACATTTACAGAAATGTTTATTAATGTGCACTGTCCCTGTAACTTTAAACTGTATAAATAAATAAATAAAATATAAAATCAAGCACAAAGCCATGCAATCTCCATAGACCAGTGCATACAAAGCGTGTCATGTGTGTGCAAATTGTCTGTTGCCGGTTGCAGCACTCACCACCAAGTTCCAAACTGCCTCTGTGTCATCAGTGTTCCAAGTGCAAAAGGAAGAGTCATCTCATTTAGAAAGACGATTAGGACGATAGACGATAGGATGATATCACTGAATTGCAAGGGTGGAAATAACAAATTACATTTACTTTGAGTAGTTTTCAGTAATTTTACTTAAGTATGATTTAACTGAAGTACTCTACTTTGCTACATCTTAAATCACATCCATTACAGAGCTTCTCCTTAAGCATTTCGTCACAAACTGGCTGATGATAAATTGTCCAGTTTTTGCAGTGAACGGGCAGTCAGCAGAGAAGAGTAATCTGGCTTTACTTTATTACTTTTTTGTTTTGTTTTTAGAGATCATGTGTAACAATGTTCTCTTTTGTAAAAAACTCAGTAACTTTTACTCCGAGTGCATTTTAAATTAGCTACTGTTTACTTCTACTCAAGTACGTTTTCACACCAGCAATGTTAATTCTACTTAAGTAAAATTTCAGCAAAGTAACAGCACTTGTACTCCAGTAGGATATTTTAGCAGTCTTTCCACTCCTGCTGAATTGTCACCGTCACTTGTGCCTGTACAATGTGTTTGTCAGGCAGCATCAGTGTGCGTGCCTATCTAAATGGAGTAGCCTGAGGAGAAGCTGATAGATCTGTCAGAGCTGTGACATCATCAGCCCCTGGACGTCATCGCAGTGCTGCGTCATCAGACTGTCTGACTAACGCAGCTCTGTTGTTCAGACACTTCATGTTCACATTACTCCAATCACGATGCATCTCCAACCACTATTATTAACCTCTGTTCATCTGAGGTCAGTGAAAGGATGTACAACCTATCAAAAGCCGTGTAGAGCGCTCCCAGCACCAATAGGAAGAGAGGAGTCTGCTGATCACATAACTTTGTTGGAGCTCAGCATGTCTCCATAGGTCAGCAGTAAATTAATGTTTATTTAGAAAACCTATTGGATGACGTCAATGAATTGTAGCCTGTATCTGCTGTTCTCTGTTGTAGCCAGAATACTCAACTTGTCATACATGTTTGTAAGGCATCATCAGTTAGCAAGTAGGAACATAAAAAAGTAAGTAGCAGTAAGAAACTAGTAGGAAGATAATGAGATATAGGCCATAGTTGCAAAACTGAAATGAATTAAACTGTTCTGTGAAAATTTGCCTTTATGTGGGACACATTGATTGGCCTCCAATTCTAGGATGAAAGTGGTCCAAATATTAATGGCACCCCAGTGTACATGATTATTACAATTTATCATTACCATTAATTTGCATCACAACCTCATTGCATTCAAATAATGTCTATTACCTTTTTACTAACATATCTTGTTTTTGCCCTTTACAATTTGTACAATTCAGTAACTGTATACAATTGTACACAGCAACTTTTCCAGTATTAATCAGTGTTAATGTTTCAGTGACAGTATATTGGAGTTGAGTGAATTCAAAATCATCTAAAAGTGTTCAATTCAAGCTACACTAAGTGATTTTCCGACCACTAGAGGGTGACAGAAACAGCAACACATTTGTAAATAAACCACAGCAAAGCTGCTGGACTACAGAGGCCCCAAAGCACAAACCTCATGAAGGACCGTGCATAAAGGCTAATAGCTAAGCTAAACGTAGAGAGAAGTGTCACCGGTTACCAGACTTGCTTTGCCAGTTTTTTCTCCAGCTGAAGGTTACATGTCCCACAATGACACGTGAAGAGGTAGCAAGTTTACTAGTTGCACAAGTTTACTCGCTCGCTTCATCGATTCCGCCATTATGAGAATTTTTTTCAGGAATGGGAGGGGGAGAGCACCACTTTTAAACAGCGAGGGAGGAGACAAGCTAGTTTAAAAAAAATGAAAAGCTACTGAATGGATCGGGAGGAGCTTCCAGACGGGCTTTGACAACAAGCTTTGACAACAAGCTTTAGGAAAGAGGTGAAAACAGCAACACAGCTTGCCCATGTGTGGCTATTTGTTTATATCATTACGTCTCAAGGAAATCTCCATATAGCACACGTTAGTTTCCGGATTGGTTAGGGTCTGAAATCGCTTATTGCAGGTTTAAGTGATGGGTGTGGACTTGACGTTTGGTTATTAATCCTTTATGTTGCATGAAAGCTATGTATCGGCAAGTATACTCACAAGAATGCTTATTTTTCTATTGATGCCCACATATTTTTGAAATAATACAGTGTCCAATCCACTCAATGCATAAATGAGCACCATAAATGACCGTGCACATTGCTCCAAATGGCAGTGAGAGGAAAGGATGACAGAAATCGTGTAAGGTGATGTCTAAACTGCACACAGCACACTCATGTTTACCAACCCTGCCAGGCTGTGATCCTTTATACCAAAGGATACCAAAGGGACAAGAGAGGAAAAAGATCTAACGTTGGTGAGTTCAGCTTTCTCTGGAGTGCTCGCTCACTGTTTAGGACAGTGGTTTTTAAACTTTTTTTCAGGCGACCCATTTTTCCTAAATGCTCATACTCTGGGACCCAAAGTGAAAGTAAAGGGGTAACACGAATATTATTCAAGTGCAAATGCAATTTTATTGTCAAAACAAGCGCCTATACAGGGTTCGCAATTAATTTCCAAAATGTTTCATAACTTTATACTGAATTTTTATGACAGTAGCCTACTACTGTGGTGCAAGATATGAAAGAACTTTTACGAATGCTGTGACACTGACAATTTATTTTACTGAAAATATTTCATTGACACAAATACAATTCCAATTATTGATCACATTTTGCTTTACAGGTCAACGTTTTGAATTACAGTTTACATGACAACACTGCCTGAAACTCTGCTTACTTCTAACATTAATAGTGCCTTGGTCACTTAAGTCTCACAGCGACCGCATTACAGTCTGATCATCTGCATTTTAATGCGAGAGATGGGCTTGTTTATCATTTTCATTACAACAGCCCAGTTAGGTCGGCAGGATGACAGAGCTACACGCATATCAGGCGCAGAGTTCAGCCTATTTCTGTACTTTGTTTTTATCTTTGTAAGCACAGAACACCCCTTCACACTTGTACGTTGTTGTGAATGGCAGCAAAAGCAGACTACTCATTTGGCTGAGGGCTGGGGACTCTGACGAGACACTGAGCCAGAATGCGGATAGTGGCATTGATGCATGTCTCGCCCTCAAACTGCTGTCGCTGATTAGCTGCAGTAGTTCATCCTCCTCAGGGGGAGTCAGATTGAGCTCCACTAGAATCTCCGTCTCTGTGAATTCAAAAGGATTTTTAATCCATCATTTCTCCGTCAACTCAAGGTGTCTCTCCTCTGGGAAATAATGTGAAAAACTGTCAATGAGCACACCCAAGTGCTTCTGAATGAGATAAGTGCTTGGTATCAATGGCTAAGTGAGTAAGGCTATAGTTGACAACAGTTGGTAAATATTTTTTATTGGTGACCCTTTGGCGACCCTTTCAAAATCTCCCGCGACCCACGATAGGGTCACGACCCAGACTTTGAAAAACACTGGTTTAGGAGATACTTTTGGATTTCACCCTTCAGTTTTGATTCATCACTTCCCAAGATTTCCTACCAGTGACCATACTGACACCAGAATTTCATTTGGGCAGACTGGGTGAATCTACGGCATCTCAGTTAGTGTAGATGGGACGCTCTTCTCTGTTGCAGCCACACTTTATGTTTTAGGCTAATAAGACGGTGGGATTTTTTATTGAGAATGGAGACCGAGGTACAGAAACATTTGTAAATATGCAAATTATGACATTACAGATATCATCTCTTTTTTAAGACTGACAAAAGCAGACAAAAGACAAACATGTAAACATTATGTGAGGGGAAGGGGGAAACAGAAAACGAGAAGTAAAAGAAGAAACAATATATAGTAATAATTCAACATATAAAATAGCAGTAGTATCTATATATAAATATAGCCTATATATAAACTAATAATAAAATAGACGGTGGGATTTTTACCTAAAAATGTTGCAGCTTTAAAATTCAAGTGTGAAAAGAAAATTGTGTTTATTTGTGGCAGCAGTAATATTTAATTCAGTTATGTAATGCTACCTCCACATGTGACCGGACAGACAAGACATTTAAATCAGACTTCTTCGGATTAGTTATAATACCAGGAAAGAGAAGATAAAAATATTGTGATGCAGGAGTACATTCACGTTTCACTCATTGAAGGTTTCGGGTGCAGTGATGACTGGAGGCTGGTTCTCCACGTGACTCTGCTGCACGTTCACTCACACACACACACACACACAGTGTTGGGCGAACGGCCTCGTGTCGTCATGTGCAGACTGACCTGCAGGGCAGCAGGATGACTGTCAGAGACTTAGGCTACATGCCTGCAGGCCAATGCGTCCACAGACTGTGGCCTTTCACTTCATTGTACAGTACAGGAAATTCTCCTGTTAAGACTGACTAACAATGAACTGAAACTATAGTATAGTAATGCCATGGGTATATACTGTAGTTACAGCAAAAGCTCCATGGGACTACTTATTACTGTCTGGTTTCTTTTCCCTGCCACAGGAAGCCAAATTCATATTCTCAACAGTATTCTCAGTACTGTCATTTCTACATGCCCTGGTAATTGTAATTCATGTAATTGCTATTGTTCATTAACAATGGTTTATGTCACAAATTCAATAAGCGTTACTCAATTCAATTTATTGTCCCCGAGGGAAATCCTCCTTGCAGCCAGGTGCATAAGAACAAGCATAAGAAATACACATAAATATGCAAACATACTTTATGTAAAAAAATAGCACAAGAAACAAGAGTCATAAATTAAGAACATGTTCATCCATCCAATAGAACAGCATTAACATAAATAGCACTAACAATGGACTCCTGACTATCCTATAAAAATACATTAACCAGAGTTAAGCAATTTAATGGCATGGGAAATAAAAGACCTTCTGCCAGAGGGAAGAAACTTAAATTTCCCATAAAGGCAATGACAGGGACACTCCAGTATGGCTCCTGACTTTCCTGACAAGCCGCTGGTCAAAGATGTCAGATAGCTGCTTCAGCTTCACGCCTGCGAGGTTAACTAGTTTGTTTCTATTGGCCAAGGACAGATTTCCCCAAGCAATAACAGAAAAGGTGACAACTGACACGAGAACGATAGTTATGCATTGTAACCCTGGTTCTATGATCACAGGCGGAGCCCTCTAATTGGGCTCTATTGGCTTAACCACTCATCTAGTCGCCTCAGCACACTGAAAATGTACATGCATGTGCTTAGCCAATCAGGATGAGCCTACTCAACTATGATGCCTCGCAAGGCCAGGCAAGTGGCCGGTGCTCATCATCCACTAAGTCTTCAGCGACTCGTGGAGCGGCAAGGTGACTTGTTAGAGGGCGCCACCTGTGAACATAGAACTAGAGTAACAATGCGCAACTATCGTTCAATTTCAACCAGGTTTTGTCCTCTAATGGGCCCTACTTCACTCCCTGCTACATGCTGTGCCACTAGCCTGAATTGACTGTAAACACCATCCAACAGGTCAGCCAGACATGGCCCGCCCCACTCCCACACGGCAGATAAGGTGGGGGGCGTGTGGGACCTCGCAGTGTGGATGAGCTGAGCTGTACTCCCAGGCATGTAGTCCACATTGGTTTGTTTATTGAATTGAAGGCACCATATAATTCAGTTTACAATCCCATGTGAGATTTCAAGTATTGTCCAAATATTAACATCTGTACTGCTAATCTAAATATAAACATTTCTATAGGTGTATGCATGTATGGAGGGTCCAGGCTGGACTCCCTTGTAGTTTCTGTTTAAAGGGGGACTCCCATATTTCCAGGCCATATTTATGTGATCACACCAGTTTTGGGGTCTTCCATTTATTGCAGGGGTAATTTGGGCTATTATGGTGTATATTCATGTTTAAATGCAATGTAGCGCTGAATGAGAGTAATTTTTTATTTGTGTGAATATGAATGGTATAATGAACTAGAAAAGGCTAAATTTTCTAAAGAAAATTTAATGTGTGCTTGCCGCCCTTGCAATGCCCCTGCCCTTAGACTTGCCGTTCACTAGTTTTGCTAAGCGGTGCAGCATTGCAATTGTTAGCATTTCGCTCCGTAAATCCGTAAACCAATTGTATTTTGTCCAAACTGTGTCTGATCACAAAGAGTTTAAATAGTAATGTCCTAAAATATTTTTTTTTATTTCCTTTATTTAAACAGGTAAGTCCCATTGAGATCGAGATCTTGTTTGCAAGACAGACCTGTGTACACAACTACAAGAAAACAAAACAACAAACAAAATAAGTTATTTCCAGACCATCCACATGCAGACAAAATAAGAAAGTCTACTAAGAAAAACAAGAGCAATCCCTATAAAATGCATCACCCAGCACCACCCTAATCAAGCACTGATAAAAAGTGTTGCTTATATAATCTGCATCCTACTACTCATGTTAAGGCATTGCTTATTTCTAAAAAAAAAGAAACCCAGTTTAAATTTTACTTTCTTAGTCAGTTCATTGACATGGGTTTAAAAGACAATTTTTCATCTAACCAGATACCTAGGTAATTGTAACACTGGCCCCTTTTGAATTTGACAGACTAGACTCAGTAAACAGAGCCAGTTGCGTTGAAAGGCACTGGGATACTTTTCTCATCACGCCACAACAACATGTTTGGTATCGAACGAAACTAAACATTCCCAGCTTTCCAAGGACCTAAAACGCATCACAATTCTAGAGCTAAACCTCACCGACTTTGGAGCTATCTTACGCCCGCTTCCCAGTGAGCTAGCATAGCATGGCTGGTACCTACGTATTCGTCTGGATGTCTAGTTTCTGTTAATAAAAAAAGCTCCGCTCTAGCTTAAAAACTGAGCTCGTGAGAAGCTCCGTTAAGCGTCGGCCGACGCGTAAAAACCACCATACTCTGTGTGTACCGTAGCTTCAGTTAGCTTCAGCTACTGTGTGTGAGAAACCAGCTAACGTCCCTCTCGATCTCCGTCTGCCCCAAATGCATCAAGCCAGCCATTAAAAACTCTGCACTAGACTTTTAATCTACAGAATAATAGGCCAAATACATCCATACTGATCTGATTCTACCTTAGCTTCAGTTAGCTTCAGCTACTGTGTGTGAGAAACCAGCTAACGTACCTCCCAAATGCATCAAGCCAGCTTCTAAAAACTCCGCTGTAGTCCAAATATATCCATACTGATCTCCGATTCTCCCGGTCCATGCCCCGATCGCACTTGGGGCCCATCGGTGCCGAAAAACAACGTTCGGCGGGCATGCGCTGACGCATTGGCGTCAGCAGTAGCGCCGAAATGTCGGCCGGACGACCGGGAACACATCGGCGCCCAGCTATCGCCACTGGCCGGCACCGTGTCCCCGGGAAGCTGCGTGAAGCGTCGGCCACCATACTCTGTGTGGGTAGCTAACTTCAGTTAGCTTAGCTACTGCGTGCTAACATACCTTGCGATCTCTGCAGCGCGATTCCTTCTGTCCCAAATGCATCAATCAAGCCGGTAATCGGCCCGTCTGTCCCAAATGCATCATGCCAGCCGGTTTAATATACAGAATAAAAGTCCAAATACATCCATACTGATCTGATTCTACCTTAGCTTCAGTTAGCTTCAGCTACCGTGCGGAGAAACAAGATGACGGACAAAACGAAACTTAAATAGGACAAAACGAAACTTAAATTTCTGGCTCTATGATCCTAAAATTGAGTCCACACGGTTCTCATTATTTTACAATGGGTGTGTATTGCGTCTAAAATGGCAAAATTGGCATTTAATCATTAATATCTCAAAGAGCTTATGAGGGATCTCTTAGAAAAGTAATAGCACACGATTCCTCAATGAGCCGCACGTTTTGATGTCTCACATGTCTATGTACTGTAAAAACTGTAGGAGGAGAAGCGTGCCCAACTTTGGCGGAATAATAATAATAATAATAACTAGAAAGGTGCATTTTCTGGAGAAAATGCGTGTGATTGCTGAGCGTGCAAACTGTGGCACTGGTGCAGTTTAGTGTGGGTACAGCTCACCCTTTCTGTTGGCTGTCTGTGACTGGTCTATCACTCTCCTCTTTCCCTCTTTCTTATCCTATGGCTGTATCTATGTCACATATTTCTGTCTGTGTGTGTGTGTGTGTGTGTGTGTGTGCGCGTGTTTTTGAACATGACTGTGGATCGTCTGTTCAAACTGAAACGGCTGAAGCAAAGTATAATATGTGTATGTAATGTTAAAACTGTGAGAAATGTGGCAGTTTAAAACACTTCTGTGAAGGAGCTGTAATGACTGTCAAAGTGATAAGTAATAATGTTAGAAATGTACTAAAATTTCATAATAGTAACAAGTACAAAAGTAAGAAAATATGTAGGAAGGCTTATGTGTAAAAGGTGGAAGGAGATAGTAGGAAGGCTATTTTTTAAAATCTGAAAGGAATAAGGAGTATGAATAGCAGGTATGAAGAGTAGGTATATATTCAGTAGAAAAAAACAGAAAGTAAGAAAGTGGCAAGTATGAAAATATGTAAAAGACATGTTAAAATGGAGAAGAGTGAAAAAAGGACAAGTGGAGAAGAGCTGCATGTGTAAGAGAGCAGCAGTGGAACAGAAAGTAGTGTGACAGAGTGGAGCCCTAGTGTCGAACAAACGTTAATAACTCAAAAACTATACATCATATTGCTTATATATTTACATTGTGAGTGAGAGCAGAAGTAGCTGAAGAGTTTAATATATAACATATGTATGTAATGTTAAAGTTGTGGAAGTGATTGAAGGTTAAAAGACAAAATCTGTTCAAAAAAGGCACACACAATATAGCACTGGTATCGAACAAACATCCATATCTCAAAAACTACAAATCCCATCACTTAGATATTTACATTGTGATACACGGAAGAAGTATGTGAAGAGTTTGATATATAATATAAGTATGTAGTGTGAAAATTGTGGGAGGTACTACAGTTTAAATACTGCAAGTGTAAAAAGAAAAAGCTGTTTAAAGTAGTCAAAAGACTGTAAAGCAGTAGTGTTGAACAAACGTCCCTAACTCAAAAACTACAAGTGCTATCACTTAGATATTTACATTGTGAGTGACAGAAGAAATAGCCAAAGAATTTGATGTAAAATATATGTCTGTAGTGTGAAAATTGTGGGAATAGTGACAGTTTAGAAAAGTGTACAAGACAAGGCTGTTCAAAGGAGAGAAAAGTACTGTAAAACACAGTTTTGCACTAGTGTTGAACAAACGTCCCTAACTCAAAAAGTATAAAAGCTATGAGTTAGATATTGACATTGTGAGTGGCAGAAGAAGTAGCTGAACAGTTTGATATCTAATATGTGGATGTAGTGTGAAAGTTGTGGGAGTCATGACCGTTTAAGAAAATTGAATATTTAGTGACAATCACAGCCTCTACAGTCTGTAGAGTCTGCTAGAGTGCGTGATGACATCACGCACTCTAGCATTTGAACAGTCCTCCCATAGACTTACATTGAAAAATAGAAAAATAGAAAAAAGTAGAATATTTTAAAAAGTAGAAATCAGATTGCTTATAAAAATACAAGCACGCATCTCCTAAAGAAGCCGGACAGTGGAAAGTTTGAACGGAGTCTCTAGGTGAAAGTATGTGGAAGGAGTTAGGTGCCGAAGAAATGTACGGTGGGGAATATTATCTGCAATACTAGAAAGGTGCATTTTCTGGAGAAAATGCGTGTGATTGCTGAGTGTGCAAACTGTTGCTCGTGACAGCCCATAGTAACGAATACCTAGCATATGTGGTGTGTGTAGGCACGTGTGGGCGTGGGCGTGTGCGTGTTTCTTAACATGACTGACCGTGGATCGTCTGTTCAAATTGAAACGGCTGAACCAAAGTATAATATGTGTATGTAATGTTAAAACTGTGAGAAATGTGGCAGTTTAAAACACTTCTGTGAAGGAGCTGTAATGAGTGTCAAAGTGATAAGTAATAATGTTAGAAATGTACTAAAATTTCATAATAGTAACAAGTACAAAAGTAAGAAAATATGTAGGGAGGCTTATGTGTAAAAGGTGGAAGGAGATAGTAGGAAGACTATTTTGTAAAATCTGGAAGGTACAAGGAGTATGAATAGCAGGTATGAAGAGTAGATATATATTCAGTTGAAAAAAACAGAAAATACGAAAGTGACAAGTAATAATGTTAGAAATGTACTAAAATGTAACAGTACTAAGAAGTAAAAAGGTATAAAAATATGTAGTTGGTAGGAACACTACGAAGGCTAACAAACTATCTGTTAGTAGGAAGGCTTATGTGAAAAGCTGGAAGGTACTAGTAGTATGAAGAGTAGGAAGGCAGTGACAAGTAATAATGTTAGAAATGTACTAAAATGTAATAATACTAACAAGTAAAAAAGGTATGAAAATATGTAAAAGACATGTTGAAATGAAGAAGAGTGAAATAAGCACAAGTGCTGCATGTGTAAGAGAGGAGGAGTGCAGCAGAAAATACTGTGAAATAGAGTGGGAATGTTCTAAAATGTACTAAAATGTAACAGTACTAAGAAGTAAAAAGGTATAAAAATATGTAGTTGGTAGGAAGACTACGAAGGAGAACAAACTATCTGTTAGTAGGAAGGCTTATGTGAAAAGCTGGAAGGTACTAGTAGTATGAAGAGTAGGAAGGCAGTGACAAGTAATAATGTTAGAAATGTACTAAAATGTAATAATACTAACAAGTAAAAAAGGTATGAAAGTATGTAAAAGACATGTTGAAATGGAGAAGAGTGAAATAAGCAGAAGAGCTGCATGTGTAAGAGAGCAGCAGAAACTACTGTGAAATAGAGTGGAAATGTACTAAAATATACTAAAATGTAACAATACTAAGAAGTAAAAAGGTATAAAAATGTGCAGCTGGTAGGAAGAGTAGGAAGGCTTATGTGAAAAGCTGGAAGGTACTAGTAGTATGAAGAGTAGGAAGGCAGTGACAAGTAATAATTTTAGAAATGTACTAAAATGTAATAATACTAAGAAGTAAAAAAGGTATGAAAATATGTAAAAGACATGTTGAAATGGAGAAGAGTGAAATAAGCACAAGAGCTGAATGTGTAAGAGAGCAGCAGAGCAGCAGAAACTACTGTGAAAGAGTGGAAATGTACTAAAATGTACTAAAATGTAACAATACTAAGAAGCAAAAAGGTATAAAAATATGTAGTTGGTAGGAAGACTATGAAGGCGAACAAACTATCTGTTAGGAAGGCTGATGTGAAAAGCTGGAGGGTACTAGTAGTATGAAGAGTAGGAAGGCAGTGACAAGTAATAATGTTAAAAATGTACTAAAATGTATTAATACTAACAAGTAAAAAAGGTATGAAAATATGTTAAAGATATGTTGAAATGGAGAAGAGTGAAATAAGCAGAACAGCTGCATGTGTAAGAGAGCAGCAGAGCAGCAGAAACTACTGTGAAAAAGAGTGGAACACTAGTGTCAAACAAACGTTAATATCTCAAAAACTATACATCGCATCGCTTATATATTGACATTGTGAGTGAGAGCAGAAGCAGCTGAAGGGTTTGGTGTATAATATGTGTATGTAGTATTAAAGTTGTGTGAACTGTCACAGTTTAAAAATGTGTGAATTTAGTAAAAAGTACAGCCTGTAAAGTCTGCTAGAGTGAATTGTGACATCACGCACTCTAGCGTAGCTCCATAGGCTGCCATTATAAAGGTTTAAAAAAGTATAAAACTTAAACTGTGATTACTCAAAAAGTACAAAAGGTATGAAAAAGCTGAATAAGAGTAATAAAGTACTAAAAGTGGTGACCCGTTTAAAGTTTGAATGGAGTGTCTAGCTTAAAGTATGAAAGAGTAGTTAGAGTTCAAAGAGGGCATGGTTTGAACATTCCGCCCATAGACTCCCATTGTAAAAAAAAGTCGAAAAAAGTAGAATAGTTTAAAAAGTAGAATAGATATCAAAAAGTTGAATACACGCGCCTATGTCCTAAACAAGCTGAACATTTTAAAGTTTGAACGGAGTTTCTAGCTAAAAGTATGAAGGAGGAGATAGGTGCCAAAAAAGTGTACGGATTAATAATAATAATAATAATAATAATAATAATAATAATAAATAGTGGGAATATTATACCTGTGATTGCTGAGTCAGCAATCACACAACTAGAAAGGTGCATTTTCTGGAGAAAATGCGTGTGATTGCTGAGCGTGCAAACTGTGGCATATGTGGTGTGTGTAGGCACGTGTGGGCGTGGGTGTGTCCGTGTGCGTGTTTCTTAACATGACTGACCGTGGATCGTCTGTTTAAATTGAAACGGCTGAACCAAAGTATATGTGTATGTAATGTTAAAACTGTGGGAAATGTGGCAGTTTAAAACACTTCTTTGAAGGAGCTGTAATGAGTGTCCAAGTGATAAGTAATGATGTTAGAAATGTACTAAAATGTAAAAATAGTGAGAAGAAAAGGGTGAGCAAATGTGTAAAAGACACGTTAAAATGGAGAAGAGTGAAAAAATGAGAAGTGTGTGTGTCCAACAACGTGAGTGAGAGAAATGCTGGAAGGTAAGTATGAAAAGTAGGAAGAGTAAGAAGGCAGTGACAAGTAGTAATGTTAGAAATGTACTAAAATGTAATAATACTAACAAGTAAAAAGGTATGAAAATATGTAAAAGACATGTTAAAATGGAGAAGAGTGAAAAAAGGACAAGTGGAGAAGAGCTGCATGTGTAAGAGAGCAGCAGTGGAACAGAAAGTAGTGTGACAGAGTGGAGCCCTAGTGTCGAACAAACGTTAATAACTCAAAAACTATACATCATATTGCTTATATATTTACATTGTGAGTGAGAGCAGAAGTAGCTGAAGAGTTTAATATATAACATATGTATGTAATGTTAAAGTTGTGGAAGTGATTGAAGGTTAAAGACAAAATCTGTTCAAAAAAGGCACACAAGGAAAAGCACTGGTGTCGAACAAACATCCATATCTCAAAAACTACAAATCCCATCACTTAGATATTTACATTGTGATACACAGAAGAAGTATGTGAAGAGTTTGATATATAATATAAGTATGTAGTGTGAAAATTGTGGGAGGTACTACAGTTTAAATACTGCAAGTGTAAAAAGAAAAATCTGTTTAAAGTAGTCAAAATACTGTAAAGCAGTAGTGTTGAACAAACGTCCCTAACTCAAAAACTACAAGTGCTATCACTTAGATATTTACATTGTGAGTGACAGAAGAAATAGCCAAAGACTTTGATGTAAAATATATGTCTGTAGTGTAAAAATTGTGGGAATAGTGACAGTTTAGAAAAGTGTACAAGACAAGTCTGTTCAAAGGAGAGAAAAGTACTGTAAAACACAGTTTTGCACTAGTGTTGAACAAACGTCCCTAACTCAAAAAGTATAAAAGCTATGAGTTAGATATTGACATTGTGAGTGGCAGAAGAAGTAGCAGAACAGTTTGATATCTAATATGTGGATGTAGTGTGAAAGTTGTGGGAGTCATGACCGTTTAAGGAAATTGAATATTTAGTGACAATCACAGCCTCTACAGTCTGTAGAGTCTGCTAGAGTGCGTGATGACATCACGCACTCTAGCATTTGAACAGTCCTCCCATAGACTTACATTGTAAAATAGAAAAATAGAAAAAAGTAGAATATTTTAAAAAGTAGAAATCAGATTGCTTATAAAAATACAAGCACGCATCTCCTAAAGAAGCCGAACAGTGGAAAGTTTGAATGGAGTCTCTAGGTGAAAGTATGTGGAAGGAGTTAGGTGCCGAAGAAATGTACGGTGGGGAATATTATCTGCAATACTAGAAAGGTGCATTTTCTGGAGAAAATGCGTGTGATTGCTGAGCGTGCAAACTGTGGCATATGTGGTGTGTGTAGGCACGTGTGGGCGTGGGTGTGTCCGTGTGCGTGTTTCTTAACATGACTGACCGTGTATTGTCTGTTCAAATTAAAACGGCTGAACAAAAGTATATGTGTATGTAATGTTAAAACTGTGGGAAATGTGGCAGTTTAAAACACTTCTTTGAAGGAGCTGTAATGAGTGTCCAAGTGATAAGTAATGATGTTAGAAATGTACTAAAATGTAAAAATAGTGAGAAGAAAAGGGTGAGCAAATGTGTAAAAGACACGTTAAAATGGAGAAGAGTGAAAAAATGAGAAGTGTGTGTGTCCAACAACGTGAGTGAGAGAAATGCTGGAAGGTAAGTATGAAAAGTAGGAAGAGTAAGAAGGCAGTGACAAGTAGTAATGTTAGAAATGTACTAAAATGTAATAATACTAACAAGTAAAAAGGTATGAAAATATGTAAAAGACGTTAAAATGGAGAAGAGTGAAAAAAGGACAAGTGGAGAAGAGCTGCATGTGTAAGAGAGCAGCAGTGGAACAGAAAGTAGTGTGACAGAGTGGAGCCCTAGTGTCGAACAAACGTTAATAACTCAAAAACTATACATCATATTGCTTATATATTTACATTGTGAGTGAGAGCAGAAGTAGCTGAAGAGTTTAATATATAACATATGTATGTAATGTTAAAGTTGTGGAAGTGATTGAAGGTTAAAAGACAAAATCTGTTCAAAAAAGGCACACACAATATAGCACTGGTATCGAACAAACATCCATATCTCAAAAACTACAAATCCCATCACTTAGATATTTACATTGTGATACACGGAAGAAGTATGTGAAGCGTTTGATATATAATATAAGTATGTAGTGTGAAAATTGTGGGAGGTACTACAGTTTAAATACTGCAAGTGTAAAAAGAAAAAGCTGTTTAAAGTAGTCAAAAGACTGTAAAGCAGTAGTGTTGAACAAACGTCCCTAACTCAAAAACTACAAGTGCTATCACTTAGATATTTACATTGTGAGTGACAGAAGAAATAGCCAAAGAATTTGATGTAAAATATATGTCTGTAGTGTGAAAATTGTGGGAATAGTGACAGTTTAGAAAAGTGTACAAGACAAGGCTGTTCAAAGGAGAGAAAAGTACTGTAAAACACAGTTTTGCACTAGTGTTGAACAAACGTCCTTAACTCAAAAAGTATAAAAGCTATGAGTTAGATATTGACATTGTGAGTGGCAGAAGAAGTAGCAGAACAGTTTGATATCTAATATGTGGATGTAGTGTGAAAGTTGTGGAAGTCATGACCGTTTAAGAAAATTGAATATTTAGTGAAAATCACAGCCTCTACAGTCTGTAGAGTCTGCTAGAGTGTGTGATGACATCACGCACTCTAGCATTTGAACAGTCCTCCCATAGACTTACATTGTAAAATAGAAAAATAGAAAAAAGTAGAATATTTTAAAAAGTAGAAATCAGATTGCTTATAAAAATACAAGCACGCATCTCCTAAAGAAGCCGAACAGTGGAAAGTTTGAACGGAGTCTCTAGGTGAAAGTATGTGGAAGGAGTTAGGTGCCGAAGAAATGTACGGTGGGGAATATTATCTGCAATACTAGAAAGGTGCATTTTCTGGAGAAAATGCGTGTGATTGCTGAGCGTGCAAACTGTGGCACTGGTGCAGTTTAGTGTGGGTACAACTCACCCTTTCTGTTGGCTGTCTGTGGCTGGTCTATCACTCTCCTCTTTCCCTCTTTCTTATCCTATGGCTGTATCTATGTCACATATTTCTGTCTGTGTGTGTGTGTGTGTGCGCGCGGGTGTTTTTGAACATGACTGTGGATCGTCTGTTCAAACTGAAACGGCTGAAGCAAAGTATAATATGTGTATGTAATGTTAAAACTGTGAGAAATGTGGCAGTTTAAAACACTTCTGTGAAGGAGCTGTAATGAGTGTCAAAGTGATAAGTAATGATGTTAGAAATGTACTAAAATGTAAAAATAGTGAGAAGAAAAGGGTGAGCAAATGTGTAAAAGACACATTAAAATGGAGAAGATTGAAAAATTGAGAAGTGTGTGTCCAACAACGTGAGTGAGAGAAATGTTGCAAGGTACTAGTAGTATGAAAAGTAGGAAGAGTAAGAAGGCAGTGACAAGTAATAATGTTAGAACTGTACTAAAATGTAATAATACTAATAAGTAAAAAAGGTATGAAAGTATGTAAAAGACATGTTGAAATGGAGAAGAGTGAAATAAGCAGAAGAGCTGCATGTGTAAGAGAGCAGCAGAAACTACTGTGAAATAGAGTGGAAATGTACTAAAATATACTAAAATGTAACAATACTAAGAAGTAAAAAGGTATAAAAATGTGCAGCTGGTAGGAAGAGTAGGAAGGCTTATGTGAAAAGCTGGAAGGTACTAGTAGTATGAAGAGTAGGAAGGCAGTGACAAGTAATAATTTTAGAAATGTACTAAAATGTAATAATACTAAGAAGTAAAAAAGGTATGAAAATATGTAAAAGACATGTTGAAAAGGAGATGAGTGAAATAAGCAGAAGAGCTGCATGTGTAAGAGAGCAGCAGAGCAGCAGAAACTACTGTGAAAGAGTGGAAATGTACTAAAATGTACTAAAATGTGACAATACTAAGAAGCAAAAAGGTATAAAAACATGTAGTTGGTAGGAAGACTATGAAGGCGAACAAACTATCTGTTAGGAAGGCTGATGTGAAAAGCTGGAGGGTACTAGTAGTATGAAGAGTAGGAAGGCAGTGACAAGTAATAATGTTAAAAATGTACTAAAATGTATTAATACTAACAAGTAAAAAAGGTATGAAAATATGTTAAAGATATGTTGAAATGGAGAAGAGTGAAATAAGCAGAACAGCTGCATGTGTAAGAGAGCAGCAGAGCAGCAGAAACTACTGTGAAAAAGACTGGAACACTAGTGTCAAACAAACGTTAATATCTCAAAAAGTATACATCGCATCGCTTATATATTGACATTGTGAGTGAGAGCAGAAGCAGCTGAAGGGTTTGATGTATAATATGTGTATGTAGTATTAAAGTTGTGTGAACTGTCACAGTTTTAAAATGTGTGAATTTAGTAAAAAGTACAGCCTGTAAAGTCTGCTAGAGTGAATTGTGACATCACGCACTCTAGCGTAGCTCCATAGGGTCCCATTATAAAGGTTGAAAAAAGTATAAAACGTAAACTGCGATTACTCAAAAAGTACAAAAGGTATCAAAAAGCTGAATTAAAGTGATAAAGTACTAAAAGTGGTGACCCGTTTAAAGTTTGAATGGAGTTAATAGCTTAAAGTATGAAAGAGTAGTTAGAGTTCAAAGAGGGCATGGTTTTAACATTCCGCCCATAGACTTCCATTGTAAAAAAAAGTAGAAAAAAGTAGAATAGTTTAAAAAGTAGAATAGATATCAAAAAGTTGAACAAACGTTAATAACTCAAAAACTATACATCATATTGCTTATATATTTACATTGTGAGTGAGAGCAGAAGTAGCTGAAGAGTTTAATATATAACATATGTATGTAATGTTAAAGTTGTGTAAGTGATTGAAGGTTAAAAGACAAAATCTGTTCAAAAAAGGCACACACAATATAGCACTGGTGTCGAACAAACATCCATATCTCAAAAACTACAAATCCCATCACTTAGATATTTACATTGTGATACACGGAAGAAGTATGTGAAGAGTTTGATATATAATATAAGCATGTAGTGTGAAAATTGTGGGAGGTACTACAGTTTAAATACTGCAAGTGTAAAAAGAAAAATTTGTTTAAAGTAGTCAAAATACTGTAAAGCAGTAGTGTTGAACAAACGTCCCTAACTCAAAAACTACAAGTGCTATCACTTAGATATTTACATTGTGAGTGACAGAAGAAATAGCCAAAGACTTTGATGTCAAATATATGTCTGTAGTGTGAAAATTGTGGGAATAGTGACAGTTTTGACAAGTGTACAAGACAAGGCTGTTCAAAGGAGAGAAAAGTACTGTAAAACACAGTTTTGCACTAGTGTTGAACAAGCGTCCCTAACTCAAAAAGTATAAAAGCTATGAGTTAGATATTGACATTGTGAGTGGCAGAAGAAGTAGCAGAACAGTTTGATATCTAATATGTGGATGTAGTGTGAAAGTTGTGGGAGTCATGACCGTTTAAGAAAATTGAATATTTAGTGACAATCACAGCCTCTACAGTCTGTAGAGTCTGCTAGAGTGCGTGATGACATCACGCACTCTAGCATTTGAACAGTCCTCCCATAGACTTACATTGTAAAACAGAAAAATAGAAAAAAGTAGAATATTTTAAAAAGTAGAAATCAGATTGCTTATAAAAATACAAGCACGCATCTCCTAAAGAAGCCGAACAGTGGAAAGTTTGAACGGAGTCTCTAGGTGAAAGTATGTGGAAGGAGTTAGGTGCCAAAGAAATGTACGGTGGGGAATATTATCTGCAATACTAGAAAGGTGCATTTTCTGGAGAAAATGCGTGTGATTGCTGAGCGTGCAAACTGTGGCACTGGTGCAGTTTAGTGTGGGTACAGCTCACCCTTTCTGTTGGCTGTCTGTGACTGGTCTATCACTCTCCTCTTTCCCTTTTTCTTATCCTATGACTGTATCTATGTCACATATTTCTGTGTGTGTGTGTGTGTGTGCGCGCGGGTGTTTTTGAACATGACTGTGGATCGTCTGTTCAAACTGAAACGGCTGAAGCAAAGTATAATATGTGTATGTAATGTTAAAACTGTGAGAAATGTGGCAGTTTAAAACACTTCTGTGAAGGAGCTGTAATGAGTGTCAAAGTGATAAGTAATAATGTTAGAAATGTACCAAAATTTCATAATAGTAACAAGTACAAAAGTAAGAAAATATGTAGGAAGGCTTATGTGTAAAAGGTGGAAGGAGATAGTAGGAAGACTATTTTGTAAAATCTGAAAGGTACAAGGAGTATGAATAGCAGGTATGACGAGTATGAAGAGTAGGTATATATTCAGTAGAAAAAAACAGAAAGTAAGAAAGTGACAAGTTATGTTAGAAATGTACTAAAATGTGACAGTACTAAGAAGTAAAAAGGTATGAAAATATGTAGTTGTTAGGAAGGCTATGAAGGCTAACAAACTATCTGTTAGTAGGAAGGCTTATGTGAAAGCTGGAGGATACTAGTAGTATGAAGAATAGGAAGGCAGTGACATGTAATAATGTTAGAAATGTACTAAAATGTAATAATACTAAGAAGTAAAAAGGTATGAAAATATGTAAAAGACATGTTGAAATGGAGAAGAGTGAAATAAGCAGAAGTGCTGCATGTTTAAGAGAGCAGCAGAGCAGCAGAAACTACTGTGAAAAAGAGTGGAAATGTATTAAAATATACTAAAATGTAACAATACTAAGAAGTAAAAAGGTATAAAAATGTGCAGTTGGTAGGAAGACTACGAAGGCGAACAAACTATCTGTTAGTAGGAAGGCTTATGTGAAAAGCTGGAAGGTACTAGTAGTATGAACAGTAGGAAGAGTAGGAAGGCTTATATATAAAAGATGAAAGGTACAACAAGTATGAAGTATGAAGAGTGGATATATATTCAGTAGAAAAAACAGAAAATACAAAAGTGACAAGTAATAGTTAGAAATGTACTAAAATATAACAGTACTAAGAAGTAAAAAGGTATAAAAATATGTAGTTGGTAGGAAGACTATGAAGGCGAACAAACTATCTGTCCTGATGCCCCAGAGGGGCATCAGGACAGATAGAAGGAAGGCTGATGTGAAAAGCTGGAGGGTACTAGTAGTATGAAGAGTAGGAAGGCAGTGACAAGTAATAATGTTAGAAATGTACTAAAATCTAATAATACTAACAAGTAAAAAAGGTATGAAAATATGTAAAAGACATGTTGAAATGGAGAAGAGTGAAATAAGCAGAAGAGCTGCATGTGTAAGAGAGCAGCAGAGCAGCAGAAACTACTGTGAAAAAGAGTGGAACACTAGTGTCAAACAAACGTTAATATCTCAAAAAGTATACATCGCATCGCTTATATATTGACATTGTGAGTGAGAGCAGAAGCAGCTGAAGGGTTTGATGTATAATATGTGTATGTAGTATTAAAGTTGTGTGAACTGTCACAGTTTAAAAATGTGTGAATTTAGTAAAAAGTACAGCCTGTAAAGTCTGCTAGAGTGAATTGTGACATCACGCACTCTAGCGTAGCTCCATAGGCTGCCATTATAAAGGTTGAAAAAAGCATAAAACTTAAACTGTGATTACTCAAAAAGTACAAAAGGTATGAAAAAGCTGAATAAGAGTAATAAAGTACTAAAAGTGGTGACCCGTTTAAAGTTTGAATGGAGTGTCTAGCTTTAAGTATGAAAGAGTAGTTAGAGTTCAAAGAGGGCATGGTTTGAACATTCCGCCCATAGACTCCCATTGTAAAAAAAAGTAGAAAAAAGTAGAATAGTTTAAAAAGTAGAATAGATATCAAAAAGTTGAATACACGCGCCTATGTCCTAAACAAGCTGAACATTTTAAAGTTTGAACGGAGTTTCTAGCTAAAAGTATGAAGGAGGAGATAGGTGCCAAAAAAGTGTACGGATTAATAATAATAATAATAATAATAACTAGAAAGGTGCATTTTCTGGAGAAAATGCGTGTGATTGCTGAGCGTGCAAACTGTTGCTCATGACAGCCCATAGTAACGAATACCTAGCATATGTGGTGTGTGTAGACACGTGTGTGTGTGTGGGCGTGTGCGTGTTTCTTAACATGACTGACCGTGGATCGTCTGTTCAAATTGAAACGGCTGAACCAAAGCATAATATGTGTATGTAATGTTAAAACTGTGGGAAATGTGGCAGTTTAAAACACTTCTTTGAAGGAGTTGTAATGAGTGTCCAAGTGATAAGTAATAATGTTAGAAATGTACTAAAATGTAATAATACTAAGAAGTAAAAAAGGTATGAAAATATGTAAGACATGTTGAAATGGAGAAGAGTGAAATAAGCACAAGAGCTGCATATGTAAGAGAGCAGCAGTGCAGCAGAAACTACTGTGAAAAAGAGTGGAAATGTACTAAAATATACTAAAATGTAACAGTACTAAGAAGTAAAAAGGTATAAAAATATGTAGTTGGTAGGAAGACTACGAAGGCTAAAAGAACTTTCTGTTAGTAGGAAGGCTTATGTGAAAAGCTGGAAGGTATTGGTAGTATGAAGAGTAGGAAGGCAGTGACAAGTAATAATGTTAGAAATGTACTAAAATGTAATAATACTAAGAAGTAAAAAAGGTATGAAAGTATGTAAAAGACACGTTGAAATGGAGAAGAGTGAAATAAGCAGAAGAGCTGCATGTGTAAGAGAGCAGCAGAAACTACTGTGAAATAGAGTGGAAATGTACTAAAATATACTACAATGTAACAATACTAAGAAGTAAAAAGGTATAAAAATGTGCAGCTGGTAGGAAGAGTAGGAAGGCTTATGTGAAAAGCTGGAAGGTACTAGTAGTATGAAGAGTAGGAAGGCAGTGACAAGTAATAATTTTAGAAATGTACTAAAATGTAATAATACTAATAAGTAAAAAAGGTATGAAAATATGTAAAAGACATGTTGAAATGGAGAAGAGTGAAATAAGCACAAGAGCTGCATGTGTAAGAGAGCAGCAGAGCAGCAGAAACTACTGTGAAAGAGTGGAAATGTACTAAAATGTACTAAAATGTAACAATACTAAGAAGCAAAAAGGTATAAAAATATGTAGTTGGTAGGAAGAGTAGGAAGGCGAACAAACTATCCAGGCATCAGGACAGATAGTTAGTAGGAAGGTTGATGTGAAAAGCTGGAGGGTACTAGTAGTATGAAGAGTAGGAAGGCAGTGACAAGTAATAATGTTAAAAATGTACTAAAATGTATTAATACTAACAAGTAAAAAAGGTATGAAAATATGTTAAAGATATGTTGAAATGGAGAAGAGTGAAATAAGCAGAACAGCTGCATGTGTAAGAGAGCAGCAGAGCAGCAGAAACTACTGTGAAAAAGACTGGAACACTAGTGTCAAACAAACGTTAATATCTCAAAAAGTATACATCGCATCGCTTATATATTGACATTGTGAGTGAGAGCAGAAGCAGCTGAAGGGTTTGATGTATAATATGTGTATGTAGTATTAAAGTTGTGTGAACTGTCACAGTTTTAAAATGTGTGAATTTAGTAAAAAGTGCAGCCTGTAAAATCTGCTAGAGTGAATTGTGACATCACGCACTCTAGCGTAGCTCCATAGGGTCCCATTATAAAGGTTGAAAAAAGTATAAAACGTAAACTGCGATTACTCAAAAAGTACAAAAGGTATGAAAAAGCTGAATTAAAGTGATAAAGTACTAAAAGTGGTGACCCGTTTAAAGTTTGAATGGAGTTAATAGCTTAAAGTATGAAAGAGTAGTTAGAGTTCAAAGAGGGCATGGTTTTAACATTCCGCCCATAGACTTCCATTGTAAAAAAAAGTAGAAAAAAGTAGAATAGTTTAAAAAGTAGAATAGATATCAAAAAGTTGAATACACGCGCCTATGTCCTAAACAAGCTGAACATTTTAAAGTTTGAACGGAGTTTCTAGCTAAAAGTATGAAGGAGTAGATAGGTGCCAAAAAAGTGTACGGATTAATAATAATAATAATAATAATAATAATAATAATAATAAATAGTGGGAATATTATACCTGTGATTGCTGAGTCAGCAATCACACAATAATAAATAGTGGGAATATTATACCTGTGATTGCTGAGTCAGCAATCACACAATAATAATAAATAGTGGGAATATTATACCTGTGATTGCTGAGTCAGCAATCACACAATAATAATAATAATAATAAATAGTGGGAATATTATACCTGTGATTGCTGAGTCAGCAATCACACAATAATAATAAATAGTGGGAATATTATACCTGTGATTGCTGAGTCAGCAATCACACAATAATAATAATAATAATAAATAGTGGGAATATTATACCTGTGATTGCTGAGTCAGCAATCACACAATAATAAATAGTGGGAATATTATACCTGTGATTGCTGAGTCAGCAATCACACAACTAGAAAGGTGCATTTTCTGGAGAAAATGCGTGTGATTGCTGAGAGTGCAAACTGTGGCACTGGTGCAGTTTAGTGTGGGTACAGCTCACCCTTTCTGTTGGCTGTCTGTGACTGGTCTATCATTCTCCTCTTTCCCTCTTTCTTATCCTATGGCTGTATCTATGTCACATATTTCTGTCTGTGTGTGTGTGTGCGTGGGGGTGGATGTGTACGTACCAGCAGCTGTATGTGTGTGTCTGTGTGCGCGCGTGTTTTTGAACATGACTGTCTGTTCAAACTGAAACGGCTGAAGCAAAGTATAATATGTGTATGTAATGTTAAAACTGTGAGAAATGTGGCAGTTTAAAACACTTCTGTGAAGGAGCTGTAATGAGTGTCAAAGTGATAAGTAATAATGTTAGAAATGTACTAAAATTCATAATAGTAACAAGTACAAAAGTAAGAAAATATGTAGGAAGGCTTATGTGTAAAATGTGGAAGGAGATAGTAGGAAGACTATTTTGTCAAATCTGAAAGGTACAAGGAGTATGAATAGCAGGTATGAAAAGTAGGTATATATTCAGTGGAAAAAAACAGAAAATATGAAAGTGACAAGTAATCATGTTAGAAATGTACTAAAATGTAACAGTACTAAGAAGTAAAAAGGTATGAAAATATGTAGTTGGTAGGAAGACTATGAAGGCTAACAAACTATCTGTTAGTAGGAAGGCTTATGTGAAAAGCTGGAAGGTACTAGTAGTATGAACAGTAGGAAAAGTATGAAGGCTTATATATAAAAGCTGAAAGGTACAAGAAGTATGAATAGAATGAAGAGTAGGTATATATTCAGTAGAAAAAAAACAGAAAGTAATAAAGTGACAAGTAATAATGTTAGAAAAGTACTAAAATGTAAAAATACTAAGAAGTAAACAGGTATGAAAATATGTAGTTGGTAGGAAGACTATGAAGGCTAACAAACTATCTGTTAGTAGGAAGGCTTATGTGAAAAGCTGGAAGGTACTAGTAGTATGAAGAGTAAGAAGGCAGTGGCAAGTAATAATGTTAGAAATGTACTAAAATGTAATAATACTAAGAAGTAAAAAAGGTATGAAAATATGTAAGACATGTTGAAATGGAGAAGAGTGAAATAAGCACAAAAGCTGCATGTGTAAGAGAGCAGCAGAAACAGAAAAAGAGTGGAACACTAGTGTCAAACAAAAGTTAATATCTCAAAAACTATACATCGCATTGCTTATATATTGACATTGTGAGTGAGAGCAGAAGCAGCTGAAGGGTTTGATGTATAATATGTGTATGTAGTATTAAAGTTGTGTGAACTGTCACAGTTTTAAAATGTGTGAATTTAGTAAAAAGTACAGCCTGTAAAGTCTGCTAGAGTGAATTGTGACATCACGCACTCTAGCGTAGCTCCATAAGCTGCCATTATAAAGTTTGAAAAAAGTATAAAACGTAAACTGCGATTACTCAAAAAGTACAAAAGTTGTCAAAAAGCTGAATTAAAGTGATAAAGTACTAAAAGTGGTGACCCGTTTAAAGTTGGAATGAAGTTTCTAGCTTAAAGTATGAAAGAGTAGTTAAAGTTCAAAGAGGGCATGGTTTGAACATTCCGCCCATAGACTCCCATTATAAAAAAAAAGTAGAAAAAAGTAGAATATCTTAAAAAGTAAAAGTCAAATCACTGAGAAAAATAATAGCACACCATTCCTGAAGAAGCTGAACATTTTAAAGTTTGAACGGAGTCTCTAGGTGAAAGTATGAAGGAGTTGAAACTCGGCAAAAAACGTACGGAATAATAATAATAATAATAATAATAATAATAATAAAGAGCGAGAATATTATACCTGTGATTGCTGGGGCAGCAATCACACAACTAGAAAGGTGCATTTTCTGGAGAAAATGCGTGTGATTGCTGAGCGTGCAAACTGTTGCTTGTGACAGCCCATAGTAACGAATACCTAGCATATGTGGTGTGTGTAGGCACGTGTGGGCGTGGGCGTGTTTCTTAACATGACTGACTGTGGATCGTCTGTTCAAATTGAAACGGCTGAACCAAAGTATAATATGTGTATGTAATGTTAAAACTGTGAGAAATGTGGCAGTTTAAAACACTTCTGTGAAGGAGCTGTAATGAGTGTCAAAGTGATAAGTAATAATGTTAGAAATGTACTAAAATTTCATAATAGTAACAAGTACAAAAGTAAGAAAATATGTAGGAAGGCTTATGTATAAAAGGTGGAAGGAGATAGTAGGAAGACTATTTTGTAAAATCTGAAAGGTATAAGGAGTATGAATAGCAGGTATGAAGAGTAGGTATATATTCAGTAGAAAAAAACAGAAAGTAAGAAAGTGGCAAGTATGAAAATATGTAAAAGACATGTTAAAATGGAGAAGAGTGAAAAAAGGACAAGTGGAGAAGAGCTGCATGTGTAAGACAGCAGCAGTGGAACAGAAAGTAGTGTGACAGAGTGGAGCCCTAGTGTTGAACAAACGTTAATAACTCAAAAACTATACATCATATTGCTTATATATTTACATTGTGAGTGAGAGCAGAAGTAGCTGAAGAGTTTAATATATAACATATGTATGTAATGTTAAAGTTGTGGAAGTGATTGAAGGTTAAAAGACAAAATCTGTTCAAAAAAGGCACACACAATATAGCACTGGTGTCGAACAAACGTCCATATCTCAAAAACTACAAATCCCATCACTTAGATATTTACATTGTGATACACGGAAGAAGTATGTGAAGAGTTTGATATATAATATAAGTACGTAGTGTGAAAATTGTGGGAGGTACTACAGTTTAAATACTGCAAGTGTAAAAAGAAAAAGCTGTTTAAAGTAGTCAAAAGACTGTAAAGCAGTAGTGTTGAACAAACGTCCCTAACTCAAAAACTACAAGTGCTATCACTTAGATATTTACATTGTGAGTGACAGAAGAAATAGCCAAAGAATTTGATGTAAAATATATGTCTGTAGTGTGAAAATTGTGGGAATAGTGACAGTTTTGAAAAGTGTACAAGACAAGGCTGTTCAAAGGAGAGAAAAGTGCTGTAAAACACAGTTTTGCACTAGTGTTGAACAAACGTCCCTAACTCAAAAAGTATAAAAGCTATGGGTTAGATATTGACATTGTGAGTGGCAGAAGAAGTAGCTGAACAGTTTGATATCTAATATGTGGATGTAGTGTGAAAGTTGTGGGTGTCATGACCGTTTAAGAAAATTGAATATTTAGTGACAATCACAGCCTCTACAGTCTGTAGAGTCTGCTAGAGTGCGTGATGACATCACGCACTCTAGCATTTGAACAGTCCTCCCATAGACTTACATTGTAAAATAGAAAAATAGAAAAATGTAGAATATTTTAAAAAGTAGAAATCAGATTGCTTAGAAAAATACAAGCACGCATCTCCTAAAGAAGCCGAACAGTGGAAAGTTTGAACGGAGTCTCTAGGTGAAAGTATGTGGAAGGAGTTAGGTGCCGAAGAAATGTACGGTGGGGAATATTATCTGCAATACTAGAAAGGTGCATTTTCTGGAGAAAATGCGTGTGATTGCTGAGCGTGCAAACTGTGGCACTGGTGCAGTTTAGTGTGGGTACAGCTCACCCTTTCTGTTGGCTGTCTGTGACTGGTCTATCACTCTCCTCTTTCCCTCTTTCTTATCCTATGGCTGTATCTATGTCACATATTTCTGTGTGTGTGTGTGTGTGTGTGTGTGTGTGTGTGTGTGTGTGCGCGTGTTTTTGAACATGACTGTGGATCGTCTGTTCAAACTGAAACGGCTGAAGCAAAGTATAATATGTGTATGTAATGTTAAAACTGTGAGAAATGTGGCAGTTTAAAACACTTCTGTGAAGGAGCTGTAATGACTGTCAAAGTGATAAGTAATAATGTTAGAAATGTACTAAAATTTCATAATAGTAACAAGTACAAAAGTAAGAAAATATGTAGGAAGGCTTATGTGTAAAAGGTGGAAGGAGATAGTAGGAAGGCTATTTTTTAAAATCTGAAAGGAATAAGGAGTATGAATAGCAGGTATGAAGAGTAGGTATATATTCAGTAGAAAAAAACAGAAAGTAAGAAAGTGGCAAGTATGAAAATATGTAAAAGACATGTTAAAATGGAGAAGAGTGAAAAAAGGACAAGTGGAGAAGAGCTGCATGTGTAAGAGAGCAGCAGTGGAACAGAAAGTAGTGTGACAGAGTGGAGCCCTAGTGTCGAACAAACGTTAATAACTCAAAAACTATACATCATATTGCTTATATATTTGCATTGTGAGTGAGAGCAGAAGTAGCTGAAGAGTTTAATATATAGCATATGTATTTAATGTTAAAGTTGTGGAAGTGATTGAAGGTTAAAAGACAAAATCTGTTCAAAAAAGGCACACACAATATAGCACTGGTGTCGAACAAACATCCATATCTCAAAAACTACAAATCCCATCACTTAGATATTTACATTGTGATACACAGAAGAGGTATGTGAAGAGTTTGATATATAATATAAGTATGTAGTGTGAAAATTGTGGGAGGTACTACAGTTTAAATACTGCAAGTGTAAAAAGAAAAAGCTGTTTAAAGTAGTCAAAAGACTGTAAAGCAGTAGTGTTGAACAAACGTCCCTAACTCAAAAACTACAAGTGCTATCACTTAGATATTTACATTGTGAGTGACAGAAGAAATAGCCAAAGACTTTCATGTAAAATATATGTCTGTAGTGTGAAAATTGTGGGAATAGTGACAGTTTTGAAAAGTGTACAAGACAAGGCTGTTCAAAGGAGAGAAAAGTACTGTAAAACACAGTTTTGCACTAGTGTTGAACAAACAGCCCTAACTCAAAAAGTATAAACATTATGGCTTAGATATTGACATTGTGAGTGGCAGAAGAAGTAGCAGAACAGTTTGATATCTAATATGTGGATGTAGTGTGAATGTTGTGGGAGTGATGACAGTTTAAGAAAATTGAATATTTAGTGACAATCACAGCCTCTACAGTCTGTAGAGTCTGCTAGAGTGCGTGATGACATCACGCACTCTAGCGTTCGAACAGTCCTCCCATAGACTTACATTGTAAAACAGAAAAATAGAAAAAAGTAGAATATTTTAAAAAGTAGAAATCAGATTGCTTATAAAAATACAAGCACGCATCTCCTAAAGAAGCCGAACAGTGGAAAGTTTGAACGGAGTCTCTAGGTGAAAGTATGTGGAAGGAGTTAGGTGCCGAAGAAATGTACGGTGGGGAATATTATCTGCAATACTAGAAAGGTGCATTTTCTGGAGAAAATGCGTGTGATTGCTGAGCGTGCAAACTGTTGCTTGTGACAGCCCATAGTAACGAATACCTAGCATATGTGGTGTGTGTAGGCACGTGTGGGCGTGGGCGTGTTTCTTAACATGACTGACTGTGGATCGTCTGTTCAAATTGAAACGGCTGAACCAAAGTATAATATGTGTATGTAATGTTAAAACTGTGAGAAATGTGGCAGTTTAAAACACTTCTGTGAAGGAGCTGTAATGAGTGTCAAAGTGATAAGTAATAATGTTAGAAATGTACTAAAATTTCATAATAGTAACAAGTACAAAAGTAAGAAAATATGTAGGAAGGCTTATGTATAAAAGGTGGAAGGAGATAGTAGGAAGACTATTTTGTAAAATCTGAAAGGTATAAGGAGTATGAATAGCAGGTATGAAGAGTAGGTATATATTCAGTAGAAAAAAACAGAAAGTAAGAAAGTGGCAAGTATGAAAATATGTAAAAGACATGTTAAAATGGAGAAGAGTGAAAAAAGGACAAGTGGAGAAGAGCTGCATGTGTAAGACAGCAGCAGTGGAACAGAAAGTAGTGTGACAGAGTGGAGCCCTAGTGTTGAACAAACGTTAATAACTCAAAAACTATACATCATATTGCTTATATATTTACATTGTGAGTGAGAGCAGAAGTAGCTGAAGAGTTTAATATATAACATATGTATGTAATGTTAAAGTTGTGGAAGTGATTGAAGGTTAAAAGACAAAATCTGTTCAAAAAAGGCACACACAATATAGCACTGGTGTCGAACAAACGTCCATATCTCAAAAACTACAAATCCCATCACTTAGATATTTACATTGTGATACACGGAAGAAGTATGTGAAGAGTTTGATATATAATATAAGTACGTAGTGTGAAAATTGTGGGAGGTACTACAGTTTAAATACTGCAAGTGTAAAAAGAAAAAGCTGTTTAAAGTAGTCAAAAGACTGTAAAGCAGTAGTGTTGAACAAACGTCCCTAACTCAAAAACTACAAGTGCTATCACTTAGATATTTACATTGTGAGTGACAGAAGAAATAGCCAAAGAATTTGATGTAAAATATATGTCTGTAGTGTGAAAATTGTGGGAATAGTGACAGTTTTGAAAAGTGTACAAGACAAGGCTGTTCAAAGGAGAGAAAAGTGCTGTAAAACACAGTTTTGCACTAGTGTTGAACAAACGTCCCTAACTCAAAAAGTATAAAAGCTATGGGTTAGATATTGACATTGTGAGTGGCAGAAGAAGTAGCTGAACAGTTTGATATCTAATATGTGGATGTAGTGTGAAAGTTGTGGGTGTCATGACCGTTTAAGAAAATTGAATATTTAGTGACAATCACAGCCTCTACAGTCTGTAGAGTCTGCTAGAGTGCGTGATGACATCACGCACTCTAGCATTTGAACAGTCCTCCCATAGACTTACATTGTAAAATAGAAAAATAGAAAAATGTAGAATATTTTAAAAAGTAGAAATCAGATTGCTTAGAAAAATACAAGCACGCATCTCCTAAAGAAGCCGAACAGTGGAAAGTTTGAACGGAGTCTCTAGGTGAAAGTATGTGGAAGGAGTTAGGTGCCGAAGAAATGTACGGTGGGGAATATTATCTGCAATACTAGAAAGGTGCATTTTCTGGAGAAAATGCGTGTGATTGCTGAGAGTGCAAACTGTGGCACTGGTGCAGTTTAGTGTGGGTACAGCTCACCCTTTCTGTTGGCTGTCTGTGACTGGTCTATCACTCTCCTCTTTCCCTCTTTCTTATCCTATGGCTGTCATGGTATGTAGTGTTAAAGTTGTGGAAGTGGTTGAAGTTTCAAAGAAACAATCTGTTCAAAATAAGCACACCTGGTATAGCACTGGTGTTGAACAAACATTCATATCTCAAAAACTGAAAGATAGTCTATTAAAAAGCTAGAGAGTAGAGTGAGACAGACAGACAGACAGACAGAGAGAGTGTGTGTGTGGCCCCCCACGTGTGTATGAAAATGGACAAGTGCAGAGCGCTGCATTAGGAGAGCAGCAGTGGCCCAAGTGGAGCTCAAACGTTCATAATTCAAAAACTACAAATCCCATCACTTAGATGTTTACACTGTGAGAGAGAGCAGGACTGGCTGAACATTTTAATGTGTAAAATATGCATGTAGTGTTAACATTTTGGAAATTGTGACAGTTCAAATATGTGTAAACAGAAAAAAGCTGTTCATAACAGCCAAAAACAGTATAGCACTAGTGTTGAACAAGCCATCATAGCTAAAAACCTACAAATCCCACAACTTAGGTATTTACATTGTGAGAGACAGAAGAAGTATGTGAACATTTTGATATATAATATATGTATGTAGTGTGTATTGTGGGAACTACTACAGTTTAAATACTGCATGTGTAAAAAGAAAAAGCTGTTTAAAATAGGCAAAATTACTGTAAAGCACTAGTGTTGAACAAACAGCCCTAACTCAAAAAGTATAAACGTTATGGCTTAGATATTGACATTGTGAGTGGCACAAGAAGTAGCTGAACAGTTTGATATCTAATATGTGGATGTAGTGTGAATGTTGTGGGAGTGATGACAGTTTAAGAAAATTGAATATTTAATGAAAATCACAGCCTCTACAGTCTGTAGAGTCTGCTAGAGTGAGTGATGACATCAGGTGCTCTAGCGTAGCTCCATAGGCTGCCATTATAAAGATTGAAAAAAGTCTAAAACTTAAACTGTGATTACTCAAAAAGTACAAAAGATATCAAAAAGCTGAATTAAAGTGATAAAGTACTAAAAGTGGTGACCTGTTTAAAGTTTGAATGGAGTTTCTAGCTGAAAGTATGAAAGAGTAGTTAGAGTTAAAACGGGGCATGGTTTGAACAGTCCTCCCATAGACTTACATTGTAAAACAGAAAAATAGAAAAAAGTAGAATATTTTAAAAAGTAGAAATCAGATTGCTTATAAAAATACAAGCACGCATCTCCTAAAGAAGCCGAACAGTGGAAAGTTTGAACGGAGTCTCTAGGTGAAAGTATGTGGAAGGAGTTAGGTGCCGAAGAAATGTACGGTGGGGAATATTATCTGCAATACTAGAAAGGTGCATTTTCTGGAGAAAATGCGTGTGATTGCTGAACGTGCAAACTGTTGCTCGTGACAACCCATAGTAACGAATACCTAGCATATGTGGTGTGTGTAGGCACGTGTGTGTGTCGGCGTGTCCGTGTGCGTGTTTCTTAACATGACTGACCGTGTATCAAATTGAAACGGCTGAACCAAAGTATATGTGTATGTAATGTTAAAACTGTGGGAAATGTGGCAGTTTAAAACACTTCTTTGAAGGAGCTGTAATGAGTGTCCAAGTGATAAGTAATGATGTTAGAAATGTACTAAAATGTAAAAATAGTGAGAAGAAAAGGGTGAGCAAATGTGTAAAAGACACGTTAAAATGGAGAAGAGTGAAAAAATGAGAAGTGTGTGTGTCCAACAACGTGAGTGAGAGAAATGCTGGAAGGTAAGTATGAAAAGTAGGAAGAGTAAGAAGGCAGTGACAAGTAGTAATGTTAGAAATGTACTAAAATGTAATAATACTAACAAGTAAAAAGGTATGAAAATATGTAAAAGACATGTTAAAATGGAGAAGAGTGAAAAAAGGACAAGTGGAGAAGAGCTGCATGTGTAAGAGAGCAGCAGTGGAACAGAAAGTAGTGTGACAGAGTGGAGCCCTAGTGTCGAACAAACGTTAATAACTCAAAAACTATACATCATATTGCTTATATATTTATATTGTGAGTGAGAGCAGAAGTAGCTGAAGAGTTTAATATATAACATATGTATGTAATGTTAAAGTTGTGGAAGTGATTGAAGGTTGAAAGACAAAATCTGTTCAAAAAAGGCACACACAATATAGCACTGGTGTCGAACAAACATCCATATCTCAAAAACTACAAATCCCATCACTTAGATATTTACATTGTGATACACAGAAGAAGGATGTGAAGAGTTTGATATATAATATAAGTATGTAGTGTGAAAATTGTGGGAGGTACTACAGTTTAAATACTGCAAGTGTAAAAAGAAAAAGTTGTTTAAAGTAGTCAAAATACTGTAAAGCAGTAATGTTGAACAAACGTCCCTAACTCAAAAACTACAAGTGCTATCACTTAGATATTTACATTGTGAGTGACAGAAGAAATAGCCAAAGACTTTGATGTAAAATATATGTCTGTAGTGTGAAAATTGTGGGAATAGTGACAGTTTAGAAAAGTGTACAAGACAAGGCTGTTCAAAGGAGAGAAAAGTACTGTAAAACACAGTTTTGCACTAGTGTTGAACAAACGTCCCTAACTCAAAAAGTATAAAAGCTATGAGTTAGATATTGACATTGTGAGTGGCAGAAGAAGTAGCAGAACAGTTTGATATCTAATATGTGGATGTAGTGTGAATGTTGTGGGAGTGATGACAGTTTAAGAAAATTGAATATTTAGTAAAAATCACAGCCTCTACAGTCTGTAGAATCTGCTAGAGTGCGTGATGACATCACGCACTCTAGCGTTTGAACAGTCCTCCCATAGACTTACATTGTAAAACAGAAAAATAGAAAAAAGTAGAATATTTTAAAAAGTAGAAATCAGGTTGCTTATAAAAATACAAGCACGCATCTCCTAAAGAAGCCGAACAGTGGAAAGTTTGAACGGAGTCTCTAGGTGAAAGTATGTGGAAGGAGTTAGGTGCCGAAGAAATGTACGGTGGGGAATATTATCTGCAATACTAGAAAGGTGCATTTTCTGGAGAAAATGCGTGTGATTGCTGAGCGTGCAAACTGTGGCATATGTGGTGTGTGTAGGCACGTGTGGGCGTGGGTGTGTCCGTGTGCGTGTTTCTTAACATGACTGACCGTGGATCGTCTGTTTAAATTGAAACGGCTGAACCAAAGTATATGTGTATGTAATGTTAAAACTGTGGGAAATGTGGCAGTTTAAAACACTTCTTTGAAGGAGCTGTAATGAGTGTCCAAGTGATAAGTAATGATGTTAGAAATGTACTAAAATGTAAAAATAGTGAGAAGAAAAGGGTGAGCAAATGTGTAAAAGACACGTTAAAATGGAGAAGAGTGAAAAAATGAGAAGTGTGTGTGTCCAACAACGTGAGTGAGAGAAATGCTGGAAGGTACTAGTAGTATGAAAAGTAGGAAGAGTAAGAAGGCAGTGACAAGTAGTAATGTTAGAAATGTACTAAAATGTAATAATACTAACAAGTAAAAAGGTATGAAAATATGTAAAAGACATGTTAAAATGGAGAAGAGTGAAAAAAGGACAAGTGGAGAAGAGCTGCATGTGTAAGAGAGCAGCAGTGGAACAGAAAGTAGTGTGACAGAGTGGAGCCCTAGTGTCGAACAAACGTTAATAACTCAAAAACTATACATCATATTGCTTATATATTTACATTGTGAGTGAGAGCAGAAGTAGCTGAAGAGTTTAATATATAACATATGTATGTAATGTTAAAGTTGTGGAAGTGATTGAAGGTTAAAAGACAAAATCTGTTCAAAAAAGGCACACACAATATAGCACTGGTGTCGAACAAACATCCATATCTCAAAAACTACAAATCCCATCACTTAGATATTTACATTGTGATACACGGAAGAAGTATGTGAAGAGTTTGATATATAATATAAGTACGTAGTGTGAAAATTGTGGGAGGTACTACAGTTTAAATACTGCAAGTGTAAAAAGAAAAAGCTGTTTAAAGTAGTCAAAAGACTGTAAAGCAGTAGTGTTGAACAAACGTCCCTAACTCAAAAACTACAAGTGCTATCACTTAGATATTTACATTGTGAGTGACAGAAGAAATAGCCAAAGACTTTGATGTAAAATATATGTCTGTAGTGTGAAAATTGTGGGAATAGTGACAGTTTTGAAAAGTGTACAAGACAAGGCTGTTCAAAGGAGAGAAAAGTACTGTAAAACACAGTTTTGCACTAGTGTTGAACAAACGTCCCTAACTCAAAAAGTATAAAAGCTATGAGTTAGATATTGACATTGTGAGTGGCAGAAGAAGTAGCAGAACAGTTTGATATCTAACATGTGGATGTAGTGTGAATGTTGTGGGAGTGATGACAGTTTAAGAAAATTGAATATTTAGTAAAAATCACAGCCTCTACAGTCTGTAGAGTCTGCTAGAGTGAGTGATGACATCACGCACTCTAGCGTTCGAACAGTCCTCCCATAGACTTACATTGTAAAACAGAAAAATAGAAAAAAGTAGAATATTTTAAAAAGTAGAAATCAGATTGCTTATAAAAATACAAGCACGCATCTCCTAAAGAAGCCGAACAGTGGAAAGTTTGAACGGAGTCTCTAGGTGAAAGTATGTGGAAGGAGTTAGGTGCCGAAGAAATGTACGGTGGGGAATATTATCTGCAATACTAGAAAGGTGCATTTTCTGGAGAAAATGCGTGTGATTGCTGAGAGTGCAAACTGTGGCACTGGTGCAGTTTAGTGTGGGTACAGCTCACCCTTTCTGTTGGCTGTCTGTGACTGGTCTATCACTCTCCTCTTTCCCTCTTTCTTATCCTATGGCTGTCATGGTATGTAGTGTTAAAGTTGTGGAAGTGGTTGAAGTTTCAAAGAAACAATCTGTTCAAAATAAGCACACCTGGTATAGCACTGGTGTTGAACAAACATTCATATCTCAAAAACTGAAAGATAGTCTATTAAAAAGCTAGAGAGTAGAGTGAGACAGACAGACAGACAGACAGAGAGAGTGTGTGTGTGGCCCCCCACGTGTGTATGAAAATGGACAAGTGCAGAGCGCTGCATTAGGAGAGCAGCAGTGGCCCAAGTGGAGCTCAAACGTTCATAATTCAAAAACTACAAATCCCATCACTTAGATGTTTACACTGTGAGAGAGAGCAGGACTGGCTGAACATTTTAATGTGTAAAATATGCATGTAGTGTTAACATTTTGGAAATTGTGACAGTTCAAATATGTGTAAACAGAAAAAAGCTGTTCATAACAGCCAAAAACAGTATAGCACTAGTGTTGAACAAGCCATCATAGCTAAAAACCTACAAATCCCACAACTTAGGTATTTACATTGTGAGAGACAGAAGAAGTATGTGAACATTTTGATATATAATATATGTATGTAGTGTGTATTGTGGGAACTACTACAGTTTAAATACTGCATGTGTAAAAAGAAAAAGCTGTTTAAAATAGGCAAAATTACTGTAAAGCACTAGTGTTGAACAAACAGCCCTAACTCAAAAAGTATAAACGTTATGGCTTAGATATTGACATTGTGAGTGGCACAAGAAGTAGCTGAACAGTTTGATATCTAATATGTGGATGTAGTGTGAATGTTGTGGGAGTGATGACAGTTTAAGAAAATTGAATATTTAATGAAAATCACAGCCTCTACAGTCTGTAGAGTCTGCTAGAGTGAGTGATGACATCAGGTGCTCTAGCGTAGCTCCATAGGCTGCCATTATAAAGATTGAAAAAAGTCTAAAACTTAAACTGTGATTACTCAAAAAGTACAAAAGATATCAAAAAGCTGAATTAAAGTGATAAAGTACTAAAAGTGGTGACCTGTTTAAAGTTTGAATGGAGTTTCTAGCTGAAAGTATGAAAGAGTAGTTAGAGTTAAAACGGGGCATGGTTTGAACAGTCCTCCCATAGACTTACATTGTAAAACAGAAAAATAGAAAAAAGTAGAATATTTTAAAAAGTAGAAATCAGATTGCTTAGAAAAATACAAGCACGCATCTCCTAAAGAAGCCGAACAGTGGAAAGTTTGAACGGAGTCTCTAGGTGAAAGTATGTGGAAGGAGTTAGGTGCCGAAGAAATGTACGGTGGGGAATATTATCTGCAATACTAGAAAGGTGCATTTTCTGGAGAAAATGCGTGTGATTGCTGAGCGTGCAAACTGTTGCTCGTGACAGCCCATAGTAACGAATACCTAGCATATGTGGTGTGTGTAGGCACGTGTGGGCGTGGGCGTGTGCGTGTTTCTTAACATGACTGACCGTGGATCGTCTGTTCAAATTGAAACGGCTGAACCAAAGTATAATATGTGTATGTAATGTTAAAACTGTGAGAAATGTGGCAGTTTAAAACACTTCTGTGAAGGAGCTGTAATGAGTGTCAAAGTGATAAGTAATAATGTTAGAAATGTACTAAAATTTCATAATAGTAACAAGTACAAAAGTAAGAAAATATGTAGGGAGGCTTATGTGTAAAAGGTGGAAGGAGATAGTAGGAAGACTATTTTGTAAAATCTGGAAGGTACAAGGAGTATGAATAGCAGGTATGAAGAGTAGATATATATTCAGTTGAAAAAAACAGAAAATACGAAAGTGACAAGTAATAATGTTAGAAATGTACTAAAATGTAACAGTACTAAGAAGTAAAAAGGTATAAAAATATGTAGTTGGTAGGAAGACTACGAAGGCTAACAAACTATCTGTTAGTAGGAAGGCTTATGTGAAAAGCTGGAAGGTACTAGTAGTATGAAGAGTAGGAAGGCAGTGACAAGTAATAATGTTAGAAATGTACTAAAATGTAATAATACTAACAAGTAAAAAAGGTATGAAAATATGTAAAAGACATGTTGAAATGAAGAAGAGTGAAATAAGCACAAGTGCTGCATGTGTAAGAGAGGAGGAGTGCAGCAGAAAATACTGTGAAATAGAGTGGGAATGTTCTAAAATGTACTAAAATGTAACAGTACTAAGAAGTAAAAAGGTATAAAAATATGTAGTTGGTAGGAAGACTACGAAGGCTAACAAACTATCTGTTAGTAGGAAGGCTTATGTGAAAAGCTGGAAGGTACTAGTAGTATGAAGAGTAGGAAGGCAGTGACAAGTAATAATGTTAGAAATGTACTAAAATGTAATAATACTAACAAGTAAAAAAGGTATGAAAATATGTAAAAGACATGTTGAAATGAAGAAGAGTGAAATAAGCACAAGTGCTGCATGTGTAAGAGAGGAGTGCAGCAGAAAATACTGTGAAATAGAGTGGGAATGTTCTAAAATGTACTAAAATGTAACAGTACTAAGAAGTAAAAAGGTATAAAAATATGTAGTTGGTAGGAAGACTACGAAGGCTAACAAACTATCTGTTAGTAGGAAGGCTTATGTGAAAAGCTGGAAGGTACTAGTAGTATGAAGAGTAGGAAGGCAGTGACAAGTAATAATGTTAGAAATGTACTAAAATGTAATAATACTAACAAGTAAAAAAGGTATGAAAATATGTAAAAGACATGTTGAAATGAAGAAGAGTGAAATAAGCACAAGTGCTGCATGTGTAAGAGAGGAGGAGTGCAGCAGAAAATACTGTGAAATAGAGTGGGAATGTTCTAAAATGTACTAAAATGTAACAGTACTAAGAAGTAAAAAGGTATAAAAATATGTAGTTGGTAGGAAGACTACGAAGGCTAACAAACTATCTGTTAGTAGGAAGGCTTATGTGAAAAGCTGGAAGGTACTGGTAGTATGAAGAGTAGGAAGGCAGTGACAAGTAATAATGTTAGAAATGTAGTAAAATGTAATAATACTAAGAAGTAAAAAATGTATGAAAGTATGTAAAAGACATGTTGAAATGGAGAAGAGTGAAATAAGCAGAAGAGCTGCATGTGTAAGAGAGCAGCAGAAACTACTGTGAAATAGAGTGGAAATGTACTAAAATATACTAAAATGTAACAATACTAAGAAGTAAAAAGGTATAAAAATGTGCAGCTGGTAGGAAGAGTAGGAAGGCTTATGTGAAAAGCTGGAAGGTACTAGTAGTATGAAGAGTAGGAAGGCAGTGACAAGTAATAATTTTAGAAATGTACTAAAATGTAATAATACTAAGAAGTAAAAAAGGTATGAAAATATGTAAAAGACATGTTGAAATGGAGAAGAGTGAAATAAGCACAAGAGCTGCATGTGTAAGAGAGCAGCAGAGCAGCAGAAACTACTGTGAAAGAGTGGAAATGTACTAAAATGTACTAAAATGTAACAATACTAAGAAGCAAAAAGGTATAAAAATATGTAGTTGGTAGGAAGACTATGAAGGCGAACAAACTATCTGTTAGGAAGGCTGATGTGAAAAGCTGGAGGGTACTAGTAGTATGAAGAGTAGGAAGGCAGTGACAAGTAATAATGTTAAAAATGTACTAAAATGTATTAATACTAACAAGTAAAAAAGGTATGAAAATATGTTAAAGATATGTTGAAATGGAGAAGAGTGAAATAAGCAGAAGAGCTGCATGTGTAAGAGAGCAGCAGAGCAGCAGAAACTACTGTGAAAAAGAGTGGAACACTAGTGTCAAACAAACGTTAATATCTCAAAAACTATACATCGCATCGCTTATATATTGACATTGTGAGTGAGAGCAGAAGCAGCTGAAGGGTTTGGTGTATAATATGTGTATGTAGTATTAAAGTTGTGTGAACTGTCACAGTTTAAAAATGTGTGAATTTAGTAAAAAGTACAGCCTGTAAAGTCTGCTAGAGTGAATTGTGACATCACGCACTCTAGCGTAGCTCCATAGGCTGCCATTATAAAGGTTTAAAAAAGTATAAAACTTAAACTGTGATTACTCAAAAAGTACAAAAGGTATGAAAAAGCTGAATAAGAGTAATAAAGTACTAAAAGTGGTGACCCGTTTAAAGTTTGAATGGAGTGTCTAGCTTAAAGTATGAAAGAGTAGTTAGAGTTCAAAGAGGGCATGGTTTGAACATTCCGCCCATAGACTCCCATTGTAAAAAAAAGTCGAAAAAAGTAGAGTAGTTTAAAAAGTAGAATAGATATCAAAAAGTTGAATACACGCGCCTATGTCCTAAACAAGCTGAACATTTTAAAGTTTGAACGGAGTTTCTAGCTAAAAGTATGAAGGAGGAGATAGGTGCCAAAAAAGTGTACGGATTAATAATAATAATAATAATAATAATAATAATAATAATAAATAGTGGGAATATTATACCTGTGATTGCTGAGTCAGCAATCACACAACTAGAAAGGTGCATTTTCTGGAGAAAATGCGTGTGATTGCTGAGCGTGCAAACTGTGGCATATGTGGTGTGTGTAGGCACGTGTGGGCGTGGGTGTGTCCGTGTGCGTGTTTCTTAACATGACTGACCGTGGATCGTCTGTTTAAATTGAAACGGCTGAACCAAAGTATATGTGTATGTAATGTTAAAACTGTGGGAAATGTGGCAGTTTGAAACACTTCTTTGAAGGAGCTGCAATGAGTGTCCAAGTGATAAGTAATGATGTTAGAAATGTACTAAAATGTAAAAATAGTGAGAAGAAAAGGGTGAGCAAATGTGTAAAAGACACGTTAAAATGGAGAAGAGTGAAAAAATGAGAAGTGTGTGTGTCCAACAACGTGAGTGAGAGAAATGCTGGAAGGTAAGTATGAAAAGTAGGAAGAGTAAGAAGGCAGTGACAAGTAGTAATGTTAGAAATGTACTAAAATGTAATAATACTAACAAGTAAAAAGGTATGAAAATATGTAAAAGACATGTTAAAATGGAGAAGAGTGAAAAAAGGACAAGTGGAGAAGAGCTGCATGTGTAAGAGAGCAGCAGTGGAACAGAAAGTAGTGTGACAGAGTGGAGCCCTAGTGTCGAACAAACGTTAATAACTCAAAAACTATACATCATATTGCTTATATATTTACATTGTGAGTGAGAGCAGAAGTAGCTGAAGAGTTTAATATATAGCATATGTATTTAATGTTAAAGTTGTGGAAGTGATTGAAGGTTAAAAGACAAAATCTGTTCAAAAAAGGCACACACAATATAGCACTGGTGTCGAACAAACATCCATATCTCAAAAACTACAAATCCCATCACTTAGATATTTACATTGTGATACACAGAAGAGGTATGTGAAGAGTTTGATATATAATATAAGTATGTAGTGTGAAAATTGTGGGAGGTACTACAGTTTAAATACTGCAAGTGTAAAAAGAAAAAGCTGTTTAAAGTAGTCAAAAGACTGTAAAGCAGTAGTGTTGAACAAACGTCCCTAACTCAAAAACTACAAGTGCTATCACTTAGATATTTACATTGTGAGTGACAGAAGAAATAGCCAAAGACTTTGATGTAAAATATATGTCTGTAGTGTGAAAATTGTGGGAATAGTGACAGCTTTGAAAAGTGTACAAGACAAGGCTGTTCAAAGGAGAGAAAAGTACTGTAAAACACAGTTTTGCACTAGTGTTGAACAAACAGCCCTAACTCAAAAAGTATAAACATTATGGCTTAGATATTGACATTGTGAGTGGCAGAAGAAGTAGCTGAACAGTTTGATATCTAATATGTGGATGTAGTGTGAAAGTTGTGGGAGTCATGACCGTTTAAGAAAATTGAATATTTAGTGAAAATCACAGCCTCTACAGTCTGTAGAGTCTGCTAGAGTGTGTGATGACATCACGCACTCTAGCATTTGAACAGTCCTCCCATAGACTTACATTGTAAAATAGAAAAATAGAAAAAAGTAGAATATTTTAAAAAGTAGAAATCAGATTGCTTATAAAAATACAAGCACGCATCTCCTAAAGAAGCCGAACAGTGGAAAGTTTGAACGGAGTCTCTAGGTGAAAGTATGTGGAAGGAGTTAGGTGCCGAAGAAATGTACGGTGGGGAATATTATCTGCAATACTAGAAAGGTGCATTTTCTGGAGAAAATGCGTGTGATTGCTGAGCGTGCAAACTGTTGCTCGTGACAGCCCATAGTAACGAATACCTAGCATATGTGGTGTGTGTAGGCACGTGTGGGCGTGGGCGTGTGCGTGTTTCTTAACATGACTGACCGTGGATCGTCTGTTCAAATTGAAACGGCTGAACCAAAGTATAATATGTGTATGTAATGTTAAAACTGTGAGAAATGTGGCAGTTTAAAACACTTCTGTGAAGGAGCTGTAATGAGTGTCAAAGTGATAAGTAATAATGTTAGAAATGTACTAAAATTTCATAATAGTAACAAGTACAAAAGTAAGAAAATATGTAGGGAGGCTTATGTGTAAAAGGTGGAAGGAGATAGTAGGAAGACTATTTTGTAAAATCTGGAAGGTACAAGGAGTATGAATAGCAGGTATGAAGAGTAGATATATATTCAGTTGAAAAAAACAGAAAATACGAAAGTGACAAGTAATAATGTTAGAAATGTACTAAAATGTAACAGTACTAAGAAGTAAAAAGGTATAAAAATATGTAGTTGGTAGGAAGACTACGAAGGCTAACAAACTATCTGTTAGTAGGAAGGCTTATGTGAAAAGCTGGAAGGTACTAGTAGTATGAAGAGTAGGAAGGCAGTGACAAGTAATAATGTTAGAAATGTACTAAAATGTAATAATACTAACAAGTAAAAAAGGTATGAAAATATGTAAAAGACATGTTGAAATGAAGAAGAGTGAAATAAGCACAAGTGCTGCATGTGTAAGAGAGGAGGAGTGCAGCAGAAAATACTGTGAAATAGAGTGGGAATGTTCTAAAATGTACTAAAATGTAACAGTACTAAGAAGTAAAAAGGTATAAAAATATGTAGTTGGTAGGAAGACTACGAAGGCTAACAAACTATCTGTTAGTAGGAAGGCTTATGTGAAAAGCTGGAAGGTACTAGTAGTATGAAGAGTAGGAAGGCAGTGACAAGTAATAATGTTAGAAATGTACTAAAATGTAATAATACTAACAAGTAAAAAAGGTATGAAAATATGTAAAAGACATGTTGAAATGAAGAAGAGTGAAATAAGCACAAGTGCTGCATGTGTAAGAGAGGAGTGCAGCAGAAAATACTGTGAAATAGAGTGGGAATGTTCTAAAATGTACTAAAATGTAACAGTACTAAGAAGTAAAAAGGTATAAAAATATGTAGTTGGTAGGAAGACTACGAAGGCTAACAAACTATCTGTTAGTAGGAAGGCTTATGTGAAAAGCTGGAAGGTACTAGTAGTATGAAGAGTAGGAAGGCAGTGACAAGTAATAATGTTAGAAATGTACTAAAATGTAATAATACTAACAAGTAAAAAAGGTATGAAAATATGTAAAAGACATGTTGAAATGAAGAAGAGTGAAATAAGCACAAGTGCTGCATGTGTAAGAGAGGAGGAGTGCAGCAGAAAATACTGTGAAATAGAGTGGGAATGTTCTAAAATGTACTAAAATGTAACAGTACTAAGAAGTAAAAAGGTATAAAAATATGTAGTTGGTAGGAAGACTACGAAGGCTAACAAACTATCTGTTAGTAGGAAGGCTTATGTGAAAAGCTGGAAGGTACTAGTAGTATGAAGAGTAGGAAGGCAGTGACAAGTAATAATGTTAGAAATGTACTAAAATGTAATAATACTAACAAGTAAAAAAGGTATGAAAATATGTAAAAGACATGTTGAAATGAAGAAGAGTGAAATAAGCACAAGTGCTGCATGTGTAAGAGAGGAGGAGTGCAGCAGAAAATACTGTGAAATAGAGTGGGAATGTTCTAAAATGTACTAAAATGTAACAGTACTAAGAAGTAAAAAGGTATAAAAATATGTAGTTGGTAGGAAGACTACGAAGGCTAAAAAAACTTTCTGTTAGTAGGAAGGCTTATGTGAAAAGCTGGAAGGTACTGGTAGTATGAAGAGTAGGAAGGCAGTGACAAGTAATAATGTTAGAAATGTAGTAAAATGTAATAATACTAAGAAGTAAAAAATGTATGAAAGTATGTAAAAGACATGTTGAAATGGAGAAGAGTGAAATAAGCAGAAGAGCTGCATGTGTAAGAGAGCAGCAGAAACTACTGTGAAATAGAGTGGAAATGTACTAAAATATACTAAAATGTAACAATACTAAGAAGTAAAAAGGTATAAAAATGTGCAGCTGGTAGGAAGAGTAGGAAGGCTTATGTGAAAAGCTGGAAGGTACTAGTAGTATGAAGAGTAGGAAGGCAGTGACAAGTAATAATTTTAGAAATGTACTAAAATGTAATAATACTAAGAAGTAAAAAAGGTATGAAAATATGTAAAAGACATGTTGAAATGGAGAAGAGTGAAATAAGCACAAGAGCTGCATGTGTAAGAGAGCAGCAGAGCAGCAGAAACTACTGTGAAAGAGTGGAAATGTACTAAAATGTACTAAAATGTAACAATACTAAGAAGCAAAAAGGTATAAAAATATGTAGTTGGTAGGAAGACTATGAAGGCGAACAAACTATCTGTTAGGAAGGCTGATGTGAAAAGCTGGAGGGTACTAGTAGTATGAAGAGTAGGAAGGCAGTGACAAGTAATAATGTTAAAAATGTACTAAAATGTATTAATACTAACAAGTAAAAAAGGTATGAAAATATGTTAAAGATATGTTGAAATGGAGAAGAGTGAAATAAGCAGAAGAGCTGCATGTGTAAGAGAGCAGCAGAGCAGCAGAAACTACTGTGAAAAAGAGTGGAACACTAGTGTCAAACAAACGTTAATATCTCAAAAACTATACATCGCATCGCTTATATATTGACATTGTGAGTGAGAGCAGAAGCAGCTGAAGGGTTTGGTGTATAATATGTGTATGTAGTATTAAAGTTGTGTGAACTGTCACAGTTTAAAAATGTGTGAATTTAGTAAAAAGTACAGCCTGTAAAGTCTGCTAGAGTGAATTGTGACATCACGCACTCTAGCGTAGCTCCATAGGCTGCCATTATAAAGGTTTAAAAAAGTATAAAACTTAAACTGTGATTACTCAAAAAGTACAAAAGGTATGAAAAAGCTGAATAAGAGTAATAAAGTACTAAAAGTGGTGACCCGTTTAAAGTTTGAATGGAGTGTCTAGCTTAAAGTATGAAAGAGTAGTTAGAGTTCAAAGAGGGCATGGTTTGAACATTCCGCCCATAGACTCCCATTGTAAAAAAAAGTCGAAAAAAGTAGAATAGTTTAAAAAGTAGAATAGATATCAAAAAGTTGAATACACGCGCCTATGTCCTAAACAAGCTGAACATTTTAAAGTTTGAACGGAGTTTCTAGCTAAAAGTATGAAGGAGGAGATAGGTGCCAAAAAAGTGTACGGATTAATAATAATAATAATAATAATAATAATAATAACTAGAAAGGTGCATTTTCTGGAGAAAATGCGTGTGATTGCTGAGCGTGCAAACTGTTGCTCGTGACAGCCCATAGTAACGAATACCTAGCATATGTGGTGTGTGTAGGCACGTGTGGGCGTGGGCGTGTGCGTGTTTCTTAACATGACTGACCGTGGATCGTCTGTTCAAATTGAAACGGCTGAACCAAAGTATAATATGTGTATGTAATGTTAAAACTGTGAGAAATGTGGCAGTTTAAAACACTTCTGTGAAGGAGCTGTAATGAGTGTCAAAGTGATAAGTAATAATGTTAGAAATGTACTAAAATTTCATAATAGTAACAAGTACAAAAGTAAGAAAATATGTAGGGAGGCTTATGTGTAAAAGGTGGAAGGAGATAGTAGGAAGACTATTTTGTAAAATCTGGAAGGTACAAGGAGTATGAATAGCAGGTATGAAGAGTAGATATATATTCAGTTGAAAAAAACAGAAAATACGAAAGTGACAAGTAATAATGTTAGAAATGTACTAAAATGTAACAGTACTAAGAAGTAAAAAGGTATAAAAATATGTAGTTGGTAGGAAGACTACGAAGGCTAACAAACTATCTGTTAGTAGGAAGGCTTATGTGAAAAGCTGGAAGGTACTAGTAGTATGAAGAGTAGGAAGGCAGTGACAAGTAATAATGTTAGAAATGTACTAAAATGTAATAATACTAACAAGTAAAAAAGGTATGAAAATATGTAAAAGACATGTTGAAATGAAGAAGAGTGAAATAAGCACAAGTGCTGCATGTGTAAGAGAGGAGGAGTGCAGCAGAAAATACTGTGAAATAGAGTGGGAATGTTCTAAAATGTACTAAAATGTAACAGTACTAAGAAGTAAAAAGGTATAAAAATATGTAGTTGGTAGGAAGACTACGAAGGCTAAAAAAACTTTCTGTTAGTAGGAAGGCTTATGTGAAAAGCTGGAAGGTACTGGTAGTATGAAGAGTAGGAAGGCAGTGACAAGTAATAATGTTAGAAATGTAGTAAAATGTAATAATACTAAGAAGTAAAAAATGTATGAAAGTATGTAAAAGACATGTTGAAATGGAGAAGAGTGAAATAAGCAGAAGAGCTGCATGTGTAAGAGAGCAGCAGAAACTACTGTGAAATAGAGTGGAAATGTACTAAAATATACTAAAATGTAACAATACTAAGAAGTAAAAAGGTATAAAAATGTGCAGCTGGTAGGAAGAGTAGGAAGGCTTATGTGAAAAGCTGGAAGGTACTAGTAGTATGAAGAGTAGGAAGGCAGTGACAAGTAATAATTTTAGAAATGTACTAAAATGTAATAATACTAAGAAGTAAAAAAGGTATGAAAATATGTAAAAGACATGTTGAAATGGAGAAGAGTGAAATAAGCACAAGAGCTGAATGTGTAAGAGAGCAGCAGAGCAGCAGAAACTACTGTGAAAGAGTGGAAATGTACTAAAATGTACTAAAATGTAACAATACTAAGAAGCAAAAAGGTATAAAAATATGTAGTTGGTAGGAAGACTATGAAGGCGAACAAACTATCTGTTAGGAAGGCTGATGTGAAAAGCTGGAGGGTACTAGTAGTATGAAGAGTAGGAAGGCAGTGACAAGTAATAATGTTAAAAATGTACTAAAATGTATTAATACTAACAAGTAAAAAAGGTATGAAAATATGTTAAAGATATGTTGAAATGGAGAAGAGTGAAATAAGCAGAACAGCTGCATGTGTAAGAGAGCAGCAGAGCAGCAGAAACTACTGTGAAAAAGAGTGGAACACTAGTGTCAAACAAACGTTAATATCTCAAAAACTATACATCGCATCGCTTATATATTGACATTGTGAGTGAGAGCAGAAGCAGCTGAAGGGTTTGGTGTATAATATGTGTATGTAGTATTAAAGTTGTGTGAACTGTCACAGTTTAAAAATGTGTGAATTTAGTAAAAAGTACAGCCTGTAAAGTCTGCTAGAGTGAATTGTGACATCACGCACTCTAGCGTAGCTCCATAGGCTGCCATTATAAAGGTTTAAAAAAGTATAAAACTTAAACTGTGATTACTCAAAAAGTACAAAAGGTATGAAAAAGCTGAATAAGAGTAATAAAGTACTAAAAGTGGTGACCCGTTTAAAGTTTGAATGGAGTGTCTAGCTTAAAGTATGAAAGAGTAGTTAGAGTTCAAAGAGGGCATGGTTTGAACATTCCGCCCATAGACTCCCATTGTAAAAAAAAGTCGAAAAAAGTAGAATAGTTTAAAAAGTAGAATAGATATCAAAAAGTTGAATACACGCGCCTATGTCCTAAACAAGCTGAACATTTTAAAGTTTGAACGGAGTTTCTAGCTAAAAGTATGAAGGAGGAGATAGGTGCCAAAAAAGTGTACGGATTAATAATAATAATAATAATAATAATAATAATAATAATAAATAGTGGGAATATTATACCTGTGATTGCTGAGTCAGCAATCACACAATAATAAATAGTGGGAATATTATACCTGTGATTGCTGAGTCAGCAATCACACAACTAGAAAGGTGCATTTTCTGGAGAAAATGCGTGTGATTGCTGAGCGTGCAAACTGTTGCTCGTGACAGCCCATAGTAACGAATACCTAGCATATGTGGTGTGTGTAGGCACGTGTGGGCGTGGGCGTGTGCGTGTTTCTTAACATGACTGACCGTGGATCGTCTGTTCAAATTGAAACGGCTGAACCAAAGTATAATATGTGTATGTAATGTTAAAACTGTGAGAAATGTGGCAGTTTAAAACACTTCTGTGAAGGAGCTGTAATGAGTGTCAAAGTGATAAGTAATAATGTTAGAAATGTACTAAAATTTCATAATAGTAACAAGTACAAAAGTAAGAAAATATGTAGGGAGGCTTATGTGTAAAAGGTGGAAGGAGATAGTAGGAAGACTATTTTGTAAAATCTGGAAGGTACAAGGAGTATGAATAGCAGGTATGAAGAGTAGATATATATTCAGTTGAAAAAAACAGAAAATACGAAAGTGACAAGTAATAATGTTAGAAATGTACTAAAATGTAACAGTACTAAGAAGTAAAAAGGTATAAAAATATGTAGTTGGTAGGAAGACTACGAAGGCTAACAAACTATCTGTTAGTAGGAAGGCTTATGTGAAAAGCTGGAAGGTACTAGTAGTATGAAGAGTAGGAAGGCAGTGACAAGTAATAATGTTAGAAATGTACTAAAATGTAATAATACTAACAAGTAAAAAAGGTATGAAAATATGTAAAAGACATGTTGAAATGAAGAAGAGTGAAATAAGCACAAGTGCTGCATGTGTAAGAGAGGAGGAGTGCAGCAGAAAATACTGTGAAATAGAGTGGGAATGTTCTAAAATGTACTAAAATGTAACAGTACTAAGAAGTAAAAAGGTATAAAAATATGTAGTTGGTAGGAAGACTACGAAGGCTAAAAAAACTTTCTGTTAGTAGGAAGGCTTATGTGAAAAGCTGGAAGGTACTGGTAGTATGAAGAGTAGGAAGGCAGTGACAAGTAATAATGTTAGAAATGTAGTAAAATGTAATAATACTAAGAAGTAAAAAATGTATGAAAGTATGTAAAAGACATGTTGAAATGGAGAAGAGTGAAATAAGCAGAAGAGCTGCATGTGTAAGAGAGCAGCAGAAACTACTGTGAAATAGAGTGGAAATGTACTAAAATATACTAAAATGTAACAATACTAAGAAGTAAAAAGGTATAAAAATGTGCAGCTGGTAGGAAGAGTAGGAAGGCTTATGTGAAAAGCTGGAAGGTACTAGTAGTATGAAGAGTAGGAAGGCAGTGACAAGTAATAATTTTAGAAATGTACTAAAATGTAATAATACTAAGAAGTAAAAAAGGTATGAAAATATGTAAAAGACATGTTGAAATGGAGAAGAGTGAAATAAGCACAAGAGCTGAATGTGTAAGAGAGCAGCAGAGCAGCAGAAACTACTGTGAAAGAGTGGAAATGTACTAAAATGTACTAAAATGTAACAATACTAAGAAGCAAAAAGGTATAAAAATATGTAGTTGGTAGGAAGACTATGAAGGCGAACAAACTATCTGTTAGGAAGGCTGATGTGAAAAGCTGGAGGGTACTAGTAGTATGAAGAGTAGGAAGGCAGTGACAAGTAATAATGTTAAAAATGTACTAAAATGTATTAATACTAACAAGTAAAAAAGGTATGAAAATATGTTAAAGATATGTTGAAATGGAGAAGAGTGAAATAAGCAGAACAGCTGCATGTGTAAGAGAGCAGCAGAGCAGCAGAAACTACTGTGAAAAAGAGTGGAACACTAGTGTCAAACAAACGTTAATATCTCAAAAACTATACATCGCATCGCTTATATATTGACATTGTGAGTGAGAGCAGAAGCAGCTGAAGGGTTTGGTGTATAATATGTGTATGTAGTATTAAAGTTGTGTGAACTGTCACAGTTTAAAAATGTGTGAATTTAGTAAAAAGTACAGCCTGTAAAGTCTGCTAGAGTGAATTGTGACATCACGCACTCTAGCGTAGCTCCATAGGCTGCCATTATAAAGGTTTAAAAAAGTATAAAACTTAAACTGTGATTACTCAAAAAGTACAAAAGGTATGAAAAAGCTGAATAAGAGTAATAAAGTACTAAAAGTGGTGACCCGTTTAAAGTTTGAATGGAGTGTCTAGCTTAAAGTATGAAAGAGTAGTTAGAGTTCAAAGAGGGCATGGTTTGAACATTCCGCCCATAGACTCCCATTGTAAAAAAAAGTCGAAAAAAGTAGAATAGTTTAAAAAGTAGAATAGATATCAAAAAGTTGAATACACGCGCCTATGTCCTAAACAAGCTGAACATTTTAAAGTTTGAACGGAGTTTCTAGCTAAAAGTATGAAGGAGGAGATAGGTGCCAAAAAAGTGTACGGATTAATAATAATAATAATAATAATAATAATAATAATAATAAATAGTGGGAATATTATACCTGTGATTGCTGAGTCAGCAATCACACAACTAGAAAGGTGCATTTTCTGGAGAAAATGCGTGTGATTGCTGAGCGTGCAAACTGTGGCATATGTGGTGTGTGTAGGCACGTGTGGGCGTGGGTGTGTCCGTGTGCGTGTTTCTTAACATGACTGACCGTGGATCGTCTGTTTAAATTGAAACGGCTGAACCAAAGTATATGTGTATGTAATGTTAAAACTGTGGGAAATGTGGCAGTTTAAAACACTTCTTTGAAGGAGCTGTAATGAGTGTCCAAGTGATAAGTAATGATGTTAGAAATGTACTAAAATGTAAAAATAGTGAGAAGAAAAGGGTGAGCAAATGTGTAAAAGACACGTTAAAATGGAGAAGAGTGAAAAAATGAGAAGTGTGTGTGTCCAACAACGTGAGTGAGAGAAATGCTGGAAGGTAAGTATGAAAAGTAGGAAGAGTAAGAAGGCAGTGACAAGTAGTAATGTTAGAAATGTACTAAAATGTAATAATACTAACAAGTAAAAAGGTATGAAAATATGTAAAAGACATGTTAAAATGGAGAAGAGTGAAAAAAGGACAAGTGGAGAAGAGCTGCATGTGTAAGAGAGCAGCAGTGGAACAGAAAGTAGTGTGACAGAGTGGAGCCCTAGTGTCGAACAAACGTTAATAACTCAAAAACTATACATCATATTGCTTATATATTTACATTGTGAGTGAGAGCAGAAGTAGCTGAAGAGTTTAATATATAACATATGTATGTAATGTTAAAGTTGTGGAAGTGATTGAAGGTTAAAGACAAAATCTGTTCAAAAAAGGCACACAAGGAAAAGCACTGGTGTCGAACAAACATCCATATCTCAAAAACTACAAATCCCATCACTTAGATATTTACATTGTGATACACAGAAGAAGTATGTGAAGAGTTTGATATATAATATAAGTATGTAGTGTGAAAATTGTGGGAGGTACTACAGTTTAAATACTGCAAGTGTAAAAAGAAAAATCTGTTTAAAGTAGTCAAAATACTGTAAAGCAGTAGTGTTGAACAAACGTCCCTAACTCAAAAACTACAAGTGCTATCACTTAGATATTTACATTGTGAGTGACAGAAGAAATAGCCAAAGACTTTGATGTAAAATATATGTCTGTAGTGTAAAAATTGTGGGAATAGTGACAGTTTAGAAAAGTGTACAAGACAAGTCTGTTCAAAGGAGAGAAAAGTACTGTAAAACACAGTTTTGCACTAGTGTTGAACAAACGTCCCTAACTCAAAAAGTATAAAAGCTATGAGTTAGATATTGACATTGTGAGTGGCAGAAGAAGTAGCAGAACAGTTTGATATCTAATATGTGGATGTAGTGTGAAAGTTGTGGGAGTCATGACCGTTTAAGGAAATTGAATATTTAGTGACAATCACAGCCTCTACAGTCTGTAGAGTCTGCTAGAGTGCGTGATGACATCACGCACTCTAGCATTTGAACAGTCCTCCCATAGACTTACATTGTAAAATAGAAAAATAGAAAAAAGTAGAATATTTTAAAAAGTAGAAATCAGATTGCTTATAAAAATACAAGCACGCATCTCCTAAAGAAGCCGAACAGTGGAAAGTTTGAATGGAGTCTCTAGGTGAAAGTATGTGGAAGGAGTTAGGTGCCGAAGAAATGTACGGTGGGGAATATTATCTGCAATACTAGAAAGGTGCATTTTCTGGAGAAAATGCGTGTGATTGCTGAGCGTGCAAACTGTGGCATATGTGGTGTGTGTAGGCACGTGTGGGCGTGGGTGTGTCCGTGTGCGTGTTTCTTAACATGACTGACCGTGTATTGTCTGTTCAAATTAAAACGGCTGAACAAAAGTATATGTGTATGTAATGTTAAAACTGTGGGAAATGTGGCAGTTTAAAACACTTCTTTGAAGGAGCTGTAATGAGTGTCCAAGTGATAAGTAATGATGTTAGAAATGTACTAAAATGTAAAAATAGTGAGAAGAAAAGGGTGAGCAAATGTGTAAAAGACACGTTAAAATGGAGAAGAGTGAAAAAATGAGAAGTGTGTGTGTCCAACAACGTGAGTGAGAGAAATGCTGGAAGGTAAGTATGAAAAGTAGGAAGAGTAAGAAGGCAGTGACAAGTAGTAATGTTAGAAATGTACTAAAATGTAATAATACTAACAAGTAAAAAGGTATGAAAATATGTAAAAGACGTTAAAATGGAGAAGAGTGAAAAAAGGACAAGTGGAGAAGAGCTGCATGTGTAAGAGAGCAGCAGTGGAACAGAAAGTAGTGTGACAGAGTGGAGCCCTAGTGTCGAACAAACGTTAATAACTCAAAAACTATACATCATATTGCTTATATATTTACATTGTGAGTGAGAGCAGAAGTAGCTGAAGAGTTTAATATATAACATATGTATGTAATGTTAAAGTTGTGGAAGTGATTGAAGGTTAAAAGACAAAATCTGTTCAAAAAAGGCACACACAATATAGCACTGGTATCGAACAAACATCCATATCTCAAAAACTACAAATCCCATCACTTAGATATTTACATTGTGATACACGGAAGAAGTATGTGAAGCGTTTGATATATAATATAAGTATGTAGTGTGAAAATTGTGGGAGGTACTACAGTTTAAATACTGCAAGTGTAAAAAGAAAAAGCTGTTTAAAGTAGTCAAAAGACTGTAAAGCAGTAGTGTTGAACAAACGTCCCTAACTCAAAAACTACAAGTGCTATCACTTAGATATTTACATTGTGAGTGACAGAAGAAATAGCCAAAGAATTTGATGTAAAATATATGTCTGTAGTGTGAAAATTGTGGGAATAGTGACAGTTTAGAAAAGTGTACAAGACAAGGCTGTTCAAAGGAGAGAAAAGTACTGTAAAACACAGTTTTGCACTAGTGTTGAACAAACGTCCCTAACTCAAAAAGTATAAAAGCTATGAGTTAGATATTGACATTGTGAGTGGCAGAAGAAGTAGCAGAACAGTTTGATATCTAACATGTGGATGTAGTGTGAATGTTGTGGGAGTGATGACAGTTTAAAAAAATTGAATATTTAGTAAAAATCACAGCCTCTACAGTCTGTAGAGTCTGCTAGAGTGAGTGATGACATCACGCACTCTAGCGTTCGAACAGTCCTCCCATAGACTTACATTGTAAAACAGAAAAATAGAAAAAAGTAGAATATTTTAAAAAGTAGAAATCAGATTGCTTATAAAAATACAAGCACGCATCTCCTAAAGAAGCCGAACAGTGGAAAGTTTGAACGGAGTCTCTAGGTGAAAGTATGTGGAAGGAGTTAGGTGCCGAAGAAATGTACGGTGGGGAATATTATCTGCAATACTAGAAAGGTGCATTTTCTGGAGAAAATGCGTGTGATTGCTGAGCGTGCAAACTGTTGCTCGCGACAGCCCATAGTAATGAATACCTAGCATATGTGGTGTGTGTAGGCACGTGTGTGTGTGGGCGTGTCCGTGTGCGTGTTTTTTAACATGACTGACCGTGTATTTTCTGTTCAAATTAAAACGGCTGAACCAAAGTATATGTGTATGTAATGTTAAAACTGTGGGAAATGTGGCAGTTTAAAACACTTCTTTGAAGGAGCTGTAATGAGTGTCCAAGTGATAAGTAATGATGTTAGAAATGTACTAAAATGTAAAAATAGTGAGAAGAAAAGGGTGAGCAAATGTGTAAAAGACACATTAAAATGGAGAAGATTGAAAAAATGAGAAGTGTGTGTCCAACAACGTGAGTGAGAGAAATGTTGGAAGGTACTAGTAGTATGAAAAGTAGGAAGAGTAAGAAGGCAGTGACAAGTAATAATGTTAGAAATGTACTAAAATGTAATAATACTAATAAGTAAAAAAGGTATAAAAATGTGCAGTTGGTAGGAAGAGTAGGAAGGCTTATGTGAGAAGCTGGAAGGTACTGGTAGTATGAAGAGTAGGAAAGCAGTGACAAGTAATAATGTTAGAAATGTACTAAAATGTAATAATACTAAGAAGTAAAAAAGGTATGAAAGTATGTAAAAGACATGTTGAAATGGAGAAGAGTGAAATAAGCAGAAGAGCTGCATGTGTAAGAGAGCAGCAGAAACTACTGTGAAATAGAGTGGAAATGTACTAAAATATACTAAAATGTAACAATACCAAGAAGTAAAAAGGTATAAAAATGTGCAGCTGGTAGGAAGAGTAGGAAGGCTTATGTGAAAAGCTGGAAGGTACTAGTAGTATGAAGAGTAGGAAGGCAGTGACAAGTAATAATTTTAGAAATGTACTAAAATGTAATAATACTAAGAAGTCAAAAAGGTATGAAAATATGTAAAAGACATGTTGAAAAGGAGATGAGTGAAATAAGCACAAGAGCTGCATGTGTAAGAGAGCAGCAGAGCAGCAGAAACTACTGTGAAAGAGTGGAAATGTACTAAAATGTACTAAAATGTAACAATACTAAGAAGCAAAAAGGTATAAAAACATGTAGTTGGTAGGAAGACTATGAAGGCGAACAAACTATCTGTTAGGAAGGCTGATGTGAAAAGCTGGAGGGTACTAGTAGTATGAAGAGTAGGAAGGCAGTGACAAGTAATAATGTTAAAAATGTACTAAAATGTATTAATACTAACAAGTAAAAAAGGTATGAAAATATGTTAAAGATATGTTGAAATGGAGAAGAGTGAAATAAGCAGAACAGCTGCATGTGTAAGAGAGCAGCAGAGCAGCAGAAACTACTGTGAAAGAGACTGGAACACTAGTGTCAAACAAACGTTAATATCTCAAAAAGTATACATCGCATCGCTTATATATTGACATTGTGAGTGAGAGCAGAAGCAGCTGAAGGGTTTGATGTATAATATGTGTATGTAGTATTAAAGTTGTGTGAACTGTCACAGTTTTAAAATGTGTGAATTTAGTAAAAAGTGCAGCCTGTAAAGTCTGCTAGAGTGAATTGTGACATCACGCACTCTAGCGTAGCTCCATAGGGTCCCATTATAAAGGTTGAAAAAAGTATAAAACGTAAACTGCGATTACTCAAAAAGTACAAAAGGTATGAAAAAGCTGAATTAAAGTGATAAAGTACTAAAAGTGGTGACCCGTTTAAAGTTTGAATGGAGTTAATAGCTTAAAGTATGAAAGAGTAGTTAGAGTTCAAAGAGGGCATGGTTTTAACATTCCGCCCATAGACTTCCATTGTAAAAAAAAGTAGAAAAAAGTAGAATAGTTTAAAAAGTAGAATAGATATCAAAAAGTTGAATACACGCGCCTATGTCCTAAACAAACTGAACATTTTAAAGTTTGAACGGAGTTTCTAGCTAAAAGTATGAAGGAGTAGATAGGTGCCAAAAAAGTGTACGGATTAATAATAATAATAATAATAATAACTAGAAAGGTGCATTTTCTGGAGAAAATGCGTGTGATTGCTGAGCGTGCAAACTGTGGCACTGGTGCAGTTTAGTGTGGGTACAGCTCACCCTTTCTGTTGGCTGTCTGTGACTGGTCTATCACTCTCCTCTTTCCCTCTTTCTTATCCTATGGCTGTCATGGTATGTAGTGTTAAAGTTGTGGAAGTGGTTGAAGTTTCAAAGAAACAATCTGTTCAAAATAAGCACACCTGGTATAGCACTGGTGTTGAACAAACATTCATATCTCAAAAACTGAAAGATAGTCTATTAAAAAGCTAGAGAGTAGAGTGAGACAGACAGACAGACAGACAGAGAGAGTGTGTGTGTGGCCCCCCACGTGTGTATGAAAATGGACAAGTGCAGAGCGCTGCATTAGGAGACCAGCAGTGGCCCAAGTGGAGCTCAAACATTCATAATTCAAAAACTACAAATCCCATCACTTAGATGTTTACACTGTGAGAGAGAGCAGGACTGGCTGAACATTTTAATGTGTAAAATATGCATGTAGTGTTAACATTTTGGAAATTGTGACAGTTCAAATATGTGTAAACAGAAAAAAGCTGTTCATAACAGCCAAAAACAGTATAGCACTAGTGTTGAACAAACCATCATAGCTAAAAAACTACAAATCCCACAACTTAGGTATTTACATTGTGAGAGACAGAAGAAGTATGTGAACATTTTGATATATAATATATGTATGTAGTGTGTATTGTGGGAACTACTACAGTTTAAATACTGCATGTGTAAAAAGAAAAAGCTGTTTAAAATAGGCAAAATTACTGTAAAGCACTAGTGTTGAACAAACAGCCCTAACTCAAAAAGTATAAACGTTATGGCTTAGATATTGACATTGTGAGTGGCACAAGAAGTAGCTGAACAGTTTGATATCTAATATGTGGATGTAGTGTGAAAGTTGTGGGAGTCATGACAGTTTAAGAAAATTGAATATTTAATGAAAATCACAGCCTCTACAGTCTGTAGAGTCTGCTAGAGTGTGTGATGACATCACGCGCTCTAGCGTAGCTCCATAGGCTGCCATTATAAAGATTGAAAAAAGTCTAAAACTTAAACTGTGATTACTCAAAAAGTACAAAGGGTATCAAAAAGCTGAATTAAAGTGATAAAGTACTAAAAGTGGTGACCTGTTTAAAGTTTGAATGGAGTTTGTAGCTGAAAGTATGAAAGAGTAGTTAGAGTTCAAACGGGGCATGGTTTGAACAGTCCTCCCATAGACTTACATTGTAAAATAGAAAAATAGAAAAAAGTAGAATATTTTAAAAAGTATAAAAGATATCAAAAAGTTGAATACAAGCACGCATGTCCTAAGCAAGCTGAACATTTTAAAGTTTGAACGGAGTCTCTAGGTGAAAGTATGTGGAAGGAGTTAGGTGCCGAAGAAATGTACAGTGGGGAATATTATCTGCAATACTAGAAAGGTGCATTTTCTGGAGAAAATGCGTGTGATTGCTGAACGTGCAAACTGTTGCTCGTGACAGCCCATAGTAACGAATACCTAGCATATGTGATGTGTGTAGGCACGTGTGTGTGTCGGCGTGTCCGTGTGCGTGTTTCTTAACATGACTGACCGTGTATCAAATTGAAACGGCTGAACCAAAGTATATGTGTATGTAATGTTAAAACTGTGGGAAATGTGGCAGTTTGTGTGTCCAACAACGTGAGTGAGAGAAATGCTGGAAGGTACTAGTAGTATGAAAAGTAGGAAGAGTAAGAAGGCAGTGACAAGTAGTAATGTTAGAAATGTACTAAAATGTAATAATACTAACAAGTAAAAAGGTATGAAAATATGTAAAAGACATGTTAAAATGGAGAAGAGTGAAAAAAGGACAAGTGGAGAAGAGCTGCATGTGTAAGAGAGCAGCAGTGGAACAGAAAGTAGTGGTAGTAGTAGAGTGGAGCCCTAGTGTCGAACAAACGTTAATAACTCAAAAACTATACATCATATTGCTTATATATTTACATTGTGAGTGAGAGCAGAAGTAGCTGAAGAGTTTAATATATAACATATGTATGTAATGTTAAAGTTGTGGAAGTGATTGAAGGTTAAAAGACAAAATCTGTTCAAAAAAGGCACACACAATATAGCACTGGTGTCGAACAAACATCCATATCTCAAAAACTACAAATCCCATCACTTAGATATTTACATTGTGATACACAGAAGAAGGATGTGAAGAGTTTGATATATAATATAAGTACGTAGTGTTAAAATTGTGGGAGGTACTACAGTTTAAATACTGCAAGTGTAAAAAGAAAAAGCTGTTTAAAGTAGTCAAAAGACTGTAAAGCAGTAGTGTTGAACAAACGTCCCTAACTCAAAAACTACAAGTGCTATCACTTAGATATTTACATTGTGAGTGACAGAAGAAATAGCCAAAGACTTTGATGTAAAATATATGTCTGTAGTGTGAAAATTGTGGGAATAGTGACAGTTTTGAAAAGTGTACAAGACAAGGCTGTTCAAAGGAGAGAAAAGTACTGTAAAACACAGTTTTGCACTAGTGTTGAACAAACGTCCCTAACTCAAAAAGTATAAAAGCTATGAGTTAGATATTGACATTGTGAGAGGCAGAAGAAGTAGCAGAACAGTTTGATATATAATATGTGGATGTAGTGTGAATGTTGTGGGAGTGATGACAGTTTAAGAAAATTGAATATTTAGTGACAATCACAGCCTCTACAGTCTGTAGAGTCTGCTAGAGTGTGTGATGACATCACGCACTCTAGCGTTTGAACAGTCCTCCCATAGACTTACATTGTAAAACAGAAAAATAGAAAAAAGTAGAATATTTTAAAAAGTAGAAATCAGATTGCTTATAAAAATACAAGCACGCATCTCCTAAAGAAGCCGAACAGTGGAAAGTTTGAACGGAGTCTCTAGGTGAAAGTATGTGGAAGGAGTTAGGTGCCGAAGAAATGTACGGTGGGGAATATTATCTGCAATACTAGAAAGGTGCATTTTCTGGAGAAAATGCGTGTGATTGCTGAGCGTGCAAACTGTTGCTCGTGACAGCCCATAGTAACGAATACCTAGCATATGTGGTGTGTGTAGGCACGTGTGGGCGTGGGCGTGTGCGTGTTTCTTAACATGACTGACCGTGGATCGTCTGTTCAAATTGAAACGGCTGAACCAAAGTATAATATGTGTATGTAATGTTAAAACTGTGAGAAATGTGGCAGTTTAAAACACTTCTGTGAAGGAGCTGTAATGAGTGTCAAAGTGATAAGTAATAATGTTAGAAATGTACTAAAATTTCATAATAGTAACAAGTACAAAAGTAAGAAAATATGTAGGGAGGCTTATGTGTAAAAGGTGGAAGGAGATAGTAGGAAGACTATTTTGTAAAATCTGGAAGGTACAAGGAGTATGAATAGCAGGTATGAAGAGTAGATATATATTCAGTTGAAAAAAACAGAAAATACGAAAGTGACAAGTAATAATGTTAGAAATGTACTAAAATGTAACAGTACTAAGAAGTAAAAAGGTATAAAAATATGTAGTTGGTAGGAAGACTACGAAGGCTAACAAACTATCTGTTAGTAGGAAGGCTTATGTGAAAAGCTGGAAGGTACTAGTAGTATGAAGAGTAGGAAGGCAGTGACAAGTAATAATGTTAGAAATGTACTAAAATGTAATAATACTAACAAGTAAAAAAGGTATGAAAATATGTAAAAGACATGTTGAAATGAAGAAGAGTGAAATAAGCACAAGTGCTGCATGTGTAAGAGAGGAGGAGTGCAGCAGAAAATACTGTGAAATAGAGTGGGAATGTTCTAAAATGTACTAAAATGTAACAGTACTAAGAAGTAAAAAGGTATAAAAATATGTAGTTGGTAGGAAGACTACGAAGGCTAAAAAAACTTTCTGTTAGTAGGAAGGCTTATGTGAAAAGCTGGAAGGTACTGGTAGTATGAAGAGTAGGAAGGCAGTGACAAGTAATAATGTTAGAAATGTAGTAAAATGTAATAATACTAAGAAGTAAAAAATGTATGAAAGTATGTAAAAGACATGTTGAAATGGAGAAGAGTGAAATAAGCAGAAGAGCTGCATGTGTAAGAGAGCAGCAGAAACTACTGTGAAATAGAGTGGAAATGTACTAAAATATACTAAAATGTAACAATACTAAGAAGTAAAAAGGTATAAAAATGTGCAGCTGGTAGGAAGAGTAGGAAGGCTTATGTGAAAAGCTGGAAGGTACTAGTAGTATGAAGAGTAGGAAGGCAGTGACAAGTAATAATTTTAGAAATGTACTAAAATGTAATAATACTAAGAAGTAAAAAAGGTATGAAAATATGTAAAAGACATGTTGAAATGGAGAAGAGTGAAATAAGCACAAGAGCTGCATGTGTAAGAGAGCAGCAGAGCAGCAGAAACTACTGTGAAAGAGTGGAAATGTACTAAAATGTACTAAAATGTAACAATACTAAGAAGCAAAAAGGTATAAAAATATGTAGTTGGTAGGAAGACTATGAAGGCGAACAAACTATCTGTTAGGAAGGCTGATGTGAAAAGCTGGAGGGTACTAGTAGTATGAAGAGTAGGAAGGCAGTGACAAGTAATAATGTTAAAAATGTACTAAAATGTATTAATACTAACAAGTAAAAAAGGTATGAAAATATGTTAAAGATATGTTGAAATGGAGAAGAGTGAAATAAGCAGAACAGCTGCATGTGTAAGAGAGCAGCAGAGCAGCAGAAACTACTGTGAAAAAGAGTGGAACACTAGTGTCAAACAAACGTTAATATCTCAAAAACTATACATCGCATCGCTTATATATTGACATTGTGAGTGAGAGCAGAAGCAGCTGAAGGGTTTGGTGTATAATATGTGTATGTAGTATTAAAGTTGTGTGAACTGTCACAGTTTAAAAATGTGTGAATTTAGTAAAAAGTACAGCCTGTAAAGTCTGCTAGAGTGAATTGTGACATCACGCACTCTAGCGTAGCTCCATAGGCTGCCATTATAAAGGTTTAAAAAAGTATAAAACTTAAACTGTGATTACTCAAAAAGTACAAAAGGTATGAAAAAGCTGAATAAGAGTAATAAAGTACTAAAAGTGGTGACCCGTTTAAAGTTTGAATGGAGTGTCTAGCTTAAAGTATGAAAGAGTAGTTAGAGTTCAAAGAGGGCATGGTTTGAACATTCCGCCCATAGACTCCCATTGTAAAAAAAAGTCGAAAAAAGTAGAATAGTTTAAAAAGTAGAATAGATATCAAAAAGTTGAATACACGCGCCTATGTCCTAAACAAGCTGAACATTTTAAAGTTTGAACGGAGTTTCTAGCTAAAAGTATGAAGGAGGAGATAGGTGCCAAAAAAGTGTACGGATTAATAATAATAATAATAATAATAATAATAATAATAATAAATAGTGGGAATATTATACCTGTGATTGCTGAGTCAGCAATCACACAATAAATAGTGGGAATATTATACCTGTGATTGCTGAGTCAGCAATCACACAATAATAAATAGTGGGAATATTATACCTGTGATTGCTGAGTCAGCAATCACACAATAATAAATAGTGGGAATATTATACCTGTGATTGCTGAGTCAGCAATCACACAACTAGAAAGGTGCATTTTCTGGAGAAAATGCGTGTGATTGCTGAGCGTGCAAACTGTGGCACTGGTGCAGTTTAGTGTGGGTACAGCTCACCCTTTCTGTTGGCTGTCTGTGACTGGTCTATCACTCTCCTCTTTCCCTCTTTCTTATCCTATGACTGTATCTATGTCACATATTTCTGTGTGTGTGTGTGTGTGTGTGTGCGCGGGTGTTTTTGAACATGACTGTGGATCGTCTGTTCAAACTGAAACGGCTGAAGCAAAGTATAATATGTGTATGTAATGTTAAAACTGTGAGAAATGTGGCAGTTTAAAACACTTCTGTGAAGGAGCTGTAATGAGTGTCAAAGTGATAAGTAATAATGTTAGAAATGTACCAAAATTTCATAATAGTAACAAGTACAAAAGTAAGAAAATATGTAGGAAGGCTTATGTGTAAAAGGTGGAAGGAGATAGTAGGAAGACTATTTTGTAAAATCTGAAAGGTACAAGGAGTATGAATAGCAGGTATGACGAGTATGAAGAGTAGGTATATATTCAGTAGAAAAAAACAGAAAGTAAGAAAGTGACAAGTTATAATGTTAGAAATGTACTAAAATGTGACAGTACTAAGAAGTAAAAAGGTATGAAAATATGTAGTTGTTAGGAAAGCTATGAAGGCTAACAAACTATCTGTTAGTAGGAAGGCTTATGTGAAAGCTGGAGGATACTAGTAGTATGAAGAGTAGGAAGGCAGTGACATGTAATAATGTTAGAAATGTACTAAAATGTAATAATACTAAGAAGTAAAAAGGTATGAAAATATGTAAAAGACATGTTGAAATGGAGAAGAGTGAAATAAGCAGAAGTGCTGCATATTTAAGAGAGCAGCAGAGCAGCAGAAACTACTGTGAAAAAGAGTGGAAATGTATTAAAATATACTAAAATGTAACAATACTAAGAAGTAAAAAGGTATAAAAATGTGCAGTTGGTAGGAAGAGTAGGAAGGTTTATGTGAAAAGCTGGAAGGTACTAGTAGTATGAAGAGTAGGAAGGCAGTGAGAAGTAATAATTTTAGAAATGTACTAAAATGTAATAATACTAAGAAGTAAAAAAGGTATGAAAATATGTTAAAGATATGTTGAAATGGAGAAGAGTGAAATAAGCAGAACAGCTGCATGTGTAAGAGAGCAGCAGAGCAGCAGAAACTACTGTGAAAAAGACTGGAACACTAGTGTCAAACAAACGTTAATATCTCAAAAAGTATACATCTCATCACTTATATATTGACATTGTGAGTGAGAGCAGAAGTAGCTGAAGGGTTTGATGTATAATATGTGTATGTAGTATTAAAGTTGTGTGAACTGTCACAGTTTTAAAATGTGTGAATTTAGTAAAAAGTGCAGCCTGTAAAGTCTGCTAGAGTGAATTGTGACATCACGCACTCTAGCGTAGCTCCATAGGGTCCCATTATAAAGGTTGAAAAAAGTATAAAACGTAAACTGCGATTACTCAAAAAGTACAAAAGGTATGAAAAAGCTGAATTAAAGTGATAAAGTACTAAAAGTGGTGACCTGTTTAAAGTTTGAATGGAGTTAATAGCTTAAAGTATGAAAGAGTAGTTAGAGTTCAAAGAGGGCATGGTTTTAACATTCCGCCCATAGACTTCCATTGTAAAAAAAAGTAGAAAAAAGTAGAATAGTTTAAAAAGTAGAATAGATATCAAAAAGTTGAATACACGCGCCTATGTCCTAAACAAGCTGAACATTTTAAAGTTTGAACGGAGTTTCTAGCTAAAAGTATGAAGGAGTAGATAGGTGCCAAAAAAGTGTACGGATTAATAATAATAATAATAATAATAACTAGAAAGGTGCATTTTCTGGAGAAAATGCGTGTGATTGCTGAACGTGCAAACTGTTGCTCGTGACAACCCATAGTAACGAATACCTAGCATATGTGATGTGTGTAGGCACGTGTGTGTGTCGGCGTGTCCGTGTGCGTGTTTCTTAACATGACTGACCGTGTATCAAATTGAAACGGCTGAACCAAAGTATATGTGTATGTAATGTTAAAACTGTGGGAAATGTGGCAGTTTGTGTGTCCAACAACGTGAGTGAGAGAAATGCTGGAAGGTACTAGTAGTATGAAAAGTAGGAAGAGTAAGAAGGCAGTGACAAGTAGTAATGTTAGAAATGTACTAAAATGTAATAATACTAACAAGTAAAAAGGTATGAAAATATGTAAAAGACATGTTGAAATGGAGAAGAGTGAAAAAAGGACAAGTGGAGAAGAGCTGCATGTGTAAGAGAGCAGCAGTGGAACAGAAAGTAGTGGTAGTAGTAGAGTGGAGCCCTAGTGTCGAACAAACGTTAATAACTCAAAAACTATACATCATATTGCTTATATATTTACATTGTGAGTGAGAGCAGAAGTAGCTGAAGAGTTTAATATATAGCATATGTATTTAATGTTAAAGTTGTGGAAGTGATTGAAGGTTAAAAGACAAAATCTGTTCAAAAAAGGCACACACAATATAGCACTGGTGTCGAACAAACATCCATATCTCAAAAACTACAAATCCCATCACTTAGATATTTACATTGTGATACACAGAAGAGGTATGTGAAGAGTTTGATATATAATATAAGTATGTAGTGTGAAAATTGTGGGAGGTACTACAGTTTAAATACTGCAAGTGTAAAAAGAAAAAGCTGTTTAAAGTAGTCAAAAGACTGTAAAGCAGTAGTGTTGAACAAACGTCCCTAACTCAAAAACTACAAGTGCTATCACTTAGATATTTACATTGTGAGTGACAGAAGAAATAGCCAAAGACTTTCATGTAAAATATATGTCTGTAGTGTGAAAATTGTGGGAATAGTGACAGTTTTGAAAAGTGTACAAGACAAGGCTGTTCAAAGGAGAGAAAAGTACTGTAAAACACAGTTTTGCACTAGTGTTGAACAAACAGCCCTAACTCAAAAAGTATAAACATTATGGCTTAGATATTGACATTGTGAGTGGCAGAAGAAGTAGCAGAACAGTTTGATATCTAATATGTGGATGTAGTGTCAAAGTTGTGGGAGTGATGACAGTTTAAGAAAATTGAATATTTAGTGACAATCACAGCCTCTACAGTCTGTAGAGTCTGCTAGAGTGCGTGATGACATCACGCACTCTAGCGTTCGAACAGTCCTCCCATAGACTTACATTGTAAAACAGAAAAATAGAAAAAAGTAGAATATTTTAAAAAGTAGAAATCAGATTGCTTATAAAAATACAAGCACGCATCTCCTAAAGAAGCCGAACAGTGGAAAGTTTGAACGGAGTCTCTAGGTGAAAGTATGTGGAAGGAGTTAGGTGCCGAAGAAATGTACGGTGGGGAATATTATCTGCAATACTAGAAAGGTGCATTTTCTGGAGAAAATGCGTGTGATTGCTGAGCGTGCAAACTGTTGCTCGTGACAGCCCATAGTAACGAATACCTAGCATATGTGGTGTGTGTAGGCACGTGTGGGCGTGGGCGTGTGCGTGTTTCTTAACATGACTGACCGTGGATCGTCTGTTCAAATTGAAACGGCTGAACCAAAGTATAATATGTGTATGTAATGTTAAAACTGTGAGAAATGTGGCAGTTTAAAACACTTCTGTGAAGGAGCTGTAATGAGTGTCAAAGTGATAAGTAATAATGTTAGAAATGTACTAAAATTTCATAATAGTAACAAGTACAAAAGTAAGAAAATATGTAGGGAGGCTTATGTGTAAAAGGTGGAAGGAGATAGTAGGAAGACTATTTTGTAAAATCTGGAAGGTACAAGGAGTATGAATAGCAGGTATGAAGAGTAGATATATATTCAGTTGAAAAAAACAGAAAATACGAAAGTGACAAGTAATAATGTTAGAAATGTACTAAAATGTAACAGTACTAAGAAGTAAAAAGGTATAAAAATATGTAGTTGGTAGGAAGACTACGAAGGCTAACAAACTATCTGTTAGTAGGAAGGCTTATGTGAAAAGCTGGAAGGTACTAGTAGTATGAAGAGTAGGAAGGCAGTGACAAGTAATAATGTTAGAAATGTACTAAAATGTAATAATACTAACAAGTAAAAAAGGTATGAAAATATGTAAAAGACATGTTGAAATGAAGAAGAGTGAAATAAGCACAAGTGCTGCATGTGTAAGAGAGGAGGAGTGCAGCATAAAATACTGTGAAATAGAGTGGGAATGTTCTAAAATGTACTAAAATGTAACAGTACTAAGAAGTAAAAAGGTATAAAAATATGTAGTTGGTAGGAAGACTACGAAGGCTAACAAACTATCTGTTAGTAGGAAGGCTTATGTGAAAAGCTGGAAGGTACTAGTAGTATGAAGAGTAGGAAGGCAGTGACAAGTAATAATGTTAGAAATGTACTAAAATGTAATAATACTAACAAGTAAAAAAGGTATGAAAATATGTAAAAGACATGTTGAAATGAAGAAGAGTGAAATAAGCACAAGTGCTGCATGTGTAAGAGAGGAGTGCAGCAGAAAATACTGTGAAATAGAGTGGGAATGTTCTAAAATGTACTAAAATGTAACAGTACTAAGAAGTAAAAAGGTATAAAAATATGTAGTTGGTAGGAAGACTACGAAGGCTAACAAACTATCTGTTAGTAGGAAGGCTTATGTGAAAAGCTGGAAGGTACTAGTAGTATGAAGAGTAGGAAGGCAGTGACAAGTAATAATGTTAGAAATGTACTAAAATGTAATAATACTAACAAGTAAAAAAGGTATGAAAATATGTAAAAGACATGTTGAAATGAAGAAGAGTGAAATAAGCACAAGTGCTGCATGTGTAAGAGAGGAGGAGTGCAGCAGAAAATACTGTGAAATAGAGTGGGAATGTTCTAAAATGTACTAAAATGTAACAGTACTAAGAAGTAAAAAGGTATAAAAATATGTAGTTGGTAGGAAGACTACGAAGGCTAACAAACTATCTGTTAGTAGGAAGGCTTATGTGAAAAGCTGGAAGGTACTAGTAGTATGAAGAGTAGGAAGGCAGTGACAAGTAATAATGTTAGAAATGTACTAAAATGTAATAATACTAACAAGTAAAAAAGGTATGAAAATATGTAAAAGACATGTTGAAATGAAGAAGAGTGAAATAAGCACAAGTGCTGCATGTGTAAGAGAGGAGGAGTGCAGCAGAAAATACTGTGAAATAGAGTGGGAATGTTCTAAAATGTACTAAAATGTAACAGTACTAAGAAGTAAAAAGGTATAAAAATATGTAGTTGGTAGGAAGACTACGAAGGCTAAAAAAACTTTCTGTTAGTAGGAAGGCTTATGTGAAAAGCTGGAAGGTACTGGTAGTATGAAGAGTAGGAAGGCAGTGACAAGTAATAATGTTAGAAATGTAGTAAAATGTAATAATACTAAGAAGTAAAAAATGTATGAAAGTATGTAAAAGACATGTTGAAATGGAGAAGAGTGAAATAAGCAGAAGAGCTGCATGTGTAAGAGAGCAGCAGAAACTACTGTGAAATAGAGTGGAAATGTACTAAAATATACTAAAATGTAACAATACTAAGAAGTAAAAAGGTATAAAAATGTGCAGCTGGTAGGAAGAGTAGGAAGGCTTATGTGAAAAGCTGGAAGGTACTAGTAGTATGAAGAGTAGGAAGGCAGTGACAAGTAATAATTTTAGAAATGTACTAAAATGTAATAATACTAAGAAGTAAAAAAGGTATGAAAATATGTAAAAGACATGTTGAAATGGAGAAGAGTGAAATAAGCACAAGAGCTGCATGTGTAAGAGAGCAGCAGAGCAGCAGAAACTACTGTGAAAGAGTGGAAATGTACTAAAATGTACTAAAATGTAACAATACTAAGAAGCAAAAAGGTATAAAAATATGTAGTTGGTAGGAAGACTATGAAGGCGAACAAACTATCTGTTAGGAAGGCTGATGTGAAAAGCTGGAGGGTACTAGTAGTATGAAGAGTAGGAAGGCAGTGACAAGTAATAATGTTAAAAATGTACTAAAATGTATTAATACTAACAAGTAAAAAAGGTATGAAAATATGTTAAAGATATGTTGAAATGGAGAAGAGTGAAATAAGCAGAAGAGCTGCATGTGTAAGAGAGCAGCAGAGCAGCAGAAACTACTGTGAAAAAGAGTGGAACACTAGTGTCAAACAAACGTTAATATCTCAAAAACTATACATCGCATCGCTTATATATTGACATTGTGAGTGAGAGCAGAAGCAGCTGAAGGGTTTGGTGTATAATATGTGTATGTAGTATTAAAGTTGTGTGAACTGTCACAGTTTAAAAATGTGTGAATTTAGTAAAAAGTACAGCCTGTAAAGTCTGCTAGAGTGAATTGTGACATCACGCACTCTAGCGTAGCTCCATAGGCTGCCATTATAAAGGTTTAAAAAAGTATAAAACTTAAACTGTGATTACTCAAAAAGTACAAAAGGTATGAAAAAGCTGAATAAGAGTAATAAAGTACTAAAAGTGGTGACCCGTTTAAAGTTTGAATGGAGTGTCTAGCTTAAAGTATGAAAGAGTAGTTAGAGTTCAAAGAGGGCATGGTTTGAACATTCCGCCCATAGACTCCCATTGTAAAAAAAAGTCGAAAAAAGTAGAATAGTTTAAAAAGTAGAATAGATATCAAAAAGTTGAATACACGCGCCTATGTCCTAAACAAGCTGAACATTTTAAAGTTTGAACGGAGTTTCTAGCTAAAAGTATGAAGGAGGAGATAGGTGCCAAAAAAGTGTACGGATTAATAATAATAATAATAATAATAATAATAATAATAATAAATAGTGGGAATATTATACCTGTGATTGCTGAGTCAGCAATCACACAACTAGAAAGGTGCATTTTCTGGAGAAAATGCGTGTGATTGCTGAGCGTGCAAACTGTGGCACTGGTGCAGTTTAGTGTGGGTACAACTCACCCTTTCTGTTGGCTGTCTGTGGCTGGTCTATCACTCTCCTCTTTCCCTCTTTCTTATCCTATGGCTGTATCTATGTCACATATTTCTGTCTGTGTGTGTGTGTGTGTGCGCGCGGGTGTTTTTGAACATGACTGTGGATCGTCTGTTCAAACTGAAACGGCTGAAGCAAAGTATAATATGTGTATGTAATGTTAAAACTGTGAGAAATGTGGCAGTTTAAAACACTTCTGTGAAGGAGCTGTAATGAGTGTCAAAGTGATAAGTAATGATGTTAGAAATGTACTAAAATGTAAAAATAGTGAGAAGAAAAGGGTGAGCAAATGTGTAAAAGACACATTAAAATGGAGAAGATTGAAAAATTGAGAAGTGTGTGTCCAACAACGTGAGTGAGAGAAATGTTGCAAGGTACTAGTAGTATGAAAAGTAGGAAGAGTAAGAAGGCAGTGACAAGTAATAATGTTAGAACTGTACTAAAATGTAATAATACTAATAAGTAAAAAAGGTATGAAAGTATGTAAAAGACATGTTGAAATGGAGAAGAGTGAAATAAGCAGAAGAGCTGCATGTGTAAGAGAGCAGCAGAAACTACTGTGAAATAGAGTGGAAATGTACTAAAATATACTAAAATGTAACAATACTAAGAAGTAAAAAGGTATAAAAATGTGCAGCTGGTAGGAAGAGTAGGAAGGCTTATGTGAAAAGCTGGAAGGTACTAGTAGTATGAAGAGTAGGAAGGCAGTGACAAGTAATAATTTTAGAAATGTACTAAAATGTAATAATACTAAGAAGTAAAAAAGGTATGAAAATATGTAAAAGACATGTTGAAAAGGAGATGAGTGAAATAAGCAGAAGAGCTGCATGTGTAAGAGAGCAGCAGAGCAGCAGAAACTACTGTGAAAGAGTGGAAATGTACTAAAATGTACTAAAATGTGACAATACTAAGAAGCAAAAAGGTATAAAAACATGTAGTTGGTAGGAAGACTATGAAGGCGAACAAACTATCTGTTAGGAAGGCTGATGTGAAAAGCTGGAGGGTACTAGTAGTATGAAGAGTAGGAAGGCAGTGACAAGTAATAATGTTAAAAATGTACTAAAATGTATTAATACTAACAAGTAAAAAAGGTATGAAAATATGTTAAAGATATGTTGAAATGGAGAAGAGTGAAATAAGCAGAACAGCTGCATGTGTAAGAGAGCAGCAGAGCAGCAGAAACTACTGTGAAAAAGACTGGAACACTAGTGTCAAACAAACGTTAATATCTCAAAAAGTATACATCGCATCGCTTATATATTGACATTGTGAGTGAGAGCAGAAGCAGCTGAAGGGTTTGATGTATAATATGTGTATGTAGTATTAAAGTTGTGTGAACTGTCACAGTTTTAAAATGTGTGAATTTAGTAAAAAGTACAGCCTGTAAAGTCTGCTAGAGTGAATTGTGACATCACGCACTCTAGCGTAGCTCCATAGGGTCCCATTATAAAGGTTGAAAAAAGTATAAAACGTAAACTGCGATTACTCAAAAAGTACAAAAGGTATCAAAAAGCTGAATTAAAGTGATAAAGTACTAAAAGTGGTGACCCGTTTAAAGTTTGAATGGAGTTAATAGCTTAAAGTATGAAAGAGTAGTTAGAGTTCAAAGAGGGCATGGTTTTAACATTCCGCCCATAGACTTCCATTGTAAAAAAAAGTAGAAAAAAGTAGAATAGTTTAAAAAGTAGAATAGATATCAAAAAGTTGAACAAACGTTAATAACTCAAAAACTATACATCATATTGCTTATATATTTACATTGTGAGTGAGAGCAGAAGTAGCTGAAGAGTTTAATATATAACATATGTATGTAATGTTAAAGTTGTGTAAGTGATTGAAGGTTAAAAGACAAAATCTGTTCAAAAAAGGCACACACAATATAGCACTGGTGTCGAACAAACATCCATATCTCAAAAACTACAAATCCCATCACTTAGATATTTACATTGTGATACACGGAAGAAGTATGTGAAGAGTTTGATATATAATATAAGTATGTAGTGTGAAAATTGTGGGAGGTACTACAGTTTAAATACTGCAAGTGTAAAAAGAAAAATTTGTTTAAAGTAGTCAAAATACTGTAAAGCAGTAGTGTTGAACAAACGTCCCTAACTCAAAAACTACAAGTGCTATCACTTAGATATTTACATTGTGAGTGACAGAAGAAATAGCCAAAGACTTTGATGTCAAATATATGTCTGTAGTGTGAAAATTGTGGGAATAGTGACAGTTTTGACAAGTGTACAAGACAAGGCTGTTCAAAGGAGAGAAAAGTACTGTAAAACACAGTTTTGCACTAGTGTTGAACAAGCGTCCCTAACTCAAAAAGTATAAAAGCTATGAGTTAGATATTGACATTGTGAGTGGCAGAAGAAGTAGCAGAACAGTTTGATATCTAATATGTGGATGTAGTGTGAAAGTTGTGGGAGTCATGACCGTTTAAGAAAATTGAATATTTAGTGACAATCACAGCCTCTACAGTCTGTAGAGTCTGCTAGAGTGCGTGATGACATCACGCACTCTAGCATTTGAACAGTCCTCCCATAGACTTACATTGTAAAACAGAAAAATAGAAAAAAGTAGAATATTTTAAAAAGTAGAAATCAGATTGCTTATAAAAATACAAGCACGCATCTCCTAAAGAAGCCGAACAGTGGAAAGTTTGAACGGAGTCTCTAGGTGAAAGTATGTGGAAGGAGTTAGGTGCCAAAGAAATGTACGGTGGGGAATATTATCTGCAATACTAGAAAGGTGCATTTTCTGGAGAAAATGCGTGTGATTGCTGAGCGTGCAAACTGTTGCTTGTGACAGCCCATAGTAACGAATACCTAGCATATGTGGTGTGTGTAGGCACGTGTGGGCGTGGGCGTGTTTCTTAACATGACTGACTGTGGATCGTCTGTTCAAATTGAAACGGCTGAACCAAAGTATAATATGTGTATGTAATGTTAAAACTGTGAGAAATGTGGCAGTTTAAAACACTTCTGTGAAGGAGCTGTAATGAGTGTCAAAGTGATAAGTAATAATGTTAGAAATGTACTAAAATTTCATAATAGTAACAAGTACAAAAGTAAGAAAATATGTAGGAAGGCTTATGTATAAAAGGTGGAAGGAGATAGTAGGAAGACTATTTTGTAAAATCTGAAAGGTATAAGGAGTATGAATAGCAGGTATGAAGAGTAGGTATATATTCAGTAGAAAAAAACAGAAAGTAAGAAAGTGGCAAGTATGAAAATATGTAAAAGACATGTTAAAATGGAGAAGAGTGAAAAAAGGACAAGTGGAGAAGAGCTGCATGTGTAAGACAGCAGCAGTGGAACAGAAAGTAGTGTGACAGAGTGGAGCCCTAGTGTTGAACAAACGTTAATAACTCAAAAACTATACATCATATTGCTTATATATTTACATTGTGAGTGAGAGCAGAAGTAGCTGAAGAGTTTAATATATAACATATGTATGTAATGTTAAAGTTGTGGAAGTGATTGAAGGTTAAAAGACAAAATCTGTTCAAAAAAGGCACACACAATATAGCACTGGTGTCGAACAAACGTCCATATCTCAAAAACTACAAATCCCATCACTTAGATATTTACATTGTGATACACGGAAGAAGTATGTGAAGAGTTTGATATATAATATAAGTACGTAGTGTGAAAATTGTGGGAGGTACTACAGTTTAAATACTGCAAGTGTAAAAAGAAAAAGCTGTTTAAAGTAGTCAAAAGACTGTAAAGCAGTAGTGTTGAACAAACGTCCCTAACTCAAAAACTACAAGTGCTATCACTTAGATATTTACATTGTGAGTGACAGAAGAAATAGCCAAAGACTTTGATGTCAAATATATGTCTGTAGTGTGAAAATTGTGGGAATAGTGACAGTTTTGACAAGTGTACAAGACAAGGCTGTTCAAAGGAGAGAAAAGTACTGTAAAACACAGTTTTGCACTAGTGTTGAACAAGCGTCCCTAACTCAAAAAGTATAAAAGCTATGAGTTAGATATTGACATTGTGAGTGGCAGAAGAAGTAGCAGAACAGTTTGATATCTAATATGTGGATGTAGTGTGAAAGTTGTGGGAGTCATGACCGTTTAAGAAAATTGAATATTTAGTGACAATCACAGCCTCTACAGTCTGTAGAGTCTGCTAGAGTGCGTGATGACATCACGCACTCTAGCATTTGAACAGTCCTCCCATAGACTTACATTGTAAAACAGAAAAATAGAAAAAAGTAGAATATTTTAAAAAGTAGAAATCAGATTGCTTATAAAAATACAAGCACGCATCTCCTAAAGAAGCCGAACAGTGGAAAGTTTGAACGGAGTCTCTAGGTGAAAGTATGTGGAAGGAGTTAGGTGCCAAAGAAATGTACGGTGGGGAATATTATCTGCAATACTAGAAAGGTGCATTTTCTGGAGAAAATGCGTGTGATTGCTGAGCGTGCAAACTGTTGCTTGTGACAGCCCATAGTAACGAATACCTAGCATATGTGGTGTGTGTAGGCACGTGTGGGCGTGGGCGTGTTTCTTAACATGACTGACTGTGGATCGTCTGTTCAAATTGAAACGGCTGAACCAAAGTATAATATGTGTATGTAATGTTAAAACTGTGAGAAATGTGGCAGTTTAAAACACTTCTGTGAAGGAGCTGTAATGAGTGTCAAAGTGATAAGTAATAATGTTAGAAATGTACTAAAATTTCATAATAGTAACAAGTACAAAAGTAAGAAAATATGTAGGAAGGCTTATGTATAAAAGGTGGAAGGAGATAGTAGGAAGACTATTTTGTAAAATCTGAAAGGTATAAGGAGTATGAATAGCAGGTATGAAGAGTAGGTATATATTCAGTAGAAAAAAACAGAAAGTAAGAAAGTGGCAAGTATGAAAATATGTAAAAGACATGTTAAAATGGAGAAGAGTGAAAAAAGGACAAGTGGAGAAGAGCTGCATGTGTAAGACAGCAGCAGTGGAACAGAAAGTAGTGTGACAGAGTGGAGCCCTAGTGTTGAACAAACGTTAATAACTCAAAAACTATACATCATATTGCTTATATATTTACATTGTGAGTGAGAGCAGAAGTAGCTGAAGAGTTTAATATATAACATATGTATGTAATGTTAAAGTTGTGGAAGTGATTGAAGGTTAAAAGACAAAATCTGTTCAAAAAAGGCACACACAATATAGCACTGGTGTCGAACAAACGTCCATATCTCAAAAACTACAAATCCCATCACTTAGATATTTACATTGTGATACACGGAAGAAGTATGTGAAGAGTTTGATATATAATATAAGTACGTAGTGTGAAAATTGTGGGAGGTACTACAGTTTAAATACTGCAAGTGTAAAAAGAAAAAGCTGTTTAAAGTAGTCAAAAGACTGTAAAGCAGTAGTGTTGAACAAACGTCCCTAACTCAAAAACTACAAGTGCTATCACTTAGATATTTACATTGTGAGTGACAGAAGAAATAGCCAAAGAATTTGATGTAAAATATATGTCTGTAGTGTGAAAATTGTGGGAATAGTGACAGTTTTGAAAAGTGTACAAGACAAGGCTGTTCAAAGGAGAGAAAAGTGCTGTAAAACACAGTTTTGCACTAGTGTTGAACAAACGTCCCTAACTCAAAAAGTATAAAAGCTATGGGTTAGATATTGACATTGTGAGTGGCAGAAGAAGTAGCTGAACAGTTTGATATCTAATATGTGGATGTAGTGTGAAAGTTGTGGGTGTCATGACCGTTTAAGAAAATTGAATATTTAGTGACAATCACAGCCTCTACAGTCTGTAGAGTCTGCTAGAGTGCGTGATGACATCACGCACTCTAGCATTTGAACAGTCCTCCCATAGACTTACATTGTAAAATAGAAAAATAGAAAAATGTAGAATATTTTAAAAAGTAGAAATCAGATTGCTTAGAAAAATACAAGCACGCATCTCCTAAAGAAGCCGAACAGTGGAAAGTTTGAACGGAGTCTCTAGGTGAAAGTATGTGGAAGGAGTTAGGTGCCGAAGAAATGTACGGTGGGGAATATTATCTGCAATACTAGAAAGGTGCATTTTCTGGAGAAAATGCGTGTGATTGCTGAGCGTGCAAACTGTTGCTTGTGACAGCCCATAGTAACGAATACCTAGCATATGTGGTGTGTGTAGGCACGTGTGGGCGTGGGCGTGTTTCTTAACATGACTGACTGTGGATCGTCTGTTCAAATTGAAACGGCTGAACCAAAGTATAATATGTGTATGTAATGTTAAAACTGTGAGAAATGTGGCAGTTTAAAACACTTCTGTGAAGGAGCTGTAATGAGTGTCAAAGTGATAAGTAATAATGTTAGAAATGTACTAAAATTTCATAATAGTAACAAGTACAAAAGTAAGAAAATATGTAGGAAGGCTTATGTATAAAAGGTGGAAGGAGATAGTAGGAAGACTATTTTGTAAAATCTGAAAGGTATAAGGAGTATGAATAGCAGGTATGAAGAGTAGGTATATATTCAGTAGAAAAAAACAGAAAGTAAGAAAGTGGCAAGTATGAAAATATGTAAAAGACATGTTAAAATGGAGAAGAGTGAAAAAAGGACAAGTGGAGAAGAGCTGCATGTGTAAGACAGCAGCAGTGGAACAGAAAGTAGTGTGACAGAGTGGAGCCCTAGTGTTGAACAAACGTTAATAACTCAAAAACTATACATCATATTGCTTATATATTTACATTGTGAGTGAGAGCAGAAGTAGCTGAAGAGTTTAATATATAACATATGTATGTAATGTTAAAGTTGTGGAAGTGATTGAAGGTTAAAAGACAAAATCTGTTCAAAAAAGGCACACACAATATAGCACTGGTGTCGAACAAACGTCCATATCTCAAAAACTACAAATCCCATCACTTAGATATTTACATTGTGATACACGGAAGAAGTATGTGAAGAGTTTGATATATAATATAAGTACGTAGTGTGAAAATTGTGGGAGGTACTACAGTTTAAATACTGCAAGTGTAAAAAGAAAAAGCTGTTTAAAGTAGTCAAAAGACTGTAAAGCAGTAGTGTTGAACAAACGTCCCTAACTCAAAAACTACAAGTGCTATCACTTAGATATTTACATTGTGAGTGACAGAAGAAATAGCCAAAGAATTTGATGTAAAATATATGTCTGTAGTGTGAAAATTGTGGGAATAGTGACAGTTTTGAAAAGTGTACAAGACAAGGCTGTTCAAAGGAGAGAAAAGTGCTGTAAAACACAGTTTTGCACTAGTGTTGAACAAACGTCCCTAACTCAAAAAGTATAAAAGCTATGGGTTAGATATTGACATTGTGAGTGGCAGAAGAAGTAGCTGAACAGTTTGATATCTAATATGTGGATGTAGTGTGAAAGTTGTGGGTGTCATGACCGTTTAAGAAAATTGAATATTTAGTGACAATCACAGCCTCTACAGTCTGTAGAGTCTGCTAGAGTGCGTGATGACATCACGCACTCTAGCATTTGAACAGTCCTCCCATAGACTTACATTGTAAAATAGAAAAATAGAAAAATGTAGAATATTTTAAAAAGTAGAAATCAGATTGCTTAGAAAAATACAAGCACGCATCTCCTAAAGAAGCCGAACAGTGGAAAGTTTGAACGGAGTCTCTAGGTGAAAGTATGTGGAAGGAGTTAGGTGCCGAAGAAATGTACGGTGGGGAATATTATCTGCAATACTAGAAAGGTGCATTTTCTGGAGAAAATGCGTGTGATTGCTGAGAGTGCAAACTGTGGCACTGGTGCAGTTTAGTGTGGGTACAGCTCACCCTTTCTGTTGGCTGTCTGTGACTGGTCTATCACTCTCCTCTTTCCCTCTTTCTTATCCTATGGCTGTCATGGTATGTAGTGTTAAAGTTGTGGAAGTGGTTGAAGTTTCAAAGAAACAATCTGTTCAAAATAAGCACACCTGGTATAGCACTGGTGTTGAACAAACATTCATATCTCAAAAACTGAAAGATAGTCTATTAAAAAGCTAGAGAGTAGAGTGAGACAGACAGACAGACAGACAGAGAGAGTGTGTGTGTGGCCCCCCACGTGTGTATGAAAATGGACAAGTGCAGAGCGCTGCATTAGGAGAGCAGCAGTGGCCCAAGTGGAGCTCAAACGTTCATAATTCAAAAACTACAAATCCCATCACTTAGATGTTTACACTGTGAGAGAGAGCAGGACTGGCTGAACATTTTAATGTGTAAAATATGCATGTAGTGTTAACATTTTGGAAATTGTGACAGTTCAAATATGTGTAAACAGAAAAAAGCTGTTCATAACAGCCAAAAACAGTATAGCACTAGTGTTGAACAAGCCATCATAGCTAAAAACCTACAAATCCCACAACTTAGGTATTTACATTGTGAGAGACAGAAGAAGTATGTGAACATTTTGATATATAATATATGTATGTAGTGTGTATTGTGGGAACTACTACAGTTTAAATACTGCATGTGTAAAAAGAAAAAGCTGTTTAAAATAGGCAAAATTACTGTAAAGCACTAGTGTTGAACAAACAGCCCTAACTCAAAAAGTATAAACGTTATGGCTTAGATATTGACATTGTGAGTGGCACAAGAAGTAGCTGAACAGTTTGATATCTAATATGTGGATGTAGTGTGAATGTTGTGGGAGTGATGACAGTTTAAGAAAATTGAATATTTAATGAAAATCACAGCCTCTACAGTCTGTAGAGTCTGCTAGAGTGAGTGATGACATCAGGTGCTCTAGCGTAGCTCCATAGGCTGCCATTATAAAGATTGAAAAAAGTCTAAAACTTAAACTGTGATTACTCAAAAAGTACAAAAGATATCAAAAAGCTGAATTAAAGTGATAAAGTACTAAAAGTGGTGACCTGTTTAAAGTTTGAATGGAGTTTCTAGCTGAAAGTATGAAAGAGTAGTTAGAGTTAAAACGGGGCATGGTTTGAACAGTCCTCCCATAGACTTACATTGTAAAACAGAAAAATAGAAAAAAGTAGAATATTTTAAAAAGTAGAAATCAGATTGCTTATAAAAATACAAGCACGCATCTCCTAAAGAAGCCGAACAGTGGAAAGTTTGAACGGAGTCTCTAGGTGAAAGTATGTGGAAGGAGTTAGGTGCCGAAGAAATGTACGGTGGGGAATATTATCTGCAATACTAGAAAGGTGCATTTTCTGGAGAAAATGCATGTGATTGCTGAGCGTGCAAACTGTTGCTCGTAACAGCCCATAGTAACGAATACCTAGCATATGTGGTGTGTGTAGGCACGTGTGGGCGTGGGCGTGTGCGTGTTTCTTAACATGACTGACCGTGGATCGTCTGTTCAAATTGAAACGGCTGAACCAAAGTATAATATGTGTATGTAATGTTAAAACTGTGAGAAATGTGGCAGTTTAAAACACTTCTGTGAAGGAGCTGTAATGAGTGTCAAAGTGATAAGTAATAATGTTAGAAATGTACTAAAATTTCATAATAGTAACAAGTACAAAAGTAAGAAAATATGTAGGGAGGCTTATGTGTAAAAGGTGGAAGGAGATAGTAGGAAGACTATTTTGTAAAATCTGGAAGGTACAAGGAGTATGAATAGCAGGTATGAAGAGTAGATATATATTCAGTTGAAAAAAACAGAAAATACGAAAGTGACAAGTAATAATGTTAGAAATGTACTAAAATGTAACAGTACTAAGAAGTAAAAAGGTATAAAAATATGTAGTTGGTAGGAAGACTACGAAGGCTAACAAACTATCTGTTAGTAGGAAGGCTTATGTGAAAAGCTGGAAGGTACTAGTAGTATGAAGAGTAGGAAGGCAGTGACAAGTAATAATGTTAGAAATGTACTAAAATGTAATAATACTAACAAGTAAAAAAGGTATGAAAATATGTAAAAGACATGTTGAAATGAAGAAGAGTGAAATAAGCACAAGTGCTGCATGTGTAAGAGAGGAGGAGTGCAGCAGAAAATACTGTGAAATAGAGTGGGAATGTTCTAAAATGTACTAAAATGTAACAGTACTAAGAAGTAAAAAGGTATAAAAATATGTAGTTGGTAGGAAGACTACGAAGGCTAACAAACTATCTGTTAGTAGGAAGGCTTATGTGAAAAGCTGGAAGGTACTAGTAGTATGAAGAGTAGGAAGGCAGTGACAAGTAATAATGTTAGAAATGTACTAAAATGTAATAATACTAACAAGTAAAAAAGGTATGAAAATATGTAAAAGACATGTTGAAATGAAGAAGAGTGAAATAAGCACAAGTGCTGCATGTGTAAGAGAGGAGTGCAGCAGAAAATACTGTGAAATAGAGTGGGAATGTTCTAAAATGTACTAAAATGTAACAGTACTAAGAAGTAAAAAGGTATAAAAATATGTAGTTGGTAGGAAGACTACGAAGGCTAACAAACTATCTGTTAGTAGGAAGGCTTATGTGAAAAGCTGGAAGGTACTAGTAGTATGAAGAGTAGGAAGGCAGTGACAAGTAATAATGTTAGAAATGTACTAAAATGTAATAATACTAACAAGTAAAAAAGGTATGAAAATATGTAAAAGACATGTTGAAATGAAGAAGAGTGAAATAAGCACAAGTGCTGCATGTGTAAGAGAGGAGGAGTGCAGCAGAAAATACTGTGAAATAGAGTGGGAATGTTCTAAAATGTACTAAAATGTAACAGTACTAAGAAGTAAAAAGGTATAAAAATATGTAGTTGGTAGGAAGACTACGAAGGCTAACAAACTATCTGTTAGTAGGAAGGCTTATGTGAAAAGCTGGAAGGTACTAGTAGTATGAAGAGTAGGAAGGCAGTGACAAGTAATAATGTTAGAAATGTACTAAAATGTAATAATACTAACAAGTAAAAAAGGTATGAAAATATGTAAAAGACATGTTGAAATGAAGAAGAGTGAAATAAGCACAAGTGCTGCATGTGTAAGAGAGGAGGAGTGCAGCAGAAAATACTGTGAAATAGAGTGGGAATGTTCTAAAATGTACTAAAATGTAACAGTACTAAGAAGTAAAAAGGTATAAAAATATGTAGTTGGTAGGAAGACTACGAAGGCTAAAAAAACTTTCTGTTAGTAGGAAGGCTTATGTGAAAAGCTGGAAGGTACTGGTAGTATGAAGAGTAGGAAGGCAGTGACAAGTAATAATGTTAGAAATGTAGTAAAATGTAATAATACTAAGAAGTAAAAAATGTATGAAAGTATGTAAAAGACATGTTGAAATGGAGAAGAGTGAAATAAGCAGAAGAGCTGCATGTGTAAGAGAGCAGCAGAAACTACTGTGAAATAGAGTGGAAATGTACTAAAATATACTAAAATGTAACAATACTAAGAAGTAAAAAGGTATAAAAATGTGCAGCTGGTAGGAAGAGTAGGAAGGCTTATGTGAAAAGCTGGAAGGTACTAGTAGTATGAAGAGTAGGAAGGCAGTGACAAGTAATAATTTTAGAAATGTACTAAAATGTAATAATACTAAGAAGTAAAAAAGGTATGAAAATATGTAAAAGACATGTTGAAATGGAGAAGAGTGAAATAAGCACAAGAGCTGCATGTGTAAGAGAGCAGCAGAGCAGCAGAAACTACTGTGAAAGAGTGGAAATGTACTAAAATGTACTAAAATGTAACAATACTAAGAAGCAAAAAGGTATAAAAACATGTAGTTGGTAGGAAGACTATGAAGGCGAACAAACTATCTGTTAGGAAGGCTGATGTGAAAAGCTGGAGGGTACTAGTAGTATGAAGAGTAGGAAGGCAGTGACAAGTAATAATGTTAAAAATGTACTAAAATGTATTAATACTAACAAGTAAAAAAGGTATGAAAATATGTTAAAGATATGTTGAAATGGAGAAGAGTGAAATAAGCAGAACAGCTGCATGTGTAAGAGAGCAGCAGAGCAGCAGAAACTACTGTAAAAGAGACTGGAACACTAGTGTCAAACAAACGTTAATATCTCAAAAAGTATACATCGCATCGCTTATATATTGACATTGTGAGTGAGAGCAGAAGCAGCTGAAGGGTTTGATGTATAATATGTGTATGTAGTATTAAAGTTGTGTGAACTGTCACAGTTTTAAAATGTGTGAATTTAGTAAAAAGTGCAGCCTGTAAAGTCTGCTAGAGTGAATTGTGACATCACGCACTCTAGCGTAGCTCCATAGGGTCCCATTATAAAGGTTGAAAAAAGTATAAAACGTAAACTGCGATTACTCAAAAAGTACAAAAGGTATGAAAAAGCTGAATTAAAGTGATAAAGTACTAAAAGTGGTGACCCGTTTAAAGTTTGAATGGAGTTAATAGCTTAAAGTATGAAAGAGTAGTTAGAGTTCAAAGAGGGCATGGTTTTAACATTCCGCCCATAGACTTCCATTGTAAAAAAAAGTAGAAAAAAGTAGAATAGTTTAAAAAGTAGAATAGATATCAAAAAGTTGAATACACGCGCCTATGTCCTAAACAAGCTGAACATTTTAAAGTTTGAACGGAGTTTCTAGCTAAAAGTATGAAGGAGTAGATAGGTGCCAAAAAAGTGTACGGATTAATAATAATAATAATAATAATAACTAGAAAGGTGCATTTTCTGGAGAAAATGCGTGTGATTGCTGAGCGTGCAAACTGTTGCTTGTGACAGCCCATAGTAACGAATACCTAGCATATGTGGTGTGTGTAGGCACGTGTGGGCGTGGGCGTGTTTCTTAACATGACTGACTGTGGATCGTCTGTTCAAATTGAAACGGCTGAACCAAAGTATAATATGTGTATGTAATGTTAAAACTGTGAGAAATGTGGCAGTTTAAAACACTTCTGTGAAGGAGCTGTAATGAGTGTCAAAGTGATAAGTAATAATGTTAGAAATGTACTAAAATTTCATAATAGTAACAAGTACAAAAGTAAGAAAATATGTAGGAAGGCTTATGTATAAAAGGTGGAAGGAGATAGTAGGAAGACTATTTTGTAAAATCTGAAAGGTATAAGGAGTATGAATAGCAGGTATGAAGAGTAGGTATATATTCAGTAGAAAAAAACAGAAAGTAAGAAAGTGGCAAGTATGAAAATATGTAAAAGACATGTTAAAATGGAGAAGAGTGAAAAAAGGACAAGTGGAGAAGAGCTGCATGTGTAAGACAGCAGCAGTGGAACAGAAAGTAGTGTGACAGAGTGGAGCCCTAGTGTTGAACAAACGTTAATAACTCAAAAACTATACATCATATTGCTTATATATTTACATTGTGAGTGAGAGCAGAAGTAGCTGAAGAGTTTAATATATAACATATGTATGTAATGTTAAAGTTGTGGAAGTGATTGAAGGTTAAAAGACAAAATCTGTTCAAAAAAGGCACACACAATATAGCACTGGTGTCGAACAAACGTCCATATCTCAAAAACTACAAATCCCATCACTTAGATATTTACATTGTGATACACGGAAGAAGTATGTGAAGAGTTTGATATATAATATAAGTACGTAGTGTGAAAATTGTGGGAGGTACTACAGTTTAAATACTGCAAGTGTAAAAAGAAAAAGCTGTTTAAAGTAGTCAAAAGACTGTAAAGCAGTAGTGTTGAACAAACGTCCCTAACTCAAAAACTACAAGTGCTATCACTTAGATATTTACATTGTGAGTGACAGAAGAAATAGCCAAAGAATTTGATGTAAAATATATGTCTGTAGTGTGAAAATTGTGGGAATAGTGACAGTTTTGAAAAGTGTACAAGACAAGGCTGTTCAAAGGAGAGAAAAGTGCTGTAAAACACAGTTTTGCACTAGTGTTGAACAAACGTCCCTAACTCAAAAAGTATAAAAGCTATGGGTTAGATATTGACATTGTGAGTGGCAGAAGAAGTAGCTGAACAGTTTGATATCTAATATGTGGATGTAGTGTGAAAGTTGTGGGTGTCATGACCGTTTAAGAAAATTGAATATTTAGTGACAATCACAGCCTCTACAGTCTGTAGAGTCTGCTAGAGTGCGTGATGACATCACGCACTCTAGCATTTGAACAGTCCTCCCATAGACTTACATTGTAAAATAGAAAAATAGAAAAATGTAGAATATTTTAAAAAGTAGAAATCAGATTGCTTAGAAAAATACAAGCACGCATCTCCTAAAGAAGCCGAACAGTGGAAAGTTTGAACGGAGTCTCTAGGTGAAAGTATGTGGAAGGAGTTAGGTGCCGAAGAAATGTACGGTGGGGAATATTATCTGCAATACTAGAAAGGTGCATTTTCTGGAGAAAATGCGTGTGATTGCTGAGAGTGCAAACTGTGGCACTGGTGCAGTTTAGTGTGGGTACAGCTCACCCTTTCTGTTGGCTGTCTGTGACTGGTCTATCACTCTCCTCTTTCCCTCTTTCTTATCCTATGGCTGTCATGGTATGTAGTGTTAAAGTTGTGGAAGTGGTTGAAGTTTCAAAGAAACAATCTGTTCAAAATAAGCACACCTGGTATAGCACTGGTGTTGAACAAACATTCATATCTCAAAAACTGAAAGATAGTCTATTAAAAAGCTAGAGAGTAGAGTGAGACAGACAGACAGACAGACAGAGAGAGTGTGTGTGTGGCCCCCCACGTGTGTATGAAAATGGACAAGTGCAGAGCGCTGCATTAGGAGAGCAGCAGTGGCCCAAGTGGAGCTCAAACGTTCATAATTCAAAAACTACAAATCCCATCACTTAGATGTTTACACTGTGAGAGAGAGCAGGACTGGCTGAACATTTTAATGTGTAAAATATGCATGTAGTGTTAACATTTTGGAAATTGTGACAGTTCAAATATGTGTAAACAGAAAAAAGCTGTTCATAACAGCCAAAAACAGTATAGCACTAGTGTTGAACAAGCCATCATAGCTAAAAACCTACAAATCCCACAACTTAGGTATTTACATTGTGAGAGACAGAAGAAGTATGTGAACATTTTGATATATAATATATGTATGTAGTGTGTATTGTGGGAACTACTACAGTTTAAATACTGCATGTGTAAAAAGAAAAAGCTGTTTAAAATAGGCAAAATTACTGTAAAGCACTAGTGTTGAACAAACAGCCCTAACTCAAAAAGTATAAACGTTATGGCTTAGATATTGACATTGTGAGTGGCACAAGAAGTAGCTGAACAGTTTGATATCTAATATGTGGATGTAGTGTGAATGTTGTGGGAGTGATGACAGTTTAAGAAAATTGAATATTTAATGAAAATCACAGCCTCTACAGTCTGTAGAGTCTGCTAGAGTGAGTGATGACATCAGGTGCTCTAGCGTAGCTCCATAGGCTGCCATTATAAAGATTGAAAAAAGTCTAAAACTTAAACTGTGATTACTCAAAAAGTACAAAAGATATCAAAAAGCTGAATTAAAGTGATAAAGTACTAAAAGTGGTGACCTGTTTAAAGTTTGAATGGAGTTTCTAGCTGAAAGTATGAAAGAGTAGTTAGAGTTAAAACGGGGCATGGTTTGAACAGTCCTCCCATAGACTTACATTGTAAAACAGAAAAATAGAAAAAAGTAGAATATTTTAAAAAGTAGAAATCAGATTGCTTATAAAAATACAAGCACGCATCTCCTAAAGAAGCCGAACAGTGGAAAGTTTGAACGGAGTCTCTAGGTGAAAGTATGTGGAAGGAGTTAGGTGCCGAAGAAATGTACGGTGGGGAATATTATCTGCAATACTAGAAAGGTGCATTTTCTGGAGAAAATGCATGTGATTGCTGAGCGTGCAAACTGTTGCTCGTAACAGCCCATAGTAACGAATACCTAGCATATGTGGTGTGTGTAGGCACGTGTGGGCGTGGGCGTGTGCGTGTTTCTTAACATGACTGACCGTGGATCGTCTGTTCAAATTGAAACGGCTGAACCAAAGTATAATATGTGTATGTAATGTTAAAACTGTGAGAAATGTGGCAGTTTAAAACACTTCTGTGAAGGAGCTGTAATGAGTGTCAAAGTGATAAGTAATAATGTTAGAAATGTACTAAAATTTCATAATAGTAACAAGTACAAAAGTAAGAAAATATGTAGGGAGGCTTATGTGTAAAAGGTGGAAGGAGATAGTAGGAAGACTATTTTGTAAAATCTGGAAGGTACAAGGAGTATGAATAGCAGGTATGAAGAGTAGATATATATTCAGTTGAAAAAAACAGAAAATACGAAAGTGACAAGTAATAATGTTAGAAATGTACTAAAATGTAACAGTACTAAGAAGTAAAAAGGTATAAAAATATGTAGTTGGTAGGAAGACTACGAAGGCTAACAAACTATCTGTTAGTAGGAAGGCTTATGTGAAAAGCTGGAAGGTACTAGTAGTATGAAGAGTAGGAAGGCAGTGACAAGTAATAATGTTAGAAATGTACTAAAATGTAATAATACTAACAAGTAAAAAAGGTATGAAAATATGTAAAAGACATGTTGAAATGAAGAAGAGTGAAATAAGCACAAGTGCTGCATGTGTAAGAGAGGAGGAGTGCAGCAGAAAATACTGTGAAATAGAGTGGGAATGTTCTAAAATGTACTAAAATGTAACAGTACTAAGAAGTAAAAAGGTATAAAAATATGTAGTTGGTAGGAAGACTACGAAGGCTAACAAACTATCTGTTAGTAGGAAGGCTTATGTGAAAAGCTGGAAGGTACTAGTAGTATGAAGAGTAGGAAGGCAGTGACAAGTAATAATGTTAGAAATGTACTAAAATGTAATAATACTAACAAGTAAAAAAGGTATGAAAATATGTAAAAGACATGTTGAAATGAAGAAGAGTGAAATAAGCACAAGTGCTGCATGTGTAAGAGAGGAGTGCAGCAGAAAATACTGTGAAATAGAGTGGGAATGTTCTAAAATGTACTAAAATGTAACAGTACTAAGAAGTAAAAAGGTATAAAAATATGTAGTTGGTAGGAAGACTACGAAGGCTAACAAACTATCTGTTAGTAGGAAGGCTTATGTGAAAAGCTGGAAGGTACTAGTAGTATGAAGAGTAGGAAGGCAGTGACAAGTAATAATGTTAGAAATGTACTAAAATGTAATAATACTAACAAGTAAAAAAGGTATGAAAATATGTAAAAGACATGTTGAAATGAAGAAGAGTGAAATAAGCACAAGTGCTGCATGTGTAAGAGAGGAGGAGTGCAGCAGAAAATACTGTGAAATAGAGTGGGAATGTTCTAAAATGTACTAAAATGTAACAGTACTAAGAAGTAAAAAGGTATAAAAATATGTAGTTGGTAGGAAGACTACGAAGGCTAACAAACTATCTGTTAGTAGGAAGGCTTATGTGAAAAGCTGGAAGGTACTAGTAGTATGAAGAGTAGGAAGGCAGTGACAAGTAATAATGTTAGAAATGTACTAAAATGTAATAATACTAACAAGTAAAAAAGGTATGAAAATATGTAAAAGACATGTTGAAATGAAGAAGAGTGAAATAAGCACAAGTGCTGCATGTGTAAGAGAGGAGGAGTGCAGCAGAAAATACTGTGAAATAGAGTGGGAATGTTCTAAAATGTACTAAAATGTAACAGTACTAAGAAGTAAAAAGGTATAAAAATATGTAGTTGGTAGGAAGACTACGAAGGCTAAAAAAACTTTCTGTTAGTAGGAAGGCTTATGTGAAAAGCTGGAAGGTACTGGTAGTATGAAGAGTAGGAAGGCAGTGACAAGTAATAATGTTAGAAATGTAGTAAAATGTAATAATACTAAGAAGTAAAAAATGTATGAAAGTATGTAAAAGACATGTTGAAATGGAGAAGAGTGAAATAAGCAGAAGAGCTGCATGTGTAAGAGAGCAGCAGAAACTACTGTGAAATAGAGTGGAAATGTACTAAAATATACTAAAATGTAACAATACTAAGAAGTAAAAAGGTATAAAAATGTGCAGCTGGTAGGAAGAGTAGGAAGGCTTATGTGAAAAGCTGGAAGGTACTAGTAGTATGAAGAGTAGGAAGGCAGTGACAAGTAATAATTTTAGAAATGTACTAAAATGTAATAATACTAAGAAGTAAAAAAGGTATGAAAATATGTAAAAGACATGTTGAAATGGAGAAGAGTGAAATAAGCACAAGAGCTGCATGTGTAAGAGAGCAGCAGAGCAGCAGAAACTACTGTGAAAGAGTGGAAATGTACTAAAATGTACTAAAATGTAACAATACTAAGAAGCAAAAAGGTATAAAAATATGTAGTTGGTAGGAAGACTATGAAGGCGAACAAACTATCTGTTAGGAAGGCTGATGTGAAAAGCTGGAGGGTACTAGTAGTATGAAGAGTAGGAAGGCAGTGACAAGTAATAATGTTAAAAATGTACTAAAATGTATTAATACTAACAAGTAAAAAAGGTATGAAAATATGTTAAAGATATGTTGAAATGGAGAAGAGTGAAATAAGCAGAAGAGCTGCATGTGTAAGAGAGCAGCAGAGCAGCAGAAACTACTGTGAAAAAGAGTGGAACACTAGTGTCAAACAAACGTTAATATCTCAAAAACTATACATCGCATCGCTTATATATTGACATTGTGAGTGAGAGCAGAAGCAGCTGAAGGGTTTGGTGTATAATATGTGTATGTAGTATTAAAGTTGTGTGAACTGTCACAGTTTAAAAATGTGTGAATTTAGTAAAAAGTACAGCCTGTAAAGTCTGCTAGAGTGAATTGTGACATCACGCACTCTAGCGTAGCTCCATAGGCTGCCATTATAAAGGTTTAAAAAAGTATAAAACTTAAACTGTGATTACTCAAAAAGTACAAAAGGTATGAAAAAGCTGAATAAGAGTAATAAAGTACTAAAAGTGGTGACCCGTTTAAAGTTTGAATGGAGTGTCTAGCTTAAAGTATGAAAGAGTAGTTAGAGTTCAAAGAGGGCATGGTTTGAACATTCCGCCCATAGACTCCCATTGTAAAAAAAAGTCGAAAAAAGTAGAATAGTTTAAAAAGTAGAATAGATATCAAAAAGTTGAATACACGCGCCTATGTCCTAAACAAGCTGAACATTTTAAAGTTTGAACGGAGTTTCTAGCTAAAAGTATGAAGGAGGAGATAGGTGCCAAAAAAGTGTACGGATTAATAATAATAATAATAATAATAATAATAATAATAATAAATAGTGGGAATATTATACCTGTGATTGCTGAGTCAGCAATCACACAACTAGAAAGGTGCATTTTCTGGAGAAAATGCGTGTGATTGCTGAGCGTGCAAACTGTGGCACTGGTGCAGTTTAGTGTGGGTACAGCTCACCCTTTCTGTTGGCTGTCTGTGACTGGTCTATCACTCTCCTCTTTCCCTCTTTCTTATCCTATGGCTGTATCTATGTCACATATTTCTGTGTGTGTGTGTGTGTGTGTGTGTGTGTGTGTGTGTGTGTGCGCGTGTTTTTGAACATGACTGTGGATCGTCTGTTCAAACTGAAACGGCTGAAGCAAAGTATAATATGTGTATGTAATGTTAAAACTGTGAGAAATGTGGCAGTTTAAAACACTTCTGTGAAGGAGCTGTAATGACTGTCAAAGTGATAAGTAATAATGTTAGAAATGTACTAAAATTTCATAATAGTAACAAGTACAAAAGTAAGAAAATATGTAGGAAGGCTTATGTGTAAAAGGTGGAAGGAGATAGTAGGAAGGCTATTTTTTAAAATCTGAAAGGAATAAGGAGTATGAATAGCAGGTATGAAGAGTAGGTATATATTCAGTAGAAAAAAACAGAAAGTAAGAAAGTGGCAAGTATGAAAATATGTAAAAGACATGTTAAAATGGAGAAGAGTGAAAAAAGGACAAGTGGAGAAGAGCTGCATGTGTAAGAGAGCAGCAGTGGAACAGAAAGTAGTGTGACAGAGTGGAGCCCTAGTGTCGAACAAACGTTAATAACTCAAAAACTATACATCATATTGCTTATATATTTGCATTGTGAGTGAGAGCAGAAGTAGCTGAAGAGTTTAATATATAGCATATGTATTTAATGTTAAAGTTGTGGAAGTGATTGAAGGTTAAAAGACAAAATCTGTTCAAAAAAGGCACACACAATATAGCACTGGTGTCGAACAAACATCCATATCTCAAAAACTACAAATCCCATCACTTAGATATTTACATTGTGATACACAGAAGAGGTATGTGAAGAGTTTGATATATAATATAAGTATGTAGTGTGAAAATTGTGGGAGGTACTACAGTTTAAATACTGCAAGTGTAAAAAGAAAAAGCTGTTTAAAGTAGTCAAAAGACTGTAAAGCAGTAGTGTTGAACAAACGTCCCTAACTCAAAAACTACAAGTGCTATCACTTAGATATTTACATTGTGAGTGACAGAAGAAATAGCCAAAGACTTTCATGTAAAATATATGTCTGTAGTGTGAAAATTGTGGGAATAGTGACAGTTTTGAAAAGTGTACAAGACAAGGCTGTTCAAAGGAGAGAAAAGTACTGTAAAACACAGTTTTGCACTAGTGTTGAACAAACAGCCCTAACTCAAAAAGTATAAACATTATGGCTTAGATATTGACATTGTGAGTGGCAGAAGAAGTAGCAGAACAGTTTGATATCTAATATGTGGATGTAGTGTGAATGTTGTGGGAGTGATGACAGTTTAAGAAAATTGAATATTTAGTGACAATCACAGCCTCTACAGTCTGTAGAGTCTGCTAGAGTGCGTGATGACATCACGCACTCTAGCGTTCGAACAGTCCTCCCATAGACTTACATTGTAAAACAGAAAAATAGAAAAAAGTAGAATATTTTAAAAAGTAGAAATCAGATTGCTTATAAAAATACAAGCACGCATCTCCTAAAGAAGCCGAACAGTGGAAAGTTTGAACGGAGTCTCTAGGTGAAAGTATGTGGAAGGAGTTAGGTGCCGAAGAAATGTACGGTGGGGAATATTATCTGCAATACTAGAAAGGTGCATTTTCTGGAGAAAATGCGTGTGATTGCTGAGCGTGCAAACTGTTGCTTGTGACAGCCCATAGTAACGAATACCTAGCATATGTGGTGTGTGTAGGCACGTGTGGGCGTGGGCGTGTTTCTTAACATGACTGACTGTGGATCGTCTGTTCAAATTGAAACGGCTGAACCAAAGTATAATATGTGTATGTAATGTTAAAACTGTGAGAAATGTGGCAGTTTAAAACACTTCTGTGAAGGAGCTGTAATGAGTGTCAAAGTGATAAGTAATAATGTTAGAAATGTACTAAAATTTCATAATAGTAACAAGTACAAAAGTAAGAAAATATGTAGGAAGGCTTATGTATAAAAGGTGGAAGGAGATAGTAGGAAGACTATTTTGTAAAATCTGAAAGGTATAAGGAGTATGAATAGCAGGTATGAAGAGTAGGTATATATTCAGTAGAAAAAAACAGAAAGTAAGAAAGTGGCAAGTATGAAAATATGTAAAAGACATGTTAAAATGGAGAAGAGTGAAAAAAGGACAAGTGGAGAAGAGCTGCATGTGTAAGAGAGCAGCAGTGGAACAGAAAGTAGTGTGACAGAGTGGAGCCCTAGTGTCGAACAAACGTTAATAACTCAAAAACTATACATCATATTGCTTATATATTTACATTGTGAGTGAGAGCAGAAGTAGCTGAAGAGTTTAATATATAACATATGTATGTAATGTTAAAGTTGTGGAAGTGATTGAAGGTTAAAAGACAAAATCTGTTCAAAAAAGGCACACACAATATAGCACTGGTATCGAACAAACATCCATATCTCAAAAACTACAAATCCCATCACTTAGATATTTACATTGTGATACACGGAAGAAGTATGTGAAGCGTTTGATATATAATATAAGTATGTAGTGTGAAAATTGTGGGAGGTACTACAGTTTAAATACTGCAAGTGTAAAAAGAAAAAGCTGTTTAAAGTAGTCAAAAGACTGTAAAGCAGTAGTGTTGAACAAACGTCCCTAACTCAAAAACTACAAGTGCTATCACTTAGATATTTACATTGTGAGTGACAGAAGAAATAGCCAAAGAATTTGATGTAAAATATATGTCTGTAGTGTGAAAATTGTGGGAATAGTGACAGTTTAGAAAAGTGTACAAGACAAGGCTGTTCAAAGGAGAGAAAAGTACTGTAAAACACAGTTTTGCACTAGTGTTGAACAAACGTCCCTAACTCAAAAAGTATAAAAGCTATGAGTTAGATATTGACATTGTGAGTGGCAGAAGAAGTAGCTGAACAGTTTGATATCTAATATGTGGATGTAGTGTGAAAGTTGTGGGAGTCATGACCGTTTAAGAAAATTGAATATTTAGTGACAATCACAGCCTCTACAGTCTGTAGAGTCTGCTAGAGTGCGTGATGACATCACGCACTCTAGCATTTGAACAGTCCTCCCATAGACTTACATTGTAAAATAGAAAAATAGAAAAAAGTAGAATATTTTAAAAAGTAGAAATCAGATTGCTTATAAAAATACAAGCAGCACGCATCTCCTAAAGAAGCCGGACAGTGGAAAGTTTGAACGGAGTCTCTAGGTGAAAGTATGTGGAAGGAGTTAGGTGCCGAAGAAATGTACGGTGGGGAATATTATCTGCAATACTAGAAAGGTGCATTTTCTGGAGAAAATGCGTGTGATTGCTGAGCGTGCAAACTGTTGCTCGTGACAGCCCATAGTAACGAATACCTAGCATATGTGGTGTGTGTAGGCACGTGTGGGCGTGGGCGTGTGCGTGTTTCTTAACATGACTGACCGTGGATCGTCTGTTCAAATTGAAACGGCTGAACCAAAGTATAATATGTGTATGTAATGTTAAAACTGTGAGAAATGTGGCAGTTTAAAACACTTCTGTGAAGGAGCTGTAATGAGTGTCAAAGTGATAAGTAATAATGTTAGAAATGTACTAAAATTTCATAATAGTAACAAGTACAAAAGTAAGAAAATATGTAGGGAGGCTTATGTGTAAAAGGTGGAATGAGATAGTAGGAAGACTATTTTGTAAAATCTGGAAGGTACAAGGAGTATGAATAGCAGGTATGAAGAGTAGATATATATTCAGTTGAAAAAAACAGAAAATACGAAAGTGACAAGTAATAATGTTAGAAATGTACTAAAATGTAACAGTACTAAGAAGTAAAAAGGTATAAAAATATGTAGTTGGTAGGAAGACTACGAAGGCTAACAAACTATCTGTTAGTAGGAAGGCTTATGTGAAAAGCTGGAAGGTACTAGTAGTATGAAGAGTAGGAAGGCAGTGACAAGTAATAATGTTAGAAATGTACTAAAATGTAATAATACTAACAAGTAAAAAAGGTATGAAAATATGTAAAAGACATGTTGAAATGGAGAAGAGTGAAATAAGCACAAGTGCTGCATGTGTAAGAGAGGAGGAGTGCAGCAGAAAATACTGTGAAATAGAGTGGGAATGTTCTAAAATGTACTAAAATGTAACAGTACTAAGAAGTAAAAAGGTATAAAAATATGTAGTTGGTAGGAAGACTACGAAGGCTAACAAACTATTTGTTAGTAGGAAGGCTTATGTGAAAAGCTGGAAGGTACTAGTAGTATGAAGAGTAGGAAGGCAGTGACAAGTAATAATGTTAGAAATGTACTAAAATGTAATAATACTAACAAGTAAAAAAGGTATGAAAATATGTAAAAGACATGTTGAAATGAAGAAGAGTGAAATAAGCACAAGTGCTGCATGTGTAAGAGAGGAGGAGTGCAGCAGAAAATACTGTGAAATAGAGCGGGAATGTTCTAAAATGTACTAAAATGTAACAGTACTAAGAAGTAAAAAGGTATAAAAATATGTAGTTGGTAGGAAGACTACGAAGGCTAAAAAAACTTTCTGTTAGTAGGAAGGCTTATGTGAAAAGCTGGAAGGTACTGGTAGTATGAAGAGTAGGAAGGCAGTGACAAGTAATAATGTTAGAAATGTACTAAAATGTAATAATACTAACAAGTAAAAAAGGTATGAAAGTATGTAAAAGACACGTTGAAATGAAGAAGAGTGAAATAAGCAGAACAGCTGCATGTGTAAGAGAGCAGCAGAGCAGCAGAAACTACTGTGAAAAAGACTGGAACACTAGTGTCAAACAAACGTTAATATCTCAAAAAGTATACATCGCATCGCTTATATATTGACATTGTGAGTGAGAGCAGAAGCAGCTGAAGGGTTTGATGTATAATATGTGTATGTAGTATTAAAATTGTGTGAACTGTCACAGTTTTAAAATGTGTGAATTTAGTAAAAAGTGCAGCCTGTAAAGTCAGCTAGAGTGAATTGTGACATCACGCACTCTAGCGTAGCTCCATAGGGTCCCATTATAAAGGTTGAAAAAAGTATAAAACGTAAACTGCGATTACTCAAAAAGTACAAAAGGTATGAAAAAGCTGAATTAAAGTGATAAAGTACTAAAAGTGGTGACCCGTTTAAAGTTTGAATGGAGTTAATAGCTTAAAGTATGAAAGAGTAGTTAGAGTTCAAAGAGGGCATGGTTTTAACATTCCGCCCATAGACTTCCATTGTAAAAAAAAGTAGAAAAAAGTAGAATAGTTTAAAAAGTAGAATAGATATCAAAAAGTTGAATACACGCGCCTATGTCCTAAACAAGCTGAACATTTTAAAGTTTGAACGGAGTTTCTAGCTAAAAGTATGAAGGAGTAGATAGGTGCCAAAAAAGTGTACGGATTAATAATAATAATAATAATAATAACTAGAAAGGTGCATTTTCTGGAGAAAATGCGTGTGATTGCTGAACGTGCAAACTGTTGCTCGTGACAACCCATAGTAACGAATACCTAGCATATGTGGTGTGTGTAGGCACGTGTGTGTGTCGGCGTGTCCGTGTGCGTGTTTCTTAACATGACTGACCGTGTATCAAATTGAAACGGCTGAACCAAAGTATATGTGTATGTAATGTTAAAACTGTGGGAAATGTGGCAGTTTGTGTGTCCAACAACGTGAGTGAGAGAAATGCTGGAAGGTACTAGTAGTATGAAAAGTAGGAAGAGTAAGAAGGCAGTGACAAGTAGTAATGTTAGAAATGTACTAAAATGTAATAATACTAAGAAGTAAAAAGGTATGAAAATATGTAAAAGACATGTTGAAATGGAGAAGAGTGAAAAAAGGACAAGTGGAGAAGAGCTGCATGTGTAAGAGAGCAGCAGTGGAACAGAAAGTAGTGGTAGTAGTAGAGTGGAGCCCTAGTGTCGAACAAACGTTAATAACTCAAAAACTATACATCATATTGCTTATATATTTACATTGTGAGTGAGAGCAGAAGTAGCTGAAGAGTTTAATATATAGCATATGTATTTAATGTTAAAGTTGTGGAAGTGATTGAAGGTTAAAAGACAAAATCTGTTCAAAAAAGGCACACACAATATAGCACTGGTGTCGAACAAACATCCATATCTCAAAAACTACAAATCCCATCACTTAGATATTTACATTGTGATACACAGAAGAGGTATGTGAAGAGTTTGATATATAATATAAGTATGTAGTGTGAAAATTGTGGGAGGTACTACAGTTTAAATACTGCAAGTGTAAAAACAAAAAGCTGTTTAAAGTAGTCAAAAGACTGTAAAGCAGTAGTGTTGAACAAACGTCCCTAACTCAAAAACTACAAGTGCTATCACTTAGATATTTACATTGTGAGTGACAGAAGAAATAGCCAAAGACTTTGATGTAAAATATATGTCTGTAGTGTGAAAATTGTGGGAATAGTGACAGTTTTGAAAAGTGTACAAGACAAGGCTGTTCAAAGGAGAGAAAAGTACTGTAAAACACAGTTTTGCACTAGTGTTGAACAAACAGCCCTAACTCAAAAAGTATAAACATTATGGCTTAGATATTGACATTGTGAGTGGCAGAAGAAGTAGCAGAACAGTTTGATATCTAATATGTGGATGTAGTGTGAATGTTGTGGGAGTGATGACAGTTTAAGAAAATTGAATATTTAGTGACAATCACAGCCTCTACAGTCTGTAGAGTCTGCTAGAGTGCGTGATGACATCACGCACTCTAGCGTTCGAACAGTCCTCCCATAGACTTACATTGTAAAACAGAAAAATAGAAAAAAGTAGAATATTTTAAAAAGTAGAAATCAGATTGCTTATAAAAATACAAGCACGCATCTCCTAAAGAAGCCGAACAGTGGAAAGTTTGAACGGAGTCTCTAGGTGAAAGTATGTGGAAGGAGTTAGGTGCCGAAGAAATGTACGGTGGGGAATATTATCTGCAATACTAGAAAGGTGCATTTTCTGGAGAAAATGCGTGTGATTGCTGAGCGTGCAAACTGTTGCTTGTGACAGCCCATAGTAACGAATACCTAGCATATGTGGTGTGTGTAGGCACGTGTGGGCGTGGGCGTGTTTCTTAACATGACTGACTGTGGATCGTCTGTTCAAATTGAAACGGCTGAACCAAAGTATAATATGTGTATGTAATGTTAAAACTGTGAGAAATGTGGCAGTTTAAAACACTTCTGTGAAGGAGCTGTAATGAGTGTCAAAGTGATAAGTAATAATGTTAGAAATGTACTAAAATTTCATAATAGTAACAAGTACAAAAGTAAGAAAATATGTAGGAAGGCTTATGTATAAAAGGTGGAAGGAGATCGTAGGAAGACTATTTTGTAAAATCTGAAAGGTATAAGGAGTATGAATAGCAGGTATGAAGAGTAGGTATATATTCAGTAGAAAAAAACAGAAAGTAAGAAAGTGGCAAGTATGAAAATATGTAAAAGACATGTTAAAATGGAGAAGAGTGAAAAAAGGACAAGTGGAGAAGAGCTGCATGTGTAAGACAGCAGCAGTGGAACAGAAAGTAGTGTGACAGAGTGGAGCCCTAGTGTTGAACAAACGTTAATAACTCAAAAACTATACATCATATTGCTTATATATTTACATTGTGAGTGAGAGCAGAAGTAGCTGAAGAGTTTAATATATAACATATGTATGTAATGTTAAAGTTGTGGAAGTGATTGAAGGTTAAAAGACAAAATCTGTTCAAAAAAGGCACACACAATATAGCACTGGTGTCGAACAAACGTCCATATCTCAAAAACTACAAATCCCATCACTTAGATATTTACATTGTGATACACGGAAGAAGTATGTGAAGAGTTTGATATATAATATAAGTACGTAGTGTGAAAATTGTGGGAGGTACTACAGTTTAAATACTGCAAGTGTAAAAAGAAAAAGCTGTTTAAAGTAGTCAAAAGACTGTAAAGCAGTAGTGTTGAACAAACGTCCCTAACTCAAAAACTACAAGTGCTATCACTTAGATATTTACATTGTGAGTGACAGAAGAAATAGCCAAAGAATTTGATGTAAAATATATGTCTGTAGTGTGAAAATTGTGGGAATAGTGACAGTTTTGAAAAGTGTACAAGACAAGGCTGTTCAAAGGAGAGAAAAGTGCTGTAAAACACAGTTTTGCACTAGTGTTGAACAAACGTCCCTAACTCAAAAAGTATAAAAGCTATGGGTTAGATATTGACATTGTGAGTGGCAGAAGAAGTAGCTGAACAGTTTGATATCTAATATGTGGATGTAGTGTGAAAGTTGTGGGTGTCATGACCGTTTAAGAAAATTGAATATTTAGTGACAATCACAGCCTCTACAGTCTGTAGAGTCTGCTAGAGTGCGTGATGACATCACGCACTCTAGCATTTGAACAGTCCTCCCATAGACTTACATTGTAAAATAGAAAAATAGAAAAATGTAGAATATTTTAAAAAGTAGAAATCAGATTGCTTATAAAAATACAAGCACGCATCTCCTAAAGAAGCCGAACAGTGGAAAGTTTGAACGGAGTCTCTAGGTGAAAGTATGTGGAAGGAGTTAGGTGCCGAAGAAATGTACGGTGGGGAATATTATCTGCAATACTAGAAAGTTGCATTTTCTGGAGAAAATGCGTGTGATTGCTGAGCGTGCAAACGGTTGCTCGTGACAGCCCATAGTAACGAATACCTAGCATATGTGGTGTGTGTAGGCACGTGTGGGCGTGGGTGTGTCCGTGTGCGTGTTTCTTAACATGACTGACCGTGGATCGTCTGTTTAAATTGAAACGGCTGAACCAAAGTATATGTGTATGTAATGTTAAAACTGTGGGAAATGTGGCAGTTTAAAACACTTCTGTGAAGGAGCTGTAATGAGTGTCAAAGTGATAAGTAATAATGTTAGAAATGTACTAAAATTTCATAATAGTAACAAGTACAAAAGTAAGAGAATATGTAGGAAGGCTTATGTGTAAAAGGTGGAAGGAGATAGTAGGAAGACTATTTTGTAAAATCTGAAAGGAATAAGGAGTATGAATAGCAGGTATGAAGAGTAGGTATATATTCAGTAGAAAAAAACAGAAAGTAAGAAAGTGGCAAGTATGAAAATATGTAAAAGACATGTTAAAATGGAGAAGAGTGAAAAAAGGACAAGTGGAGAAGAGCTGCATGTGTAAGAGAGCAGCAGTGGAACAGAAAGTAGTGTGACAGAGTGGAGACCTAGTGTTGAACAAACGTTAATAACTCAAAAACTATACATCATATTGTTTATATATTTACATTGTGAGTGAGAGCAGAAGTAGCTGAAGAGTTTAATATATAACATATGTATGTAATGTTAAAGTTGTGGAAGTGATTGAAGGTTAAAGACAAAATCTGTTCAAAAAAGGCACACAAGGAAAAGCACTGGTGTCGAACAAACATCCATATCTCAAAAACTACAAATCCCATCACTTAGATATTTACATTGTGATACACAGAAGAAGTATGTGAAGAGTTTGATATGTAATATAATTATGTAGTGTGAAAATTGTGGGAGGTACTACAGTTTAAATACTGCAAGTGTAAAAACAAAAAGCTGTTTAAAGTAGTCAAAAGACTGTAAAGCAGTAGTGTTGAACAAACGTCCCTAACTCAAAAACTACAAGTGCTATCACTTAGATATTTACATTGTGAGTGACAGAAGAAATAGCCAAAGACTTTGATGTAAAATATATGTCTGTAGTGTAAAAATTGTGGGAATAGTGACAGTTTTGAAAAGTGTACAAGACAAGGCTGTTCAAAGGAGAGAAAAGTACTGTAAAACAGTTTTGCACTAGTGTTGAACAAACGTCCCTAACTCAAAAAGTATAAAAGCTATGAGTTAGATATTTACATTGTGAGTGTCAGAAGAAGTAGCTGAACAGTTTGATATCTAATATGTGGATGTAGTGTGAAAGTTGTGGGAGTCATGACCGTTTAAGAAAATTGAATATTTAGTGAAAATCACAGCCTCTACAGTCTGTAGAGTCTGCTAGAGTGTGTGATGACATCACGCACTCTAGCATTTGAACAGTCCTCCCATAGACTTACATTGTAAAATAGAAAAATAGAAAAAAGTAGAATATTTTAAAAAGTAGAAATCAGATTGCTTATAAAAATACAAGCACGCATCTCCTAAAGAAGCCGAACAGTGGAAAGTTTGAACGGAGTCTCTAGGTGAAAGTATGTGGAAGGAGTTAGGTGCTGAAGAAATGTACGGTGGGGAATATTATCTGCAATACTAGAACGGTGCATTTTCTGGAGAAAATGCGTGTGATTGCTGAGCGTGCAAACTGTTGCTCGCGACAGCCCATAGTAACGAATACCTAGCATATGTGGTGTGTGTAGGCACGTGTGTGTGTGGGCGTGTCCGTGTGCGTGTTTCTTAACATGACTGACCGTGTATTTTCTGTTCAAATTAAAACGGCTGAACCAAAGTATATGTGTATGTAATGTTAGAACTGTGGGAAATGTGGCAGTTTAAAACACTTCTTTGAAGGAGCTGTAATGAGTGTCCAAGTGATAAGTAATGATGTTAGAAATGTACTAAAATGTAAAAATAGTGAGAAGAAAAGGGTGAGCAAATGTGTAAAAGACACATTAAAATGGAGAAGATTGAAAAAATGAGAAGTGTGTGTCCAACAACGTGAGTGAGAGAAATGTTGGAAGGTACTAGTAGTATGAAAAGTAGGAAGAGTAAGAAGGCAGTGACAAGTAATAATGTTAGAAATGTACTAAAATGTAATAATACTAATAAGTAAAAAAGGTATAAAAATGTGCAGTTGGTAGGAAGAGTAGGAAGGCTTATGTGAAAAGCTGGAAGGTACTGGTAGTATGAAGAGTAGGAAAGCAGTGACAAGTAATAATGTTAGAAATGTACTAAAATGTAATAATACTAACAAGTAAAAAAGGTATGAAAGTATGTAAAAGACATGTTGAAATGGAGAAGAGTGAAATAAGCAGAAGAGCTGCATGTGTAAGAGAGCAGCAGAAACTACTGTGAAATAGAGTGGAAATGTACTAAAATATACTAAAATGTAACAATACTAAGAAGTAAAAAGGTATAAAAATGTGCAGCTGGTAGGAAGAGTAGGAAGGCTTATGTGAAAAGCTGGAAGGTACTAGTAGTATGAAGAGTAGGAAGGCAGTGACAAGTAATAATTTTAGAAATGTACTAAAATGTAATAATACTAAGAAGTCAAAAAGGTATGAAAATATGTAAAAGACATGTTGAAAAGGAGATGAGTGAAATAAGCAGAAGAGCTGCATGTGTAAGAGAGCAGCAGAGCAGCAGAAACTACTGTGAAAGAGTGGAAATGTACTAAAATGTACTAAAATGTAACAATACTAAGAAGCAAAAAGGTATAAAAACATGTAGTTGGTAGGAAGACTATGAAGACGAACAAACTATCTGTTAGGAAGGCTGATGTGAAAAGCTGGAGGGTACTAGTAGTATGAAGAGTAGGAAGGCAGTGACAAGTAATAATGTTAAAAATGTACTAAAATGTATTAATACTAACAAGTAAAAAAGGTATGAAAATATGTTAAAGATATGTTGAAATGGAGAAGAGTGAAATAAGCAGAAGAGCTGCATGTGTAAGAGAGCAGCAGAGCAGCAGAAACTACTGTAAAAGAGACTGGAACACTAGTGTCAAACAAACGTTAATATCTCAAAAAGTATACATCGCATCGCTTATATATTGACATTGTGAGTGAGAGCAGAAGCAGCTGAAGGGTTTGATGTATAATATGTGTATGTAGTATTAAAGTTGTGTGAACTGTCACAGTTTTAAAATGTGTGAATTTAGTAAAAAGTGCAGCCTGTAAAGTCTGCTAGAGTGAATTGTGACATCACGCACTCTAGCGTAGCTCCATAGGGTACCATTATAAAGGTTGAAAAAAGTATAAAACGTAAACTGCGATTACTCAAAAAGTACAAAAGGTATGAAAAAGCTGAATTAAAGTGATAAAGTACTAAAAGTGGTGACCCGTTTAAAGTTTGAATGGAGTTAATAGCTTAAAGTATGAAAGAGTAGTTAGAGTTCAAAGAGGGCATGGTTTTAACATTCCGCCCATAGACTTCCATTGTAAAAAAAAGTAGAAAAAAGTAGAATAGTTTAAAAAGTAGAATAGATATCAAAAAGTTGAATACACGCGCCTATGTCCTAAACAAGCTGAACATTTTAAAGTTTGAACGGAGTTTCTAGCTAAAAGTATGAAGGAGTAGATAGGTGCCAAAAAAGTGTACGGATTAATAATAATAATAATAATAATAATAATAAATAGTGGGAATATTATACCTGTGATTGCTGAGTCAGCAATCACACAATAATAATAAATAGTGGGAATATTATACCTGTGATTGCTGAGTCAGCAATCACACAATAATAAATAGTGGGAATATTATACCTGTGATTGCTGAGTCAGCAATCACACAATAACTAGAAAGGTGCATTTTCTGGAGAAAATGCGTGTGATTGCTGAACGTGCAAACTGTTGCTCGTGACAGCCCATAGTAACGAATACCTAGCATATGTGGTGTGTGTAGGCACGTGTGTGTGTCGGCGTGTCCGTGTGCGTGTTTCTTAACATGACTGACCGTGTATCAAATTGAAACGGCTGAACCAAAGTATATGTGTATGTAATGTTAAAACTGTGGGAAATGTGGCAGTTTGTGTGTCCAACAACGTGAGTGAGAGAAATGCTGGAAGGTACTAGTAGTATGAAAAGTAGGAAGAGTAAGAAGGCAGTGACAAGTAGTAATGTTAGAAATGTACTAAAATGTAATAATACTAACAAGTAAAAAGGTATGAAAATATGTAAAAGACATGTTAAAATGGAGAAGAGTGAAAAAAGGACAAGTGGAGAAGAGCTGCATGTGTAAGAGAGCAGCAGTGGAACAGAAAGTAGTGTGACAGAGTGGAGCCCTAGTGTCGAACAAACGTTAATAACTCAAAAACTATACATCATATTGTTTATATATTTACATTGTGAGTGAGAGCAGAAGTAGCTGAAGAGTTTAATATATAACATATGTATGTAATGTTAAAGTTGTGGAAGTGATTGAAGGTTAAAAGACAAAATCTGTTCAAAAAAGGCACACACAATATAGCACTGGTGTCGAACAAACATCCATATCTCAAAAACTACAAATCCCATCACTTAGATATTTACATTGTGATACACGGAAGAAGTATGTGAAGAGTTTGATATATAATATAAGTACGTAGTGTGAAAATTGTGGGAGGTACTACAGTTTAAATACTGCAAGTGTAAAAAGAAAAAGCTGTTTAAAGTAGTCAAAAGACTGTAAAGCAGTAGTGTTGAACAAACGTCCCTAACTCAAAAACTACAAGTGCTATCACTTAGATATTTACATTGTGAGTGACAGAAGAAATAGCCAAAGACTTTGATGTAAAATTTATGTCTGTAGTGTGAAAATTGTGGGAATAGTGACAGTTTTGAAAAGTGTACAAGACAAGGCTGTTCAAAGGAGAGAAAAGTACTGTAAAACACAGTTTTGCACTAGTGTTGAACAAACGTCCTTAACTCAAAAAGTATAAAAGCTATGAGTTAGATATTGACATTGTGAGTGGCAGAAGAAGTAGCAGAACAGTTTGATATCTAATATGTGGATGTAGTGTGAAAGTTGTGGAAGTCATGACCGTTTAAGAAAATTGAATATTTAGTGAAAATCACAGCCTCTACAGTCTGTAGAGTCTGCTAGAGTGTGTGATGACATCACGCACTCTAGCATTTGAACAGTCCTCCCATAGACTTACATTGTAAAATAGAAAAATAGAAAAAAGTAGAATATTTTAAAAAGTAGAAATCAGATTGCTTATAAAAATACAAGCACGCATCTCCTAAAGAAGCCGAACAGTGGAAAGTTTGAACGGAGTCTCTAGGTGAAAGTATGTGGAAGGAGTTAGGTGCCGAAGAAATGTACGGTGGGGAATATTATCTGCAATACTAGAAAGGTGCATTTTCTGGAGAAAATGCGTGTGATTGCTGAGCGTGCAAACTGTTGCTCGCGACAGCCCATAGTAATGAATACCTAGCATATGTGGTGTGTGTAGGCACGTGTGTGTGTTGGCGTGTCCGTGTGCGTGTTTCTTAACATGACTGACCGTGTATTTTCTGTTCAAATTAAAACGGCTGAACCAAAGTATATGTGTATGTAATGTTAGAACTGTGGGAAATGTGGCAGTTTAAAACACTTCTTTGAAGGAGCTGTAATGAGTGTCCAAGTGATAAGTAATGATGTTAGAAATGTACTAAAATGTAAAAATAGTGAGAAGAAAAGGGTGAGCAAATGTGTAAAAGACGAAGAAGAATGATAGAAGATGAAAGAAGATTGAAAAAATGAGAAGTGTGTGTCCAACAACGTGAGTGAGAGAAATGTTGGAAGGTACTAGTAGTATGAAAAGTAGGAAGAGTAAGAAGGCAGTGACAAGTAATAATGTTAGAAATGTACTAAAATGTAATAATACTAATAAGTAAAAAAGGTATAAAAATGTGCAGTTGGTAGGAAGAGTAGGAAGGCTTATGTGAAAAGCTGGAAGGTACTGGTAGTATGAAGAGTAGGAAAGCAGTGACAAGTAATAATGTTAGAAATGTACTAAAATGTAATAATACTAACAAGTAAAAAAGGTATGAAAGTATGTAAAAGACATGTTGAAATGGAGAAGAGTGAAATAAGCAGAAGAGCTGCATGTGTAAGAGAGCAGCAGAAACTACTGTGAAATAGAGTGGAAATGTACTAAAATATACTAAAATGTAACAATACTAAGAAGTAAAAAGGTATAAAAATGTGCAGCTGGTAGGAAGAGTAGGAAGGCTTATGTGAAAAGCTGGAAGGTACTAGTAGTATGAAGAGTAGGAAGGCAGTGACAAGTAATAATTTTAGAAATGTACTAAAATGTAATAATACTAAGAAGTCAAAAAGGTATGAAAATATGTAAAAGACATGTTGAAAAGGAGAAGAGTGAAATAAGCACAAGAGCTGCATGTGTAAGAGAGCAGCAGAGCAGCAGAAACTACTGTGAAAGAGTGGAAATGTACTAAAATGTACTAAAATGTAACAATACTAAGAAGCAAAAAGGTATAAAAACATGTAGTTGGTAGGAAGACTATGAAGGCGAACAAACTATCTGTTAGGAAGGCTGATGTGAAAAGCTGGAGGGTACTAGTAGTATGAAGAGTAGGAAGGCAGTGACAAGTAATAATGTTAAAAATGTACTAAAATGTATTAATACTAACAAGTAAAAAAGGTATGAAAATATGTTAAAGATATGTTGAAATGGAGAAGAGTGAAATAAGCAGAACAGCTGCATGTGTAAGAGAGCAGCAGAGCAGCAGAAACTACTGTGAAAGAGACTGGAACACTAGTGTCAAACAAACGTTAATATCTCAAAAAGTATACATCGCATCGCTTATATATTGACATTGTGAGTGAGAGCAGAAGCAGCTGAAGGGTTTGATGTATAATATGTGTATGTAGTATTAAAGTTGTGTGAACTGTCACAGTTTTAAAATGTGTGAATTTAGTAAAAAGTGCAGCCTGTAAAGTCTGCTAGAGTGAATTGTGACATCACGCACTCTAGCGTAGCTCCATAGGGTCCCATTATAAAGGTTGAAAAAAGTATAAAACGTAAACTGCGATTACTCAAAAAGTACAAAAGGTATGAAAAAGCTGAATTAAAGTGATAAAGTACTAAAAGTGGTGACCCGTTTAAAGTTTGAATGGAGTTAATAGCTTAAAGTATGAAAGAGTAGTTAGAGTTCAAAGAGGGCATGGTTTTAACATTCCGCCCATAGACTTCCATTGTAAAAAAAAGTAGAAAAAAGTAGAATAGTTTAAAAAGTAGAATAGATATCAAAAAGTTGAATACACGCGCCTATGTCCTAAACAAGCTGAACATTTTAAAGTTTGAACAGAGTTTCTAGCTAAAAGTATGAAGGAGTAGATAGGTGCCAAAAAAGTGTACGGATTAATAATAATAATAATAATAATAATAACTAGAAAGGTGCATTTTCTGGAGAAAATGCGTGTGATTGCTGAGCGTGCAAACTGTTGCTCGTGACAGCCCATAGTAACGAATACCTAGCATATGTGGTGTGTGTAGGCACGTGTGTGCGTGGGCGTGTCCGTGTGCGTGTTTCTTAACATGACTGACCGTGTATCGTCTGTTTAAATTGAAACGGCTGAACCAAAGTATATGTGTATGTAATGTTAAAACTGTGGGAAATGTGGCAGTTTAAAACACATCTTTGAAGGAGCTGTAATGAGTGTCCAAGTGATAAGTAATGATGTTAGAAATGTACTAAAATGTAAAAATAGTGAGAAGAAAAGGGTGAGCAAATGTGTAAAAGACACATTAAAATGGAGAAGAGTGAAAAAATGAGAAGTGTGTGTGTCCAACAACGTGAGTGAGAAATGCTGGAAGGTACTAGAAGTATGAAAAGTAGGAAGTGTAAGAAGGCAGTGACAAGTAGTAATGTTAGAAATGTACTAAAATGTAATAATACTAATAAGTAAAAAAGGTATAAAAATGTGCAGTTGGTAGGAAGAGTAGGAAGGCTTATGTGAAAAGCTGGAAGGTACTGGTAGTATGAAGAGTAGGAAAGCAGTGACAAGTAATAATGTTAGAAATGTACTAAAATGTAATAATACTAACAAGTAAAAAAGGTATGAAAGTATGTAAAAGACATGTTGAAATGGAGAAGAGTGAAATAAGCAGAAGAGCTGCATGTGTAAGAGAGCAGCAGAAACTACTGTGAAATAGAGTGGAAATGTACTAAAATATACTAAAATGTAACAATACTAAGAAGTAAAAAGGTATAAAAATGTGCAGCTGGTAGGAAGAGTAGGAAGGCTTATGTGAAAAGCTGGAAGGTACTAGTAGTATGAAGAGTAGGAAGGCAGTGACAAGTAATAATTTTAGAAATGTACTAAAATGTAATAATACTAAGAAGTCAAAAAGGTATGAAAATATGTAAAAGACATGTTGAAAAGGAGATGAGTGAAATAAGCAGAAGAGCTGCATGTGTAAGAGAGCAGCAGAGCAGCAGAAACTACTGTGAAAGAGTGGAAATGTACTAAAATGTACTAAAATGTAACAATACTAAGAAGCAAAAAGGTATAAAAACATGTAGTTGGTAGGAAGACTATGAAGGCGAACAAACTATCTGTTAGGAAGGCTGATGTGAAAAGCTGGAGGGTACTAGTAGTATGAAGAGTAGGAAGGCAGTGACAAGTAATAATGTTAAAAATGTACTAAAATGTATTAATACTAACAAGTAAAAAAGGTATGAAAATATGTTAAAGATATGTTGAAATGGAGAAGAGTGAAATAAGCAGAACAGCTGCATGTGTAAGAGAGCAGCAGAGCAGCAGAAACTACTGTAAAAGAGACTGGAACACTAGTGTCAAACAAACGTTAATATCTCAAAAAGTATACATCGCATCGCTTATATATTGACATTGTGAGTGAGAGCAGAAGCAGCTGAAGGGTTTGATGTATAATATGTGTATGTAGTATTAAAGTTGTGTGAACTGTCACAGTTTTAAAATGTGTGAATTTAGTAAAAAGTGCAGCCTGTAAAGTCTGCTAGAGTGAATTGTGACATCACGCACTCTAGCGTAGCTCCATAGGGTCCCATTATAAAGGTTGAAAAAAGTATAAAACGTAAACTGCGATTACTCAAAAAGTACAAAAGGTATGAAAAAGCTGAATTAAAGTGATAAAGTACTAAAAGTGGTGACCCGTTTAAAGTTTGAATGGAGTTAATAGCTTAAAGTATGAAAGAGTAGTTAGAGTTCAAAGAGGGCATGGTTTTAACATTCCGCCCATAGACTTCCATTGTAAAAAAAAGTAGAAAAAAGTAGAATAGTTTAAAAAGTAGAATAGATATCAAAAAGTTGAATACACGCGCCTATGTCCTAAACAAGCTGAACATTTTAAAGTTTGAACGGAGTTTCTAGCTAAAAGTATGAAGGAGTAGATAGGTGCCAAAAAAGTGTACGGATTAATAATAATAATAATAATAATAAATAGTGGGAATATTATACCTGTGATTGCTGAGTCAGCAATCACACAATAATAATAACAAGAAAGGTGCATTTTCTGGAGAAAATGCGTGTGATTGCTGAACGTGCAAACTGTTGCTCGTGACAACCCATAGTAACGAATACGTAGCATATGTGGTGTGTGTAGGCACGTGTGTGTGTCGGCGTGTCCGTGTGCGTGTTTCTTAACATGACTGACCGTGTATCAAATTGAAACGGCTGAACCAAAGTATATGTGTATGTAATGTTAAAACTGTGGGAAATGTGGCAGTTTAAAACACTTCTTTGAAGGAGCTGTAATGAGTGTCCAAGTGATAAGTAATGATGTTAGAAATGTACTAAAATGTAAAAATAGTGAGAAGAAAAGGGTGAGCAAATGTGTAAAAGACACGTTAAAATGGAGAAGAGTGAAAAAATGAGAAGTGTGTGTGTCCAACAACGTGAGTGAGAGAAATGCTGGAAGGTAAGTATGAAAAGTAGGAAGAGTAAGAAGGCAGTGACAAGTAGTAATGTTAGAAATGTACTAAAATGTAATAATACTAACAAGTAAAAAGGTATGAAAATATGTAAAAGACATGTTAAAATGGAGAAGAGTGAAAAAAGGACAAGTGGAGAAGAGCTGCATGTGTAAGAGAGCAGCAGTGGAACAGAAAGTAGTGTGACAGAGTGGAGCCCTAGTGTCGAACAAACGTTAATAACTCAAAAACTATACATCATATTGCTTATATATTTATATTGTGAGTGAGAGCAGAAGTAGCTGAAGAGTTTAATATATAACATATGTATGTAATGTTAAAGTTGTGGAAGTGATTGAAGGTTGAAAGACAAAATCTGTTCAAAAAAGGCACACACAATATAGCACTGGTGTCGAACAAACATCCATATCTCAAAAACTACAAATCCCATCACTTAGATATTTACATTGTGATACACAGAAGAAGGATGTGAAGAGTTTGATATATAATATAAGTATGTAGTGTGAAAATTGTGGGAGGTACTACAGTTTAAATACTGCAAGTGTAAAAAGAAAAAGTTGTTTAAAGTAGTCAAAATACTGTAAAGCAGTAATGTTGAACAAACGTCCCTAACTCAAAAACTACAAGTGCTATCACTTAGATATTTACATTGTGAGTGACAGAAGAAATAGCCAAAGACTTTGATGTAAAATATATGTCTGTAGTGTGAAAATTGTGGGAATAGTGACAGTTTAGAAAAGTGTACAAGACAAGGCTGTTCAAAGGAGAGAAAAGTACTGTAAAACACAGTTTTGCACTAGTGTTGAACAAACGTCCCTAACTCAAAAAGTATAAAAGCTATGAGTTAGATATTGACATTGTGAGTGGCAGAAGAAGTAGCAGAACAGTTTGATATCTAATATGTGGATGTAGTGTGAATGTTGTGGGAGTGATGACAGTTTAAGAAAATTGAATATTTAGTAAAAATCACAGCCTCTACAGTCTGTAGAATCTGCTAGAGTGCGTGATGACATCACGCACTCTAGCGTTTGAACAGTCCTCCCATAGACTTACATTGTAAAACAGAAAAATAGAAAAAAGTAGAATATTTTAAAAAGTAGAAATCAGGTTGCTTATAAAAATACAAGCACGCATCTCCTAAAGAAGCCGAACAGTGGAAAGTTTGAACGGAGTCTCTAGGTGAAAGTATGTGGAAGGAGTTAGGTGCCGAAGAAATGTACGGTGGGGAATATTATCTGCAATACTAGAAAGGTGCATTTTCTGGAGAAAATGCGTGTGATTGCTGAACGTGCAAACTGTTGCTCGTGACAGCCCATAGTAACGAATACCTAGCATATGTGGTGTGTGTAGGCACGTGTGTGTGTCGGCGTGTCCGTGTGCGTGTTTCTTAACATGACTGACCGTGTATCAAATTGAAACGGCTGAACCAAAGTATATGTGTATGTAATGTTAAAACTGTGGGAAATGTGGCAGTTTGTGTGTCCAACAACGTGAGTGAGAGAAATGCTGGAAGGTACTAGTAGTATGAAAAGTAGGAAGAGTAAGAAGGCAGTGACAAGTAGTAATGTTAGAAATGTACTAAAATGTAATAATACTAACAAGTAAAAAGGTATGAAAATATGTAAAAGACATGTTAAAATGGAGAAGAGTGAAAAAAGGACAAGTGGAGAAGAGCTGCATGTGTAAGAGAGCAGCAGTGGAACAGAAAGTAGTGTGACAGAGTGGAGCCCTAGTGTCGAACAAACGTTAATAACTCAAAAACTATACATCATATTGTTTATATATTTACATTGTGAGTGAGAGCAGAAGTAGCTGAAGAGTTTAATATATAACATATGTATGTAATGTTAAAGTTGTGGAAGTGATTGAAGGTTAAAAGACAAAATCTGTTCAAAAAAGGCACACACAATATAGCACTGGTGTCGAACAAACATCCATATCTCAAAAACTACAAATCCCATCACTTAGATATTTACATTGTGATACACGGAAGAAGTATGTGAAGAGTTTGATATATAATATAAGTACGTAGTGTGAAAATTGTGGGAGGTACTACAGTTTAAATACTGCAAGTGTAAAAAGAAAAAGCTGTTTAAAGTAGTCAAAAGACTGTAAAGCAGTAGTGTTGAACAAACGTCCCTAACTCAAAAACTACAAGTGCTATCACTTAGATATTTACATTGTGAGTGACAGAAGAAATAGCCAAAGACTTTGATGTAAAATTTATGTCTGTAGTGTGAAAATTGTGGGAATAGTGACAGTTTTGAAAAGTGTACAAGACAAGGCTGTTCAAAGGAGAGAAAAGTACTGTAAAACACAGTTTTGCACTAGTGTTGAACAAACGTCCTTAACTCAAAAAGTATAAAAGCTATGAGTTAGATATTGACATTGTGAGTGGCAGAAGAAGTAGCAGAACAGTTTGATATCTAATATGTGGATGTAGTGTGAAAGTTGTGGAAGTCATGACCGTTTAAGAAAATTGAATATTTAGTGAAAATCACAGCCTCTACAGTCTGTAGAGTCTGCTAGAGTGTGTGATGACATCACGCACTCTAGCATTTGAACAGTCCTCCCATAGACTTACATTGTAAAATAGAAAAATAGAAAAAAGTAGAATATTTTAAAAAGTAGAAATCAGATTGCTTATAAAAATACAAGCACGCATCTCCTAAAGAAGCCGAACAGTGGAAAGTTTGAACGGAGTCTCTAGGTGAAAGTATGTGGAAGGAGTTAGGTGCCGAAGAAATGTACGGTGGGGAATATTATCTGCAATACTAGAAAGGTGCATTTTCTGGAGAAAATGCGTGTGATTGCTGAGCGTGCAAACTGTTGCTCATGACAGCCCATAGTAACGAATACCTAGCATATGTGGTGTGTGTAGACACGTGTGTGTGTGTGGGCGTGTGCGTGTTTCTTAACATGACTGACCGTGGATCGTCTGTTCAAATTGAAACGGCTGAACCAAAGCATAATATGTGTATGTAATGTTAAAACTGTGGGAAATGTGGCAGTTTAAAACACTTCTTTGAAGGAGTTGTAATGAGTGTCCAAGTGATAAGTAATAATGTTAGAAATGTACTAAAATGTAATAATACTAAGAAGTAAAAAAGGTATGAAAATATGTAAGACATGTTGAAATGGAGAAGAGTGAAATAAGCACAAGAGCTGCATATGTAAGAGAGCAGCAGTGCAGCAGAAACTACTGTGAAAAAGAGTGGAAATGTACTAAAATATACTAAAATGTAACAGTACTAAGAAGTAAAAAGGTATAAAAATATGTAGTTGGTAGGAAGACTACGAAGGCTAAAAGAACTTTCTGTTAGTAGGAAGGCTTATGTGAAAAGCTGGAAGGTATTGGTAGTATGAAGAGTAGGAAGGCAGTGACAAGTAATAATGTTAGAAATGTACTAAAATGTAATAATACTAAGAAGTAAAAAAGGTATGAAAGTATGTAAAAGACACGTTGAAATGGAGAAGAGTGAAATAAGCAGAAGAGCTGCATGTGTAAGAGAGCAGCAGAAACTACTGTGAAATAGAGTGGAAATGTACTAAAATATACTACAATGTAACAATACTAAGAAGTAAAAAGGTATAAAAATGTGCAGCTGGTAGGAAGAGTAGGAAGGCTTATGTGAAAAGCTGGAAGGTACTAGTAGTATGAAGAGTAGGAAGGCAGTGACAAGTAATAATTTTAGAAATGTACTAAAATGTAATAATACTAATAAGTAAAAAAGGTATGAAAATATGTAAAAGACATGTTGAAATGGAGAAGAGTGAAATAAGCACAAGAGCTGCATGTGTAAGAGAGCAGCAGAGCAGCAGAAACTACTGTGAAAGAGTGGAAATGTACTAAAATGTACTAAAATGTAACAATACTAAGAAGCAAAAAGGTATAAAAATATGTAGTTGGTAGGAAGAGTAGGAAGGCGAACAAACTATCCAGGCATCAGGACAGATAGTTAGTAGGAAGGTTGATGTGAAAAGCTGGAGGGTACTAGTAGTATGAAGAGTAGGAAGGCAGTGACAAGTAATAATGTTAAAAATGTACTAAAATGTATTAATACTAACAAGTAAAAAAGGTATGAAAATATGTTAAAGATATGTTGAAATGGAGAAGAGTGAAATAAGCAGAACAGCTGCATGTGTAAGAGAGCAGCAGAGCAGCAGAAACTACTGTGAAAAAGACTGGAACACTAGTGTCAAACAAACGTTAATATCTCAAAAAGTATACATCGCATCGCTTATATATTGACATTGTGAGTGAGAGCAGAAGCAGCTGAAGGGTTTGATGTATAATATGTGTATGTAGTATTAAAGTTGTGTGAACTGTCACAGTTTTAAAATGTGTGAATTTAGTAAAAAGTGCAGCCTGTAAAATCTGCTAGAGTGAATTGTGACATCACGCACTCTAGCGTAGCTCCATAGGGTCCCATTATAAAGGTTGAAAAAAGTATAAAACGTAAACTGCGATTACTCAAAAAGTACAAAAGGTATGAAAAAGCTGAATTAAAGTGATAAAGTACTAAAAGTGGTGACCCGTTTAAAGTTTGAATGGAGTTAATAGCTTAAAGTATGAAAGAGTAGTTAGAGTTCAAAGAGGGCATGGTTTTAACATTCCGCCCATAGACTTCCATTGTAAAAAAAAGTAGAAAAAAGTAGAATAGTTTAAAAAGTAGAATAGATATCAAAAAGTTGAATACACGCGCCTATGTCCTAAACAAGCTGAACATTTTAAAGTTTGAACGGAGTTTCTAGCTAAAAGTATGAAGGAGTAGATAGGTGCCAAAAAAGTGTACGGATTAATAATAATAATAATAATAATAATAATAATAATAACTAGAAAGGTGCATTTTCTGGAGAAAATGCGTGTGATTGCTGAGCGTGCAAACTGTTGCTCGTGACAGCCCATAGTAACGAATACCTAGCATATGTGGTGTGTGTAGGCACGTGTGGGCGTGGGCGTGTGCGTGTTTCTTAACATGACTGACCGTGGATCGTCTGTTCAAATTGAAACGGCTGAACCAAAGTATAATATGTGTATGTAATGTTAAAACTGTGAGAAATGTGGCAGTTTAAAACACTTCTGTGAAGGAGCTGTAATGAGTGTCAAAGTGATAAGTAATAATGTTAGAAATGTACTAAAATTTCATAATAGTAACAAGTACAAAAGTAAGAAAATATGTAGGGAGGCTTATGTGTAAAAGGTGGAAGGAGATAGTAGGAAGACTATTTTGTAAAATCTGGAAGGTACAAGGAGTATGAATAGCAGGTATGAAGAGTAGATATATATTCAGTTGAAAAAAAACAGAAAATACGAAAGTGACAAGTAATAATGTTAGAAATGTACTAAAATGTAACAGTACTAAGAAGTAAAAAGGTATAAAAATATGTAGTTGGTAGGAAGACTACGAAGGCTAACAAACTATCTGTTAGTAGGAAGGCTTATGTGAAAAGCTGGAAGGTACTAGTAGTATGAAGAGTAGGAAGGCAGTGACAAGTAATAATGTTAGAAATGTACTAAAATGTAATAATACTAACAAGTAAAAAAGGTATGAAAATATGTAAAAGACATGTTGAAATGGAGAAGAGTGAAATAAGCACAAGTGCTGCATGTGTAAGAGAGGAGGAGTGCAGCAGAAAATACTGTGAAATAGAGTGGGAATGTTCTAAAATGTACTAAAATGTAACAGTACTAAGAAGTAAAAAGGTATAAAAATATGTAGTTGGTAGGAAGACTACGAAGGCTAACAAACTATTTGTTAGTAGGAAGGCTTATGTGAAAAGCTGGAAGGTACTAGTAGTATGAAGAGTAGGAAGGCAGTGACAAGTAATAATGTTAGAAATGTACTAAAATGTAATAATACTAACAAGTAAAAAAGGTATGAAAATATGTAAAAGACATGTTGAAATGAAGAAGAGTGAAATAAGCACAAGTGCTGCATGTGTAAGAGAGGAGGAGTGCAGCAGAAAATACTGTGAAATAGAGCGGGAATGTTCTAAAATGTACTAAAATGTAACAGTACTAAGAAGTAAAAAGGTATAAAAATATGTAGTTGGTAGGAAGACTACGAAGGCTAAAAAAACTTTCTGTTAGTAGGAAGGCTTATGTGAAAAGCTGGAAGGTACTGGTAGTATGAAGAGTAGGAAGGCAGTGACAAGTAATAATGTTAGAAATGTACTAAAATGTAATAATACTAACAAGTAAAAAAGGTATGAAAGTATGTAAAAGACACGTTGAAATGAAGAAGAGTGAAATAAGCAGAACAGCTGCATGTGTAAGAGAGCAGCAGAGCAGCAGAAACTACTGTGAAAAAGACTGGAACACTAGTGTCAAACAAACGTTAATATCTCAAAAAGTATACATCGCATCGCTTATATATTGACATTGTGAGTGAGAGCAGAAGCAGCTGAAGGGTTTGATGTATAATATGTGTATGTAGTATTAAAATTGTGTGAACTGTCACAGTTTTAAAATGTGTGAATTTAGTAAAAAGTGCAGCCTGTAAAGTCAGCTAGAGTGAATTGTGACATCACGCACTCTAGCGTAGCTCCATAGGGTCCCATTATAAAGGTTGAAAAAAGTATAAAACGTAAACTGCGATTACTCAAAAAGTACAAAAGGTATGAAAAAGCTGAATTAAAGTGATAAAGTACTAAAAGTGGTGACCCGTTTAAAGTTTGAATGGAGTTAATAGCTTAAAGTATGAAAGAGTAGTTAGAGTTCAAAGAGGGCATGGTTTTAACATTCCGCCCATAGACTTCCATTGTAAAAAAAAGTAGAAAAAAGTAGAATAGTTTAAAAAGTAGAATAGATATCAAAAAGTTGAATACACGCGCCTATGTCCTAAACAAGCTGAACATTTTAAAGTTTGAACGGAGTTTCTAGCTAAAAGTATGAAGGAGTAGATAGGTGCCAAAAAAGTGTACGGATTAATAATAATAATAATAATAATAACTAGAAAGGTGCATTTTCTGGAGAAAATGCGTGTGATTGCTGAACGTGCAAACTGTTGCTCGTGACAGCCCATAGTAACGAATACCTAGCATATGTGGTGTGTGTAGGCACGTGTGTGTGTCGGCGTGTCCGTGTGCGTGTTTCTTAACATGACTGACCGTGTATCAAATTGAAACGGCTGAACCAAAGTATATGTGTATGTAATGTTAAAACTGTGGGAAATGTGGCAGTTTGTGTGTCCAACAACGTGAGTGAGAGAAATGCTGGAAGGTACTAGTAGTATGAAAAGTAGGAAGAGTAAGAAGGCAGTGACAAGTAGTAATGTTAGAAATGTACTAAAATGTAATAATACTAACAAGTAAAAAGGTATGAAAATATGTAAAAGACATGTTAAAATGGAGAAGAGTGAAAAAAGGACAAGTGGAGAAGAGCTGCATGTGTAAGAGAGCAGCAGTGGAACAGAAAGTAGTGTGACAGAGTGGAGCCCTAGTGTCGAACAAACGTTAATAACTCAAAAACTATACATCATATTGTTTATATATTTACATTGTGAGTGAGAGCAGAAGTAGCTGAAGAGTTTAATATATAACATATGTATGTAATGTTAAAGTTGTGGAAGTGATTGAAGGTTAAAAGACAAAATCTGTTCAAAAAAGGCACACACAATATAGCACTGGTGTCGAACAAACATCCATATCTCAAAAACTACAAATCCCATCACTTAGATATTTACATTGTGATACACGGAAGAAGTATGTGAAGAGTTTGATATATAATATAAGTACGTAGTGTGAAAATTGTGGGAGGTACTACAGTTTAAATACTGCAAGTGTAAAAAGAAAAAGCTGTTTAAAGTAGTCAAAAGACTGTAAAGCAGTAGTGTTGAACAAACGTCCCTAACTCAAAAACTACAAGTGCTATCACTTAGATATTTACATTGTGAGTGACAGAAGAAATAGCCAAAGACTTTGATGTAAAATGTATGTCTGTAGTGTGAAAATTGTGGGAATAGTGACAGTTTTGAAAAGTGTACAAGACAAGGCTGTTCAAAGGAGAGAAAAGTACTGTAAAACACAGTTTTGCACTAGTGTTGAACAAACGTCCTTAACTCAAAAAGTATAAAAGCTATGAGTTAGATATTGACATTGTGAGTGGCAGAAGAAGTAGCAGAACAGTTTGATATCTAATATGTGGATGTAGTGTGAAAGTTGTGGAAGTCATGACCGTTTAAGAAAATTGAATATTTAGTGAAAATCACAGCCTCTACAGTCTGTAGAGTCTGCTAGAGTGTGTGATGACATCACGCACTCTAGCATTTGAACAGTCCTCCCATAGACTTACATTGTAAAATAGAAAAATAGAAAAAAGTAGAATATTTTAAAAAGTAGAAATCAGATTGCTTATAAAAATACAAGCACGCATCTCCTAAAGAAGCCGAACAGTGGAAAGTTTGAACGGAGTCTCTAGGTGAAAGTATGTGGAAGGAGTTAGGTGCCGAAGAAATGTACGGTGGGGAATATTATCTGCAATACTAGAAAGGTGCATTTTCTGGAGAAAATGCGTGTGATTGCTGAGCGTGCAAACTGTTGCTCGTGACAGCCCATAGTAACGAATACCTAGCATATGTGGTGTGTGTAGGCACGTGTGGGCGTGGGCGTGTGCGTGTTTCTTAACATGACTGACCGTGGATCGTCTGTTCAAATTGAAACGGCTGAACCAAAGTATAATATGTGTATGTAATGTTAAAACTGTGAGAAATGTGGCAGTTTAAAACACTTCTGTGAAGGAGCTGTAATGAGTGTCAAAGTGATAAGTAATAATGTTAGAAATGTACTAAAATTTCATAATAGTAACAAGTACAAAAGTAAGAAAATATGTAGGGAGGCTTATGTGTAAAAGGTGGAAGGAGATAGTAGGAAGACTATTTTGTAAAATCTGGAAGGTACAAGGAGTATGAATAGCAGGTATGAAGAGTAGATATATATTCAGTTGAAAAAAACAGAAAATACGAAAGTGACAAGTAATAATGTTAGAAATGTACTAAAATGTAACAGTACTAAGAAGTAAAAAGGTATAAAAATATGTAGTTGGTAGGAAGACTACGAAGGCTAACAAACTATCTGTTAGTAGGAAGGCTTATGTGAAAAGCTGGAAGGTACTAGTAGTATGAAGAGTAGGAAGGCAGTGACAAGTAATAATGTTAGAAATGTACTAAAATGTAATAATACTAACAAGTAAAAAAGGTATGAAAATATGTAAAAGACATGTTGAAATGGAGAAGAGTGAAATAAGCACAAGTGCTGCATGTGTAAGAGAGGAGGAGTGCAGCAGAAAATACTGTGAAATAGAGTGGGAATGTTCTAAAATGTACTAAAATGTAACAGTACTAAGAAGTAAAAAGGTATAAAAATATGTAGTTGGTAGGAAGACTACGAAGGCTAACAAACTATTTGTTAGTAGGAAGGCTTATGTGAAAAGCTGGAAGGTACTAGTAGTATGAAGAGTAGGAAGGCAGTGACAAGTAATAATGTTAGAAATGTACTAAAATGTAATAATACTAACAAGTAAAAAAGGTATGAAAATATGTAAAAGACATGTTGAAATGAAGAAGAGTGAAATAAGCACAAGTGCTGCATGTGTAAGAGAGGAGGAGTGCAGCAGAAAATACTGTGAAATAGAGCGGGAATGTTCTAAAATGTACTAAAATGTAACAGTACTAAGAAGTAAAAAGGTATAAAAATATGTAGTTGGTAGGAAGACTACGAAGGCTAAAAAAACTTTCTGTTAGTAGGAAGGCTTATGTGAAAAGCTGGAAGGTACTGGTAGTATGAAGAGTAGGAAGGCAGTGACAAGTAATAATGTTAGAAATGTACTAAAATGTAATAATACTAACAAGTAAAAAAGGTATGAAAGTATGTAAAAGACACGTTGAAATGAAGAAGAGTGAAATAAGCAGAACAGCTGCATGTGTAAGAGAGCAGCAGAGCAGCAGAAACTACTGTGAAAAAGACTGGAACACTAGTGTCAAACAAACGTTAATATCTCAAAAAGTATACATCGCATCGCTTATATATTGACATTGTGAGTGAGAGCAGAAGCAGCTGAAGGGTTTGATGTATAATATGTGTATGTAGTATTAAAATTGTGTGAACTGTCACAGTTTTAAAATGTGTGAATTTAGTAAAAAGTGCAGCCTGTAAAGTCAGCTAGAGTGAATTGTGACATCACGCACTCTAGCGTAGCTCCATAGGGTCCCATTATAAAGGTTGAAAAAAGTATAAAACGTAAACTGCGATTACTCAAAAAGTACAAAAGGTATGAAAAAGCTGAATTAAAGTGATAAAGTACTAAAAGTGGTGACCCGTTTAAAGTTTGAATGGAGTTAATAGCTTAAAGTATGAAAGAGTAGTTAGAGTTCAAAGAGGGCATGGTTTTAACATTCCGCCCATAGACTTCCATTGTAAAAAAAAGTAGAAAAAAGTAGAATAGTTTAAAAAGTAGAATAGATATCAAAAAGTTGAATACACGCGCCTATGTCCTAAACAAGCTGAACATTTTAAAGTTTGAACGGAGTTTCTAGCTAAAAGTATGAAGGAGTAGATAGGTGCCAAAAAAGTGTACGGATTAATAATAATAATAACTAGAAAGGTGCATTTTCTGGAGAAAATGCGTGTGATTGCTGAGCGTGCAAACTGTTGCTTGTGACAGCCCATAGTAACGAATACCTAGCATATGTGGTGTGTGTAGGCACGTGTGGGCGTGGGCGTGTTTCTTAACATGACTGACTGTGGATCGTCTGTTCAAATTGAAACGGCTGAACCAAAGTATAATATGTGTATGTAATGTTAAAACTGTGAGAAATGTGGCAGTTTAAAACACTTCTGTGAAGGAGCTGTAATGAGTGTCAAAGTGATAAGTAATAATGTTAGAAATGTACTAAAATTTCATAATAGTAACAAGTACAAAAGTAAGAAAATATGTAGGAAGGCTTATGTATAAAAGGTGGAAGGAGATAGTAGGAAGACTATTTTGTAAAATCTGAAAGGTATAAGGAGTATGAATAGCAGGTATGAAGAGTAGGTATATATTCAGTAGAAAAAAACAGAAAGTAAGAAAGTGGCAAGTATGAAAATATGTAAAAGACATGTTAAAATGGAGAAGAGTGAAAAAAGGACAAGTGGAGAAGAGCTGCATGTGTAAGACAGCAGCAGTGGAACAGAAAGTAGTGTGACAGAGTGGAGCCCTAGTGTTGAACAAACGTTAATAACTCAAAAACTATACATCATATTGCTTATATATTTACATTGTGAGTGAGAGCAGAAGTAGCTGAAGAGTTTAATATATAACATATGTATGTAATGTTAAAGTTGTGGAAGTGATTGAAGGTTAAAAGACAAAATCTGTTCAAAAAAGGCACACACAATATAGCACTGGTGTCGAACAAACGTCCATATCTCAAAAACTACAAATCCCATCACTTAGATATTTACATTGTGATACACGGAAGAAGTATGTGAAGAGTTTGATATATAATATAAGTACGTAGTGTGAAAATTGTGGGAGGTACTACAGTTTAAATACTGCAAGTGTAAAAAGAAAAAGCTGTTTAAAGTAGTCAAAAGACTGTAAAGCAGTAGTGTTGAACAAACGTCCCTAACTCAAAAACTACAAGTGCTATCACTTAGATATTTACATTGTGAGTGACAGAAGAAATAGCCAAAGAATTTGATGTAAAATATATGTCTGTAGTGTGAAAATTGTGGGAATAGTGACAGTTTTGAAAAGTGTACAAGACAAGGCTGTTCAAAGGAGAGAAAAGTGCTGTAAAACACAGTTTTGCACTAGTGTTGAACAAACGTCCCTAACTCAAAAAGTATAAAAGCTATGGGTTAGATATTGACATTGTGAGTGGCAGAAGAAGTAGCTGAACAGTTTGATATCTAATATGTGGATGTAGTGTGAAAGTTGTGGGTGTCATGACCGTTTAAGAAAATTGAATATTTAGTGACAATCACAGCCTCTACAGTCTGTAGAGTCTGCTAGAGTGCGTGATGACATCACGCACTCTAGCATTTGAACAGTCCTCCCATAGACTTACATTGTAAAATAGAAAAATAGAAAAATGTAGAATATTTTAAAAAGTAGAAATCAGATTGCTTAGAAAAATACAAGCACGCATCTCCTAAAGAAGCCGAACAGTGGAAAGTTTGAACGGAGTCTCTAGGTGAAAGTATGTGGAAGGAGTTAGGTGCCGAAGAAATGTACGGTGGGGAATATTATCTGCAATACTAGAAAGGTGCATTTTCTGGAGAAAATGCGTGTGATTGCTGAGAGTGCAAACTGTGGCACTGGTGCAGTTTAGTGTGGGTACAGCTCACCCTTTCTGTTGGCTGTCTGTGACTGGTCTATCACTCTCCTCTTTCCCTCTTTCTTATCCTATGGCTGTCATGGTATGTAGTGTTAAAGTTGTGGAAGTGGTTGAAGTTTCAAAGAAACAATCTGTTCAAAATAAGCACACCTGGTATAGCACTGGTGTTGAACAAACATTCATATCTCAAAAACTGAAAGATAGTCTATTAAAAAGCTAGAGAGTAGAGTGAGACAGACAGACAGACAGACAGAGAGAGTGTGTGTGTGGCCCCCCACGTGTGTATGAAAATGGACAAGTGCAGAGCGCTGCATTAGGAGAGCAGCAGTGGCCCAAGTGGAGCTCAAACGTTCATAATTCAAAAACTACAAATCCCATCACTTAGATGTTTACACTGTGAGAGAGAGCAGGACTGGCTGAACATTTTAATGTGTAAAATATGCATGTAGTGTTAACATTTTGGAAATTGTGACAGTTCAAATATGTGTAAACAGAAAAAAGCTGTTCATAACAGCCAAAAACAGTATAGCACTAGTGTTGAACAAGCCATCATAGCTAAAAACCTACAAATCCCACAACTTAGGTATTTACATTGTGAGAGACAGAAGAAGTATGTGAACATTTTGATATATAATATATGTATGTAGTGTGTATTGTGGGAACTACTACAGTTTAAATACTGCATGTGTAAAAAGAAAAAGCTGTTTAAAATAGGCAAAATTACTGTAAAGCACTAGTGTTGAACAAACAGCCCTAACTCAAAAAGTATAAACGTTATGGCTTAGATATTGACATTGTGAGTGGCACAAGAAGTAGCTGAACAGTTTGATATCTAATATGTGGATGTAGTGTGAATGTTGTGGGAGTGATGACAGTTTAAGAAAATTGAATATTTAATGAAAATCACAGCCTCTACAGTCTGTAGAGTCTGCTAGAGTGAGTGATGACATCAGGTGCTCTAGCGTAGCTCCATAGGCTGCCATTATAAAGATTGAAAAAAGTCTAAAACTTAAACTGTGATTACTCAAAAAGTACAAAAGATATCAAAAAGCTGAATTAAAGTGATAAAGTACTAAAAGTGGTGACCTGTTTAAAGTTTGAATGGAGTTTCTAGCTGAAAGTATGAAAGAGTAGTTAGAGTTAAAACGGGGCATGGTTTGAACAGTCCTCCCATAGACTTACATTGTAAAACAGAAAAATAGAAAAAAGTAGAATATTTTAAAAAGTAGAAATCAGATTGCTTATAAAAATACAAGCACGCATCTCCTAAAGAAGCCGAACAGTGGAAAGTTTGAACGGAGTCTCTAGGTGAAAGTATGTGGAAGGAGTTAGGTGCCGAAGAAATGTACGGTGGGGAATATTATCTGCAATACTAGAAAGGTGCATTTTCTGGAGAAAATGCATGTGATTGCTGAGCGTGCAAACTGTTGCTCGTGACAGCCCATAGTAACGAATACCTAGCATATGTGGTGTGTGTAGGCACGTGTGGGCGTGGGCGTGTGCGTGTTTCTTAACATGACTGACCGTGGATCGTCTGTTCAAATTGAAACGGCTGAACCAAAGTATAATATGTGTATGTAATGTTAAAACTGTGAGAAATGTGGCAGTTTAAAACACTTCTGTGAAGGAGCTGTAATGAGTGTCAAAGTGATAAGTAATAATGTTAGAAATGTACTAAAATTTCATAATAGTAACAAGTACAAAAGTAAGAAAATATGTAGGGAGGCTTATGTGTAAAAGGTGGAAGGAGATAGTAGGAAGACTATTTTGTAAAATCTGGAAGGTACAAGGAGTATGAATAGCAGGTATGAAGAGTAGATATATATTCAGTTGAAAAAAACAGAAAATACGAAAGTGACAAGTAATAATGTTAGAAATGTACTAAAATGTAACAGTACTAAGAAGTAAAAAGGTATAAAAATATGTAGTTGGTAGGAAGACTACGAAGGCTAACAAACTATCTGTTAGTAGGAAGGCTTATGTGAAAAGCTGGAAGGTACTAGTAGTATGAAGAGTAGGAAGGCAGTGACAAGTAATAATGTTAGAAATGTACTAAAATGTAATAATACTAACAAGTAAAAAAGGTATGAAAATATGTAAAAGACATGTTGAAATGAAGAAGAGTGAAATAAGCACAAGTGCTGCATGTGTAAGAGAGGAGGAGTGCAGCAGAAAATACTGTGAAATAGAGTGGGAATGTTCTAAAATGTACTAAAATGTAACAGTACTAAGAAGTAAAAAGGTATAAAAATATGTAGTTGGTAGGAAGACTACGAAGGCTAACAAACTATCTGTTAGTAGGAAGGCTTATGTGAAAAGCTGGAAGGTACTAGTAGTATGAAGAGTAGGAAGGCAGTGACAAGTAATAATGTTAGAAATGTACTAAAATGTAATAATACTAACAAGTAAAAAAGGTATGAAAATATGTAAAAGACATGTTGAAATGAAGAAGAGTGAAATAAGCACAAGTGCTGCATGTGTAAGAGAGGAGTGCAGCAGAAAATACTGTGAAATAGAGTGGGAATGTTCTAAAATGTACTAAAATGTAACAGTACTAAGAAGTAAAAAGGTATAAAAATATGTAGTTGGTAGGAAGACTACGAAGGCTAACAAACTATCTGTTAGTAGGAAGGCTTATGTGAAAAGCTGGAAGGTACTAGTAGTATGAAGAGTAGGAAGGCAGTGACAAGTAATAATGTTAGAAATGTACTAAAATGTAATAATACTAACAAGTAAAAAAGGTATGAAAATATGTAAAAGACATGTTGAAATGAAGAAGAGTGAAATAAGCACAAGTGCTGCATGTGTAAGAGAGGAGTGCAGCAGAAAATACTGTGAAATAGAGTGGGAATGTTCTAAAATGTACTAAAATGTAACAGTACTAAGAAGTAAAAAGGTATAAAAATATGTAGTTGGTAGGAAGACTACGAAGGCTAACAAACTATCTGTTAGTAGGAAGGCTTATGTGAAAAGCTGGAAGGTACTAGTAGTATGAAGAGTAGGAAGGCAGTGACAAGTAATAATGTTAGAAATGTACTAAAATGTAATAATACTAACAAGTAAAAAAGGTATGAAAATATGTAAAAGACATGTTGAAATGAAGAAGAGTGAAATAAGCACAAGTGCTGCATGTGTAAGAGAGGAGGAGTGCAGCAGAAAATACTGTGAAATAGAGTGGGAATGTTCTAAAATGTACTAAAATGTAACAGTACTAAGAAGTAAAAAGGTATAAAAATATGTAGTTGGTAGGAAGACTACGAAGGCTAACAAACTATCTGTTAGTAGGAAGGCTTATGTGAAAAGCTGGAAGGTACTAGTAGTATGAAGAGTAGGAAGGCAGTGACAAGTAATAATGTTAGAAATGTACTAAAATGTAATAATACTAACAAGTAAAAAAGGTATGAAAATATGTAAAAGACATGTTGAAATGAAGAAGAGTGAAATAAGCACAAGTGCTGCATGTGTAAGAGAGGAGGAGTGCAGCAGAAAATACTGTGAAATAGAGTGGGAATGTTCTAAAATGTACTAAAATGTAACAGTACTAAGAAGTAAAAAGGTATAAAAATATGTAGTTGGTAGGAAGACTACGAAGGCTAAAAAAACTTTCTGTTAGTAGGAAGGCTTATGTGAAAAGCTGGAAGGTACTGGTAGTATGAAGAGTAGGAAGGCAGTGACAAGTAATAATGTTAGAAATGTAGTAAAATGTAATAATACTAAGAAGTAAAAAATGTATGAAAGTATGTAAAAGACATGTTGAAATGGAGAAGAGTGAAATAAGCAGAAGAGCTGCATGTGTAAGAGAGCAGCAGAAACTACTGTGAAATAGAGTGGAAATGTACTAAAATATACTAAAATGTAACAATACTAAGAAGTAAAAAGGTATAAAAATGTGCAGCTGGTAGGAAGAGTAGGAAGGCTTATGTGAAAAGCTGGAAGGTACTAGTAGTATGAAGAGTAGGAAGGCAGTGACAAGTAATAATTTTAGAAATGTACTAAAATGTAATAATACTAAGAAGTAAAAAAGGTATGAAAATATGTAAAAGACATGTTGAAATGGAGAAGAGTGAAATAAGCACAAGAGCTGCATGTGTAAGAGAGCAGCAGAGCAGCAGAAACTACTGTGAAAGAGTGGAAATGTACTAAAATGTACTAAAATGTAACAATACTAAGAAGCAAAAAGGTATAAAAATATGTAGTTGGTAGGAAGACTATGAAGGCGAACAAACTATCTGTTAGGAAGGCTGATGTGAAAAGCTGGAGGGTACTAGTAGTATGAAGAGTAGGAAGGCAGTGACAAGTAATAATGTTAAAAATGTACTAAAATGTATTAATACTAACAAGTAAAAAAGGTATGAAAATATGTTAAAGATATGTTGAAATGGAGAAGAGTGAAATAAGCAGAAGAGCTGCATGTGTAAGAGAGCAGCAGAGCAGCAGAAACTACTGTGAAAAAGAGTGGAACACTAGTGTCAAACAAACGTTAATATCTCAAAAACTATACATCGCATCGCTTATATATTGACATTGTGAGTGAGAGCAGAAGCAGCTGAAGGGTTTGGTGTATAATATGTGTATGTAGTATTAAAGTTGTGTGAACTGTCACAGTTTAAAAATGTGTGAATTTAGTAAAAAGTACAGCCTGTAAAGTCTGCTAGAGTGAATTGTGACATCACGCACTCTAGCGTAGCTCCATAGGCTGCCATTATAAAGGTTTAAAAAAGTATAAAACTTAAACTGTGATTACTCAAAAAGTACAAAAGGTATGAAAAAGCTGAATAAGAGTAATAAAGTACTAAAAGTGGTGACCCGTTTAAAGTTTGAATGGAGTGTCTAGCTTAAAGTATGAAAGAGTAGTTAGAGTTCAAAGAGGGCATGGTTTGAACATTCCGCCCATAGACTCCCATTGTAAAAAAAAGTCGAAAAAAGTAGAATAGTTTAAAAAGTAGAATAGATATCAAAAAGTTGAATACACGCGCCTATGTCCTAAACAAGCTGAACATTTTAAAGTTTGAACGGAGTTTCTAGCTAAAAGTATGAAGGAGGAGATAGGTGCCAAAAAAGTGTACGGATTAATAATAATAATAATAATAATAATAATAATAATAATAAATAGTGGGAATATTATACCTGTGATTGCTGAGTCAGCAATCACACAATAATAATAATAATAATAAATAGTGGGAATATTATACCTGTGATTGCTGAGTCAGCAATCACACAATAATAATAAATAGTGGGAATATTATACCTGTGATTGCTGAGTCAGCAATCACACAATAATAAATAGTGGGAATATTATACCTGTGATTGCTGAGTCAGCAATCACACAACTAGAAAGGTGCATTTTCTGGAGAAAATGCGTGTGATTGCTGAGCGTGCAAACTGTGGCACTGGTGCAGTTTAGTGTGGGTACAGCTCACCCTTTCTGTTGGCTGTCTGTGACTGGTCTATCACTCTCCTCTTTCCCTCTTTCTTATCCTATGACTGTATCTATGTCACATATTTCTGTGTGTGTGTGTGTGTGTGCGCGCGGGTGTTTTTGAACATGACTGTGGATCGTCTGTTCAAACTGAAACGGCTGAAGCAAAGTATAATATGTGTATGTAATGTTAAAACTGTGGGAAATGTGGCAGTTTAAAACACTTCTGTGAAGGAGCTGTAATGAGTGTCAAAGTGATAAGTAATAATGTTAGAAATGTACCAAAATTTCATAATAGTAACAAGTACAAAAGTAAGAAAATATGTAGGAAGGCTTATGTGTAAAAGGTGGAAGGAGATAGTAGGAAGACTATTTTGTAAAATCAGAAAGGTACAAGGAGTATGAATAGCAGGTATGACGAGTATGAAGAGTAGGTATATATTCAGTAGAAAAAAACAGAAAGTAAGAAAGTGACAAGTTATAATGTTAGAAATGTACTAAAATGTGACAGTACTAAGAAGTAAAAAGGTATGAAAATATGTAGTTGTTAGGAAGGCTATGAAGGCTAACAAACTATCTGTTAGTAGGAAGGCTTATGTGAAAGCTGGAGGATACTAGTAGTATGAAGAATAGGAAGGCAGTGACATGTAATAATGTTAGAAATGTACTAAAATGTAATAATACTAAGAAGTAAAAAGGTATGAAAATATGTAAAAGACATGTTGAAATGGAGAAGAGTGAAATAAGCAGAAGTGCTGCATGTTTAAGAGAGCAGCAGAGCAGCAGAAACTACTGTGAAAAAGAGTGGAAATGTATTAAAATATACTAAAATGTAACAATACTAAGAAGTAAAAAGGTATAAAAATGTGCAGTTGGTAGGAAGACTACGAAGGCGAACAAACTATCTGTTAGTAGGAAGGCTTATGTGAAAAGCTGGAAGGTACTAGTAGTATGAACAGTAGGAAGAGTAGGAAGGCTTATATATAAAAGATGAAAGGTACAACAAGTATGAAGTATGAAGAGTGGATATATATTCAGTAGAAAAAACAGAAAATACAAAAGTGACAAGTAATAGTTAGAAATGTACTAAAATATAACAGTACTAAGAAGTAAAAAGGTATAAAAATATGTAGTTGGTAGGAAGACTATGAAGGCGAACAAACTATCTGTCCTGATGCCCTCTGGGGCATCAGGACAGATAGTAGGAAGGCTGATGTGAAACGCTGGAGGGTACTAGTAGTATGAAGAGTAGGAAGGCAGTGACAAGTAATAATGTTAGAAATGTACTAAAATCTAATAATACTAACAAGTAAAAAAGGTATGAAAATATGTAAAAGACATGTTGAAATGGAGAAGAGTGAAATAAGCAGAAGAGCTGCATGTGTAAGAGAGCAGCAGAGCAGCAGAAACTACTGTGAAAAAGAGTGGAACACTAGTGTCAAACAAACGTTAATATCTCAAAAAGTATACATCGCATCGCTTATATATTGACATTGTGAGTGAGAGCAGAAGCAGCTGAAGGGTTTGATGTATAATATGTGTATGTAGTATTAAAGTTGTGTGAACTGTCACAGTTTAAAAATGTGTGAATTTAGTAAAAAGTACAGCCTGTAAAGTCTGCTAGAGTGAATTGTGACATCACGCACTCTAGCGTAGCTCCATAGGCTGCCATTATAAAGGTTGAAAAAAGCATAAAACTTAAACTGTGATTACTCAAAAAGTACAAAAGGTATGAAAAAGCTGAATAAGAGTAATAAAGTACTAAAAGTGGTGACCCGTTTAAAGTTTGAATGGAGTGTCTAGCTTTAAGTATGAAAGAGTAGTTAGAGTTCAAAGAGGGCATGGTTTGAACATTCCGCCCATAGACTCCCATTGTAAAAAAAAGTCGAAAAAAGTAGAATAGTTTAAAAAGTAGAATAGATATCAAAAAGTTGAATACACGCGCCTATGTCCTAAACAAGCTGAACATTTTAAAGTTTGAACGGAGTTTCTAGCTAAAAGTATGAAGGAGGAGATAGGTGCCAAAAAAGTGTATGGATTAATAATAATAATAACTAGAAAGGTGCATTTTCTGGAGAAAATGCGTGTGATTGCTGAGCGTGCAAACTGTTGCTCGTGACAGCCCATAGTAACGAATACCTAGCATATGTGGTGTGTGTAGGCACGTGTGTGCGTGGGCGTGTCCGTGTGCGTGTTTCTTAACATGACTGACCGTGTATCGTCTGTTTAAATTGAAACGGCTGAACCAAAGTATATGTGTATGTAATGTTAAAACTGTGGGAAATGTGGCAGTTTAAAACACATCTTTGAAGGAGCTGTAATGAGTGTCCAAGTGATAAGTAATGATGTTAGAAATGTACTAAAATGTAAAAATAGTGAGAAGAAAAGGGTGAGCAAATGTGTAAAAGACACATTAAAATGGAGCAGAGTGAAAAAATGAGAAGTGTGTGTGTCCAACAACGTGAGTGAGAAATGCTGGAAGGTACTAGAAGTATGAAAAGTAGGAAGAGTAAGAAGGCAGTGACAAGTAGTAATGTTAGAAATGTACTAAAATGTAATAATACTAATAAGTAAAAAAGGTATAAAAATGTGCAGTTGGTAGGAAGAGTAGGAAGGCTTATGTGAAAAGCTGGAAAGTACTGGTAGTATGAAGAGTAGGAAAGCAGTGACAAGTAATAATGTTAGAAATGTACTAAAATGTAATAATACTAACAAGTAAAAAAGGTATGAAAGTATGTAAAAGACATGTTGAAATGGAGAAGAGTGAAATAAGCAGAAGAGCTGCATGTGTAAGAGAGCAGCAGAAACTACTGTGAAATAGAGTGGAAATGTACTAAAATATACTAAAATGTAACAATACTAAGAAGTAAAAAGGTATAAAAATGTGCAGCTGGTAGGAAGAGTAGGAAGGCTTATGTGAAAAGCTGGAAGGTACTAGTAGTATGAAGAGTAGGAAGGCAGTGACAAGTAATAATTTTAGAAATGTACTAAAATGTAATAATACTAAGAAGTCAAAAAGGTATGAAAATATGTAAAAGACATGTTGAAAAGGAGATGAGTGAAATAAGCAGAAGAGCTGCATGTGTAAGAGAGCAGCAGAGCAGCAGAAACTACTGTGAAAGAGTGGAAATGTACTAAAATGTACTAAAATGTAACAATACTAAGAAGCAAAAAGGTATAAAAACATGTAGTTGGTAGGAAGACTATGAAGGCGAACAAACTATCTGTTAGGAAGGCTGATGTGAAAAGCTGGAGGGTACTAGTAGTATGAAGAGTAGGAAGGCAGTGACAAGTAATAATGTTAAAAATGTACTAAAATGTATTAATACTAACAAGTAAAAAAGGTATGAAAATATGTTAAAGATATGTTGAAATGGAGAAGAGTGAAATAAGCAGAACAGCTGCATGTGTAAGAGAGCAGCAGAGCAGCAGAAACTACTGTAAAAGAGACTGGAACACTAGTGTCAAACAAACGTTAATATCTCAAAAAGTATACATCGCATCGCTTATATATTGACATTGTGAGTGAGAGCAGAAGCAGCTGAAGGGTTTGATGTATAATATGTGTATGTAGTATTAAAGTTGTGTGAACTGTCACAGTTTAAAAATGTGTGAATTTAGTAAAAAGTACAGCCTGTAAAGTCTGCTAGAGTGAATTGTGACATCACGCACTCTAGCGTAGCTCCATAGGCTGCCATTATAAAGGTTGAAAAAAGTATAAAACTTAAACTGTGATTACTCAAAAAGTACAAAAGGTATGAAAAAGCTGAATAAGAGTAATAAAGTACTAAAAGTGGTGACCCGTTTAAAGTTTGAATGGAGTGTCTAGCTTAAAGTATGAAAGAGTAGTTAGAGTTCAAAGAGGGCATGGTTTGAACATTCCGCCCATAGACTCCCATTGTAAAAAAAAGTCGAAAAAAGTAGAATAGTTTAAAAAGTAGAATAGATATCAAAAAGTTGAATACACGCGCCTATGTCCTAAACAAGCTGAACATTTTAAAGTTTGAACGGAGTTTCTAGCTAAAAGTATGAAGGAGTAGATAGGTGCCAAAAAAGTGTACGGATTAATAATAATAATAATAATAATAATAATAAATAGTGGGAATATTATACCTGTGATTGCTGAGTCAGCAATCACACAATAAATAGTGGGAATATTATACCTGTGATTGCTGAGTCAGCAATCACACAATAATAATAATAAATAGTGGGAATATTATACCTGTGATTGCTGAGTCAGCAATCACACAACTAGAAAGGTGCATTTTCTGGAGAAAATGCGTGTGATTGCTGAGCGTGCAAACTGTGGCATATGTGGTGTGTGTAGGCACGTGTGTGTGTCGGCGTGTCCGTGTGCGTGTTTCTTAACATGACTGACCGTGGATCGTCTGTTTAAATTGAAACGGCTGAACCAAAGTATATGTGTATGTAATGTTAAAACTGTGGGAAATGTGGCAGTTTAAAACACTTCTTTGAAGGAGCTGTAATGAGTGTCCAAGTGATAAGTAATGATGTTAGAAATGTACTAAAATGTAAAAATAGTGAGAAGAAAAGGGTGAGCAAATGTGTAAAAGACACGTTAAAATGGAGAAGAGTGAAAAAATGAGAAGTGTGTGTGTCCAACAACGTGAGTGAGAGAAATGCTGGAAGGTAAGTATGAAAAGTAGGAAGAGTAAGAAGGCAGTGACAAGTAATAATGTTAGAAATGTACTAAAATGTAATAATACTAACAAGTAAAAAAGGTATGAAAATATGTAAAAGACATGTTGAAATGGAGAAGAGTGAAATAAGCACAAGAGCTGCATATGTAAGAGAGCAGCAGTGCAGCAGAAACTACTGTGAAAAAGAGTGGAAATGTACTAAAATATACTAAAATGTAACAGTACTAAGAAGTAAAAAGGTATAAAAATGTGCAGTTGGTAGGAAGAGTAGGAAGGCTTATGTGAAAAGCTGGAAGGTACTAGTAGTATGAAGAGTAGGAAGGCAGTGACAAGTAATAATGTTAGAAATGTACTAAAATGTAATAATACTAACAAGTAAAAAAGGTATGAAAATATGTAAAAGACATGTTGAAATGAAGAAGAGTGAAATAAGCACAAGTGCTGCATGTGTAAGAGAGGAGGAGTGCAGCAGAAAATACTGTGAAATAGAGTGGGAATGTTCTAAAATGTACTAAAATGTAACAGTACTAAGAAGTAAAAAGGTATAAAAATATGTAGTTGGTAGGAAGACTACGAAGGCTAAAAAAACTTTCTGTTAGTAGGAAGGCTTATGTGAAAAGCTGGAAGGTACTGGTAGTATGAAGAGTAGGAAGGCAGTGACAAGTAATAATGTTAGAAATGTACTAAAATGTAATAATACTAAGAAGTAAAAAAGGTATGAAAGTATGTAAAAGACATGTTGAAATGGAGAAGAGTGAAATAAGCAGAAGAGCTGCATGTGTAAGAGAGCAGCAGAAACTACTGTGAAATAGAGTGGAAATGTACTAAAATATACTAAAATGTAACAATACTAAGAAGTAAAAAGGTATAAAAATGTGCAGCTGGTAGGAAGAGTAGGAAGGCTTATGTGAAAAGCTGGAAGGTACTAGTAGTATGAAGAGTAGGAAGGCAGTGACAAGTAATAATTTTAGAAATGTACTAAAATGTAATAATACTAAGAAGTAAAAAAGGTATGAAAATATGTAAAAGACATGTTGAAATGGAGAAGAGTGAAATAAGCAGAACAGCTGCATGTGTAAGAGAGCAGCAGAGCAGCAGAAACTACTGTGAAAAAGACTGGAACACTAGTGTCAAACAAACGTTAATATCTCAAAAACTATACATCGCATCGCTTATATATTGACATTGTGAGTGAGAGCAGAAGTAGCTGAAGGGTTTGATGTATAATATGTGTATGTAGTATTAAAGTTGTGTGAACTGCCACAGTTTTAAAATGTGTGAATTTAGTGAAAAGTATGGCCTGTAAAGTCTGCTAGAGTGAGTTGTGACATCACGCACTCTAGCGTAGCTCCATAGGGTCCCATTATAAAGGTTTAAAAAAGTATAAAACTTAAACTGTGATTACTCAAAAAGTACAAAGGGTATCAAAAAGCTGAATTAAATTGATAAAGTACTAAAAGTGGTGACCTGTTTAAAGTTTGAATGGAGTTTCTAGCTTAAAGTATGAAAGAGTAGTTAGAGTTCAAAGAGGGCATGGTTTGAACATTCCGCCCATAGACTCCCATTATAAAAAAAAGTAGAAAAAAGTAGAATAGTTTAAAAAGTATAAAAGATATCAAAAAGTTGAATACACCCGCGCATGTCCTAAACAAGCTGAACATTTTAAAGTTTGAATGGAGTTTCTAGCTGAAAGTATGAAGGAGGAGATAGGTGCCAAAAAAGTGTACGGAATAAAAATAATAATAATAAAGAGCGACAATATTATACCTGTGATTGCTGAGTCAGCAATCACACAACTAGAAAGGTGCATTTTCTGGAGAAAATGCGTGTGATTGCTGAGAGTGCAAACTGTGGCACTGGTGCAGTTTAGTGTGGGTACAGCTCACCCTTTCTGTTGGCTGTCTGTGACTGGTCTATCATTCTCCTCTTTCCCTCTTTCTTATCCTATGGCTGTATCTATGTCACATATTTCTGTCTGTGTGTGTGTGTGCGTGGGGGTGGATGTGTACGTACCAGCAGCTGTATGTGTGTGTCTGTGTGCGCGCGTTTTTTTGAACATGACTGTCTGTTCAAACTGAAACGGCTGAAGCAAAGTATAATATGTGTATGTAATGTTAAAACTGTGAGAAATGTGGCAGTTTAAAACACTTCTGTGAAGGAGCTGTAATGAGTGTCAAAGTGATAAGTAATAATGTTAGAAATGTACTAAAATTCATAATAGTAACAAGTACAAAAGTAAGAAAATATGTAGGAAGGCTTATGTGTAAAATGTGGAAGGAGATAGTAGGAAGACTATTTTGTCAAATCTGAAAGGTACAAGGAGTATGAATAGCAGGTATGAAAAGTAGGTATATATTCAGTGGAAAAAAACAGAAAATATGAAAGTGACAAGTAATCATGTTAGAAATGTACTAAAATGTAACAGTACTAAGAAGTAAAAAGGTATGAAAATATGTAGTTGGTAGGAAGACTATGAAGGCTAACAAACTATCTGTTAGTAGGAAGGCTTATGTGAAAAGCTGGAAGGTACTAGTAGTATGAACAGTAGGAAAAGTATGAAGGCTTATATATAAAAGCTGAAAGGTACAAGAAGTATGAATAGAATGAAGAGTAGGTATATATTCAGTAGAAAAAAAACAGAAAGTAATAAAGTGACAAGTAATAATGTTAGAAAAGTACTAAAATGTAAAAATACTAAGAAGTAAACAGGTATGAAAATATGTAGTTGGTAGGAAGACTATGAAGGCTAACAAACTATCTGTTAGTAGGAAGGCTTATGTGAAAAGCTGGAAGGTACTAGTAGTATGAAGAGTAAGAAGGCAGTGGCAAGTAATAATGTTAGAAATGTACTAAAATGTAATAATACTAAGAAGTAAAAAAGGTATGAAAATATGTAAGATGTTGAAATGGAGAAGAGTGAAATAAGCAGAAGAACAGCAGAAACTACTGTGAAAAAGAGTGGAACACTAGTGTCAAACAAAAGTTAATATCTCAAAAACTATACATCGCATCGCTTATATATTGACATTGTGAGTGAGAGCAGAAGTAGCTGAAGGGTTTGATGTATAATATGTGTATGTAGTATTAAAGTTGTGTGAACTGTCACAGTTTGAAAAAGTGTGAATTTAGTAAAAAGTAGTAGTAGTAGTTAGTAAAGTAAAGTCTGCTAGAGTGAATTGTGACATCACGCACTCTAGCGTAGCTCCATAAGCTGCCATTATAAAGTTTGAAAAAAGTATAAAACTTAAACTGCGATTACTCAAAAAGCACAAAAGTTGTCAAAAAGCTGAATTAAAGTGATAAAATACTAAAAGTGGTGACCCGTTTAAAGTTTGAATGAAGTTTCTAGCTTAAAGTATGAAGGAGTAGTTAAAGTTCAAAGAGGGCATGGTTTGAACATTCCGCCCATAGACTTCCATTATAAAAAAAAGTAGAAAAAAGTAGAATATCTTAAAAAGTAAAAGTCAAATCACTGAGAAAAATAATAGCACACCATTCCTGAAGAAGCTGAACATTTTAAAGTTTGAACGGAGTCTCTAGGTGAAAGTATGAAGGAGTTGAAACTCGGCAAAAAACGTACGGAATAATTATAATAATAATAATAATAATAAAGAGCGAGAATATTATACCTGTGATTGCTGGGGCAGCAATCACACAATAAAGAGCGAGAATATTATACCTGTGATTGCTGGGGCAGCAATCACACAATAATAATAATAAGTATGCAAGATAATAATAGTGTGCTTTGCTTGCAGCAAGCACACTAATAATAATAATAAGTATGCAAGATAATAATAGTGTGCTTTGCTTGCAGCAAGCACACTAATAAGTATGTGAGATAATAAGAGTGTGCTTTGCCTACGGCAAGCACACTAATAAGTATGCAAGATAATAATAGTGTGCTTTGCTTGCAGCAAGCACACTAATAAGTATGTGAGATAATAAGAGTGTGCTCTGCCTACGGCAAGCACACTAATAATAAGTATGTGAGATAATAAGAGTGTGCTCTGCCTACGGCAAGCACACTAATAAGTATGTGAGATAATAAGAGTGTGCTCTGCCTACGGCAAGCACACTAATAATAAGTATGTGAGATAATAAGAGTGTGCTCTGCCTACGGCAAGCACACTAATAAGTATGCAAGATAATAAGAGTGTGCTCTGCCTACGGCAAGCACACTAATAAGTATGCGAGATAATAAGAGTGTGCTTTGCTTTCAGCAAGCACACTAATAATAAGTATGTGAGATAATAAGAGTGTGCTCTGCCTACGGCAAGCACACTAATAAGTATGTGAGATAATAAGCGTGTGCTTTGCTTTCAGCAAGCACACTAATAAGTATTCAAGATAATAATAGTGTGCTTTGCTTGCAGCAAGCACACTAATAATAAGGATGTGAGATAATAAGAGTGTGCTCTGCCTACGGCAAGCACACTAATAATAATAATAAGTATGCAAGATAATAAGAGTGTGCTTTGCTTGCAGCAAGCACACTAATAATAATAAGTATGTGAGATAATAAGAGTGTGCTCTGCCTACGGCAAGCGCACTAATAATAATAAGTATGCAAGATAATAATAGTGTGCTTTGCTTGCATCAAGCACACTAATAAGTATGTGAGATAATAAGAGTGTGCTCTGCCTACGGCAAGCACACTAATAATAATAAGTATGTGAGATAATAAGAGTGTGCTCTGCCTACGGCAAGCACACTAATAATAATAATAACTAGAAAAGGCTAAATTTTCTAAAGAAAATTTAAAGTGTGCTTGCCGCCCTTGCAATGCCCCTGCCCCCCTTGCAATGCCCCTGCCCTTAGACTTGGCGTTCACTAGTTTTGCTAAGCGGTGCAGCATTGCAATTGTTAGCATTTCGCTCCGTAAATCCGTAAACCAATTGTATTTTGTCCAAACTGTGTCTGATCACAAAGAGTTTAAATAATAATGTCCTAAAATATTTTTTTATTTCCTTTATTTAAACAGGTAAGTCCCATTGAGATCGACATCTTGTTTGCAAGACAGACCTGTGTACACAACTACAAGAAAACAAAACAACAAACAAAATAAGTTATTTCCAGACCATCCACATGCAGACAAAATAAGAAAGTCTACTAAGAAAAACAAGAGCAATCCCTATAAAATGCATCACCCAGCAGCACCCTAATCAAGCACTGATAAAAAGTGTTGCTTATACAATCTGCATCCTACTACTCATGTTAAGGCATTGCTTATTTCTAAAAAAAAAAAGAAACCCAGTTTAAATTTTACTTTCTTAGTCAGTTCATTGACATGGGTTTAAAAGACAATTTTTCATCTAACCAGATACCTAGGTAATTGTAACACTGGCCCCTTTTGAATTTGACAGACTAGACTCAGTAAACAGAGCCAGTTGCGTTGAAAGGCACTGGGATACTTTTCTCATCACGCCACAACAACATGTTTGGTATCGAACGGAACTAAAGATTCCCAGCTTTCCAAGGACCTAAAACGCATCACAATTCTAGAGCTAAACCTCGCCGACTTTGGAGCTATCTTGCGCCCGCTTCCCAGCGAGCTAGCATAACATGGCTGGTACCGAGCGCGTGAGAAGCTCCGTTAAGCGTGTGTGTGTAGCTTAACTTCAGTTAGCTTAGCTACTGTTAGCTTAGCTACCATCCACATGCAGACAAAATAAGAAAGTCTACTGTGTGTGAGAAACCAACTAACTTCCCTCTCGATCTCCGTCTGTCCCACATGACTCAAGCCAGCCATTAGAAAACTCTGCACTAGACTTTTAATATACAGAATAATAGGCCAAATACATCCATACTGATCTGATTCTATCTTAGCTTCAGTTAGCTTCAACTACTGTGTGAGAAACCATGCTCTCTGTGACTGTGTCCATGATCTGGTTATGAACCTCTACTTCATAGGCATCTGTAAAACTCACCTGCCATTTCGCCAGCCATCATCTTCCTTTTCCTTTTCCTTTTCTGTGGAAGTGCTGCCTCCAATTCAAGCTCACAGTCCTCCTCTTGCTCCATGAGTTTTCCATTTCCAGAACAACTGACTCAAAATCTCTTGCCATGTTCTTCAGTGTATCTTGAGTTGTCAGAACCATCCTGTGGGCAGATAAGATATCTATTCCCCGTGGTGTCTGCAGGTATTTCAACAGTGGTGTTGTGACCTCAAAAATCCGAAGGAAAAGCTGGGCAGTTAACACTGTCTCATATCTCATTAGACCCTCTAAGAATCCTCTAGTTTTGACACGCATTTCAGTTTTCAAGTTGGCCTGATCTTGAAAGACTCTCAGTGTCATGAGGAGATCAATGTATAGAGCCTGGTCCGGCTTTCCAAAGGACCCAAAGATCCTCTTCAAGGCTACATCTTTGGCCCACCACCGTGTTTCTCCAAGACACTGTGTCGAGTGTCCTGGCTTTGATGCTCCCACACATTCATCCTTTGATAAGATTCATGAATTAACACAGCAATGTCATTCATGAGGGAGAAGAGCGAGCCACTGGAAATTACCACTTCAGTTTTGTCAGCCAGAACTAGGTTTAAAACATGTGCGTAACACCAAAGATGTAGTTGGTTTGGGGCTTTGGATGACAAGAGTGTGGAGAAGCCTTTATATTGGCCTTGCATGTTTGATGCACAGTCTGTGGCATTACTGATGCAGTTACTGATGTCCAAATTAAATCTTTTCATTGTATCTGCCACAATCTGGACAAAATATTGGCCAGTGGATGCTTCACACTTCACCACGGAAAGAAGCCTTTCATGAATGGTATCTGTCATATACCTCAGAACTATAGAGCACTGCTCTTGGGACGATGTCCTGGGTTGTATAAATCTGAACAGAAAACATCCCAACTTCAGCAACCTCTTTTGCAATGGTCTCCTGAATAAGCTGCTGCACCGTTGAAATGACAATGTTTACAGTTGTTTTAGATAAAAATGTGACAGCAGAACCCCGGCCTCTAGCCTGTGACTGGTGCATCTTCTTACTTTTTTCTATACACTCAGTGAGATGTTCCGTCATACACACATCATATTCCCAAGAAGATTGATGAACTCCAAAAAGTTTCCATGATCAATGTTGTTGTCATCTAGAGTGCATGCTGTCTCAGATTGCATCCCTCTGAAGCCAAGTCCTCTCTTGCCAATGACCTTCACTACATCAACTACACATTCCAACACCTGCCGTCTCTCCCGTATATGATCTCTGTGGGCCACTATTTGGGGACCATGTAGCAGGCTGGCTATATCTGTTTTAGATGCCCTCAGAAAATATGCTTCAGCACAAACCCTGTGTATGTTGCTCTTTTCATGCTCCTCTACTCTTTGATTCATATGCTTCCAATCCTGCATTCCACTTAGGAATGGTTTGTTTTCAGTTGGCTTGGCACTTTGACTTCCTTTAGGCAATGTTTCCAGACCCAGTTTTTTCCAATCTGAGAAGCTTTCTGGGGTCCTTGAACCCTTTTCTGTTACACAAGTAAATCATATTGTTTTACAGTATTTGCAACAAAGTATAAAATCTCACCTTTGTGTGACTTGTCCTAGTTGTTTTCATATGGATGTCTTAAAAATGGCTGCCACTCTTCTTCTACGCTTCTCTCCTTGTGAGCTGTTAAACGTTAGGGGGGCTCACCGCAAAGGGAGGAGGTGTAGAAGAAGAGTGGCAGCCAAAGATGAGATTTTATACTTTATTGCAAATACTTTCAAACAATATGTTTTACTTGTGTAACAGAAAAGGGTTCAAGGACCCCAGAAAGCTTGTCAGATTGGCAAAATTCGGTCTGGAAACATTGCCTAAATGAAGTCAAAGTGCCGCAAAGATTCGATAAACATGTTTTTTTAATGGAACATCTTTCCCAAACGGGGCTACTGCTGGCACTGCTGCTGCCAAACAGCTCAGTTAACTTTTTACATTTGGAGGTACCACTCTCCAATGGCTTTTTATCGCATATTTTTTGAGCACCACCCTTTTCTTTCCATTTTTTGCTGTCCATGTTGGCTTGCTAACCGTCTGACTGTAGCTCACGATCTGACTTCTGGTCGCTTACTTCTTCTTCGAGTGTTATGAGGCTCAGGAACCAAATGGTTGCATTAGCACCCTATGTGGCGACTGTCGATATAACTGTATCTGACTCAGAAATAATCAGAACTCCGTCATTCAGATCTTAGCAATGTGTGCTTGGCTGAATTGGCCAGGCCGGCAGCCGGTGGCTTTCCTGGAACAAGCGGCCATTCTGGACTTCTCCAGAACTTCCAGAAGGCCAATCCATCTCTGGAGCCTAATATACATTATGCCAGTCCTTGTCATAGAAATAAACCTTACTGGGAGAGCATCTTTTACAAGCTACCTCTAATTACAGTGCAATACACATATTAACAGCTACCATTAACCAGTTATAATTCAGTGAAAGGTGCCTCTGTGGTAGATAACATGTCAAGCAAAAAAAGATAACTTAACAATTTCAAGTCTGACATTGTATCAGCTTAACAAAATTGGAAAAGTAAAGCGATTGACGTTTACAATTTCCCATTTGTGGGATGTTGCTTTTTATCCAAAGCGACGTACAAATGAGATTTTAATACAACACAAGCAAGGATCAAGGATCGACTTTATTATTAATTTATTACATATTCCTCATTTTTTTCTCTTCTCCCTTTTTCCCACTTTTCTTCTCACAAGTAAACGGTTAAGTTCCCGTCACATTGCTGCCAGCAGCTATAATTTGTTTTTTTCCTAATATGTCTGACATGATCATTTTATGGTCACAAGATTACTGTCAGGGCAATGTGGCTCTGACCATTGACCTCCTTACTATTGGTTGCTTCAAATGTTGTTGATCTAGGAATTTTAGGTTATTCTACTGTTGTACTCATTGTAAGTCTCTCTGGATAATAGAGTCACATAAATGACTAGGCCAAAACATCGCACCTAACTCATTTTTCAAATGGGTCATGTTAGTCCATCTGCCCCTCAGATCATACCCAATGTGACACACACACAACTGGAACTGAGCATGGTGACTCTACATTTGGCTTATTCCTGACTGTAGAATTTGAGTATTGCCTCTGGCTGAGTGAGTTTTTGTTCCTCCCATTTGACTCACAGTGATGAGAAGAAATGCCTTGAAGCCATTGTAGGGTCAGAGTTTAAATAATGAGAGGCATCCATTATGGTGTGTTTTCCAGTGGTACAAGAAAAATCTACAATGGACTAAGCATCTCTGACCAATAGGTGTAACTTGAAGTAACCCCAGAGGCATCAACAACATTGAATACATTTATTTCTTTGGATAACTCAAAATACATTTAGATACATGGACTCATAAGAGTCATGGTATGGTCAAGGTTGGCATCCTCGCTGTTATATTCTTTCACCACCCAGTAACTTTACTCTCAACTCCCCCGTGGGACCTACAAATGGCTTTTTTGGAGATATTTTGACATGCCCCATTTGGACTCATTGTTAGCAGCAAGAGGCCTAGCAATGGAGCTGCCCATTTCAACCGACAAATGACTCGGGAGTCAATATTCTCTGTGGGTCCAAGCACTACAGGTATGTAAGAGGCAAATTATATATAGGTCCAAAATCATTGTTGACAATCATATGCATGTAGAGGGGGGTGTTGTTAGGCATGTAGGGGGGCTGTTGCTAGGCGTGAGGTTATAGTTTGTGTAATAATTACTGAATCCGAATCAGCCATAGAAATGGACAGAGACATTTTGTAGCTGGTGGATGGACTGACGACAGAAAATTAGGACGGACTAAGACAAGTAAGTATGTGAGTTTTTTACTTAAATTTCCCTGCAGCCTTCTTTAGGTCTTTAGGCCATTGTCTCCATTGATGAAGATGCTGAAACAGCACCATTCCATCCAAGAAAAGAGTATGTGGAGTTAAGTAGTGTTACACATGAATGAAATTCAGTACTTTCAGTTAGTTTGAAAGCACCATCATTTTTAAACCTAAGGCAAAGACTGTTACATTCTTTTAGATTGTATCTATGTTAAATGCAGCATTTACAACATCTTTACTTGAATTGTTGATTAGAACACTTAATAAGTCATCATACATGAATCATAAACACATAATTACATCATAACTGCATCAGAAAATGTCAATACACTATTATGTATTATTAATGTGTTATGATCAGATTAGAGGCTGTTATGAGTAATGTGTTTAACACTGGAACCTATATATTTCTTATGTTTATAAGACATCAAATGTATTATGTGCTGTGGAATTGATGACAATTAACAATATACATTTCCATTTACTATGAGCTGTAAAGGTCTTCTCAGTATGACATTCATGACCTCTTCATAAACATATTATATTGCTTGAAAGTGAGATCATTGTTGCATGACATAATATAACAGACATGATTTTTGATGAGGTTTCAATAGTTCAATTATTCGTTGTGTTGTGTTGTGTTGTGTTGTGTAATATCTTTTGAATGACAACAAATACATGCATATACTATTGAAAGTAAAGCTTTAAACACCGATTTAATAGAGGCTTTGCAGTTGCGTCACAAATCTGCCAGCAACCACGTGGACGTTCACTGGAGAATTGTCTGTCAATTAATAATGTATAAATATATAACAACCAGGCTAGAAAGAGAGAGATACCTAAAAAAAAAAAAGGATTGTTGTGGTGTGGCTGTAGATCCATTCAGTAATGTTGCATGTAAAAGTGAACTCACTTCAGCCCTAGTCTCTATTGCAAACCGCTCTGATTTGTAGCTTGAGAGGAGTCATGTCAAATGCATGTTATATTAATGGGGACTGTGACAGCCTTCCCACTCTGTGTGCTTCCTGGTTGTGTTTTGTTGCAGGTAATTGACAGGCAGAGTGGGAGTGTCCCTAATAACGTGGGGCACCTGGGATGGGTGGATCCCAGGCTATTTAAGACGGCTGCTCTCTCTCCCTCACTCTCTTTCTCCTCTCCACCCTTTTGGTTGGTTTGAGCGTATGCTCCCCTTTTGGTTCTTTTCTTGCATCATACAACACCCCCACACCACACTTTACACTCACCCAGGCACTGCATTCACTACTGATGTTACAGACTTACACCCTTATTCCATTTTTGATCATTTATTTAGTTAGTTTACAATAAATATTTTGTTGTATTATTTTGAAACATGTGTGGTCTCCCTTGTTGTCAAGTCCATTGAGCCTGGGCTGTGACAAAATGGGGGCTCGTCCTGTTTAAGTTTTCTTGAGTATGGCTCAGTAGCGATTATACCTAGTGAGGTTGTGTTGTCTGTGCCTTTGTCTTTGGCAGAGTGGTAAGTGTTCAGCAGGTTACTCTGGCTGGGTATCAAGGCATATTTTGGGAGATTCACACTTTTTTTGTTAAATTGTTTGTTTGTGGTGGTTTTGAGGTGAGAGCATGAGTTGTCCCCAGTTTTCTAGTTTTGCTCATGGTTGATATAAGGTGAGTGTTCTGAGGTTTATGTTGAATTACTGTTGTGAATACTTGGTTGGGGTGGCCATTGTTTGTAGGAGTTTTCCCCTGTTAGGCTCAGCGGGGGGGTCCTGTTTAGGGGGCTTTCCTTGGTGAATTCTAGTGTGGCGGTGAAAGTGGGTAGAGCATTTGTCTCGGGAACACCTCAGTGGCTTCTGGGGGTCGCTGGCTCGCCAGTTGCTTTCCAGCCCCACTGATTTAGAGTGTGTAAGTACCCCCCACAATTAGCTGCCTGAAGACTAGGGTTGAGGTTGGTTAGTTAGCTGTGTTTATTAGTTATTTTAGGGCTGGGGAGTCTCCTTATGTGGTTTGGCTATCCTGGTCCTTGTATTTGACACAGTAATATCAGCATTTGTTGAGTCTAAAACACTTGGCCTTGTTTTGCTATAGCTTTCAGCTTATGTTAAGGTTGCGGTTTGGTCATGGCTTCTGTTGTGGATGAATTTCTTGATTCTCCTTGTGAGCGCTTACTGGATCAATGTACTAAAGAACAGCTGTTGAGAATAGCTGAGTACTATAAGGTTGAAGTAGGTGATAAACGGTTGAAAGATAAAATTAAAGCCATTTTGAGAGAAAATTTAGTGGATGCTGGAGTCCTTAAGATGGAGGAAAGGGATCAGCCTTTTTGTAGTCCAGTGGGTCTAAATTTTGAACAGCAAAAAGAGTTGTTGATGATGCAACTTGAGCATGATAAATTTAAACAGCAAAAGGAACTTGAACTCCAGTTGGAACTGGAAAAAATAAAATACCAGACTGAGCAGGCAAAATTTGAATTGGAACAGTGTAAACTGAATCTGATCAAAGAGGGTCAGTTGTCTGATGTCTCATGTCGGGGAAGTGGTGGTTCCACAAATCATAATAGTTTTGACATCATCAGTAATTTAAGGTTGTTGCCAAAGTTTAATGAAAAGGATCCAGACACTTTTTTTTCACTGTTTGAGCGCGTTGCGGAAGCACGTGATTGGCCGGAGGTAGAGCGCACCTTGATGCTTCAGTGTGTTTTTACAGGTAAAGCGCAGGAAGCATATTCCTCTCTAAGTCCTTCTGATGGTAGTGATTACACCAAAGTTAAAACTGCTGTTTTGAAGGCGTAGGAGTTGGTTCCGGAGGCGTATCGCCAGCGGTTTAGAGTCTGGAGGAAAACCGATCGTCAAACATATACAGAGTTTGCTCGAGATTTGGTGTCTCACTTTAACCGCTGGTGTTCTGCTTCAGGTGTGGACACATTTGATGAGCTTTGTGATCTGGTGATTCTGGAACAGCTGAAAAATTCCTTGCCTGACGCTATTGCTACATATGTGAATGAGCGGAAGGTCAAAACTCCTAGTGAAGCAGCGGTTTTGGCCGATGAGTTTGTGTTGACGCATAAGAACAGTTTTGGAGAGCTGCGTAATGATGGTGAGGCGGGCTGTAGGGATGTTTCTGTTCGTCCAAAAAGTTTTAGGGCAGCTTCAGAGCCAGCATCTCCTAAAGGTGATCGCAGAAATTGCAATTACTGCCAACGCAGAGGACACTGGAAAAACGAGTGTCCAGTTCTAAAGTCAAAAGCAAAGTGTAATGGGACACAAATAAAATCAGTTTCTTGTGCTGCTCCGAGTCCAGTTGTCTCTCCTCAGTTACAGGTGCACTCTGTAGATCCGAATCCGGAGTGTAGTGATGGTTATGCTGCTTTCATGTCGCAGGGCTTTGTTTCACTTGTGGGCAGTGACGAGAGAATCCCTGTTAGGATTTTGAGAGATACGGGGGCGTTGGACAGTTTTGTTCAGGAGTCAGTGTTGTCATTTTCGGTTAAGTCAGATACTGGAAATTCTGTATTGGTAAGGGGAATGGGGATGAAAATTTTGGCTGTTCCCCTGCACAGAATGCAGCTTCTCTCAGATTTGGTGGAGGGAGAAGTAAGGATTGGCGTGCGCCCTCAGTTGCCGGTGGATGGTGTTGATGTCATTCTGGGTAATGACTTGGCGGGTGACCGGGTCTGGGCTGAGGGTCCACCACATGTGGTGACACAGGTGCCGGTTAAAGGCTCTCTTTTTCAGGAACTTGTGGAAGGCGTTCCAGACTTTCCTGAGGTATTTACATCATGTGTGGTGACGCGTGCAATGAGTTGTGCTGCGTCTGATTCTGGTAAGGATGTAAATACTCACCAGTTGAAAATATCTTTGCCTGTGGAATTGTTATCTGTCTCTCATTCTGATTTGGTAGGGGAGCAGAGAGCTGATCCATCTCTACAGGAGCTTTGTGACAGTGCTCTGGCTGCTGCTGAAATGGAAACTGCTGCCCAGGGTTACTTCTTCCATGATGAGGTGTTGGTAAGGAAATGGGTGCCCCATGGAGAGAAGTTTGTTGGGGATCCAATAGTTCAGATAGTGGTGCCGTCAAAGTTCAGGCAGGCAGTGCTTAAGGTAGCACATGACAACGTGGCAGGACATTTGGGTGTGCGTAAAACTTATGACCGTGTACTGCGTCATTTTTTTTGGCCTCGCCTAAAACGGGATATTTCTGGTTACATAAAAACATGACATACATGTCAGTTGACCAGCAAGCCTAATCGGGTATTAAAACCTGCACCTCTTGTTGTAAATAAAATATCTTCACGGGTGCTATGAAACTGTTTTGAACATTATAGCCTTTTTAAAGTAATAGGATTGTGTTTTATACTTGTAAGCTGTTAGGAATGTGGGTGTGATGGTAACTTTGTGTAAGGAGCTCAAGGTCAGTCAAATGCAAGACAGGCGCGCAGCTTCTCGAAAGCAACTCCTTATTAAGATATGATATAGAACACAGGAAACCAACTGTCAGACACACACCCAAGACCTGTGAAGATATGATACAGGCACAGGAGAAATCACTCAACGTATAACCAAGGTTGTGCAGGATTGTGTGTCTTATCATCCCTAAAGTTTAGGTCCACCCAAGGATGGAGTCGGAAGAGGAGAGGGCCCGAACCAATGAGAAGAGGACAACACCCAACTTGCACATTTCTTTGTCTGTAATAGCATAAATATACTGGATCAGGAGAAGTTAGGTTGTCAGACTGTGGACTGGCTCTGATGCTGTTATTGGTCAGGGCGAGGCACATTTGATCCAGAATTCTGTAACTGCTTTTTGCTTGCTGAAAGAATCACTAAAGTTTTGAACTAAGATTCTCAGTGTGGACATTTGACTTCTTTTGGTCTTTTGAGTATTCTGAACACTCTGCTCACCCTCTGGGGGTGAGAAGTTTTCTGTTTCAGCTTAAAACTCCTTCACTCTCTATCCCGTTCCTGCAGTTGGTCAGCCGTTTGAACACCTGATTGTTGATTGTGTTGGTCCTTTGCCTCGGTCAAGGTCGGGGAGCACTTACTTGTTGACGGTAATGTGCCAGGCAACCCGATATCCAGCTGCCTATCCGCTCCGCACTATTACCACTAAATCGGTGGTCAGGGCTCTGACACAGTTCATCTCAGTGTTTGGCATACCCCGGGTGATACAAAGTGACCAGGGCTCTAATTTTACATCTCGGTTGTTCGCTCAAGTTTTGAAACAACTTCACATCAAGCACAACCAGGCGTTGGCATATCATGCGCAAAGCCAGGGTGCGCTTGAGCGTTTTCACCAGACTTTGAAGTCTTTGCTGCGCGCATACTGTACAGAGTTGGGTGGTGACTGGGAGGAAGGGTTGCCATGGCTACTCTTGTCTGCGAGAGAGGTGGTACAGGAGAGTACGGGCTTTAGCCCAAATGACTTGGTCTTTGGGCATACGGTGCGTGGTCCGTTAGCCGTGCTGTCTGATGCTTGGAAGTCACCACAACCCCCACAAAACTTATTAAGTTATGTAAATGGGTTTAGACATAGGTTGTATGCAGCGTTGGAATTGGCAAAAGTGAAGTTGGAGGCTGCACAAGGAAAAAATGAAGCGGCTTTATGATCGCCGTGCAGAACCTAGGCAATTCAGTGCGGGAGACCAAGTTCTGGCTCTGTTGCCTATTGTTGGGTCACCATTTCAGGCGAAATACAGTGGTCCTTTTAATGTGATACGGCAAATCTCTGAACAAAATTATTTGATAGAGACGCCAAAACGGAGGAAGTCCACTAGGCTGTGTCACATTAATCTTTTGAAACCTTACTATGTTTCTTCAGTAGAGGATCCTGAAGTAATGACAGAGGAGCCTAAGGGTGTTCGACCTGTTCTGTTAACATGTACAGATACTGTGATCTCATCTCATATGGTGGCAGCTTATGAGGGGGATGGAGAAGTGACACCTGATGAGGGTGTATTGCGGGGCCGTCTGAAAAATTCAGAAGCTCTCAGTAATTTGCAGGTGCTGTTGGGGCATTTGGACGATCCTAAGAGGGATGAAATGACCAGGTTGATCAAAAGTTGTCCTTCTCTCTTTTCAGATACCCCTTCACGCACCAATCTGATAGAACATGATGTGGATGTTGGGGATGCGCAACCCATCCGTCAACGTTTCTATCGGGTCAGTCCTGAGAAACGGGAGCACCTGGAATCAGAAGTGAAATACATGTTAGAGAATAATATCGCTGAACCTTGTCATTCCAGCTGGGCCTCGCCGTGCGTTTTGGTTAAAAAACTGGACTTGACTTTTAGACCATGCACAGATTTTCGCAAGGTTAACAATGTAACTAAGCCAGACTCCTTTCCTCTTCCTAGAATGGAAGATTGTGTGGATCAGGTGGGTTCTGCGCATTATGTTAGTAAGTTTGATCTTTTGAAAGGATACTGGCAAGTCCCGTTAACTGAAAGAGCGCGTGAGGTTTGCGCATTTATTACACCTGCGGGTTTGTACTCTTACACAGTAATGCCGTTTGGGTTGAGGAACGCGCCGGCCACTTTTCAGCGGCTTATGAACCGCGTTGTCGGGGCTGGACGGTTGTGCCGTATATTTGGATGATGTGGTCGTATACAGCGATACCTGGGAAGAACATCTCCAGCGGGTGCGCGCGCTGTTCAATCGGTTGGTTTGGGCACGCTTAACAATCAACCTGGCAAAATGTGAATTTGTGAAGGCCACTGTGACTTACCTCGGTAAAGTGGTGGGCCAAGGCGAAGTGCGTCCGGTACAAGCCAAAGTGGAAGCCATTCAGCAGTTTCCACCACCCACTACCAAGAAAGCCCTCATGCGTTTTCTTGGCATGGTGGGCTATTACCGGAGTTTTTGTAAAAACTTTTCCTCTGTGGTTGCACCGTTGACAAATTTGCTGAAGGCTCAGGCCAAATATGTCTGGTCTTCCCATTGTCAAAGTGCGTTTGAAAATGTGAAGTCCCTCCTGTGCTCTGCCCCAGTACTGGCTGCGCCACGTATGGACCACCCTTTCAAGCTTAATGTGGGGGCCGGTGCAGTGCTGTTGCAGGCCGATGACAGCGGGGTGGATCGGCCAATTGGTTACTTTTCCAAAAATTTCAACTCGTATCAGTTGAATTACTCCGTCATCGAAAAAGAAGCACTTGCACTTATTTGGGGTCTCCAACATTTTGACGTGTATGTTGGGGGTGGCATGGCTTCCTTGGTGGTATATACTGACCATAACCCCCTTACATTCTTACGGTCATTGCAAAACCCCAACCAAAGGCTAATGAGATGGGCATTATTTCTGCAGCCTTATCAGTTGGACATTCGCCACATTAAAGGTGTAGATAATGTGCTCGCAGATGCTCTGTCCCGTGGGCTTTTGCCATGAGTTGTTATAATTCACTGTATTCAACTTTGTCTCCTCTGCTTTCTTGTCTTCTGTTCTTCTCCCTCCTCTTAAATTGCTCCTAGGTACCAGGTTGCTGAGGTGGAAACAGGAATGTTAGACTGGTGTCTGGAGTAGCTGGGTAGTATTCAGTTGAGTGGTAAACTATAATGGTAATGTATGCCTACTATGTTAAATATATTTGTGTAGACCTAATTTATTGGCTACAGGGGACTGTTGTGTGTGTGTGTATATATAATTGTTTTCCTGTGTTTGGAAAAGGGAAACTTATTTTTTTTACATTTTGTATTTTCTTAAATTGGGTACTGGGTGGGACCCAGTTCTTAAGAGGGGGGGTGTGACAGCCTTCCCACTCTGTGTGCTTCCTGGTTGTGTTTTGTTGCAGGTAATTGACAGGCAGAGTGGGAGTGTCCCTAATAACGTGGGGCACCTGGGATGGGTGGATCCCAGGCTATTTAAGACGGCTGCTCTCTCTCCCTCACTCTCTTTCTCCTCTCCACCCTTTTGGTTGGTTTGAGCGTATGCTCCCCTTTTGGTTCTTTTCTTGCACCATACGACACCCCCACACCACACTTTACACTCACCCAGGCACTGCATTCACTACTGATGTTAGAGACTTACACCCTTATTCCATTTTTGATCATTTATTTAGTTAGTTTACAATAAATATTTTGTTGTATTATTTTGAAACGTGTGGTCTCCCTTGTTGTCAAGTCCATTGAGCCTGGGCTGTGACAACACTTTGTTGTACAGTCCAGGTAAGTTTAATGAACCCTTTTGAAGTGGGTATAGCCATAATCAAATATTATGTAAGGAAACGTATTGGAAAGCATTGCTGTAATTCCTAATTTCTATTTTTTTTTAAATCTTTTTTTTCCCTAAGTGGCCAATCATAGTGCCACCCACCAGGTGGGACTACTTAAACAAGATACTGTTTCCTGTTTGTTCAGACTGACACTGATGAATCCCTGATGGGCGAAACATCTGTCAAATAAACCAGACTTTTTCAAGGATATGGCCAAAATGGCTGTCTTCAGGCACACTTACACAGAGCAGGGAGTCTAGTTAAATGCTTTTATTTCACGGGCATGAAGAGATAAAAGCATGTGTTAAAAATGACACGCTTATCCACTTTATATATCATTACCACCGGTATAATTAACGTACAGGTCGTCTGCTACTCGGTTTTGTGAAATGTATATACTCTGTATACTCATCGGTATGCGTATATGCTTCAGAATTAATCATCAATACATATGTTTAAAGTTACAATATTCACTTATTTACATATATTGTATATATTCTGTATGTATATGTAATGGCACAGATTATTTTCTACCTCTCCTCCTTTTATTTTATTTTTTAAGTATTTATTTATCCTATTTATGTATTTATTTTATTTTATTTATGTTCCTTTCGCTTGTTTTATCCTCTCTCTGTTATTAATTTATCTTTACTTGTCTCATCCCTGTATTATTATTGTTGTCCAGCTGTCTACCCCACATAAAACCCTGTTGGATGTTGGTTGCTACTTTCACATTAAAATAATAAATAATTGTTCACAAAAAAAAAAAATGACACATGAGCACATGAGTGACACATATTACCAGACAGGGATTTACAAAAATGGAGTCTAATCAATCTCCTCATTTAAGCCAGGAAATGTCAAAGCATCAAACTTGAAAATCCAAAAAGGCTCCCTCTGCAATTGTCTGCGCAATCTAGCACCGCCTCTGGTATAGCTTGCTCAATGTGTTTAATGCCTTCCACTAATAGTAGGTTCTCATTGCCATTATGTTTTTCCAAAAAGATCAGTGTTCTTCCTGAATAATGTAGTGTGTAGCAGATTGCAGCACCTTTGTCTGCACCTTTGTAGATGGTAAGGTCTAAACAATTGACCTTTTCCATGGAATATTGTAAAGATAACTTAATATTTTTGTTAGTGCTGTTTAAATAAGTGTGAAACTCATGTACTCCTACTCATTATCTGGAAAAGTATTCCTGAAAGAATTTCATTCAGAGTAAATGCACTCCTCCCCCTACAACCCAAGAAATAAACATGTATACCGTATTTCCTCTAATATTGGCCCGGGCCTTTATTTACCTCAACTGCAGAGGGTACCAGGCCTTTATTGGAAGCAGGCTTATATTAGAGACAGGCCTTTATTTCTAATTCCCTCTGTTTGATAAGTATATTTGCTCATATTTTAGTACGAAGCCTCCTTGTTTTCTGATCTTCTTCTGTTGGGGTACGTTAGGTAGCCGTTTTTTTGTTACTGCAATGCATTACGATAATTACGGTAATCGACGACGGCATGCTCCAGAGACTTCTGCCGGCCGAGCCGTCTTGTGGCACTTGTACATTACTACAAACTACAGTTACAAACAGGCACCAGGAGTTTACCGGTATCCACCATTGCTTGCATGTAAGCTGAAGCTAACTGAAGCTAAAGTAGAATCTATACAATTATATCGCCGTTTATTTCGATGCATATGCCGAGCTCAGTCCACCTGACAGCCCTCTGTTCTGTCGGCGGAGAGAGAGACACAGACAAGCATGGAGGTTTCAGCGCGCCGAGGGCTTACTGCCGACGCTTCCCGGAGTTTGCCGATGCTTCCTGGGGGCACGGTGCCGGCCAGTGCCGATAGCTGGGCGCTGATTTGTTCAGCGGCGGGGGTCCCGACGCCGATGCGTCACCGGGTGTCCCCGATGGGTACAGGCCGGGGGCGCGGTGGAGAGGACAGTGGTGGAGAGAGGAGACGGACACGGTCCAGCCATATACTAGGTTTTGACCTAGTCTTGTTTCCTTTGTTTTTTTCCCCGGCCTGTATTTGAGGCCGGCCTTTATTTGTTCGTGTCGACCACGGCCCCGGCCACTATCGGAGACCCGGCTTTTAATTGACTACCGGCCACTATTAGAGGAAATACGGTATTCAGTGTTGGCGTGTGGGCGAGGCAGACAGGGCAATTTCCCATCAAATAAGTGTGGGCAAATTTGGCGCCCCCTAGTGGCATGGCGCCAAATTTGCCCACACTTATTTGATTGTTACTAGGGTGACACTGGGTAACACAGCATACATATAAAATACATTTATCGCGATCTACAAAGAAAGAAAAAACAGAAATAAACCTACTTTGCTTTTGGAACATTGTTTACAGTGGCATCTAAAACATTGGGGGGGACCAACTGAAGGTTGGCGGGTCTGGAGGGCCTCATAAAATTTTACTAACGCCAGGATACTAGCGTCGGCCGTATAGGATTTAGCAGATATTGATCTGACCGTATTTCCTATTGCAAATGCATGTAATGACATCGGACATTTTGTGAAATTCAACATGAATTTGGTACGGGGAAAAAAGATCTCTGTGTGCCCAGATTAGGTCAGGTATACTCCCTCTCCATATTGAAACAGGTCGTTGGGTGGGTACTGTTGAGGAAGAGAGACTTTGTTATTTGTGCGAGCTTAATGAGATTGAAAATGAGATCCATTTTGTTTTGTATTGCCCACATTACCACGATTTAAGAATTAGACTGTTTAATAAAGTAGAGGGAAAAAATGATATACTCCTTATGCAGGACACAGATATACTGGCATGGTTGTTTGAACACAAAACCTTTTTAATTGCTGACTATTTAGAAAAAACTTGGGCTAGAACAGGGGTCATCAAATAGATTTCACCTGGGGCCAAATTCGCACAGAGCAAATACTCTTTGGGCCGGGCCATGGGTGGTGTTCTATTTCCAAAACCAAAAAAGAAAGACAGTCGGCAAATAAGTAAATAAAGCTGCAAGGTTATGTTGAAATTCAGCATGGTTTATTCTTCTGTCTTAACAAAGCCAAATGGTTGGGGCTGGGAGTAAAAAGCCTATCACAGGCAGCGCATGTTGTATGGGAGGCCGTTAGGGACATTATTCAGAATTACCAATTATTAATTATTAATTATTATGTATTTTTCCTCTCACATACACATATGAAACCAAACTCATTCACATACTATACTGAAAACCACACACACATACAAGTGAAATGCTTTTACATACACAACTGAAACACTCACACAAACAACTGAAAAATTATACGCTCACATACACAACTGAAAAGCTCTCATGAAAACTATTGAAAAGCTTTCACACATACTAGTAAAGTGTGCTCATATACACAGTTGAAATGCTCTCATATAGCATTGTGAAAACCTTTTATATAAACTATTGAAAAGCGTTCACATTTACTATTGAAAAAAATAATTTTGTATGAAAGCATTTCAGTATGGTGTATGAGAGGATTTGATTTCAGTTAAAATAGAAGGCACTTCACTTGAGCCGGAAGGCGTTTCAGTTGAACCGGAAGGTGGTTGAGAAAAGAAACAAGTAGGTCTAGCTGTAGCCTGCAGACTCACAGCGAACGACTGTTGTTCGTTCGTTCGCCACACTGATGTCTGCTCAACAGCCTGCAAGTAGCCTAACCGAAGCAGCGGCGTTACTTAACAATATATTGGCCTCAGCGGAGACCATCAGAACCCTGTCAAATGCGACAACAATCGGGCAGCAACCGGTCGTTGCAACTCCAAGTGTGGATACGCTGGACAGTCACCTAGCATCGCTCTTCCCATCCCGCCAACGTAGCAGCGTGCCACTGCCAGCTGCAGCTCCAGTCAGGAGAGAATGTGCACCACGTTATCAAGCGCAGTAGTGCTTCGGCACATGGACATCAGGCACGAGGAGAAAAAGGTAATTATAAATAGTCGGAATTTGAAATTATCTTTCATATTGCCGTCCCACATTAGATAACGTTACACTTAACTGTATCTGAATACTTGCATGTCCAAATACCAACCTGAACAACATCTTCAATATAATATTGGATCACTGTAAACAAAATGTTACTATTTCTCTCCAGTCAGCTGGTTAGTCAGTTAGTTACTGAATCCTCCCATTCAGGTCTACTTATGTGGGCTGCTGAACATTAAATGCAAAAACTGTGTCTCTGTTCATTTTTTGCAAAACCTGAAATGAACAAGAGAGAGGAGACAGAGACAAAGAAAGATGAGGGGAGGAGACAAATAAGTGTCAAGAGAAGAATTCAGGAGGCAGGCCTGAGGAGAGAGACAGACAGACTACAATATACTGTATCACTGTTGGCCTGTACAGACTGCTGCTCAAACTGTTTACTATGCTGCATCATTTACACCCATGTTCATGGCAAATTACACCAGTGTAGCGATACCAGGGAGACATTTGCAGAAAGCCCACAACCTTTCTGTTGTCTTCTTGAATCAACACCAAATGGCCTATCACAACAAGTGGCCATAAAGGTGTCGAATGGACACAGTCCATGGCTCAAGGAGTTGAGTCTATGCCAGCCAGAGATGTCTCCACAGGACAGCTCAGGAAATTAACGACAGGATACCAACCCGGCGAAGAGCTTTGAAACTCACACATTCCACAATTAACGACCTTTATCTTTCAGCCATCAGGAGGAGAAGGACTCAAGAACTCAGGAATACTAATGAACTATACAATCACACATCCATACTTCTCACACATCTGAATATAGGGAATCACCCTCCTTTCTTCATTTGGAGTACCAGACTGTTCTGGTTAATCAGAAGGGACAGTCACCATTGGGTGAGAACGGGAATACACACCGTGTCAATACGAAGGAACCAATGACTGCTGTTGACACTATCCAGAGTCTCATCACTACCCCCTCTCTAAATCAGGACAGTCATAAATCTCTTCCCTTTTCACATTCCTTTAAAACCTACTTTCAACTATATTTTCCCAATGTCTTTAATGGATCTATTTTGTAGTTTGAAGTATACTAGATGTGTTGACTATAGGCCCATATATATGTTGAAGATGTTCAATAGCTAAAGTTACATGCACAGACCATGATGCGTTAAATGATTGAAGTGTATCAGATATTCATCCAGAGACACTCTCCTATTTTCATGGTCCTACACTGCCACCTTGTGGTCATTTATAGCGACGACAGGTCCGTATAAAATGTCAGTGCGTCCAAATGTCTTAAATGTTTAAATTGTTTTTCTCATATTGATCACAAAGTTAGAGACACAAGTCACATATACGAGTTAACTTGATGAAGATTTTATAGCCACAGATTGTACCAGGAAGGTTTATTTGATGTCCTTGTATTGATGTGCTAGCTATAGAAGTTTGAATGTAAGTTGACAGGTTTTTATTATTTCGATCAATTGACAACAGTAATTGGTGGAGATGTAAAATACCGACATATTATTTTAAAAGGAATCTTTATTAAGATCACTTAGTAATAGATCCCAAAATAAAATAGACTAGAGGAATGATTCCTCTTGCATTCCTTTCCCCCCTCCCTCTCGGTTCGGGGTGAAATCTTCTCAAACAAAGAAATTAATTAGTAAACAGAAAAAGAGCGCGAAGCGTGATTTGCATGGCAAACCACGCCTGAGAATTCAAAGAGCTATAAAATATTCTTATCTGGGTTTTCAGACAGTTCAACATTCCGCCCTCACCAAGAAACCTGCTGAAGCCAAGACCAACAATTTGGCTACAATTCGACCTTAGCTGAAACTTAAGAGTTTGAACCTGGAGTTAGAGACGTCTTCTCCAGATGAACTTAAGAATCGCGTACAAGAAGTTTGAACCTCGCCTCTAATAGTCAAGAAGTTATCAACGCTCGGCCAAGCGAAGATCATTTTCGAAGCTATTTAGGAACGAGATAATTTCGTTTTATAACAGTTAGAAGAGCTAGAAACATCAACTCTTCCAAGACCAGCAGTCGAACACTGATGCAACATCGCCGCAGTGTTCCACATCCAGAGAGGCCTGTTGTCTACAGCTGTGAAAAGCCGGTAGCGCTGCTTGCCTCGACGTGACGATAACACATCAGAGACCCGCTGTTCCAGCGTCTGCCGTTGCCAGGTAACCGGCCACGCCGAGCCCGTCTCTCCGAGCTTAGCGGGACCAGACAACCCGACCCGGCAGGACTTCTCAACTGAACAAAGTAGGCTCTGATTATCCACGTCTTTACTGCTGAGAGTTGATGCAACAGCTTAGATTCAAATTACTTAAATAGATCAAGAAAAGTTAGGCTTTTATAGTTTAGTTGCCCCATAGCTTTCCGCCTCGTTTCTCTGGTTGATTGATCCATACATACCTCCATTTACTGCTGTCAATTCTTATTCCCATACTTTATTATCATTTCCCTTTCATTCTTAATTTGTTTCATTTCATTTCATGTCTATTTTTAGTCTATAGTTTCCGTGCTTCATTCTGGTGATCAATATACGTGCCTTATATTGCTTATCTCATTGAATTTGTTATGCTTGTATAGTTAAATAAATATTCCCATTTATTACAGAGAAGTTGTTATGTGTTTCCTTACTTGCAGAGTAAAGTAATCCCTGTATTGAAAAGATTTCACGATCTTTAGACTGATGACTGATTAGTATAAGTAAAGGTCCTTCATCTACGAAGGTGGTGCCCCCTACAAGTGTAAATTGATATCTTTATCAAAGTTTCATATTTTCATGCCTTTACTAAGTTCTAGATTTGATAATTTCGACTCTACACGCTACACCAGATTGATGCATTTTGCTGTTTAAATTTTAAAAAATTTCTCCTGGCGGGGGGGGGATGCCCCCGGACCCCCCTACTATAGTTCTGTGACTTCCTCTGGGCTGAGCCCTGGATGTTCTGAAATCCTAACAACGCCCCTGAGAATCACTATTCTATTCTATTGTAGCATACTAAATTAGATATTTAGGAATCCTTTTTCCTCAACAAATAAATTATGTAATCAGGGTGAACTTTGACCCTCTCTTTAGAAAGATCTCTGCTGATGTGGAGAGGTGGTCTTCTCTGTTTCTGTCTCTGTGGGGCAAAGTAAATGTGTTAAAAATGAATGCTATCCCAAAGGTGAATTACCTCCTGCAGGCACTCCCATTATGCATCCCTAGGAAATACTTCAAACAATTTGACAAGATTTGTAATAACTTTCTATGGAATGGGAAAAGAGCCAGAATGCGACTTGAAAAACTACAGCTGCCAGTTGACAAGGGAGGACTTGGGCTCCCGAAACTTGTTTTTTATCACTATGCCTTTAGCTTGAGACATCTGGCTCAGTGGTCGCTACCCCCAGAAAAGGCGCCCCCTGGTTTGAATTGGAGCAAATGGGATTCTCCCCTCTTTCCCCCCTTGCTGGCGTATCGGCCAAGCTGTTACCTGAATTTCGGTCCCACCCTATTATATCTCACATTCAGACGGTTTGGAAGAAAACTTCCCAGATTTTCAACATTAATCCATACTTGAACTCAGAATCGGGCATTTGGTTGAACCCCAAGCTATGCATAGGTAAAGCTCCATTTTTATGGAAGGAATGGGATAATAAAGGGATCTGCACTCTCGGTGACCTCTATGAGGGGACTCTCTAAAATCCTTTGAGACCTTAGCCCAAGATTTTAGTTTACCCAGGACACAGTATTGGCGATACTTACAACTTAGGCATTTACTATTGGAAACTTTTGGCTCAACCAGAATTACCCCACCTCACTCTGATCTGCTTAGCAACACAATCAAAGTATTTGGCCTAGGTCGTGGAGCATCACATTATTATTCCATGATTTTTAGTCAAGCCCATAAAGGGACCTTAGTGTTAAAGTGGGTCTGGGAATATGATCTAAACCTTTCATTCAGTGAGAAGGAATGGGACCGCATCTGTCAGAACTCCAAGAAAATGTCTAGGGATATTAGAATTAGACTTATTCAATTTAAAATACTTAATCAGTTCTATTGGACTCCATCAAGGTTGCATAAACTAGGGCTGAAAGACACAGCAGACTGCTGGAGGTGTCAGAGCTCAGAGGGTACTCTTTTACATGCGTTATGGTCATGCTTTGTTCTCCAAGATTTTTGGCACCAAGTTCACAAGAAAATCTGTGACATTATGAACCTTGATTTTACCTTTAGCCCTAGACTTTATGTGTTGGGGTACCCTCTGCTGCTCGCCCATTGTAGGGGTCATGTTGCAGATTGGATCCAGACTAGCATCATGGTGGGGAGGCAGATCATAATGAGAGGGTGGAAGACAACAGGGGGACCTTCCATGCAGGAATGGCTTACTGAACTGGGAAAGGTTGCGGCGTATGAGCATCTGTCTTATAGGATGCATAATAGATAGGTTTATGCATTGAAATGGGGGACATATCTAGCTTATATCAATAGCTGAGAGAGACCTGTGTGGATAGTGTGGCACAGCAACCTGTTACAAGAGCAGAATCTGGACGGATTGAGAGCTACATGTAGGTTTCTGAAATGTGCAAATGGAAGTATGTATACTTATAGTTTTGGCAATTACTGGTTATATTATGTTTTTTTTTTTGTTTTTTTTCTTTCTTTTCTTGATGCACTTCTGTATCATGCTGTTATGGGAGTATATGTCTGTTGTACTTTTGTATTGAAAAGTTGAATAAACTATAAATCATAAATTAAAAAAAAAAAAAATAGTCAATGTTTTATTATGAACATACAATTGAATTTAAATTTTCCATTAAAGAAAAGTTACAAAAATGTTTGTGTATGCTGTCAATTATAGTTCTTAGAAAGAAAGAAAATCGTAATCGGCCAAAATCGTAATCGGCAGGTCAGACTTTAAAAAAATCGGATAAGAAAATTGCAATCGGTGCATCTCTACTGTGAACCAACCCCTCCCGCTGCCTAACATTATATATTTCCTCTCATTGCCCGCCAAGATATGAAAGAGCAACGGCGAAAAAAGTAGCAGTAGTTTTATAATTAGGTGCTCTTTAAAATCTTTGCGGGCAAACGAGAGGAAATATATAACGTTAGGCAGCGGGAGGGTCGGTTCACAGCCAGAGGAGGGTCGGTAAGGGGTGACGGTTAGTATTTTGCTCTTGTCAAACTTGCCATACTTAAGATATCCATGTGATTTGATGCATAATGGTTTGTACAGGTTTGCATGATGTTGTGCTACTGTGGTCTCAGTATTGTATTATCTATGGCAGCATGACTTAACTTGCACTGGCTGTTTTCATGTAGTCTGATAGTTACATTGCTATTTCAGAGTTAGAGCACAGCAGCATGACCATTTCAACAAGGACGTAATACTACTCCTCAATCCATCATAGGGAGGAGTGTGCAAACAACGTCCAAAATGACGGTTACACAAACATGGGCACATCCTCAGTGCCTTTGAATTCCAGAAGGCCTGGGACCACCAGACTGTTATGGAACGCATCAGGGATAGCTTTGGTGAGCACATTCCGGAGGATGTCAGGTAAAGGCCTATTTTTTTTTTTCTTCTTACTTTGTATATTAATACCGTATTTCCTCTAATATTGGCCCGGGCCTTTATTTACCTCAACTGCAGAGGGTACCAGGCCTTTATTGGAAGCAGGCTTATGTTAGAGACAGGCCTTTATTTCTAATTCCCTCTGTTTGATAAGTATATTTGCTCATATTTTAGTACGAAGCCTCCTTGTTTTCTGATCTGCTTCTGTTGGGGTACGTTAGGTAGCCGTTTTTTTGTTACTGTAATGCATTATGATAATTACGGTAATCGACGACGGCATGCTCCAGAGACTTCCGCCGGCCGAGCCATCTTGTGGCATACTGCCATCTTGTGGCATACTGCCATCTTGTGGCACTTGTATGTTACTACAAACTACAGTTACATGTATAACAGGCACCAGGAGTTTACCGGTATCCACCGTTGTTTGCATGTAAGCTGAAGCTAACTGAAGCTAAAGTAGAATCTATACAATTATATCATATCGCCATTTATTTTGATGCGCAAGCTCAGTCCACCTGACAGCCCTCTGTTCTGTCGGCGGCATAGAGGTTTCGGTGCGCCAAGGGCTTACTGCCAAGCTTCGACTTTCCCGGGGGCACGGTTCCGGCCAGTGCCAATAGCTGGGCGCCGATTTGTTCCCGTGTTCCCGTGTTCCCGGGACCCCGCCTCCCGACGCCGATGCGTCACCGGTTGTCCCCGATAGGTACGGGCCGTGGGCACGGTGGAGAGGACAGTGGCGGAGAGAGGAGACGGACATGGTCCAGCCATATACTAGGTTTTGACCTAGTCTTGTTTCCTTTGTTTTTTTCCCTGGCCTGTATTTGAGGCCGGCCTTTATTTGTTCGTGTCGACCACGGCCCCGGCCATTATCGGAGACCCGGCTTTTAATTGACTACTGGCCACTATTAGAGGAAATACGGTAATATAATAATCTTTATTTATAGAGCACTTTAAAAAACAAACAAAAAAACAAACAGGTTTACAAAGTGCAATCATGATTATTACAAACACATATAACAATAGCATTTGTTTTAAAATATACATGATTCAGTCACACACCTCATAGGAGCAAGAAGCCAAGGAGACGGACATGCGCACACACACACACACACACACACACACACACTAACACCAGCGTACAACATATTGTTAAGCTACATAGCCTAAAAGCATTTTTCGTTGTTGTAATATCCCCATCTTCTTTGTAGCCTCCAGTTTCTAATGGCTTGTGGCAATAAGCTGGTGTCCCCTAAGCTCCAGGAGGGTCAGGAGCTGAATGGGATGCTAATCCATAAGGTTTATAAAAACCAAAGCCCTGTATGTGAAACCATCAAGGACCCTTTTAGTAAGTTTGGTTTTTTTGTTTGTTTGTTTTTTACCCTGTTAAGCCCGACGGACGCGGTACCGGGTCCACCCCACCCCCCTGGTTATGAAAAATCGCGATGGAAGATGGTCTATTTATAGAATATATGAATGTTATATTGTTTTGAAAACATGGGGTCTTCAGCTTTCTGAATCCGTAAACCAATTGTATGTTGTCCAAACTATGTCTTATTATGAAGTATTTTAACAATAAAGTCGTACAAATATAAACTTCGTAAATATAAGAGCAAGTTGTGATCAAAAGATCCGGGATAAGTTTCTCGTCAGTCTACAATAACATGCTTGGTATTGCTGGAAACTAGAAATTCAGAGCTTTCCAATGACCCTGAACGCATCACGATTGGAACGATACAACGTCCGCTATTTCCGGGGAAACGTAGCAGTCAAACTTCACATTTACAGTCACACTGACATAAATCTATGTTCTTGCCAAAATATTTCACCAAGGCTTATGTTATTTTCGCCAAAAACGGCAGATTTTAGTTATTTACGTTTCTACCGTAACTTTGAAACAGACTCTGTGTGTCTCTGCGATCAATGGAGGCTTTTCACCAGCCATTTCAGTCCAGACAGACTGGAGCTCTATGGTGGGAGCTCTGGCTCTTCGTCGCCATCTGGTGGCTGTATCGAAGTACTGACACCAATGAGGACCCCAGCGATCTCCATAAATCTGCCTGTATAGAATGGAGCTCTTCAGTCATATATGAATATTGATCAATATTCATTGTGATTATTACTATTTCTATTATTTTATTACTAGTTTTGGGGAGATCTATGTTATTTGTAACATGGCTATATGGAAATAAATAGTGTTTTGAAGTAAAACTCCCAGTAAACAGTCAACATGTAAACAGTAAACATGGCCAAAACATGGAGACCGCCTGAGTATATCTTTATAAATTGTATCATAAATGTTGTATTTTTGTGTATTTTCATCAAATTTACAGTTACAGTTGTAGTCAAAGAGTAGAAGAAGACATTCAGTTGCATCATTATCCATGGGATCTATAATGGTGATGTTGGGCTTTGATAGGGGCAGGTTTGGTTATTAGCAATTAATAATTAATAATCGTGAAATTATTAATATTCATAAAATTATTGACGGGAGTCAATATTAACGGGGCACCACCCTGGAATCAGGGACCAATAACCGAACCTTCAATACAGTCTCAAAATGGCTGTTCACCCCCAAATGACAGTGTTTAAGTACCACTGTACATTTATGAGTGAACAGTGAAGGGTGAATTCGTACACAGGCCCTCACAACCAGCCGTTATTGCAACACATATACACAAGGAATCACAGACAACTTCTCTTTTAAAAGTATAATGGAGTTTATTTAACTTTAGCAATATCAATCAATAATCAATAACACTGCAGTTAATCAACAACTTATTATACAACTATAACTATAGGTATAACTAGCAAGCATAAAGGCACAAACAGCATATGGCACGTATAGATGCGTGCGTGTGTGTGAGTGTGTGAGAGAGAGAGATGAGAGAGAGAGAGAGAGAGAGAGAGAGGGCAAGATGGCGGACGTGACCACGTGAGTGGGACGTCTCGCGAGAGTTCAAGATGGCGGCTGTGACCGCGCAGTTTGAACAAAGGGGGTTTGGAACCAAGCTGGAGTTGGAGTTAGGCAGCTAAACCAACACCATCTAATTCTTAGGTAGCAATGAATGTGTAATGAGATGTGGGCGTGTGTGTGTGTGTGGGTTAGTAAGAGAGAGAGAGGGAGAATAAAGGAGAAGCACTCAGGGTAAACCTAGAGATTCTACTCGCCGTCTAGAGACACAACAATAGCCTTTTACCACACAGGAACTCGGGATATGACTTGGAAATTGTACGTCGGGTTACTGGTCTTTGAACTGGTAAAAGGCAGTATATTGGCTTTATACGGTGGCTACTAACATGGATGCAAGCTCAGCGGCATGCAATTGAACACAAATCAGCTTTACATTAACACAATCAAATTAAGCAGCAAGCATAATGATTGAGGTATTATTCATACAGCATAATATGGACGCGGCGGTCCGATGCGCTTCCCAATACGCACAATTACAGCTTCTGATAAGTAAGCTTATTTAACACACCTATTCTAGTCTCTGCGTGATTGGTGTGTGGTTGAGTCCGTCTTATCGATCCGAGGGGTTTTCCCAGGCGAATCTGTGGGACCGTTATCTCTCCGTGCACGGAACAACGGCCAGCTGGCTTTCTTTGTAGGCAGCGAAGATGTCAGCCAGGAGTCGACTTGGTTGAAGAAACGTATCCTTATGTTGTCTTCTTGGAGGGAAGGAGTGTCCTTAGCTGTATTCTCTTCCAGTCCACTTCTGCAGGTCTGCTACACACGGCAGTGCCTGTAAGGAATTAGAATGTCAGATACACAAACAGCTAGTCTAATCGTTCTGGATCCAACAGTGTTATAGCTAACACTAAACAGTCTGGTCTCGTCCCGCGAGTTGAAGACTGCGCCTCGGCTAAACAAAAGAACAGTTCGAACGTTTCAGGTACCACCTTGTTTAGCAACGGGGTCGCAATAAGGGGCGATGAGGAAAGGTATCTCTGGAATTTATACTCTTGGTAATGTCATGGGGACATCCCGGGGCTCGCCTGAGTCTCGTCCAATGAGAGACCAGAGGTTGGGTTTCAGCCAGTTCGCACCTAGCAGAGCCGTAAGCATGAACATATCATGCCCTATATCTCTTTCTGTGTCTCACTTTATCGGTCTCTTGTATGTCTGTCTCTGCGTGTCTGTCTCTGTCAGTTGTGGTCTGTCTGTGCCTCTCCGTCTCTCCCCCTCTGTCTCTTATCTGTCGGTCTCTTATGTGTCTGTCTGTCTATCTGTTTCTCCCTCTACCTGTCTCAGTCTCTGCTTGTCTCTCGGTCTGTCTTTTTGAAAAAATGCTTTGAACAAATGCTTGTTAGTTTTGAACAAATGTTTATTATGTTCATTTATTTTTAATAAAACAATGTTTTAACAAAACTTTAACATAACTCCCATGTAATTCATTGCATACACTGCACAAGTGAAGAAAACAAAATGTTTTAACAAAACCTTAACATAACTCCCATGTTATTCACTGAAGAAAGTGCAGAAGTGAAGAAAACACATCTATTCCATGGTTCCCATCATTTTCAAGTGGATTCACTTGTTGAATAATGTTCATTGTGGTCTCATTAATGGTTACTTCAATGTCTGGAATTATAACATTATTATTGGTTTGAAGTTCAGGTAATGGCCCTTCTTCATCAATGCCATAATAGTTATCAACATCAAAAATGTTAATATATAACCGGATGGATTCCTATGCTGTTTATGACACCTGTATACCACAGCTGAAGAGGTGTCTGCATGTTCTGTTACTGCCCTTTCAATTCTTGGTAAATAAACATAATGCAGACAAAATAGATGTAGTTCATTCAATGAATCCAGTATACCCTGTTCCTCCATTAAGTTAAAAATGTTTATAAAGTGTCTAGATACAACTCTATTGAGTTCTGCCCATAGTCTCTCAATCCTTTGGTTGTGTACTGAAACACCTGTAATAACACTACGACTGTTCAATCCCCTTCTTTCCAACATAAAACGGGCAACATGTATATTTTCCATACCGTGATCACATCTGACCCTTAAGGGCAAACCAAAGTTCTCTACTCCTCCTAAAAGTAATGACAAGACACTTGAGGCTCTGTTGTTAGATAAGCACCGTAAGTATATAATAGTCCGGCTGAAGCCATCAACACAGCCATGAAAGACCATCCGCCACCTAACCAGCTTGTGGTTGCCGTCAAAATGCCTGTTGGGAGATATACCCAACAGGCATTTTGACGGCATTAAAGAAAATATATACTTAAAACTTGCCAACTATATCAAAGTGTTGTTTACCTTATAGATAACACAAAACAGTTACAAGTCAATTTACCATAATTGGTAATAATAAATGTTTAATAATAATACATATACATAATAATAATATAATAATAATACATTTAAGAATAATAATAATAATAATAATATATATATGTATATATATATAACAATAGTAATAATAATAATGATAGTAATAGTAATAATAAAAAAAAATTATTGGTAATAACTTACCATAATTGGTTGGGGGCCTGAACACTATAGACCCTTTGGCGTATAGCATGACAATGTCTAAATGACCGCCCAATGGGATCCACTTGATGCAGGCTCTGTCTGACCCGCCAACGCTGAACCCTTAAACCACGTGATCTCAGGCTTCCAAGTACGTATGCTTCACCTGCATTTGGAGTGTTCTGTAGTATATTAGTCACGCTGTCCAGGTCTTGATTTGACACTACTGCATATCTTAATGGCTCAACTCCCAGAGTTTGTCTGTGTCTGTATAGGGTTCTTCGACTGATTCCAAAGCATGATGCAATTCTCTGCCATGTCATACCAATGGACACACAGTGAGAAATCTGTTCGGCGGCTATGCTGTATCTGGGCCGACCTGGATGGCCAGTCAAGGTTGTTGGGGGTATCAAATTGTTGGTCACATCAGTGGATCTCCGTCTGGCCTCATGTTCATGCAGCAAGTTGCGAAAGCATCTATACAATGATCTTAGTAGGTTACTGACATCCCTATTATCATGATCATATCTGGACACAGCAATGCAGATAGAGTTCGTGTATGATCATCGAGCACTCTATAAAGCCTCTCCTCACCGAAATGGTTGGACTCTTCGCTTTGCAGTGACTCAATGCATTGCAGAGCACTAGTAAAAAAACTAGCAACATCCTCTTCATTGCCTCTCACCTCAAAAAATAAAGTTTGGATTTGAAAAACAAAGAGGATCAGATGAACATACATTGTGGTTGAAGTACTTCAAATTCGGCAAGAGCACATGCACTTCCTAGTGTGGAGTCTTCCTGTTTCCTTCACATGACAGGAAGACCTTCCTTTTTAACTGTAATGCTCGTATTCACTACTGAACTGTTATATTTCATAATATTATACGAAAGCATTTCAGCTGTGTATATGAACACATTTTACTAGTATGTGTGAAAGCTTTTTAGTAGTCAATGTAAAAGGTTTCACTAATTTTTATGAGAGCTTTTCAGTTGTGTATGTAAATACATTTCACTTGTATGTGTGTGAAGTTTTCAGTATAGTATGTGAATGAGTTTGGTTTCATATGTGTATGTGAGAGGAAAATTATCAGCTGTGAATATGAGCACACTTTACTAGTATGTGTGAAAGCTTTTCAATAGTTTATATAAAAGGTTTTCACAATACTATATGAGAGCATTTCAACTGTGTATATGAGCACACTTTACTAGTATGTGTGAAGGCTTTTCAATAGTTTTCATGAGAGCTTTTCAGTTGTGTATGTGAGCGTATAATTTTTCAGTTGTTTGTGTGAGAGTGTTTCAGTTGCGTATGTAAAAGCATTTCACTTGTATGTGTGTGTGGTTTTCAGTATAGTATGTGAATGAGTTTGGTTTCATATGTGTATGTGAGAGGAAAAATGCATGTGCGTCTTTGTGCATCATCTCTGCAGTCTATTCCTTTGTTATTAAATAGCGCTGGCTGGCTAAGTGCCTTTTTATTCTTGTATTCTCTTATATTGTCAATATATAGGCTATTATCAATAAAGGATCCCATTACCTGGATGACTGAAAAATTATCTAATGTACTCCATTTTAAATAGTTCCATTTGTCAAACAAATAACTAAACTGTATATATCTAAAGTTGCCTTTCAAGTACTTTGTGTCAAAGATAACATAACTTAAAAATATAAACAGTGTTACACTGTTCTGTGTTTATTGCTTGCTTTTGTCTACAAGGTACAGAAGAATAGAAATGAGACCCTTTTACAGAGAAATCTGCTTTTCTGCCCCTCTGCCCTGCTACATCTCTCTGTGCTGTCAGTCTCACCTATATCTTCCTTTTTCCTTTTCCTTCTTTGATTTTGGATTGAGGGAGCAAACATTCAGAGTCAAGAGTTAAAAAGTTAATATTAACGTTATCAGTCAAGTCAGTGGATACTGACTAGCAGCTATACCGCGTGCTGATCTCGGAAACCCAGCTCTATTCTGAGTAACGTTAACTGTTAGTTCTTCTTTTTGGGAATTCAGCCGGCCGTCTTCTTGGCATGAAAAAAATAAATATCCCTCACGCCCGCGTGTGTAATGGGAGGCGAACAGACGGGTCCGGTGAGAGAGCGAGAGAGCGAGCGCGCGAGAGACAGGGACCGAGCAACAGAGAGAGAGAGAGAGAAAGAGAGAGCGCACGGAGCAAGTAGGGGCTGAGCGAATCAATGCGCTACAAGCAGCTCTACAATTAAATTGTGAAAAAAAAAAAAATTCAAAACCTTTTACGGAAAACACAGCTAAATTAGCTCAATCTACTTGTTATAGAAATATTTGCCGGCACAAAACATTTTTTTGTCACACAGTTTTACCACTGCACTTGCAAAGCTAACATTATAGCTACTGAACTGAATTTGATGAAGACACCTTGTGGGAAAAACTGGCTTACGTACAAGTTTATTCCAGCCCCGGTATAGTTTAGGCACCTTCATTTTTTTCTGCAATCGCAAAATTGTTTGGTCTACCTGGAAAGTGCCCACAAGAAGCAGAGGCAGGAATAAATTAAGCTAGGTCAGCTTGTTAGCTCCTCCCCAACCCAAATTTAGTTAGCAAAGAATAAGCTCATGTCACCAAACAACAAAGCTTGAGACAAGTGTGCTAACAGGCGAAATGACAAAAAATGAATTGAAAAATGTACTTACATGTAGGAGAAAACAGGAGTTGACTGCTCTTGTTGCCTCCACAGACAGCTCTGTTGACTGGCTTGTTGCTGCCTTCACGTTACTCAGAGGCACTGTGCGCAGCAAGTGCAGCACCTGCGCAGTAAGCATCTTCTGAACTTCCTAATTCAAACTCAAGTGGAAACTAACCGGGGACGAATTGATTAAGCAATAGCACACGAGAGTTGAACCAAATTGAACCTGTATAGCTCAAACGCTCTGAAGAAGGCTCTGTGCCGAAACGCGTAAGCGTTTTTCTATTGTGATGTGAGCCAAATAAATAAGTGAAATGTTAGTAGTTTGTCCTTCTTGACTTAGAAATTTGAGATGTGCTACCTTTTCATAGTTTTTGGAACATGCTCTGGATTTTGGGTTTAGCACTCCACTGAGAATCCCATTGTTGAAACGCAACCTCCTTTTCCAATTCATCACCCGAGTTTGTGAAAACAAATAACAGCACTATTTTTTTATTTTTTTTTAAGTGTTGTCCTGTTGGGCTATATTTGGACTAAAACGGACGTCCGTCTTGGGCTAAGTTAGGACCAAAAGAGACGGACTAAACATTGGGATTCCGACGGACGGACCAGATTTAGCCCAAAAAGCAACGTCCGTGGATGTCGGGTGCTGGGTGGGAAGTTTGCTCCACAGGTCTGCTCACGCTTTTTGACAGTTTTCAAAATAACAATCGACACAGCGATCCACCAATCTGTGCCTAGGGACTGTTCGTTATTTATGGGGGGGGGGGGGGGGGGGGTGCAAAAGGGGGGAGGCACGTCAAATAATTTTTTAAACACTGGGGAGGGACTTATGTTTTTTATTTTGGCTTTAAGGGAGGGACATACAACTTTCAATGGTTGTATTTTGTATTTATTTTAAATACGTTTTTTCTTTTCAAAATACCTGTTTTACCACTGTATGGTGACGGGACTCACTAAACTTGATATCTCCCACCCCTACCTTAACCTCATTGGACCTCACGCCCGACTCATCAGCAGTACGGAGATGTGCTCCCGGTGGACAGCCACAATACCCACATGGGTTTGCGTCATGTCCGGGCTCATATTCTTCACAGTCCCTACAGGAAAGACACCTGCTGGGGCCTCATGTATAAACGTTGCGCACGTACAAAAAGGTTGTTTACGCTGGTTTTCACGCACACGTCGATGTATAAAAATGAACTTGACGTGAGAATGTGCGGGCGTCCCGCAAACTTTGAAACCTAGTGAAACTAATTTCCCACAGATGACATCAGGCCTTACTCACAGTGCCAAAACCAAGATCGCCAGTAAACTGGACAGTTTTCTTTGTTTATGTGACATGGAGATGTTAACGCACGTCGGGGACTGTACAGTTGCTGAGGCGCACAGAGATCCATGGCGCACAGGAGGCGAGGCGCACAGATCCATCTCTCCTGGGAAGAAAATGCAGTGTTGGGTGGGCAAATAAAATGCACTCGGAATAAGTCCTGGAACAACTGTGTGATGTCCAAACGATTTGTGTGTCTGCTCACACAAACCACCGAAGTTGTGCGCTGACTGCGGGACTGAACGGTAAGAAAGGAAAGGCCACCTGTGTAGAAAAAAAAAATAGTGTAGAAAAAAATGCCACAAATGGAAAAGCACATTACCATATTTGGAGTGGCAGCACTGCGAACACTGGACATGTCACGTTATGTGGTTTTGTTTTTAATCTTTGAATCAGTTCAATTGTGCAATTTTACCTTTATTTACAAAAACACTGCATGCGTAAAATATTGGAAATATTTGGAGGGGAGCACTGAACACAGGCACATTCACCATCGTTTTTGACAAGAAAGTGACAAGAGGGGCGTATTTATAATCATTTGCATAGTTAATTCTGGGAGGAGACAAGGCAAGGTGAGAGGCTCGTGCATGTGCGCTTAATTTCACGTTGATTGGGATGTATAAAGGAAAGGTGCGCAGGACCTGGCGGGCACACGGTTTTATACATCTGAAAATTTCTGTGCGTACGTACTTTTCAAGTTTTGTGAGTACGCCATCTTTCAGTATGAAATCTATGCAGTCTTTTATACATGAGGCCCCTGGTGGTTGGTACGAAGGCGCAGTTCATGTCCCGCTGAAGCCAACCTGCCAGCCGCTCCAAAGGTGTGGTCTGGCGGTTAGCGATGGTGGTTCGTTGAAGATGTGGTGGTTGGTACGAACAGACATGGTTCACCTCCCGCTGAAGCAAGTCTGCCAGCCAGTACAAACGGTAGTCTGGCGGTCACGATTGAGGCGCGGTTCGCATTTTATTTACATTATGACTGGTCAAAATGCTAATTTAAGATATATTTTTTTACATTATGACTAGTCAAAATGCTAATTTCAGATATCTCTCATTACATTATGACTAGTCAAAATGCTAATTTCAGATATCTCTCATTACATTATGACTAGTCAAAATGCTAGAGGTATCAAACACAAGGCAGAGTCCAGTTTGGGATGGGGTTGGGATATGATTGGCATGCTTGGTGACTGTACGGAGTACGGAGAATATCACCGGTAGATCCTGGACCTTCATTTGGATGGTGAGGGATTCAAGGCTTATTTCAGGCTTTCAGGCTATGTGACATGCGGTGCGCTTGTGGCGTTCCAAAAAGTTGAGATATTTTTATCTCAGGACGCCATGGTTGCACCTGAAAAAAACAGACGCCTCGCAACGCGCTCTGAGACTCTTGCTTTTCAGCGCGTCTGCAGCGCGCCCACATTGAAAATAATGGATTTGTGTACGCAAAAGACGCCACATGTGAACTGTCAATTTTATTGGGCGGGACAATTTTGCCTATTTTGAACATTGGGGGGGACGTGTCTCAGAATCTCTCTCTCTCTCTGTGTGGCTCATATATGACATACGTATATGGTCATATATGATATATATGGACATATATGGATAGAATTCGTTGGGAAAAACTAATATGTGTATGATAGGGGTTTGCACTTGTATTTTTCATTTTCACGCCTCCTTGTGTAAAATATCACCCGGCAAAAATGCATTCCAAAAATATCCCCCCGTCTGTTTTTTTTTTACAAATCGCACCCTGCGCCTATGATTGTTTAGTTGCAGTAACAGATTACATCACGGCTCCTTGTTTTACTGAGACTGAGTTACAGCAGCAGGTATTGAGTTCTACTCCCAGTCTGTCTCCCGACAAGTAGCTTTAAGTCTCTTCAGACTTTTGGTACTTGTTACCAGTGCTTAATTTGTAAATTATGAGGTGTCGGGGTCGGTGTTCCCGCGAGTCAGTGTGGAGGGAAAAGGTTCCGGAACATATCAAGACAACAAGCGCATTGGACGGCACGGCACGTTGGTGCTCAGTACAGACATGTAGCTTATTGTAGACCTAACAGCCTAAACATTAACATAAAAACATAAAATGCATAAAAATGCCCACATACTTGGCTATGAGACATCCTAATCATACATGAACACATCAAGGAAACTGCAATGGCTTCAACCATTTACCAGACAAATTCTGGCTTGAGTAGTTACGCATCAATATTCAAATACAAATACTTTCATAGGATATCGATATCTTGTTGCTACTTGCTAATAGGGTAATCACCTGTCTTCATATGGAAATGAGCCAATTAGGTTTTTGGAAGGGAGAGGAAAGGAAACAAGAGTCAACTATTGGGATTATTACATGGCAGAAAAAAAAAAAAAAAAGTTTCATGCCACCAGAGGTGCCGGGTCCACGCAAATGGGTACCGGAATGCAGGTAGTCCAAAACCGCGAGGTGCCGGATCCTGTTCCGGCAGGATCCAGCACAAATTAAGCACTGCTTGTTACACTATATTAATCTACACATGTATGTTTAGAGAATATAGAGACCAGGCATTGTATGGTTGACAAGTATAGTTGAATAAAGCGCTACATGAGAATCCCAATCCTGATGTCATCTGGCTCTCTCAATATCAATGATTTATCTATTATATTTTAATACTTTATAACAAATTAGTACATAATTAGTAATGACATTAGTTTAATCTTGGTATTTGATTTATAAGTCAAGAATATTTTTGCTAATACATGATTTGTAAAACATTAACGAATGTGTATGTAACTCACATATGAAATCACACTATAGTAATTAATGTCATCTTGCATTTTCTGTTGCATTTTGATCCAAATACACACAAGGCAAGGGCTATACAATTTTTCGGCAGTCAAAGTGCTTTACAGTAATGCCATGTTGTGTGGATAGGTGGCGCATGTGTATATTGCACTGTGAAAACTCATGAAGAGAGAAAGAGAGCATTGTGTATGAGCTCTGTGTAAGAAAGTAATGCAAGTGCTTAAATACTAGTACTGCCGTGGAGTATCTG